>NC_073639.1:66977500-68227500 GCF_029407905.1 Bubalus kerabau | reverse complement strand
CCCCAGTTACTCCAGGTTATTTGAGGGTGAAGAGAGTCGACTTTCTCATCTGGCAGTGTCTGGTCAGCTGGAAGGCAAAAAAGACAAGCAAAGGTTCTTTGTTACCCAGGAGAGCTCAGCAGACCAGAAATAATTAGAGCTTTAGCCACTCATGGTCCAAAGAAATGTGGGTGACAGAGAGAGGAAGCTCTGCCAAACTGCCCCCTCTGACTGCCCGGGCCCCGGGGGTGCTGCAGACCATATATCCAGGGACATGGGATCATTTGCAGTTGATCTAGAGCCTGGGCCTGAAGAAGCTGACCACTGCGATCTCTACACCATTAGCAGAGAGTGTTGCTTCCAAACAGACTCAAAGTCAGCAGCCAACTGTGCACCTTTTCCCCCTTGTTGGAAAGATTATCATATTAAAGCATACAAAAGCATCAAACTTACCCTGAATGGACAAAGCTGGCAAGACCGTTAAGTTGAACCATCCCTAGGACATTAAGACAAACAGACAAACTTCAACCCTTTCAATGTCCATCACCAACATGTTTTAATAAAGATGAACGTACACATTTGGCTTCCTGGAAATGTTCACTTCAAGCAGACATCTCCAAGCAGAAGGTCAGTCTTCTCTGGCCTTTGATGGGATCTGTAAGCTTCCTCCCTCCTTCCCTAGGTTTCTGCCTCATGATGGGGAAAAGGCTCATAGAAACCAAACCCTGGCAGTGGATGTCGTCTGCTGAGAACAGCATCTGCCCTTCCTCTGGAGGCCAACCCCCAAACCTGGTTGACCTCCTTGCTCTTTCTTTGAAAATGCACACTTCATACATCTAGGATTCCCATTCCTCCTCTGCACAGCATCTCTGCCACGTGGTCCATCACTGGAACCCAAGGAGTTGCCTCTATGGAAAGACCAAGCCAGCCCTTGACTGCAGGGGTGGCAGAGAATACAGGGAGGAAGGGATCCTGGTCCCCTGACCCTGATGGGAGTGGGTGGTTGGGGGAGCCTCTTTCTGCTTCCCTAGCCACATACCACACTCAACTCCCAAATGCTGAAACCTGACTTAACTGTTTTCTTGCCCCAAGAGTCACCAGTCAGCCCGATTGAGGAGGCGGCCAGAAAAGAAGCCCACCAGAGTGGCCTTTTCTACTTCTGAAGGGGAGGCCCCTGCTTCAGCTGTGGGCTTGGTTCTCACTTCCGTTTCACCTCCACCCCCAATTCCTGGAGGTAACAACTCTCTGAGGTTATCATCTGGTGCAAGCCCAGCTGTTCTTGTGGTCACATTTGGATCCCATGGAATCAGAGACAGTGACTCCAAGAAGGGGCCGGGTGGAAGCATGCAAGAGACTCAAGTTCAAATGCATGTCCATCTTCCAGAGTCTCTGCTACTCAAGCCCTGGGGATGCAAACTGAGGGGCCCTTTCCCCAGGAGCATTTCTCAGACCCAAGAAAAAGCTGCTCAGGCCACACCCAGGTCACCTGCTTTCAAAGAAGAAAGCCTGGGGCCGGGGATGCAGGAGAAACCTAAGAACAGATTCAGTGGGTGGCTGGCATGTGTCATCTTACTGGACAGCAGATCTCACAAGGGTCCGTCCGGGCCGGGACTGTATCTACAGAGATCTTTTGGTTGTTGTTCACCAAGGGTGTGACCGGCTGACTCTGGATGGTGTCCGGCTGGCTACTGGTGTCACTGGGCACTCCTGAGGTGGCAGTTTTCCCATGCAGATCCATAGGTTATTAACAGACCTCCACACACACAGAGAACTTCCCAAAGCAAAGGTCTCCCCATCCCTGGGTGGATCTCGATGAATATGAGCAAACAGTCAAGACACAAAACCTTGTTGGTCTGGGTGGTACCCTTGGATGAGTTCTTGATGTGGGCAGTGACGATTGGTGCCCCCGCTGGGCTCCACCAGCTCCTCATGCTCTACAGCCTCAAAGACCAGTGCAGCCCCCCATCGGTCACTACTCCTGAGAGCCCGAGTTCGACCTGGCGACACCTGTGCCGTGCGCCCCTCGGCCAACCATCTCCTGCCCCCACTCCCGGTGGCTGGACTCCTGAAGTCCGCGGCCTTTGGTCTCGATAGGCAAAAAGCAGGAGGCCAGGGCAGCCAGGAGGCAGCAGCCACTGTAAACGGCCAGCGTCAGGTACACGGATGATTCCAGCATCACCTGGGGGAGGGAGACACACGCTGGTGAGAGTGTCCCTAATGACGCACAGGCACCACCGATCATACAGACGATACTGAGAATGCCAGGTCCTCCTGTAAGCCCTCTTTGTCACTGGACTCCCACGGAGTCCTCTTGACAGCTTTATGAGGGACATACTCCAACCCCACTTTACAGAGGGAAAAACTGAGACTCAAAAAGGATTAAGGAACATACCCGAGTTCACACAAAGACCAAGGATGGGGCTGGGATTTGAACCCAGATCCCATCAGACTCAAGAGTCTGGTTTTTTTTTTTGGCCACACCAGGAGACATGTGGGATCTTAGTTCCCTGATGAGGGATCAAACCCATACTCCTTGCATTGGAAGTGCAGAGTCTTAACCACCAGACCACCAGAGAAGTCCTTCAAGAGTCTGTTTATTTCCTCTCAAAACAGTACATCTGCTGGCTTCCTATCTTCATGACCCAGGCAAATCACGCAGCAGGCCTAAACCTCATTTCTTCAGCTGCCAAACGGGCAGAAGGGCAGAGGTCACCTCCCAGTGAGAAGATGCCTCACTTGGCACCATGTAGGCACTGGGCAAGCTGTCAACCAGTGCTAGTTACTAGTGTTTACAATGTTCAAACACAACGGTATCGGGACAGAACAACTTGGCCAAAACACATATTAGGATTCTATTTACACAGAAGATTCAGAAGAGAAAAAATTCACGCAGACAGAATGCATACCAGTGGTTGCCAGGGGCTGGAGGGGCCGGAGCTGGGAAGTACTTGTTTATTGGATACGGAGGTTTATTTGGGGGCAAGGAAAATGCTTTGGAACTAGATCAAGGTAGTGGTTCCCGACATCATGAAAGTACTACAGGCCAGTGAATCATTCACTTTCTTTTTAAAATTTTATTTATTTGGCTGCACCACGTGGCTTGTGGTATCTTAGTTCCCCAACCAGAGATCGAACCTGGGCCCTGGCATTAGAAATGCCGAGTCCTCACCACAGGATTGACAAGGAAGTCCTCGAATTAAAATGGTTAATTTTATGCTACATGACTTTTACCTCAATTTTTAAAAATATTATTAAAAACTGGGGAAAAAATGAATTGGATATTAAAAAAGCAAAAAGACTCCAATAAAATAAGATTCCCCCCAAATAGACAGAAATGCTTCAAGATACAAAGACCTGAAAAACTCCACAAGGACATTGAATCATCCAAATCAGAAACTGGGGACTGGGACATTAGTTTCCCTCTAAGGCGTGGTGGCCTGTTTATTCTAATCCAAACTGTCCTTGGCCAAATCATCAGAAAGACCAGAGTTTGACTCCCAGCTCCTCTACCTCCCAGCTGTGTGACCTTGGACAAGTCCAGTGACTCTTCTGAGCCTCCGTTTTCTCATTTGCATACAATATGGCTGCTTTCGTAGGGCGGATTGCTAACACGAGATCAGGTCATGCACACACACCAAGGGCCATGCAGAGGCTCAGCGTCTGGTAACGGCTTGCCACCATTGGCCTTGGTCACGCCCCCACCTCTGTATTTGGGGGTGACACCTACCTGAGCAATGAACGGGGTGATGAGGGCGCCCACCCTCGCCATGCCGCTGCAGGTGCCCAGGCCCAGCGCTCGGGTCGCCGTGGGGTAGACCTGAAACACAGCCGCCCAAGTGGCTGCCGTGAGAAAATGCAGACCCCTCCCTCCTCTCTGGCTCAGGAATGGTGGAATTCACCCTGTGGGCGGGCCTGAGTTAGGGTCAATCCTGCGAGGGCGGGGTGGCGAGTCTCACCCCAAAGGGGCCAGGAAACTCAACTAAGAAGGCAGGAGGCCAAGCTGGCAGTGGGAACCTAGGAACAGGGGTCCTCTCTGCCCTGCGTGCTGTGCATGCTCAATCACTCAGTCACGTCTGACTCTTTGCGACCCCATGGACTGCAGCCCTCCAGGTTCCTCTGTCCATGGGATTTTCCAGGCAAGAATGCTGGAGTGAGTTGCCATTTCCTCCTCCAGGGGATTTTTCTGACCCAGGCACTGAACTAGGGTCTCCTGCATTGGCAGGCAGATTCTTTACTGCTGAACCATCTGAGAAGCCTCTGCCCTGGGTGGTTATATCTAAATAAATAAATGAGTAAGTATGAAATTCCTATTTTTTTTCTATCATAGAGAATTTCAAGCACAGACTAAAGTAGAATGATGGAATCAATCATCTAGGACCAAGCACAGTGGCCTGTGTTGGGTTTTTTGTTTTTGCTTTTTAAAAATTTTTTGGCCACGCCTCACGGCATGTGGGCTCTTAGTTCCCAGACCAGGGATCAAACCTGTGCCCCTGCACTTGAAGCATGGAGTCTTAACCCCTGGACTGCCAGGAAAGTCCTGCCTGTGTTAGTTTCAATCACATTCATTTCCTTTCCCTCCTAAATTACGATAAGGCAAATCCTAGAGGGGATATAGTTTTATCCACTAGGTATTTCTGTATATGCCACTTTGAAGATTTTTCTTTTTCCTCGAGAAAAAGACTGCAGACATCTCTGATGTCCATATTTGGTCTTCTCCAGTGTGTGATTTTTAATGGCTGCATAGAATTCTGTCATTTGGATCAATCATCCTTCATTTAACCAATTCTTCCTTGGGCCTAGCCAGCTGGAATAGCTTAAGCCAGGAGTCAGCAAACTTTTTCTTAAAGGGACAGAGAGTAAATAATCTGAGCTCTGGGGGCCAGCTGGTCTCCAGCAACTACTCAGCTCTGTTCCTGTAACACAAAAGCAGTTGTGGACAACAGTACAGGAAGGGCTGTGGCTTGTTCTGACAATGCTTTATTAATGAACACTGACACATGAATTCCATATAATTTTCACATGTCAAGAAATATCGTTTTGACCTGGCATTCAACTGTTTAAAAACATAAAAACCACTCTTAACTCTTGGACTAGACAAGAACAGGCAGCAGGTTGGATATGGCCCGTAGTTTGCTGATCCCTGGTATTTGCCATTGTAGATGCTGGGCCTCCCAATCCCTGCAGGGCCAGCAGCCTTCTGATTCCCTTCTGCGAGGCTCCAGTAATCAATCCACAAGCCCTTGTTGAGGGGACACTAGGCCAGACAAGAGTCAAAGCGAAGGAGACCCAGGCCCTGTCCACAGGGAGCCTTAGTAAGAGTCTCCTTGGGGGACAGGCCATGTGGCAGGACTAAAAATACCAAAGCGGGGCACAGACAGTGAGGGTAAAATGAAGTCAGGGGAGGGGGGATATCCTGGAGGGCTTCCTGGAGGAGGCAGGGTTGGAGCTGGGCCTGGAAGGTGGGGTGGAGGTAGCAGGACTTAGGATGATGACTCAGAGTGAAGGCTCCGGAGAGCTGTGCAGACCTGAGCAGGGGGAGGGGGGGGTCCTTCTTAGCACAGCATCTGATACATACTATTCTTTCCCTCCCTTTGCCCCTATCTAAAATAAGGTGAGATAAAATAAAATAAATATAAAACAAGTAACCCATCATCCCTGAGTGTGGGAAAACGGACACACTGTCACATGGAGTGTAAGTTCAGGCAATATTTTAGAGGGTGGTGTGCTTTTTCAGTCTTTCTCAAGGACAAATTTCAGTCAGAGGAGCCCACGCTTCGTGTTTCTGGAAGTAGAGCTTCCCCCTCCATCTGTCCCCTCCCCACCACTGCTCCCAGGCATCCCTTCCCAC
The DNA here is from genome assembly GCF_029407905.1 of Bubalus kerabau. NCBI lineage: Eukaryota > Metazoa > Chordata > Mammalia > Artiodactyla > Bovidae > Bubalus > Bubalus kerabau. Next base: position 68,221,673 of record NC_073639.1, on the reverse strand, counting down.
CCTCCTACCTCAGGTGTGTAAACGTAGGCTGCTTGGAAGCCTCCAGAAATAAATGCTCTTGCAATGAAGAGTAACAGAGTGAGCATATTTCTAGGAAGAGGAAAAAAAAAAAAGCAGATGAGCAAGTATTAACATTTTTTTTTTCTGACAGTTTCTTTCAGTAGTCTTCTCTGCCCAGGTAAAATTTATGCCCTAGGAATTGGCAAAGCCCACCTTACCCAACACACAGTCAGGTAGGCATGCAGACACACACCCCAGTGGTCTCTCTGAAGGCCGGCTTTTATAAGTTTATCATTCTCCAAAGTTCCAGGCTGAGACGGAAACATCGGTGGTGCCCAGGGTGGGGGTGAGGTTGGGGAGAAGTGATAAAAATCATCCAAAGTCCAGGTAGGACCTAGTAGGGACAGGAATTGAGCTAGGAACCAGCTGAACCAGAGAAAGTAAACTTCTCTTCAGTATTTTGAGGACAATCCTGATCCCCAGCCCCCTGTTCCATTGTTCCCACAACGTCTTTGAATATCAGCATTCCCAGATCTAAGCTACATCTCCAGACTGTTCACAGATCTCTCATCTGTAGGTTGGTCTGGGGTCTCTCCAAGGTCAGCACAGGCCAGTTCTACCTTTGGAGGCTTTTGATAGATGGAAAAAAATGGAGCAATGCCGAATATAAAACAGGACCTTGAAATAGTGCCATGGAACAAATGAACCCTTATAACCCATATATGAATTAAACAGCTAAATGCATGCGCTCACTGGGAGATGATGTCAAATGTCTAAATGTGACGGTGACGGAGCAAACTTTGGACCAAAGTGCCCTCCTACCCTCGCCCCCATCAGAGGCCCCAGCTTTAAGCATGGGGCAGTTATGAGGCAGCCAACAGACTCAGTCCTAGTGAGGGGTTGGAGGGATCTTTCAGATGACCCCCAGAGGGTGTAATCCACAGCTCGCAGGTCCAAAGAGCCACTGACCACCGGCTGAGAAATAAGCCAACTGGCCACAGAGAGCTGGTGCCATGACCCACCTTCCGACACAGATAAACAGTAGGAGGCTGCAAAAGGAGAAGACGACGAAACACAGGGCCATGGTCTTCTTGCGGCCCAGGCGGTCAATGATCCAGAGAGTCACAAGGACACCTGCAAGGGAGCAGGGTGCCAGGGAGGCGGCGTCCGACACAGCCCCGCGACCCCCACCTCCCGGTCTGTACTCCCCTCCCCTCAAAAGCGGGCTAGGCCTCACGACCCACTGCTAACGACTAGAATATGGCCGAAGTGATGCAATGTCACTTCTCTTTTTTGAGCTAAAAAATTGTATATGGGGAATTCGCTGGAGGCCTAGTGGTTAAGACTCTTGTGCTTTTGCTGTGGAGGGTGTGGGTTCAAACCCTGGTTGGGGAACTAAGATCCCACAAACCACATGCAATGGGCAAAATTTATTTTATATCAATATTTGATTATGATAAAAAGACTTACAAAAGTGTAAAAACAATCACTTAAAACTGTACTTTCCGTAAATGTCATTAATGTTCCTAGACGTCGACAGTCTGCTGTAAAACGCGTTGAGTTATTCAGAAACAAAAGTGATTCCTCCTGGGAAATCGAATGAGGGGTGGGAGGCGCTAGGGTAGTAGACTATAGTTTCATTATAATCCCTAGTACAGTTGTTTTTTCCATGTGTGTGATTACCGTGATGAAATGCTTTAAAATAATGATATTTTAATAAAGCAAGAATGGCCTACAATTCAGAGTGCGTGTACAGGCACAATAAAAAGCTGCTTAAATTTTTAAAAAAATGCAGTGCGTTATATGTCTCCAGTTCAGTTCCGTTCAGTCGCTCAGTCGTATCCGACTCTCTGCAACCCCATGGATGGCAGCACGCCAGGCTTTCCCGTCCATCAGCAACTCCCAGAGCCTCTACTCAAACTCATCATGTCGGTTATGTGTCTACTACAAAGTATATCTGTGAATCTTGGGCAGGGACTAAGATTATAGCTTTTTAAAATTAACTTTATGCCAGAAGTGACCTCCCTAGTGACAAATGCACATATGTCTATAAGACTGGCGCAAGACTGACAATCCCTGGTCGTCCAGTGCTTAGGATTAAGTGCTTCTACTGCCGTGGGCTCATGTTCAATCTCTGGTTGGGGAACTAAGGTCCCACATCCTGTGGGGTGCAGCCAAAAAAAAAAAAAAGATGACGGAAAAAGATAGATCACCTTTGCTTTCTATGAAGCATACAGTAAAATGTCAGCCCCTTCACCGTTCTTGACAACTTGTAGCTAAGGTTTGAAAACAAATCCCTGGCTTTTTTTAGAAATGGGATTTGCTTCCAGCTGGCATGAGGTTACAGCCACGTTCCCAGGCTGCACTGTCCCAGCCCCACCTGGAGCAGGTCCCTCACCTGGGAACTCAGACAGGGTGGTCCACAGCAGGTCCATGTAGTCCTCCTCACTCAGGTACTCGCAGGCCAGGCTGCACTTTGCCTCTACTGCCTTCTTCCGGCTGGAGACTGGGAGGTGGAGAGAGAAAGAGGAAGAGGCACCCACAGTGTTGAATCGCGTCCTCCCATTCCCCATGTCTCCTTCCGTGGGTTATGATTCGGCTGGGATGCTGGGGAAGGTGCACAGGCTCAGGACTCAGGCCAACTCAGGGCGCCTCCCCCCACCAGCAGTGTCAGAGTTCCATCTCTTTAAGCCCCAGCTTCCTGACAATCCGGGGGCTAATAAACCCTTGGGGGTAAAATGATTGAGAGGCTGGAAGCAGGCTGTGTACATGAATGTGCTTAGAACAGAACTGGGGCTTCCCAGGCGGCACAGTTGTAAAGAATCCACCTGCCAGTGCAGGAGATGTGGGTTCAATCCCTGGGTCGGGAAGATCCCCTGGAGGAGGAAATGGCAACCCCCTCCAGTATTCTTGCCTGAGAAATCCCGTGGGCAGGGGAGCCTGGTGGGCTGCAGTCCATAAGTTAGCACAGTGGGACACAACTGAAGTGACTTAGCACTCACCATGACTAATTTACTCACCTCTTTCAAGTCTTTGTTTAAATCTCACCTGCTCACTGAGGCCATCTTGACCACCCCATTTAAAACTCTGACTTCCCCATGGCCCCTTCCTCTGCCCCACTTCCTGACCTCCCTTACCTTGTGTGATTTTTTGCCCTCATGTCATCTGTCAGGAAATAGAGTGAAAGACTTCGAAATGGCATAGCATCCTGTCCTGTGAATCCTTACAGGTTACCTCACCTTTCACATCCTTAAGCCCTTTCACAACTCCACATGGTAGAATACTAACACTAATGCCAATGATTCTTGTCCACAGAAATGCAAGTTGCGTCTGGCAGTGATGGAATTGATTATCGGCCTCCACACACTGCCAGTTTTTGGCACATTGCTAACCTGGGAAGGGAGGGGCTGCAGAAACAAGGGAGGAGTCATCAAGACAGACTTGTGCAGCTTGGTTTCTCCTCAAGGCATACACATCAGAATATCTTTGAGTTCTGTAGGCACTAAGGTCCCCACCCAGAATGAGGGTGGCAACTCCAGACTGAGCACAAGATTCCTGGGACATCACCCAGTTACCTCAGTTCAGTTCAGTTCAGTCGCTCAGTCGTGTCCAACTCTTTGCAACCCCATGAATCACAGCATGCCACTCCCTGTCCATCACCAACTCCCGGAGTTCACTCAGGCTCACGTCCATCAAGTCAGTGATGCCATCCAGCCATCTCATCCTCTGTCGTCCCCTTGTCCTCCTGCCCCCAATCCCTCCCAGCATCAGAGTCTTTTCCAATGAGTCAACTCTTCATGTGACGTGGCCAAAGTACTGGAGTTTCAGCTTTAGCATCATTCCTTCCAAAGAAATCCCAGGGCTGATCTCCTTCAGAATGGACTGGTTGGATCTCCTTGCAGTCCAAGGGACTCTCAAGAGTCTTCTCTAACACCACAGTTCAAAAGCATCAATTCTTCGGTGCTCAGCTTTCTTCACAGTCCAACTCTCACATCCATACATGACCACTGGAAAAACCATAGCCTTGACTAGACGGACCTTTGTTGGCAAAGTAATGTCTCTGCTTTTGAATATGCTATCTAGGTTGGTCATAACTTTCCTTCCAAGGAGTAAGCATCTTTTAATTTCATGGCTGCAGTCATGAAATTAAATCATCTGCAGTGATTTTGGAGCCCAAAAGAATAAAGTCTGACACTGTTTGCCCATCTATCCCATGAAGTGATGGGACCAGATGCCATGATCTTTGTTTTCTAAATGTTGAGCTTTAAGCCAACTTTTTCACTCTCCACTTTCACTTTCATCAAAAGGCTTTTTATTTCCTCTTCACTTTCTGCCATAAGGGTGGTGTTATCTGCATATCTGAGGTTATTGATATTTCTCCTGGCAATCTTGATTCCAGCTTGTGCTTCTTCCAGCCCAACGTTTCTCATGATGTACTCTGCATAGAAGTTTAATAAGCAGGGTGACAATATACAGCCTTGACGTACTCCTTTTCCTATCTGGAACCAGTCTGTTGTTTCATGTCCAGTTCTAACTGTTGTTTCCTGACCTGCATATAGATTTCTCAAGAGGCAGATCAGGTGGTCTGGTATTCCCATCTCTTTCAGAATTTTCCACAGTTTATTGTGATCCACACAGTCAAAGGCTTTGGCATAGTCAATAAAGCAGAAATAGATGTTTTTCTGGAATTCTCTTGCTTTTTCGATGATCCAGCAGATGTTGGCAATTTGATCGCTGGTTCCTCTGCCTTTTCTAAAACCAGCTTGAACATCTGGAAGTTCACGGTTCACATATTGCTGAAGCCTGGCTTGGAGAATTTTGAGCATTACTTTACTAGCGTGTGAGATGAATGCAATTGTGAGGTCGTTTGAGCATTCTTTGGCATTGCCTTTCTTTGGGATTGGAATGAAAACTGACCACTGGCCAGTCCTGTGGCCACTGCTGAGTTTTCCAAATTTGCTGGCATATTGAGTGCAGCACTTTCACAGCATCATCTTTCAGGATTTGAAATAGCTCAACTGGAATTCCATCACCTCCACTAGCTTTGTTCGTAGTGATGTTTTCTAAGGCCCACTTGACTTCACATTCCAGGATGTCTGGCTCTAGGTGAGTGATCACACCATCGTGATTATCTGGGTTGTGAAGATCTTTTTTGTACAGTTCTTCTGTGTATTCCTGCTACCTCTTCTTAATATTTTCTGCTTCTGTTAGGTCCATACCATTTCTGTCCTTTATGGAGCCCATCTTTGCATGAAATGTTCCCTTGGTATCTCTAATTTTCTTGAGGAGATCTCTAGTCTTTCCCATTCTCTCATTTTCCTCTATTTCTTTGCATTGATCACTGAGGAAGGCTTTCTTATCTCTTCTTGCTATTCTTTGGAACTCTGCATTCAGTTGCTTATATCTTTCCTTTTCTCCTTTGCTTTTCGCTTCTCTTCTTTTCACAGCTATTTGTAAGGCCTCCTCAGACAGCCATTTTGCTTTTTTTGCATTTCTTTTCCATGGGGATGGTCTTGATCCCTGTCTCCTGTACATAGTCATGAACCTCATTCCACAGTTCATCAGGCACTCTGTCTATCAGATCTAGTCCCTTAAATCTATTTCTCACTTCCACTGTATAATCATAAGGATGGAATGTGGTCCACTGGAGAAGGGAATGGCAAACCACTTCAGTATTCTTGCCTTGAGAACCCCATGAACAGTATGAAAAGGCAAAATGATAGGATACTGAAAGAGGAACTCCCCAGGTCGGTAGATGCCCAATATGCTACTGGAGATCAGTGGAGAAGTAACTCCAGAAAGAATGAAGGGATGGAGCCAAAGCAAAAACAATACCCAGTTGTGGATGTGACTGGTGATAGAAGCAAGGTCCGATGCTGTAAGGAGCAATACTGCATAGGAACCTGGAATGTTAGGTCCACAAATCAAGGCAAATTGGAAGTGGTCGAACAGGAGATGGCAAGAGTGAACGTTGACATTCTAGGAATCAGCGAACTAAAATGGACTGGAATGGGTGAATTTAACTCAGATGACCATTATATCTACTACTGTGGGCAGGAATCCCTCAGAAGAAATGGAGTAGCCATCATGGTCAACAAAAGAGTCCGAAATGCAGTACTTGGAAGCAATCTCAAAAACGACAGAATGATCTCTGTTCGTTTCCAAGGCAAACCATTCAATATCACAGTAATCCAAGTCTATGCCCCAACCAGTAACGCTGAACAAGCTGAAGTTGAACGGTTCTATGAAGACCTACAAGACCTTTTAGAACTAACACCCAAAAAAGATGTCCTTTTCATTATAGGGGACTGGAATGCAAAAGTAGGAAGTCAAGAAACACCTGGAGTAACAGGCAAATTTGGCCTTGGAATACGGAATGAAGCAGGGCAAAGACTAATAAGAGTTTTGCCAAGAAAATGCACTGGTCATAGCAAACACCCTCTTCCAACAACACAAGAGAAGACTCTACACATGGACATCACCAGATGGTCAACACCGAAATCAGATTGATTATATTCTTTGCAGCCAAAGATGGAGAAGCTCTATACAGTCAGCAAAAACAAGACCAGGAGCTGACTGTGGCTCAGACCATGAACTCCTTATTGCCAAATTCAGACTTAAATTGAAGAAAGTAGGGAAAACCACTAGACCATTCAGGTATGACCTAAATCAAACCTAGTTACCTCACCACCAACCAATCAGAAGAAAGCCACACAACCTGCAGCTCTCCTCCACCACCACCAAATTCTGCCTATAAAAACCTCCCCTCAAACCATCGGGGAGTTCAGGGTTCTTGAGCATGAGTCAACCCATTCTCCTTGCCTGGCCTTGCAACACACCTTTCTCTGCTCCAAACTCCAACAATTTGGTTTGTTTGGCCTCACTGTGAGTCAGGCACATGAACTTGTATTCCGTCACGGGTGCAAAGGATTTAGGCTTAAATCAATACCAAACCCCGAATTTATAACTGAACTGCTTCCTCAGGGCAGTTCATTTAAGACTCTCTCACACCCCTCAGCGAGATGGGACTCTGCTATCTCATTAATAATACCAATCCTCATACCAATAAACAAAACAATTAACTCAGATTAAGAACACGTCATATGAAAAAGATAATTGGACAAATCCTGCAGACAAGACCTCCATCCCTTTATCTCCCATCCTGAGTTCAATGCTAGGAATCTAATATTCTCTTAAAGCCCAGACATCTATATATAGATTTTGCTTGTTATTCATTCCTCTTGTCCAGTGGGTTCCATCTCCAGCTCCACAATAGAATCACCTGGGGAGCTTTAAAAACCCACTCATGCCTGGGCCACCCCCACAAAGATGCTGATTAAATTGCCCAAGGCATTGTTTAAATGGCACTGCCTTGTTTACAAGCTCCCCCAGTTGATTCTGTTGTGTGGCCAGGATTGAGCTCCAACCTGGTTCTCAGACTTAACACACACACAGGATGGCTCCACAGGGTCACGGACGTAAAACTCAGGGATGGACTTCAGGGACCTCTTCAGGGGACGTAAGATGTGATTCTGCTCTAAGGTCATGTCTATCATGATAAGATTGTCCAGGTTTCTACAGAACGTCTCAGAAACCACAACCCAGCTCTTTCATATTCAGATTTTGCAGAACCTTGCTCCCAGGAGTCTGTGTGAGGCCAGGCCCTGTGAGGGCAGGACTGAGGCTGGGAGTGTGTGTATGACCTTGTGTGCTGGGTGGAGGGCGTTAACCGCTAGAGGGCTGTGATACTCACTGCTGCAGACATCTCCCGCTTGGAAGAGCTCGGTGGTGAGCAGGACTAATCCGTAGTAAGAAAACGCATTGGAAAACCTGCCAGGAAGCAAGCAAGAAGCGTAAGGAAATGATGGGAGAAATGCAAGCCCCCATTCCCATTCCATTGCGAAGGACTTCCACCCATAGCAGCACAGACTAGGCTTTGGGCTCAGCCCATACTGGGCCTTTGGACTGCTTGAGCAAGAAGATGGCGGGTACAAAACATACTGATGGACTAAAAGGAAGTGATCCTGTGTCCTTTGAAAGATCAAGAAAATTGAATTATAGGGACTTCCCTGGCAGTCCAGTGGTTAAGATAAATGCAGGGGGCATGGGTTTGCTCCCTGATCAGGGGACTAAGATCCCACATGCTGCACAGTGCAGAAAAAAAAAAAAAAAATACAAACACCAAAGAACTGAATTATATCACAGACAAGCCACCCCCAAGCTGTTCACTCAACTGGCAAAAGGAGGGGAAAAAAATGGGGGAACCAAAATTTGGTAGAAAACAGTCATTTTGACAGATGTCAACAGACATTAGAGCTTTTGGGTTGAGCTGAATAGGGAAGAGAAGGGAGATATATTTAATAACATAGGTATGCCCCACTTTCTGATGGAGAAGGAAATGGCAACCCACTCCAGTACTCTTGCCTAGAAAATCCCATGGATGGAGGAGCCTGGTAGGCTACAGTCCATGGGGTCGCAAAGAGTCGGACACGACTGAGCGACTTCACTTCACTTCCACTTTCTGAAAGCTTGCCTCACTGTACGTCACTTTTACGAAATCTATATTAGTACCTGTTTTTGCTCACCGGAAGAAATCCGAAGAGGATTTTCACTTTTACAAAAAAAGTGGGGAAAGCAAAAATAGCATCCAGTGTTTATTTTATAGAGGCAACTCTCACCCCAAGCAGCCACAGTGGCGCCACCAAGCTCCTTCCCCGAGAACTACGCTCAGCATCAGCATCAAGCTGCCATTACCTTTTTTTAAAAATTATTTTACTGAAGTATAGTTGATGTACAATGTTGTGTTAATTTCTGCTGTGCAGCGAAGTGATTCAGTTATACATAGAAATACACTCCTTTTCAGATTCAAGCTGCCATTCCCTTGGAACTGTTGTCTGTGAGCATCTGTACTTTATTTCCATTTATTATTTCTTCAATTAGCAAGATGTTCTTCCTTCTTATTTAGTCACTAAGTTGTGTCCGACTTTTTCTGTGACCCAATGGACTGTGACCTGTCAGGTCCCTCTGACCATGGGATTTCTCAGGCAAGAATACTGGGGTGGGTTGCCATTTCCTTCTCCAGGGGATCTTCCCCACCCAGGGATTGAAATTGTGTCTCCTGCTTGGCAGGCAGATTCTCTGCCGCTGAGCCACCTGGGAAGCTGCAAGCAAGATGTATCCTCAGGTAATTACCTCTTTGCTTTATGCCACTTCAGCTTGAGAAAGCTTTCATTGGAAACTCTACTTTTGTAACATTTTAATTTACTTATTTTTAATTGAAGGATAATCGCTTCACAATATTGTGTTGGTTTCTGCCATATATCAACATGAATCAGCCATAGGTATACACATGTTCCCTCCCTCTTAAACCTCCCTCCTGCCTCCCACCAGATCCCACCCCTCTAGGTGGTCACAGAGCCCCAGTTTGAGCTCCCTGGGTCATACAGCCAATTCCCACTGGCCACCTATCTTACATACGATAGTGTATATGTTTCCATGTTCTCTCTCCATTCATCCCACCTGCTCCTTCCCCGGTCTGTGTCCACAAGCCTATTTACTAAGTCTGCATCTCCACTACTGCCCTACAAATAGGTTCATCAATACCATCTTTCTAGATTCCATATATGCATGTTAGTATATGATATTTATTTTTCTTTTTCTGACTTACTTCACTCTGTATAATGGGCTCTAGGTTCATCTACCTCATTAAGTGAAAATGAAAGTCACTCAGTCATCTCCAACTCTGCGACCCCATGGACTATAAAGTCCATGGAATTCTCCAGGCCAGAATACTGGAGTGGGTAGCCATTCCCTTCTCCAGGGGATCTTCCCAACCCAGGGATCAAACCCAGGTCTCCTGCATTATAGTCATTAGAACTGACTCAAATGTGGAATACTCTACTTTTGAATAGCAGGGGCGAGGAAACTACAGAGCTGTCTCTGTGTTCAACGGAATCACTTCACCAAGCATTTATTAAACACCTGCTCTGTGCCCAGTCAAGTATGGAGTCTGCAGACTTCATGGGCATTTCAGATCAGAATGATGCAGTTAAATTCCAACTGTCCCAGGAACCAGAGTACTCAAGTCTGTAGGGTCAGAATATCGCGTCCTATAGTACAGCTATGTGGGAGCTCAGTCATTATCAGAAGCTGATGATTAATTTCCTTGCCTTACAATATGTGCTCCCAAATGTGATTTCTATAGTATTCTATAATTAGGCTGTAATCAGTTGCTTAGGATTTAAGTAGTGTCCATCCAACAGAATCACATGCACTCAAAGATAGATACTCTCAATTCTGTTTCCCCACCTTTTAAAATATCCTGCCAGCTCCATACGTGGACTGGGCACACAGCAGGTGTTAAAGCCTTTGTGAGCTGATTCAGTTCTTGGGGGACATGAAGGCAGAGCTGGAACCTGGTGCTGTATATCATCAAAGCTTTCCCCCCACCCTCTGCTACACTCCACCCCCCTACTCCGCTGCAACTGCCCTTTTTGAGGACTCTCCCCTGCTCATTAGCACCTCTGCTCAAAGGTGAATAGGAAAAGTGAGAACTGGTGAAAGCAGGCCACAAAGCCTCAACCGGGCTAATTTTCTGCACTGTTAATGCCATAGAAATTACACAGTTGGAAGAGTTGAGAGAATGGCTGAAATTTGACTAGCTGTGGGGTGAAAGGTGAGTACTTACTACAAATGCCCTCCAGTCAATGCCATGGTTGTTATTTAAGAAAAACTGGAACTAGATAAAAACTGAAAGTTCTGAGAATGCCCATGTTGATCAAATCAGGGGTTCCCCAAATATGGGCTCTGTGCTGGGTGGTACCCAAGGTAATATAAATGGAGAGTGGGCTGGATACAGCAAGAGTAATATAAATGGAGAGTGGGTTAGATACAGCAAAAGAATCTCTTTGTGAAAAAAAGATTCCCCTAAGTTTCCTTTTGATTCTTTAATCATATCTCAGTCTTACTTATGTGCTAACAAGTCCCTAACACCTCTCCTCTCTGTCTGTCTCTTAAGCACAGAGGCTTCGTGCCTCCCGCCTTGGTAAACCATCAATTTAGCTGCTTTTTACCGTATAGTCATCCCTCAGGATCCGTGGGGGATGGGTTTCAGGAGCCCCTGCGGACACCAGAATCCTTGGATGCTCAAGTCCATTATATAAAATGGTGCCATGTTTGCACATAACCTACACATGCGTGTGTGTACGTGCTCAGTGGTGTCTGACTCTTTGCAGGCCCATGGACTATAGCCCACCAGGCTCCTCTGCCCATGGGATTTTTCAGGCAAGAATACTGGAGTAGGTTGCCATTTCCTCCGCCAGGGGATCTTCCTGACCAAGGGATTGAACCCTGGACTCCTGCATTGCCTCTTTACCACTGAGCCACCTGGGAATCCCACATATCCTCCTGTATACTTCAAATCATCTCTGGATTACTTATAATACCAAATACAATGTAAGTGCTGTGTAAAGGATTGTAACTACAATGTAAATGCTAGTAAATAGTTGCCAATGCACAGCAATTTCAAGTTTTGCTTTTTAGAACTTCCTGGAATTTTTTTTTTTCTATTACTTTTCATCTATAGTTGGCTGAATCCTTGAGTGAAGCCTGCGGCTAGGGAGGGCTGACCATATTTATCTTTAAAAGCGACTTCTGTCTATGGTCTGCAATTACAGTTTTTCCTTAAAGCAGTTATACACAGTTTCCTTTTACAAGACATTTATCTGTCCTGCTGTATAGCACAGGCAATTACAGTCAGTGTCCTGGGATAAACCACAACAAAAAGAAGATAAAAAGAATGTATACATATATACACATGTGTATAAATATATCAAAAGAATATTAAAAGAATGTATACATATATATGTATAATTGAGTCACTTTGCTATACAGCAGAAATTAACACAGCATTGCAAATCAACTATACTTCAATTTTTAAAAAATTAGCAGAGTAAAAAGTGAGTCAAATAAAAGAAGACTAAGCAAACAAGAGTACAGGGGATACCTGAATAACACAGAGGTCAGGAAAGTGACGCTCAGTTTTGCAAACGTTGCCCAAGATGGAAGAGTTGTCACTGCATCGAGTTCAAACAAAACCCCAAACAGGGTGCAGATGAGGGGGACCCAGGCATGAACAAACAGCTCTTACCATATAAACCACAGCAACAAGGTTGTCCATCTAAAATGGGGTGTGAAAAGGTCCCTCATTTTGCCTCGGTCTTCCTGTTTCAAGACAAAGAATGCCATTTACTCCCCTCCCCTGCAGATGTGTGGGCAGTGGCCATGTACCTACCCCAGAAGGAAATATCCACCTGCCCCAAAAAAACACTTGCTGCCGGGTACTCTGGAACACAGGGAGGCCCCTGCGGCAGCCGCTCCTTTCCAAAGAGAAGCCCACCACTGGAGCATCCAGTCTTGTCACTTTCACTTTGCAACACACGTTGGAAATCACTGCATACTTTCTCCATCTGGAGCATCTTGATACAGAAGGGAGCGGGGAGAATGCAGTCTCTCCCCAAAGGCAACTAAACGAGCCTCCTGCCCCCCAGGCTCTTTGGGAGGCCCCCCTGCCCCACCCCTGTGCTTCCCAAAGCAAATCTGGGGTATGTCCTTGGCTTCCATGCTGTCAGACCCAGCCTAATACTTCCTCTCGAGCTGGCGAAATTCCATTCAGTTCTTTTCACCCAATATAGAGACAATCAGAAATATAATTTTATTTTTAAAAATAATTTCCTCGTAAGCTCTGTTGTTTGCTTAAGGGTATTTGTGATGTTTCTATAAGCTGCAGGGTTGATTCTTGAGGGCAGGGACTGCAGTCTTCAAATTTGGCTCCTTTTTCCCCCTTGCACCTGGGGTAGGTGCTCAGCTGTTTGTACTGCGGTGGAGTCCCTGACGGTGTTGCCGTGGGGAGCAATGCACCATCCATTAAGGATGTCTACATGGGTGCGGTGTAGTGCCCTGGATATAAGTCTGTAATGGCACTTCTTAATGTGGTTTTATTGTCGAGCAACCACATCTGCTAATCAGACTTCCTGGGTGCTCAAAGATAAAATCGAAGCAAGAGTAGTTACAGGACCCATGAGGGGATATTATAGGACATTTCTCTAGTCATTGGCTAAACGCTCCAGGTGGCACTTTTAAGACTTGGCAATGAAAATACACAGATTGAAGTTGCCAAATTCCCCTTGCAGGTCCTGTCCACTGCACCCCCACCCTCTCACGTACACAAGCTCCCCAGCTCACGTGGCAACACATGCGATCTGTCCGCCTGGCACTGACCTGTCTGGAAATGATGAGTTTCCCCAGAGGCATGGGAGCTCCGTTTTCCGTGGCTATTCTCTTTAAGGTGGCGATGGCCTTCTCCTGGTTCCCCGACAGCACATCGTACCTCGCACTCTCCGGGAGCCACTGTGGGGACAGGAGACCGAGATGTGGTCGGCTGCAGCAGAACACAACCCTTGGTCCCAACCACACGCTCTCACCTGTGTGTGAAGTCCTTAAGGCCGGAGTCTCTGGGGCCAGAAGCCTGGCTTCAAGTCCCGGCGCTGCCATTGATTAAATGGCTTTGTGACCTTAAACAATAACTTGACCTCTCTGTGCCTCCATTTCCTCATCCATCAAATGGGGATAATAATAGATCCCCCCTCTTAGGATTGTTGAGAGGATTAGATGGGATTATCCTAAGTGCTCAGCACAGTGCTGGGAATGGTTGATATAGCTGCCATTGTGGTCGTTGCTATGAGTATAATTTGGTGCTTCTGAGTTCCAGGTGACGGCTGAATTAAGACTGCTGCCAAAAAAATGTTTCACCTCTCTCAACACCATCATCATCATCACCTCTACCTCTCAAGAAACTACACATCACCTGTGTTTAGCATCATCTTGAAAACTCAATCTAAGAGATAGAAAGAAATCAGAAATACCTTTAGGCCTAATAGAGTCCCAACCTCACGTGACTAGATAAAGGTATCTCCATAAAACAAAGTAATAGTCATCTGTGAAATAAGAGAGTATGAGACTTGGAGTCAGAAGATCTGGTTCAAGTGATTTCTGTTACTTATTAGTTGTATGCTTTTTGACAAGTCAATCAACCTCTCTGGGCCTCAGTTTCCTCATCAGGAAAATGAGAATGTAGCAGAGATTAAAATTCATGCTTCCCTTTCCATAGTATAGAGTTGTCTTCAGATATGGCTACCCAGCCAGAAACTACATTTCCCAGCACCTCTTGCACCTAGGCAAGGCCATGTGACATGCTTTCACCAATGGCATATAAGCAGAATATTCCTGGCCAAGTTATGCCCTTCTTCAGTCTATGTGTAGAAGATCCCAAAGGCTTCCCTGGTGGCTCATCAGTAAAGAATCCACCTGCCGCTGGATCCACCCAGGAGACATGGGTTCTGTCTCTGGGTCAGGAAGAGCCCTTGGAGAAGGAAATGGCAACCCACTCCAGTATTTTTGCCCAGAAAATCCCATGGATGTAGGAGCCTGGCAGGCTACAGTCCATGGGGTTGCAAAGAGTTGGACATGAGTTGGTGACTAAACAACAATGGAAGATTCCAAAGCCCTACACAATAGTAGAGCTACAGGCTAGAAGGAAGCTGGGCCCAGAATCACACTTGTCAAACAGAAGCACCCATTCTGGACTGTTCTGTGAATGAGAAATAAACTCCTAGCGTGTTAAGTTACTGAATATGCAGGCTTTTCTTGTTACAGAAGCATCCAGCCATGCTTGAAGCCAGATATTTAAAATTCTATCATATGGGTTGAATTGGGTTTTTGTCACTTGCAACTGAAGAATACCAGCTGTTCCAAACACACTCCCCTTAAGTGTAGATCCTGCATGGGGGGATGGGGCAAGAGATCTCCCACCCCCTTGATATCTCCCTCAAGGACATCCCAGCAGAGTCTGTCTGGAGGAAACCTGACGCCCTATACCGGGCCTACCCCTGGCCCTGTTCCTTTGTCTCATTTCCTGATCAAAAGAAATAATCTTAAACATGGCTTTGGTGTCCTCCTCCACACCCTCCCCACTGAAATACAGTGAATGGCAAGAGACCAAAAGCAAAGGCTGAGGTCTCTTAATGGATACCTACAAAACACAGGATCGCAAAGAGGAGGAGTGGGACAGCTGAGAGGATGAGCAGCCAGCGCCAGCCCAGGCTGGGCATCACAAACACAGCCAGGACGACCTCGAACACTGTCCCGATGGCCCAGAACACCTGGCAGGGGAGAACGGGGGTCAGTCAAGGTGCAGCTCTGGTCCACACAGTGTGCAATTCCAGGGCCGCTGTAGACAAGGTTCTCCACGTGGGTGCGAGGATCCTTGAGGTCAGGAAGGTAAGAATGGCCGTCCCTTTTCCTGTGGTCCATATGGGTAGGCCAGGGCCTCCACGCTGTCCAACTCCTGAGGGTGCCACCCACACTATAATATTTGCATGGCACCCACTGGAGTGTGCACTGTGGCAGCTCTAGTTACAGAGATCAAAACAATCAATATTGTGTGAGGCCAACAGAGAAGTGGACACATTGGGTTTTGTCTACTGATATTCACCTTCCTTGCCCAAGAGTGCCCCGGTCTCCTTTATCAGAACTGCCACTCCCGTGGAGCTGAACATCTTCTGTCTGCTTCTCTGAGTCACTCCATGCTTTTCCACCTTGCTCTTTGTATGGACCTCATCCACAGACTCCCTGTCCTCTGGCTTTACATTGGGTGCAGCCAATGGGGGAACCCCATAGGAGATGAGAGGAAAGACAGATGAGGGTGTTTATTCCAGCAGGATGGGCATGGGCTGGCTGCACCCTTCAGCTGAAGGTTCTCAGAAAGGACAGGGAGCAGGCAATGAGGGCCACTCAGGGTTCAGAATCAGCAGCAGATGCATTTCAGTATTTAAACTGGTTCATCCATACCAGTGTGGACCAGCTGACCACCACCCCTGATTGTCAGGGGTAGACACAGTCAGGACGGTTGGGCAGTGGGGTCAATGTGATCAATACTATCATGTGAAAAAAAAAACTGTCATGTGGTCATGGTGTTTAGGGAGGATTCTGACTCAGTGTCCAGCAGGGACAAATAATATTACCACTGCATGGAGGAGGGCCATTAGGCAGTTGCAAATTTGTCCTGAGGGCTTCCAGATGGTAGTTGGAAAACGGGTCATAGGACCCTGGCAGAGGGAGGGCTTGAGAGGGACTGACTGGTCCAGGAGATTTTTAAGGCAGTCTACTGGCCACAGAGGTGGCCGTGAATGGGGATCTCACATATGACACGAGTGAGTCTGGATACAAACAGAGGTAATGAATGATGACGGGTGAAGGGCAGGAGTTTGGTCCACTCAAGCTACACTATTCAAAACCAACTCTCAGATAAAAGTCATTTCTAGTTCAAGAAGGACGTTCTACCTGCCTGCCACCGGTTTTTTTTTTTTCCAGGGATGGTAGACTGATTTTGCTTGTTGTTGGAGGAATTTATGCATATTGCCAAACCACCATGCTGAAATCAACATAACTGATTCATTTTAATCCGTGCATATTGCATTCTTCTTAAACTCCCCAATCTTCTTCCTGTGGCTCAAGACACAGGAAATCTGCTGCTCAGAGACCAAGTATTCTTCAGACTCCCAGACCGTCCTCCTTACCTCAATCAGCAAAATACACTTAGCTCTGGCTTTCATGGGAAGGAACTCAGCATACAGTGTGACCCTGGGAAAGCAAAAGAGAGAGAGGGAATTAATGTCAGGGCTGAGTGGGCAGATTGCTGTGGTTTTCCGGATTTTTTCAGCCAAAGAAAAAGTCAATGTCATTTAGTCTTACTTCTCAGTGTATTTCAGTAAGTCTCTCCCTGTTTTGGTGTTCTCTCTCTTTGATCTCTCCATCTCTCTGCTTGAAACCCTAGCTGAGACCATATTCAAGAATATTGAACCCAGCACTTCTTTGGCGGTCCAGTAGGTTAGACTCCATGCTTCCATTGCCGGGGGCATGGGTTCAGTCCCTGGTGAGGGGACTAAGATCCTGCATGCCACATGGCCAAAAAAAAAAACTCTCTGTGCCCTGTTTTTACTGAATATATAAATAGTATTTCTGTGCTACTTTAATAGTATTTCCATGTTATTTATCCTCTTACACACATATATTCCACCATATTCATGGGCCATATTTTCCTTAATAATAGCTACCTGTTATTGAGGACCTACTATATGCCAAATGTTTTCCTAGATGACCTACATGAATTATCTCACTCAATCAACGACAAACATGGAGAATCAACAGGGTAGGTAATTATAATTCCCACTGTGTGTGTGTACCTTTAGCTCCCATTTTCATCTCTGTATCTGCGTCAAGTGAGTGAAGACTCTTTGTGACTGTATAGTTCATGGAATTCTCCAGGCCAGAACACTGGAGTGGGTAGCTGTTGCATCCTCCAGGGGATCTTCCCAATCCAGTGATCAAACCCAGGTCTCCTGCATTGTGGGCAGATTCTTTACCAGCTGAGCCACCAGGGAAGCCCAAGAATAGTGAAGTGGGTAGCCTACCCCTTCTCCAGTGGATCTTCCCAACCCAGGAATCGAACCAGGGTCTCCTGCATTGCAGGTGGATTCTTTACCAACTGAGCTAACAGGGAAGCCGGTCAAATAAGTTGTTATTTGACTAGGATCACATAGCTAGTAAATTAGCAAGTAGAAGAGCCATACTTTTAATCCAAGTCTGTCTATATTATGCACCCCTTCATTCACTTTCCTATTTAGGTGGTTTCACAATTATAAACAATACTTCAACAAGCATCTTTCATCTTAAATCTTTGTTCACATGTGTTTTCCTTAGGATGGATTCTTATAGTAGAATTTGAGTCAAAGGGTATGCATATTTTAAGGCTTTCGATAAATATCACCAAAGTGGTTCCCAAAAATGTTGTTTCAATTTATATTCCTACAAATACCTCTCTCAACACAAACCATTAGGAATTTCATTAACTCAGCTTTGAGAATGGAGACCAATTGCCGGCATTGTAAAAGATGACAGTGATTATCACGAATGACTTTGGAATTTTATTAATATTCTCCAAGTGGTGTTCCTGTATTATTTTTAAAAATCAATAATACTGAAATAAGAAGTGTGTTTACATTTTTCTCCACCAAATTAAAGTCAAGTTACTAACCATGAAAAAATGTGCTATAGTATATTCTAAAGACAAAGCTAATCCTTAGATGTCAAGGATTTGTTTGGACATGCTATAGTGAACGGGAGAAGGCAATGGCACCCCACTCCAGTACTCTTGCCTGGAAAATCCCATGGACGGAGGAGCCTGGAAGGCTGCAGTCCATGGGGTCGCTGAGGGTTGGGCACGACTGAACAACTTCACTTTCACTTTTCACTTTCCTGCATTGGAGAAGGAAATGGCAACCCACTCCAGTGTTCTTGCCTGGAGAATCCCAGGGATGGGGGAGCCTGGTGGGCTACCATCTATGGGGTTGCACAGAGTCGGACACAACTGAAGTGACTTAGCAGCAGCAGCTATAATGAACTTAGAGCATGCAACCTTTTTATTTTAGGTATATAAGTGGTACAGGAATGCATTCTCATTGTGAATAATCTAGCAATATGTAAGAATACAAAGTATCTGAAGAATCTTCCTCTTCCCCCTTACCCCTGCTTCCATTCCCCTGCCCCAATGCCATGACTAATAGCTGTTTGCTTTGCAAACTTCCAGCCCCTTCTCTATGTAAATGAACATATAAATTTAAAACTGAACAGATATTTTTCCAAAGAAGACATAACAGATGGTAACAGGCACATGAAAAGATGTTCAACATCACAAATCATCAGGGAAATGCAAATCAAAACCACCACAAACTATCACCTCACACCTGTCAGAATGGTCATTATCAAAAAGACAACAAATAACAAGCATTGATGAGGATGCGGAGAGAAAAGAACCCTCCTGCAGCGTTGGTGGGAATGTAAATTAGTGCAGTCACTATGGTAAACATTATGGGGGTGCCTCAAAAATTAAAAAGAGAACTATCATATGATCCAGCAATTCCACTCCTGGGTATTCATCTGAAAAAATGAAAACACTGATTCAAAAAGATATATGCACCTCTGTGTTCACCGCAGCATTATTTACAATAGGCAAGGTTCAGAAGCAACCTGTGTCCAACAACAGACAAATGGATAAAGAAGATGTGGCTATAAACATATATATATATACATATATATACACATACACACATACATTTATATATACACAATAGAATATTAACCACTAAAAAAGAATTAAATCTTGTTATTTGCAACAACATGGATGAACCTAGAGAGTATTATACTAAGAGAAGTAAGTCAGACAGAGAAAGACAAATGCTGTGTGATTTCACTTATATGTGAAATCTCAAAAACAAAACAAATAAACAAACATAGCAAGCAGAAATAGAGTCATAGATAAGAGAACAGACAGGTGGTTGCGGGGCCAAAGTGACAACCAGGTGACGGACATGAAGAGGTAAAAACTTCCAGCTGCAAAATAAATGAGTCATGGGTATGAAATGCATGCTGTGAGGTCTCTACACTGGAATTAATTACATAATAATAGTAGTAATTGGGCTTTCCATGGGGGCACTAGTGGTAAAGAATCTGCATGCCAATGCAGGAGATGGCAGAGACGTGGGTTTGATCCCTGGGTCAGGAAGACCTCCTGGAGGAGGAAATGATTACCCATTCCAGTATTCTTGCCTGAAAAATTCCATAGATAGCAGAGCCTGGTGGGCTACAGTCCATGGAGCAACAAACTCAGACACGTGCTGAGCTCATGTGCTCAGACACGACTGAGCACAATAGTAATAATAAATTTAACCATGACATCTTTTTTCTTCCCTTCCCTTCTCCTTCCTTCGCACACATGCAGTGTATGGCCAGTGTTCCATTCATACAAATGGCCCCATTCTTACCACTTCCAGCTATGCCAGTCCAACTCGCAACTGTCAGCACCTGTAAGTCTCCCCTGAGTGCTTTCCCTGGTCATTAAAGCTTGCTTTGCCAACCCGTGTGGTAGACCAGCAGTGCCAAGGAATTTAACTTCCCAGGAGCAGCTCCCAACAAACCACAGTTCGCTCGTCTCTTGACCAGGACAATCTGGAGAATGTGTTGCAGTCTCTCAGAGGAAAGTCCCTGCTCCTGAGTGCCTATGTCAGGATCTGCTCCTGATAAGACAGTTTGGAAGTCTTTCCATAATAATCTATATCGATCTACCAGATTATTTTTTAACAGCTGCAATCCTATCGATGAACTTAGATTGTTTTCAATTTCTTGTTTTCGTAGCCTATGCCACAAGGAACATCTCTTCCTGTAATTGTGCCCCGCATTATTTATAGCAGTTCATTATGAAAAAGAGTAATTTGGGATTCATTCAAAGTAGGGGGATTATTGCAATCAGGTTAAAGACTCAAAGAACGAGCAATGAAATTAGCAACGCTAAGAAGCAAATGATACAGACGTGAATAAATCCCCTCTGCAAGTAATTGCATTTTTGGCACTTGACAGTTAGAGATTTGCCATTTGGATCACACGCTTGGAGAGAAATGACCTGGGATCTCCATCTGGCATTTCTGCTTGGTCTTTGGGGAAAGAGCAGTGTCAAGGTCAGATGTGTGAGCAAGCTGATTCTAGACAACAAATCTAAAGAAACTTCTGAGGCAGGTCTCAAGGTAGCACAGATGGGCAGCTACCTGGGGTATTTGTCTTTAAGAGTGGCTAAAACAGTCAGTAGGATGCCAGGTGGGGCAGGCTTCCAGCTCATAGGTAAGTAGTGTTTCTGCTGAGATACACAGCGCCCTCTACTGGAAATAATAAACCATCTCCCCGGGTGCCAGCCTGCGTCTTCTATTTTTTGTGTGTGAGGCACGATGTGACTGGTGATGGAAGTAAACTCCGATGCTGTAAAGAACAATATTGCATAGGAACCTGGAATGTTAGGCCCATGAATCAAGGTAAATTGGAAGTGGTCAATTTACCTTGAGATGGCAAGAGGAATAGGTGATCTAAAATGGACTGGAATGGGTGAATTTAACTCAGATGACCGTTATATCTACTACTGTGGGCAAGAATCCCTTAGAAGAAATGGAGTAGCCCTCATAGTCAACAAAGAGTCCAAAATGCAGTACTTGGATGTAATCTCAAAAATGACAGAATGATCTCTGTTCGTTTCCAAGGCAAACCATTTAGTATCACAGTAATCCAAATCTATGCCCCAACAAGTAATGCTGAAGAAGCTGAAGTTGAACGGTTCTATGAAGACCTACAAGACCTTTTAGAACTAACACCCCAAAAAGATGTCCTTTTCATTATAGCAGACTAGAATGCAAAAGTAGGAAGTCAAGAGATACCTGGAGTAACATTTTGTACTCCAAGGCAAATTCGGCAAATGAATTTGGGCAAAGGCTAACAGAGTTTTGCCAAGAGAATGCACTGGTCATAACAAACACCCTCTTCCAATAACACAAGAGAAGACTCTACACATGGACATCACCACATGGTCAATACCGAAATCAGGTTGATTACATTCTTTGCAGCTGAAGATGGAGAAGCTCTATACAGTCAGCAACAACAAGACGGGGAGCTGACTGTGGCTCAGATCACAAACTCCTTATTGCCAAATTCAGACTTAAATTGAAAAAGGAGGGAAAACCACTAGACCATTCAGGTATGACCTAAATCAAATCACTTACAATTATACATTGGAAGTGACAAATAGATTCAAGGGATTACATCTGATAGACAGAGTGCCTGAAGAACTATGGACAGATGTTCCTGACACTGTACAAGAGGCAGGGATCACCCCCAAGAAAAAGAAATGCAAAAAGGCAAACTGGCTGTCTGAGGAGGCCTTACAAATAACTAGGAAAAGAAGAGAAGCAAAAAGCAAAGGAGAAAAGGAAAGATATAAGCAACTGAATGCAGAGATCCAAATATCAGGGAGAGATAAGAAAGCCTTCCTTAGTGATCAATGCAAAGAAATAGAGGAAAACAATAGAATGGGAAAGACTAGAGATCAGAAATGGTATGGACCAACAGAAGCAGAGATTAAGAGAGGTGGCAAAAATACACAGAACAACTACACAAAAAAGATCTTCATGACCCAGATAACCACGATGGTGTGATCACTCACCTAGAGCCAGACATCCTGAGATGCAATGTCAAGTGGGCCTTAGGAAGCATCACTACATACAAAGCTAGTGGAGGTGATGGAATTCCTGAGCTGAGCTGTTTAAAATTTCTAAAAGAATGCTGTGAAGTGTGCACTCATGAGCAAATCTGAAAACCAGTGCAACTGGGGTTCATTCCAATCCCAAAGAGAATGCCAAAAAAAGTTCAAACTACCACACAATGGCACTCATTTCAAGCTAGCAAAGTAACTGGTCAAAATTCTCCAAGCTAGTCTTCAACAGTACATGAACCGAGAACTTCCAGGTGTTCAAGCCGAATTTCCCAAATTGCAGTCATAGGGAGAAAAAGCAAGAGAATTCAGAAAAACAACTACTTCTGCTTCACTGACTGTGTGGATCATGAGAAACTGGAAAATTCTTAAAGAGATGGGAATACCAGACCACCTTACCTTGCCTCCTGAGAAATCTGTATGCAGGCCAAGAAGCAATAGTTAGAACTGGAACAACAGACTGGTTTCGAATTGGGAAAGGAGTACTTCAAGACTGTATATTGTTACCCTGCCTATTTAACATCGTGTGAAATGCTGGGCTGGATGAAACACAAGCTGGAATCAAGATTGCCATGAGAAATATCAATAACCTCAGATATGCAGATGACACCACCCTTATGGATGACACCACCCTTATGGCAGAAAATGAAGAAGAACTAAACATCCTCTTGATGAAAGTGAAAGAGGAGAGTGAAAAAGTTGGCTTAAAACTCAACATTCAGAAAACTAAGATCATGGCATCTGGTCCCATTACTTCATGGCAAATAAATGGGGAAACAATGGAAACAGTGACAGACTTTATTTTTTTGGGCTCCAAAATCACTGCAGATGGTGACTGCAGCCATGAAATTAAAAGACGTGTGCTCCTTAGAAGAAAAGCTATGACCAACCTAGACAGCATATTAAAAAGCAGAGACATTACTATGCTGACAAAGGTCCGCCTAGTCAAAGCTATGGTTTTCCAGTGGTCATGTATGGATGTGAGAGTTGGACCGTAAAGAACGCTGAGAACCGAAGAATTGATGCTTTTGAACTGTGGTGCTGGAGAAGACTCTTGAGAGTCCCTTGGACTGCAAGGAGATCCAACCAGTCCATCCTAAAGGAAATCAGTCCTGAATATTCACTGGAAGGACTGATGCTGAAGCTGAAGCTCCAAAACTTTGGCCACCTGATGCAAAGAACTGACTCATTTGAAAAGACCCTGATGCTGGGAAAGATAGAATGTGGGAGGAGAAGGGGATGACAGAGGATGAGATGGTTGGATGGCATCACCAACTGGATGGACATGAGTTTGAGCAAGCTCTGGGAGTTGGTGATGGACGGGGAAGCCTGGCGTGCTGCAGTCCATGGGGTCACAAAGAGTTGGATACAACTGAACGACTGAACTTAGTTACTTACTATGTGCAACTATTTTTGCCTGGAAAATTCCATGGACAGAGGAGCCTGGAGGGCTACAGTCCATGGGGTCTTAAAGAGTCAGACACGACTGAGTGGCTGAGCAATTAGAGGTGATTATTGTTTTGGGGTTCCTATGTACATTTTTCTAAAGTTTCTAAAACAAAAATGTACTGTTTCCTGCCTCAACTTTTCACATCAGTATTTAAAACACTGAACCACCTCCTTCTCAGGCTCAGTGGATGGCCCTATGCAAGAAAATGGAAAGTGAACAAATAATTCTTTCTTCAGCCTCCCAAAACCAAACCCTAAGAGAACAATCCACATTGCTTTGCTTTTCTTCCTGTTAAAATAGATCTTCCCACATCCAACTTTTCTTATTTAGACACTATTTAGTTTTCATTTAGTGTTAGCTAGAAATATCACTTCTCTTTTCTGGAACATAGACATGTCTTCGAGATTTATTTCTACTCATTAGCACTTAAGCCTGTTTAAAACTTAAACAAAACAAAAAACTTTAAAATGTCAACAGCACCAAAAAATGAACACCCTAAAACTGCAACTGGATTCCACTATCCTGTCACTTGGTTTTCGTTGTAAACTAAACTGCTTAGTGGCCTAAATGAGTAAACATTCATTATTTTCCCCCAAAATGTATTGTTTGTAATGATAAAGTTACATGTAACTCTTTTGCTTGGATTAAAGTCTCTTCCTTCTTGTGGCTATGTAAATTGGTACAGCCACTATGGAGAACAGTATGAGGTCTCCTTAAAAAACTAAAATTAGAGTTATCATATGATCCTGTAATACCACTCTAGGGCATATATTCAGAGAAAACCATACTCTGGAAAGACAATACACCTCAGTGTTGACTGAAACACTGTTCACAACAGCTAAGACATGGGAATAACCTAACTGTCCATCAACAAAGAAATGGATAAAGAAGATGTGGTATATTTATGCAACAGACTATCACTCAACAGCAAACAAAGAATGAAACATGTCATATGCAGCAACAGGAAGAGACCTAGAGATTATCATACTAAGTGGAGGAAGCCAGAGGGAGAAAGATAAATATCGTATGATACCGCTTATATGTGGAAACTAGAAAAAAGGTACAAGTGAACTTATATAAAACGAAACAGAAATAGACCCAGAGACAGAAAAGAAACTTCTGGTTACCGAAGGGGAAGGCGGGGGAGAGGTTTATGGAACAGAGATGAGTCAGTTATGGCCATGCTAGCCTAGCCAGTGCCCGGCCAACTCAGCAGCTGACAAAAGACACAAGAGTAAGTCTTGCAGAGCTGGGAACCATCAAAAGACCAAACTGCAGAATCATGGGTTAAATCCATTGTCATTTTAAGCCTAAGGATTGGAGTAGTTTGTTACAAAGCAAAAGGAAAGTACATTCCACTTAATAACCACCTGTCCTTAGGCAAATCCCTCAGGATCTCGGAGCCTCAGTTTTCTTATCTGTTAAATGGAGATAGTAGGGTTGTTCGATGGACAAGAAGAGGTAGTGTGAAGAGAGGGCTTAGCATGGCTCCCCGCGCTAGGGAAGCACTCCACTCATTATTACCAGCATCACTACCAATGTTACTGTCGTTGTTATCATCAAGGACCCATGTGAACATTTGGGGGAAGCAAGAAAAGAAACAAGAAATAAAGGGAGAGGAGTTAGAAAGGCAAAAATTAGGGCAGAGGGATGGGCTCCTTATTAACAATATAATTTCTATATGAATTGATGGATGTCAGCTAAACATACTGTGTTAATCATTTGCAAGATATAGAAGTCATTATGCTGCATACCTTAAACAGTTGTTTTGTTGTTGTTTAGTGGCTAAGTTACGTCCGACTCTTTTGCGACCCCATGGACTATAGCCCGCCAGGCTCCTCTGTCCACGGGATTTCCCAAGCAAGAATACTGGAGTGGGTTGCCATTTCCTTCTCCAGGGGATTTTTGCAACCCAGGGATTAAAGCCACCTGGCAAGCCCACAGCTTAAAAGTGCTGTATGTCAATTCCATCTCAATAAAACTAAGAGAAAAACATCTTTTCAATTAAAAAAAATTATAATAATATAATTTGCATTTATACTAAATACAGAGTATATTATAAGGATTTCTGATTGTTGAACTCTTAAAAATAATATAACAAAATCTTCCTCACTTGATTTTGTGAAGTGGCACAACTGGGTAAAGTCCTTCTAAAGGAATGGAAACTCTTAGTTACATTTAATTACACAAAAATATTTTCAACTAAATGTTTCCAAATAATGAACTTAGGGGAGCCATTTTTATAACTAGATAAGAGCTTTGCATAATTAAGGCGCGATTATTTTATGTAAAAAGCTGGCATGAAAGTGCTTGGGAATCAAGTGAGTCTCCTGGATGGCTAAAATATTTCTTCTCTAACTTTTTTTTTTGACCTCGCCACACGTAATGCAGGATCTTAGCTTCCTAGCCAGGGATCGAACCAGTGTCCCCTGCGGTGGAAGTGCAGTCTTAAACCCTGGACCTCCAGGGAAGACCCTCTTCTGTAATTTTGTGTGTGTGGCTTTTATTTGCCCTCCTTTTGCTAACCATGTGATCTGACACATGCTACTGCTAATAAAGCCTCAGTTTCCTTACCTGGAGAATGGAG
The DNA here is from genome assembly GCF_029407905.1 of Bubalus kerabau. Classification (NCBI taxonomy): domain Eukaryota; kingdom Metazoa; phylum Chordata; class Mammalia; order Artiodactyla; family Bovidae; genus Bubalus; species Bubalus kerabau. The sequence continues at coordinate 68,195,435 of NC_073639.1, read as the reverse complement.
GTCGTCGTATCTACGCCTTAAGGTTTCGCAAGTTTAGTATGGTCATGTGTCTGGCATGTAGTAATAGCTCAATAAACAGACAGACATGCTATTGCAGCATTAAATAAATGGACAGCTAAATGGGGAGGCATGACATTTGGGGAGCGGGGGAAGGGAGCAGACAGGTAAACTTAGAACCGTCAAGATATCCGGTAAGGGGGTAAAGGCCCTCCCAGCTGCTCTGTGTCCTTAATTTTATTCCCTTGGTGTCCTGTCCTCCCTGGCTGAAGATCTCTTCCCTTTGCAGTTTCCAGAGGTGGTTTTTTCTCTCCTCCAGTGACTCAGCCATTGGAATCTCATCAGCTTATAGCCTTCCACAGGTTTCTGAGAATTTATTTCGCTGATAGCACCTTTTTATTGCTTTCCAGCACCATTCGAGATTTATTTCTTATACCTTCTGTATTACTTCCAGAAAATGTGGAAGATGACCCAGAAAAGAGCACTTCTCATGGCACCAACTTCAACCAGAATCACTGGGGATGTTCATAAGCCCCGGTTCCTTTCCCTACCCTCCTATGGCCAGAAAATCCAGGGTGGGAATGTGAGGAGGCTGGACCTGCTGCCATCTCCCCAAGCATCCCTGGGAGAGGAATTTCACGTGTTCCTCCGTGAGCTCATCCCTTCCAGCCACGAGGAGGAAACGGTCCCAGAGTCAATGAATGGCTCACAAACAGGGCAGTGGCTGAACAGCAGGAATTCCTGGAGTTGGGCCAGAAGTGGAACAGACTGACCACAAGCCCCTGCCAGCCCAGGTTAACAGGCTTGGCGTAACGGCCTCTGCTTTAAGCTCCAGTGGTTCTTAAGCTCATCCCCGATCCAGGAGTCCATGTCAAATACCTACTCTGCACAGCCCTGGAGGATCAATGATGAATAATAACCCAGGGAAGGGCTGAGCAGAACTGAGAGCCTCTAAGTGGGAGAAAGGGCTTCCCAGGAGGTGCTAGTGCTAAAGAACCTGCCTGCCAATGCAGGAGATGTAAGAGAAGCAGGTTCAGCTCCTGAATTGGGAAGATCCCCTGGAGAGGACACAGCAACCCACTCCAGTATTCTTGCCTGGAGAATCCCGTGGACAGGGGAGCCTGGCAGGCTATAGTCCATAGGGTCGCAAAGAGTCATGACTGAAGCGATATAGCACACACGCACGCAAGCACATCGGAGGGTCCAGGGGAGAGACTGTAACGGATGTGCCGCCTGGATTCCCCCTTCAAGGCTGAGGCACACAGTCCCTCTGGCACGACCAGGAATGTTGCCTGCTAAGAGCTCAGGGTTGAGCCCCTTGCAGGAAATGCCTTGGCCCAAAGTAGCTAACTTCCCCCAAGGTCACGCTCCCTCCTTGAGGGCAGCCCACATCCAAGGTGGCTGACGTGAACGGACAAAGGTCCAGCCCCCATCCTCAGTATGGAACAATCTAAAGGGCCATCGCAGCTTCTGAACCCTAAGGGTCAGCTGAGGCCCCTACCAGCTGTTACAATCACATTGCAACTTAGCTTCTCCCTCTGCCCAGCCCTGTTTTTCTGACTCCTTTACAGGTGTTGATCTTGGTGGCCTCTTGCACACATATCTCGATTTCTGTCTGTTTCCCAGGATGTCAGCCTGAAACAGGGACCATGTCTGTTTGGCTCACTGTTGTACCCCCAGTACCTAGCATTGGCCTGTGTCATAACAGAAGCTCAAGAAAATACCAGTTGAGGGGATTCCTTGGTGGTTCAGTGGTTAACACTTAGGCTTTCACTGCTGTGAACTTGGGTTTGATCCCTGGGAGGGGAACTAAGATCCCACAAGCTACGTGGTACAGGGGGAAAAAAAACTGGTTGAATGAATGAATAAAACTAAAAAGAAACTCCCTGGTTCCTGTGCAAAATTTTCCTAAATTACTGCAACAGGATTCCTTATTTCCAACCTATCCAACCCATCACTGCCAGCTTAATTTTTTTAAAGTACCTCTCTTGCTCGAAAACTTTCAGTGGCTTCCCACCCGTCTGCAGACAGTCCCTTTGACCTGACGTTCAAGACCTTGTATAAGCTTGCCCTAGTCTATCAGGGCTTCCTAAATGGCTCAGTGGTAAAGAATCTCTGCCTACCAAGCTGGAGATGCAGGTCGTTACCTGGGTGGGGAAGAATCCCTGCAGTAGGAAATGGGAACCCACTCCAGTACTCTTGCCTGGGAAATCCCATGGGCAGAGGAGCCTGGTGGGCTACCGTCCACGGGGTCGCAAAGAGTCGGACACGACCGAGCGACTACAGCGGCAGCCACCTGGTCCACGTGGCCCATCTCGGGGTTTTCGATTCTCACATTTCTCAGCCTAACAAGCTAACTGAGTTGGACCATTAGCCTTCCTCAGACTCAGCTATGGCTTCCTCTTTTCACGAAATTCCCTTCTTATGAGATATCCTACATATTCCCCATCTCCTTGGGTCTCTCTAAATCCTTTTCATTGTTCATAGCAAGGCAGTGGAAATCAATGGTTAGAGCCCAGGCTCTGGAGATAGAGGGTGTGGGTTCCGATTGCAACCCTACCTCCTGTAACTGTGTCATCTGGGGCAAGTTACCTCACCTCTCTGTAACCTTAGTTTCTTTATCTGTAAAATAGGATTAATGATAGAATCCACCTCATAGGGAAATTGGGGAGATTAAGTGAGACAGTCTGGGCAAACTGCTTAGAACAGCATCTGCCCCTTAATATCGGCTATTAATCACCATCCTTTAGAGTGGGGTCAACACTTTTTTGACAAAGGTCTGGACAGTAAATACTTCAGGTTTGCAGGCCACAGAGTTTCTACTGAGACTACTCAACTCTGTTGCTGAAGCACCAAAACAGGCATAGATAATACGTCAGTACATGGTGTGGTTGTGTTCCAATAAAACTTTATTTAGAGATCCAGTTGGCAGTTCAGATTTGGTCCAGCTGCCACAAGCTGCCAATCTCTGCTTCAGAATTCCCCAGTCTGCCAGGAAACGGTGACGTCTTCCTACCATCCTGACTACTCTCAGTATCTTAATAACAGTAACAACAAAATAACACACAACTTACAAAATAATTAGTCCCACCTCCTTCCCTGATAGTTCGGTTGGTAAAGAATCTGCCTGCAATGCAGGGCACCCTGGTTCAATTCCTGGGTCAGGAAGATCCACTGGAGAAGGGATAGGCTACCCACTCCAGTATTCTTGGGCTTCCCTTGTGGCTTAGCTGGTAAAGAATCTGCCTGCAATATGGAAGACATGAGTTCAATGCCTGGGTTAGGAAGATCTCCTGGAGAAGGCAAAGACTACCCACTCCAGTACTCTGGCCTGGAGAATTCCATGGACTGTATAGTTCAAGGGGTCACAAAGAGTCAGACATGATTGAGCGACTTTGACTTTCACTTTGACTTCCTGCCTTGGGGTCAAGTTAGAAACAGGTAAAAGGGAGCAGGCAGGGTAGTTAAAAGCATGGATGTTACAGGTGGACAGATTCCAGGTCTTATTTCCAACTGCACCCTGTGTGACTTGATTTCACCCACTGAGCCTGTTTTCTCAGCTGTAAAATGGGAATTGCACTAATTCAATATTCCCGCACATCTTCTGGGGCTGCTGCACCACATCCAGGAGAAATGTCCCGTCAATGCCAGATCTACCATTTTGATTATTATTTCACGTCTATGTCCTTCCAGCTATCGTGTTGCTTTTGCTGTTGTTAATCATCACAATATTGACAATGACCCTCTTCTCTGGCTCCATCAGAGTCCCTGGGTAGCAGCAGCCCTACAGTATGTACCATCTTTGCATCCTTCCGAGCCCATGAACATAGCTGCCTGGCTGCCTGGCTGGGTGGCCAGAGCTGGGGCTTTACTTACGACTGGGGGACCCCTCCGATCCCGAAGCCCACCAGGCCCCGCAGCACCAGGATCCAGCTGTACACGGGCGCAAACGCACTGAGGATGCCGTAGTACAGGGTCCAGAGCACGCTGATCTTCAGTCCCTGCAGAGAAGGAAGACACTCAGTCACGGGGCTTCTCAGCATCTTCAGGTCACACGCCCCTGCACATGTTCAAGGTCACCGTAGGGTCGTGGTAAAGGGTAATCCACACAGCCAAAGGGATGCTAGGTGTTCTCTGGGGGTGGTGCCAGCTCTGAGCGGGAGTGTGGGAAACCTGTGGGGTGTTCTTAGCAGTCTCAGTGATTGGCAGTTAAAAGACAGGTCCCAGGGACTTTCCTAGTGGTCCAGTGGCTAAGACTCTGTACTTCCACTTCAGGAGGTACGGGGTTCAATTCCTGGTCGGAGAACTAAGATCTCACATGCTGTGTGGTGCAGCCAAAATTTTTTTTAAGTAATAGACAGGTCCTAGAGATGCTAGATGTCCCACAGCACCTGAGACATGAAGACTTACCTCACACAAGCTTGAATTGAACTTCCCACAAGATACTAAACCATGCAGTTGATCACTGTTTATGACTATCTGCACCTGGACCTTCATTCTGGTTAACATATAAACAGGATTTTGGAAGGTGGGTCACACCTTCCAAAAAAATTCCTGAGGGTAGTTTTTCAGGAAAGCAACTTCTAGATAAATCAAAGTAAGATACACTTTGTTTTATCTGGAATTTTACAGAATTATCTTTTCAGAAACCCATGTTGCCAGTGGAAATGCTATGTGTGATATTTGAGTGACTGAGTGTGAATACAGCATCCGTCTGCATTCATGGGACTTCTATGTGTATCTATGAATAGATCTGAATCTTATTTCGAAATGTCAGATATATAAAGAAAAAGCATCAAGATTTCATTAAATCCAAACTTATTTATAATTGGGCGAATATGAATTCCTTTCAGGATCTAGGCAGAGTAGTATGTGAATATTTGCATATTGAAAGGAAATTTATTAATTACTTCTTTAAAAAATGTTCTCCCTTGTGGCCTAGTTAAGATATTATAACTGACTTCTTTTTAACAGCTGCGTAAGTGGGAATTCCCTGATGGCTCAATGGTAAAGAATCCGCCTGCAGGAGGTACAGGTTTGATGCCTGATCCAGGAAGATCCCACATGCCATGGAGCAATTAATTCCAGGCACCACAACTATTGAGCCTGTGCTCTAGAACCTGGGAGCCACAACTACTGAGCCCACAGCCAAAATTACCGAAGGCCGAACACTCTAGAGCCTGCGCTCTACAACAAGAGAAGCCATCGCAACGAGAAGCCTGGGCACTGCAAGTAGAGAGCAGCCCCTGCTTGCTGCAACTAGAGAAAAGCCTGTCTAACAACAAAGACCCAGCACAGCCAAAAAAAATAAATTAAATTGAAAAAACTGTATAAATGACTAGGCTATTTTATCTTTGAAATTATTTCTGGATTATTGGGGGCAATACAAAAATTTTATAATTTTTTTTTTTAAATAAAGGGGACATTGTAGGGAATTCCCTGGCAGTTCAGCAGTTAGGACCTGGAGCTTTCTCTGCTGTGGCCTGGGTTTTTGATCCCTGATCTCGAAGCTAAGATCCCACAAGTCACACGGCACGGCCGGAAAAAAAAAAAAAGATGTTGTATTTTATGGGGTTGAGAATCGCCTAGGAGCACAAAATTGCAGGAGAAACCTGGCATATATTCCTGGAGTGTTAATTACGCTTAGAGATGGAGAAAAAAATTAAGAGCGAATATAATTAAAAAGGGCATTTTTTATAACACAACCAACTCCAAAAGTGTTCTGGAGTAGAATGCAAATGTAACGTGAATATTAGACGTGCCGCATGAGGTCTGGGCAGACTGCCCTGTCAGGGAGTGTTTAACAGGAGGATTGCTACGTGATGTTTCTCCTAAGTCCTTTGTTCCTCATCAAGTGGAGCAGCAAGCTGGTCCCAGGAACTGAGGTCACTATGTGAGACAGGCTTGACTCTCCTTTAGTAAACATTCTCTTTACGACAAAACTGCTTAGTCTCGATCCCCTTTCTTGAGATATGGATTGTCTCCTGGTCTTGTGACCATTATTAATCCCTTGTTCCCTTGGTAACAGTTGCTGTACATTTGGTTTTCTGATCTTCATCATTGTCGAAAGAAATTTCTTGTACAACAGCCTATATATTCTCACAGAAAGATCATTAAAGCACCTTTGCTCCATTAGAGCTTGGGTCCCCGTGTCTTTCTGTCTTTCTTTCTTTCTCTCTCTCTCTGGCTAATTCTCTGGAGCGTAGAAACCCGTCATGCTCACTCTCCTGCCTGGGCTTCCAAGACCCCCTTGAGAAAGCACCCTGTGCCTTCACCCCCTCGAGAAGGTGCCCTGTGCCTTCATGAGTGATGCAAGCCCTGTGTTAAGGGCTTTATTGGTTCTCTGCGTAAACCAGGGAATATCAGCCTCTTTCTCTCTTTCACTTTCTTATCGTCGACTCCAGACCGCCAGGTCCCAGTCCATTAAAGGACCCCAACACTGCCCTTCGCAGCACCCTTCCTAGATCTGCAGGATAGAGTTCACCCGTCTGTCCGCCGCCCTCTCTGCACCCCCCTACCCCTCAACCCTTGCTTCAGGGAGAAAGTGTGAGACATTCTAATTTTAGCTTTAAAATGAAAATGAATTAAAAGAGACTAGAGAGGGGATTTGGAAGTCTACCACACATGACCTCAGTCTTTTGGAAAACAATTTTAGGTTGTAGAGAGAATGTATTAAATGACTTTGCACCACTCTGCAAGAATGTGATTAACTTTTCATTTTAATCTTCACTCTTCTGACTATGCTTAAAAGGAAGTGTCCGTGGGATGCTGGTCTGTTTTAACACTGTTTTCAAATTTTTTTTCTTTTATATTGGAGTATAGCTGGTTTACAATGTTGTGATAGTTTCAGGTGGACAGCAAAGGGACTCAGTCACTCATACACATGTATCCATTCTCCCCCAGACTCCCCTCCCATCCATTCTGCCACATAACATTGCGCAGAGCTCCCCGGGCTATACAGCAGGACTTTGTTGGCTATCCATTTTAATACAGAAGTGTGTACATGTCCATCCCAAACTCTCTAAGTATCCCTCCCTCCCCCCATCCTTTCATCCTGGTAACCATCTTTAACATCTTTTTAAACATCTGCTAATCTTATTCTTTAACAGAGAGAGCAATGAGGCAACCATACCAGCTAGAATTTTATAACACTGTTTTCCTTGCATTTATTTTTGCAGGTATTTCTTACTTAGGGTGATTGCTATTGATTTCCCATTTAAGACTCTAAATCAAGTTTCCTTTTCAAAAAACATGCATCTAAGGATGTTTTTAATGTTGATATAAAGAAAGATATTAAGTACATAAGAGAATATGTGGGGTAGGAATGAGTAAAGTCTAGGAAGATTTGGATCTATTGCAATAAAGAATAATAAATAAAAAAAGCAACCTTTCTGCTCCCCTTTCTAAACCCAGGGCCACACAACTAAACAACAACAACAACAAGGACACTGGTACCCGCCACAGACTTAGTTCCTTTCTTCCGACTTGACCTCACTTACTAGGGACTGTCTTTTTTTTTTTTTTAATTGAAGAATAATTGCTTTATAGAATTTTTTTGGTTTCTGCCAAACATCAACATGAATCAGCCATAGGTATACATATGTCCCCTCACTAGGGATCTTCTTCCTTGGAACCTGAAAAGTCTTGAATCAGAAATAAGACATCATTAGTGGCAGAGAACCAAATTATGGGCTTCCCTTGTAGCTCAGCTGGTAAAGAATCCACCTGCAATGCAGGAGACCCCGGTTCAACTCCTGGGAGGGGAAGATCCACTGGCGAAGAAGGGATAGGCTACCCACTCCAGTATTCTTGGGCTTCCCTGGTGGCTCAGCTGGTAAAGAATCCACCTGCAATGCGGGAGACCTGGGTTCGATCCCTGGGTTGGGAAGCAATGTGGGAGACCTGGGTTCAATTCCTGAGTTGGGAAGATCCCTTGGAGAAGGGAAAGTCTACCCACTCCAGTATTCTGGCCTGGAGAATTCCATGGACTGTATATCCATGGGGTGGAAAACAGTCGGACACGACTGAGAGACTTTCACTTTCAGCGGCAGAGAAAATAAAAGAAGGAAAACAAAGCAGGAGAAGAAGAGTGGGGAGAGAGAGGGCGCCCAGACTGACACATGGGAGCTATGCCTCCCTCCCGGGGCTGCCTGGCAGCCGTGCTGCCCTGCTGAGGTCACCGGATGCCCTCATGCCAGGCAGCAAAGACAAGCAGGCCGACTGGTCCTGTCGGGTCACAGTGGAGTGCAGCTGGCCCTGCATTTGCCCGCTGATGCCAGCGCTTTCCAGTTGCCCAGAGAACAAGGACTCAGCAGCCGTTTGGAGGGACCGTCATGGCATTGCAAAGGCGTGAGTGCTGCCAGCAAGCCCCATCCAAGCACTGCTGAGGGCCTCTGCGGAAACGTCCTCTGGGTTCTCATTAACTGCACTTGTCGCTCTGCCTAACATCTGTTCTGCCTTTTAGATTGCCACCCCTCCCCCTTTTCCTTCCCTCCTTCCTTTCCTATTTATTAAGCAGCCTCTGTATACCCGGCTCTGGAGATAGAATGCATAGACATTATGCACTCATTAATTTGCTCATTCAATGATGCATTTCACAATAAGCAGGTATTGAATGCCTGCAGTATGTCAGACCCTTAGGGATACTGATAATATACTGCTCATTCATTCAATGCACAGGTATTGAACACCGACTGTGTGCCGCACTAGAGGTGCTGAAATGTATCATTCATTCATTCACTCACTGGTTCACTGTGCAGGTACTGAGTACCTCTTGTGGGCCTGGCATTCATCCTTTGACTCTGCACATATTGATGGCCTACTGGTTGCTAAACACTTGGTTTTGTCCTGCGCAACAGCAGCCCACAGGACAGGCAGAGGCTCTGACGTCACGGAACTTTAATTTGCATTTTTGAAATCACTGCCTCATCGTGATGCTGGGTCCTCACCATGCCTTACGGAAAGAGGTTGTTATTTTCATGTCCACTTTAAAAACAGCACATTGAGGGCCAAAGGAGATGAGTGATTTATCCAGGATCAGCTCCCTATTACCCCCGGTAGAGAACATACAGGCCTGATGCAGGCGGAATGCAGTGAGGACAGGGGGACCTGGGTGAATGAAAGAGAACTTGCCCCGCCCTGCCAGCCTCAGCTCCAGCCAAAAGCTACCATCACAGAACATGGGTTCTAAGCCACCAGATTACCCAGCTTTCCAAAAACCCACAACGCTTTTTATTTTTATACAAAATATGGCCATTTTGAAACAGAGGCAACTGATTCAAAAATCCCATTAAGCACTGCATGGGATAAATTAAACACATTTGGGGGCCACCTTTGGCTCATGGCCAACATGTTTGGAATCCATAGCCTGGAAAGGTTTCAAGCTCCCGCTCTAAGAAGCTGAAAGCCTAGCTGTCACTTGGATGCCAGGCCTGCAACCCCAGCTCCAGAGAAGTACACTGATCTCATTGCCAGGAGCACTGCTCAGTCACATGCAGGGTTGCCTGACCCAAGCCCCTGGTACTCTCCAATCATGTTCAAGTATAGTGAAAATATTCACAGGGAAACCCGAGCATGTTCAGAACATTGAAATGAGAGGCCCGGTGCCTGCCAGCCACCCCTTTTTATTCCTTAAAGCTGACATGGTCCTAGAGCCTTTGAACTAGATGATGACCTGATCCCATTCTAAATTTTTCTTGAGTCCCAATCAATAGTAGTTACCACCTATCACAGGCTAACTATGCATCAGTAAATACTGTTCTAAATGTATTATATACACATTCTTATTTAATCCTCCCAATGGTCCTGTGAGTTCCTACTGTTGTCAATCCTATTTTGCAGATGGGAAAACTAAGGCTTAGAGAGGGAGAGCAGCTTGCCCAAAGTTACCTCGCTCGACAAGGGACTCTATGATATGAACTCAGATGCGTGTGTCTCCATACCCACGAAGCCACACACCCACGGTCGCCCTTCCTTTCCATGACTGCCACAAGTCCCCAGGCTGTAGAAACTTCTGTAGGGATCAAAGTGGCCCACTGAGGGAATTCCCTGGTGGTCCAGTGGTTAAGACTCTGTGCTTCCAATGCAGGGGGCCCAGGTTCGATCCCTGGTTGGAGAACTAAGATCTCACATGCCCCACCAAGGAACTAAGATCCCACTTCTCAGTGCAGCAAAAAAAAAAAAAAAAAAAAAAAAAGGTCGACTTAAAAAGAAGTGGCCCACTGAGTCTCCTGCAAAGTCACGCAGCAGAGGCTCTCACAGAAACCTCTCAGCTGGGCCAAGGCAGATCAAGCAGCTAGGAGGAGCTTCTTCGAGCTTGCCAAGGCTCGCCAGCTGTCTGGTTCGCCCTCTAGTCCTAGAGGAGTTCTGGGTAAGCTTTATAATTAGAGCCGCATCCATCCTTCCTGATATTGGGCCAGAGTTCCATGCTGGGGAGGAGAAGGCTCTACAATCTGGGGGCACTTTCTCTCTCTCTCTCCAGTCACACCAGCTTTGTGTTGGGTGTGGGATTTAGCAAGCTGGTCAGAAGAGCTGGAGGCACCCCCTACAGGTAGCCCCCCAGGCTTCATCTGTTTAAGAGTAGATGAATGTTCAACTGATCTACTAAATTCTGGCATTCTATTCAGTAATGTCTCCCAGTAACCCAGGTCAGGGTGAAGGATGTGAACTCTGGAGCCAGATACACCTTCATCTTAGCACTGGTCTTGCCATACTTATTGGCCCATGAGCTTGGTGAATAACAGGTAATGGGAATTGAGGAAACATTTCCTCTGAACCAGGGACTTTCTATACAAGGGTCATTTACTCCCCATAGGAGCCCTATGGGGAAGAATATTACTCTCCCATTTACAGATGAGGAAACTGAGGCACAGAAGGGTTAAGCACCAAGGGGATGGGGCTAGCACCACCACCAGCATCTTTTATGTTCTGAAACACACATGCTTGGGCCCCCTAGGGAGGTGTGATTTTTTTCAAGAGTCCACAACCTCATAGCTATGTCTTTCTTTGCCCTTCAATGTAGCTCTGAATTAAACTTCCACCAAAAAAAAAAATTCAGTTGGCACAAGTTTTGCTGTTGTCAAGGAGATAACCCAGAGAACACAAGCTTAGGGGAAGTCGCCTTACTGTTTTTCTGCCATACTGGTCTGAGATGTTTCCCCAGAGGGTGGAGCTGGACATCATGCCGACAAAGACCACCTGTGGGGGCAAAGACAGCTTCTGTTAGACCGTGACACGGAGCATCGCAGAGAAAGGCAACACCGAAGTGAGCTTGCAGAGTCACACTCTTAGTAATAAGAATGAACCAAGCGTTACAGCTTCCCAGGTACCGCTAGTGGTAGAGAACCCACCTGCCAAAGCAGGAGACATGGGTCTGATCCCTGGGTTGGAAAGGTCCCCTGAAGAAGGAAATGGCAACCCATTCCAATGTTCTTGCCTGGAGAATTTCTTAACAGTCCATAGGGTGGCAAGGAGTTGGACTTGACTGAAGCTCCTTAGCAAGCAAGCATTTCTGAGATCTTGTTAAGATGCAAACACTAGTCTGTGTGCTTCCTGTTACTGTTTAAGTCTCCCAACAGCCCTCCGGGGTGGGTGCTGCCGTTATCCCCATTTCAAACATGAGGAAACGGAGCCTCAGAGACGTGAGGTCATGCAGCCAGGTCACAGGTGTTAGTGGTGCAGCCCGGGCTGGAGTCAGGCTGCCTGGCTGCAGAGCTAGTATTTTTCCAGTTTCCTACAGAACCCAAGAAATGTCTTATGGCTAAGAAAATATTAAAGGTTGCAAGGAACTGAATACAGGAGACAGGAGGTTAGGATGGGAGCTGGAAGCCACGAGCAAGAGAAAGCATCCATGGAGCGCTCACTGTGTGCTGGGCAAAATTCTGGTTCCCTTGTTAGTCCTTGATCAGAGCTGAAGAGGTATGACTGCTCATATCCATTTTATAGATAGGTAGCTTGAGGCTTAGAAGGGTTAAGGGGACTTCCCTGGAGGTCCAGCAGTTAAGACTCCGTACTTCCAATGCAGGAGGTGCAGATTCCATTCCTGGTTGGGGAATTCAAGATCCATGTGCCACATGGTATGGCCAAAAAGTTTTTAAAAAGAAAAAGAAGGGTTTTAGAAATCTGCTCTGATCCCAGGGAGGAGAGGGTAAAGACAGGTCTTAAGCCCAAGCAGGCTGACTAGAGCTTTCTTCACTGTTCTATCCTTTCTGGAGCACTCACCAAGCGTCAGAGACCACACTGAATGTTCTCTACATTTGTTGCTATTGTTCAGTCGCTCAGTCATGTCCGACTGTTTGTGACCCCGTGGACTGCAGCACACCAGGCTCCCCTGTCCTTCACCATCTCCTGAGTTTGCTCAAACTCATGGCCATTGAGTCAGTGATGCCATCCAACCATCTCTTCCTCTGTCAATCCCTTCTCCTCCTGTCCTCACTCTTTCCCAGCATCAGGGTCTTTTCCAGTGAGTCAGCCCTTCACAAGAGGTGGCCCAAGTATTGGAACTTTTTACATACGTCTTACCAAATGTTTCCAGGAGCCCCACGAGGTGGGTGCTATTATTATCCCATTTTCCAGATAAGTCAACTAATTGAGGCCCAGAGATAGGAACAGCATTGCCTAGTGTGGGCTGAACCCAAAAGCATTCCTCTAGGCACGTCCTAGAGCAGTGGGCTCCAAACAGGCTACACAGAGGCATTCCAAGGGAAAGCAAATTTGGATAATTTCACAGGAATTAATTTCCACTTCCTCAACTTCCATAGAAACTCTTTCCCGAGAACAGGTTAGGGGATCTCATCTGTTCCCGGCTCCCCTTCTCAACCACCCTTCCCCCACTTCTTCATACTCTGCCCCCCGTTGTACCTCGTGGCCATCGCTTTGAGGTTAAACCCTCTAGGCTGCCTCCAAAAGGATACCAATGACACAGATACAAATCCATTCGCAAGTCATCTTGATTCCAATTCCATTTTATTATTTTTAACCAAATTGCAGGAGAGGCTAATCAAGCTGTCAGCAAATTAGATCACTAAAAATAATTTTTCATAAATGACTGCTGTGTGCTCTTCAGCACGAAACTTGGAAGTTGCTGAAAAGAATCAAGTGGCATTAGTTTACTGAGTTATTATAAAACTCCTTCAGTTTTATATGAAGCAAAACTTTTTATATGTGAAAAAAACCTTTCATATTCATATCTATTCAGTAAAAATGAAAAATAGAGATAGCATTACAACTGAACCCTGTCTCATTTTGGCAACAGGCTTTCAAATTGTAGCACTGGAGAAAACTCTTGAGAGTCCCTTGAACAGCAAAGAGATCAAGCCAGTCAGTCCTATAGAAAATTAACCCTGAATGCTCATTGGAAGGACTGATTCTGAAGCTGAAGTTCCAATACTTTGGCCACCTGATTTGAAGAACTGACTCATTTGAAAAGACCCTGATGCTGGGAAATATTGAAGGCGGGAGGAGAAGGGGACGACAGAGGATGAGATGGTTGGATGGCATCACCAACTCAATGGACTGAGTTTGAGTAAACTCTGGGAGATAGTGGAGGACAGAGGAGCCTGACATGCTGCAGTCCATGGGGGTCACAAAGAGTCAGACACGACTTAGCGATTGAACAACAATTCAAGAATATGTGACATAGTTGAGAAACACTCCATACTCCTCATCAAGAGGTACGTTCCTGATAAAAGTGACTTATGTTTAGCAAGTATTGATCAAAATTAATTATATCTTGTTTTGATCTGTTGTTTACTACTAAAAATTATCATGGTTAACTTACTGCAGGAGAAACATCTTAAATCTTATGATCTCAAAAATTAAAAATGATAATTGAAAATGTCACAAAAATTATAATAGGGTGATTGATGAAACTTTCAAGCCTAGTAAAACCTTATATTGCTTCCTTTGTAGCTCATCTGGTAAAGAATCCACCTGCAATGCAGGAGACCTGGGTTCGATCCCTGGGTTGGGAAGATCCCCTGGAGAAGGGAACGCCTAACCACTCCAGCATTCTGGCCTAGAGAATGCCATGGACTGTATAGTCCATGGGGTTGCAAAGAGTTGGACACGACTGAGCAGCCTTCACTTTCACAACCTTACATTAAGATAAAACTATATGGAGAAACTGAATGAAAATACCAGTACAAGAAGAAAACAAGACAAGAATGAAGGGTTCTGCTTCATGCTCCTCCAAGCCTTAGCTCCAGGGAGCATCAGTTCCTACAGTTTACTGAACAGGTACTATGCTGTTTCCAACCCTGAAGTCACCTTCATGTGGAAGGAACTGGTGTCTCCTTTTTGGAAGAGCGAGGCTTATAAGGTTTACGTGATCCGATCAGGTGGGCTCCAAGTTCCCCGCAATTGAGCAGGATATCTGGGGCCCCCAGATGTGGTTAGAGTTGGCTGCAGACCTGCCAGGATACATGCGATGGAGAAGGGACGCTGAGGTCCTGGTGATTCCATTGAGGGTTTAATTCCTGTCTGCTGAGCCCTTGGCAGCAGCAGGAGGAAGTGGGGGGCATCCTACAGAACACCCCCCTGGGGGACCAGAACTGAGCACGAGAGCAGGGGGCCGATGGGCTGCCTACCGAGGTCAGCAACGCCACCTGCCAGCTGGGCAGCCGCCACTCGCAGTGCAGCTGCGGCGCAAGGATGCTCAGGATCATCATCTCCATGGCGTCGGCCATCTGCAGGGAGCAAGCAAACACGTGAGGCCAGGGCGCTGCCCGGCTCAGGGCGGCCGGCCCCTCACTAAAAATTCTCATGGTAACTCACTGCAGGAGAGAAGAATTTAAACCTTAGAGCCTTATGATCTCAGAAAATTTAAAACGATAATTTAAAATGTCACAAGTCCACAGTCCCAAGCGAGTGCATAAAAAAATCCCTTTGGACTTTCCCGGTGGTCCAGTGGTTAAGACTCTCCCCTTTCACTGCAGGGGGCATGGCTTCAATCCCTAGTCCAGGAAGTTCTATGTGCCACGTAGTATGGCCCCCAAAAAATTTTAAAATAAAATAAATCAATTAATTAAAAAAAGAAAAAAGAGAGAGACTCCCTCTTCTACCTTCTGCTGAGTGCCCTATCACCCATCAAAACACATTGAAAGCTCCAGAAGTTAAAACAGTGTGGTACCACACAGGAACTGATGACTAGACATTTAACATTCTTTGGGTGCGTTTTCCCACGTTTGAAAAAAAATTTAGTGACACTCCCTGAACGGAGTGGGAAAGTAGCATATTTTGAAAATCAGAAAAGCTTTTTTTTTTTAGAAAAACATTTTTTAGAGGTAGAGAGACAGTGATCTTTTTCTCTTGTAGCTCAATTAAAAGCTAGTTTCTCTTTGGTCATTGTTCATGTAGAATTGTCAGTATAATTAACATTAAAAAGTGTGATCTTTTAATATATTAAAACATACTAGGGAGCCTCAGTAATGAAACACTGTGGTACCTTTACAGGATTAAACAGGCAGAGCAGTGGAACAGAAATGAGAGTCCAGAAGTAAACCCACGTGGCCCCAGGAATGTGGTGGATGATAAAAGCCACTTGGCAAATTAGTGGAGGAAATGAGGTGGGGAAATTGATGACTGTTTGGAAAAACAGGTAGTTAAATCTCAGTTTTGCACTATTCATAAAAATCCATTTCACTTGTATTAATGGTCTAGATTAATGGCAGAGGATGAGATGGTTAGATAGCATCACCAACTCAATGAATATGAATTTGAGCAAACTCTGGAAGGTAGTGGGGATTCCCAGGTGGCATTGGTAGTAAGGAATCCAGCTGCCAATGTAGGAGATATAAGAGACTCAGGTTCAATCCCTGGGTCAGGAAGATCCCCCGGAGGAGGGCACGGCAACCCACTCCAGTGTTCTTGCCTGGAGAATTCCACGGACAGAGGAGCCTGGTGGGCCACAGTCTATGGGGTTGCAGAGTCGGACGGGATTTAGCAACTGAACGACAGTGATCTAGATACATCATTTGCTCTAGGTAGATCTGGCAAGTTTAATAAGGAATCACAAGCCCCTTGAAGAAGGCACATTTTGATCTGTGCATTTTCTTCTAGGGTGAGTCGCACAGATGACATTAGAATCTTAGAGTAGCCCTGAGCCTCAAAGGGTTGAGAACCACTTAATTAACCAGAAGCTTCAACTCCTCCTTGAGGGCAATTGTCAACCACACCCAACTCCCTCTAGGCTCAGACTTCATTATCACCCAAGGTCACTCAAACTTTGTCGATTGAAGCAAAGACTGTAAGAGGAGGGAACCGTGTCCTCCCTTGTAGAGCATGGAAACCCAGTTGAGCAGCATGGTGTTCCTTGGAGACTGAAGATGACGTCATCGTCCCCAGAGATACTTACCCAAGCCAAGCCAGTGAGAACAGACAGCTTCCATTGAAATTTTCCAAAACCAATGGCTTCCACCGCATCTTCCACCATGAAAGTATCTGGGAGGAGAAAGGGGAGGGGAAGCAAGGAGTCAGAGTATTTTGTACTTGTCTTAGTTCCAGGGGGGGCAGATCTAGAGGGATCCCTGGCCAAGCTCTTTAAAGCAGTGCATGCTGCTTCTAGAACTTATCCTAGGAAAACCTTCTGGCAAGTGTGAAGTGTGCTGCAAAGTCCAATACAACGTGGTTTCTACAAAGGGAATAAGTGGACAGCCCAGAATGTCTATCGACAAGGAACTGGTTAAATTATTTTATGTATTATATATGAATGTTTATATATCTACATCCTAAAATACAACCCACCTATTAAAAAATGCGCAGATATAGAAAGATGCATACAATATATTGTGATTTAATTTTTAGAAAACAAAATAAGGTGGAGCAGAGGAAGTCAGATTGAATGCCCATAGCCCATCAATAGGATCGTGTGTCAGTACTCACTTTTTTGTACATTTTGATCATGTCCCAGTGCTTCCCAAATAAACACATGGTATTTGTGTGTTCAGAAAAAAATAAGGATGCAATTTAGAAGCTCACAAGTGGCTTTGAGAAAGACTAAAAGACAAATGCAATGTGGTGTGCTAGAATTGATTCCTGTAACACCACTGCTGGGAAAACTGGGGAAATCTGAATAAAGTCTCAGTTTCATGGAGGGTAATGCACCAGTCTCAATTTCTTAGTTTTGACAAGTGTGTCATGATTAGGTAAGATACTAACTTTATGGGAAGCTGCATGAAGAGTATACAAAAAAAAAATAAATAAAATAATGAACAAACAAAAAAGAGTTTAAAAAAGAAAAAAAGAGGTTACGAGTACTCTCTGTGCTATCCTTGCAACTTTTCTGTACTTTTAAAATATTCCAAGACAAAAAATAAAAATTAACTGAAAAATAAAAATACTAAAGGAGCATGCTGGGTGGCTGTCCTGTGGGGGTGCCTCTGAGGATCTTATCTGCCCCTGATGGGAGTTGTCATCTTGTTGGAATTTCAATCATGAGCCTCTTACATCAAACATCATTTTCTCCTGAAGTATGAGCTGGTGTTCTCACACCAGCAGGGTCTGATTTCCTTCAATAATATTGAGGAGAAAGCAGAGTGAGTCGTGTAACAGCATCAGTAATAAGAACAGTAATAGTAATAATATAATTATATGTTTACTGGGAGCTCAGTGTGCGTCAGGCACTGCCCTAAGAGAGTGGTCCCAATCCTTTTTGGCAACAGTGGCCTGTTTCATGGAAGACAATTTTTCCATAGACAGGGGCAGCTTTGGGGATCATTCAAGCGCACTACATCTATTGTGCACTTTGTTTTGTAGTGACCTCAGAGTATTTCGCCTTGACTTGATGGCTAGGTTCTCGCTCACATGAGAATCTAACGCCGCTGCTGATCTGACAGGAGGCGGAGCTCAGGTAGCAATGGGAGCGATGGGGAGCAGCTGTAAAGACAGCGGAAGCTTGCTCACCCACCGCTCACTTCTAGCTGTGCAGCCCAGTTCCTAACAGGCCACGGACTGGAACCAGGGGTTGGGGACCCAGGCTCTAAGAGCTTGCTGTACATAATCTCACTGAGTCCCTGTGACACCTACTAGTTAAAGGCTCAGTCTTAGCCCCATTTTTCAGAGGGGGACATGGACTTGCCCAGTGTCAATACAGCTGGGACACTGCAGATCTGGGAATTTAGCCCAGATCAGCCTGAACCTGAAGCCACTGCTTCTAACCTCTGCCTTCACTTCCACTCCAGTCATTGCCTCCTTAGATGTGCCAACAACAGGCCTTGGGCTCAAGCTGTTAATCCTCTCTCTGGTTGGGAATCTGGGCCCTTTGAGGAACGAATGGAATGTTTTCATGCATCAGCATTATCAGGTGGTAAGGGGAGACCAGGTCCCCTATGAGCACTGCACGTCTCCTTTAACCATCTCTACTCGGAGGGAGCACAAGGTCACAGGTAGGGACGTGGTCTCTGAGGCCAGATTTCCTGGGTGTAAATCCAGCTTGGCTAAGTTCTAACTGTGTGACTCTGGGCAAGATACATAAGCTTTCTGTGCTTCCGTGGCCTCTCCTGCAAAATGGGGAACATGCCTGTAACAGTTCCAGCTGGAAGTGTTGTGAAGATGAAGTGGGTAATGGATGTAGCGTGCTTAGAACCGTGCCTGGCACAGTCAGCCGTCAGCCTCGCCTGTGGCTCTGATCACTGTCATCTTTACAGTCGCCTTCACCAGCAGCACCATGTCCTCGTCCCCACCACCATCACCCTCACCGTCATCATTGTGGCTGCCATCCTCGGCCAAGTGTTAGTCGATGATGCTGACTGTCAGGGACGGTGATGCAACCTCGCCTGCTGAGAAAGCCATGCAGGTCCAGCCCACACTGCCGGTGTCACCCTGGGGCCTCCAGGCCCTCCTACCCGCCCCTTCACAAGACCCCTCTGAGTGCCACCTGGAGAGGCAACCCTGGAGCCTCAGAGCCCCTGACTACGGCCTGCCCCAACTGCAGGGTCCCCTCACCGTCGGTGGGATTGGCAAACTCCTTGGGCACGGCCGCCCCATCGTCCAGCTCCACGGCCTCTAGGCCTGCACGGACCCCTTCAATCTGGACCTCATGCTCTCCCGAAGCCGTGTCGTCCTCTGACCTTGCACTCTCGCCTGTGCGACGGAATTTCACCACCCTAGAGGAGAGAGCAAATCTGGTCATGATGGCTAGAACTCCTCTTCGACGACCTTGCGGTATAGTTGTGCCCAAGACAGGTGAAAAGCTTTCTCTTGTGGTCCAGAGAGTTCTCTCATGGTCCATGAATGGGTGAAAGAGGTAGGGGCTGGCATTTCTGTTGAGTTGGGCTGTGGGGAGGGTGACAACTTTAAGAGTTATGTATCAGGGCTGTCTAGTACAGTTGGACAGGTTGGGCACTGCACAAATCCAGGGGGAGCCCTATTCACATAGTAAGCCATGTGAATGAGGATATCTTTGTTCTAGACCTAAATACCGTTTGGAAACATATGTGTTTCAGAATTTATACTCCTTTGTCTGTATCTAATGTAAATAACCATTCAACTTCAGCTTCTTCACCGTTACTGGTTGGGGCATAGGTTTGGATTACTGTGATATTGAATGGTTTGCCTAGGGAACATTTCATGCAAAGATGGGCTCGATAAAGGTCAAAAATGGTATGGACCTAACAGAAGCAGAAGATATTAAGAAGAGGTGGCAAGAACACACAGAAGAACTGTACAAAAAAGATCTTCACGACCCAGATAATCACGATGGTGTGGTCACTCGCCTAGAGCCAGACATCCTGGAATGTGAAGTCAAGTGGGCCTTAGAAAGCATCACTACGAACAAAGCTAGTGGAGATGATGGAATCCAGTTGAGCTGTTTCAAATCCTAAAAGACGATGCTCTGAAAGTGCTGCACTCAATATGCCAGCAAATTTGGAAAACTCAGCAGTGGCCACAGGACTGGCCAGTGGTCAGTTTTCATTCCAATCCCAAAGAAAGGCAATGCCAAAGAATGCTCAAACTACTGCACAATTGCACTCATCTCACACGCTGGTAAAGTAATGCTCAAAATTCTCCAAACCAGGCTTCAGCAATATGTGAACCGTGAACTTCCAGATGTTCAAGCTGGTTTTAGAAAAGGCAGAGGAACCAGAGATCAAATTGCCAACATCCACTGGATCATCAAAAAAGCAAGAGAGTTCCAGAAAAACATCTATTTCTGCTTTATTGACTATGCCAAAGCCTTTGACTGTGTGGATCACAATAAACTGTGGAAAATTCTGAAAGAGATGGGAATCCCAGACCACCTGACCAGCCTCTTGAGAAACCTATATGCAGGTCAGGAAGCAACAGTTAGAACTGGACATGGAACAACAGACTGGTTCCAAATAGGAAAAGGGGTACGTCAAGGCTATATATTGTCGCCCTGCTTATTTAACTTCTATGCAGAGTACATCATGAGAAATGCTGGGCTGGAAGAAGCACAAGCTGGAATCAAGATTGCCGGGAGAAATATCAATAACCTCAGATATGCAGATGACACCACTCTTATGGCAGAAAGTGAAGAGGAACTAAAAAGCCTCTTGATGAAAGTGAAAGTGGAGAGTGAAAAAGTTGGCTTAAAGCTCAACATTTAGAAAATGAAGATCATGGCATCTGGTCCCATCATTTCATGGGAAATAGATGGGTAAACAGTAGAAACAGTGTCAGATTTTATTTTTGGGGGCTCCAAAATCCCTGCAGATGGTGACTGCAGCCATGAAATTAAAAGACGATTACTCATTGGAAGGAAAATTATGACCAACCTAGACAGCATATTGAATAGCAGAGACATTACTTTGCCAACAAAGGTCCGTCTGGTCAAGGCTATGGTTTTTCCTGTGGTCATGTATGGATGTGAGAGCTGGACTGTGAAGAAAGCTGAGCGCCGAAGAATTGATGCTTTTGAACTATGGTGTTGGAGAAGACTCTTGAGAGTCCCTTGGACTGCAAAGAGATCCAACCAGTCCATCCTAAAGGAGATCAGCCCTGGGCGTTCTTTGGAAGGACTGATGCTAAAACTGAAACTCCAATACTTTGGCCATCTCATGCGAAGAGTTGACTCATTGGAAAAGACTGTGATGCTGGGAGGGATTGGGGGCAGGAGGAGAAGGGGACGACAGAGGATGAGATGGCTGGATGACATCACCGACTCGATGGACATGAGTTTGAGTAAACTCCGGGAGTTGGCAATAGACAGGGAGGCCTGGCGTGCTGCCATTCATTGGGTCGCAAAGGAGTCGGACACAACTGAGCCACTGAACTGAACTGAATGTTAAGTAACAATTTGGCCACATAAGGATTGCTTTATGCTTACAAAAAGCTGCCCACACAGTATTTTTTTTTTAATTTAAAGTGAATATCAAAGTTTTAAAATTAGAAGAATTCACAAAGAAATCCAGATTCCTGATGTCTCTTTAAAAAATAGAATATCTGGCCATCTGGGACCCACATTCTAATAAGGGACCAACATGGCTAGATCAGAGCAGTGTGTCCCTTGTATATGGGTCACTCGACCCACAGATGATCGACAGTCTCATCCTCTCCAAATGACTTCCAGCCCTTACGGTCTCTTGCCATTTTTCTTTACACTTAACTCTGTGTTCCTCTCACTTGGCACTTTGTTCCCTTTGCCCCCATAGGCATTTGAGTTTGAGACCCCATGGACTTCACTCTCAATACAATACATTCCTTCACACTGTGCTGTTTCTTGTGACTCTGGGAAATGCCTTGATTTCTTTGAGCAGCAACTTATGTATTTGAGACCCAGGCAAAAACATAATAACCTGTCTCCTTCTAGCTTCCTTATCCTGAAACAAAACTCCTGCTTTCTGCCAGCCCTGTGATGGGTTGCAAGGTCACGGCAGTAACAGAAGAGATGAGTCTCTACCTTCCCAGGAGACAGCCATATGGAATGAGTGATGCCCATTCCTCCCTGAGCTTTGAAAAAAGAAGTCTGGGATGCCAAGGGCATGAAGGGCAGAGGGCTGATGAGGGCTTGTGTGAGTGCTCAGTCACTCCACTGTCTCTGACTCTTTGCCACCCTATGGACTGTAACCCACCAGGCTCCCCTGTCCATAGGATTTCCCAGGCAAGAATACTGGAGTGGGTTGCCATTTCCTTTTCTAGGGGATTTTCCCAACCCAGGGATTGAACCTGCGTCTCCTGCAACTCCTGCATAGGTTGGCGGATTCTTTATCACAAGGAAACCTGATGATGAGGGACTGGAGGGCAAATTTGGGCAACATTTTTAAAAGGTAAAAACGGATAAATTTCTACGTTAAAAAAAATTGCTATCATCATTATCAATTAACTATTGCCTTATTCCGCACATTTCACCAAGAATAATTAGTGCTCTGGCATAGAAAGCGTAAGTCTCCAGATTCCAGAAGCCTGGGGGAACATTTCTTGCTTGTGAATTGGGAGAAAAAGCAGATGATACCACAGCAATTTTGTAAATACCGGAAACACCATTTGACGGCGAGGTTGAACTGGGAAAGCTCCAGCTGTCAAGCTCGTCTTGGGCTGGAAATACTGGGCAGAGTACAGCGCACAGGGTCTGCAGGCAGAGCGGCTGGAACTGAACCTTGGAGCAATCATTCCACCACCAGCCGCCAGCTCCACCACGCTCCCCTCTCCACCAGGCCCCCCTCTCCACCAGGCCCCCCCTCTCCACCAGGCCCCCCCACACCCCCTCTCCGCCACGCCCCCAAATGCCCAGCAGCTTCTGTGCTGCGTTCTAGATGTTGTTCTACATGCACTCGCTCTGCACAGCAGCCCTGTTGTTCGTTGTTTAGTCGCTTAGTCATGTCTGCCTCTTTGCAACCCTATGGACTGTAGCCCACCAGGCTCCTCTGTCCGTGGGATTCTCTAGGCAAGAATACTGGAGTGGGTAGCCATTTCCTTCTCCAGGGGATCTTCCCGACCCAGGGATCACACCCATGTCTCCTGCTTGGCAGGTGGATCCTTTACCACTTAGCCACCAGGGAAGCACAACAGCTCTATGAAGTTGGTATTTTTATAAGCATTGTACAGACAAGAAAACGGAGGCCCCAGCAGTCATGGGATTTATCCATGGGCATAGAGCTAAAAAGGCATGCAGCCAGGGATCATCCTTAGGTCTGTCTGGTCAAAACCTTGTGTTTCTGGCCAAAGACAGAATACCAGTCAAACCCTTCCACTCCTCCCCATCTACTCCATTCCTCCCCCACAAAATCTTTTATTTTGAAATATTTAAAGCAGATAAAAATAGATAACAATGAGAGAACTATCTTTGCTTCTTCTCCAGCTTAAGGACTAGACCCTACTAGAAGGTTGAACTATATGAAATTGCCAACATTTGATTATAATTCATTTGAAGCCACCAGGTCTCTTTTCCAATCTCCATCTCTCAATACAGCTTGAAAGAACCGAGGCTTTAGCCTGGATGTCAGTGGTAAAGAATCTGCCTACCAATGCAGGAGACACGTGTTCAAGCCCTTGGTTGGGAAGATCCCCTGGAGAAGGAGAGGGCAACTCACTCCAGTATTCTTGCCTGGGAAATCCCATGGCAGGGGAGCCTGGCAGGCCACAGTCTAGTGGGTCACAAAGAGTCGGATACAACTTAGCAACTAAACAACAGCAGCTTTGCAGGGGGGTGGTGCTGATGGAGATTATGGGGAAGCTCTGAAGCCAGTGCCTACAAACTGAGTCTCAAATAAGCCCCCCAAGACCATACTGATGTGTAGCATTTGCCAATATCTGTGGGGTAAATAACTCCCACCACGACCCGCTTTAAGCTCTCAACAGTTAAATAAAAGGCTCTGAGATTTCCTGAATATCTAAGCATCAGATCTGCTCGCTAGAGCCACTCTGAGCAGTCTCCAGCATAACCACTGTAAGGTCCTCAAGTCACTGTCAGAAGCTACAACATGGATGAACCTTGAAACGTGATGCTGAGTGAAAGCAGCCAGACACAGAGAGTCACATATGCGTGATCCCATTTACGTGAAGCAACTTCAGAGAGACAGAAAGCAGATCAGTGGTTGCCAGGGGCTGGGGAAGGAGGGAGAGGGAGTGACTGTCTAATGGCACAGAATTCCCTTTTGGGGATGATGAAAGTGGTCTGGAATTAGAC
Source organism: Bubalus kerabau (assembly GCF_029407905.1). Lineage (NCBI taxonomy): Eukaryota > Metazoa > Chordata > Mammalia > Artiodactyla > Bovidae > Bubalus > Bubalus kerabau. The sequence goes on along the minus strand of NC_073639.1, from coordinate 68,171,356 downwards.
AGAAGGGAAGGTTGTGCAACATTGTGAATGTATGGCCATGATGACAGGAGCAGTATTCACGACAGCCCAAAGGTGAAAACACCCCAGTGTCCGTCCGTGGATGAGTGGGCTAGCAAAATACAGTCTACACACACAGTGGACTATTATGCAGCTTCAGAAAGGGAGGAAAGGGGGAACTCCCCCGCAGTCCAGTGGTTAGGACTCCTTGCTTCCACTGCAGGGGGCGTGGGTTCAATCCCTGGCTGGGGAACTAAAATCTGGCATGCTGTGCCGTGTGACCAAAATAAATAAATAAAAATTATTTATTTATAATTTATAAAAAATAACTAATAAAATTAAAATGGCTTTATAAAAAGAGGTGTATACTAGAGTGAAGATTCAATAAACTTAATCATTTTTTTTAAAAAAGGGAAAAGTGAAAGTATTTATCGCTCAGTTCTGTCCAGCTCTTTTGCAACCCCATGGACTGCAACCCACCAGGCTCCTCTGTCCATGGGATTTCCCAGGCAAGAATACTGGAGTGGGTTGCCATTTCCTTTTCCAGGGGATCTTTCTGACTCAGGGATTGAACTCGTATCTCCTTCAGGAGATCATGCATTGGCAGGCAGGTTCTTTGCCACTGAGCCACTTGGGAAGTCCAAAAAAAAAAAAGGGAAGGGAAGGGGAAATTCCCTGGTTTCCTAGTGGTTAGGGCTCTGTGCTTTCATAGCTGAGGGCCTTCGATCCCTGGTCAGGGAACTAAGATCCCACAAGCTGTGCACCAAAAAAAAAAAAAAAAGGAACTGGAAAGGAAGGAAATTCTACACATTACATAACATGGATGAGACTTGAAGACATTATGCTAAGTGAGATATGCCAGTCACAAAAGACAAACACTGCATGATTCCACTTAGACACTTAGCATAGTCAGACTCAGAGACGGAAAGCAGAATGGTCGGTCCCAGGGGCTGGGAAAGGAAGACATAGGGACTTTGTGTTTAACAGGCACAGAGTTTCAGTTTGGGCAGATGAAAACTGTCCTGGAGACGGATGGTATTGATGGTTGCACAATGCAAAGGCACTTAATGCCACAGACCTGTACTCTTAAAAATGGTTCAGTTCAGTTCAGTTCAGTCCTCAGTCGTGTCCGACTCTTTGCGACCCCATGAATCACAGCACGCCAGGCCTCCCTGTCCATCACCAACTCCCAGAGTTCACCCAGACTCACGTCCATCGAGTCAGTGATGCCATCCAGCCATCTCATCCTCTGTCGTCCCCTTCTCCACCTGCCCCCAATCCCTCCCAGTATCACAGTCTTTCCAATGAGTCAACTCCTCGCATGAGATGGCCAAAGTACTGGAGTTTCAGCTTTAGCATCATTCCTTCCAAAGAAATCCCAGGGCTGATCTCCTTCAGAATGGACTGGTTGGATCTCCTTGCAGTCCAAGGGACTCTCAACAGTCTTCTCCAACACCACAATTCAAAAGCATCAATTCTTCCGCGCTCAGCCTTCTTCACAGTCCAACTCTCACATCCATACATGACCACAGGAAAAACCATAGCCTTGACCAGACGGACCTTTGTTGGCAAAGTAATGTCTCTGCTTTTCAATGCTATCTAGGTTGGTCATAACTTTCCTTCCAAGGAGTAAGCGTCTTTTAATTTCATGGCTGCAGTCACCATCTGCAGTGATTTTGGAGCCCCAAAAAATAAAATCTGACACTGTTTCCACTGTTTCCCCATCTATTTTCCATGAAGTGATGGGACCAGATGCCATGATCTTCGTTTTCTGAATGTTGAGCTTTAAGCCAACGTTTTCACTCTCCACTTTCACTTTCATCAAGAGGCTTTTGAGTTCCTCTTCACTTTCTGCCATAAGGGTGGTGTCATCTGCATATCTGAGGTTATTACAATGGTGAATTTTACCTTATTTTGCCATGCCCCTCTCTCCCCTAAACCCCCAATTCCTCAACCCTTAGCTGTGGATGTCACCTCTTAGTGAAATTTATCAGAGAAAGACAAACACTGTATATTATCATTTATATGTGGAATCTAAAAATGAAATATACTAGTGAATTTAACAAAAAAGAAACAGGACCTGTGGACATAGAGAACAAACTAGTGGGTACCAGGGGGAAGGGTGAAAGGGTTAGGGGCAAGATAGGGGTAGGGGATTAAGAGATATAAACTACTGTGTATACAATAGATACATTGTGGGGGCTTCCCTGGTAGTCCAGTGGCTAAGATTCCGTGCTGTCAGCGCAGGGAATCTGGGTTCGATCCCTGGCCAGGGAACTAGATCCCACATGCTACAACTAAAAGATCCTGCAGGCTGCAATGAAGACCCAAGATTACACGTGCCACAAAGACCCAACACAGCCAAATACATAAATAAGTAAATAAATATTAAAAAAAAAAAAAGATATATTGTGCAGTACAGGGAATACAGCCAATATTTTATAATAACATAGATGGAGCCTAATCTTTAGAAATTGTGAATCACTATGTTTTAAACCTGAAACCAACATAATATTGTAAATCAACTTTTTGTTGATCAGTCATCAGGTCGTGTCAGACTCTTTGCGACCTCATGGACTGCAGCATGCCAGGCCTCCCTGTCCTTCACCATCTCCCAGAATTTTCCCAAGTTCATGTCCATTGAATCGGTGATGCCATCCAACCATCTCATCCTCTGTTGCCCTCTTCTCCTTATATAAGTATTATATATAAATGTATAAGTACGTAATTATTTATATATGTATGTATTTACAAGTATTTACATATATAAATACAAAAATGCATGTGGATATACACATACAACTTTTTATACCTCAATAAAAATTTCATGTATATACCCACATGCAGTTTTGTATTTTAAATGTAAATGCTTATAAATACATACATATATAAATATTATAGCTATAAACATATATAATTTTATATGTCAGTATATAAATTAATCTTTGTAAATATAAATATGTATTTATATATAATATTATGCATGTGGATGCATATACTGCTACATAGATATTCTGTACTTTGTGAGAAAAGCTGTAATTGAAATGAACTGGGTGCAGTGAGAGGCTGGGGGTGTGGTGAGGCGGGGAGACATTTCAACTCTGTAACCCACTGAGGGGTGATGCAAAGTGGGTTCCAGGAAGGAAGCAACAAAGAGTAGGACTCTCGCTCCCCTGGAGGCAACCCCCCAACTCAAAACTACAAACAGTCCCCTGAGGCATTAATAGAAGACAGAATGTAGAGAATTACTAGGTGAAGGAAGAAAATGAACATTTACGTGCATTATCAATTCCTTTTCACGGGTGTAGGGAAGGTCCGTGGCTCGCCCTTGACTCTGAGGGTAACATCACAGAAGAAGATGGCCATGTGGTCTGACACTCTCCCTGCCGTCACACCTTCTCCTCCAGGACCGTCCAGGGCTCTGTGCTTCCTTCTCTGAATAACAGCTGCCACTGCAGCCTTCTGGGAAGGCAAGCAGTGCCATGGGCTTCCCAGGTGGCTCAGTGGGAAAGAATCTGCCTGCCGACGCAGGAGTTGCAGGAGACGCAGGTTCGATCTCTGGGTCAGAAAGAACCCCTGGAGAAGGAAATGGCAATCTGCCCAGTATTCTTGCCTGGAAAATCCCATGGACAGAGGAGCCTGGAGGGCTACAGTCCATGGGGTCGCAAAGAGTCGGACACGACTGAGCACCCATGCAAGCTGCGATATCTTTCCAATTTTTTAGTGCTCTGAGCGCCAGCTGGTCATGCGTCAGGCCCAGTGTTTGCACTCTGCATCGTTAAATTATTTATTCCCACTTTCATTGTACCCATTTTGCAGAGGAGGACACTCAAGCACAAGGGGCTGGGAGCTTGCCCAAGGTCACCCAGTAAGTGTCTAGGCTTTGGCGAAGCTGTCTGATTTCAGCATCCCCACTTCCAGCCTCTCTGTATTCTCTTCTGGTGCTAGCATCTCTTTGAAGCTTTGCTGCAAATAATACAAAACCAGAAATAATCACCAGGAGATGAGTAATTAAATAGATGATGGAACAGCCACTAAAGAAAATGTTTTTTAAAAAATAAAAAAAAACATTTTATTGGGACTTCCCTGTCGGTCCAGACTCTGCACTTCCACTTCAGGGAGTGCGGGTTCCATCCCTGGTCAGGGAACTAAGATCCTGGAGGCTGCATGCTGCGGCCAAAAAAAAAAGAAGTTGTTTGTTTGTTTTTTAAATTTGTGTTGATCTGTGTCACAATAGGTGAGAGTGGAAACAACTTAAGTGGCTATCAGTGGCTGAATGGATAAACAAACTGTGGTCTATCCATACAACCGAGTGTTATTCAGTGTTAAAAAGGATGGAAATTCTGACCCATGTTACAACATGGATATACTTTGAAGACACTGCACTAAGTGAAATAAAACCAACACCAAAGGGCAATTACTGTACTAGTCCGCCTATCTAAATGGGCTTACAGTAGTCAAAGTCACAGAGAGAGAAAGTAGAACAGTGGTCACCAAGCTCTGGGGGTTGGGGGGACAGAGGGGATTGGGGACTTAGTGTTTAATGGGCAGGGTTTCAGTTGAGGAAGATGAGAAAATTCTGGAGATGGGTGGTAGTGAAAGTGACACAACACTGAATGTAATTAATACCATTAACCGCACAATTGTTGAAATGGCAAATTTTATAGCGACTATTTTCACATGATAAACACACACAATGAACAGACCCACACACAAGTTGGTGTAAGAACTCACAGGAAAAGACTGTTGGGGTCATTTGTTTTTGGCCACACAGCTTGTGGGATCCTAGTTCCCAGACCAGGGATCAAATCCAGGGACGTGGCAGTGAAAGCCACTGGACTGCCAGGGAATTCCTGCCGGGGCTCACTATTAAATGTGCTGGACTGCAGTCCCATGATCTATGTTCTTGGTACTAAGATTTAAGTATGGTCTCGAACCAGAGACCCAGCCTCCCCAGGGACCTGTTAGAAATGCTGAGTCTCAGGTCCTGACCGAGATCTACCAAATCCACATCTGCACTGTAACCAGGTCCCCAGGGAATTCATGGACATGGATTCATGTGAATGTTCAAGTGCGCTCAAGAATATTTTTGCTTCTGCCATCGAACATTCTGGAAAGATACTTAAGAAGCCTGAGACTGGTTGGTTTTTGGGAAGGAGGACGGATGGGGATGGGGAGTTTTGAGGGAAAGAAATTTTACTTTTCATTTTGGATCCCTCTGTAATATGTAAATTTTTAAACCTGCACATCTATTACCTTAAATAATCAATATAAATCACAATAGCGACTATTCACAGAATGCTTGTCAATCTGTAACATTAGCTAAACATGTTACAGACACGTTCATCTGTGAATCGGGATGAAGACAGGCTTGCAGGAACGTCGTGAAGATAAACTGAGCTTGATGAACAGAAAACTGTGGAGGCTTTGTGTCAATATTGGCTTTCCTCCAACCCAGCTGCGTTCAAGTCACCTTTGTACCTTGAGCATGGAGGACACTGACCTTTGTGAGATTTGACTTTGAGAAATGGCTTAGCTCCCTGGCGCTTTAAGCCAGGATCTGTTCACATTCCTTCTCTGGCAATCCACTAGAAGCCAGGGCCCTTTATTTATTAAAATTTGTTTTAAGACGGATGTAAAGAGAGACCTCTGACATTAAATTATACTCAGAAAGCCAGACGACATTTTGAATCAGATGGGTTCCTAAAAGCAGTTATCAGCGACATGAGCCAAGATTTTCCAAGGGGAAAAAAAGTGTAATATGAAAGAAAAAGAAAATAGCAGTGGCATATGTTAACTATATGAGGGCTTTGAAACAAGCTGGCTCACAACTTCTTGGCATTTGTTGTGTATATATAGCATATAATTTACCAAAATAGCAGGGAACATTTGTTTTACATAATTTTTCTATTGAAAGAAGAGAAGAGCTTGAGGAAATAACTGTCAACCCAAAGATTTTGCTTGAACCATCATGTAATTCACCTCAGTACCTTAAATTAGGGTCTGAGATGCGATTAGGGTAAGGAAGTTTTTTTTTTGTTTTCTATTTTCATCTGAGCTTCTGGGTATTTCTCCCCTGAGTTCATGAATCTATCAGACTGAAAAAGGAAGCTTGTGCCTAACTGTGATTATGACAGGGTAGCATTTCAAGTTGTGCCTAAAGATGGGGGGGGGCGGGGTGCGGTGTCATAGAAAGGAGTGCCCAACTCTGCAAACAGACTGATTTGGGTTTGAATTTCCTGCCCCCACTACTCGGCAGCTCTGAGGTTAGGTTACTTTACTTCTCTGGGTCTCAGTTTCCTGCTGGTAGAATGGAGATTGTAATTCCCATCTCACAGGGTTGCCATGGAGATTAAAGGAGTCAACAGAGAGAGCATCTCAAAAGAGTCTGGCACCCTTCTTCAGTATTTTATTTTACTTGGTCATGCCACGCAGCATGCGGCATCTTAGTTCCCTGACCAGGGATTGAACCTGTACCCCCTACACTGGAAGAGCACAGTGTTAACCACTGGACCACCAAGGAAGTCCCTATTCTTCAGTATTTTAATAAGTGTTTATTGAGTGCTGACTGTGTGCTGAAGGGGGATGAAATACACCTGCCCTCCTGAAATAGATTCCCTATTGAGAAGACGGTTGATATACAAGTAAACAAAAAATCATTATATGTTTGCAAATGAATGAACCTTGAGAGGGAAACAAATAGGGTGCCAAGATAAAGAACAACTGGGGGGAAGCATAGTCAGGATAGACTTGCCTGAGGTCTGGGGACCAGGAGAGTCCCACAGAGATGGGGGAGGACAAAGACCCAGGGAGTAGGACCAAGAAGTAGAGGTCGGAGAGACAGGCTGAATTATACAGAGACCACAGGGTTTTCCATGTTTTCCTGGGATCAGTGGGATGCCCCTGAAAGATTTACAAGTAGGGTGAGATGGGGGAAGGTGATCAGAGTTGATTTTGAGATCATTCAGGCATATTTTGCTATAAGAGGATGAACAGATTGTGGGCAGTGTTTTAAAATACTTGAGAAGGAAATGGCAACCCACTCCAGTATTCTTGCCTGGAAAATCCCATTGAGTCAAACTTACATTTATTTATTTTTTGACCGTGCAGCACGTGGGCTCTTAGTTCCCCAACCAGGGATCAAACCCAAGACCCTGCATTGGATGGGCACAGTCTTAACCACTGGACTGCCAGGGAAGTCCCTAAAATATTGGTTTTACTATCATTTAGGTGTGGCAGACAGATCAGGAGATGACTGCCAGCTGAAGGCTTTAGACTCTGTTATACTCACAGATTCCAAGATGAGGGGGCATGCCACATTTTTGGGGGGGATAGCCAAATGGGGAAACACTGGGATCAGTAAGGAGGAAAGTGAAAGTGAAAACCGCTCGGTCGTGTCCAACTCTTTGTGACCCCACGGACTATACAGTCCATGGAATTCTCCAGGCCAGAATACTGGAGTGGGTAGACGTTCCCTCCTCCAGCAGATCTTCCCAACCCAGGAATCAAACCCAGGTCTCCCACATTACAGGTGGATTCTTTACCAGCTGAGCCACCAGGGAAGCCCAAGAATACCGGAGTGGGTAGCCTATCCCTTCTCCATCGGATCTTCCTGACCCAGGAATCCAACTGGGGAGGCAAGGGTGAGGATAAAATCTGGGCCAGAGTCTTTACTGTGGTTTCCACAGGAAGGAACAGGTGAGGCAGGGCAAGCAGGTTGAGGATCAGCTAGTCTGAGTCATTTCTCCAGGCTCTGAGCACAGGGACTGTCTCCAGTTGTCTGGTATTTGGCCCTGGTGCGATTAGTGCAGGTGGATTAGTGACTTTGGATTGGTTGGTTTGCACATGAAAGGTCCACTGGCAGGCGACTTATTTACTAGTTAACCCTGGGAGGGGAGAGCCCTCCAGAATCTGCAAGGCCCCAAAAGGTCAAAACATCAGAATACAGAAAATAAAAAGCATGATTAATGCACAAAGATTAACACATGACAAGCATGCAGTGAGGACATTCTATGTGTCAGGCCACATTCTTGCCCTCATGGAGTTTACAGTCTTTTACAAAAGTATCCTGAAGCTGCAGGAAGGGGCACAAGCCACAGTCCCTACATGACTAATGTGAGAAAAGGGAGGTGTAAAGAGAGGTCTGAAGATGCTCTGGAAATGGAGAGACTGAAAAGTGTATCGTCTAAACTAAAGCGCTTTAGAGAAGCGGTTCTCAGTGGGGTGACACTGGCAATGTCTGGGGACAGTTTTGATGGTCACAACTTGGAGGGGGGAGCAAATATGATGAAACAAGGCTATGTCTGATCTTTCCATGGGGACTCAGTGCTTTAGCTGCTAAAACTTAATAATGGTGGCCCCTGCTGTCAAGGAGAATGATTAAGCTGATGAACAGATTTTTCTGTTTTTTTAATGCATACAGTTTTTACTTAATCCTGTGGCCTGATCTCCCCTAAAATCCAGTATCAGATGGAATCTAGGCAATGTCCCGTGAACTTGGGATCCATCAGACCCCTGGTGTGTGAAGCTTTCATACAACTAAGTGAAGACAGACACTAAGCAATAAATAAGCAAATTTTATGGTATGTTGGAAGGTAATGTGTGATTTAAAAAAAAGGAAAAGCAGGACCCTCAAACACCTCAGGGCAGGCAGTTGCGGACGCCGCGGGAGTGGACACCATGGCTGCGTTAGGGCTCGCTTCGTTGCTGGGCCGCGTCCCGGCTACAGCGTGGACAGCGGCAAGATCACCCCTTCTCTGTAATTCTTTGAGGAAAATAAGTTCTCAAGGAGGAAAACCTGAACCTAGCAAACAACCTCTTAAGAAGCCAAGGTTACCAGAAGGTCGTTTTGATGCCCCAGAAGATTCCAATTTAGAGAAGGAACCACTGACAAAATTTCCTGATGATATTAATCCTGTTGCAAAAGAGAAAGGTGGACCCAGAGGCCCAGAACCTACCCGATATGGAGATTGGGAACGAAAAGGACGCTGTATTGATTTTTAAGCCACATGTTGTTTAACTACAGTATCTTTTTCTGATAGTGTACATCTGAATTAACTTTTTTTTGATTATTGTCTTTCTGTACATCATTTAAGTCTCCTAATTTCTATAATGTGTTTTAAAATATATGTGATAGCTTTGAAAGAAAATATGCTGCTATAAATTAGGAAAGAGGAAATATTTTTATATTAGCACATTAATTTTAATTTAAATGTTTTGGGGTAATTAAGGGATGATTAGAGCTGCACATTTTCATTTCACCATGTTTCAATTTAAGTTAATCAGTTGTTTATAAGATACAAGTGTAAATAAAACTTTAAAAAAAGGAAAAGCAGGGATTTCCCTGACAGTCCAGTGGTTAGGACTGTGTCTTCCAATGCAGGGGGTGCAGGTTTGACCCGTGGTCAGGGAGCAAAGTTCTCACATTGCCTCATGGTCAAAAAAACAAAACATAAAACAGACCCAATACTGTTAACAAATTCAGTAAAGACTTTAAAAATAGTCCACATTAAAAAAAAATCTTAAAGAGGAAAAGCTGGACATGGTATTGGAGGATGGGGGAAGAGGGGTATGATTTTTTTCAACTACAGTAAAATACACATAAGATAGCATTTATCATTTTAAGCATTTTTAAAGAGTACAGTTCAGTGGGCATTAAGTATATTCACAATATTGCACAATCATTACCACTGTTCATCCACAGAACTCTTTTCATCTTGTAAAAATGGACAGTGTACCCACTACACAGATCCCCCTCCTCCCCTTCCCCAGCCTCTGGCAACTACCATTCTGCTTTATGTCTCTATGCATTTGATTGCTTTAGAAACCTCACAGACTGGAATCATACAGTAGCTGTCCTTTGGCAACTGGGTTATTTCACGTAGCATAATGTCTTCAAGGTTTATCTGTGTTGTAGCGTGTTTCAGGTGGAGAAGGCAATGGCACCCCACTCCAGTACTCTTGCCTGGAAAATCCCATGGATAAGGAGCCTGGTAGGCTGCAGTCCATGGGGTCGCTGAGAGTCGGACACGACTGAGTGACTTCACTTTCACTTTTCACTTCCATGCATTGGAGAAGGAAATGGCAACCCACTCCAGTATTCTTGCCCGGAGAATCCCAGGGACGGGGGAGCCTGTTGGGCTGCCATCTCTGGGGTCGCACAGAGTCGGACACGACTGAAGCGACTTAGCAGCAGCAGCAGCAGCAGCATGTTTCAGGAGTCCCTTCCTTTTTGAAGGCTACATAATATTCCATTGTATGGATAGACCACATTTGTTTATCTACTCATCATGAAGAGACCCTTAGGTGGCTTTCATCTTTTGGCTATTGCGAATAATGCTGCTATGAACATGGCTGTACAAATACCTCTTCAGTATTCTGCTTTCAACTCTTTTGCGGGTATATACCCAGAAGTGAAGTTGCTGGGTCCTATGGTAATTCTTCATTTTTTGAGGAGCCTCCATACTGTGTTCTGTGGAGGCTGCCCCATTTTTCATTCTCACCAATAGTCAGTGTATAAGAATTCCATTTTCTCCATATCCTCACCAAGACTTGTTGTTTTTATTTATTTTTGATAGTAGCCATCCAAGAAGCCTTGTGTGCTGCAGTTTGTGGGGCTGCAAAGAGTCGGACACAACTGAGCAACTGAACACCAACAAAAATCCTAATGGCAGTAAGAGAGGGCTACAAATTTTAAGGAGGTGATGAGGGTAGGCTTGGGTGAGATGGTGGCATTTGAGATGTGAGTAAAGCAGATACCTAGGAGAAGAGCTTTCTAGGTAGAGAGAACAGTGGGTGCTGGAGCAGGAACCCATCTGGTGTGTTTAAGGAACAACAAGGGGACCATGGGCTTCCCTGGTAGCTCAGATAGTAAAGAATCTGTCTGCAATTTAGGAGACCAGGGTTCCATCCCCAGGTCAAGAAGATCCCCTGGAAAAGAGAATGGCAACCTACCCCAGTATTCTCTTCTGGATAATTCCATGGACAGAGGAGCCTGGCAGGCTACATTCTATGGGGTTGCAAAGAGTCAGACACAACTGAGCAACTAACACACACACACACGCACACACACACACACACACACACAGGAACCAGAATGGCTGCATGAGGGGGTGAAAGAGTAGAGAAGACAAGGTGAAACGGGAGCCCTAGGAGGGTTTTGGAACAGAAGAGGCTTGTGAGTTGACTTCTAAAGAATCCCTCTGGGTACTTTCCCTGGTGGTCCAGTGGCTAAGACTTTACCCTCCCAAGGCAGAGGGGCCCCTGAGTTCAATCCCTGGTCAGGGAACTAGATCCCATATGCTGCAACTAAAGATCCTGCATGCCACAACTAAGACCCAGCACAGCCAAATAAATAAATAATATTTTTTTAAAAGAACACATTTGGTTGCTGTGTTGAGAATGTGCTGCAGGGAGACAAGGGCAGGACCGGGAAGACCAGCAAGATAACCCCTGGAATCCACCCAGGGTCAGAGACGACAGGGACTTGAACCAAGGGGTAGCAGTGGAGCTGGAGAGAAGTGGTAGGGGTTTCAGTTCAGTTCAGTTCAGTCGCTCAGTCGGGTCCGACTCCTCTCGACCCCATGAATCGCAGCACGCCAGGCCTCCCTGTCCATCACCAACTCCCGGAGTTCACCCAGACTCACGTCTATCGAGTCCATGATGCCATCCAGCCATCTCATCCTCTGTCGTCCCCTTCTCCTCCTGCCCCCAATCCCTTCCAGCATCACAGTCTTTTCCAATGAGTCAACTCTTCGCATGAGGTGGCCAAAGTACTGGAGTTTCAGCTTTAGCATCATTCCTTCCAAAGAAATCCCGGGGCTGATCTCCTTCAGAATGGACTGGTTGGATCTCCTTGCAGTCCAAGGGACTCTCAAGAGTCTTCTCCAACACCACAGTTCAAAAGCATCAATTCTTCGGCACTCAGCCTTCTTCACAGTCCAACTCTCACATCCATACATGACCACTGGAAAAACCATAGCCTTGACTAGACGGACCTTTGTTGGTAAAGTAATGTCTCTGCTTTTGAATATGCTATCTAGGTTGGTCATAACTTTCCTTCCAAGGAGTAAGTGTCTTTTATTTTATTATTTTTTTTAATTTTTATTTTATTTTTAAACTTTACAAAATTGTATTAGTTTTGCCAAATATCAAAATGAATCTGCCACAGGTATGGCTGCAATCACCATCTGCAGTGATTTTTGGAGCCCCCAAAAATAAAGTCTGACACTGTTTCCACTGTTTCCCCATCTATTTCCCATGAAGTGATGGGACCAGATGCCATGATCTTCGTTTTCTGAAGGTTGAGCTTTAAGCCAACTTTTTCACTCTCCTCTTTCACTTTCATCAAGAGGCTTTTGAGTTCCTCTTCACTTTCTGCCTTAAGGGTGGTGTCATCTGCATATTTGAAGTTATTGATATTTCTCCTGGCAATCTTGATTCCAGCTTGTGCTTCTTCCAGCCCAGCGTTTCTCATGATGTACTCTGCATAGAAGTTAAATAAGCAGGGTGACAATATACAGCCTTGACGTACTCCTTTTCCTATTTGGAACCAGTCTGTTGTTCCATGTCCAGTTCTAACTGTTACTTCCTGACCTGCATACAGGTTTCTCAAGAGGCAAGTCAGGTGGTCTGGTATTCCCGTCTCTTTCAGAATTTTCCACAGTTTATTGTGATCGACACAGTCAAAGGCTTTGGCATAGTCAATAAAGCAGAAATAGATGTTTAGATGGAGCTTAAAGGCAGGACCAAGAGAATTTCCTGATGGGTTGAAGTGAAATCTGAGGGAAGGAGGAGTCAAAATGGACTCCAAATGGGGTGGATGGAGTCACCATCAACTGGGAGAGGCTGAAAGAGGAGCGGAGTGCAGGAGGGATCAGGCTTCAAGTTCGGACGTGTGCTTCTGTTAGCTTTCATCAGGACATCTCAGGATTCTGAAAAGGAGACCGTGGCTTCCAGGTGCTTTGCTATTTGAACAAGCTGGAGGATGAGGGGGAAACGTCCAGAGTGAAAGAAGACAAATAACGCTGGTACCATCCGGTGGAGCCCTTACGTGGAGCCCGGCACTGTGCTGGGGCTTCCCAGTGGTGACCTTCCTGATCCTCACAACCGCCCCGCCATGCAGATATTGCTATTACCCCAGCGTTATAGATGAGCGCCCAACCGTGGGGGATGAAGTCACTAGGCCAGGGTCACCCAGATGGGAAGTGGCAGAGCCAGAGTTTGAACCCAGATCTGCCTGACTCAGAGCCTGCACTTTTACCCCAGAAGCCCCAGAGGAGTCAGAAGATTCATTGAGCTGATGGACTTAAGCTCAATCTTTATTTTTTTAATATTTATTTTTATGTTATTTATTGAGCTGTTCCAGGTCTTAGTTGCAGCATGCGGCATCTTGACTTGCAGCATGCAGACTCCTAGTTGCGGCATGTGGGATCTAGCTCCCTGACCAGGGATCAAACCCAGGCCCCCTGTATTGGGAGCTTGGAGTCTTATCCACTGGACCATCAGGGAAGTCCCTAAGCTCGATCTTGAAAGACAGGGTTAGTAAGAAAGGAGAGAGTGGATCGAGTAAACACAAGATAAATGTCCAATTTCTTGTCCTTACTACAGGGTGTGGCCTGGTCCCTGCCATCCTCTGCAGCCTTCCCTCTAGTCACTTGCTCGGCTCCACTGGCGTGATTTTGAGCTCTTCCCCTCACACAGTTCCCACTATTGGAAATCTCCCTCCTATCTCTTCTCCTGGCTGACTTCTACACATCTGGGGGTTCAACTCCAATGTCACTTCCTCCAAGAAGCCTTCTCTGATCTGCCTCTCTGCCATCTAGAACTAGACTTGTCGATTTTCTACATTTGTGGAGAAAAGGGAACCCTCCTGTGCTGTTGGCAGGAATATAAACTGGTGCAGCCACTATGGAGAACAGTATGGAGTTTCCTTAGAAAACTAAAAATAGAGTTACCATATGATCCAGCAATCCCACTCTTAGGCATATATTCAGAGAAAACCATAATTCAAAAAGATAGATGCACCCCAGTGTTCATAGCGGCACTATTTATAATAGCCAAGAAGACATGGAAACAATTTAAGTGTCTGTCCATCGACAGATGAATGGATAAAGGAGATGTGGGGTATACACACAAAACAGAATACTACTCAGGCATTAAAAAAGAAGGAAATAATGCTATTTGCATTTGCAGCAAGGTGGATTATCATACTAGACATGATCATACTAACTGAAGTAAGTAGCCCTTAGACAATTCTCATAATTATTGTGAAACTGTGTGTTCAATATTCGCTTCTCCCATCAGACCAGTGCTATCCAATAGAACCTTCTGCAGTTCCAAAAGTGCTCTGGGCCCAGGCTGTCACAATGGGGCTAAAGCAGCCATGAGCCACATGCAGCTACCGGGCACTTGAAATGCAACCAATGCAATGAAAGAACTGATTTTTCAAACATGATCTATTTTACCTACAAATCATATTTTATAATGTGTGTGCACGTGTCACTTCAGTCATGTCTGACTCTTCGCGCCTCTATGGCCTGTAGCCCTCCAGGCTCCTCTGTCCATGGGATTCTCTAGGCAAGAATACGGGAGTGGGTTGCCATGCCCTTCTCCAGGGGATCTTTCTGACGCAGGGATTGAACCCTTGTCTCTTGTGTCTCCTGCATTGGTAGGTGGGTTCTTTACCATTAGCACCACCTGGGAAGCCCACTGTGTATTATACATGGACGTTATTTCATATACCAACTACATAATTTAAGTTTAAATAGCCACATGTGGCTAGTGGCTACTGTATTGGACACTGAAGCTCTAGCTGTGAGCTCCTTGAGGGCAAAGACCATTTATCTTATTTGGTTATAGAATGCCCCGATCTAGGATGATGCTCAGGAGAACTGTTGAATGAATGAATGAATCAATGAATGGATGAACCAATCAATCAATGTAGTCTGCATAATTTGTTTTCATGAAAATCATCCTAGAAAGGAGAGACGCAGGAAAATCTGACTTGCACAAGATCTCACAATAAGGCCGAACTAGATACAATATCCAGCCTTCTGAATCTCCTGTACGTAGTGCTGTGCCTGAGTGGACAGCAGCTGACAGGTGGAGGTTGTCTGTGGTCTCACATGAGCCATTGCGGAGCTGTTCACGAAGGTACCTCCAAGTCCTGGGAAGGACTGTTTCTTAGACATCCTCACCCCCTTCCCCCTCCCCTGACCCTGTAAACAACTTAGTGGCTTGTAATCTATTAACACTTGGCTTCCCACGAGACTGAGCCTGTTCCAAGGTCCACTCTTGCCAATCCTCTACAAGGCACTCTGATTTTTAAAAAACCCATATTTCTCTCAGGCAGTCTGTGAATAATATATACAGGGTGTGGTTTAAAAAACACCTATGTCGTGATGTGAAATCCACTCAGATTTACACAGCCGTTCCTTTTAATTTTTTTTTTTTAAATAAACGAATGTTAACATGTTTCAGGGCTAATTTTGACCTCATTCAAATGTAATTTGGGGGTTGCGGATTACATTCTGGGGGAATCCAGCAGAAAGAGTTATACGGATTTTGTTTTTACAAACTTTTTTTCATATATCATCATAATCATAATTTTATAAATTATTTTTCAGATGTTCATATGTATTGATGTCTCTATCTGCCAGGCATTTGGTACACATGACCTCACATGATCTTCCCATAAGCCTTTGAATCAACTACTATTATGATTCCCATTTTATGGCTAAGGAAATTGAGTTTCAGAAAGGTTAAGTCACTTGTGCAAAGTCACACAGCCAGGAAGTGGCACAGTAGGGATTTGAAGCCTAGTCTGTCTTATTCAAGAGCCAATGCTCTTAGCTAGCACACAATGGGGCCTCTCTAATAGATATTACATGTATTTATGTGCGTAAAAATCAGAAAAATAATCAAGAAACTTAACTCTGGGGCTTGGGAAGAGAGAGACTTATTCTTGTGCTTCTTTTTGGACTTTATCCTATGTATGTACTATTATTAGTATAAAAACTAAATTAATTTAAGCTTAAGTAAAATCCTCTTATTAGGTTTAACTTTTTTCTAATGAAGGAAGGACTTGTCACTCCAGTGTATGTCTATCTATTAGTAGATTAAATATACATGAATCTTTGAGTAATTTGCAAAGTTCACATGCCCTGACAGCATTTGAAAATTTAGTAAAACTGCAGTTCTAACATGTATCCTTATCCTGAATTCCAAATTTCATATTTTAGTTTCTGGATTATTTTTTTATTTTGGGGTAATAGGTTGGTTTTTAAACATATTTATTTTCAATGAAAATAAATGTTTTCCTTGAGAGATCTGCACTCAGGTACATACATTTTTATGGATTCATAGATCGACTTTGGATATTATAACTGGGCATCTTTCAGCATTTGTGAAATAATGCTGTTACATAAGACAGGCCATTTGCAGATCAATTAATAAAAGCTTAAAAGTAAACATTTCATTAATTAAAATTTTTAATGCAAATTAATTTTACACTGAATGAGAAGTAGACATCTCAATACCCTTCAGTACTCAGAGCCTCAGAGAGCTCTAGCAGTCACACTAAAAGTCACTTGGGAGAATTCCTCAGTGGTTTAGAGAGAGAGAGAGAAAAAAAAAAATTTAAGTCAATAAAATATACATACTAACAATAATGTATCCTTTCCAACAATTCCAAAGGAGTGTCTGCTTTTACCTTCCAAGTGACCGAAGTGCTTCTAAAAATTAAAACAAAAACCCCATTAACGTTCTTTTTGTTGCTCCATCTCCTACTCTTGGAATTTGCTTAACAAATCGCCATCAGCTTGAGGTTGGAGAATTTTGAATGCCCCTTTACAAGCCCTTTCCATTGCTTGACTGTATTTCCCCAAGATTTTCAGAGCAAATTTGGTATCCTTAAAAAATTCCAGTCCTCTAAGCAGTGTATTCCTGAGTTCCCAAGGATAGCCGCTGACAGTGAGCCTCACTTAGCTAGCTGTTACAAAAACCTTTCATTCAGAAGAAGGCAAGAGGTTTCAGCAAAGATACACAGCCTTCTCATTCACACACTTCATAAACAACGGGACTTCGCCGAAGCCTCCTCTCTAGGAAGGAATCCCAGCTTTTCAGAAACCGGTTTGCAACATCAATTATCATTCCCTTCTAAAAGACCTTGCAGGAAAATTCGGAATTTCACAGCATAGGAGAAGGGCTGGAAAGGACCCATGTCATTGCACGGACTCATAAATTCACTCCACATATCCAAACAGCAGCTAACGCTTTCTTAAAACACAGACCCTCCCAATCCCTTTAGGAGGAAGAGCAATTACAAGGGAAAATATTACACGCTTAGGTCCCCGTTAAGATTCTGACGGATCTGAAAAAAAAAAAGAAAAAACAACCGGACTGAGTCAGAGATAACAGAGGCTGAGCCGGTGGGGTTGAGAAAATGGCTTGTCTCCTCCAGGCCTGAGTCTCTCCCCCTGAAACCGTTCCCTTTAAATTCAGGAAGGCATGCCGAGATGCTCCCCTGCAGGTTTTCTCTCTCTCTCTCTTTTTTTTTTTTTTTTAAAGAAAAGCCTGTCTGCCTCTGACTCGCCCCCAAGATACTCACGGCAGCTGCCTGAGCTGGAATAAGTCCTCCTCCATGTCCGCGCTGCGCCAGGACGAGCCCTGTTCATGGCCCTTACATGGTGGTGGTGGATGACGAGCGCGCGCTCGGGGGCTTCAGCGTTAGGATGCCGGACCCGCGCGGCTGCCTCCCTCGGTGGCAGCTGTTCAGGGGAGGGAGCCGCCAGGGACCAGCCCACGAGACAAAGCCGCCGCCGCCAGGAGACCGCGGCGAGAGTGGGCGGAGAGGAGGCGGCGGAGGGCAGAGCGAGATGCGCGGGGAGAGGGGGCGGGGAGAGCCCTTCTGGTTAGCGAAATTTACAGGCTCTCTGGGGCTGGTGGTGATGCTCTGGGGTGCCGACAGGGCGCCCGCCAGCCTGTGAAATGGCCGTCTGGGTACCAGTGAAGGCTCTTCGGTTGACGATGCCTCTCTGAAGGTTTGTGTGTAGGGATTCATTTAAGGTTGCCTTTGATGTTCTTGAAAACCAGGCGGCTGTCACAAATGCAGAGAATGAAAAACAAAATTTCCATGCGTTGAAGCATTGTTTATTGAGCACCTGCTGTCCGTCAGGGCTTTCCTGGTGGCTCAGGGGTAAAGAATCCGCCCGCCAAAGCTGGGTTTGATCCCTGGGTGGGGAAGATCCCCTGGAGTAAGGAAATGGCAGCCCACTCCAGCGTTCTTGCCTGGGAAATCCCATGGACAGAGGAGCCTGGCCGGCTGCAGTCCTTGGGGTCTCAAAGAGTCAGACGCGACTTAGCCACTAAACAGCTGTATGCTGGGCAAGGTGATAGTCACTGGGTAAATGATAAGAGATTAAGTTAGACATGACATTATCATCACGGAGATGAGATCTTGTGAAATGAATCAAGAAAAAAAAAATTGGGTAAGTTGCGTAGGAGAAAAGTCAAAGATCACCCGTTTATTTAAGGAGCATTAGTGAGTGATCTCTGCAGTTCTGGAGAATCAAAGATGAATAAAATCCAATTCCTGCCTTCAAATTCCTCTTTATCTTGTTCAGTGAGACCCCTCCCTCTTCCACTAGAATGTCCACCCCCGCTCTGCCTCTAGAAGGTAGGCTCCGTAAAGGTTTCTGATGTACCCCCAAGGGCCTGGAATAATAAAACTTTATTTATGGACACTGAAATTGAAATTTAATATTCCTCACTACACTCAACCCCAGGGCTTTGCTGTTGTGAGCACTCAATAAATGCTTGTTAAACTGAAAACAGACATCTTTCAAGTGAGGAGATTCAGTATCTTTTTTAAGCCATGACAAGTTGGGATAATAATTTATATCAAAGCTGGCAAGTTGGAGGGTTATTGGTAAAGGCGTTAACTCACCCTGGTTTGCTCAGGACTTGAGTTATAGCACTGAAAGCTCTGTGTCCTGGAAAGTGCTGGGTCTGAAGCAAACCTTGACAATTGGTTGCTCTACAACTGTAAGCCAGAGAAGGGTTTTCATGCCTCAAGGGTTTTGAGTACCCTTAGGTGCAAGATTTCAAACTATAAAACTCTTTATATAAAACTATAAGACTCATAGGAGTAAGTCTTCATGACCTTCAATTAGGCAATGGTTTCATAGACACGACCTCAAAAAGCACAAGAGACAAAAGAAAAAAAAAACAGATATGCTGGACTATATCAAAGTTAAAATATCTTATGCTGCAAATAATACTATCAAGAAAGTGAAAAGACAACCCATAGAATAAGAGAAAATATTTGAAAATCGTATAACTAACGATACTAACTCAAAACATGTAAAGAACTCTTGGAACTTAGTTCAGTTCAGTTGCTCAGTCATGTCCGACTCTTTGTGACCCCATGAATCACAGCACGCCAGGCCTCCCTGTCCATCACCAACTCCTGGAGTTCACTCAGACTCACATCCATCGAGTCAGTGATGCCATCCAGCCATCTCATCCTCTGTCATCCCCTTCTCCTCCTGCCCCCAATCCCTCCCAGCATCAGAGTCTTTTCCAATGAGTCAACTTTTCGCAGGAGGTGGCCAAAGTACTGGAGTTTCAGCTTTAGCATCATTCCTTCCAAAGAACACCCAGGGCTGATCTCCTTCAGAATGGACTGGTTGGATCTCCTTGCAGTCCAAGGGACTCTCAAGAGTCTTCTCCAACACCACAGTTCAAAAGCATCAATTCTTCGGCACTCAGCCTTCTTCACAGTCCAACTCTCACATCCATACATGACCACTGGAAAAACCGTAGCCTTGACTAGACGGACCTTTGTTGGCAAAGTAATGTCTCTGCTTTTGAATATGCTATCTAGGTTGGTCATAACTTTCCTTCCAAGGAGTAAGCATCTTTTAATTTCATGGCTGCAGTCACCATCTGCAGTGATTTTGGAGCCCAGAAAAATAAAATCTGACACTGTTTCTACTGTTTCCCCATCTATTTCCCATGAAGTGATGGGACCAGATGCCATGATCTTCGTTTTCTGAATGTTGAGCTTTAAGCCAACTTTTTCACTCTCCACTTTCACTTTCATCAAGAGGCTTTTTAGTTCTTCTTCACTGTCTGCCATAAGAGTGGTGTCATCTGCATATCTGAGGTTATTGATATTTCTCCCAGCAATCTTGATTCCAGCTTGTGCTTCTTCCAGCCCAGCGTTTCTCATGATGTACTCTGCATAGAAGTTAAATAAGCAGGGTGACAATATACAGCCTTGACGTACTCCTGTTCCTATTTGGAACCAATCTGTTGTTCCATGTCCAGTTCTAACTGTTGCTTCCTGACCTGCATACAAATTTCTCAAGAGGCAGGTCAGGTGGTCTGGTATTCCTATCTCTTGAAGAATTTTCCACAGTTTATTGTGACCACACAGTCAAAGGCTTTGGCATAGTTAATAAAGCAGAAATAGATGTTTTTCTGGAATTCTCTTGCTTTTTCCATGATCCAGCGGATGTTGGCAATTTGATCTCTGGTTCCTCTGCCTTTTTTAAAACCAGCTTGAACATCAGGAAGTTCACGGTTCATGTATTGCTGAAGCCTGGCTTGAAGAATTTTGAGCATTACTTTATTAGCGTGTGAGATGAGTGCAATTGTGGAACTTAGTAATAAAAGATAAATAACTCAATTTAAAATGGGCAAAAGATATGAATAGATATTTTTTCAAAGAAGACATGTAAATGGCCAATATGCAGTTGAAAAGAAAAAGTGTAACAATACTGCAATCAAGATACAGAATGTTTCCATCATCCCCAAATTTCATCTCTGGCTGCTCAGACAACCACTAATCTGCTTTTGTTACTATAGATTAATTTGTATTTTCTAGAATTTATGTAAACAGAATCATAACGTACATATTCTTTTCTGTCTGATTTCTTCATTCAGCATGGCTTTGAGATTCATAAATGTTACCATTTTTTAATAGTGTATTCTTATTTATCACAGAGTAATATTCTATTGTATGATATGCTACATTTTACTTATTTAGTCATCAATTAATGACCATTTAAAATTTTCCAAATTTGGAGCTCTTATGAATAAAGTAACTGTGACATTCATATACAAGTCTTTCTGTAGATTTGCGTTTTCATTTCTTGTGGATAAATAAATATTGAAGAGTGAAATGGTTGGGTCACTGTGGTAGGGTTATGTTTATCTTCATAGCAAACTGCTGGCTTTCCAAAGCATTTATTGTTGTTGTTTAGTAACTAAGTTGTGTCTGACTCTTTGTGACCCCATGGACTGTAGCCCCCCGGATCCTCTGTCCATGGGATTTCCTAGGCAAGAACACTGGAGTGGGTTGCCATGCCCTCCTCCAGGGGATCTTCCTAACCCAGGGCTGGAACCCACATTTCTTACATCTCCTTCATTGGCAGGTGAGTTCTTTCCCGCTAGCGCCACCTGGGAAGCACACGTATCATTTTACATCCCCATCAGTGATGTATCAGAGAGTTCCAGTTGCTTCAAATCCTTACCAACAAATGGTATTGACCATTTCTTTAGTTGTCATCACTCTAATCTAGTGTGTTGTGGTGTTAATTTTTGTTTCCCTCGTGACAAATTATGTTGACCATATTTTCATGTACCTATTGGCCATTTATATATCTTTTTTTTGGTGTGCAATGTCTGTCCAAATATTTTGACAATTTGGGGAAAATTGTGTGTCTTCTTACTGAATTGTAAGATATCTTTATACATTATGGATACAGATGGTTGTTAGATATGTGTACCTTTAAAATTTTCTGAAATTTGTGTCATACCTTTTCATTTTCTAAACAGTATCTTTCAAAGAAAATGTTTAAACTTAAATAAGATTGAGGTTACCAGATACTTTTTCTTTTCTAATTTGGGCTTTTGTGACCTAAGAAATTTTTTGGGTATTTATTTATTTATTTGGCTGTGCTGGGTCTTAGTTGTGGCAAAGAAACCTTTGTTTACCTGAAGGTTGCAAAGATTTTTCTCCTACAAGAAAACCTCCTTAGAGAGTTTTATAGTTTTAGCTTTTATGCTTAGGTCTACGATCCATTTCCAGTAAGTCTGAGTGTTTCATTGCATTCTTTCACAATAATATGCCCTCTATATTTTAGGTATCCTTCCTTTTCTCTTGATCTCTATGGGTGATTTGGCCATGGAGGAATAGCGTATCTTGCAAAAATGTATGAATGGGAAGACCGGAGACAGGGCTTGCGTTCTGTGATAGCATTTGTGACCTTAGACAGGCCTGGGCACCTGTGCGTGGCTCAGTGTTCTCATCTGTAAGAGTGGTGCTGATCAGACGTTAGCCTGCCTGCCAAGAAGGCGGTGAGACTGGGAGGAGATGCTACAGGTGCCCGCACTTAGAACTGGTCCAGCTTCAGAGAAAACGTGGGGTGCTATGGCTCTTATCATTTTCAAATAATCTCTATTTCTCTATCTCAGCATTTTACCTGAAATAGAGTGTACTACACTTCATTCTGAGCGTAAGGAAGATGATTTTAGGTGATACATGGGATAAACAGTTATCCTACTTAAAATAAATACAGCTCCTTATTTTTATATATATTAGAAAATATATGTTGTCCAGATATGAAAACAAATTAAAAACAAAAGAAAATTTAAAATATTTGTGTGATATAGGCACCCCAGGTAAAAAAACAAAGCTAATTAGATTAAATAGTAAAGGTGATGTCTGGATATAACCAAAAAAATTTAGGATGTTATCCAAACAACGGCAGTTTGTCAAAATGCAGAAGCGTGAATATCACACTGATACCTTCTAATACATTGGGCTGAGATGGAGCCAAGAACGTGCACCTTTTTTTGTTGTTGTTATTTTCATTCATTTTATTTTTTAGATTCCACATATAAGTGAAAAATATACAGTATTTGTCTTCCTCTGTCTGGCTTATTTCATTGTGTGTAATATCCTTCAGGCCCATCCACATTGTTGTAAATGGCAGATTTTTGTTCTTTTTATGGCTGAGTAATATTCCACATCTTTATCCATTCATCTGTTGATGGACACTTAGGTTGCTTCCATTTCTTGGCTATCATGAGTAAATGAATAATGCTGCTATGAACATTGGGGTGCATATATCTTTTCAAATTAGTGTTTTTGTTTTCTCAGGATATATACCCAGGAGTGGAATTGCCGGATCATATGGCAACTCTAATTTTAGTTTTTTAAGCAAGCTCTGTACTGGGAGAAATATCAATAACCTCAGATATGCAGATGACACCACCCTTATGGCAGAAAGAGAAGAGGAACTAAAAAGCCTCTTGATGAAAGTGAAAGTGGAGAGTGAAAAAGTTGGCTTAAAGCTCAACATTTAGAAAATGAAGATCATGGCATCCGGTCCCATCACTTCATGGGAAATAGATGGGGAAACAGTGGAAACAGTGTCAGACTTTATTTTTCTGGGCTCCAAAATCACTGCAGATGGTGACTGCAGCCATGAAATTAAAAGACGCTTACTCCTTGGAAGGAAAGTTTTGACCAACCTAGATAGCATATTCAAAAGCAGAGACATTACTTTGCCAACAAAGGTCCGTCTAGTCAAGGCTATGGTTTTTCCAGTGGTCATGTATGGATGTGAGAGTTGGACTGTGAAGAAGGCTGAGTGCCGAAGAATTGATGCTTTTGAACTGTGGTGTTGGAGAAGACTCTTGAGAGTCCCTTGGACTGCAAGGAGATCCAACCAGTTCATTCTGAAGGAGATCAGCCCTGGGTGTTCTTTGGAAGGAATGATGCTAAAGCTGAAACTCCAGTACTTTGGCCACCTCCTGCGAAAAGTTGACTCATTGGAAAAGACTCTGATGCTGGGAGGGATTGGGGGCAGGAGGAGAAGGGGATGACAGAGGATGAGATGGCCGGATGGCATCACTGACTCGATGGACGTGAGTCTGGGTGAACTCCAGGAGTTGGTGATGGACAGGGAGGCCTGGAGTGCTGTGATTCATGGGGTCGCAAAGAGTCGGACATGACTGAGTGATTGAAATGAACTGTACTGTTTTCCATAGTGACCACACCTATTTACATTCCCTACAAGAGTGTATGAGCAGGGACCTGCACTTTTAACCAGGAAGTCAGGGGATTTTTGAGCTATGTGGTAAAAGGCCCACATTTTAAAGAACACTGTTTCCAGTGTCTTAGTTATCTATAGCTGCATAACAAATTATCCCGAAACTTAGGACCTTTGAAAAATATTGACAGTTATTACCTCACACAATTTCTGTGAGTCAGGAATCCAAGAGCCAGTTATCTCAGGGTCGCTCATGAAGCTTCAGTCAGATATCAGCCAGGGTTGTGGTCTCATCTGAAGATTTGAATTAGACAGGAAGGCCCATTTTCAAGGTGGTAGACTAACATGGTTGGTAAGTTAGTGATGACTGATGGCAGGGGCTTCAGTTCTTAACAGGTAGACCTCTCCATAAGAAGATCCTCTCCTAAAAGGAAGCCCTCTTGCACTCTTGATGGGAATGTAAATTGATACTACTATGGAGAACAGTATGGAGATTCCTTAAAAAACTAGGACTAAAACTACCATATGACCCAGCAAACCCATTACTGGGCATATACCCCGAGAACACCATAACTGAAAAAGACACATGTACTCCAGTATTCATTGCAGCACTATATACAATAGTCAAGACGTGGAGTCAACCTAGATGTCCATTGACAGATGAATGGTAAAGAAGTTGTGGTACATGTATACAATGGAATATTACTCAGCCATAAAAAGAAATGAATTTGAGTCAGTTCTAGTGAGGTGGATGAACCCTGAGCCTGTTATACAGAGTGAAGTAAGTCAGAGAGAGAAAAACAAATATATATTAGTGCAAATATATGGAATCTAGAAAAATGGTACTGATGAACCTGTTTGCAGGGCACGAATAGAGAGGCAGACACAGAACAGACTTGTGGACACAGTGCGGGAAGGAGAGAGAGGGACGAATTGGGAAAGCAGCATTGAAACGTGTACATTACCACATGTAACCTAGTTAGCTAATGGGATAGCTGTGTAAAACAGATAATGCATAACACAGTTTGCATAACAGGGTGCTCTGTGACAACCTAGCGGGGTGGAATGGGGTCGGGGGTGGGAGGGAGGTTGAAGAGCGAGGGGACATAGGTATACTTATGGCTGATTTGCCGTGTTGTATGGCAGAAACCAACACAGCATTGTAAAGTAACTATCCTCCAATTGAAAATTAAGTATAAAAAATAAGGAAAAAGGCAGATCGTCTCCTGAGCATCTTCACAACTAACATAGTGAATGGCTTCTTCCACAGCAAGTGGTCCAAGAGAAAGCAAAGTGGATACGGGAATGTCATTTATGACCTGACCTTGAAATTTACATACCATCCTTCTCACAGTAAAAAAAATAAAATTAAAAAAAATTATTTACTTATTTTTGGCTGTGCTGGGTCTTCATTGCTGTGCGTGGGCTTTCTCTAGTTGTGGCGAGTGGCGGCTACTCTTGAGTTGTGGGGCACCAGCTTCTCTTTGTGGTGGCTTCTCTTGTTGTGGGGCACGGGCTCTAAGACAGGTGGGCTTCAGTAGTTGTGGTGAACCGGCTTAGTTGCTGCTCTGAATGTGGGACTTCCCTGACCAGGAATTGAACCCATGTCCCCTGCACTGGCAGACAGATTCTTAACCTCTGGACCACGAGGAAAGTCCCTCACAATAATTGTTTGGTTACATATGTCCGCAGTATTTAACATGGGATGTGTGAATCCAGGATATATAAGGTCTTTGGGGTTATATCTTGGAGGTTGGCTACTACACTCAGCTTCCCTTCTATGTTGTTCCACGTGTTTGAAACTCTCAGAAAAGACAATTGGAAAAAAACACAGAGTCTCTGCCAGGAAATGAGGCGACTGGTTTAACTGATGGCAGAAGTTAATTCTGCTATCAGTGAAGTCTTTGGGCCTCAGTTTCCTCACCAGTCAGTGAACTGACCTCTGATGGCCTCTTCAGTCAAGATCATTCCTGATTAGAAAAATAAATAATGGTGACTTATAAGATGTTATGATCAGATGTTCTGGGAGCCAACGTGCTGAAGTCTTACAGGGCTTCTGTTTGAACAGGAGGAAGTGACTTTGAAACTACGGCCATTCTTTGTTACTGGAAAATGAAACAGGAATCTAGTCACTCTTTGACAACATATACATTCATAGGAAATAGGAGGAGACACCAAAAAAAAAAAACCATAAATGAGTTCTTGGAAACTTTTATGGGCTTGCTGGTTTTAGAAAGTGAATACATATGAAAGACGAATGGATCAACCACATAAGCTGCTACTGCTGCTAAGTCGCGTCAGTCGTGTCCGACTCTGTGCAACCCCATAGACGGCAGCCCACCAGGCTCCCCCGTCCCTGGGATTCTCCAGGCAAGAACACTGGAGTGGGTTGCCATTTCCTTCTCCAATGAATGAAAGTGAAAAGTGAAAGTGAAGTCGCTTAGTCGTGTCCGACTTTTAGCGACCCCATGAACTGCGGCCCACCAGGCTCCTCCGTCCATGGAATTTTCCAGGCGAGAGTACTAGAGTGGGTTGTCGTTGCCTTCTCTGTCAACCATATAAATTAGGTAGTAATTCCCACAATTATTTATTGCAAATTTATTATTTTTATAAAGGATTTATATTAAAGAGCTACCTAGGAAGGCTTAAATGTGGGTTTATTGTGAGGATCTGAGAGGTAAGGTGTGCTTAAAAACTGGGTTTTAGGGTCTCTCTGGAGATTGGAGATCCTACCAGAAAAGGAGGGTTTGAGTTACAAAGGTTGCAACAATTTAGAGCTGCTGCATAAAGAGTGATACACTTATACAGTCATCTCTTAAAAGTGTTTCTAGTTATGAAATAAATAAATGATCATGATAGAAATTCAGATAATAAGAAAAGCATTCAGAAGAAACTAAAACTTACTACTAATCTACCACAAAGAGAGAACCAGAGTTACCATTTGGGGACTATAGCCTTCTAGCCATTTTTTGACATAGGGACAGTTAAACAAAGATGTCTTCTTACAAATTTCGGTTCATATTTATCCTATTAAAATGGCCTGCTTTTTAAATTTTCATGAGCTTCTAATGAATTTTTTTTTTTACAAGAAGGAACATCAATTTTGATGCTGTCTTCCCACTGTAGTTTTTTAAATTAATTTATTCATTTGTCTGTGTTTGGTCTTAGTTGCAGCCTAGGAGATCTTTTGTTGCTGCATTAGGGCTCAGAAGTTCTGGCTTGCGCTGACTTGTTTGCCTCCCAGCATGTGGGATCTTGTTTCCCCGACCAGGGATCAAATTCACGTCCCCTGCATTGCAAGGTGGATTCCTAACCACTGGGCGACCATGGAAGTCATACCCCTGTGTTTTGATGATGCTTTTCAAGTTTAAAGTTTTTAAATTTTTTTGATTTTTTCTTATTTTTTGAATAATAATGCACACACGTGGCACAAAATTCCCAAGGACAAAAGGTTGCCCTCAATCCCACAGCTGCCTTATCAGAGGCCAGCAGTGTCTCCAATTTCTTAATTATCTCTATATTTATAAACATTTATTCTCACACAATTAAAAGCATTCTCTCCAATTGCCTTGCACCTTACTGTTTCTGCCTTAACAATGAATCTTAGAATCTCCCTTATCAATACACAAGAGCTGCTGTATTATTTTCATAGCATATAGTATTCCACTGCATGGGATTACAATTTTTCTAGGTATTTAGATTTCTTCTCATTGTTTATTATTCATAACAATGCTGCAATAAACACCTTTATTCTTATGTGTGTGTGATAAATAGATTACTCTGTAGATCACAGGGTATGCAGATTCGTCATCTTTGTAAATAGTCCAAACTGCCCAGGATGAAGATGGTACCCATTTACTCTCCCGCAGGGATGCAGTATCTTTCTTTGAGGCACAGGGACTCAGTAGTTGTGGCACATGGGCTCAGTAGTTGCCACGGGCAGGCTTAGTTGCTCTGCAGTACGTTGCTCTGCAGTACGTGGAGTCTTAGTTCCCTGACCAGGGATTCAACCCAAGCCCCCTGTATTGCAAGGCAGATTCTTAACACTCAACCACCAGGGAAGTCCCCTGAAGTGGAAATTTTAATAGAACCTACTTGGTGGGTTTGTTGGGAGGATGGAATAGGACAATGCACACAGGTATTCAGCACAAGGATCTATCTAGCCACTAGCAAATGTTTGGGAAGTGATTTCAATTATTATGTTTATAGACAAAGGAAGTGTGAAACCCAGTGTACTAGTCAGGATGCTCCATATTTCTCAATTTTAATTTTTAGTAGTGTAAGTATAGTTAGATATAGTGTACATGAACAAAAGCTTTATAATTTTTAGGCTTATAAATGGGTCCTGAGATGAAAAACTTCGAGAATCACTGAACCAAAACATTGATTTCTTTACTAAAGCAGTTGCAATTACTCGCTCTGGAGTTGGGAGAATTGATTACAAGGGTGGGCAAAGTCTCTCTAGCTCCAATATTATCCAGTGTAGTAGCTACTGATCACACATGGCCGTCGAGAACATGAAAAACAGCTGGTGCAAATGGAGAGGTACTTAGTACAAACATGTGAAAAGTGTTAGTCGCTCAGCCATGTCTGACTTTGTGATCCCATGAACTGTATGTTGTTTAAGTTATGTTTCAGTTCAGTTCAGTTCAGTCGCTCAGTCGTGTCCGACTCTTTGCGACCCCACGAACCGCAGCACGCCAGGCTTCCCTGTCCATCACCAACTCCCAGAGTTCACTCAGACTCACGTCCATCGAGTCAGTGATGCCATCCAGCCATCTCATCCTCTGTCGTCCCCTTCTCCTCCTGCCCCCCATCCCTCCCAGCATCAGAGTCTTTTCCAATGAGTCAAATCTTCGCACGAGGTGGCCAAAGCACTGGAGTTTCAGCTTCAGCATCATTCCTTCCCAAGAAATCCCAGGGCTGATCTCCTGTTTAAGTTGGCTTAAAACTCAACATTCAAAAAACTAAGATCATGGCATCTGGTCCCATACTTCATGGCAAATAGATGGGGAAACAATGGAAACAGTGAGACTTTAATTTTGGGGACTCCAAAATCACTGCAGATGGTGCCTGCAGCCATGAAATTAAAAGATGCTTGCTCCTTGGAAGAAAAGCTATGACCAATATAGATAGCATATTCAAAAGCAGAGATGCTGCCGACAAAGGTCCATCTAGTCAAAGCTATGGTTTTTTTCAGTAGTTATGTATGGATGTGAGAGTTGGGCTATAAAAAAAGCTGAGCACCGAACTGATGCTTTTGAACTGAGGTGTTGGAGAAGACTCCTGAGTGGCCCTTGGACTGCAAGGAGATCCAACCAGTCAATTCTAAAGGAAATCAGTCCTGAATATTCTTAGGAAGGACTGATGCTGAGGATGAAACTCCAATACTTTGGCCACCTAATGCAAAGAACTGACTCATTGGGAAAGACCCTGATGCTGGGAAAGATTGAAGGCAGGAGGAGAAGGGGATGACAGAGGATGAGATGGTTGGATGGCATTACCGACTGGATGGACATGAGTTTGAGTAAGCTCCAGGAGTTGGTGATAGATAAGGAAGCCTGGCATGTTGCAGTCCATGAGGTCACAAAGAGTCGGACATAACTGAACGACTGAACTGAACTGAACAGAACTGTATGTAGCCCACCAGGCTTCTCTGTCGGTGGAATTCTCCAGGCAAGAATACTGGAGGGGGTTGCCACTCCCTAAGAATGTAAATTATCTCATAAAAATTTTTACATACAAATGACGATATTTTGAACATATTGGGGCAAGTGAAAGATACTGATAAAAGTAATCTACTGTTTTTTTCACTTTAATGTGGCTACTAGAAAATTTAAAATATGGCCTTCCATATATGCTATTGCTAAGTCGCGTCAGTTGTGTCTGACTCTGTGCGACCCCATAGACGGCAGCCCAACAGGCTCCTCTGTCCCTGGGATTCTCCAGGCAAGAACACTGGAGTGGGTTGCCATTTCCTTCTCCAATGCATGAAAGTGAAAAGTGAAAGTGAAGTCGCTTAGTCGTGTCCGACTCTTAGCGACCCCATGGACTGTAGCCTACCAGGCTCCGTCCATGGAATTCTCCAGGCAAGAGTACTGGAGTGGGTTGCCATTGCCTTCTCCGATATATGCTATTGGACCGTGCTATTCTTGAGACACAGATTTGCCTGACTATCTTGTTTCCACCACTTACACCTGTGTCAAAAACTTACTATTTCTCTGAATTTCTTGCGTTTCCTGGGATGTAAAATGTGGATAATGTAAGTGCGAAGATTAAATATGAATAATGCATGTGAAGTACTTAGCAATGCACTGAATTAAACAATAGGTTTGGTGGCTGTTGATTATTCAAGGTCCGATTAATCTATAGATGCCGTCAGTATGGTCCACACGCTCCTTAAAGGCCCCTCTTCTGCGACCCGTTTCCACTCCGAAGACAAGTTGTGATCCCGCTTTCAGGAGGGAATCGCCCTCTTCACACCGAAAAATAAAAGTGAGCCAGGGTCCCTTTTGCAAATGGGACATTTGTATATAAGAACGGGGCCCGAACAAAACTTTAAAACCAAGCGTTCCCGGGCCACGGGGCCTCCCTTAGTAACCGAAGCCGACATCCGTTGCTAAGGGGGAAAAGGAAGTACAAGGTTGTGGTCCTTCTACTCTAGTCTTCCGGTGAGAGCCACTTCCGGTTCTTCAGGCAGCCCGTCCGTTGGTCTACCCTCCCCGGAGGAGCTGGGGCTTTGGCT
The DNA here is from genome assembly GCF_029407905.1 of Bubalus kerabau. NCBI lineage: Eukaryota > Metazoa > Chordata > Mammalia > Artiodactyla > Bovidae > Bubalus > Bubalus kerabau. Next base: position 68,140,549 of record NC_073639.1, on the reverse strand, counting down.
ACGGGTTCCGCCGCCTCGGGAGCCCTCGGAGCCCTGGGTCCGGCCGCGGCGACAGCGGCGGGGGCGGCGGCTCGCCTCCCGCGCAGCCGCGATGCTGAGCTCCCGGGCCTCGGCGGCGATGACCGCGGCCGACAGGGCCATCCAGCGCTTCCTGCGGACCGGGGTGGCCGTCAGGTGAGCTCTGGGGGGCGGGGCGGCCGGGGAGGCCGGGGCCGGGGCGCCTGTGGAGGCCCTTCCACGCTCCACTCAGGGTCCCCGGGGCCGGAGCGGGCATTCTGGAGACGTCTGCGTCGGCAGGGCTGGAGGCCCAGGCCCTGGGTCGGGGGTGGGGGTGTCGGGCCTCCAGGGCCTCAAGGCAACGCCGGTTCTGTCCGCATTCCCCAGTTCTGCTGGGCCCCCAGTTTTATCAGTGCCCCCTCCACCCCCGTCCTTCCACCTGCCAATGTCTCCTCCAACCCTGTCACTGTCGCCAGAACTTCCGGGAGACTCAGGCTTGTCAGTGGCCTCTCGGAGCTCTCAGCGCCTCGGAGGACTTCCTGGACTCCCTCATCCTGTCAAGATACCCTCAATTCTTCTGGGCTCCCCAGTTAGGTCAGTTTCTGGCCTGCTAGGTTTCACAAACCTTGCCCAGCTCCCCAAACCTGCCATGATTCTCACAACCCTGTTAGAGTACCCCGAGCTTGCTAGTGTACCCCCCACCCCATTTTGTCAGTACCCCTCTTCCTGTCACCGCCCCCCGCCCCCGTTTTGCCAGGGATCCCTTAGTCTGTAGGAGTCCTCGGTCTTATTAGTGACTCCTTATCTTGCAGGGGCTCCTAAATCAATCAGGACCCCTTAACCTGTTAAGGCTCCCAGTCTTGTTGAGATTCCCCCATTCCTGCCAGGACCCCCGATAGTATGAGTCCCCAGTCCTGCCAGGGTCCTGATGTCCCTTCTCTGTCTACCCTCCTCCCACGGGCTGCAGTTTCCGACTGAGCACTGTGGCTACCCTCAGCCCCCACTTCCTGCAGAAGTTCGTGTATATATTGTTTGCTTTATTTAGTGGAAATACATAACTGTGTGTGAAGACAGTGTTTTAAACTGCTGGTGAAATTTCTTTATTAGTAGTAAAAGAATAACTTCAGTGTTGAGGTCAAGCTTCAAATGAAGAAACATTTAATATGTAATAAATATTTAGAGGATCTTTATATGATTGTATAAAGATCTATTTTTACATCTATCTTTATACTTTATATATCTATCTTTATACTGTGTATAAAGATCTCCCCCCGTTTAATAACCTAAAAGATAAATCCATTTCTGTATTTCTCCAATTATTCAATAAATACTATCAAGAACCTACTGTGTGATCTAAACACTTGGAAGCGCTTGGAATATGTTAGTGTGTAAAACAAAGATCCCTGTCCATGGGGACTTTGCATTTTAGTTGAGGGAGACTGAAAATAAACGTGGTGAATCAGTGAATGTTATGTTGGAAAGTGGAGAGCACTATGGTGAAAAGAAAAAGTAGAGCTGGGTAAAATGTCATGAGAGCAGGTTCTAATAGTTTGTTAGATGTGAGAGGGAGAGACTTTCCTGGCAGCCCAGTGGTTAAGACTGCACTTCCGCTGCAGAGGGCACAGGTTCAATCCCTGGTTGTGGAACTAAGAGCCCCCATGCCACATGGCAAGGCAAAAAAATAAAAAATAATTAAAAAAAAAGGAAGAAGGGCCGGGAATGAGCCAAGCAGTGGGACCTGGGGGAAGAGCACCCCAGGCAGAGAGGGCAGCCATGCAAAGGCCCTGGGGCGGGAGCATGGCTTTGGCTGGGGTGGTGGCCAGTATGGCGGTAGGATGAGAGACAGAGCAGGAGGAAAGCCCTGGACCCCGTTCTCGAGTGAAGTGGGGCTTGTGGAGGTTGTGCTCCGACTTAGGTTTTAAATCCTAATACCTGTGTGTGCAGATTTTCAAGACATATCCTATACTGTATATTACTTTAATTTGAAAGCTAGGTATTTGGCAGGCCAATGGGTTATTTTGATGAAATGTTATATATATGTGTACCTGTCCCGATATATACACGTATTTGTTATGAGAAAAGACAGTCAACTTATTTTCTTTTTTAGATACAAAGTCATGAAGAACTGGGGTGTTATAGGTGGAATTGCTGCTGCTCTTGCAGCAGGAATCTATGTTATTTGGGGTCCCATTACAGAAAGAAAGAAGCGTAGAAAAGGTAAGAAATGAAGCCTTTGCATCATAGTCTGTAGATTCGACCCAAACATTTAATTATTCAAAAACATTACCAAAGGGGGAGGACGTGTGTGGTTCTCCTGCGTCTTCAGTTCTGTCAACAGTATTTGCTTTTAAGCAGAAGTTAATTTTAATGACTCATTATTTTATATCGTGTAGTAAAAAGATTTATATTTCACCCCCACTAAAGGCGTGAGTTTGAGACATGCTTCGTAATGAGAAATTTCAAGTGGCTTAATTGTCTAAATGTCCTCATTATTACGGCCATTGTGTTTTTCAGCTGTACAGCTGCCTAATTGTGTGATGCCTTTGTGCTTTCACTAAATGGCTGCTAGTCGCTAGTAAATAGTCACTAGTAAATGTTTCAAGTTCATTTCTTCGTTAACAAAAAAATCTATTTTCTTATTTTTAAAAATGCCCCCTTTTGTCAATGTTGCTCTACTTATATTGATTAAAATTCAGCCAAAATAAATGCATAAAAGGGACAGATGTAGCAAAATGTTAATCATTTTTTTAAAATTTATTTATTTTTAATTGGAGGATAATTGCTTTACAATGTTGTGCTGATTTCTGACATACATCAACATAAATCAGCCATAGGTATACATGTGTCCCCTCCCTCTTGAACCTCCCTTCCACCTCACACCCCACCCTGAATCATTGTTCAATTTGGGGATGGTTGTTATTGGGGTTCATTAGATATCTATTCTTCTTTTGTGGATGTTTGAGAACTTTCATAATAAAAATTTTGGTTTTGTTGTTTTCAGTTTCAGCAGAAGAGGGAAGTGTGTCAGATCTTGTTAATCTCTTTGCAGAAAGACTGATCAGAATGGCAGGAGCAGTGTCTTTTCCACTGATTATGAGAACAAAATCATTGTCCTGAGGGAGCAAGAACAAAACGATTGTTTTCTTCTGTTGTGAGAAACATTGCTTTCTTAACGAAGGAGAGAGAGAGAGAGTGAGGGAGAGAAAGAGAGAGAGAGAGGTTACTAAGTGTTTCTGTACATTTAACGTAAGCCAGGCTGTGCCAGATGCTCTGGTGCTCTGGTGAGTTTCACGAGTCCCACATGGCCAGGACCTGCCATTCTGCAGCCTCCAGTCTCCTGAAGGAGCATTATTAGGGCCAGGCCTCGGCTGGGACAGAACGCTTGGCCCCCTGGTCTCTGTGGATGAGGGCTTTCTGAGATTGGGGTCTCCAGTCCAAGGCCACAGTGCAGGAGCTCTGGGGCCCAGATGGGAGAGGAACAAAGAGCCAGTCCAGTGTGATGTGCTCTTCTCTTCTCCCCCCTCACTTAGGGCTTGTGCCTGGCCTTGTCAACTTGGGGAACACCTGCTTCATGAACTCCCTGCTGCAGGGCCTGTCCGCCTGCCCCACCTTCATCAAGTGGCTGGAAGAGTTCACCACCCAGTACACTGGGGGTCACAAGGAGCCCCCCCAACACCAGTACTTATCGTTGACGCTGTTGCACCTCCTGAAAGGTACTGAGCTGGAAATGGAAAGGGGATTGTGTGCGTTTTCAAAGCAGCAGCCCAGATGGCAGGCGAAGGGTTAATAGCCTTCCTGTAGGAAAAAAAATCACACAGATTCTTATGAAAAAAGCACTAAGGGCCCAATAGATACACTCAGGCTTTTTTTTTTTTTAATCAAAGATGTAATCATTTATTTTAAAAATTGTCAGTAATAGCTTTTTAAGGAAGGAAAAAAAAAAAAACCCACTGCCATTTAAGCATTTGGATTGTAAGAAGTACTCCAGTTTCAAAAACATCAAAGTTAAAAAATATATATATATTTTATCCTAGGAAATGAGGTAATTCACAAAAGCAATAATACAAATTGTATTTAGGTAGAGACAGGATATACCCGGGCTTCCCCTGTGGCTCAGACCACAGAGAATCCGCCTGCAATGCAGGAGACCCAGGTTTGATCCCTGGGTCGGAAAGATCCCCTGGAGGAGGGCATGGCAGTCCACTCCAGTATTCTTGCCTGGAGAATCCTACAGAGAAAGAAGCCTGGTGGGCTGCAGTCCAGTCCTTGGGGTCCCAAAAGAGTTGGACATGACTCAGCGACTAACACATAGGATGTATCTAACAAACAAAACAAGCAAAATAAATATTCACTGTGTCCACCATCAAAGAAATATTAATAGCATAATAGTGAGGTACCGCTTTTTGGCCTGTCAGCAAAGATTCAGAAGCAAATCTACAATCCTGAGCTGCCCCTGGGGGACACGTTCCTACATGCTGGTGGTCTCATTTGGGACAGCCTTGGCTGAAGGTGGTTTGGAACCACACAGTAACAACTTGCAAAACACCCAGGACCGTTTGACCTAGTAGTTCAGCGGACTGTGATCTATACTAGCTGGGAGTGGAGTTTGTTCCCAGGGCAGGCAAGTTTGGGAATGGCCCAGTACTAGCCCTGAGGTTGGAAAGCCACGGTGTACATGGGCTTGGTGAAGGTTTTAGGAAGCCACCAATCTAACTTCATTAAAAAAAAATATTGGAGTATAACTGCTTTACAACATTGTAGTAGTTTCTGCTGGACAGCAACACGAATCAGCCACATGCACACAGGTGTCTGCTTGTTCTTGAGCCTCCTTCCCTGTATTCCGTCTCCCCACTCTCCAGTCCACCCCTCTAGGTCATCACCGAGCACCGAGCTGGGCTCCCTGTGCTATACAGCAGCTCCCCACCAGCTGCCAGTTTACACATGACGGTGTGTATGCCAGTGCTGCTCTCAGTCCGTCCCACCCTCTCCTTCCCCCGCTGCGGCCACAAGCCCACTCTCTATGTCTGTGTCTCTCTTCCTGCCCTGCAGATAGGTTCATCAGTACCATTTGTCTAGATTCCATAACAGATATATGTCAATATGCAGTATTTGTTTCTCTCTTTCTTTCTTCACTCTGTATCAGGCTCTAGGTTCATCCACCTTACTACAAGTGACTCAATTCTGTTCCTTTTTATGGCTCAGTAATATTCCATTGTATATATGTATCACAACTTTATCTATTTATCTGTCCATGGACATCTAAGTTGCTTCCTCTCGTTTTATTTTTAACCACTTTTTTTTTAACTGTAGAACTGGTTTTTCCTCCTGCAGCATCTGTACACCCCTACAGGCAGACACCAAAACCTGCAGGTGCTCAAGCCCCTTATGTGAAATGTCGTAGTATTTGTGTATAACCTGTGTACATCCTCCCATCAACTGTCAATCATCTCTACATTACTTATAATGTCTGATACAATGTAAATTCCATGTAAATAGTTGCCAGTGCCTGGAAGAGTCAAGTTTTGCTCTGGGGGACTTTCTGGAATTTTTTTCCCTGAGTATTTTCAATCTTTGGTTGGCAGACTCTGAGGATATGGAACAAGTGGGTATGGATGGCTGACTGTGTGAGCAAAGACTTCCAGCACCTTGTTGTAATGGGGGTTTGGGGAGCAAGGGAAGAATGTGTTTATCCAGCAGTAGGTTGATTAAGCCAACAATGGAATGTTACCCAGCCATTAAGAATCATCTTTCTGAAATGTTTTAGTTCTAATTTGGGAGGAGTCATCAGCTATCCTATTAAGTTTAAAAGAGCAGGATACAAAATATGGTATAATTTGACTTCAGGAAAGTGAAAATGTCCACAGATAAAGGGTGGACAGAAAAAGGCCAAAACATTAGCCATGGATATTTTGGTATAGTACAGGTGACAATTTTAAAAGATGAAAAAAAACCCTACTAAAACTTTCAATAATGATTATGTATTATTAGAAAAAAATAATCAGAAAAAAAATTGGATTTTGAAAACAGTTAGCTGAGTATTGCTTAACCTGAGGTATGATCTCACCTTGACCAGAAACCTTTATGAAAAGCAAGTTCTGCTCTTCTACATAAGAGGCAACTTGAAACTCTTTTCTTTTACTGCCCTGTTTAAAAAAAAAAATTACCACCCCAAAGACTGTGTGAAGAACTGGCATGTCTACACGGGCGTCCCAACGCAGGCTAGGTGCTGTCACAACGGAGGGTTAGGTGTCCTCTTGCCATATGCTCCCTTCTCTGCTTCTGCCTCTTTGTGTCTTTTATTTTGGTTTTTAGAAATAATTTTTAATTCCGTAAGTAAAGCCTGAATAAATTCTCCTTGTGAAAAGTTAAAGCATTACAGAGAGGCCTGAAGTTCTCTTTACCACTATCCCAGCCCTTCTTCCCCCCTTCCTTTCAGAAAGCAAAAGATAAGTGTAACCTTCCAGACCATTTCTATGCATTTAACTGCATTTCTGCCTACCCACAGAAATGATATATTGTTTTCTTTGTTTTTTCATGACCAAATAACCTTATGTGCATTAGAGAAACAGCCGTTTCGTACACATATCTCTCCCTCATTCACTTTTTTTTTCTTTATCTGAATTTACTGGTCTCATGTATTATTGTCTTCTGTGAACTACTAGCTCATATCCTTTGCTCATTTATAAAACTGTGGTAAAATATCCATAACTTAAAATTTACCATCTTAATCGTTTTGAAGTAAACAGTTCTGTAGTAATAGGTATATTGACACTGTTGGGCAACCGTGACCACTGTTTATCTCCAGAATGTTTTCATCTTCCGTATTGAAACTCTACATCCATTAAACGGTAACTCCCTATTTTCTACTACCCCCAGACCCTGGTAACCGCTATTCTACTTTCTGTCTCTGTGAGTTTGACTGTGTACCTTATTTAAGTGGAATCATACAATATATCTGTTCTTTTGTACCAGGTTTATTTCACTTAGCATAATGTCCTCGAGGTTTATCCACACTGGAGCATGTGTCCGAAGGTCATTCCTACAGGCTGAATATGAACGACTTCCCAGTGTGTGTGTGTGTGTGTGTGTGTGTGTGTGTGTGTGTGTATCACGTACACACCACATTTTGTTTACCCATTCATAGGTCAGTGGACGTTTAGGCTGTTTCCACATTTTGGCCATTGTGAATAGTGCTGTTGTGGACATTGGTGGACATATATATCTGTTCAAGCCCCTGCTTTTGATTTTGGGGGGTTATATACCCAGATGTGGACTCACTGGATCAGATGGCAATTCTGTTTAATACCTTGAGGAGTCACCACACCGCTTTCCACAGCGACTGTAGCCTTTTACCTTCCCTTGGCACAGATGTTCCATTCTCCACATCCTCACCAGCACTTGTCATTGTCTGTCTTTCTGATAGCAGCCACCTCAGTAGGTGTGAAAGTGATGTCTCACTGTGGCCTTGGTTTGCATTTCCCTAATCATAGGTCATGTTGGGCATCTTCTCATGTGTTTATTGGCCATTTATATGTTTTGTTTTTTTTAATGTCTATCCTAATCTTTCATCCATTTTTGAAATCAGTTTTCTGTGTTTTTGTTGTTGAGTTTTAGGAGTTTTTTTTTTTTTTCTCTAATATATTTTGAGGAGAAGGCAATGGCACCCCACTCCAGTACTCTTGCCTGGAAAATCCCATGGATGGAGGGGACTGGTAGGCTGCAGTCCATGGGGTCGCTACGAGTCGGATACGACTAAGCGACTTCGCTTTCACTTTTCACTTCCATGCATTGGAGAAGGAAATGGCAACCCACTCCAGTGTTCTTGCGTGGAGAATCCCATGGACAGAGGAGCCTGGTGGGCTGCCGTCTATGGGGTCGCACAGAGTCGGACACGACTGAAGCAACTTAGCAGCAATATATTTTGAATCTTAATCCCGTGTCACATACATGGCTTGCAAAACCTCATGCACCTTTACGGCTGTACCACGTCCCCCATCCACTTAGCTATCAGCTTCTGGTGCCTTGTATAGATAAACTGGCCATAGCGAACCTCCTTGTACATGGCCGTCAAGCACACAGTCACACGTTGCCCTGGGCAGATCCTGAGAAAGGTTGCTGGATTGTAAGATAGGAAAACAGTAGACATTGCCGCGCTGCCCCACAGTGTTGTAGGTAAAACTGGGCTGAAGGGGACGTTCAGATGTTCTCTGGGAGGGAAAAAGCTAACAGGGCTGCCTGGGGCTGTAGGAGGAAGAGGGAAGGAATAATACATCTTTAGACAGGTAGGGTAAGGGTCTGACCCCAGGCTTTATTGCACCAGTAACTGGCTACCAGCTGGCAAGGCTGCTACTTCTCAGGTCACCAGCCATGATTTGACATGGGTCGGGATGGCAGCGTTCAGGGTCACAGCCATCTTGCCAGTTCACTGACTGCAAATCACAGAGAAGAAACACTGGCTTAATTTATCTGGAGAGTCACTAAACTCCCAGAAACTGTACTGAGAGGCAGGCTCCTCCTATATTTTTATCTTCTTTATCTCATGGCAGTGCTGATTCAGTGTGATATATTGGTCCTTAATAATATGCTCAGGGAAGAGGGGGTCAGGATCAGGAATCAATAAACTTTGGCCCCAGGGCCAAATTTGCGTGCCACCTGTTTTTGTGAATAAAACTTTATTGAAACACAGCCATGTCCATTTGTTTACATATTATCTATGTAATATTACTTATGTATCTATGTAATATATACTATTACGTACCATCTTTATAATATTACATATCTATATAATATTACATATTATCTATCTATCATCTATGACTGCTTTTTGTGTTACAGTGGCAGAGTTGAGTAGTTGCTGCAGAGACCTGCCAAGCCTAAAATGTTTACTAGCTGACCTTTTACAGCAAAAGTTTGCCAACCCCTGATGTAGATTTAATGGCAGTATAAATTCATAAGCTCATCAAACTTTTATGTATATCTGTTAAGCTTGATTCTACTCAGATTGAATTCCCTGGTTGTCCAAGCATTAGGCCTTGGTGTTTTCACTGCTGAAGGCTGGGTTCAATATCTACTCTAGGAGTTAAGATCCCAAAAGCCAGGTGGCGCGACGAAAAACAACGACAAAAATAAAAAAGGAAAGTAAACCATTCAGAGGACTCCTTCAGGCTGCCTCATAGAGCTTGATGCTTTGTAGTAGTAGAAATTCAAATGCAAACAAGGCCTAATGGTCCTGGGACAGTCCTGTAGAGAAGGAGCTAGACAGAAAGTGTAGGGGGGGACCAGTTGGATGTTTAAGGGCCCTCCTGTCCTTCCAAGTTGAGAGTTAAAGTCATTTTATTCAACATGAATCTTGCAACAGTAAGTTTCTGTTGATGATAGTAATTCAAATATGTGAAAGTCGGTTGCTAAATGCTGTGGCCACATGAAAAATTACATTCATTCAGCAAATTCCAGGTGTCTACCAGCATCCTAACTGGGTAAGGCTACAAGGAAGAGTAACAAAAGAGACATAATTCCAGGGTGAATTTTCCAGTCCTTCCATTTTTAATTAGCTTTGACACATCTTTCTGCACAGGTTTTCTTGGTTAGTTGTTGTGTTGGTTCACTTAATAACTGTTGCCTTTTTTGATTCCAGCTTTATCCTGCCAAGAGGTCACTGATGAAGAGGTCTTGGATGCAAGCTGCTTGTTGGACGTCTTAAGAATGCACCGATGGCAGATCTCTTCGTTTGAAGAGCAGGTGAACACGATACTCAAAACAGGTTTCCTCTGAGACTCCTTTCCATTCATGAGCTTGGGCCTGAGCTCCAGAAACAGCTGCTTTGCTGCAGCGGGAGGAGTAAATGCCAGCCTTGACCTTGCAGTTAGTGGCCAGGCCTGTGTGGATGTTTCTGTGACGTTTCAGACAGCCTGAGTGTCCTGAGACCAGATTGTGATTGGGGACAGAGAAGGTTCACAGGACAGGGCGTAGGCACACTGTTGCCAGGGAGGGGAGATCTTTTTAGTTCTTGAGTGACTGCACTTCAGTGGCTGACGGGGACACCTGAGGCCTTCAGAGAGATGTGAGTGACTATACCTTCTCCCCTTCCCCGGAGGACAGCGCTGGGGCTGACAGCGTGAAGCTCTGGGGACCGACGGTTTCGCCCCCGTGGGTGCGCACTTCCGGCAGCACCTCCTCCCATCCGCCAACGTTCCAGGCTGGCCCCGGCCAGCTTTGTGCTGGCCACTGCCGCCTCCACTGCCCATCCCCTGGACCAGAGCCTTTGGGCTCCCCAAACTGTGGGGCTGAAGTGAGAGGCGTTTAAAAACTCAGAAAAGTGAGGTGGGAAGGCTTTCTCACCCCCCTTTTCTTTAAAGATGGTCTCCATTTCCACTTTAATCGGAAATCATGTGTGTGTGACTTTTTAAACACGATGTTGAGAGTATCTCTGCTTTCTCATGATACTTCTTGACTAATCCATTACATGTCGAAATATTTTTCCATTTAGAAACTACTTTTGTAATCCTCCTCTGGTAACTGGAATTATTTAGCTACAATTCACATTTCTCTAAACAGAGAGAGCGACTGGAGTTTAGTCCTTCAGGACATCAGATACCTGTCAGCCAAAAAAAAAAAACCGTACAGCCTTAAAGCCGAGAATCGGGTTTTATTTGACTGGCATACTGAAGGCAGTCCTTAAGCAGGGAGACGGCCTCTCAGATAGCTCCGGGGCCTTCTCCGAAGAGGTAAGGGAGCAGCCAGGATATATCAAGTGTTTGCAAAAAAAAAAACAAAACAGTAGTCAGAACATCGAAAGATTACTGTTAATTAAAGAAAAACCAGACTGCCCAAGTTAATGAATTAAGCACTTTTCTACGTAAGGGAAGATGCACACTTCTGGGCTCATTGAAATCATTCCTTCAATGTGCACCTTAGCTATCTCGGGCCCATATCCTGCTTTTCTCCATCCTGAATCCCCTCAGGGTGCACAGTGTGGGGTGACTGCAGGGTCTGGTCTGGTGGCCACACCATCCTTTGTTTACTGATGTGACGAGAGACATTCTTTGTCCACATTCCTTAAGTCCTGCTCTTCTGTCAGGAACCCACTTGGCTCCCAGTTGCTCCTGGGGAGTGTTTCCAGGGTCTGACGCTGAGCCGTATGGTGCTGTGGTATGTGTGGGGAGAGAAACCACGTCTGTCTGTGGTCCCCTTCCTCTCCGAGCACATCAGAGCATCGAGCACGGGACCTGGTCCACACCTTCACTGTTAGTGATCAGGTCAGCCAGCCACCTTTATAGCCGTTTCCGTTGAACACACTGGGCCTTGAGAAGCTGGAAAGCAAACTCTACTCAGCTTAACCATAGAGGGTCTGCCTGGCGGTGCACACGGCAGGTGGTTCTGGCGTTGCCCAGCCTCTGCAGCCACTCTGAAGAATGGTCTGCCCTCTTGACAGGACGCCCACGAGTTATTCCATGTGATCACTTCATCACTGGAGGATGAGCGGGACCGCCAGCCCCGGGTCACACATCTGTTTGATGTGCATTCCCTGGAGGTAAACCGTTAACACTCTCAGTACATCCAATGTGGTCTGTGCACATCGAACAGGTGCAGGGGACACAAGTGTGATTTTCCTACAACTTTAAACTGAAAAGTAAAATTCGATCAAAAGCCAGTAGTGGGAGTGAGGCTGGGGGAGGGTCTGAACCTTCACAGTTTGCATTCAGTGACTGTGGTTAGCAGCGTTGAGGTTCTGGAAAGTAATCCCTTGCTGCAATTTGCATTGGCCTTGAGAGGAAAGAGTGTATTCCCCCCGCCCCCACTTTGAATACCGGAGAGCGAGGAGCCACAATAATGCTCAATGAATCTCATTTCCCTGGCACATTGTAAATGTTAGAGAGTTGAAAAAAGTTAACTAGTCAAAGGAGGGGGGTGCAGATATTCCAGAGAGGAAAGGTGTTCAGTTGCATTTGGTGAAGAAATAGGTACAGAAATCAGTCTGAAAGCACAGTTAAGGCTGCTTTTAGGAAGCTTAGCTTAAAGTTGATTTTTGAACAGGGAAGTCAGCACAGAAACAAGAGATTTAAGAGGGGATTGAGGGTGGGTGGCCAGAGGGAGAGCAGTAGGGTTTTCAGCCTCTTTCTCTTTCTTCCCCTGCAGCAGCAGACAGAAATAACTCCCAGACAGATCACCTGCCGCACCAGAGGTAGTTGTTTCCCTTGAACTGTAACATGTGAGATGTGTACCTTTTCGATAGGACAGTAATTTGCTTTATGTTTTCTAAAGAGAATGTTTTTTTTCTGGTGACATCCATCCCGACTTGGAGTGTGTGCATTTGAGAGGAACTTGTGTTTCGGAAACAGCTCTAAACCATCCCCCCAGTGAGCATCTCAAGTGTTCCATCACAGCCGAGCCCTGCTCAATTTCTGCTATTTAATGGACCTGTTTCTGCCTCGAGTGGTGGTCTCGCTCTACCTTCTTGAATTGGTCCTGTAACTTAACAAGCTGAAGGTGCCGTGTCCTCCGCGTTTCCACTGTGGCCAGCTGTTCTGCAAATGTCCCAGGCCTCCCTAGAAGGAAATCATTGTTTTCTTAAGAAAATGACACATCAGTTCCTTTGCGCACTGGTAGTAATGAGAACAGTTATCTTTTGGGTCCCTGCTGTGTGCCAGTCACCATAATGCCTCACAGAAGCCTTCCAGCTGCTCTGTGAAGTTGGTGGTGTGGGGCATGCCCTTAGTCGCTCAGTCGTGTCTGACTCTGCGACCCCATTGGACTGTAGCCCACAAGGCTGTTCCATCCAGGGCATTTTTCAGGCAAGAATACTGGAGTGGTTGCCATTTCCTCCTCCAGGAAATCTTCCCAATCCAGGGATTGAACCCATGTTTCCTGTGTTGCAGGCAGATCCTTTACCTGCTGAGCCATCAGGGAAGCCCCAGGTGTGGGGCATAGTGGGATCATAATTATCCCCATTTCCAGAAAACTGAGGCTTATAAACATGAAGTCTAGCTCTGGGTCCGGTGACTAAAGAAGCAAAGCCAAGACCCAGCCTAGGCCGGCCTGTCTTCAGCCCGTGGTTCTAACTGGCACGCCACACCGCTGTGTTTATTCCACTAACCCCCATCCTAACCCCCCCAAACCCCAGTTCTTTAGAACCTGCTCATTCTGATGTTTTCAGAAGTCTTCTTTTTTTTTTTTTTTTCCTGCCTTTGTTTTCTTTTGGCCTTGCCTCATGGCATGCAGGATCTTAGTTCCCTGACCAGGGATCAAGTCCAATATCTGTGCAGTGAAAGCCTGGAGTCTTAACCAATGGACTGCCTGGGAAGTCCAGAAACTTTTTTTTCTGAAGAGGGTGTTTGTACCACGTACTAAGGAGGATGGTGAATTTTGAGGTTGGTGCCAAAGGGCTAGAGGTGGCCTATCCAAAGGTGCTCTGTGTTTCAGGGTCACCACATCCCACATCCAACCACTGGAAGTCTCAGCATCCTTTTCACGGACGACTCACGAGTAACATGGTCTGCAAACACTGTGAGCACCAGGTAAATACACTACCAGTGCCTGGTATTTTCTGGCAAGGTTTTATTTAAGATTCATGAAGGAACCAGAGTGTGCGGACTGACATTGTTGTCTGGCTTTTGTGATTTTCTGGGGTCTCTGTGCTTAGTCAACTGACTGCCCACATTTGGTGAGTGCTGACATACCAGTTGACTCTCAGATGGCATCTTCTGTACCAAGAACAGCAAACCCACTGTGGATTGGCAGGGTTTTGAGTCCTGAGGTTGGGTCTATACTCTTGGTGAACACAACAGATTCTAGAGCTGGTTTTTTTTGTTTGTTTGTTTAGCTTTGGTGTGTGTATGTATGTGTGTTTTGTTTCTGAGATTTTAAAATGTTATTATGCAAAATTTTGAACATGATGCAAAAATAGAGAATTGTACAGCTGTCACCTCAGTCAGTTTTAGGATATTTTTATCATCCCCCCACCACACACATGAATAACCAACCCTGTACCCATTAGCTTCCTTTCTTATTTCTCCTCACACTGTCAGCCCTCGGAAACCACTAATCTACTTTCTGTCTTTATAGATTTGTCTGTTCAGGACATTTCATATAAATGGAATCATACAATGTCTGTTGCCCTGAGACTCGCTTCTTTGACTCAGCATGTTTTCAGGGTTCTTCCATGTTGTAGCCCATACCAGTGCTTTGTTCCTGTTTATTTCCAAGTACTATTCCACTGTATTACTAGACCACATTTTGTTTATCCAGTCATCAGTTGATGGACAGTTGAGTTGTTTCTACTTTTCAGCTATTAATGTATAATGCTACTGTGAATAGTTACGTGCACATTTTTGTGGAAACATGTTTTTATCTCTCTTTAATATTTCCCTAGGAGTGGAATTGCTAGCTCATATGGTAACTTTAAGTTTAACCTTTTGAGAGACTGTGAGACTATTTTTCTATTTCTACCAGCATTGAATGAAGTTTCAAATTTTTCTACATCCTCATCAACACTTTTTATCTAAGTTTTTATTTATAGCCATTCTCTTGTGTGCAACATGGTGTCTCATTTTTTTCCCCCCTCATTGTGGTTTTAATTGGCCTTATCATGAGAACTTCCCATGTCTCTTGCCAGTGTAGGAGACGTAAGAGATGCTGGTTTGATCCCTGGGTCGAGAAGATCCCCTGGAGGAGGGCATGGCAACTCACTCCAGTGTTCTTGCCTAGAGAATCCCATGGACAGAAGAGCCTGGCAGGCTACAGTCCATAGGGTCGCAAAGAGTTGGACATGACTGAGTGACTAATGATGTTGAATCTTTTTTTAATAAGTTCTCTATTGATTTTATTATTTACTGTTTTATTTATAAATAAAATTAATTAATTTATTTTTGGCTATGCTGGGTCTTCATTGCTGCATGCGACCTGTCTCTAGTTGCAGCCAGCAGGGACTGTTCTTTATTGTGGTATGCAGGCTTCTCATTGCAGCGGCCTCGCTTGTTGCAGAGAATGGGCTCTAGAGCATTGGCTATGTGGGGTTGTGGTACACGCGATTAGTTGCTCTATGGCATGTGGGTTCTTCCTGGACCAGGGACTGAACTCATCTGTCCTGCATTGGCAGGCAAATTCTTAACCACTGGGAAACCAGGGAGGTCCCAAAAGCAGGAACTCTTATTAAATGTATTTTGTCATCTGTTTTTTTTTTGGGGGGGGGTGCCAATTAATCATAAAACATGCACATCTTTCTGTGTAATCATGTATACTTCTACTACAGTGTTTTAAATACAGTATTCCACTCTATGTGGACATGATATAATTTACTCTATCATTCCCTGGAAGTTTCACCCATTCGTGTTTTGCTGTTTTAAATGGTGCTGTGGTAACTACGTCCTTGTAGTTATGTTGTCCATGGTTATTTCCTTAGGATAATATCCCTGTTTTGCTGGGTCAGGTATGTTATTGTACAGTTTTTCCAAGCTGTCCTTTAGTATTATTGTAGTTCTTATGTTTACAAAGTTGTTCTTAATAGACTTTGCTTCTCGGTAAGTACATTATGTTTAACTATGTTACTGTTGGGTGTGTAAATATGAAACTATTTTATAGGCATATACCTTCCCACTTATAAAACTTTGACTTGAACCTAAGTCCTTTCTGTATTTCCTGCAATTTATGTTTCAGAGTCCCGTTCGATTCGATACCTTCGACAGTCTTTCCCTCAGTATTCCAGCCTCCACATGGGTATGTACCGATCTCTGGTTTATTTCGAGTCTGTTTCAGAGACATCTGAATCTGAAAGAGCTTTGAGGCATCTTGGGTAACTCAGGTACTACACATGACTCAGACACATAGTTGGTTGAACCTGTCTTAGTTTTAATCTGTGGTTACCACGACCTGTCTGGGGGAAGAAGGTGGTTTCTCTCTTGCTGCAGAAATTTTGGCTTTTTCGAATACATATACACACACCTCTCAAGTTCAGAGATGCGTAAAACAGCACAGAAGCGCATACTTTTCTGCAGTATTGGGTCCTCATACCCTTGAATCCATCCAGAATAACAAATCTAGGATGCTCTGAACTCCCCATTTTGTTCGGGAAACACCCACTTGTGTCTGTGAGGCCTCGCAGCCTACCTAAGCAGAATAAAGCTCTGGGCTGCACCCTGTTAGCAGTGTCAGTCCAGCTCTCCTTGAATTGTATTCGTGAAAGTGCTTCTTGTGCCATAGGGTCATCCACTGACCCTGGACCACTGCCTTCACCACTTCATCTCGTCAGAATCCGTGCGGGATGTCGTCTGTGACAACTGTACAAAGGTATGACTTTAACCCCGGCGGCCACCCCCCGAGCTGCCCCATGTCCAGATACAGGGCCTCTTAACCCCGGCTGCCATCCCCCGAGCTGGCCCATGTCCAGATACAGGGCCTCTTAACCCCGGCTGCCGTCCCCCGAGCTGCCCCATGTCCAGATACTATGACTTTAACCCCGGCTGCCATCCCCCAAGCTGCCCCATGTCCAGATACAGGGCCTCTTAACCCCGGCTGCCATCCCCCGAGCTGCCCCATGTCCAGATACAGGGCCTCGCACACCCTGAGCCCTGAGCTCTGCTGGCTGGCCCAGAGGCTCCCTGCAGCCACAGCCACCTCCACCTCACTTGCTTAGAAAGTTGGCAGCCCACGGACTATATCTTTTCCCAGATGAGTTGTTTCATTCACAGAATGTTTAAAGGAAAAAAATTGAATCATATGCTTTGAGGTGAGACATGCCTGCTCCAATTTGCTACAGTCCCCTCCATGCCCAGCTGTCTCACTCCTGCCCAACTGCCCCAGGAATGTCATCCTCTGAATTAAGAGAAAGTGTACAGGAAAGAATTTTTGAAGACACAAAACAAAACAGATGACAGGCAGCCAGTGCAGAGTTTCATTGCGGCCTCTTTGTTTCTCTGCAACGGTCACAATTATTTAATGACTCTTGTTTTTATTCAGTTGCTAAGTCATGTCCAACTCTTGGTGACCCCGTGGAGTGTAGTATGCCAAGCTTCCCTGTCCTTCACTATCTCCTGGAGTTTGCTCAAACTCATGTCATTGAGTTGGTGATGCCATCCAACCATGTCATCCTCTTTAAAACAGTGAAAGCAAAAGTCGCTCAGTCATGTCCGACTCTTTGCAACCCCATGGGCTATACAGTCCATGGAATTCTCCAGGCCAGAATACTGGAGTGGGTAGCTATTTCCTTCTCCAGGGGATCTTCCCAACCAAGGAGTCCAACTGGGGTCTCCTGCATCACAGGTGGATTCTTTACCAGCTTAGCTACCAGGGAAGCCCATTTAAAACAGTGAAACTAACTTGCAAATATCTGGGCAGCTGAGTTCCTTTGGCAGGTGGATGCCAAGTGCCCAATGAATGCTGGGGTAACTCCAGCTTGGCCCTCTGCTCTCTCTGAGGGTCCTGTTTCAAGAATTTCTTCAGAGAGATGTTTCCTTTATTTCAGATTGAGGCAAAAGGGACGCTGAATGGGGAGAAGGTGGAACACCAGAGGACCACATTTGTCAAACAATTAAAACTGGGGAAGGTGAGCCTATGCCGCACACCTGGCCAGCTCTGCCCCTGGAGCCCCCCAGATCCAGCTCTGCTCCCAGGACCCCCGGGTCTGGCTCTGCTCTGGGGGCCCCCCAGATCCGGCTCTGCTCCCAGGACCCCCGGGTCTGGCTCTGCTCAGGGAGCCCCCCAGATCTGGCTCTGCTCCCAGAACCCCCAGGTCTGGCTGTGCTCTGGGGCCCCCCAGATCCGGCTCTGCTCCCAGGACCCCCGGGTCTGGCTGTGCTCTGGGGGCCCCCCCGGGTCCCGCTCTGCTCCCAGGACCCCCGGGTCTGGCTCTGCTCTGGGGGCCCCCCAGATCCGGCTCTGCTCCCAGGACCCCCGGGTCTAGGCTCTGCTCTGCGGGTCCCCCAGGTCCATCTCTGCTCCCAGAACCCCGGGTCTGGCTCTGCTCTGGGGGCCCCCCAGATCCGGCTCTGCTCCCAGAACCCTGGGTCTGGCTCTGCTCTGGGGGCCCCCCAGATCCGGCTCTGCTCCCAGGACCCCTGGGTCTAGGCTCTGCTCTGGGGGTCCCCCAGATCCATCTCTGCTCCCAGAACCCCGGGTCTGGCTCTGCTCTGGGGGCCCCCCAGATGCGGCTCTGCTCCCAGAACCCTGGGTCTGGCTCTGGTCTGGGGCCCCCCGGTCCCGCTCCTGTCCCCCACCCTTCCTGTTTCTCCGCCGCAGCTGCCGCAGTGCCTGTGCATCCATCTCCAGCGGCTGAGCTGGTCCAGCCATGGCGCGCCCCTGAAGCGGCACGAGCACGTGCAGTTCGGCGAGTTCCTGATGATGGACATCTACAAGTACCACCTCCTGGGACACAAGCCCGGTCACCGCAGCCCTGAGCGGTGTGAGAAAGCAGGGCCCGCGCTGGAGCTGCAGGACGGGCCGGCAGTCCCCAAGTCAGGTGTGTGTCCAAGGGGCAGAGAGAGGGACCCTCTGGGCCCTGGTGCTACCAGGGCCAGGCTTGCCCGATGGCGCTTAAAGTCTTGAGAACAGCAGGATTGGGGGTGAGAGAAGGCGGGTTTCATAAAAGGGGTTAAAATGATACAGTGATGTCTAGTTTTTAAAAGCTCTATGACGGATGGAAACACACAGGCAGGAGGGAGGAAGGTTGCTTTCTGATCTTCTGGCTAAACAATAATTGACTCGCCTCATTCCACTGAATTTCTTCTTTTCTGCCCCCATACAGTCACCTAGTGAATATATTCAATTTTTAATTGAGGATAATTGCTTTATAATGTTGTGTTGGTTTCTGCTGTACAACAGTGTGAATCAGCTATGTGTCAAAGTCACTCAGTTGTGTCTGACTGTTTGTGACCCATGGACTATAGCCTGCCAGGCTCCTCTGTCCACATGATTCCCCAGGCAAGAATACTGGAGTGGGTAGCCATTTCCTTCGCCAGGGGATCTTCCCAACCCAGGGATCGAACCCAGGTCTCCTGCATTGCAGGTGGATTCTCTACTGTCTGAGCCACCAGGGAATCAGCTATAGGTATACATATATCTCCTCCCTCTTGAGCCTCCCTCCCATCACCTCCTTTAGACAGGAAATGTGGGGAGGCGGTATCTTGGCTGAAGATCCCTAAACATCTTACTTGGGTTGCTACTTCTTTACTGAATTGCTGATTTATCTGATCCCATTACAATCCTCCCATGAGGTTAATCCTTGACTCAGGCACCAGGTAGCTGTTATCACCTTCAGTCTCACTGAAGAGAGAACCAAGGCTCCCAGAGGCTGAGTGCCAGACGGGGCATCTGGAACTGGAATGGAGTGAGGGGCAGTTTTGTTAAGGTCTTGTATGTAATGTGTTTAGTTCTTCATTAATGAGGGAAAACCCACTGACTTTAAAGGCTCTAAGCCTGAACATCCCGTCCCATTCCACCCTCCCTCCACAACCGCCCACCCCATTTGCTGCTCCTAGTCAAGCCAGGACTGTCTTCCCTGCACCCTGGCCTTTCCCCACCTAGTGCCCCTCACTACTTTTATTCTTTTTTTTTTTAATATTTATTTATTTATTTGGCCCCCCAGGTCTTAGTTGTGGCATGTGGGACCTAGTTCCTGACCAGGGATCAAAGCTGGGCCCCCTGCACTGGGAGCACAGTCTTAGCCACTGGACCACCAGGGAAGTCTCCGCCCCCTCACTACTGTTATTCGTTTTTACATCTAGCTGCGTGGCCTGGCGGAGAAGGCAGTGGCACCCCAATCCAGTACTTTTGCCTAGAAAATCCCATGGACAGAGGAGCCTGGTAGGCTGCAGTCCATGGGGTCGCTAGAGTCGGACACGACTAAGCGACTTCACTTTCACTTTTCACTTTCATGCATTGGAGAAGGAAATGGCAACCCACTCCAGTGTTCTTGCCTAGAGAATCCCAGGGACAGGGAGGTCTGGTGGGCTGCCGTCTATGGGGTTGCACAGTCGGACACGACTGAAGTGACTTAGCAGCAGTAGCAGTGTGGCCTGGCAGGACATCACTCACAGGGGGACGGATCTTTGTCCTTTCTCAGCAGATCCGCAGATTAACTTTGAGAGTAAAGCAGCAGGGGTGGGAAGAGGGCCCAGTTTTAAATCAAGGGCCTCTTGGCCTCACTTTCTCCTCTCCCAGGTAGGGGCGCAGGTCTGCTAGTGTTCAGAGTGTGGTGGTTAAAGAGGCCAACAGTGTAGCTGGTCGGTATTAAAGGCCCCCAAATATGATACTTGAAAGGAGAAGAGATGTAAACATCTCTTTAATTATCTCATCTGCACCCGTGAACACATCTCTGCTGTCTCCGCCTGCCGACTGCCGCTCCTCAGAAGCTGACAGTCGGAGAAAAGAGAATGTTTGGATCAGTGCTTTTCAGCAGGGAGTCTGGCCCCCAGGGGCACCGGGCTGGGATCAGTGCTTTTCAGCAGGGAGTCTGGCCCCGGGGGCACCGGGCTGGGGCTGGTGGTGTGTTTGGTTGTCTCGGCCGGGAGAGGAGGCGCTGGTGTGAGTGGAGGCCAGAGGTGCTGCTCAGCATCCTGCAAGTGCCCAGGACAGCGCCCACAAAGGGCGACCAGAGCATCAAGGTTGAGAAGCCTCAGTTGTGGTCAGGCCAGTAAGTGGGCCACTGCTTGGCTCTGACATGTGTCTTTAGCAGCCAGGCCTGGAAATCTCAAAGATCCACAAAGCTGTCACAGTGAGCAGGAGGCTGGGAGGGGGATACAGTTTTTCTGTTTGGGAGTAAAGCAGGTGAAGACAAAAAAGTAGGAAGTTTTATGAATCAACATAGTACAAAATCAAGTTATCTGTTTTTCCTTTGTAGCCTTATCAGGGAGTTAAATCTCAAGCTAAGCAAAAACCACATTTTGTTTACCTAGAGCCGCTGCTCATCTTAATCGCCTTGGGCCTTTTTTTCTTGCAGTTCGCAATCACCCGGGGGGCCCCAAAACACAGATTTTCGTGAATGGCGCCTGCTCCCCGTCTTTGTTGCCCGCCCTGCCGACCCCCATGCCTTTCCCCCTCCCAGCTGTTCCTGACTACAGGTGAGCTGCTCCTTAGACTCACAAGCTTCATTCACTGATTGTTTTAAAAATAAGAATTATGAAGTCCATAAATCATAAATATTATGGGTATGTGTGTATACATGTACATATGTAAGAAAGTATGTACACAGAGTATAAAGAAAGAAATTAGATCTCTGGGACACCACCCAGAGATCACCAGTTAAGTCTTGGTTTTCCTCTCTGTAAAGGTGTGTGTTTGTGTGCATATACCACACAATGCAAGTACACCTTCAGAACTGGACGGCCCACCAGGCCAGTCAGTGGAGGTCTGCATTTTAAGGATTGTATAGCGTCCAGCTGTCAGGCTGCAGCATCATCAGTCCCCGTCATTGAATCCAGCTAGGGTCCTCTTACTCTTTGCTTTTGCCTCTAAACCTTCCTCATTGTATTTGTAAACCACTGGCGTTTGTTCCTACCATTCAGCTCCTCCACATACCTCTTCCAGCTGATGGCCGTGGTCGTCCACCACGGGGACATGCACTCTGGACACTTCGTGACCTACCGGCGCTCCCCGCCCTCGGCCAAGAACCCCGTCTCCGCCAGCAGCCAGTGGCTGTGGGTCTCCGACGACACCGTCCGCAAGGCCAGCCTGCAGGAGGTGCTGTCCTCCAGCGCCTACCTCCTGTTCTACGAGCGCGTCCTCTCCAAGATGCAGCCGCAGGGTCGGGAGTACAAGTCTGAGGAATGACCCTGCCCCGCCCCAGGGCTGGAGAGCCGCCAGCACTGAACCAGCCCTGTGTGTCTGTGCGTGTGTGGCGTGTGTGCGCACGTGTGAGCAGCCCCACTACAGTCCTGTGGCCTTCTGGTGTGGTGTAAGAGCAGGCTCCACAGAGGAACTGGCAGCCCCGATTCACACCAGATGAGGCCCCCACCCCCTCCCCGCACAGCTTGCACCAGGGTGGCACCAGGCACCATGTGTGGCTAGACCGTGTCTTGTCACTCACCCGATACAGGTAATTAAAAGGAACCAGACTCCAGAAGCCACTTTTTTTTTAAATATATTCTGATGCATCAGGTGTTCTTAAAGGGGAGTTAACTGTCTGATCCTCCAGGGCTTCAGCGTAGATCTTTTTAATAAGCAAGCAAGGCCCACGAAAACGGATGAATTAGTGAAATCATTAAAGGCAACAATTTCACAGGAAAAAAGTGCCTTTCACTCTCAACTGCTTTTGTAGCACGTCCCTTCTGGAAAACAGACCTCATCTGGGAGTCACACGGACAATTTTTGCAAAGCTCTGATTGTTGCAGAGTGACTGAATGGAGAGCAAGGGACAGCTCAGAGGACGCCTGGCGCACGCCCGTCTTCCCCTTTTGTACGTCTTTTTCTAATCTTTCAGAGTCTTTACATGTAGTGAAAGCTCATCTGCCAAACCCGCCCCTCGGGGGAATTCTGTCTCTACTTCATCAGTGACAAGTGACCAGCTTCCTGGCTGCAGTCATCTTGCGTGTCCTGGACTCTGAGAGGTGTGGCCACCATTTATTACATAACTGCCTGGACAGCCAGAACCTGGCGGCCTCTGCACTGCACCCACGACCACCCTGCTCCATAGAAAAACCTTTCTCACGCCAGGACCCACCATGGACCATTACTCTCACCTATTTATTTATTGCCCACGTGGAGCTCCTGAGGTTTACAGGTGGAGCCGGGGGCCATGAGAGACAGACAGACAGACAATCCCGGCCTCCGCGCGAGAGCTGGATTCAGAAGGAAGGGCACAGACCTCACTCGGGGCCTCCACCTCTCCACACCTTGGTTTCCTCATCTGTAAAGTGACGAGTTCGATTCCATGGCCATCAAAGTCAGGCCCATCCCATCCCACAAAAAAGGAAGAAAGAAGTTTAAGAAAACTTTTGAAACACACAACGGCGGCTGACACCTAGTCCCATCATCCTGTCCTAGATCCATATTCTACATGTGTTGCTTTCTAGTACCTCATACAGAAGGCCCCATCTGATCATCCTCCCCCATCCTCAGGTAAGTCTCATGAAGGCAGCCCAGGGCCAAAGGAATTTCGAGGACACAGCGGTATCTATGTTTTAACTAGATTTTTTTATTTAAAAAAGAAAGGATACCAAATCCAGACTGACGCCTCAGAGGTAAGACTTGGAATCAGGTGCATCCTGGTCACCAAGGTCAGGCTGAGGCCCATGCTTCCCCTGGTGGGCAGGCTGGCAACACTCCCAGACAAGACCTTGATGTCAGCTGAACCCACTGGAGGCCCGGGCAGTCCCCATTCCACTGGGCCAGGTGTGTGTGCATGCCGAGGACTGGGAAGTCCTGCTATGGAGAGAAACAGACTGTGAGGGTTCTCCAGACCGCGAGCATCAGGGAGAAAGGAGCAGCGTGAAGCTTCTGCTGTGCTCCCGGCAGATGTCCCTTCCCAACTTCGTGGCAGACCCCGGCTCTGATGGTGAAAGGAGCGTCCCTGTGATACCCAAGCCTGGGGCAACACGTGCCCAGGTCATGTGGCCTTCACCTGCCTGGCCAACCGTAGCTTTGTGCACCTGCCCTTCTGTCGCTGCGTACTCTGAAATCTGCCATCAAAGAGAGGTGCCAGGTGTGAACAGTGCCTCCTTTGAATGTTTGGTTGTAAGCAGACCTTTGGTCAGAGGCCAGGGACTGGGCCACGGCTACGGCTATAAATGTGAATGATCTCTAGGCACCTTCTCTACCCCTGCTTCCTCACATTGTAAATAATTAGGCGTTAGTTAGCAGCCAAATAATCTTATTTCTAGCATTCAGTTATTTTCAGTCACTTCTTTTTTTTGCAAAAACCCGAGTCAAACTCATAGTTTATGCCATAATAACTGTTGATTTATGTATTTGCTAAGGTACCTTTTGTATCTGCTGTATTATAGCAATAAAAGAATCATTTTGTTAGGAAAAACATCAGCTGGTATTTTTTCATAATTCACCAGTCTGATACAAATGTCCTCTTTCTCTGAGTTCTATGTTGTACCTGTAAGAAGCCCTGCGCTTGGGTGAAACCCGTTCCATGTTCCCTGTTGGTAAAAGAAACAGCAGCTCCCTCTAGGAGTGGAGAGCGAAGGAGCCAACAGAAGCACTCACTGTTAACAATGTTGTTCACTTTGTAGTAGGCAGGATTTTCCGAAATGTCAGATTGACCCGGGGAGCCAGAACCTTCTTTCGGACTGGGAGACTGTGGTACCAGTGAATGTTGGTTGGGTGGTTTATCATGAGTAAGCTGCCATGGGCCAGCTGGAGCCTGACCACCTCCAGCCTCCGGGACGGGTGCTTCCCCCGGGAATCCTTATGCCTGAAGACGAAGTCTCTGCAGGCCCCAAAGGAGACAGAGGCGATGGGGCTCCCGGGAGCCAGTTCTCTCTCGTCATCCCTGTGCTCGCCAATGTGGTCCTGGCCGTCTTTGTACCTGCAGTGAGAAAACGAGTAGAGTTCACAGTACAGTCCTTTCTGGAAACACACCACCCACAGTGGAGGTCCTCGTCCGCCAGCCAGGAAACAGTGCCACAAACCCAGGTTCCTGCAGGGGCTGAAGGGCCGCACCTGGTCTACATAGTGAAGCTAGCCTTTCACTTTGTTATCAGCCCTCTGATCACAGGCTTTAAAACAGCCCACCAGTAGGGCATTCCCTGGCGGTCCAGTGGTTAGGATTCCACACTTCCACTGCCACGGCCCAGGTTTGGTCCCTGGTTGGGGAACTAAGATCCCATACGTCACACGGTGCGGCCACAAACAAAAACCCCACACATGTGGATAGAGGCCAAACACACGTCTTACAGTACCCCTGATTCATATTTGTAAACCTTTATCACGTAAGATGCCTTCTCTCTGTAACTTAGAATAAAAGCTGTATTCTTCGCCTGGCCCCTGCCCACCTCTGAGCTGAGCTCACCCACACCCCCTCTTTCCCTCATACACTGTTTTCTGGCACCACCAGTGGGATTTCCACTCCACAGACACTCCAAACTCCCTCTGCTCTCCCTGCAGAGGCCTGTGGGGCTCACGTTCCCTTGGTTTAGTTATAAGCGCCAATGTCACCCTTTCCTGACCCCTCCTCTAGCCATCTTCCCCTAAACCCCAAATTCTCAACCAGGGCAATTCTGCCCTCCCCGGGGGCACTCAAGCAATGTCTGGAGACATTCCGTTGCTCCAAAGGGGCCCTTGAAAAAAATGCACAACCTAAAAGTTGAAAACTGTTTCATTCTGCAGACAGAACTGAGGACTTACGCCCAGGAGGTGGTCTCGCAGCTCTGAGGGATGGCCCCAAAGAGACAAGGCAGGAGCCGGGATAAAGAGGGCTTTTGCAACAAAAACCAGGTAGTCGGAACATCAAAAGATTCTTGTTAATTAAAGAAAACCAGACATCACGGGTTAATGAGTTCAGTATTTTCTATATATGGGAAGATGCAAGAATCTGGGCTCACTGAGATCATTCCTTTGACATGCACCTCAGCGATCTGGGGCCAGGATCCTGTTCTTTGCCAGGCCGGATGGTGCACCACTGGGGAGGCTGCAGCAGCCGCGCCTCCTCCGTGTGCTGATACAGCGGGCAACCATTTCTCATCCACAGGGAGCTCCTGGCATCCAGTCGGTGGAGGTCAGGGATGCTGCCCAACATCTGACACCACAGAAG
The DNA here is from genome assembly GCF_029407905.1 of Bubalus kerabau. NCBI lineage: Eukaryota > Metazoa > Chordata > Mammalia > Artiodactyla > Bovidae > Bubalus > Bubalus kerabau. The sequence continues at coordinate 68,114,868 of NC_073639.1, read as the reverse complement.
CCAGCCCCAAGAAGAGGATTGTTTGGCTGAAAGCATCGAGTGCTGTTGAGAAACCCTCCCTCCCAGATGTTCTAAGATCAGCCTGTTTAATTTTCTACAAGACGTTTATCAACGACTGCAGGTATCCTGTTCATCAGCTCTCGGCCTCTCCCTCCCTGCCAAGGTGCACACGTGTGTGCTCAGTCACATCTGACACCTTGGAATCCCACATCCACGAGGCCATGGACCCCATAACCTCGGTCCATGGACCCCATGACCTCCTTGGTCCATGGGATTCTCCAGGTAAGAATACTGGAGTGGGTTGCCATGCTCTCCTCCAGGGGATCTTCCCAGCCCAGGGATCAAACCCACATCTCCTGCATTGGCAGGTGGATTCTTTACCACCGAGCCACCTGGAAAGCCCCCCGCCCCCGAGGTGGGTGCTCCATAAAGACGAAATGCTGGTGCTGTTCCACTACTAGGGCCCCAGGAACGCTCAAGAATTATCTGCTGTACAAATGAGTAAAATGCAGGGGAATCCCAAATTCTTCCTTTTGGAAGAGACAGAAGATTTATAAAATCCAGTCCATGCTCCTGGAAAAAAAAAAAAAGGTAAAGACAGAGTGTCACCTGTTGACGAGCACAAAGTTGAAGGTCTGTCCAGTCACCAGAGAAACACGATCCCGGACACGCTCCAGAATGGGGATCCAGGGCTTCGGAGACAGAGTGAGGCCTGAAAAGGTGTAGGTCAGCCCAGTGTCGCCGTAGGTCGCCTGCTTCCTTGGGACACTGTGCCACTTCCCGAACACCTGGACCCTGGCCAGCGCACCTGTGCAGGGGAGACATGGCAGGGCCTCAGAAGTCTCCACTGGCTCCCTGAGCGTTCAGGAGCGAAAGTGCAACAGGAGTGACATCTATTACTCTGGCCGAGGACCTCCTCCTCAAAAATGATTGTGGCTCACCCAAACCCTTCCTGTGAGGGTAGTGATTCTTGTCCAACACTAAGAGAAACAGTTCTAGTCCAATTTAAAAAACAAAAACAAAACACGGTAACTTAATTGCTCAGCAGAACCAGAAAAAAGAGACTACAATTGGAGCAATATGAAGTGAGCTTACATGCTAGCACGGTGATGTTGCCAACTGCGGGGATGCGGGGGTGTGGGCATCCAGGGGAGATGGCGCTAATGCAGTTCTTGATGGAAGCTGGGTCTCCCATGGGCGTTTCTACACTCCCCTGTGCTCTGCCACCCTGCAGTGGTTCTCAGTATGGGTTCCAGTCTCAGCAGCACCGGAAACTCTGGACACTAGACTGCAGGGGGCGGGGCCAGCAATGGAGTGCTCACAAGCAACAGAGTCCTCCAGCTGACACTGAGAACTGGTGCACAGGGATTACCTGGTAACTTCCCACCTCTCAGCGGACAGGCGATTCCCGTTATTCAGTTTGTATCGCAAGCACCCAGTAAGGTGCTTGGCCCAAAGGTGCCAGGAGTATGTGTTAATTAACAAACTCATCTGTTAATTAACAAACTCATCTGTTATTCAGTTCAGTTCAGTCGCTCAGTCATGTCCAACTCTTTGAGACCCTGTGGACTGCAGCATACCAGGCTTCCCTGTCCATCACCAACTCCCGGAGTTTACTCAAACTCATGTCCATCGTGTCGGTGATGCCATTCAACCATCTCATCCTCTGTCATCCCCTTCTCCTCCCACCTTCTATCTTTCCCAGCATCAGGGTCTTTTCAAATGAGTCAGTTCTTCGCATCAGGTGGCCAAAGTATTGGAGTTTCAGCTTCAGCGTCAGTCCTTCCTATGAATATTCAGGACTGATTTCCTTGAGGATGGATTGGTTGGATCTCCCTGCAGTCCAAGGGACTCTCAAGAGTCTTCTCCAACACCACAGTTCGAAAGCATCAATTCTTTGGTGCTAAGCTTTCTTTATAGTTCAACTCTCACATCTATACATGACTACTGGAAGAACCATAGCTTTAACTAGACAGACCTTTGTTGGCAAAATAATGTCTCTGCTTTTTAACATGCTGTCTAGGTTGGTCATAACTTTTCTTCCATGGAGCAAGCGTCTTTTATTTCATGGCTGCAGTCACCATCTGCAGTGATTTTGGAGCCCCGAAAATTAAAGTCTCTCACTGTTCCTATTGTTTCCCCATCTATTTCCCATGAAGTGATGGGACTGGATGCTATGATCTTAGTTTTCTGAATGTTGAGTTTTAAGTCAGCTTTTTCACTCTCACTTTCATTAGGAGGCTTTTTAGTTTTTCGCTTTCTGCCATAAGGGTGGTGTTATCTGCATATCTGAGGTTATTGATATTTCTCCCGGCAATCTTGATTCCAGCTTGTGCTGGAATCCGTTATTAATGGCTCTGAAGTTCAGATTTCTCTAAACACAGACCAGTAGTGTGTTCAAACCAGCCACCATCCCCTGCTTACCTGTAAAATATTCCACTTCTTTCTCCAACTCTTGGAAAATCTCGTCTGCTTCGGCTTTGCCAAACAGGACTGTGAAATCGCAGTTCAGGCCCTCAGCTCGAATGCGCCACCAGCTGAGGCCTGCTGAGTCAACTCCATTCCCCAGGGCTGCTCTCCTGGGATTTTTCTTGCTGTTTCCCTCCTCTTCTGCCAACCCTGCTGGGCCTCCTCCAGTCTGCTCTTGTTCCATCCCTCTCTTAAGGCTCCCAACAGCCCCCTTCACCAGGAATCTGTCCATCTTGTCTCCACAACAGGAAGACCTGGGAGCTGATGGCCAGGCCAAGAGAGATTGTCCAGGGCCTGTCCCAAACACCAAAATCTACTCTGCAAAGTGGTCCCACAGGGGCATTCCTCCTGTTTTTAAGGTTCCATTTTAAAAGTTTAACACCAAGTCCTATAAAGGAAGAAAGAGGAGGTTAAGGCTGGAAGGATCCCTCAGAGGTGATCTGGTCAGGGGTCTCCCACACCCGGGTTGGTGTCAGAATCAGCTGCCTGGCTCGCAAAACCCACGTGCCTGCCACCCATCCCCCCAAAATAGGAATTTTTAAGAAATAACTCCCCTTCTCCCTGCCCCCGCGGAATTCGCATGCCACTGGCAAACCTGGAAACTACTATCCAATCCCTCACTTTATACCTGGGACAGTGACACGGTGAGAGGAGCAGGGGTTTGCCCAAATTCACCCAGAAAAGCATGTCTCTCTCCCCCTGCCACCCTGCAAAGGACTGGGGTGGATAACTGACAGGCCCTCCCACACAAGTATTAACAGACTAAGTATTGGGATCTTGAAATGGACATGATTCAGATTCTAAATGTTTAACAACGGTTAAACGTGGTCATAAACAAGTACGCCGAACTCTGATAGAAAATAAGAACTGTAATACGTGCGTGGGGTGGTGGTACCGAGGGTTCTCTTTAAAATCTCAGCATCCGCTAAACTGCAGTTCCTGTCGACACTCTAGGAATGGCTGGCGGGGAAGAGAAAACATTTACCCGCCCCGACCACAGAACTGCTTCCGGGTAGATTGCAGCGGCGCTCTGGAGAAAATCCAGGCAAATTTGCAAATCAAAGCCGTGGGCGGTGTTCGGGCGCCACCTGTTGGCCCTCCGGGCGCGTTGCAAGCACCACGGTGGTGCAGGGTCGTTACTTGTTTCGCAGTTGTGCGGGATCACCAGTCGTTTGGGAGCTGCTGGTTGATGGCATCTCTCCCTGGGGATTAATTTGGTGTCCCGACAGGGAGCTGGGCCACCAGCATATTGTCATAGGTAGGAGTACGAATTCTGCAATCAGACCCTTGTAACTTCCTCTTGTCTCCTCCACTGAAGCTGTGTGATTCCTACAAATCCTTTAACATCTCTGGGCTTTAATTGCCTCCTCTGCACAGTGGGAACTACAAAACCCATGCCATGAGGATTAAATAATGAGAGGATGTGTGAGACGATGCTTCTGTTCTCCAAACAAACGTCAACTTTCATTATCGCCGGTTTTTATTTTCTCTCAACAGTTCCGTTACCCACTTGCCACTTGAGGGCATTTGGGTTGTTTCCAGTTTGGGGAAAATCCAGATATAGTCACTATATTCATGTACAAGCTATTCTAATTTCACTCAGGTTAATAGAAATGGGATTGAAGGGGCACATGTTAAGTCTATGTGTTAAATGGGCTTCCCAGGTGGCGCTAGATGGTAAATAACCCGCCTGCCAATGCAGGAGACATAAAATACGCGGGTTCGATTCCTGGGTGGGGAAGATCCGCTGGAGAAGGTAACCCACTGCAGTATTCTTGGCTGGGAAATCCTAAGGACAGACGAGTGTATGTGTTACTTTACACAAAATGGCCAAATTGTTTTTCAAAGTGGCTTTTATGTTATTTTTAAAAATAATTTAAAACGGCTGGAGACAGAAATAAGCAAGGAGAGAATAAGATCATTCGGGGTGGGGGGGCGTGCACCATGTGGAATCCTACTTCCCTGATGAGGGATCGAACCTGTACCCCCTGCAGTGGAAGCACAGAGGCCTAACCACTGGACCACCATGGAAGTCCCTAAGTAAGATTATTTTGGATGAAGCTATAAATAGTGTCAGGCTAGAAAGTGGGGCAGGGGAAGACCCTTCAGAGGACGCGTGTCGAGTAGAGACTTAAAAGTTTTCCAGGCAGGGGGACAGCGCCCGCAAGGTGTAAAGACCACAGGAGGGACAAACTGGGGATGTTCCGTGACTGTTTCTTTTAAACCATTAAAATAAAAAATTGAGGTATAGTTAATTTGAATGCTAATTTCACTCCCATTGCAACCTTATGGCGCGGGACTTTAAGTTCTTTTTACTGGCTGAAAGGTGGAGAGACTTGCCCAAGGCAGAGGGACGATGGCTGAGAATAGTGAATAAAAGAATCAAATAGCTAAGCGAACCGACCTAAGGAACTCCGCCCTTTTCAAACACAATTTGAAGCCCCACTAGGCCCCAGGGTTCTCGCTTTGCAGCCCCTCCCACACATGCGCGTTGGGGCCTCCACCGCCCCCCGCCCAGAATCCCATTTGGAGCATGCGCGGGCCGCTTGGCGCCAACTGTTGACCACCTCGGCTGGCGCCAAACTCGCGGGACTCCGGTTGGCGCGCGTTGGCTTCTTCCTCGGCTTCGGGATGATCGGCCAGAAGACGCTCTACTCCTTCTTCTCCCCGAACCCCGCCAGGAAGCGAAATGCCTGCAGCCCCGAGCCGGCCGACCCGGGGGCCCGGGGCGTGGCCGCCGTAGCTCAGAGCGGGGATGTGGCGGTGAGGAGCGGTTGGGAGTGGGGGGACCTCTCGTGGGGCCAGAGTTCAGGGAGGCCGAAAAGGGTGAGGGGGGTGAGGAGGGCGGCGGACCCCGCGAGAGGGACCCGGACCGAGGGGGTTGCGGGAATGTGCATCTGACTGGGTGAACGGGGGCCGCCTCCACGTGTTCAAAACAGCCGCCTTAGCGCCCCATCGGCGGCCATGCTGAGAGGCCAGCCAATGGGGGCGAGCCTCGGGGCCCACGCCGCCAATCAGAGGCGAGGGGGCCGGCCCGCCCTCCAATCAGAGGAGGGAAGGGGTGGGCCCCGGCGGGGAAGGTTTTTGCCGCGAAAAGACAGCGTGGGGCGCCAGTGGCGGGGCGCGAGGGGGCGGGGCGTCGGCGTCCCGAGTCCCATTCCCAGCTAACCCCTCGCGAGGCGCCGCGAGTCTTCCTCGCAAACCCTTCTGCTCCCGTGTTGTTGTGGTACCAAACTCGAAAATGGGCGCCGCGGCCTGCTAGTGCCTGACCGGGATCAGCCTTGGGTCCCCGGGGCTAAAAACCCCCACGAATGGGGGTCCTTTGCCCGGGGCCGTTGGGTTGGGGGCGGAAGCTGCGGGTGTCCGGGAGAGGCCCGCTGCAGCTGCTGAGCCGCCTCTGCGGGGACTACCTACAGGCCAGCCCCGCCAAGAAGCCCCGGGCCGGGCCGGAGGAGCCCGGCACGCCGCCCTCTTCGCCGCTGAGCCCGGAGCAGTTGATCCGCATCCAGAGGAACAAGGCGGCCGCGCTGCTCAGACTCGCGGCGCGTAACGTGCCGGTGGGTTTTGGTGAGAGTTGGAAGAAGCACCTCAGCGGGGAGTTTGGGAAGCCATACTTCATAAAGGTAAACTTGGAGGCTGCGGGTATCTTGTGCATAGAGCGGGCCAAGCCTACGGTTGTACGAGATTGCTTTCGTGGTTCCTCCTTTCCCTCCTTCGACGTTCTTTTCATGCTCAGGGGGTAAAATACAGTCAAGGTGTTTTCAATCTGCAGTTTAAGGTTTTTAAAAGGCTGTGAGATATCATAGCTTCTTTTAAAATAATTAAAAAAAATTTTTTAAGTCACTCCTATTTTGATATTTTAACATTTATTTTTATTTATTTTTGACTGCGCTGGGTTTTTTTTTTTAAATTGGAGTGTGGTTGCCCTACGATGTTGTGATAACTATCACGGCTTCTACTAACCCGTTTAGTTACTTAGTCTGCTCTCAAGGAGAGTGGCGAAGTGAAATCACAAACTCCACAGACTAAAATCTGGGTTTAAAAAAAAAAAAAAGAGGGAGCGGTTTGCACCCGCCGGAAATCAGGGCCGCAGAGCCAATCAGCTTGGACCCAGCCCAAAGAAAGCCCGAGGGAATTGAAAGGTCGGTGGGGTGCGGGGACTGTTTCGGATTTTCCCAGCAGAATTTGGGTATAAGACTTGGAAAAGGTTTAGGTAATAGTTCTTCCAATTGAAACTTTCTTATTGAATTCTTAGGCTTTCCTGTGAGAATTTGGTTTGTAAACCTAGTTTATCTTTCCATCAGCTTATGGGATTTGTTGCAGAAGAAAGAAAACATTACACTGTTTACCCTCCCCCTCACCAAGTCTTCACATGGACCCAAATGTGTGACATAAGAGATGTAAGTACAGGTTGTGGATGAATTTGTACTAAAATTACTAAAACGGGAGGATTCAAATGGCATTTCTTAATTAGGGGCAGTGGCGTTAAACCACTATTCATAATTTAGAAATAACACTGAAATTGTGAGGTTTGGCAGGCTGTCTTTGACTGTGTGCCATTTATGCAACAAAAAAAGAGAAGTTTGTGCATATGTGCATGTGCTAGGACTTCTGTTTTTTTATTTTTAATTCTGAAATGGGCCCCATGCCCATGCGAGGTATTATTGTGGTGGGAAGACTGAGGCAGGAAGCAGTTAAGTGTCTTTCAACTGATTCCCAGCAACTCCACCTTGACTGGTAGCTCAGTGTTCTTTCTGTGTGACCACACTGCCTTATAGCTGACTTCTGGCCTGAACGTATCTGTTAAAGACATCTCTCTGCTTCAGTTCGTTGTGTACAATGGCTGCTCATTGGGAGCTCTGGTCGCCTCCGACTCCTGTTCAGAAGCTTGATGATGCGTTTGCATAGTTCAAGGCAAGTTGACAGCTGAGCCTGAATACAGACACACCTGCTTTCCAGCCTCACCTCCACCTCCCATTCTCCTGGTTTGGAGCTGGACCAGTTGGTGACTCTCTCCTCACTTTTGTGTTTTGAAAACCAACTAGATTCGTCTCTGGCACCTCCCGGAAGGAAGCCTGTCCCCTACTACCTTTGTGATGTGGATTTCCTCTAAACCTTCAGTATCTGCTTGCGCTGGAGGTGTTCTATTTTTTGTTCTCCTTTCTCCTTACTGATTTTATAAGCTGAGAGTGGGAATCCCATGACTTAAGTGTCTTAAAGAGAAGTGAAATTGTTGAGGAAGCCATCATGATAAGGTTGCCACTCCTAAAACTCAGCAAACTTCTTAATTTTCATTTTAGAGCAAGTACTTTGAATATATCTCCTTGTTTATAGAGTTTAAAAAAAACCCTTAAGTCCTATTAAATTCAGTGCTGGATTGCCCCTTGTTCGAAGTATGTGCTGTTTTGAATATCAGCGAGTAATACTGTAAAGAAAGAAGAAAAGAGCATGAAACTTCTTAGAATCAATGGCCGGGGGGTTTCTTTGCCCGTGAGCATTTGGAGGGCTGGGATGTTACCTGGCTCTGCCGAGGCCCTTATCTAGGACCAGAACGGGAAAGCTTTGCTGCTGGATGGGTTTCTTCAAGAATATGCCAGGGCCTACGTAGGTTCCAACCAGGGGGACAGAGAGGTCCATGAAAGCGGCCGGTCCAGTCTGGACTCTCGGATAAAGTGTACTTCAGCTGTGGAAGAAGATTTTAAGAAGGAACTTGAGAGAAGTGTGGGTATGAAGAGAGGTGGGTGGGCATCCATCAAAAGGCCTAGTAGTATGTTAACACCGACCTTGACAATGACCTCAGTCTCCTCTGGGGCCATCCCTTTAAGAGGACACAGGCAGACCTCGTTTTATTGCACTTCACAGATAACTGCGGTTTTTATAAATTGAAGTTTTGTTGCAAGCTTTCACTGTCAAATGATGGTTAGCATTTTTTAGCCATAAAGTAATACGAACTATGCTTTTTTTTTGACCTCATGCAGTTGGACAGTTCGGGAACCAGAACATTTACATGACTTGTTTTATTGCCATATTCACTTAATGAGAAGATCTGGAATCAAACCCACAGTATTTCCTCGGTGTACCTGTCCAGGGGAACAGGCACTTTCATAATGCAGCTGGTGGGGGATGGGAATTTCTTTTAATTTGTCGAAAAGCTATCTGGCATATGTCTGAAAATTTTAAATACACATCCTCTGACCAGCAACTCCACTCTTCTGAATCTGTTCCATAGAAATAAAAGCAACAGTGGGACTTTCCTGGCATCCTGTGGTTAGGACTCCTCACTTCCAATACAGAGGGCACAGGTTCCATCCCTGGTCAGGGAACTGTTAATAAGATCTGCATGCCACACGGCATGGCCAAAAACAGCAACAGTATGTAAAGATGCATATAGTAGGATGTTTACCTCATTGTCTTTTGTAAGGGAAAAAATTGGGAAACCAACTGACTGCTCGTTAGTGATTGAGCTCCATTGACTTAAAGGAGGATCACAACGTATCACATGAGAAACACAAAGACTGTAGAGTGGAGTCCAGTGGCCCTCATTAGATGGGTGATTATAAACAGTTGGATCAAGATGGGGTGGAAGTGACCACTTGGTCTGTTTCTGGATGGTCATCCTGTGACACGGGCGTAACTCCTTTTGTAATTTGAAAAACGAAGGGAATGGAAGCAAAGTTGATCCCCGGTTGTTTCACACATTCGGGGCGGAGAAGGGAAGGGGCGTTGCAGCAGGTGACTGAGGGAAGGAGAACTTGGTAATGCAAAGCCACAGTGCCAGGTCCCCCTCCTCCCTTCCGGGGACCCTGAGTGGGATCGGGCGGGGGACTGCCCTTGCCCTCGCAGTGTACCGTTGTAAGTTAGCAGCAGCCAGGTGTCCGTTCGCACTGCTGGTACTGCGCCGTGTGATCCTCGCCGTCTGGTGTTCACAGGTGAAGGTCGTCATCTTGGGACAGGATCCATATCACGGACCCAATCAAGCTCATGGGCTCTGCTTCAGTGTTCAGAGACCCGTGCCGCCCCCGCCCAGGTAGGCAGGCTGTGCTGGTGGCTCCAGTCGTGACTGCTTTCAGATGCGTGCGTTGCAGGCCGCAGGTGCGCCTGTGTGTGGGACCTCCACTCGCCTTTGCAGCGGGGTTTCTCATCTCGGCACTGCTGACATTTGGGGCTGGGTCTTTGCTGTGCAGGCTGGGCCTGCCCTGTAGGGACTCAGCAGCACCCCTGGCCAGCAGTACTGCCCCCTACTTGTGATGATAGAAAGTGTCTTCAGACATTTCCAGAAGTCCCCCGGAGTGCAGAAATCACCTCTGGTCAAGAACCCCTGCTTTGGAGGATTTCATGTATCATTTGTAAATATACTAAACTTATTAAAGATATAAACTTTAAAACCATCGCTTGAGGGTGGTGGTAAGTCCTGGGCTACTTTGCTGGGTTTTCCAAAGTTCTCTTCCCTAAGCACTAGTAGTGACCGAAGTAAAGGGGTTCGGCAGGCGTGCCTGTTGGAAAGAAGGGAGGGCAGCCCCGAGGGCTGGCTTTGCAGGCCGTAATTTGCGTGTGTGCTGGCGGGTCCTAAACTTTCAGAATGGTACTTAAGATTGTGGGGTTTTTGTTTTTCTTTTGACTTGTTTTCAGTTTGGAAAACATTTATAAAGAGCTGTCTACAGACATAGATGGTTTTGTTCATCCTGGTCATGGAGATTTATCCGGATGGGCCAAACAAGGTAAGCTAACCACTGCTAGATGTGTTTTGCGTGGATTTCAAGAGTCTTCTCTTTTCTGTCTGGCCGGCTTATATTTTGAAAAGATATCCGTGTGGAACTAGAGAGCTCTGGTGAAATGGCTAAGTTTAAGTCAAGAAATGTGTCTCATCCTACAGCCAGTGTTTCTCATGTTTTATTTGTAATGTGAAAGAGAAATTGGTTCCTTGGCATCCATCCTTCACATTTACCCACTTGGACCATGCAGAAGGCAGCCTCAGTTTTCTCATGTCAATACATGGCTTGTGTTATGTGTTTAATACCTATTTACAGGACTTTTTCTCTTTCTGAACAAATAAACTATACCCAGGAAAAGGAAAGAATATTTACTCTCTGTTTTCTTGCAGTGAGATTATTGTTTCAGCAAAATGTCTTGTCTTCCTTGTGTTAAAATCTGAGGTTATTTCATGTCACTTAGGATATATATGTATATATATATTTTTTAACAGTTCTTTCCCATGATGGATATAATGTATGATTGCATACTCAGAAGATGTTGAAAGTGTAGAGGTGAAAATAAATCTCGCCCAGAGGCACCTACTGATCCTGCCCTGATGCTACCTGGTTTTGTCATGCACTGAGCTCATTATTGGGTTTTTGGGCTGACTCATTTCAGCCTCTTTTTTTTATTTTTTTATTTTATTGATATATAGTTGATTTTACAATGTTGTGTTATTTCTGCTGTATAGCAACATGCTTCCATTATACAGATTCTTTCTCATATTCTTTTTCATTTTGGTTTATCACAAGATACTGATACAGAGTCTCCTGTGCTGCACAGGACCGTGTTGCTTGCCCATCATGTGTATAATAGTTATTAATATAATATAATAAAATATAATATATATATAATATAATATAATAAAATAATAATAACCCAGACTTCCAGTTTATCCCTCCCCTTAGCATCCGCACGTCTGTTCTCTGTTATCTGTGAGTCTGTGTTTGTTTCTTGGACATGGTCGTTTGTGCCGTGTTTTAGGTCCCATGTTTCAGCCTCCCTGGAAACCGCTTTTTTGCTGTGTGTTCACAGGTGTTCTGCTGCTCAACGCTGTCCTCACGGTCCGGGCGCATCAGGCCAACTCTCATAAAGAGAGAGGTTGGGAGCAGTTCACCGACGCCGTCGTGTCGTGGCTCAATCAGAACGCCCACGGCCTTGTCTTCTTGCTCTGGGGCTCTTATGCTCAGAAGAAGGGCAGTGCCATTGATAGGGTATGTTGTGTGGGGTTTTTGTCTTTTTAATAGTTTAAACCAGGCTAGAGAATTCTAAGAATTTCAGTTATGTGGTCCTAGAAAATCCATTTCTTAAAATGAAGCTTATTTTTCCTTACGACTATGATAGTATTAGGTTTCCCATCAAAAATTGAAGAGAACTCAGGGACTTTGCTGGCAGTCCAGTGGTTAAGACCTCTTGCTCGCAATGCAGGGGGCCCGGGTTCCATCCCTGATTGGGGAACTAAGATCCCACATGTCCCATGGTGAGGCCAAAAAAAAAAGCAAGAAGGAAAACTGAACAGACCTTAGATAAAATGATTAGTTGTGTAATGAGGAAAGCAGCTGGCCCGCTTCTGCTTAGATGCAGTTGATAACACTGGCATAAACTTGCCATATACATGGAAAACTACACAGGTCCTCGGGTTCCATTCATGTAACAGACAGTGAAGTAAAGGATGAGTCAGGTACGTGTCTTGCTTTCAGCAAGTTTGAGGGTATATAGAAAACACGAAGAGTCCCACTTCAGCGCAAATTTAACTTCCCTGTGAAAACACCGTCAGTGCTCTGGTTGCCAGTTCCTGACACCACTAACTCAGCTTGTCATTCTCTGCCCTCCCCGCATCCTGTCCCAGTTTCTTCCTTCCTTCTCCACTTAATTTACCAAAGCACCCATGCATACCCAGTTACTGCGATGAAAAACCAGAAGTCATCCTAAAAAGTTAAGATCCCATGCTTCCACTGCAGGGGGCCTGGGATTCGAGCCCTAGTCAAATCCCCACGTGTGTCTTGACCAAAAAAAGCCCACCCAGAAGTCATCCTCCAATCCTTTCCCTCATGCCCTTTAACCTAGTCCTAAAACCACCCAATCCTGCCACTCCTCTGGGCTGAGCCCTGGCATTTCTCTGGGATGCCTGTCACGGACTGCAGGTAAAGCTGGTTTGAAGGAGACTGGAGACTGGTGGTTGTGGGGCTGTGACGGGGGGAGGCATGCAGGCGGGCAGCAAGGAGGGGTGCTTAGCTTGGGCTGCTGGAGGCACTGAATTGGGCAATGAATCTGGGTGGAGAAATTATAGTGTAGACACTTCAATAAGTGAAGGAGAAATCAAGGCGGCCTGGCAGTGGATGCTGGTTAGAGATGTGCAAACATGCTGAAGCCCCGCCCGCTGTCGGAGCAAGTCCAGTACTTCTTAAGCAGAGACTCACCTAATCTTAACAAAGGCTATGTCCAGGGCGAGGCACGGGGGATACACGGACTCCCCTTTGTTCCAGGCTCAGAGAGGCGAGGTCACTTGCCCGCTCACTTGTGAGTGGAGCTTCTGACTCTGATCTGAGCATCCCGCTCAGACCTGGGTGGTCCTGCGGGCGAGGGTACCAAGCCAGCCATCGAGTTCAGGTCCAGAGACTGGACTCGCATGTCATTTATCCTCTCCATTTTCTCTGAAGTGGAGTTCCGTCTTAATTTTCTCTCTAAAGGTTCTTTGTGAATGAGCAGGATATTTTCAGATGTTTTTCTTTTGAAGAGAGAATAGTAGGAATAAAACCCGGCATAAATGAACTGACTGCTCAGTAAGGTCTGCTTGCTTATCTAGGTAACAAAATGTGTATGGGAGTCATTTCCAGTCTGTGTCTTAGGGAGGTTTGTGGTCAGAAGCGCCCTTACTCAGTATATCTGTAATCTGTAGTATTAAATATGGTTTAAATATGGTTTAGTTTGAAAGTAAATAATCACACATGTTCTAGACTGCCCTCTTCCCCCTTCTCCCACCCCTTCCCGCACACAGATACACCAACCATTCACAGCCTTTCTTCTCTCGGCCCCTCCCCACCTGCCCATCTTAGCCTCAGGGCAGCCTCATCTCATCTTGCCCAGAGTGCTCAGACGCCTTCTCCCTGGAAGGCCTTGACTGGGGTCACCAGCTGGGGTCTGGGGGTGGCCTCGGCCTGCCTCTCAGCCTCTGAACTCCAGACCCCTGAACCACCTGGGTTTCTCGTGGGCGCCCCACTCCCCTGCCTGCCTTTGTCCAGCACGTGAAGGTCTTTGTGTGCCCCAGGCTGGCTGCTGACTTGCCCTTCAGAGTGCACACAGGGACCTGCCCTGCCTGCCGCATCCTGTGCTGAGTACCTGGCCTGCATACCTTCCTGATGCTCTGTGCACAAGACCCTTCTTTGTTCTTCATGGGATCTTAACCAAGCTGGCACTGCTGTTACTCTCAGGCCACAGGTGACCAGTGGCCTAGGGACTGTCAGCGACTCTCTGGAGGGTGCCCCACTGCTGAACGGCAGGGCCAGCACCTGGGTCCAGACTGCCCGGCCTCCCCAGCAGCCCCTCCTGGACCAGGCTCCTTGAAAGCAGCCGTGTCTTGAAAGATAGTTATTCGCAGGGTGTTGTGTTAGTTGCTTAGTCGTGTCTGACTCCCTGTGACCCCATGAACTATAGCCCGCCATGGTCCTCTGTCTGTGGATTCTCCAGGCAAGGATACTGGAGTGGGTTGCCGTTCTACCGCCCTCCTCCAGGGGGTCTTCCCAACCCAGGGATCGACCGGGGATCTCCTCCACTGCTGGAGGATTCTTTACCATCTGAGGCAGAAACGACTTGTTGGGTGATTTTTAGTTAAATACAGGAAAGAATTAGGAAGAAAACAAAAATGGTCCAGGATCTTCCCACTCAGTTAGCTACAGGTGACATTTTAATAAATTTTAAGGATTCCATTTTTGTGGTGAGATGATTGAAACAGCAGAGGAAGGTACAGGATGGAAAGGAAATGCCTTCTACTCCTTCCCCTAAAGGAACTACTATAATTAGTGTCTTGGGTCTGCTCCCAATTAGTGTCTGTTCCCCACCCCCAGAAGATTTTTTTTTTTTTTAATTTAATGCATTTATCCTTTCTTGTGTCTTTCCACTTGTGACAGATTTTGAGGGCTCCTTATATCAGCATGTATAGCTTGACCTCGTTCTGGTAGCTATGCGGTGTTGCGTTGTCAGAACTGTTATCTTCTGCACACGTAGCACTGGGTTTATAGCAGGTTTCACCAGCTAGGAGCCGAGCGGCAGTGTCCCTGCTCGTCTCTGCATCTTTGTGGAGATGCGTGCATCGCTGAGTCCCTTACCAGAGGTGGTCTCAGCAGTGGGACTGCTGGGTCATAGGAGGACACAGGCACCCACGCATCCCACACAGTGCCCAGCAGAAGGTGGAGAGGGAGGGGTCTTTTGCTTTCTTGGAGCCTCCTCCCCGGGTAGTGGCTCTACCAGCCATTGGAGGATGAACGCACGCACAGATGTGTGCGGACGCTGCGAATTTAGAGCTGGCACAGCGGAGCGGCAGAGCTGATGGAAAGGGCAAATGCCAGAGTGGTTTGGTTAAAAACTCCAAATATGCCCCCGTGGTCTCACCACCCGTCTCCCCCTCTTTCAGAAGCGGCACCACGTGCTGCAGACTGCGCACCCCTCACCGCTGTCGGTGTACAGGGGCTTCTTCGGATGCAGGCATTTCTCTAAAACCAACGAGCTGCTGCAGAAGTCCGGCAAAGAGCCCATCAACTGGAAGGACCTGTGACCTTGTGACCTGGATCCTGGGGGTGACATTGACCCTGGGGATTGGGGTCTCTGAGCAGTTTTCTAGAAGCTGTGAAATAGAAGTATTGGTCGTTTATGAAGTCAAAGTAAGAAGAAAATCTCCCTTGTGATTCTCAAGCACCCTGCACGAGGGAACATGTTTCAAGTGGAGCAGCCATGAGCCAGGCTGGGAGTGGCGGCTTTATTCAGCTCGAGACGACCACAGCAGCTGTGGCTCAGGCTGCCCGGAAGGGACCTGAGGTCGAGGACTGACTC
Organism: Bubalus kerabau; assembly: GCF_029407905.1. Taxonomy (NCBI): domain Eukaryota; kingdom Metazoa; phylum Chordata; class Mammalia; order Artiodactyla; family Bovidae; genus Bubalus; species Bubalus kerabau. The sequence continues at coordinate 68,099,601 of NC_073639.1, read as the reverse complement.
TTCCCCTGTGGTAGCACCTTCATGGTTAGAGCAGGGAGAGAAGCCCCTTCTGTTACAGCCAGCTGCTGCTGGTTTTTACCTGATAGGTTAGACTTTAGATTTGGGGATGCTCACTGTTTTTATTTGGAAAGGCCCCCTTTGCCTACCCTGGCATTTCAGTCTGATCTGTGGTCTTTCATGGAGCCCTCAGAAAGACTAAGGATGTTTTGCCAGTTTCCAGAAATTAGGGATCGATTTCCTGCCTGTAGTAGACGTGAAAATTGCTAAGGAACCATCCTTGGTGTGAACTTTCAGTGAATAGAAGCTGGGAAAAGCAAATTTGGTCTTATTTATACCGTAGTTCTTCAGGTTTTTCTAAGGAGTAAGCTAATGGAGGTTGAACATGAAGCAGAAAGCATTTTAAGAGGAAAGAAATGCTTGCTTCCTAGGTACATCCTGAGTTGGAGTTTTTGAGCCACCAGAGATTGCCAATGCTGTTTTTTGATTTAGAGGGGCGGGGGTTGACTGAAATCACTTTAGAAGATTTTTCTTTTCTGAGACACTGGTGAATTTTGCTTTTTTAAAAAGATACGCAGATGTGTATATATATTTTTAATCCTCTTTTTTAAGAAACAGCCTTTATTAGGTGTGCACCTGCATCCCCAGATGACACGGTTTTGCTGTAAGCTGGGTTTAAAGGGTTAACCCAGCTGCGTTTAAAGCTGCCTGAGTTTGATAATAAAAGACTGTTGAAGTTTTACTTGTGCCTAGTTCTTCTGGGCCCTGGGTGGATGCCCTTGGACTACTCTTAACCTGGGGTCATCATGACAACCACTGTGGGCAGGAAGGGCCACACTTGCCTGTGCTTCCTCCTTCCTCCCACCCCTGCCCCCGCTCCACTGCCTGGCAGCCCTGGGCCTCCTTTGGGGCGCAAGCGGGAGGAGGTGAGGCGTGCTCAAAGCTGGGCCCCTTCCAACCCCGAGTAGCACCCTGGGCGCTGTGGAGCATGGGCGGGGGCTAGATGGGGTTGGGATCTGCTGGGACCCTCAGGGAACCTCTTAGGGCTGGAAAAAATATTTTTCCCACTCTTGATGTTGAGAAAGCAGCCATGGGTCACCAGGCATTTGAAGCATATGCGAGTCAGAGGTCAAGATGGCAAATGCGGCAGATGGGCTGGAGACAGTTGGGGCAGACACAGGTTACTCTAGAAGGAGACATCAGAAACTGCTAACATTGATCCCTGTGGGGAAGCAGCCTGGGTAGTTGAAGGACAGGAGGGAAGCAGACTTCCCACTGAACTTCCTTTTGAACCTGTAAAATTATTTTAAACTCTGTTCTCATTTACCTTTCACCCGGCTCCCTCATGTTTTTATCTTACTGAGCCACAGTACAAGGATCAAAACCAGGAATCAAAACGGCACAGGGGCTTCCCTGGTGGTTCAGTGGTAAAGAGTCTGCTCGCCAGTGGCGGAAGCGCGGGTTTGATCCCTGGTTCCGGAAGGTTCCACATGCTGAGTAGCAACTAAGCCCAGGAGCCGCAACTACTGATCCCAGGAACCCTAGAGCCTATGCCCTGCAACAGAGAAGCCCAAGCATCGAGTGGCCCCTGCTTGCCACACCTAGGGAAGAGCCCACACAGCAGCGAGGACCCAGTGCAGCCAAAAAGACTTTAAAGTGCAGTTATATTAAAAAGCTTCGTACAATGCTCCCTACTAAATACGAGCTTTATTCAAATTTCTAGTTTTCCCAGTAATGTCTTTTCTGTATCAGGATCCAGGATGCCACGTTACACTTCACTATAATGTCTCGTTCAAAGCTGGTCTGTGACATGTTCTCAGTCTTTCCCGTGATTTATGAATTGATACATTTTTGGCGATACCACAGAAGCTATGTGCCCTTCTTGGTACACCATCTCAGGGAACTAAGATTACTTAGTTTTGCATGGGCTTGTGCCTGTGGATTCCGGCACCTTCTTGCTCCCGGCTGCCTCAGATGCCTCTGTCCCGAAAGCCTGGCCTGGGGCTTCAAGCTCCAGCATCAGACTCAAGGATATAGCCCTCCAGAGACAGCTTACATTAAGTAACCCCTACAAGTCACCTAGCACTTTCCAGGTGGCACAGTGGTAAAGAACTCACCTACCAGTGCAGGAGACGGAGATTCAATCCCTGGTTCAAAAAGATCCCCTGGAGTAGCAAATGGCGACCTATGCCGATATTCTTGCCTGGAAAATTACATGGGCAGGGGAGCCTGGGGGGTTACCATGGGGGGCGGCACGGGGGAGGGTCATAAAGAGCTGGACACGACTGGGGAACTAAAGAACAGACAGCAGTCACCTAAGCTCAAATACCTGTTACAGATCCCTTACCCTCTCTGGCTGGCTGTTTCCACCTGAACCCTGACGGAGTCAGAGGAGGGACATGGGTTCAGAGCAGGTGGGTCCTTAGATCTCAGGCCGTCAGCATCAGCGTCCTCCTGGCAGGCCTGCTCCAAATCCAGGTTTCTCACCTGCCCTGTAGCTATCAGTGGAGGAGGAGGACAGACCCTTCCCAGGCTGGCACTGACAACGAAAAGCTACAACTCCCTGCTGACCCATGGGCCAAACAGGGAAACTCAGAATCAATGCTACATAACAATCAGATCAGATCAGATCAGTCACTCAGTCGTGTCCGACTCTTTGCGACCCCATGAATCGCAGCACGCCAGGCCTCCCTGTCCATCACCAACTCCTGGAGTTCACCGAGACTCACGTCCATCGAGTCAGTGATGCCATCCAGCCATCTCATCCTCTGTCGTCCCCTTCTCCTCTTGCCCCCAATCCCTCCCAGCATGAGTCTTTTCCAGTGAGTCAGCTCTTTGCCTGAGGTGGCCAAAGTACTGGCGTTTCAGCTTTAGTATCATTCCTTCCAAAGAAATCCCAGGGCTGATCTCCTTCAGAATGGACTGGTTGGATCTCCTTGCAGTCCAAGGGACTCTCAAGAGTCTTCTCCAACACCACAGTTCAAAAGCATCAATTCTTCGGCGCTCAGCCTTCTTCAGAGTCCAACTTTCACATCCATACATGAACAATCAGATACTCTGTGCCATAGAGGGATTTTGGTAAATGGAACTCTTAGAACTGGGGCACCCTGGGGACAAAGCTGGTATGGGCCTCAGTGGGTGGAATCATCTGCTCCCCGGGAGAAGGGTTTGGGCTGCAGCATCCAGGGTGGGACCCTGCTCTGGAATTCAGTTGGGCAAAAAGCCACACATGAGCTGGGCTTGGCGATGGGCCGACTCTGCAGCTTGGGCCTTGGATGGCCACCAGGGGGCGCTGAGGCCACGCCAGGAAGGCAGTGACGTGCCCAGGGGTGTCAGGGTGGCTGGGAGGTAGGAAGAACTCAGGGTAGAGGAGCCAGAGTCTTCAAGGTTGAGCAGGGCAAATGCCCTTTCGAGGCAACTCGCTGTACCTGCAGGAACTCTCTGTGCTTTGGCTCCATCTCCTCCCCCTTGGGCAGCTGGAGTTCAGAGCTGCGTCGGCGTCACCTGGGACCCCCGGAGCGGGGATTACACCGTGCAGGGTCGGGGGGCCGGAGGTGGCAGGTCTTGGCCACTTGAGGATTTCTGTTACTCCTCCTCTGCTTACAGATCATGTGACCCACCAACCCCAGTTCAAGCCACAGTTTCCCCATCTGTACGATAAGAGGGTAGGCTGGAGAATCCTTCAGGTCTTAGTTGCACCACACGGGATCTCCGTTGCATCGTGAGGAATCTTGCTTTGCAGCACATGGGCTTCTGTAGTTGTGTCCCTTGGGCTCCAGAATGCGAGGGCTCAGTTGCTCCGCAGCATGTGGGGTCTCGGTTCCCTGACCAGGGATCGAACCCTCTTTCCCTGCGTTGCAAGGTGGACTCACAAGCATTGGACTACCAGGGAAGTTTGTAGCATTTCATTTATTCTTCTCAACCATGCGGTGAAGTCATTAGATGAAAAAACAGGCTTGGCCGTTTGCCCAAAGCCACAGGTGACAGAGCAAGGATTCCGAGTCAGATCAATCTGATTTCAAAGCCCAGTAGTCCTGCCACTATTGACCCTCTGCCCAGATCATAATTTTTTGGAGTCATTAGGGAGAGATTTTCAATGGAGTGTTAAAAAAATTTCTCTGAGTTACGAATGGCTCCCCCTGGAGACATTGGAGGACACATCTGCATTTAGAGAGATGGCTCTTCCAAGGCTTGTGTGAGCTCCTCTGGAGTCAAGTAGGCTGGGCAAACAATCTAAGCCCCGCCATTGACTGAGTCCTTGACCTGCATTTTTTTTCATCCCCAACTCCAGGCTCCTGCTGATGATACCCAGGCTTCAGGAGAACCCAGGCAGCAGGCAAGAAATACGCTTCCTGAGTTGCCTCTGTGTCCCGGTGCTGCGTCACTGTGGATCCTGTGCTAGTCCTTCAGTCAAGATGCCCGAGGAGACCCAGGCCCAGGACCAGCCGATGGAGGAGGAGGAGGTGGAGACTTTCGCCTTCCAGGCGGAAATTGCCCAGTTGATGTCGCTGATCATCAACACTTTCTACTCGAATAAGGAGATTTTTCTGAGGGAGCTCATTTCAAACTCGTCCGATGCCCTGGACAAGATCAGGTATGAGAGCTTGACGGATCCCAGTAAGTTAGACTCTGGGAAAGAGCTGCACATTAATCTCATACCGAACAAGCAAGATCGAACCCTCACCATCGTGGACACCGGCACTGGGATGACCAAGGCCGATTTGATTAATAACCTGGGCACCATCGCCAAGTCCAGGACCAAAGCGTTCATGGAGGCTTTGCAGGCTGGCGCTGATATCTCCATGATTGGCCAGTTTGGTGTCAGGTTTTATTCAGCCTATTTGGTGGCTGAGAAAGTGACCGTCATCACCAAACATAACGATGATGAGCAGTATGCCTGGGAGTCTTCTGCAGGAGGGTCCTTCACAGTGAGGACTGACACAGGAGAACCAATGGGACATGGAACAAAGGTTATTTTGCATCTGAAAGAAGACCAGACTGAGTACCTGGAGGAGCGGAGAACAAAGGAGATTGTGAAGAAGCATTCTCAGTTCATTGGCTATCCCATCACTCTTTTTGTGGAAAAGGAACGTGGTAAAGAAGTTAGTGATGATGAAGCAGAAGAGAAGGAAGACAAAGAGGAAGAGAAGGAGAAAGAAGAAAAGGAGTCTGATGACAAGCCCAAGATAGAAGATGTTGGCTCAGATGAAGAGGAGGAAGAGAAGAAGGACGGGGACAAGAAGAAGAAAAAGAAGATCAAGGAGAAGTACATCGATCAAGAAGAGCGGAACAAGACAAAGCCTATCTGGACCAGAAATCCTGATGACATCACTAACGAGGAGTATGGAGAGTTCTACAAGAGCCTGACCAACGACTGGGAGGATCACTTGGCGGTCAAGCATTTTTCAGTTGAAGGACAATTGGAATTCAGAGCCCTTCTTTTTGTCCCAAGATGAGCTCCTTTTGACCTGTTTGAAAACAGAAAGAAGAAGAACAACATTAAGTTGTATGTTCGCAGAGTATTCATCATGGATAACTGTGAGGAGCTAATCCCTGAATACCTGAATTTGATTAGAGGTGTGGTGGATTCTGAGGATCTCCCTCTGAACATTTCCCATGAGATGTTGCAACAAAGCAAAATTTTGAAAGTTATCAGGAAGAATTTGGTCAAAAAGTGCTTGGAACTCTTCACTGAACTGGCAGAAGATAAGGAGAACTACAAGAAGTTTTATGAGCAGTTCTCTAAAAATACTAAGCTTGGAATACATGAAGATTCTCAAAAGAATCGGAAGAAGCTTTCAGAGCTGTTGAGGTACTATACTTCTGCTTCTGGAGATGAGATGGTTTCTGTCAAGGACTATTGCACAAGAATGAAGGAAAACCAGAAACACATCTATACATCAGAGGTGAGACCAAGGACCAGGTAGCCAACTCGGCCTTCGTGAAGCGCCTCCGGAAGCATGGTGTGGAAGTGATCTACATGATTGAGCCCATTGACGAGTACTGTGTGCAGCAGCTGAAGGAGTTTGAGGGGAAGACCTTAGTGTCAGTCACCAAAGAGGGCCTGGAACTGCCAGAAGATGAGGAAGAGAAAAAGAAACAAGAAGAGAAAAAGACAAAGTTTGAAAACCTCTGAAAAATCATGAAGGACATTTTGGAGAAGAACGTTGAAAAGGTGGTTGTGTCAAACCGGTTGGTGACATCCCCATGCTGCATCGTCACAAGCACATACGGCGGGACAGCAAACATGGAACGGATCATGAAGGCTCAAGCCCTGAGAGACAACTCCACGATGGGTTACATGGCTGCCAAGAAGCACCTGGAGATCAACCCTGACCATTCCATCATTGAGACCTTGAGGCAAAAGGCAGAGGCTGACAAGAATGACAAGCCTGTGAAGGATCTGGTCATCCTGCTGTACGAAACAGCTCTCCTGTCTTCTGGCTTCAGTCTGGAGGATCCCCAGACACATGCCAACAGGATCTACAGGATGATCAAACTCGGCCTCGGTGTTGACGAGGATGACCCCACTGCTGAGGCAGCAGCGCCGCGGTCACTGAGGAAATGCCAGCCCTGGAGGGAGACGGCGACACGTCCCGCATGGGGGAGGTGGACTGAGCGCTGCCGAGGGTCGCTCGGCTGTGTTCAGCGCTCTGTCTCCATTCCTTCCAATGTGTTTTCAAGTATTTCTTTATTTTTGTTAACATTTAAAAATCTGTATGGCATGACAACGGCATAAGAGGAGATAAGATTTCTTTATACTAAGTGTGATACTGGGATACTTTCAGCACTAGAGCAGAGCTAGTTGTTTTTTCCTAGTTTCATGTTGGCTTATTTTAACAGATGGAAGTAGTTGCTGTTTGTTGTAAGGTATGTGTGTGTAACCTCTGTTAGCTTTGTGGTCTGAAGTGTTTAGCTATCAAACGGATTCTTTAGTAGACCAAAATTTTCTGTCACTGAAATGTTCTGAAGTATATACCTTGATGTTTAAAAGAAACACTTGTCACAGCAAGTTTTCATCTTCTGGGATATACTTTTTAAAGCTTCCATCCCCTGTAGTTATGACTGCATGTGCCAGGCCTCTAGAAGTTAGTGTGTTAAGCTGAACCAACTTGATTGAAGTCACTGTCCATACATAGGGCTTGTTTTCCAAAGAAAAATACTGTTTAGAGTAGCAAAATGATAAGCCTGCCCAGGCATGTTGTAAAGCCACTGGAAAGGTAACTTGGAGCAAGTTTTGTGAATGGAAATGTAGTGCTCAAGTCACATTCTGCTTCAAAAAGCTGTAACAAATACAGATGAATTAAAAGAAAAAAAAAAAAAAGAAATACGCTTCCTCCTTGTAAGTCCACCGGAAAAAATCCCATGAGATTCGCTATTTGCTAACTCTTCCTTCTTGAAAAACGTGCCCAGAAATGAAGTCGCTCTGGCAGGGTGAAGCTGTACCTGGCATACCCACCGCTGAAATCATGTGTGCATTAGTTCAGCGCCCTTACGGGTTTTTCCACTTGCCAGGCCACTGAACTGCGGTCCCCTTATCTTTTCTCGGAGCACAATGGAATGCCCTTTCGTGCGGCCTTGGCTCCCCCCGCCCCAGCTCTGGCTCGGATCTGGACATGACCTTTGTCCTACAAGCCTCTAGCCCCCCCTCCCTCCACACACACACCCCAGCTGCGGAACACTCTGTAACCGTGGCACAGAGCCGATTTATGTCTTCTCCGTCAGTCCCCGAGACAGCCATCTGACCCTGCATAGGAACGGAGCTGTTTGGTTCTGTTTTTTTTTCCCCTGAGTCCTGAAAAATAGGAGACATTTCATCAGGTGGCATCTTCCTTGAGACCCTTGAGATGCAAGAGATTTTACAAAGTCTTTCTTGAGACGCAAGAGATTGCGGGGACAGAAGCCAGGAGATCTTTTGAAAGTGGTCATCTTGGGCCTTCACTGTGGGCTTGTTCCAAGACATTTCATGGACACCCCACGACCTGCTCAGGGTTAATTTTCCACACGTGTCAGGAGGGCCAAAATGACTATTGCTGACGGCAGCTTGGACTTTAAATGACCCGTGGTTCAGAGATCTAGGGATTTTGAAATAAAGCGAGGAATGGGATTAAAAGGAGGTGACAGAACTTTTCCCACTTCGCCTGGCTTATGCAGCTCTTCACAGCCTTGGAAGTGGAGTGCCCCAGGGATATTTTTAAACAGCAGGAGCTAGTTCATCTGAAAGTGACATTTATAGTCCCCGCAGTGAGCAGCTGGCTAGCTGACATTCAGGTCCTCAGCAAAAAGGAAACCTGGAAAATTCAGCCTGGATGCCCAGTTGAAAGGACATGGGGAAAGGAAAGAGGCAGAGATAAGTGGTAAGTGAGCTTCCCTCTCCCTGGGGTCATTGACCACACAGCCAGTGTCCAGGTGAACAGGAATTTAACACATAGCGAGGACAGCCTCTGGACAGAAGCATGGCTGGCTGTGAGAAGCTGATGTAAAGGGTTGGAAATGTAATGTAGATGAAGGACCTTTCTTTGCTTCTATAAATGGTTATGTTGCTGGGGATCCCTGTGCAAACTTTTATCAGTTCCCCAAACCAGACGAGTTTAGGCTTACCTAAAAGGCAAGGGGGGAGATTTTTGACTCCCAAAGCTTCTGTCTTCAGGAAGAGAATTCTGTTTCCTATAGATGTCTGATTTCTCAAACTTGCTCTTTTTTTTTTTTTAAATGCAGACTGTTAAGAGTCAAACATTTCTGGTGTCCTCTGGGGCTAGAAAGACATGATTTTGTTTCATTTTTTAAAAGCATAGTACCAAGGAAGTCTTGAATCAAGCATGTAGTAAAATAGGGCTCCTCCCTGAACCATCCTTCGGTCTCTCTCTCCTCCTTCCAGGGAGTCCCACCTTTAACAGTGCACGTGTGTGTGCTCAGTCGCTTCAGTGTCTGGCTCTTTGTGACCCTATGGACTGTACACCGCCAGGCTCCTCTGTCCATGGGATTCTCCAGGCAAGAACACTGGAGTGGGTCGCCATGCCCACTTCCAGGGAATCTTCCCGACCCAGGGATCGAACTTGAGTTTCTTACGTCTCCTGCATAGGCAGGCGGGTTCTTTACCACTCGTGCCACCTGGGAAGCCCCTTTACAATGCACAGTTTAGTGTAAAACTTCCCAGACCTTATGTCCTTCAGACTTTTTGTTCTGAAAATGCACTGTGTTCTTGATCCCGTCTCTCACATCAGTCATTACTGTTATTTTGACACACACAGGCATGACTGAGGGGGAGTTCCCAGGAAGCAGGTCTTTTTCAATTCAAAAACTGGAAGGTATAGACATTGTTTTCTAAATAATTTTTGCTTCTAACAGTGTCTTGGGGCATCTTTTCCAAGATGTGATTTCTTTACTGACTGACCTCTCCAGGTTTTAAATGGAAAGACCCAGCCCATCCTAAGTCAGGTGATCAGAGTTGCAAGCATCCCCAGAGCGTGACTTTATTTGAAGAGCTCTAGGAAGGCATTTTGTGTTCATGCAAAAGAGTTTTATGTGCCCCTGCTTGGTGTCATGTAAACTCCCTCAGCCTCTTGTTACCTTCAGATCTGAGATAGAAATTAGAGTATGACTTTATACCAGATACTTGATCTTTACGGGGAAATAAACACTTTAATTTCCCAGGTAGCTCAGTGGTAAAGAATCCATCAGCCAATGCAGGAGACCCAGGTTTGATCCCTGGGGGTTTGAGAAGATCCCCTGGAGAAGGAAATGGCATCCCACTCCAGTATTTTTTTTTTTAATTGTACTTGTTTATTTTTAATTGATTGATGAACACTTCACAATATTGGTTTGATTTCTGCCATACATTAGCATGAGTTAGCCATAGGTGTACATATGTCTCCTCCCTCAAACCTTCTTCCTGCCTCCCCACCCTTCCCCACCCCTCTGGGTTCCTACAAAGTCCTGGTTTGAGTCCCCTGAGTCATACAGCATGTTTTCATTGGCTATCTATCTTCCATATGGTAGTGTCTATGCTTCCATGCCCCTCTCTCCATGCATCTCACCCTCTCCTTCCTCTCCCCTGCCCTTGTCCGAAAGCCTGTCCTCTATGTCTGCGTCTCATTGCTGCCCTATAAGTAGATTCATCAGTACCATCTTCCTAGATTCCCTGTATATATATGTTAATATACTTGTTTCTATTTGTTTTTCTCTTTCTGACTTACTTCACTCTGTATGATAGGCTCTAAGTTCATCCACCTCATTAGAACTCACTTGAATGTGTTCTTTTTTGTGGCTGAGTAGTATTCCATTGTATACATGTACAACATCTTCTCTATCCATTCATCTGTCGATTGACATCTAGGTGCTTCCATGTCCTAGCTATTGTAAATAGTGCTGCAGTGAACACTGGGGTACATGTATCCTTCTCAATTTTGGTTCCTCGGGGTATATGCCTAGGAGTGGTACTGCTGTGTCATATGGGGGTTTTATTCCTAGTTTTTTAAGGAATCTCCATACTGTCTTCATAGTGGCTGTATCAATTTACATTCCCACCAGCAGTACAAGAAGATTCCTTTTTGTCCACACCCTCTCCAGCACTTGTTGTTTGTGGATTTTTTCATGATGGCCAGTCCATTATTCTTGCTGGGAAATCCCATGGCCAGAGGAGCCTGGCAGGCTATAGTCCAGGGGGTCGCAAGACTTGGACATGACTCAGTGACTGTGTGTGTATTCTAGTTGCTTCAGTCGTGTCCAATTTTTTGTGACCCCATGGACTGTAGCCCATCAGGCTTCTCTGTCTGTGGGATTCTCCAGGCAAGAATACTGGAGTGGGTTGCCATTTCCTCCTAAAGGGGATCTTCCTGACTCAGGGATCGAACCTGAGTCCCTTTACCACTAATGCCACCTGGGAAGCCCATTAACTACTCAGGTTCTAATCAGTAGGCTGGGTGCCTTACATCTTGCTTTATGTATTTTTAAACTTTAGTACAACAAATTAACTTTTTTGGGAAACGCATTCAGAGGTAGAGTGAATAATAGCACAGCAAGCCCTACACATTGACCAGCCGCCTTCAATGGCAGTTGACCTTCTGCTCTTGTAGTTTCTCCTACTCACACATATACCTTTCCCTCCTGTATTTTCCTCCAACATTTTATTATGAACATTTTCAGACATACAACAACACTGAAAGAAAGTTACAGTGAGCGCTCATACACCCACCACTTAGATTCTGCCAGTAACTGTTTATTATATTTGCTTCATCACATGTCTGTTTCTCTATCTACACTTTTTACACATTTCTTTTTTTTGGCCGCGATCTTAATTTCCTGACCAGGGATCTAACCTGGGTCCCCTGCATTGTGAATATGGAGTCTTAACCACTGGACCGCCAGGGAAGTCCTGTACACATTTCTTAGAAATTGTAGTCTTCAATACCTTTTCCCTTGAATACTTCAGTAACTTGAGTTACTCAGTAACTCAAGTTCTGTTTCTCTGGAGTATTTTCAAGCAAATCTCAGAGCCAGATAAATACTTCAGTACGTTGCTCTAAAAGAGATGAGGACTTTTTACAAAAGCCATTGCCAGGACTTTCCTGGTGGTCCAGTGGCTAAGACTCCACCCTCCCAATGCAGGGGCCCAGGTTCAGTCCCTGGTCAGGGAACTAGATCCCACACGCTGCCAGTAAGAGTTTGCAAGTTGCAGCTAAGACCTGGCGCAGCCAGTTAAATAAATAAAAATGTAAAGTCATTGCCATGATTATCTACCTCCAGCGCAATTAATGCTGTTTCCTTTATCCAGTATCCAGCTCATGCTCAGTGTCCTCTGGTCATCTCAAAGATTTTGTCCTTGAGGTTGTTTTGTTCAAATCAGGACCCATGAAAGGTCGTAGTAAGTCTCTTTTCACCTAAAGTAATCACTACCCTCCTTTATTAAATGACAGTTGCTTATTGAAGAAATGGAATCATGTGTCCTGTAGAATTTTCCCCATGCTGAATTTGGCTGATTAAGCAGAATAAGCACCCTCAAGGCATCATGTAGCAAGCTTCTCTGTCCTTCTTAATAAAGTATTAAGTCTAGAGTCTTGAATGAACTCAGGTCCAAATGCAGAGCTGTTGCTGTATACTCATCATGTCCTGTCGAGAAGAACAGAATGTCTGATTATCCCACTTGCAGTGATACCGACTCATCACAGAGTCGGGATAACCTGATCTCCGTTGTGAAATTCCTCTTCAACCTTTCCCCAGATGGCTTTACAAGTCACCGACGGTCGGAGCCTAGGACATTATTATTTCGTTATGGTTGTGAATCATGGTTTCCTACTGCCATCAGTCATTCCGCGTTTATGAGCCATCCCTGTTCTATGACTTAGAACTTTCACCCACCGCTTGGTAACCTTGAAGTATACAGGGTCTTTTCCTACAGCAAAGGCAGGATAGATGCTCAATCACATCTCTTTCTTTGGTAATTCGGTCTCCAAAGTAATAAGTGGTGCCACGGCAACCTTCCAGGTGTCAGTGAGGGGCGGGGTTTGTGTTTGTCTTCATAACATTATGACCTTATGATTTTCAAAAATGTCAATATATTTGATGTATTTCAATCCACTGCAATTGTCGTCTCATTTTTTGGCCCTAAGTATCTTTTTTTTGGCAGGGAAGGCCATTCAGGGTGTACCTCCTGTGTTTACAAATCTGCCCCAGCCCTGGAGTCAGTCATTTCTCCAAGGGGTCCTGGTTCCTTTTAGTGGGAAATATACTTAGAAATCATAATCTGGACATCAGGGAAGTTCGTGACCGTATGACATGATTCCCGTGGTTGCTCTGTTCGTAATGGACTGGAGAGACATGACTGGGGGCAGGTAGATGGGTCAGGAGGCTGGTACACTGGTCCCCGTGAGAGAGAACTGTGGCTTAAAGTTGGTCTTAGGCAGAGCACTTCGCAGAAGGCTTGAAGCATCCTGGGAAATGCAACCAATGGGAAATGCATAATAGAAACATGCTTTCATGATTTGCATTGTTTGTATATTAGTGAACTGAAACCTTACCAAAACTCTCTGAGGAAGGCATTCTTACCATACCCGTCGAATCCTCAAGAAAACCAAAGCTCAGAGAGGTGAGGAAACTTGCTCAAGATCATGCAGAAAATAAAGAGCAGAAATCTTGAATCTAGCATCTCCAGATCCAGTACTTCAACCAATACACTGTGTTGCTCATAGGTGTCATTATTTCAAACTCAAAAAGAAAAAAAAAACACCTAGATTAATTTCTGGCACTAAACCTGATCCCTCATCAGTGAGGCCGACTTGCTTACACTTCATGAGATTGTAAACCGGGATTCCAGGGTGAGAGGGCTGGGTCCCAAGGGCAGAGCCAACCGTCAGACCCCGTCCCTGCCCCTTGGCATTTCTGTGTCACTACACTTTAGCAGGAAGTGGCCCTTGAGACCGCTGCTGCTACTGTTGTCTGTACAGCCTACGAGCTCTTCTAAGTTCATTATTTATTATTTATGCAGGCTTTGGTATGTTTCAGAACGAGAAAGCTGAGGTCCCAAGATTCAGATACATACTGTTAAAGGGTTTCTGGGTGAGGGCGCCAGGGCTCGAGCCCCCAGACTCTGACTCTGTGTCTACAGCCAGCTTTTTGTTTTCAGTCCGGAAGGGACAGGACAGAGGAGAGGTTGCTTCTTTTTAGGGAGGTGAGTCACCCGTCTGTGGGGCTCAATCGATTCAGCTCTGAAGTTGGCAACTGCATTTCCAAAGCTGGCAGGAAGCATGGGGGCAGCCTTGAAAGTGAACTGCAGTCCCCAGGGTGGTGTATGGCTCAGATGGGAAGGAGGTGCCCCCCGCCCCGAGTTACACCACTGCCTTCCAGGCTGGACGCTGCAGTGGTGCCACCCGGGGACCAGCCTGAGTGGAGGCGCTCAGCCAACAGAGCCAGGGGTGACGGGAGGAAGAAGTCCCCATCATATAACAGCTCTACCTCGTAGGGGAAAACAATGCATTGGATCCCTGGCCCCCAAGGCAGGGGCCATCCTTCATTTACACCAAGCTAAACAGTCTGCCTGTGGCTTCCCAGGTAGGTCAGTGGTCAAAAATCTGCCTACCAAGCAGGAGACGTGGGTTCCATCCCTAGGTCGGGAAGATGCCCTGGAGGAGGAAATGGCAACCCACTCCAGTATTCTTGCCTGGAAAATCCTATGGACGGACGGGCGACAGTCCATGGGGTCGCAAAGGGTCAGATACAACTCAGCGACTAAAGAACAAGAGCAAACAATTCACCCACCCTGTGAGTGCATTTAATTGTCCTGGTAGGCTGCTGAGGTTGGGGAAACTAAGGCTCAGGTTACCCACTCTGCTGGTAGGTAGGTGGCAGAGCTGAGATTCCTGCTGGGGTGGCCTGGCTGTAGCACCTTCTCTGAGCTTTCTCCATAGCTCCAGCCCTCTCCATCTCCAAGAAGGAGGTGTGGCCCCCACCTTGCTCACCATCCCCGTCTGCTACCCCACCCCCAACCCCACCCTTTTCTCAGCGCCAGGCCGACCGTGTAGGGTTTCTGGAGAGATTCTGTCTCCTCCTGATCCTGTACCTCTGCCTGGTGAAGTCACACGCCTTCCTTCTCAGCTGAGATATCCCTGAGAAAGCTTTCCCTCACCTCTAAGACTGAGGCAGGGCCCCTGCTTCATGCACTTCAAGTGCTTCTCCTTCGTGGCGATTCTCCTGCTTGTGCCCTTACTTCGCTCCGAGATCTTAACTTGCTTCCCACTGAGAGTGTAAACCCTGGCTGGGCAGGACCATTCCCGCTCTGTTTGCTCCATATCTGCCGGGAGCCGGCGAGAGACATTCCACTCGTGACAAAGGTCATGAGGAAGGAGGCTCGGCATATGCAAAGGCGGGATCGAGCCTCGGGAGTGCCCCCGGATATTCTCGAGCATCTACCCCCAAAAAACCAGAGTCTGCCTACTTTATTGCTTTGTGCTCTCACCTCTGACTTTACCGGGGGCTGTCCCCCACCACCATCTCGCTCTCTCTGTCAAAGAGTTAACTTACAGCTCCAATTAATAAAGTTCCTGGGCAATTAGGAGTGTTTAAATCCAAATCCCTCAGATGGCTCTCTAACTCGCCTGACAAGTTTACCCGGACACCTACAGCTATGCATACGATTGTTTACAGTCTCCCAGCCTCGAGAGGCACGGGAAGCTTAAGATATTCAAATCGCTTAGAGCCTCTCAGAGAGTTAGAAACTGTCAGAACAAAACTGGTAAAAGATTTCATTGATGAGCCAATGTTTGTTGCCAAGTTCCCACATCCCCTGAATTGTATCCTTGAATGTGCATTAATTAATATAGTTGGTATGTAGAAAAAATAAGTAGTGGCCTTGGTGTTAGTAACTTTAGACCCTTAAGGTAATAAATTCTTTCCTTTGTAAACCCATTACACACCCGCCCTATAGGAATGTAATTTTATCTTCGAAAGATGGCGCCAAACCTTAAAATAATTACTCTTAGAGAAAATAAGTCTTTGTTGATAAGTCCTTGTCAAGAGTCATAAAATGTTAATAGGCCTTCTGGCCAGAAGATGATGTAAATCACCTAAACCATTTGTATACGATAAATTTACAGGAAAGAAACCCTGGTTTTTGATAAGCATCAAAGACTGCTGACTTCGCATCCCCTATTATCCTCTATGTGTAACTTAGGGTATAAAAGCCCCTGTTGAAAATAAAGCTATGGGCCTTGCTCACCAATGCTTGGTCTCCCCATGTCATTCTTCCCTTTAACTTCCAGCTGAGTGTCCATCTGGAGCGCGGATATCCTCTGCGACCATTTATTTGCCTGGGCTTCTAAGACCCACTCGAGAAGGTGTCTAAGGTGGGGCACCTTCCGCTATTTGAGAGGGCGCCTGCGGCCTCCGTGGTCAGAGCTAACCTGGTGTCACAGGTTATATTGATTTTCCGCGTAAACCAAGCCACTCAGCTTCTTTTCTCCACTGAATTTTCCTACTGAGCTATCCTCATTCTATTACTCTTTATTATCTCTAATTAACATTTGAATAGGTCGCCTAGCCGTCTCTCCTTCAAATACCCTGGATCAGCCGGGGCTGGACCCCGGCACATATCCATGACAGCCGGCACCTCGCCTGTGCCCAGGAATTACCTGCTTGTGAATGAGTGATGGTTGAAGAATGCAAATTCCTGGCACAGAAGGAAGAGAGGGGAAGGAGGGTAGAGTTCCCTCTGGAAGGTGGAGGGGACCTCAGGCGCGCAGAAGTCAGCTTCTGCAGTTTCTATAGGAATGACGCCAGTGAGACAGGATCAGGACAGATGAGCCCGAGAGACCTCTGAGCTCACAGAGGAAGTTTTCCTCTGGAGGTGGGGGATCGCTGCTCTT
Source organism: Bubalus kerabau (assembly GCF_029407905.1). NCBI lineage: Eukaryota > Metazoa > Chordata > Mammalia > Artiodactyla > Bovidae > Bubalus > Bubalus kerabau. The sequence goes on along the minus strand of NC_073639.1, from coordinate 68,083,249 downwards.
ACATTCCTCCAAGACAGGGGCCAATCTGGAACCTTTCGGGCTGGTTTTGCCTGCCCCCACCCCCACACACACAGGTCAACCCCATCCAAAGCTGGACTTGTCTCCCCAGGTGTAAATCCAGCACCTGCCATGTAACAGGCACCAGGGACGTGCCCCTTTCAAGGTCAACAGTTCCAGAGGACCCTGGGACTTCTGATTCTGAGCCTTTCCCGACTGCAGGAAGAACTGAAATGTACAGACTTTTCTCAAATGTGTTTTCCTGCTGGAAGCTGGGTTCTTACATCGGTGGCCCCTGAGGCCGCACACCTGCTCGATTCTAGGACCAACTGGGTGTTGGTATTTCAGGCTTGCTCTATCAGTGTTTGCTGAGATTCTCCAGAGGCCTAGGTGTTCTGACAGGTGACAAATTTCAGAACTGCCGACCCTCCCCGTGTCTCTTCCAGGCTTCTGATTCCATCCATCCAAGAGGGTGGCCAGTTAATCAATTGAATCAATAGTTTGCTCACCTCCCCCTCTTAGGAGTCTAGGCTTTGGAGTCAGGCAGAACAGGGCTGGGTTCTATGCATCTCCAAAGCTGTGTGACTTTGGGAAACTCACTCTCCCTCTCTGGGCATTGGATTCTCATGCCTGATCTGTGAAATTTGATAAGATACTTTCCCTGTAGGACTACATGAGGAGTAAACGAGATCCTGAATGCAGGATGCTCATTATAATGGGAGGGGTGAGAAGTGAAGTTGCTCGGTCGTCTGCGACTCTTTGCGATCCTGACTGTAGCCTACCAGGCTCCTCCGTCCGTGGAATTTTCCAGGCAAGAGTACTGAAGTAGGTTGCCATTTCCTTCTCCAGGGGATCTTCCCGACCCAGGGGTTGAACCCAGGTCTCCTGCATTGCATGCAGACGCTTTACCCTCTGCGCCACCAGGGAAGCCCCATAATGGGAGGGGTAGCTGTTGTTATTTATTAGCTGTTGTTCGTAGTTGAAGAATAGCAGAGCACAGAGTCTGTTCCCAGAGGTGGAGGCTGCAGTTCTCTTGCTGTTCCTCAGGGGGCAAGGAATTGTGGACGCAGTACTGGTGCCCTCAGCCACAGTCGCAGGGAAAGGTGAGGTTTGCGGATTACACAGCCGGTGTGATTTCTCAAGTCTCCCCATTTGTAGGGAGCTATACCTAAATATCTTCTTTAGATGCAAACTTTCTAAAGAAAACAAATGATTATCCCTTCACAGTAGAACCATTCTGCTGGTTACTGCTCCCAGTTTAGTGACTTTGGCCGAGTTCCCATCTTTAGACAGTAGAGTTAGAAATTTGCCATCCAGCAGGTGTCGAGGGCAAATTCTCTTTGAGATTTCCTGCCCCCTTGGCAACCTGGTGAACGCCTATTCCTCCTTCAAAGGCCCAGAGTAGATGTCATCTCTTTAATTTTTCCCCTGTCCATCTCCACACCTGGAAGCAGTTCTTTCCGAACTGCCTTCCACAGACTTCCCTGGTGGTCCAGTGGTTGAGTCTGCCTTCCAATGCAGATAACATGAGTTCCATCCCTGATTAGGGAACTAAGATACCACATGCCACACAGTGCGGCCAAAAAAAAAAAAAAAAAAAAGAAAGAAAATGAACTGCATTCCAGATGTGACTTTTACTGATTCTGGGATTCTAGTGGCTAAATCTTGATTTTAAAAGGTTATTTTTCCCTTTGGATAGAACTCTCCCATCTCTCCCAAAACCTTTCCCAGGAGAAGAACCCCCAAGGCTAGAGAAGTCGTTTTGTTATTTATTTCTTGTTGCATTTTAGTTTCTTAAAGGCATGGATGCAGAGATTTAAAAACAAAGCCAGGGCTCTAAGAACCCAAGCAGCGCCCCCAACAGTCACTTCTCAGGTCCGGGGTTTTAGGACGTTCTTCGGGGCTTATGGGGGAAATTGTGCACAGAGAGCCCTTCCTCGGGGCTTATGGAGGGAAACTGTGCACAGAGAGCGGAGGACATGAAGATTAGGAGTGTGGGCTTCACAGCATGGCCACCTGCATCCTATCGGTGTGAGCCTGGGAGGCGATGGGGCCCACGGAAGGTGAGGAAGAGGCGGTGCCTTTGTAGAGGACTTCAGGGGCCCCTCTTGATGAGACCATGTGTGTGAAGCTCTCAGCACAGTGGCCGCGCGCTCAGAAAATGCTGCTGGCAGGAAGACACACCCCTCTGATCTATTAGGGATAAACTTCCTGTCCCGTACCACTGTCTCTGGGACTTCCCTGCCCATCCAGTGGTCAAGACTCTGCACTGCCCATGCAGGGGGCGTGGGTTTGATCCCTGGTCAGGGAACTAAGATCTCACAGCCGCAAAAATAAAAAATAAAAAACCAAAATAAATATAAAATTAAGAACCTCATCTCTCTGAATAACATAAAAAGTCATACACACACACACACACACACACACAGTTTTCAGGACTATCTCTGTTGGATCAGGGAACAGACAGAATTTAATTAACAGACAGGAATTCAGCCTGATTTAACATCTGCTGCAGCCCCACAGATGGCCTCCTCTTTGGAAGAAACCACCTGCCCCACAGGCCTGCAAAGCTGAAGGGGGTCCAGGGAGTGTCTCTCTGTGAGGGTCTTCCTGTCCCACTCGGGCACCTGAGCAGTGTCGGACTGGGGCGGCCACCCGCGTAGAAACACCCAGTCTGTTTCTGTCCCTTGGTGGAGGAGAATCTCACCATCACCAGCTGTGTTCTTTCCATTTTGGTTCAGCAGGAAGGGGAGGGTGGTGTTCGACAGGTCTCAGTTGATCCTACCAGTAATCCTATGACATGCGTGAGGCTGGGGATTTTCCCTCCTTTTCTTGATGGGGAAACAGATTCAGAGAGGGGACAGGATTCGTCAGAGACAACCCTCTGGGGGGCAGAGTGCCACCAGGCGGTGATCCATCCTGCCTGAGGCTCTCTGCTTGGATCAACTGCGCTCAGCGCCCTGCCTGAGTGACTGCTCTGGATTCTCAGCGCCTCCTCTGGGAGCTGTGCCCTTACACTGTTTTGCCGATGAGCATGCTGAAGCTCCTTCGCCCAGAACTCACCCCGTGTGAGGTGAGAACCCACGTCGGTGTCCCGGGCACCCACCAAGGTACCTGAGGACAGTGGGTCTTTACAGTGACTATTGTCCCACGCTGGCCTGGAGCGGGGGATCTTGGTGCCACTCACAGCATTGTCATGAATTTCACATGTGACCTCTGGCCTCTGCTCACCCACCAAGCAAGAACACTGGACCTGCCAAGTGTCCCCCTCTCAGGCTGGCAGGTGGGAACCTGAGTGGCTTATGGGGAAACACAGGGTTACCTGCGACACCCCAAACCTAAGGGCCAGAGTGCAGGTTGAATTATCTACTGGCAGGTTTGACCGCCTTGGGGGCCTGGTATAGCTTCCTCTATCACTGTAATGCTCTCTGAATTTGCAAAAGCATGTTGCACCATCGCCTGCTAGCCCGAGGGGCCTTGGAGTTCATCTGATGTTTTTGTTTGTTTCCATCAGGCTCACCTTGGCCAAACCCAGGTTGTGCTGGGACGGACACCTCCTGCCAGTGTCTGACAGGCGAACACATGGGAGCAAGAAGCTGGCCTGGTTATGGGAGTGCTTTCTGTTGAATTTTGGCTGCACTGGGGTCTTCCTCGTGGCTCTCGGGCTTTCTCTAGTTGCGGTGTGCAAGCTTAGTTGCCCCTTGGTATATGCAATCTAAGTTCCCTCACCAGGGATGGAACCTGTGTCCTCTGCATTGGGAGGCGGATTCTTAACCACTGGACCCCCAGGGAAGTCCCTACAGGAGTATTTAAAACTCTAGAGACTTGGAGTTGGGCGAGAGGGTGGGTGATTGCATGAACAGTGAAGTAGGCTCTAACTCCAGGATGGTGGGAAGCCAGAGGGAGGTGGCCCACTGGGCCCTAGAGCCGCTGAGAGCACAGACAGCTTCTTAAGTACTCAAGTTTGAACCCGCAGGAGGGAGAAGGGCAAGGACCTTGGCAAATGGCTTATATTTACAGATGGCAGATAAGGGTGCCTGACTTGGGAGAAAGCTCACTTGTGTACAGCACGGGCTGGTCCAAACTCCTCCCCAACCCTGGCCTGATGCATGACACCAGGCTCCTGATGAAACAGGACACTCCACGGCCCACTTCCCTTAGTCACCCCGGTGGCGCCTGTCGAGAGTGCAGCCAGCGGCCCGGCAGCGGGGGTAAGCGGCAGTGAGTGCTCAAGAGTTCATCTCTGTGGGAAGGGAACGGATGGCTGGTTTAACACTGACTTGCTGCCCTTCTCTGTCCCTTGAAGGCTCAGCCAGGTATGGTTGGGTGTGCTGCGGCAGGGGAGGGTGGGGGAGAGCTGGAAAACAAACCCCTGACCTGTCTCCCTCTCCAGTCCCGTCTGGCCACCAGCCAGCACCTGTTGGAAGTGAGCAGTTTTCTGCCTGTGTTACGGTCAAGGCCACAATTGCCCTGGCACCAGGCAGCTGTTGCTTGTGTTCGGTTTGCAAGAAACAAAAATAGCTTTGGCCCTCCGCTGGGTTTTCGGGTCAGCTGGGTTGTTTCAGTGAAGGGCAGGAGCTCAGCATGGCTTGTCTGCCAGGGTTCACGGGAAGGATGTCAATGGCCTTGATTGCCCGTGGGTCTGAACCACATGCACAGTGCTCCTTATAGACGGCTGTGCACACCTGGTTCCACCCTCTAGGTTCATGGCTGGGTATCTGACTTTAGGATCATATCCAGGTGTTCAGGGCAACACCCTCCACTTTATGGGATTTACTTATATCCACTTTTGATGGTGGTGCAGTGGGAAAGGTACCGGCATGGGCCTGAGTATAAGCAGAGTCAAGGAACTGAACTCCGAGCCACAGTTTACTGACTTGTAAAATGGGACTGAAATAGAGACCGTAGCAGTTGTAACATCCACCGGGTTGTCCTGAGGATTGGGATCTTGAAGGCACTGTACATGCTTGATGGCTCCTTGATGCCTCTGATAGCATTTACACAAATGTTATCTAGGTTATTCAAAGAGCAACGGTGAGGCCTGTAAATGGGGCAAGAATTGATATCCCCATTTTACAGATGAGAAAACTGAGGCTCAGAGGCGCTTTCTCAGAGAGTTCCACGTTTGTCTCTATGTACTTGTGAAAAGTTCTCATATGGTGGCCTATGGGCCACCCCTCTCCCCCCAATCATCACACTGGCAAGAGTAGGGAATATGGGGATTTCCCGGTTGGTCCAGGGGCTGAGACCCTGTGCCCCTGATGTGTTGAGGTCCTTTAATGGACCGGAACCTGGTGGTCCAGAGTCGATGATAAGAAAGTAAAGGAGAGAGAAAGAGGCTGATATTCCTTGGTTTATGCAGAAAACCAATAAAGCTCCTGACTCGGGGCTTGCGCTGTTCACGAAGTCACCTGGCGCCCTCTCGATGGGGTGAAGGCACAGAGCACCTTCTCGAGAGGGTCTCAGAAGCCTGGACTGGAAAGTGAACACAGCGGGCTCTGCGCTCCAGAGAAATAGCCTGAGAGAGAGAGAGAGAAAGAGAGAGAGAGAGAGAGAGGACACGGGGACCCAAGCTCTGATGGAGCAAAGGTGTTTTATTCAACATTGTGTGGGTATTTATACTGCCTTACAAGGTAGCTATTTTCGGCAGAGATAAAATCAAAACTTACAAGTTATCAAGGAAACATGAGGTCATCCATATGAAAGAGAGAGGGTTGTAAATAATCACTTTAACCGTATGGTTCATAAAAAGGAAGAGGGTCGTAAATAGTTACTTATCACCGTATGGAAAAACTAACGAAGGAAATGCATGCATTCCTAAGCCCCTACTCCTAATTCCTAAGCTTGCTACTCCACTTAATTTCTGAATATTCAGGAATTAATAAGGGTCAGAGGATTCATGACAGATCCAAAACAGCACACAGGAAGCCTCCTGTTAAATGCTTCCTGACACTAATGCAGGGGGTTGGGGTTCGATGCCTGGTCAGGGACCTAGATCCCACATGCTGCAACTAAAGATCCCACGTGCCTCAACAGAAAGGTCCCTCCTGCTGCAACCAAGACCCAGTGCAGCCCGATTTAAAAACAAAAAAACAAACAAAAGAATATAGGGAAAGACTCTGAGGTTTTTTGCGCAGGTAACCTCTATAGATGGTGACTGCAGCCATGAAATTAAAAGGCGCTTACTCCTTGGAAGGAAAGTTATGACCAGCCTAGATAGCATATTCAAAAGCAGAGACATTACTTTGCCAACAAAGGTCCGTCTGGTCGAGGCTATGGTTTTTCCTGTGGTCATGTATGGGTGTGAGAGTTGGACTGTGAAGAAGGCTGAACGCTGAAGAATTGATGCTTCTGAACTGTGGTGTTGGAGAAGACTCTTGAGAGTCCCTTGGACTGCAGGGAGATCCAACCAGTCCATTCTGAAGGAGATCAGCCCTGGGATTTCTTTGGAAGGAATGATGCTAAAGCTGAAACTCCAGTCCTTTGGTCACCTCATACGAAGAGTTGACTCATTGGAAAAGACTCTGATGCTGGGAGGGATTGGGGGCAGGAGGAGAAGGGGATGACAGAGGATGAGATGGCTGGATGGCATCACTGACTCATTGGACGTGAGTCTGGGTGAACTCTGGGAGCTGGTGATGGATGGGGAGGCCTGGCGTGCTGTGATTCATGGGGTCTCAAGGAGTCGGACACAACTGAGCAACTGAACTGAACTGAACTGAACCGAACCTCTGCAAGGTAGATTTGGGATGTTAGGTCCACTGGCCCCTATCAGAATTAACAGCAGATCTTAGAGTGAGAAAGGAGGCCAAAGTGGGGAGAATTGCTGATCCCTTCCATTCATTAGCATGCCCAGTTTAGAGCTTGGCTGCTTTACCCACCAACCCTCAATTGCTTACCATGCATGTTTCTCGCCATCTCGCCCGTCTGCCCAACCACTTGACCCCTCTCCATGCACCACCTCTCCATCCTTCTACCTGCAGCCCCCATCAGCCATCCATTCACCCAGCCAGCAAGTTATCAGGGTGCCCATGTCATATAAAACCAGAGAGTGGCTGGTTTTCCAGTGGGAATCAATGTGAAGACTGCATCCTCAGGGTTCCGAAACCTCAAACCATTGCAGCGTGTTTTTGCTCTTTTATTTTCTCAGCAATAACTCAAGTGGTTTTCTGTTTAGAGTAGTGGGCAGCTCAGCATTTCCATTTAATGCACTTATAGTTTCTTATTTCTCAGAACCTCCAACGTGTACATTTATTTTTCAGAAATATTCATGTGTTCAGCCGCGCTGGGGCTTTGTGGTTGTGGCTCGTGAACTTTTACTTGCGGCAGTTGTTCCCTGACCAGGGATCGAACCCCGGCAGCCCCCTGCACAGGGAGCATGGAGTCTTAACCACTGGACCCTCGGAAAGTCCCACCAATGTGTACATTTAAAGTGTACCTAAAATCAGCCACGTTTGTACAAGGTCTTCCGCTTGGCACTCTTCTTCAGAACTGCTGTGGAGACACCAGCTGGTGTTCCTGAATGCAGCTTCAGAAATGACATCTGAAAATCAAAATTGCAGCCTGCTTCAAGCCATCTCTCCCAGACCCATATGGTGAAGAGACTCTTGCCTTTCTCTTCTCCAGGGGATCTTCCCAAAAGTGAAGTGAAATGAAGTGAAGTGAAAGTCGCTCAGGCGTGTCCGACTCTTTGTGGCTCCATAGACTATACAGTCCATGGAATTCTCCAGGCCAGAACACTGGAGGGGGTAGCCTTTCCCTTCTCCAGGGGATCTTCCCAACCCAGGGATCAGAACCCAGGTCTCCCACGTTGCAGGCAGATTCTTTACCAGCTGAGCCACCAGGGAAGCCTGATATTTGTCAAATATCAACTGGTCATAGGTGTATGGGTTTACTTTTGGACCCTCAATTCTATTCCATTAGTCTATATGTCTCTTGATTCTCATACCACGCGACAGTTTTGTAATAAGTTTCAAAATTGGCAAGTGTGAGTCCTCCAACTTTGTTTTGCTTTCTTAAGATTGTTTTGGCTCTCTGGGGCCCCTTGCCATTCTGTATGAATCTGCAGGCTGCTTTGGGTAGTGTCAACACCTTAACAAAAGTAGGTCTTCCAACCCATGAGTATGGGGTGTCTTGCCATTTATTTAGGCCTTCTTTAATTTCTTTCAGCAATGTTTCTTAGTTTTCAGTCTATAGGTCTTTCACCATTGTGATTAAATTTATTCCTAGGTATTTTAATTCTTTGGAATGTGATTTTGTAAATGGAGTTATTTTCTTAATTCCCTTTTCAGATTGTTCATTGTTGGTATATGGAAACAAAACTGATTTTTGTGTATTGATCTTATATCCAACAATCACTTAATTTACTACCTTTGTTAGCATTTCTTGGTAGTTCTTTAGGATTTTCTGTATATAGGCTCATGTCACCTGTGGACAGAGGTGATTTTATGTCTTTTCAATTTGGATGCCTTTTATTTCTTTTTCCTGTTTAGTTGCTCTGGCTAGAACTTTCAATAGGATGTTGAATAGCAGTGGTGAAAGTGAGTGTCCTTGTCTTGTTCCAGATCTTAGGAGAAAGCTTACCATCTTTCAACACTGAATATATATTTGCTGTACTTTTTTTCATCAATGTGTCTTACTCTGTTGAAGTTCTTTTCTATTCCTGCTTTTCTGAATGTTGTTTTCATTAAAGGGTGCTGGATTTTTTTTTTTTTTTTGGCCATGCCATTTGGCTTCTGGGATCTTAGTTCCCCCAACCAGGGATCGAACGCGGGCCCTTGGCAGTGAAAGCTGAAGTCCTAATCACCGGGAACTCCCAATGGTGTTGGATTTTTCTGTGTTCATTGAGATGATCATTTTTTTTTTCCCCTTTGTTCTATTAAAGTGGTCTGTTACATTGATTAACATTGACCAACCCTTAACTGACTTTTCTTTAAAAGGAAACTTAAGCACATGAAAAGAAAAACATCTTCTGACCCTGTGTGTTACCTAGAAAATAACCCAAACCACATTTCAGCAAGTCCTGATGATTCTGGAAGCCAACAATCCCTTTCATCTACAAATTGGAATATAATAAAGTCTTAAAAAAAATTTGTGTATTCATTTTTGGCCATGCTGGGTCTTCGTTGCTGCCCAAGGGCTTTCTCTAGTTGCCCAATCAGGGGGCTATTCTTTAATTGCAGTGCCCCGGGCTTCTCATTGCAGCAGCTTCCCTTGTTGTGGAACATGGGTTCTAGGGCGCATGGACTTCAGTAGTTGTGTGCATGGGCTCCGTTGCTCCTCAGCATGTGGGATGTTCCCGGATTGGGGACGGAACCTGTGTCTCCTGCATTAGGTGGATTCTTTACCACTGAGCCACCAGGGAAGCCCCTGAAGTCTTTTTTTTTTTTTTTTAAGTGCTTATTTATTTGGTTCGTTAGATCTTAGTTGCAGCATGTGGGATTGAACCTGTGTCCCCTACATTGGAAGGCACATTCTTAAGTACTGGACCAAGGAAGTCCCCTCCCCTTTTTTTTTTGAAAAGCTTTATTGAGGTATAATTCATATACCATATGACTCACTCACTTAAAGTGCACAATATGTGGTCTGCGGAACTGTTTTTCTTCACTTAGCATAAAGTTTATTCCTTTTAGTGGCTGAACAATATTCCATCGTATGGACAGACCACATCTTGTCTGTGCTTTTATCAGTGGGCACTTGGGATGATATCCCCAAAGCTGAAACATCCCAAGTGCCCACTGATAAAAGCACAGACAAGATGTGGTCTGTCCATACGATGGAATATTGTTCAGCCACTAAAAGGAATAAACTTTATGCTAAGTGAAGAAAAACAGTTCCGCAGACCACATATTGTGGAGATAATACATCTGGATTAGGCAGAATTGATAGATATGGAAAGATTAGCAGTTGCCTGGGGCTAATGGGGTGGAGATGAAGGTTAATGGTACAGGGTTTCTGATTGGAGTGATGAAAATGTTCCAAAACTGATTGTGGTGATGGTTTCACAACTCTGTGAATAGACTAAAAACTGCAGAATTGTGCACTTTAAGTGTTTCAGCTTTGGGGATATCATGAATAATGATGCTATGAGTGAAAAGTGAAAGTGTTACTTGCTCAGCTGTGTCCGACTCTTTGTGACCCCCATGGATTTTAGCCCACCAGGCTTCTCTGTCTGTGGGATTCTCCAGGCAAGAATACTGGAGTGGGTGGCCATTCCCTTCTCCAGGGGATCTTCCTGACTCAGAGATCAAACCCAGGTCTCTTGCATCGCAGGCAGATTCTTTACCACCTGAGCCACTAGAGAAGGCCAGTGACGCTGTAACAGTCTTTTAATGTACCTAATCTCATTGAGTTCTCTCTCACATGCATTTTCATGATTTATGCCTGTCTCAGGAAAATCCCATGGATGGAGGAGCCTGGTAAGCTGCAGTCCATGGCGTCGCTAAGAGTCGGACATGACTGAGCGACTTCACTTTCACTTTTCACTTTCATGCATTGGAGAAGGAATTGGCAACCCGCTCCAGTGTTGTTGCCTGGAGAATCCCAGGGACGGGGGAGCCTGGTGGGCTGCCGTCTATGGGGTCACACAGCGTCGGACACGACTGAAGTGACTTAGCAGCAGCAGCAGTAGCAGTGTCTTTAATTAGAAGTTAAGAAACATGCCACAGACCCCAGAGCTCATGATGGGCAGAGCTGGGGGAGGAGAGCTCCTTCTCCGTTCCCTGTCTAGTGCTTCTCCCTTCTAGCTCTCTCTGCTGAATACAGCACCCCAACTGGCTTTTGCCACCAGCTCCTTTAAGAAGCCAGGTAACATGATTACATAGATCCTAAAATGGCTCTCTTGTTCTCTTTACAGATTTTCTGAATGATCCTGCTTCTTTTTCTATCTTGTCTGATTTTCTCCTGCCTGACCTTTTCTCGATTAAAAAGCTGGGGGAAAATGTCAGACTCCAAGCAAGTCACCAAGAGTAAACGGAAAGTGAGCTTCACCCCGAGTCAGGAGCTGATTCCAGCCTCAGAGGGCTCCCAGGAGCTACGGCAGGAAGACTGCAACAGCAGCCCTCTGCCAGAGACCCCGAGCCAGGCTGAGCTGGCCTCCCGCAGAGGACCCCAGGACACCTGCCAGCAGAGGCCCTCCCGATCACCTCCGCTGCAGAATCCCCAGGGAAACCCCCTCTGGTCTGATGACGCCTCCCCAGCATGCCAAGCCAATGGGTCAGAGACTGAAGGCCCGGAGATCCCAAATACCAATGACCTGTCCACGCCAGCCAGACCCCAGGGCCAGCGAGCCAGAACCCTCTCCAGAGAAGACAGGAAGCAGGCGCACATCAAGAGACAGCTGATGACCAACTTCATCCTGGGCTCTTTTGATGACAACTCGTCCGATGAAGACGCCGGTGCTGCCCTGTTCCGACAGTCTTCCCGGAAGGGCAGCCGGGCCAGCCTGGGGACCCTGTCCCTGGAGACTGCTCATGCCGCAGGCGAGACTGAGACCTGTGCCCCCGTTATAAGGTAACGCACACTTTGTCCCCGTAACCAGGAGGTGCAGCATTGGGGTGGGGTCTACACCCTTCCCTGTGCAGGCAAGCAACCGGCTATGCCAGTGCTTTGAGGGTGGCTATGTGGCAAGCAGGAGACATGAGGCTCCCCCCCACCTTCCTTCTCTCCTCTCAAAATCATTTGTTGAGTATCTCCTGTGAGTACAGGGCTCCAGGCCAGGACATTGGCTTTCCAGAAGACTGTGGTCTAGTTGGGGCAGATGACCTTGTACGTAACAACTAGTTATAATCTAAGTAGAAAGAAGCTCAGGTTGGCAAGAGCCAAAGCAATGATGGAAACCCCAGGGGAGGGACTGTGTCCCTGCCTCCTGATGAATACTCATTTATTTGTTGATTCATCCAACAGATAATTAACAACTGTAAAACAAGTCTTCCTCCAGTGATGAAAGCAGAAACTCAAGGGAATTCCCTGGCAGTGCAGTGGTTAGGACTTGGCACGCTCACTGCCCTGGGTATGGGTTCAATTCCTGGTCCGGGAACTAAAAGCCCACCTCCAAAAAAAGAAAAAGCAGAAATTCAAATACTATAACCACATCCATCAAGTTGATTGTTGAAAACAAACACCTATAGGTCCATCCCAGATGGGACTGTCCCAGGGGTGCGGTCAGTGGTTTTTTTTTTTCTGGTTATTTTTTTTTGTTTGCTTTTTATAGTGAAGTAGTGAAACTACTATTGATTTATTTGGCTGTGTTGGGTCTTCACTGTGGCATGCAGAATCTTTTGTTGCTGCACAGACACTCTAGCTGTGGCTCATGAATTTAGTTGTTCAGAGGCATGTGGATCTTAGTTACCTGACCAGGGATCGAACCCACATCCCCTACATTACAAGACGGTTTCCCAACCACTGGACCACCAGGGAAGTCCCACTGGCTTTGTTTCTGTTGTTACTGTTATTGGACTTTGCCACCTCCCCTCCCAAATTATGAATGGAATACAGTAGTTGCAGGTAGAAAACATGGGAAATGCGGTGAGCAGAGAGCAGGAAAGAGCCTCCATCAACCACGACTCTGACAGTCTGAAAGAACCTCTGCTGTGTTCTAGCGTTGCAGCCACGCGTTCCGGGAAACACATTCGCTCAGAAGGGCAATGCAGGTAGTAGGGTCAGTTTATTACACCAGCGGGCCCAGGGCAGAGTCTCCTCCTAACCAAGGACCCCAGCCAGTTTTTGTGAAAACCTTATATATACCCTAAGTGTACGTGCCCAAACCCACCTCCCAAAATTCCCTGACAATCAAAGTTAACCTGCGATTCATGTGCCTTAAACCTAGGTAGTTAACAGTGGACAATTATCAATAGGCCTGTGGTCACACCCCAAGAAGCATAATAGAATGTACGATTCTATTCGGTTACACAGAAAATTAGGGTATTCTTTTAGCGATGGAGAGCCCTGGAGCTCTTCCTTCTTGGGGCCTGGTTTTCCAGTTGGTATGTCATTTCCATAGATACTGGGCATATAGTTCAAAGTCCACTGTCCCGCCCAAGACGGAGTCCTGCTTTCAAGATAGAGCCTGTTCTGTTTCCTCCTTCATTCCCCCTCTTGATGCTCATAACTCATAGTATGAGCATCATTCATAGGGATATATTTCTCCCTGGCTCTCCAACCGCCAATTTGGGAGAACGACACCAACCTTTGGCTTACAAAGTTCATAATACATTGTAAAATGCAGGGTCCACAGAGCAGAACTATCAAGGCAACTATAACAATGGTAAATATAGTTTTCCACCAGTCACCCTTTACCCAAGATAGTACCGAAGTCCAGAAAGGAATGTTTTCATTTTACATTGCTCTTACCTGTTTTTTGTTTTTTTTTTTCATATCATCTAAAGCAGCTGATACATTGCCAGATAAATCAGGAATATATACACAACATTCAACCTTAATTATAGCACAGGTCCCTCCTTGAACAGCTGTGAGCATGTCCAAAACCATTCTATTCTGAATTACCACTTTTGTTACTTCTATGAAACTGGTGTTTACATAAGATGAAACCCCATGAGCTGAGTCCATTGACTGTAGGTCTGGCTTACACCAAGAGAGCAGGGAGAGATTATGATTGACAGGAGAAAGGAAAGTCTCTTTTTGTCGTCCCAGAAAAGAGCAGAGTGATTTAAAATCTTCTTGGTGGAGTGGTGACACCCACCAGGGAAGTCCATCCATCACAGACAGAGGCATAGCCCCACATACCCAACAGCTGGAGGTGTTGTGAAGTCCGTGTAGGAATATGCACGTTGATGAGGCCAAGCAGCAGGAGTTGATCATGCGGCTTCATCCTGAAGGGGCTCATCCGGGATCTTCTTTTCCTTCTTCTTAAGGATGATCTTGGCCTCCTGAGGGTCAGTGGGGCCCCTCTGCGCAGTCCACTGAGCGTTTTCTGGGTCTGCGTGGTTTGCTCTCTTCACCCTCGTATGGTGAATCCCAGGGGCAATACCTGCAACTTTAACTGCAGTAGGGGTAGTTAGAATAACAGTATAAAGGCCCTTCCACTGAGGGGCTAGTAAATCATGTTTTCAATCTTTGACTCATACTTGGACACCAGGCATAAACTCATGAATCTGTTCCCCAAGGGGGAATGGCACTCTTTCTTGTACAAACTTAGTTACCTGATTTATTACCTTACCCAGTTGTTCCATCTGCTGTGAAATCTCATCCCCTCTACCTGAGACAAATTTGTTGACACCTGTTTTATTATGGGAGGGGGCCTCCCATACACAATTTCGTACAGAGAAGAGCCATGGGACCGTGGGGTCATCCTGAGTCTGAGCAGAGCCGTCGAAGCAAGTCCACCCAAGAGCAGTCAGTCTCTATGAGCCACTTGGATAGTGACTCTTTAAGTGTCCGGCTGGTTCCTTCCACCATCCCAGAACTCTGGGGCCTATATGCAGTGTGCAGTTTCCATTTTATGTTTAAAGTTTTGCTTACTTATTGTACTAAATCAGCTATGAAAGCCGGGCCATTGTCTGATCCAATGCTAGTAGGAAGTCCAAATCTGGGAACTATTTCCCCAAGCAGGCACTGGGCTACTTCTGATGCTCTTTCAGTCTGGGTAGGAAAAACTCCTATCCATCCCGGAACGTACATACCATGACCAGCAGGTAGCAGTAGTGTCAGTGAGATTTCATTTCAGTGAAGTCCACTTCCAGGTATTCAGAGGGCAGCGTGCCTTTTAGCTGAATCCCTGAAGGTTTCTGTCCATGCCGAGAGGCAGCATTGGCCTGTGAGCAGGCAGTACAGTTCTGAGATTCTGTCCTGCATTAGGGAAGAGAGGCAGGGAACCAAGAAATATTTTCAAATTAGCTCTTCCAGTTTATCATGGCCTAGATGGGTAGCTTGGTGTGTTTGACTTACCAGACTGGGTGCCAACTCCTCCGGTACCAATAATTTGCCACCTGGCAATTCCCACCATCCCGTCTCAGTCTTGATGGCCCCTTCCGCTTTGGCTAGTTGGTTTTAGGCTTCAGTGTATTTTGGAGAGTCTAGCGTTAGCTCAGGTAGCTCCGCCAATATGAGAGCTTTAATAGGGGCCTCACTTGTCACCCCCAAGCCCTCGGCTGCTTGTTTAGTGGCCTTATCTGCCAGTCTGTTCCCTGAGCCCGGGGGGTATCCTCTTTTTGACGTCCTCGGCAGTGTATGACTGCAACCCTTTCTGGTTCCCAGCAGCATCTAATAGGGTCTTAATTTCTTCCTTATTTTTAATATCTTTTCCACTAGCTGTCAAAGACCTCTCTCCTTATACAGAGCCCTGTAGTGTGGCAAAAGCATACCTGGAGTCTGTGTCAATGTTTGTCTTCTTCCCTTTTGACAGCTGGAGGGCCTGGATTAGAGCATATAGTTCGGCCTGTTGAGGGGACCAGTGTGCAGGCAGAGAGCTAGCCTCAGCAATGGTTTCTTCCATGACGACTGCATATCCCGACAGTCATTGTCTTTGTCTCACCAGGCTCGTGGCCTTGGTGTACAGGACCCAATCTGGGTCTGGGATTGGCTGGTCTCTGAAGTCAGGTCTGCTGGCATATTTCCTTGCAATCATGTGAGGGCCCACCTTCTCCCACAGGAAGGAGAGTGGCCGGATTCAGGGCCTGACAAGGCTCAGTAGTAACATGGGGGTTCTCACATAAGAGTCCCTGGTATTGAGTAATCCGGGATGTTGACAGCCATTTATGGGGGTCCCCTCGCAGGAGAGTGTTGACCTCATGTGGGACTTTTACGAACAAATCTTGGCCCAAAGCCAGCTTGGTTGCCTCCCGGACCAGTAAGGCAACTGCAGCAACTGCCCATAAGCATCCCAGCCACCCAGGGGCAGCACTGTCCAGCTGATTAGAGATAAGCCACGGGTCTGTCCCAAGTTCCCATAGTCTGGGGCATCACTCCCATAGCCACCTTGTCCTTTTCAGTCACATGAAGAGTAAACAGCTTAGCAAGGTCTGGCAGGCCCAAGGCGGGTGCTGACGTCATTGTACCGGGTTTGAGTTCTATTACCAGTGGGACTTATTTTGTAAGCCTGGGTGGGGTGGGTTGTCTTCTGCCCAGACCTCAGGGAATTGTTGAGTTAACTTTCTCTCTCAACTGTTTAGCCCGTCCAGTTTCCCTTCCAGGAGATCGTGCAACCTCCATTCATCTTGAGGTGTTACTGAGAGGAAGAGTAAATAGGTAGTTAAGCCCACTCGAACAGTGGGCCTTTCGTGGGGGCAAAGGTCACTTGTGCCCCCAATTTAGACAGCAAGTCTCTTCCCAACAAAGGTACTAGGCATTCAGGGATGTTTAAAAATTCCTGAGTCACTTGGTGCCCTCCCATCTGACATTTTCAGGGTAGGCTTGAGACACAAAGGCTGCATTAGTCACCATCTGACACCCAGCAGCCTCTGGCTGGGTCTATAGGCCTCGCACAGTCTTTTTGTACAACCCAGAGGGTGATTCGCTTTCCCTTAGAATCACATCTGGAGGGTTTTGCAATACTCGTAGCTTTTCGGGCCCCCCTCTTGAGACCTTGTAAAATAGCCGCCCAGTATCTCTCGAGGTGGCCCCTCCCTTCCTCTGTGTTACAGTCCCCACTGGGCCTCTCATCAGGGTGGCTAGTTCTGCCCACCGCTGCGGGTTTGCAGTACCCTCAGGTGCCATTGCTCTTAACCATTTTCTGGCCTCAGTTAGGACCCTGTGTCTGTCCTCAGTGCTGAAGAGGGAGACGAGTAGTTGGATTATGTCATCTGATGCAGGGCAGTGGGTTCGAAAAATAGTCTCCATTAGCCTAACCTGGTAATAATAGGCTACGGGGGAGCTAATGGTGGCAGCTGTCTGTCCCCTGAACCGGAGGCTACTGTAACTCTCTGAGGGGCATTTGTTGCGGGGGCCCTTTCCTCTGGCTCCTTAGAGGAGCGCAGCCTCTGTTTGATTCTGGTGTCTCCTTTCCCCTTCCTGTCAGTACTCACTGGGAGAGGAGAGGCGGGTATAGCTTGGGTGGTTTGGCTGGAGCCTGATCCTGGAAGTGTTGGCCAGAGGCTTCTACCACCGGGATCAGAGCCTGCCGAGGTGGCAGCTCTATGACCTCTGGGAGAGCTGGCGGAGGAGCAGCGGCTGCTGCAGGAACTTCACCTGGCCCTGGGTCGGGCATTAAGGCGGCCTCCGATCCTGGTGGCGCACTGGGTGGTGGGCGCATCATCATCCAGTATGGGGGAGGGCAGGTCATCCTCGTCCAAATCCTGCCTGATCCCAGAGGGAGAAGGGGGATCGGGATCCGCATGTCTTCACCCGCCAGTCAGCATGGCCAAACCAGAACACCAGGTGGTCCAAGACTGTTTCTCCCTTAGAGTCTGTTCTGCCTTGGTGGGCTTGATCAGGTGTGGATGAAAACACAGGTGGGTTAAATATCCCATGTCCCAGGCCATCTCTGGAAAAGCCAATTCATATTCACTTATGTATCCCCCTCCTTCTAGCCTGACAATTCTGAGGGGCTCAAGAATTTCACAGCAGACAGGACACCTCCTGGGGGAGGGTAGAATACGAGCACACAACGACCAAGTTTCTTCTCCTAAAAATCCCCTGGCGATTGCTTGGTAATAATTTTCCCCAAGACAGCGTGCACACACCTCCTAAATGACTTTCACAAATTTCCTTTCTAAGCCCTAGCACGCTCATCGACCTGTGCACCAAGCAATTGCTGCCACCTGCCTATTCCAGGCTCCTGTGGATCTGTGCCCCTTCTAATCCCTCCCAGGAGGGTGATCAGACCCCCTCTTCCACCCTGCCGGGTGGGTTCCTCCTCACCTGAGCGCTCAGTTCCCCTGCTGCCATCCACTACCTGCTAACGTGAGAGGTCCGGGCCTTGAGAAGCAGAATCCTTCCAGAAGGGTGGGGCGCCTTCCTCCCTCTAGAAGATTCAAGCCACAAGGCCTCGGAGTAGTCCCAAATGGGACTTGTCTCCTCAAAGTGAGGAGTTTCCTGGGCAGTGCCCGAAATGTTGTAGCCATGCGTTCCGGGAAACAAACTCACTCAGAAGGACAATGCAGATATTGGAGTGCAGTTTATTACACAGGCGGGCCCAGGGTAGAGTCTCCTCTTCGCCAAGGACTCCAACCAGTTTTTGTTAAAACCTTATATACCCTAAGCGTATAAGGGTCCCTGAATAGTCTGAACACAGGAAAAAGAAAGATGCAATCAAAGTTAACCCGTGATTCATATGCCTTAAGCCTAGATAGTTGGTGCTGCTGCTGCTGCTGCTAAGTTGCTTCAGTCGTGTCCGACTCTGTGCGACCCCATAGACGGCAGCCCACCAAGCTCCCCCGTCCCTGGGATTCTCCAGGCAAGAACACTGGAGCAGGTTGCCATTTCCTTCTCCAATGCATGAAAGTGAAAAGTGAAAGTGAAGTCGCTCAGTCGTGTCCGACTCTTAGCGACCCCATGGACTGCAGCCTTCCAGGCTCCTCCGTCCATGGGATTTTCCAGGCAAGAGTACTGGAGTACGGTGCCCACAGTGCACAATTATCAATAGGCTTGTGGTCATACCCCATTAAGCAGAATAGAATGTACGATTCTATTTGATTACACAGAAAATTAGGGTATTCTTTTAGCGATGGAGAGCCTTGGAGCTCTTCCTTCTGGGGGCCTGGTTTTCCAGTTGGTATGTCGTTTCCATAGTTACTGGGCATATAGCTCAAAGTCCACAGTCTGGCCCAAGATGGAGTCCTGCTTTCAAGATAGAGCCTGTTCTGTTTCCTCCTTCACTTTTAAGCACATCATGTGTATACACTGTCAAAATGAGGGAAAGCTAGATGAGGAGACGGCCTCTTCCATAGGCATCACGTTCCTGGTGAGCTTAACTTTTAACCCTGGTTACTGGAAATGAGAAAGAAAATATTCCCTAACTAATGATCTTTAGGGGAAGGCAGTTTTGAGTTTCTGGAAAGGTTAAAGAAACGGCCAGACTTCAGAGCTGAGCTCCACTCTGGTTCTGCCACCCTCCACTGCGTGACCTTGGACGGGGTGCAGCAGCTGTCCTGGCCCCGGTGCCGCATCTGTAAAATTAAACAGGATAATGTTTGTAAAGTACGCAGAGTCTGGTACACAGTAGGTACTTAATAAGAAGTAGATTCCTCCCCAGCCCCTTTCCCACCAGCACCACTTCATCCAGCACTCAAATTTATCCAGAACTTACCTAGTTCTACCTATAGTTTATGTAAATTACCCATTTATCCTTCATAAACATGGTACAATGCTGGCAATGGATCCCTATTTTACAGATGAGAAAACTGAGGCTCTGAGAGGTGAAATAAATACTACTCAGCTTTAAAAAAACAATGAAACAGGGACTTCCCTGGTGGTCCAGTGGCTAAGACTCAACCCTCTCAATGCAGGGGGACTGGGTTCGATCCCTGCTCAGGTAACTAGATCACGAATGCCATAACTAAGATCCAATGCAGCAAAATAAATAAAATAAATTTAAAAAAAAATGCAATAAGGCCATTTGCAGCAACATGGATGGACCTAGAGATGATCATATTAAGTGAAGTAAGTCAGACAGAAAAAAGACAAATATGATATCACTTATATGTGGAATCTAAAAAAAAGATACAATGAACTTACAAAACGGAAACGGACTCATAGACATGGAAAACAAACTTATGGTTACCAAAAGGGATAGCAGGGGAGGATATAAGTTAGAAGTTTGAGATTAACATATATATGTCTGCAAAGAGCTGGACACAGATATATATATGTGTGTGTGTGTGTGTGTATGCGTACACTCAAAGTGCTGGACACAACTGAAGCAACATAGCACTCACGCATGCTATATATTTAAAATAGATAAATAAGGACCTACTATATAGCACAGAGAATGAAATTCAATATCTTGTAATAACCTATAAAGGAAACAGATCTGAAAAAGTATATGTGTATAACTGAATCACTTTGGTGTACAAAAAACTAACACAGCACTGTAAATCGACTATGAAAATGTTAGCCACTCAGTCATATCCAACTCTTGGCGACTCTTTGACTGTAGCCTGCCAGGCTTCTCTGTCCATGGGATTCTCCAGGCGAGAATACTGGAGTGGGTTGCCATTCCCTTCTCTAGGGGATCTTCCCAACCTAGGGGTTGAACACAGGTCTCTTGCATTGCAGGCAGATTCTTTACCATCTGAGCCATCAGGGAAATTATACCTCAATTTAAAAAAAATGGTTTAAAAAAGAGGCAAAGTACCTTTTCTAAGATCACACAGCTCAGAAGTGGCGGAGCCAGGTTTCAGGGCCAGGTCTGCTAGACAGCAGGACTCAGGATCTTTCGTATCACAGTGTGGTCTCTGGTAATCTCCAATATCCTCTCCCCTCCAGACCCAGTTCTTTCCCTCATTGTGGCAATTTCAGCAGGGATTAGGGAAAAGCAGTTTATTAAACCAAGTTACCAAATGGATAAGCATCAGAGATTGTTAGACCTGGATGTCCAATGAGCTGGTTCTAAGCGACTGCTAAGGAAGAAGGATGGAGAGATGCATTTAGCACAATGGTTCCAGTAGGAAATAAGATAGAATATCCTAGCAGGGAGATTGGAAATGTGCAAATAAATAGGTAAACTGCTAAGTTAGTTTCCAAGTGTGTTCAATGCCAGGAAGGAAACAGGGTACAGAATAAATACCCGTGGGGATCTATTTTAGAGAAATATGGTCAGGTCAGGTAAGAGCTCTTAGAGGAGGCAACTTTCAAGCCAAACCAGAACAGTCTAACAGAACTTTCTGCCAGATCAGGTAGGAGCTCTTAGAAGAGGCAACTTTCAAGCCAAACCAGAACAGTCCAATAGAACTTTCTGCCAGGTTGGAATATTCCAGAATCGAATATTCTAGAACTCCACTGTTCAGTATGGCAGCCATTCAGCACTTGAAGTGTGCCTGGTGTGACTAAAGGACTGAATTTTATTTATTATTTTATGGCCTCATGATGCAGCTTTGGGATCTTAGTTCCCCAATCAGGGATTGAGCCTGCACCCTTAGCACACTGGACTGTCAGGGAATTCCCAGAACTGAGTTTTTAATTTAAGTTTTAATTAACTTAAATAGCCTCTTGTGCCTGGCAGCTGTTGTTTTGGATGGCACAGACCCAGCCCTCCTGGACAAAAGGAAAACAACTGTGTGGATTCCTCCTGGGCTCCCCTCCTGTCCCTTTCCTTTTGGGTTCATCTCAGGCCAAGAGTTGGATCCTGACCTTTCCTTGGACTTGGAAACAGTTCCCCTAAGGGTAGGAATCTCATGCAACCCTTTGAAACAGAGCTGATGAAAACGTTACATGATGTAGCAAAATAGTTCCTTACTTATACTGTGAAATGAAGGTTATGGGGCAATCGCACGGGTTCGTGACAAGCAGCAAAGTGGTTAGTACACAATGGACCCTGGCTAAGATCCTAGGTTCAAAGCCACCTCTTACTAGCATGTTACCCTAATGTTCCCACATTGGGAATGCATGTGTGGATTGAGTGGAATGGGGCAGGTTCAGGATCATACAACTGAGTCCTAAAATTTAAAGTTATGAAACTTAAGTTTATAAACTGGCTGTGAATGTACTTATCAAAACCTGCCTTGCATAGATGCCCAGTTATTTTTGGTCTTCATTTATCCCACTTTGTGTGAATATTTATGCCTTCTTCTGGTGAAATATTAATACCATAATGTGTCATATAAGGCTTACCTTCCTAAAAAAAATTCCCCAATTCCAAAATACATTGGGCCCTGGGGATTTCTGGTGAGGGATTGTGGACATGTGTGTGTAGTATGCTTAGAATATTTACTGGTGCATAGTAAGCACAAAAATTGTTCGCGGGAATTCCCTGGTGGTCCAATGGTTAGTACTCAACTCTTTCACTGCCGAGGTGTGGGTTTGATCCCTGGTTGGTAAACTACAATCCCACAAGCCATGTGTTGTGGCAAAAAAAAAAGAAAGAAAGAAAGAAACTGCTCATTCTTAATAAGTGTGTGTGTCTGAAGAGACTAAGCAGTGTCTCCAAATAGTAATCATTGTCTTTATGTGGTACAATTATGGGTCATTTATATCTTCTTCTGCATTTTCTAACTTTCTGCTGAAAATATTGTTATAAGACGTTTTAATGATGTTTAATCACAAAACAGTATAAAAGTGATGGGGAGGAGAAAGCGAACCAGTCATTTCACTACATATACAGGAAGCTGAAGCCCAGAGAGGTGCCGGGGTCTCCCCGAGGCCTCCCAGCATAGGCTGGGAAGACCCCCAAAGCCATTCAAACCCAGACCCTCAGCAGATGCAGATCAGAAAGCGGTCTTCGAACTCCCAGTGTTGATGCTTCCGCTTAACCTGGGCCCCAGGAAAGGCACCTCCAGCCTCCTTCTAACTTGTTCTTTCCATTAATGGGAAGAGTTGTGCTGTGCTGTGCTTAGTTGCTTCAGTCATGTCCAACTCTTTGCGACCCCATGGACTGTAGCCCACCAGGCTCCTCTGTCCATGGGGATTCTCCAGGCAAGAATACTGGAGTTGCCATGCTCTCCTCCAGGGGATCTTCCCAACCCAGGGTCAAACCCAGGTCTCCCGCATTGCAGGCAGACTCTTTAGCATCTGAGCCACTAGGGAAGCCCAATAAGAAGAGTTAGGAGATAGTATTACCGACCAGGGTTCTTGGCCTTCCTCAACCAATAGAAACTGACTAGAGGCCAGACAAGAAGTTCAGGCAAGGCTTTATTGGGGCTGAAGTGCCGGCAGCCGCTGCTGGCTGCAGGAGGGAGAAAACAAGTAACAGTTTCCTTTGTTTGCTCCCCCAGGAGGGGGGCGAACTCATTCTTTATGTGGGGGGAGGGTAGAGGTGTGTCCAGGGGTCAGGTTGGAGAGGTGGCCTAGGTGGTCTGCCCAGCCCTCTGTGGGGTTGTGTGCAGGGGGCATGCATAATACCCTGCTTTTAATCCTGACACCCACTTTTTGCTCCCAGCTCTTCAGAAATGGCAGCTGGGTGTTTTTGTCTTTTTGTATCTGAGGAGCCTGGCAGGCTACAGTCCAGGGGGTTGCAAAGAATAGGACAAGACTGAGCATGCACACAGTTTATTTTTAATTTTTTGGTTTGCTATCAATGTAAGTTACATTTATTGTTATTGCAGTGTTTGCTAGGCAGTGTTTTGGGTCCTTTCAACTACTTGGAGAAGCATTCATTCGTTCATTCTAATTGGAATCAGTTTGTCCGGGTCCAAGTCTCCAGCACCTGTATATATTCTATCTCTGCATCCTCTTTCCTTATCTGTATAATGATAGGAAATAAAACCAGTAGGGTTGTTGCCATGATTAAATGAGACAAAGGCACCAAAGAGCACCCTGTACATGTCTTAGAGGGAAACTTACTTAGGGTCACAGGGCAGCTGCGTCCTTCCTGTCTTGGAGGCCCTCATTTTAGCTGGGGACCCAGGTGGTTCCAAGTGTGTGCCAGACGATCACGAGGGAGGGGGTGGGGGGATGGGGGTGGGGAGGAGAGGTGGGTGGGTAGGGAGGAGGCATGGAGCAGACATGTGTCTGGTAGCATAGATGAAAGAATAAGCAAAAGCCGGCGCTTGGAAGCCAAAAGTTGACTTTGACTCCGGGGGCTTTTACCAGGGCACCGAGGTGACATTGGACTCACATTTTAAAGAACCCCTATTTTCCACCACTTCTCTACTGTGTGCGTATTCCAGGACGTGAATTGCTTGAGAGTTTTTCCCAGCTGCCAGAGTGTAGGGGATTGCTATCCTGGAATTGTTCTACTCCAGTCGGGAGAACTGGGGAGCCTCGAGATTGTTTTAAACTCTCGGGCCGCAAGCTCCGGGCGCCCAAGGTCAGCGGTGGCTGCGCGGCTGGCTGCTGGCTGGGCAGGGGGAGGTGGAGGGGGACCGGACGCTGTGGGGGGAGGAAGGGGTCCGCGTTGAGTCCCGGGACTGGAGGCGGGGCCCGGTAGGGGGCGGGGCCTGCCCGGAAGGCGGGGCCCGTCTGGGGGCGGGGCCTGGCAGGCGCGTCTGCCCCTGACACTCGCGTGCCAGACGCTTTTCAGGATGGAGGAAGCCAGGCGCAGAGTTGAGCTCCTGCAGGCTGGTGCGCCACTCGGCCCGAGGCTCTCTAGGACAGCGCCTCTGCCTCCCTGTCACGACGTGGCCGGGCCGCAGGACCGGGGTCTGCTTGACGAGTTTCGGGGGTGCATGCTCTGCGTCCCAAGAGCAGCCTGGTGTGCGGCAGGACGGTCAACATGAGCCCCGCCAAGTGCAAGGTCTGTTCCCCTGACCGCAAAGTAAAGTAAGTCTTCCAATATAATGACCGTTATCTTTTATAAGCTTGTGCCGAGTCCCTCCCACCCCACCCCCAACTCCCTGCCCCGAGTGAAGACCAGCTGCACCACCCCGTCTTCCCCGCCCGCACCCAAAGAAACGCCGGTTCAGTTTGGCAGCTGGGGAGATGGAGCCCTCCTCGAAGACGCTAGCTCGGCGTGGCATTTGAAGTGGAGGCAGTTTTGGCAGTGATGCTGATTGGAAGAGGCAGCGCAGGAGCGCACAGGTGCCTCTAGTTGACAGGTTGGCGGAGGCCGAGCTTTCCGCCTCGTCCTCCTCTTAGCCTTGATAAAGATGATGGTTGCACACGGTAGGTATTTTTGAAGCCTCGTGATCGTGAAGCCCAGGGGGGAACTCACGTGCCCCTGGGCAGGCATCCCATCTAAGGTTGTTTGCTAAGCAGATGAGCGCTGCCATTTCTGTGCCTGAGTCCTTGGTGCCAACTTGTTTTATCTCATTTCTTTTTTTGTCTCATTTTAATTGCTTTTTTTTAAAATTACCAAAGTGATGATAATTATGTTCGTTGTTCAAAATTCAGTAAATTATAGATAAGCGAAAAAGGAAGAACAAACTCAACCGTACTTCTGCCCCACATTTGATCTTTATTAACAGTTGCTATGTAGTCTTGCAGCCTTTTTGTGTGTGTGCAGATGTATTTTAATTTATGAACTCGAATCATATTTAACATACTATATCATAACTCACATTTTCATTTTATGTCTCATTCTTTTATAAGTATTCTACCACCAGGCTCAGCAGACTGTGGCCCACAGTTTGTTTTTGTGTACCCTGTGAGCAGAGAATAGTTTTTACCTTTCTTTCCTTCTCTATTTATCTATCTACACTGGGTCTTAGTTGAAGCACATGAGATGTTTTAGCTGTAGCATATAGGATCTAGTTCCATGACCAGAGATCAAACCTGGGCCCCTGAAATGGAAGTGTGGGGTCTTAGCCACTGGACCACCAGGGAAGTCCCAAGAATAGTTTATAACTTTTGAATGGCTGAAACAAATCAAAAGAAGAATACTATTTGGTGAGTTGTGAAAATTACATGAAGTTCAGATTTCAGTGTCTACAAATAAGGTTTTATTGGAACATATATAGCTGTTTTTGTGCTTCAAGGGCAGAGTGTAGTAGTGGAGTACAGACTGTCTAGACTCTAAAACCTAAAGTATTTACTATCCAGTCCTGGACAGAAAACATTTGCCGACCCTTGTTCTGCAACATGCAGAAGGGGTCCATTGTGTTCCTTTAAATGGATACACTTTAAAATGTATAATCTCCTACAAAGAATGGATATTTGGGCTCCTTCTCCCTTTTTCTTATTATAACCAACAGAGCAAAAGACAGCTTCATAGCTAAGTCTCTATCACTTGTTATCTTCCCAGGGTATATCCATCTGGCCCATGAACATTCCTTGAATATCTCCCGAGTGTAAGGTCTGCATCTAGAAATAGGAAGGGACCCAGAAATGTTTGGGAAACCTGAGCTCTGCCTTCTGGGAACTCTTGATCTAGTGGGGGAAGCAAATGTTTTCTTAGCAATTCAAAATCACGGCCCCCTGGGGAAACAGTAATTAAGTGCTTCCTCTATGGGGTGCTTTCAGGATGCCAGACTGAACACTCGGTATGTGTGAGCTCATGCCAGGTCTGCATCACCACCATGGGACACTCAGTGGGTGCTTTCACCCCCATTTTACAGATGAGGCAACTGAGGCTGTCAGGGCTGGTGAGAGGATAACCAGGATTCACACTCAGGCTGTTGCGCAAAGGGCTTTCCATGGGCAGCCATGTTCGAATGCTTGATGTGCATGAACAGACTCTAAATGTCAGCCCTTCCTCACGTTGGACTAGTCAGAAGACTAAAGGACTTGGCTGGCAGCTAGTGACTGTGGCTGGTGAGCACACCAGGGAAGTAAGGACTCCTAGAGCCAGAAGGACCTCAGTGGTTGTTGATTTCTCAGCTGTGGGCTTCAGAGAGACCAAAAGACGTGTCCCACACGTACGGCCACTCCTCCAGGAGGGAGGCTGACCCTCCGGTTTTTTGGTCCTTCCGCAGAGCAGACTGTCAGAGCCTTCAGAGAGACTTGGAGGGCTCAGAGTGTGTCTGAGCAGAGGGCCCGCAGAAGGGCAGGGCTCCCAGATTTGGGTCACGGTCATTCTTGTACACTAAGTTTTTTGGGGGGTATGGGAGTTACATTTCTTCCACATTTGGAGCCCTAATCGAACCTGTCCAGCCAAAACACTCAAATCCTAGAGTAACAGGTAGTCTGGAAAGGATATTTTTTTTTTCCCTATTACCACAAAAACTTTAGCCTGTAACTGTTTTCCTTTTTCTCGCTGCACTGGGTTTTCATTGCGGCATGCAGGCTCTTAGTTGCAGCATGCAGATCTAGTACCCCGACCAGGGGTTGAACCTGGGCCCCCTGCATCGGGAGGGTGGAGTCTTAACCTCTGTACCACCAGGGAAGTCCTTAACCTATAACTTTTGTTGTTTATTGTTGTTCAATCGATAAGTCATATCTGACTCCTTGCAACCCCATGGATTGCAGTGTGCCAGGCTTCCCTGTCCTTCACTATCTCCTGGACTTTGCTCAGACTCATGTCCATTGAGTCGATAATGCCATCCAACCACACCTTAATCCAAAAGAATAGCTTTCACAAATACTTTAATCCAAAGGAGTGAACTTGCAAAAAATTGGAATTGTCCTGGCAAGTTCAGAAGGCCATGCGATCACAGTGTATATAATAATGAAAGTGAAAAGTGAAAGTCAAGCCGCTTAGTTGTGTCTGACTCTTTGCGACCCCATGGAGTGTAGCTTACCAGGCTCCTCTCTCCATGGGATTTTCCAGGCAAGGGTACTGGAGTGGTTTGCCATTTCCTTCTCCAGGGGATCTTCTCAACCCAGAGATCGAACCTGGGTCTCCTGCATTGCAGGCAGACACTTTACCATCTGAGCCACTATGAAGGTGCTTTCTTGGGTCACTGCATGGATCCTCTCTTAGCTTAGAGTCACTAAAAAGATGGAGATAGACAGCCCCACTCTGCCACTGAGCTGTGTAACCTTTAGCAAGTGTCATCCACCGTCTGAACCTTGGTTTCCTCATCTGTCCCTGAGGCTGATCCTAACTGGACTTTCCAGGCTTCTTATGCACAGAACTTGGGTCTTGAGTGCTGTCCTGAGTCAGCACAGACATTTGCATAGCTGATAACAGTGATGACAGAATTCGGTTGTAAAAGATTCCTGGGGAGTCATGAGGTGTTTGGAATCCTGTCCTGAAGGCCTAGACGATCTACTGAGGAGCCAGAACTAGCAGGAAGGCAAGGTCCCAAATGCCAGCCAGCATCCTTTGGTGTGCAAACAGGACTAGAGTTCAGAGAACAGATGAATGAATGTGGGTCAGAGTGGTTGGAGAAGAGCTGCTCAAGAGGAGTCTTGAGTGGAATAGAATGAAATAAAGTTGAGGGCCATGAGGCAGAAGAATCTGGTCTTCAGTGAGCCCCACAATACCCCATGAGGACATCACTGCTAAGGGAATCCGGCTCAGCACCACGGCCAGCTGCCCATGTTGCCCTGTTGATTGTTGGTGGGTCTCACTCCTGCGTCGTGCACATTAGAATTTCCTGGGGGGCTTTTGAAAAATGTAGATGCCTGAGTCCCCCCTCAATCCCTCAACCCCTCGAGATGCTGATTGATTAGTAGACCGGGCATCAGTTTTTTTGGGGACGGGCTGTGCTGGGTCTTTGTTGTGGCATGTGCACAGGCTTCTCTTTAGTTTTGACACATGAGCTCTTATTGCAGAGCTCGGGCTTCTCATCGTAGAGGGCCAGGTTCTCTAGTTGTGGCACATGGGCTCTAGAGTGAGCGGGACCTCTGGTTGCCCCATGACATATGGGGTGTTAGTTCTTCAGCCAGGGATCACACCATCCCCTGCATCGGAAGGCAAATTCTTAACCTCTGGACTACCAGGGAAGTCCCCCATTCGGATTTTGAATGTTTGTGTTTCTTATCGGGAGCCAAAGCACAAAGTGTGGAAACAACTTTCCCATGACTCCCCAGGTCATAAGTAGTAGATTCTGATTCAAAGCCTGGAAGGACTGCTCTAATCTGCTGGGATCTCTCAGCGGGGGCACTGTTGACATTTGGGGCCCTGCAGATGGTGACTGCAGTCACGAAATTAAAAGAAATCTGCTTGGAAGGAAAGCCGAGACAAACCTAGACGCATATTAAAAAGCAGAGTCCTCACTTTGCTGACAACAGTCCATCCAGTCAAAGCTGTGGTTTTTCCAGTAGTCACGTACAGATGTGAGCTAGACTATAAAGAAGGCTGAACCCCGAAGAATTGATGCTTTCAAACCGTGGTGCTGGAGAAGCCTCTTGAGAATCCCTTGGACAGCAAGGAGATCAAACCAGTCAATCCTAAAGGAAGTCAACCCTGAATGTTCATTGGAAGAACTGATGCCCAAGCTGAAGCTCCAGTACTTTGGCCACCTGATGCAAAGAGCTGACTCATTGGAAAAGACCCTGATGCTGGAAAAGATTGAGGGCAAGAGGAGAAGGGGACGGTAGAGGATGAGATGGTTGGATGGCATCGCTGACTCAATGGACATGAGTTTGAATGAACTCTGGGAGATGGTGAAGGACAGGGAAGCCTGGCATGCTGCAGTTCATGGGATCACAAAGGGTTGGACGCAACTTAGAGACCGAACGAGAGTCTTCGTGGGGGGCTTTGCAAGATGTTGAGAAGCATCCTTGGCTTTATCCACTAGATGCCAGGAGCACATTCCACATTGTGACACCCAGAAATGTCTGCAGGCATCGCTGTGTGTCCCCAGGGGAGCAAGGTCGCACCCAGTTGAGAGCCCTGGCCTTCAAAATTGTGTCTCAGATGGGAGTGCTTATTTTTCCAAGTCCAGACCATATAGTTACTTCCACTGATCTCAGGTGGCTTTCTGCCTTGAAATTAGCTTCTGGAGGTCAGGGAGAGTCGGACTGGAAGCCCAGCTCTGCCACCTGCCAGCTGTGTGACTTGCGGTCCGTGGGCCTCTCTGAGCCTCGGTTTCTTCATTGTGCGCAGATGACGGTCTCCCCTGTGTCAGGCTGGGGATTCAGGGAGGCACCCTCTGGGCCCAATCTACAGCAACACTTGAGGATGTTTATTCCTTCCTTCCCCGTGCAGCCCTGCCGGTTCTCATGCCTGGGCAGCTGACGGTGTTTGGTGTTTCGCTGACAGCTCTCTTGCATAGTTGACTGCACCTGAAGCCATTTCCAAAGTCACCGTGGAGTATTTCAGCCCCCACACTTGTCTTGGAACGAATGCCGGCCAAAGGTCAGCCCCCCAGAGCTAATGTTGATTGGCCTCCAGCTTCGTCAGAAACAGATTAAAAATAGCCACCGGTTCTGAGGCTGGCCCCGCAGCAAAGCCGCAGCAGCAGCGCTGTGTGTTCGCCCACCTACTTCGCTGTGATGGGTTTGGGGCCCACCTGATGGAGGGGCTGTGTCCCCAGTTTTGAAATCAAAACGGCGGCCATGAATGGTTTTCCCCAGGCCACAAAAAGGTGTTTTTCTAGCGGTTGAGTTTTTCTTTGTTGCACTTTAGGTCACATTGCTGAGTTTTAAGATTGTGTGTATAAAAATGGGATGTCTCAGATTTTCTGAAGCCAGAGGATCAAGCTAGCCAGTTGGGGAGACCAGTGGGGAGAGTGGGTGGTTGGGGAGGAGGCCCTGGGCAGAGGAGCAGCCTGATGCTATTCTTGGTTAGATGGGGAGATCAGTAGCCCCTGATTCTCTTGGCATCACCACACTGAAATAATAAAGTTTTCCGTGCACCCAGTGCTGGCTTTTACTTTCTATCAGTTCAGTTCATTCCAGTCACTCAGTCATGTCCGAGTCTTTGCGACCTCATGGACTGCAGCACGCCAGGCTTCCCTGTCCATCGCCAACACCCAGAGCTTGCTCAAACCCACGTCCATCGAGTCGGTGATGCCATCCAACCATCTCATCCTCTGTCGTCCCCTTCTCCTCCTGCCTTCAACTTTCCCTCCATCAGGGTCTTTCCCAATGAGTCAGTTCTTCGCATCAGGTGGCCAAAGTATCGGAGCTTCAGCATCCATCCTTCCAATGACTATTCAGGGCTGATCTCCTTTAGGATGGACTGGTTGGATCTCCTTGCAGTCCAAGGGACTCTCAAGAGTCTTCTCCAACACCACAGTTCAGAAGCATCAATTCATCAGCGCTCAGCTTTCTTTTGGGTCCAACTCTCACATCCACACATGACCATTGGAAAACGTACTAGCTTGTTTAGTCCTTACAATCCAATGAGGCATGTGTTGTTGTCCTCACTTTACAGTGGAGGCTACTGAGTGCTGGTGGAAACCAAAACGACCATGGCTTTCAGCATCCCTGTTACAACGTTAATAGCTTTCTCTTCTTACTGAAAATAATAACGTGAAGTGAAGTTGCTCAGTCATGTCCAACTGTTTGTGACCCCGTGGACTGTGGCCCACCAGGCTTCCCTGTCCATGGGATTCTCCAGGCAAGAATACCAGAGTGGGTTACCATTTCCTTCTCCAGGGGATCTTCCCGACCCAGGGATTGAACCCGGGTCTCCCGCATTGGAGGCAGACACTTTAACCTCTGAGCCACCAGGGAAAATAATAATAGCATGGTGGAAAATTTAATGAATGTAGGCAAAAAGAAGAAAACAGGAACCACCCGTTGTTCAACCACTGTGAGAAAACTGCCCGTTTTGGTGTCTGTTTTCCTCCATGAGAGGTCTGCAAATGACGGCAGTGAGGCCAAATCTGCGTGTTTTCTAAAGCAGGGGTCCCCAGCCTCTGGGATCTACTGCCCGATGGTCTGAGGTGGAGCTGATGTAATAATAGTAGAAATAAGATGCACAATACATGTCATGTGCTCGAGTCATCCTGAAACCATCTCTCCCCCGCTGCCCTGTCTGTGGCAAAATGATCTTCCACAAAACTGGTCCCTGGTGCCAAAAGTTTGGGGACCACTGTTTTAAAGAAATAAAAACAGGCTGTTGTTCAGTGAAACAAAACACGCTGAACTGCTTGCTGGTTCACGGGATGTAATTCTGATGAAAGCCCTGTCCACATTTGCAAGATGATATTGACCTCCAGAGTCCTTTTCCAAGTCCCATTTCATTTTAGCACTTCAGTCCCAGGAGGTTTTAGAAGAGAAGCTGGTTGCAGTTTATGGAGGCAGGAAGGCCGCCAGCTCAAGGGCCGGAAATCCCTTGTCCATTTGTTTGTTCTTTCAGGCAGCGTGCAGAAGCCCAGTTAAACTAAGAAAGTCTTCACTGAAAAATACAAGTCCTCTTCTGGTGTAGCCTCATGCCCTCACGATGGGTTTCTGTCATTCATTTCTGGTTTTGTTCCCTGGCCTGGAAGTCCATTTTTTCATTTCTGATAGGCAGAGCCTGGAGAGGGTGAGGGGGACAGACTGCAGGTTTCTAGAAGGCTTTCCCCATGGGGAACTATCCTGGATGCAAAGACTTTGTGTAGCAGGAAATGCCCACACCCAACATTTCCTGATGTGATGGCAAGAGCCCCAATCCTGTTTACTTGCTGGGTGATTGCCTGGCTGGGCCTCAGTCTGCCTATCTGTAAAATGGGATCTCTTTCCCCCAGCGGCTTATTGGCCTACAACTTTGCTGTTCCCAGTGGCCTGCTGGCAGTGTTCCTTAGGACCTGTCAGTTCTTCACCAAAACTTTTTGGCCCCTCAGACCCACTCAGCCCTGCCCTCCCAAGATGCCTGGTGACACAATTATTGGACACATCCCTCGGTGGTAAACCTCTAACTTAATCCCTGGCAGGTGGCTGTCTCCCTGCTTGAATAGCCCATTGGTGGGATGAGAGAGAGAGTGGACAGAACGCCTGATTCCGCACCTGTTTAAACCTCACCAAATGACAGGAGCTTTTTCTTTTAAGTTTTGTTTGTTTCGTTTGGCTGCACTGTGCCTGCATTGCTGCGTGCGTGCTTTCTGAGTTGCGGTCAGTGGAGGCTGCTCTCTAGTTGCGGTGAGCAAGCTTTTCGCTGCGGTGGCTTCTCTCGTTGGGGAGCGCTGACTCTAGGGTGCTGGGGCCTCGGCAGTTGCAGGACATGGGCTCAGTAGTTTCGACTCCTGGGCTCTAGAGCGCAGGCTTAGTAGTTGTGTCCCAAGCTTAGTTGCTCCACGGCATGGGGGATCCCTCTGGACCAGGGATCAACCCTGCATCCCAGCCGTTAGCAGGTGGATTCTTCACCACTGGACCACCAGGGAATTCCAAGATTTTTCTTAAAGAGCTGGAAACCCATCAGGCCCC
Organism: Bubalus kerabau; assembly: GCF_029407905.1. NCBI lineage: Eukaryota > Metazoa > Chordata > Mammalia > Artiodactyla > Bovidae > Bubalus > Bubalus kerabau. Next base: position 68,050,585 of record NC_073639.1, on the reverse strand, counting down.
AGCAGAACAGAAGCAGGAGTTAGCAGTGACATTTTGGAAACCGGAAAGCAGATGAACAAGCAGCCTCTGGTTAACGGAACCAAGAGGTCTGAGCCATAAGGAGCAGAGAGAGAAGCTGAGAGCCTGTGTCCCGAAGGCACCGGGATCAGCAGCATCGTGTGTTTCTGCGTCTGGGGACCCCAATGTGAAGAGGACAAGGTGACAGAATCCCAGGTCTCCCATCTGCCCAGGTGGCTGGGGGCTGCCCACTTCCACCCCAGTTGCATGCAGGCGGTTTGATCTCTGGAGGGTGGGAAGTAGAAGGTCTTTGGACTGGACACTGATGAGCATGGTGGAGCATGTGGGGCCTACTTCCCAAACCGGAGGATGGGTGCTGTGTCGCTGCTGAATCCTGAAAGCTGTCCTGTCCTCCAGACCTTTCCCAGTGCCTGGCCAACCTTTAACTTCCAGGTAGAAGGCTGAGCACCAAAGAATTGATGCTTTTGAACTGTGGTGCTGGAGAAGATTCTTGAGAGTCCCTTAGACTGCAAGGAGATCCAACCAGTCAATCCTAAAGGAAATCAACCCTCAATATTCATTGCAAAGACTGATGCTGAAGCTCCAATACTTTGGCCACCTGATGCAAACAGCTGATTCATTACAAAAGACCCTGATGCTGGGAAAGATCAAGGGCAAGAGGAGAAGGGGACTACAGAGGATGAGATGGTTGTATGGCATCGCTGACTCAATGGACATGAGTTTGAGCATCTCTGGGAGATTGTGAAGGACAGGGAAGCCTGGTTTGCTGCAGTTCGTGGGGTCACAAAGAGTAGGACATGACTTGGTGACTGAACAACAGAAGCCCCACAGATTTGTCCTTGCTGGGGGAACTGGACCAGCCAGCAAGGATGACTCGAAAAATACTTGGAATTCCCCAACACACAGCCCTCCCTCTCAATCACTCTGCATTGAGCTTAGGGTTCAGTGACTTCACCACATGCCCAGTACTTTTCATCAACTCTGGTTCCTGCTCTTGGTCCTGAGAGAGCAACCAAGGCTTATCATACATTCAAGTGCAGTTTCGAAGATGGAAGGCAAACCACAAACACCCAACCAAAAGGGACACAGGAAACATGGGAGATACAGAAACCACATCAGGAGAAGAGAACTTGGAAAAGCTATCATAAATACCCTCATCGGGGGTAGGGAGGGTGCCGCACACATAGGAACAGGGTGCATAGGAAAGGGGACATTTGCAGCCCCAAACCATGTTCTTGAACATTAAAAGCATGCTATTAGAACAGTTAGGAGCTAAGGCTGAGGGAATAGCCCAGAAGGAATAAGAAAAGAGTAATAACAGAGGGAAAAATATATAAACTTGTGGGCCAATTCAGGAATTTCAACATCCAGATAATAGGAGAAAGTGAAGAAAAAAGAGGCAGTTAAGTCACTAAGGAGATTTTGTTGTTGTTCAGTCACTGAGTTATGTGCAGCTCTTTTCGACCCCATGGACTGCAGCATGCCAGGCCTCCCTGTCCTTCACTATCTCCCAGAGTTTGCTCTAACTCATGTCCATTGAGTGGGTGATGCCATCCAACCATCTTATCCTGTTGTCCCCTTCTCTTCCTGTCCTCAAATTTTTCCCAGGTTCAGGGTCTTTTCCAATGAGTTGGCTCTTCACATCAGGTGGTCAAAGTATTGGAGCTTCAGCTTCATCATCAGCCCTTCCAATGAATATTCAGGGTTGATATCCTTTAGGATTGACTGGTTTGATCTCCTTGCAGTCCGAGGGACTCACTCTCGAGAGTCTTCTCTAGCACCATAGTTCAAAAGCATCAATTCTTCAGTGCTCAGCATTCTTTATAGTCCAACTCTCACATCTGTACATGACTACTGGAAAAACCAGTAGCTTTGACTACCCGGACCTTTGTCAGGAAGGTGATGGAAAATTTGCAGATAAATCTCCAGATTTCAGTTTCCAGAGTGAAGGAACCTGACAGCTTCCCAGTGTTACTGATGGAAGTAGACACATACCTCAGCATATTCCTAAAATTGTTCCCTAAACTTATAGAATACTGGCGAAAATAGAAGAAGCTACAAGCTTCTGGATAGGAAAAAACAGGTCACCCTCAAAAGGACCAAGGATCAGCATAGCTCTGGTTCTAGCATTCTTGAAAGCCACAAGAACAATGGCTGGAGGCTTCCAAAATTCTTAAGGAGAAGGCTTTCCCTCCTAGGATTCCATGCACAGCTAAATGACTGGGTCCAGTGTGAGGGCAGAAGGAAGACACTTTTAGAACATGCAAGGCCACAGAACATGTGCTCCCCCGAACACATTTTCTTAGAAAGCTACTGAAGGATGTCCTCCATTGAAACAAGAGAGTAGATCAAAGAAGAGCAAGACATGGAGGACAAAAAAGCAAAGGGATCTAAGAGAACCAAAGGAAGTCTCTGGGGCGAGAGCGACAAAAGAAGCCTATACAGCCGGGACCAAGACAGGCATGTTGGGGCATCACTGTCGTGTGTCCTGCCATTTGTCATCTTTTTAACGGGACGAAACTACTGTAGGATATGCCCTGGCAAGACGAAGGGTCTATCAAAAGAGAGGGAGCCAGGTGGTGCCCTGAATTCGGGGGTAAAGCCCCAGGAAAGGCACAGGGAAGCCGAAGGATGTCAGTAAAGGGAAGTCCCAGCTGATGGTTGTACAGGGGTTTAGTGGACTCTGTCCAGATGAAAGCAGTGTTGAGGCTTTCAGGAGGGATGTGGCCAGTGAAAAAGCAGTGGAACTGATTGTCTTACGTGTCCTGCTGCTGCTGCTGCTAAGTCGCTTCAGTCGTGTCCGACTCTGTGCGACCCCATAGACGGCAGCCCATGAGGCTCCTCCGTCCATGGGATTTTCCAGGCAAGAGTGCTGGAGTGGGGTGCCATTACATGTCCTAGGAGGCTGAGGAGTGAGATGAAGATGCAAGGAAAACCAAGCTTAAAAAAAAAAAGTCATTAACTCCAGGGAAAAAAAAAGGAAAAAGAAAGGGACATCTGATATGCCACAAACCCTCACCTGTGAATAATGATCCCAGACCCATAAAACACCATAAATTTACCAAATCACAGGATACCTGTGTTACGGAGGTTGGGGAAAGGGGATGGGGTGGCTGCTTAAGAGCAGTAATTCCATGTCTGCCAAGATAACAAGCTCATAGATGGATGATGTCTTAATGGATGACTCACAAGATAATGTACACACATTGTTCAGAAGCATGGAGATGTGTAAATGCCTGAGTCAAACATGATTTCCTCTGGAGTGGGGTTCTAGAGGGGCGATGGGACAAGGACCTTCTATTTTGTTGTTATACATTTCTTTATTGTTTTCAGGTTTTTTTTAAGCTTGATATACTAGTACAGAAAAGCACACGAAAGGTACAAACTGCTTCACAAATATAAAGTATTAGAATGTGTACTTCTCTGATCTTAAACTTGTACCCTGTTGTAAGTTGGGTTTTTTTGGGGTATTATTTGAGTTCCTAAATTGTGAGAATTTATATAAAGAGTGAATTGAAGATGAAAAACCTGAAAATATAGCTTAGGACAGATCAGGGGGTCTCTTCTGCTTCTTGTGTGACCTAACCTCTTGAAGTCTCCTTGTAAAGTGTTTCAGAGTCCGCAGAGAGAGACTGCAAAGCTGCAGGAGTCTGATGGAGTTTGGCTTCTCTGTGGAAGTGAATGTCCTAGGGGCCTGCGCGTCCCCAACCTGCTTGCTCACGGGTCTGTCCTGTTCCCTTGCAGGCCCAGCATGTCGGGGCTCCACCTGGCAAGAAGGGGCCGAGAACAGAAGAAGGTGGACCTGCACAGAGACTTCACCGTGGCTTCCCCTGCTGAGTTCGTCACACGCTTTGGGGGGCATCTGGTCATCGAGAAGGTATAGGTGGGGTCCCGGCACTTGGGGTGGGGTGGAATAGGCCAACCTGCCTCAGGCTGCAGAGAAAGGCCCGCCCGTTGGTGAGCACTTGCAGGAGCATGAGGTACCCTCGGAGGCTCTCAGAGATGAGATGAACCCTGGGGTAGCACATAGCCTCCAGCACAGGCCCCCTGCCCTTTTCCTCTGTCCAGGTGCTCATCGCCAACAACGGTATTGCCGCCGTGAAATGCATGCGCTCCATCCGCAGGTGGGCCTATGAGATGTTCCGAAATGAGCGGGCCATCCGGTTCGTAGTCATGGTAACGCCAGAGGACCTCAAGGCCAACGCAGGTACTCCGGCCCTGACTCCCTCCCTCTCTGCCACGCCCCATCCTCACCTCCTCCACTCAGCCTGGGCCAAGTCCATCCTGTACCCCAGAGAGCATTGCAGGATACCTCTCCCGATTCTATATTTACTTCCCAATCTTCTCTATTTAATTAAAATGTCTGCTGCTAACAAGAGTGACCCATAAGCCTTATAAAAATGCAGATGGTTAACATGCAAAGTGGAAATGTCACCTTTGAGGAGCGTCCATGTTACAGTAGCTTGGCATCTTTCCCTCCAGATGCTTTTTTCTTGCACGGGTATGTGCTGTGTTTTCAATCGTTCCTTCATGTTTCTACTTATTTATCGCTCCATGTCTATCAGCATAGATCATTCTGTTAATAACTATTGGGCAGTTTGATTTTTCTACAGTCCATGGGGTGGCTAGAAGTTGGACATGACTGAGCGACTTCACTTTCACTTTTCACTTTCATGCATTGGAGAAGGAAATGGCAACCCACTCCAGTGTTCTTGCCTGGCGAATCCCAGGGACGGGGGAGCCTGGTGGGCTGCCGTCTATGGGGTTGCAGGGTTGGAGACGACTGAAGCGACTTAGCAGCAGCAGCAGCAGTTTGATTCTTCCCCTGAACAATTGTGTCCCTTTATAGATTCTGCACACAGCAGCCAAACAGATCTTTTAAAACACAACTCAGTTTCCATCAGCATGCCCCGCCCCCCACCCCGTGTCCAGCACCAGCTCCCTCACCCCCGAACCTCCCCATAGTGAAGGTCCTGGGCTCTGCCCTGCACTGATGGAGTCTCCGTTTTATTTACTACAGTGAGGACAGGTTTGCTTGTTAGCCCCATTTTACAGATGAGATAATTGAGGCACAAAGGTATGACTCAGTTGCCCAGGGACCTGGGGATTGGAACCGTGGGCTGAGTTCACAGCCTGATGCTGTGGGGTCAACTCCTCACACTCAGGCTAAAATTTGAGAACCTCACCAAGGCGAGTTAAGGCCTCACATGACTTGGCCCCTGCTGGCCTCCCAAACCCCCATCTCCTGCCTCTCAGCCTCCATCCCTGGGTCCCTGTCCCACTGGCCTCATCAGTGTTGGCCTCGCTCTTTTCTGTTGCAGAGGCTTGGAAAGTTCTGGACCATTTGCTGACAGTGCTTTCCGGAAGCTCTTTGCACAGCAGGCCTCCACTCCCCCACGCACAATTTGAATGTTATAGCTCTCCTGGCCATCCCTGTCAGAGCCCTGGTACTGCCCACAGCCTGTGGTTACCCTGCTTGTTTTCTTGTTTATCTTCTCCAACATGAAAATAAAATTCAGCAAGGAGTGGGTCATGGCCTGATGCCTTGATCTGTAATCTCTGGAACTTCTCCCGTCACCAACACACCACATTGGGTCAGCATCAGAGGCCAGCGGGCCAGAAGGAAGCACTGCTCTCGAGTTCTTTTTCCAAGTCTGCACATAACATTCAACAGTTCCTTCTCAGGGTCTTAGAGAATGTCATAGTACAGATGTACTAACTCCTGACTTTTGATTGAATCTACTTTGCACAGTTCAAAACACTGCCCTGTGAGGAGGGACTTCCCCAGTGGTCCAGTGGTTAAGACTGTGCTTCCAGTATGGGGGCCTGGGTTCAGTCCCTGGCCAGGGAAGTTCCACAGGCAAAAAATAAAAACACACTGCCCCGCAAACACCCTTTTACATGTCTTTGGCCTCATTGATGAATGTTTTTTTAGAACATGTTCTTAGAAGTAGGATTTCTGTGTTTGAAGAGCATGAGTATATTAAAATCAAAGCATTGTATTGTATTCAGCAATGAAAAGGAAGGAAATCATCACGTTATAACACAGGTGGGGCTTCCCTGGTAGCTGAAATGGTAAAAAATTCACCTGCAATGAGGGAGACCTGGGTTTGATCCCTGGATGGGGAAGATCCCCTGGAGGAGGGCGCGGCAACCCACTCCAAGTATTCTTGCCTGGAGAATCCCACGGACAGAGGAGCCTGGTGGGCTGCAGTCCATGGCCATCGGGTTGCAAAGAGTTGGACACAACTGAGTGACTAGGCACATATTACAGGTGAACCTTGAGGACATTACGCTCAGTGAAATAAGCCAGTCACAGAAAGACAAATACTGGATGTTTCCACTTACATGAGGTCCTGAGCAGTCAGATTCATAGAGACAGAAGGCAGAAGGGTGGGTGCCAGGGGCGCTGGGCAGCGGGATGGGGAGGGGTCACTTCATGGGTATCAAGTTTGAGTTGCATGAGATGAGAAAGTTCCGGAGATCTGTTTCACAACAGTGTGAATATACTTGACAGTATTTGAGCTATGTACTTAAAAAGTGATTACGATGGTAAATTTTGTTATGTGGCTTTTTTTTTTTTACCATGATTAAAAGCAAACATTGTATTGTTTAGTGGCAAAACACTATTAAGATACCCAAGAATTTTTAGGGAGTTCCCTGGTGGCTTAGTGATTAGGATTCCAATCTTTCATTGCCATGGCATGGGTTCAATCCCTGGTCAGAGAACTGAGATCCCACAAGACACATGGCACTGCCAAAAATTAAAAATATATATAATGTTTTAAAACCCACGTCTAATCCAACTATATTGATAGCTTGCTTCCTTCTTTTTTGTTGCCTTCCAGGCCATGACCAGACACACATATATTTTCACACAATTAAAGTCTAACTCAGTTCTTTCTTCAAACTATCATATACATTCCTCCACTGTGATCCTAGAATCGTCATGGTTATCCTTTCAGTGGCTATGCGTCGCTGTGTCCTGTCCTCGACTTGGGTCTGTCAGTCCTTCTGATCACCTCTCTCTCGTTTAATTCCAGAGTATATCAAGATGGCAGATCAGTATGTCCCCGTCCCAGGAGGGCCCAACAACAACAATTATGCCAACGTGGAGCTGATTGTAGACATCGCAAAGAGGATCCCCGTGCAGGTAAGTCACACGGGCTGCCCCAGTCTGCCTGTGATGGGGACGATGCCCTGAACTCTGGAGCAACCCGGTTCCACAGTTCGGAAGGGATGGAGGAGCTGGGTCCTAGGAGACTGTGAAATCCAGGGCTGGTAGGACCCAGCAAGGAGCTTTTGGGGTGTGATGGGAGGCGGATTCTTGAAGAAAGACCTCTATTCATGCCTCTGTGTGTTTGCAGGCGGTGTGGGCTGGTTGGGGCCATGCTTCTGAAAACCCCAAACTTCCGGAGCTCCTGCGCAAGCACGAGATTGCTTTCCTAGGTAGAGTGCGCCTCCATCAGATATGTGGGAATGGGGGTCTTGATGGAATTCTCGCTAATACAGCCCTGGAAGGAGGGGGCCTGTCTGATGTTCCCACATCACACGTTCATGGTCAGGAGCAACTGAGTCCAGCAGTGGGAGGTCACATGGAGAGGTTGACCAGCCCAGGGAAATAGCTGTTACCATGGTTACCGCAGCAGAATGATGCTGGGGCAAGCAGAACCCTTTGCTGGTGTTCCTGTTGGTACTGAGATACCATCCATGTTCAGATTTCTAACTCAGGTTGGAAATCTTTAGGCCACACCTTTGCTTGGGCTGTTCTTAGGCCTTCGGAATGCCCTCACCCCCTCGGACCAGAACCCCTCATCTCTGCTACTTATTAGGTAAAATTATACTTATTGTTCATGGCATCTGTTTGTTTCAGAATTCAGATGGGTAATTTGTAAACTTTACTCAGTTAGGTTGTCTGTCATCCTTGTGTGTAAATTGGAATCATTTACCATTCTCAGTAAATCCCTGTTGCTGCTCCTTAACCTCTGGGCCCACAACACAGACTCATGTATACAGCAGCTTGGTGCTAAGTCAGTACCTGATATTCACCTGAGGGTCTGCCTGGTGACCTGTGCTCACTGATGGGTTCTTTTCCATGGCCTCTCATTGGCTGTCACATGGGACTCTCATTATCTCTCATTTTTAGCTCTGGAAGTTGATGGTCCAGCCCTGGTGCCAGCCAACCACAGCCTACAGGCCAAATCCAGCCTGCTGCCTGCTTTTGTAAATAAAGTTTTATTGAAACATGGCCCTGCCCATTCATTTATGTACTGCCTATGGCTCATTATAGAAAAAGTTTGCTAACCCATGGTCTAGTGTTTTGAGGTGCTGGCTTGCTCCCCTTGGTCTAGTTTTTTGCTGGTGAACTTTGTATAGGCCACTTAGCTTAAGCTATAAATCCTGTTTACAGTCCACATGTATTGAAAGTGGACTGACGAAGTAGCGGACTAATAGATCTTTTTTCTTCCCCATCTTGATGTTCAGTCCTTGAAAGCTGGGACCTGGGGACTTTTCTTTTGTGTACCTGATCAGCCCCCAGTTTTGAGGGCCTGAGTCTGCCTTCCCCCTTGCCCCACCCTCAGGCCCACCCAGCGAGGCCATGTGGGCACTAGGAGACAAGATCGCCTCCACCATCGTGGCCCAGACTCTGCAGATCCCAACGCTGCCCTGGAACGGAAGTGGTAAGGGGCCCTGAACTTCACTTGGGGAGGACGCCTGGGCCCAATCTTGAGAGCAGAAGGGGTGATAGGAGTATGCTTCTTTAATTCTTTCATTTAAAAATTTAAATTATCAAGAAAGTAGTATGATATCTTTGTAGACATCTTAGAAAATAGGAAAAGTGTATGAAAAAGAAATAGAAATTGTTTATAATCCAATGACCTGGTTTTGATCATTTGTTTTATTATTCCAGCCTTTTTTCTAGGCACATCCGTTTAAAAGCCAGAGCTCTTATAGTTAATAGTTTGTGATGTGTTTTTTTTCTCACTAGTCTGTCTATGTCAATAAATATACTTCACAACACTTTAGGTGCCTGCGTAGGATTATACAGATATACCTTAATTTACTAACAGTCCTCTGTAGTTATACTTTTGGTTGTTTCCAATTAATTTTTTTCTAAATATGAAAATATTTAAAGCCTTGATAATCCTGTAGCTAACTCTCTATGTACATTTTAATAATTTCTTTAGGGTAAATTCCTAAAAGTGGAATTTTTCGAATAAGTTAAAAAAACAGGAAAACATTTCAAGAGTTTCTAAACAATTTGATTTTTTCCTATAAAGATTGAATTTTAAATTTGGAGTGAAAAGTTTGTTTTTGTTTTGTTTGTTGTTGTTTGTTTTTGAAATCTTCATAGGATTTTAGAAAGTAGTGATTGACATTACAAATGACTCCATAAGATAGAGTTGGTTTTTTAAAAAAAATTCAGATCAATATGGCTGTTCTTGGTAGACTCAGTCTGAATTGTCTTAAGCTTGGTTTCCCATTCGGGGTCGAGTTGGTCCTTAAGGAAATGAAAATGCACGGTGCGAAACTGAAGGACTGTGTCTGAATTCTGTTCACCCAGAGGCCAGGTCTAGAGCCGCTGTGCTGGGAAGAGGCACTGTATTTCCGTGTAGCGTCTAGGCTGTTTTGGGGAGGATTCTGTTTCCTCTGTGACCCTCCAGGTCTGACGGTGGAGTGGGCGGAACACAGTCTACAGGAGGGGCAAAGGATCAGCATCCCAGAGTCCATCTACAACGATGGTTGCGTGAAAGATGTAGATGAAGGCTTGGAGGTAAATGCAGATCCTTGGAGGGGTGGGGGGGACCCAGGAGCCGGAACCTTCTCATAAGCCTGGTAGCAGCAGAAACTGTCTAAACCTCTAAAGAAGTCTGTTTGTCCTTTGCCCTCAGGCAGCAGAAAAAATTGGTTTTCCCTTGATGATCAAAGCTTCTGAAGGCAGCGGAGGGAAAGGAATCCGGAAGGCGGAGACTGCTGAGGACTTCCCCATCCTGTTCAGACAAGTGAGCTCCTCGCGCCGCGTGTTTTTCCCTGTGTCTTTGGGAATTGTGCTTCTTCGGTTGGTGGCTACCAGATTCTTTCCACTAATGTTCTTGTGTCACAACCAAGAGGACACTTGGGGGAGCTGAAATATCGCTGTGTTGTGTTACAAATCGAATGTATGCATCTTTACTTGAAAAAGTCCAAGGCTTGGGTTGATCTGTACACTGTTTGCTTAGATGTTTGATTCTGTGAACCAGTGTGTCTGTAAAGGATTTCAGAGATATTTGTTTGTGAGAATATCTATCTGTGACTAGTTGTCTATCGAGAGATGGAATATTTTGTACAGTTTAGCAGTTTCAGTATTTCTAATGTTTGTAGACGATCAATTTTATCGTTGGAACAAATCGTGTATTTACTTATTTGTAGCTGGTTTTCTACTTTTAAACCATTTTGCCTGGCGGATGGGGGAAGGAATACATTAGGAGACTGGGATTAAAATATGCACGCTACTACATTTAACATACATAACCAACAAGCACCTACTGTGTAGCCCAGGGAACTATACTCAATATTATGTAATAACCTATAAGGGAAAAGAATCTGGAAAAGAAAAAAAAAAAAAACAAAACCCAGCATAACTCCTGTTAGCCACTGGGTTTCTTTCCAGTACTTTTCCTGTAGTATATACTTTTGCATAGACCTTCATATACTTCTAGATTTTTTTGCTTTTTAGTTACTTCGTTTATTTCTGACGGTGCCGAGTCTTCGTTGCTGCGCACTGGCTTTGTCTAGCCGTGGCAAGCATCCTCACTGCAGCGGCTTTCCTTGTCGGGGAGCACAGGCTCTAGAGCATGCGGGTCGGTGGTTGTGGTGCACGGGCTTAGTTGTCCCAAGGCATGTGGGATTGTCCCAGACCAGGGATCGAACCTGTGTCCCCTGCATTGGCAGGCGGATCCTTAACCACTGGACCACCAGGGAAGTCTCCATAATTCTGTTTTATTATTTTTCACAGAAGTGGGATCCTCCCATGTGTTACTGCAATCTGCTTTTTTTTTTTTTAATTGTCTTACAAATAACTCCATGTGAATCGTTGTTTTTACTTCATCTTCTACATTATGTATTTTTGATCATTTTTGATTTTGAGAATATTATATCTTTGAGAAGAGGTAAAACTAAAAGATCAACAGGACCATGGGAATCCCTGCCATTGTTGCGCGCTCTCCTTGGAGAGCTTCCTGCTCCAGCCCTGCTTCCCCAGGGAAGAGCCTGCCACCCTGCCGTCCCCCACCCAGGTGCAGAGCGAGACCCCTGGCTCCCCAGTCTTCCTCATGAAGCTGGCCCAGCGCGCCCGGCACCTGGAGGTCCAGATCCTCGCCGACCAGTACGGGAACGCAGTGTCCCTGTTCGGGCGCGACTGTTCCATCCAGCGGAGGCACCAGAAGATCATAGAGGAGGCGCCGGCCACCATTGCCACGCCGGCTGTGTTCGAGTTCATGGAGCAGGTGGGCTCTGGGAAGCTTGGGTGGGGGAGGCATCTCAGCTCAGCACCAGCAAAAGCTCTCAACACCCAAGTTGCCAAAGTGGAGTGGGTGTCCAGGAAGAGATGAAGGGGCAGGGGATGGAGGGAGGAGATGAATTCAGCCTCACGCAGGTTTACTGGGCTATGATCTCTGAGGCCCTGAGGTCATTTACACACTGCAGGTCCTCAGCCTGCATTCGGTCAGGGAACCGGGATGTTCTCCCCCCCCCCCCCCCGAGAAAACCACCGGCACCCCCTCCTTCCCCATCTTGTCTGCAGTGTGCCGTGCGCCTGGCCAAGACGGTGGGCTACGTGAGCGCAGGGACTGTTGAGTACCTCTACAGCCAGGACGGCAGCTTCCACTTCTTGGAGCTGAATCCCCGCCTGCAGGTGGAACATCCCTGCACGGAAATGATCGCGGATGTCAACCTGCCTGCTGCCCAGCTGCAGGCAAGGAGACGGGCTCTGAGCCCTGCGGTGGCTTCTGCCTAGAGCTGGGGGTGGGGGTCTCCTGTCCTGCTTAGGTCAGACCTCCCTCCATTTGGACTGGCCTGGTCGTTTCTTCCTGCTGGGAGTTACTCACACACTTTGGCGGGATATGACATAGGTCCCTTTGAGTGGGTCACATCCTAAGACCCAGTAGACTCAGTGTGATCCTTTGGCTCAGCTGGTGTCCTCTGTCGTCTGCTTCTTCCTCATTCCTCCAGATCAGCTTTCCCTGCGTCCTTCACAAAACTTTCTTTAGCTCTGCATCTGGACGCTGTTTCCCCTCCCTTCCCACCTCCTAAGAGTCTGTAACTTTTATCTGATGCTCATTATGTGTTGTGACTGTTGCTTCTTTGCCCAAGGACACGGCTCCATGGGGGCAGAGGCAAGCTGTCTTTTTCTTTCCTCGCATCTCCCATGTTGTACCGTCTTGTGGACCCAGGAGGAGCTCAGTAGATTCCAAATCATTCACTGCACCGCTTCCTCCATCACCTCTAGCTCTGGGCTCTGTGTTCGAGGACTGACCCTCTCACGGGATGGACTTCTTGATTTCAGATTGCCATGGGTGTGCCGCTGCACCGGCTGAAGGACATCCGGCTTCTGTACGGAGAGTCCCCGTGGGGGGTGACACCCATTTCTTTTGAGACCCCTAGCAACCCTCCCATTCCCCGAGGCCACGTCATTGCAGCCAGAATCACCAGCGAAAACCCAGATGAGGCAAGTCCGGGGTGGTGGTGGGGGGCCTGCGTTTCCACCACCTCCAACCTCCCAGCTTGGGGCAGACCCCGAACCTTAGCCTGGAGGAGACGCCCAGACCTCACAGTTTACAGACGAGGAAATTGAAATGCGGGAAGGGAAGGGATGAAAGGGTTTATCCACAGGTGCTGTGTGCCAGGCACCAGGCAGATGCCTGGTGTGTCAGAGGACAGCCACGCCTCTGGGCATTGTCACCTATATCACAGCTCCAGAGGTTGGGGCCACCCGCCTCACGTCTAAGACCTGCTGAACGCAGGGCCAAGTCCCAGTGGTGCACTAGAAAGGTCACGTATGTCCATCTTTGGGACGGGCAGCTGGGTTTAATGCGCGATCCTTGGATTTGTGGCCCTGTGAACTTTTGACTACAACATACAGTCTAAGGCAGTGGTCCCCAACCTTTTTGGTACCAGAGACTGGTTTCATGGAAGACAGTTTTCCCGTGGACCAGGGTGGGGGCGGGGATGGTTTGCGGGTGATTCAAGCACATGGCATTTATTGTGCCGTTTTTTATTATTATTATTATTACATCAGCTCCACCTCACATCATCAGGCATTAGATCCCAGTGGTTGGGGCCCCCTGGTCTAAGGAGCCCCTCTGTGGCGTGTTCTTACTTGTGCCTTAAAGTACCAAGCAGCTGGGCTCTGTCACAGTTTACGTGTATACTAACAGTTGTCACATAACTGCCGTAATCCACCACGATTTAGTTATTCAGTGACTTCATTCAAGAAACTTGGGATGAGAGAAGTTTTATCCCCTCTCCTGTGGTGACTGCATTAGCTGGGGATCTTTGGCTGAGAGCGAACAGTCAATTCCAGTGGTGGGCAGGCAGAATGGGAGGCTTTTATGGGTTGATGACTTAGTCACAGGATGGAGGGCCATGTATAGAAAAAACCCAGGCACCCGAAACTTTGCATCTCTCGCCTCCAAGCATGTGTGCCAAAATGAATGCCTTTATCACAGGCAGTCCCAGCCGGAGCATCAAACCCACCTCTCCCCTTTTACCAGAATTATACTCAGAAGGGGACGGGTCATTCTCACAAAGGGAACTTAGGTGTGTATTAGCATCAACTAGGGCTAACACTGGATTTCTGTATCTGCCAGACTTTTCGTAGTCTAGAATTGGAAATCCCTCTCCTCTTATATTTAAACATTTTCTGATCGACAACGGCAAGCATATAAAATCAGTAGGTACCGTCACTCAGCTCCATCAAGTGATTACCGGTCCCCAACTCCGTTGTTATCTTTCAACTTTTTTTTTTTAAGAATAAAAATTCCACGCCTTGGCGTGCTCACATGGATACACCTGCACTGCTCATGACAACTATCAATGTTTTATTGATCACACCAAGCTCTTGGGTGTGGGAGGGGCTCTTGGGTTTTCCTAGGATTTAATTCTGATGAAAATAGATCTGGAGTAATAATTTCTTCTGTTTTGAACTTTTTCTGTCTGGGCTCCAGGGGTTTAAGCCGAGCTCTGGAACAGTCCAAGAATTGAATTTCCGCAGCAGCAAGAATGTATGGGGTTATTTCAGCGTGGCTGCGACTGGTGGGTTACACGAATTTGCGGATTCCCAGTTTGGGCACTGCTTCTCCTGGGGGGAGAACCGGGAAGAGGCCATTTCGTAAGTGTCTCCCTTCCTTCCACACCTTTCTTTGAGAAACTAGAAATTATTAGCCTGTGGCTTCAGACGTAGAGCAGTTTAGGGGATGAAGAGCAGACCTTATCTTAAACACCTTATGCCAAAGTCCAAGAACACAATCTGTCCTCTTCCCTCGTTTGAGACCTGTGACGACATACATGGAATCAGTTCACCAAGGTCACTGATTTGAGCTTGTTGCAGGTTGAACTTGAAGGTGATCCAAAGAATGTTCAAGGTGATTCCAGGAATTTAAAAGGTGCTAAGTGCTATAGCTTTTTATTTAAAAAAAAAAAAGGTGCAGGGGGGCCCTCTTTTAAATTTAAGTCTCTTAAGTAGTTCCCCGAGAAATCCACATTGACAAAGAAGCCCTCAAATGCCAAAACACCTACATCTTTTTAAAAATTGAAGTATAGTTGATTTACAGTGTTGTCTTAATTACTGCTGTATGGCAAAGTGACTCAGAGAAGGCAGTGGCACCCCACTCCAGCACTCTTGCCTGGAAGATCCCATGGACGGAGGAGCCTGGTAGGCTGCAGGCCATGGGGTCGTGAAGAGTCGGGCACGACTGAGCGACTTCACTTACACTTTTCACTTTCATGCATTGGAGAAGGAAATGGCAACCCACTCCAGTGTTCTTGCCTGGAGAATCCCAGGGACGGGAGAGCCTAGTGGGCTGCCGTCTATGGGGTTGCACAGAGTCGGACAAGACTGAAGTGACTTAGCAGCAGAAGCAAAGTGATTCGGTTAAACATATATATATATGTACATTCTTTTTTAAAAATATCCTTTTCTGTTATGGTTTATTATAGGATGTTGAATACAGTTCTTTGTGCTATACAGTAAGACGTTGCTGTTTGTCCATCCTATAGATAACAGTCTGCATCTGCTAACCCCGGCCTCCCACTCATCCCTCCCCCACCCCCTCCCCCTCAGCAACCACAAGTCTGTTCTCTATGTCTGTGAGTCTGTTCCTGTTTCATGAATACATTCATTGGCGTCATATTTTAGATTCCATGTATAAGCGATATCATCTTGTGTGTTTCCCCTATAACACTCTCCCTGATTTTATAGAGAGTGGAGTTTTCTGCCCTTTGGACTGGACATGTGTTTGATGGGGGGTGGCCCTCTGGGAAACAGGAGGTGGTTACAGCCAAGCGCGTGCAGGCTGGCGACTGCCCTGTGCAGAGTGGGGTGCTGGCATCGGCCATCTGTCCGTGCACGCCAGGCACACTGGGGAGCTGGGTGGACAGCTAGAGAGTGACTCCTCCTTGGGATACTGAGGGATTTTGACAGGTCCAGCAGGAGACAGAGTCAAAGTGACTGGCAAGGTTGATAACAATTATAATCACTAATTAATCATTTCATAACAGCTAACATTTACTGATCAGGGACCATGTGCTTTATATGGATTGTCTCATTTGAATCCCCAAGTACCTGTGAGAAGGCAGGGTTATCCCCCCATTTTCCAGATGAGGACACTGAGGCTGGGGCAGTTTAGTCACTGGCCCAAGATTTGCTGGGCCAGCCCATGCTGGAGGCTGTCTGATTCGGGACCCTCTCTTCTCTGAGGTTCTGGCTCATTGGGAACCACGCTGGAGCTGATGACACATATGTTAATTGGGAAAACAATCTGTGTGCCTTCCCCTCAAGGAACATGGTGGTGGCTTTGAAGGAACTATCCATCAGGGGCGACTTCAGGACCACCGTGGAATATCTCACCAACCTTCTGGAGACTGAGAACTTTCAGAACAACGACATTGACACCAGCTGGTTGGATAACCTCATTGCCGAGAAAGTGCAGGTAGAGGGCTGCACGCATCTCCCCTGGGGGTCCTGGAACCACCACCCTCCCCCAGCTCCCTGTGGCCTCGGTCCCTGTGGATACTGATGCACAGAGTCTCTCCCAGGCTGAGAAGCCAGATATCATGCTCGGGGTTGTGTGCGGAGCCTTGAACGTGGCCGACTCCATGTTTAGAACATGCATGACGGACTTCCTACACTCACTGGAAAGGTAGGGCGTAGGGGTACTTCCTTTCCCCTCTTGGGATACATGTTGGTGGCAAGTAAGGCAGACACATGCATTCTTTGGGTGCGAATCAGTCACCACACATTCAGTGAACCCCTCCTGTCATCACTTTCTCCTCCTGCCTTCAGTCTTTCCCAGCATCAGGGTCTTTTCCAATGAGTCGGCTGTTCGCATCAGGTGGCCAAAGTATTGGAGCTCCATCTTTGGCATCAGTCCTTCCAACGTGCTTGCCTCTATAGAATTCCTCAGATAAACCTGGGCTGCCCTGGAAGAGGCTGGATGATTGGGGTTGGGGGATGAGAGGGATTCTCAAGGCCAAGACAGCCGTCATCCTGCAGACAGCCACGTACATACTCATGCTGACTTGTGTAAGTTAAGTTACAACAGGCAGGAGTTCAGAGAGGAGGATGTGAATTTGAGAAGCAAAGCAGGTTATAGGTCACCTCTATAAATGAGTCAGGTGACCAGCGAAATGGACCCCATGAAGATGGCCAGGAGGTCCCTCTTAGGATGGACCAGGGTTTCCCAGCCTCTGTACCACTGGCATTTGGGGCTGGGTCATCTTTTGTGGTGAAGGCTGACCTGTGCCAGATGGGACGTTAGCTCATCCAAAGCATCCCCTCCTCCTCCTCCGGAAGTCAGGACAATCGAGTGTGTCTCCAGATACTGCCATCTGTCCTCTGGGGAGAGGCAGAAATCTCCCTCCCCCCTGCCCCGCCCCCATTGAAAACCACTGTGATAGGCAAAGGAGACTACCAAAAGGGAAATAGAAGGATGAAAGTTTTTAGTCCTTGAATTATATGCTTTTTAAAAGGATATTTATTTGGCTGCACTGGGTCTTAGTTGCAGCCTGTGGGATCTAGTTCCCTGACCAGAAATCAAACCCAGGCCCCCTGTATTGTAAGCGCCAAGGCTTAGCCATTGGACCACCAGGGAAGTCCCAGACAATGTGCTTTTGAATGGTAATAGAGTCACAATATGGGCTTCCCTGGTGGCTCAGCGGTAAAGAATCTGCCTGCAATGCAGGAGACCTGGGTTCGATCCCTGGGTCGGGAAGATCTCCTGGAGGAGGGAATGGCAACCCACTCCAGTACTCTTGCCTGGGAACTCCCATGGACAGGAGCCCGGCAAGCTATAGTCCATAGGATTGCGCAGAGTCGGACATGACTGAAGCATGTGAACAGCGGCGGCAGAGGCCCTGCCCGTGCGCTGGTTTCTTTCATAAGCAGGTGGCAGGATTCCCACGTAAGGACTTGTTCCCAGAAGAAGCAGTGTGGAGTTTGCTTCTTGGGAAGCCCTTTTGAAATTTCACATCCTGCAGCAAGACCAGTTTCCTTCAGTTCTAAGGGATATCAGGTTCCTTGGGTCTGTCCATCCTTTGACTTTATCAACCAGCCATGGTGATGCTTAGGAGAAGCAAAGAGAAGGTGGCTTTTAAAGTCCAGAGAATGGATGGCCGCAGAGTTCTCGGTCACTCCTAGACTCACTGCAGGTCTGTCTTCTCTCCCAGGGGCCAGGTCCTCCCCGCAGACTCTCTGCTGAACATCGTGGACATAGAATTAATCTATGGAGGCGTCAAGTACATCCTCAAGGTAAAGGTCTCTATTTCTTGGATGTCTCCAACACTCTGGGGGCTCAAGGGAGTTTTATTTCTGCCGCGCACCACCCCTGCAATGGATTTTCCATGCCTGCTCCCGGGACTCCCCTTGCAGTCCCGTGACCTTGAGACCTATGGGCTTTGGGTTCAGAACCCGTAGGCTTGGGCCTCATGCACAAACAAGGCATTATAGAGCATGCATTGGTTCCCACGGCTGCCGTAAACCGGTGTCTTCACCGGTTCCAGAAATTCATTCTCTCTCAGTTCTGGAAGCCAGAAGTCCAACATCAAGGTGTTGGCTGTGCCGAGGTCTCTTAGGCTCCCAGGAACCACCCCTTTCCTAGCTTCCAGTGGTCGTGGACAGTCTTCGGTGTTCTTGGCTTAGAGGTTATCACTCCAATTGCTGCCAGCCTCTGGCTTTGTACGGCCACCTGTGAGTGCGTCTGTGTCTGTCTGTCTTCATCTTCCTCCTGTGCCTGTCTGGGTCTCTTCTCGTCTTACAAGAATACCAGTCAGACTGGATTCAGGGCTCACCCTAATCCGGCATGACCCCTCCTTAACTGACTACATCTGCAAAGACCCCGTTTCCGAGTAAGGTGACATGCCGAGGTTCTGGGAAGGACGTGGACCTGAGGGGACACTGTTTAGCTCCTCACAGCATGCGAGCAGAACCACGGCTCAAGGGCAGAACCTGTCCCCACAGGTGGCCCGGCAGTCTCCGACCATGTTCGTCCTCATCATGAACGGCTCTCACATCGAGATCGATGCTCACCGGCTGAATGATGGGGGGCTACTGCTGTCCTGCAGCGGCAACAGCTACACCACCTACCTGAAGGAGGAGGTGGACAGGTGTGTGGCCGGGGACACCCAGAGCCAGCTCCCCCCACCACCCACACGAGGTCCGTGTGCAGGTTCAGGCTCTTAGCCGAGGCATCTTCTCCAGGACCTTCTGGGGCTCTTGGGGAGGTTCATCTCGAGGGTGGAATCCCAGGCTGCAGGTTGGCATCCATGGAAGGCCCCTAGGCATCCCTTTTCTAGCAATGTGGATGGATTCAGGGCTGCCAGCTCCACAGCCGGCGAGGTGTGCACTGAGTCCCAGCAGCTCCGGGTCTGAGCTGCAGTGTCCACACCCGTCAGAGCAAGGCTGGGAGAAGATGCGGTTATCTAGTTAGGGTAGTGGCTATTTATTTGAGCATCTGTTGGGTCAGCCAAAACGTTCGCTTGGGTTTTTCTATGAGATGTTATCTACAAATAAACTTTCTGGCCAACTCAATACTTAGCCCAGGTGTCAGGCTAGGTGTCAGCAGAGACCCGTGGTCACAACTCATGGAGTCTTGTCAGGGAAGAGATACATCGAACAAGCGGATGGCAGCAGGGAAGGTTGCTATGGGTCAGGATGGGTGGAGCATGGGGTGACCCGGAAGCACTCAATGTGGGGAGCCTCACGAGACAGAGACCCTGTTACTCTGGGGTGTCTGACCAGCCCAGGCTCACACAATGAAACACAAACCCCTACTCCCACCTCCAAGCTGAACAGGCAGCAAAGACCCCAGGCCAAGAAGAGTAAAGTGGGGGAGGAATGGGGGGTGGGGGTTCCAGAGGCCCCAGGCCTGAAAGAGCTCCAGTTAGGGAATGCAGGTTCCTTTCCCAGTCCTTCATGGAAGAAGGCAGACAAGATACACCCCAGATCGGCATTGTGTTACCTCTTTTTAACCTGTGTTCTCTCTGCCAAGAATATTCAGGGTGATTATAGGAACCACCCATGGGGCATGCTCTTCCTGGTTCTGTTACAGAAAGTGAAAGAGTTAGTCTCTCAGTCATATCTGACTCTGCGACCCTGGACCAGAGCCCCTCTGTCCATGGGGATTCTCCAGGGAAGGATACTGGAGTGGGTAGCTATTCCCTTCTCCAGGGGATCGTCCCAACCCAGGGATTGAACCCAGGTCTCCCGCACTGCAGGCAGATTCTTTACTGTCTGAGCCACCAGGGAAGCAGTTCTGTTATAAGGAGAAGCCTTTCCCTGGGTCAGTATGTATTGAATAATATCGATATTGCTGATTGCTTTCTCCATGCCAAAGCCTGTTGGAATTATGTCAGGAAAAGGAGCTAGTTTTCTGCCAGGAAGGGGCCCCACCCCAGCTCACCCCCAAAGTCTTTGGGGTAATTTTCAACACCATTTGGGAAGAGTGGAGTGAGTCTCTCAAACCATCCCACGGTGATGCTCCCGGCTGCTATTAGGGAGGGAAGACACTGTCAGAAGCCTGACTCTGGCACCTTGGTAGATGGTGCCCTCCAGTGTTCCCACCACCTCCTTCTCTCTCCAGTTACCGAATCACCATTGGCAACAAGACGTGCGTGTTTGAGAAGGAGAATGACCCCACAGTCCTGAGATCCCCTTCGGCTGGGAAGCTGGTGAAGTACACCGTGGCAGATGGGGAACACGTTGAGGCTGGGGGCAGCTACGCCGAGATAGAGGTGATCGCAGAGCTGGCCCCCAGGGTGGGGCTGCAGCCGGGCTGCCCTCACACCCGCTCCCCAAGGGAGGACCCTCTGGCCAGGCTGCCACACTCAAGCCAACAGACTGCCCCTTTCTCCTGCGTTCTCTCATGCAGATCCCTCAAAGAGCCACTGTGTGGGGGGTTCAGCCCCAGTTCCCTGCCTTATTCCATGGGGAAAAAAAAATCTCAAAAAATGTATACCTCCCCAGCTGATAAATGATAATGATGCTGACAATTAAAAAGTGGTAACCCAACACCTGCAAAGCGCTTACCATGTGGCAGGCACCCTTCTAAGCATTTTCTCTGTCTTTAATTCCTTCTTTAATCTTCCTGGCAATCATGAGTTGGACCCAAACAGAACCTCCATTTTGCACATGAAGACATGGGACCCAGGCAGCCTAAGAAACTCACTCAAGGTCACACAAAGCCAGGATTCCAACCTGCTCATTCTCTGCTGCCAAGGAAAAGAATGAATTTTGTAATGAAGATGCAGCAGTGGTGGGACACCTGTTGGCCTCCTGCTGTGTGCCCTCTGGCTTAATCCTTATCAGTGCCCTATGAGACAAGCCTGTCATTCCCCGCCCCCATTTTACAGCTGGGGAAACTGAGGCTCAGAGAGTGGATGGCATGTGCTAGAGATCACAGAGTGATGGGTGGGGTACAGGGATTCCAGCCCAGGTCTGGCTGACCTGATTGACCAAGTTATGAACTTTTGAGCAAAGGGCAGGATGGTCCTGTCTGTCTGAAGCCCATACATGCTAACAACATTCATCATGTCCACACGGCCAGACTCAGACCAGTTAAAGGGGCTGATGACTGGACTGGAAACACATTCTTCGTTCCCCAGAGGGTTTTCTCTCTGCCTTTAAGAAAAGGAGCCAGTCATAAAAGGTACCTCATTTTAGGAAGATATGTATCAATCACCCTACATCATATGATTTAGCTGTGTTTCTAAGAGAAAGGCCTTCCTTTGGAAATAAGGAGCAGTTTCCACAGCTGTGAAATGGGCACAGTAAACACCAGCCTCCCTGACTGGCTTTGCAGATGGTAAAGATTTATGACCAGCACCGTGCCTGGCACACGATAGATTGTGTAAATGCTGCTCCTCTCTCCCCAGTGCACTTGAACTCTGCCCACAGGGTCATTCTTTGTAAGTGACACAGTCCGTGCTCCAGAATTGCTAGTTTGGGGTGACCCAGGCCAGACCCGAGGGGCCCCACCTAAGTAGAAATTACTTCTTTGTGCAAAACAGGTCATGAAGATGACCACGACCCTGAACGTGCAGGAAAGTGGCAGGGTGAAGTATGTCAGGCGCCCAGGGGCTATGTTGGAAGCTGGCTGCATGGTGGCCAGGCTGGAGCTCGATGACCCTTCTAAAGTGCGCCCGGTATGTGAGACACGCCACAGCTACTCTGTGAGCTGGACAGGCCGGTGGCTCCTGGCCCTCAAGCATCACCTACCACGATGGGCACAGGAACGTGCCTGCCTGTGCCCACACCCTCCTCAGCATCCCACTAAGAGCAAAACTCACGTGCTTCCAATGATCTTCAGGGTCCCCCGGGGGGTGTGTCCCGCTTTTTTCGCTGGCTTCACCCTCTGCCTCCCTCTCCCCCTTAATCACACGCTCTGGACTCTGCCCCCTCGGGCCAGCTCCCTCTGCCCAGAAGAACCTTCCCTCAGATGTGCACAGGGCTCGTCCTCTCATTTCCTGTAAACTCTGATGCAGCCCTCTTCCCCGCTGTGCATTATATAGCATTGTCACGTCTCTTAGACGTGAAGCGACCTGCCATCCTACAGTAGGCCAGGTGTGCGGGGAGGTGGCTCCCCATTCATGCAGGTAATGTTTGTTTGTTTGTTTTTCTCTACAATAATTAGCATATGTGCCCAGGAAGAAAAAAAGCTAGAAAAGCATTTTTTTTTTTTTAAATCAAATTGTCTCTTTTCTCCAGACTGTCCTATCAGTTTCATTTGTTCTCTCCTCTTTCTTTTCGTTATTGTCTTCCGAGGGTTCCCAAAGCTAGGAGTAGAGTGAGCTTTGTTAGATAACAGGAAGTGAATCCGTGTCTACCTTGTGATTCGTTTTAGCAGACGTTTCCCACCGGGCTGGGGTCTGGAGACAGGAACCCAGCCACCAGTCCCAGCAGGCTTATGATTGCCTATGAGAAAGACAGGCAGATAAATCCTTGTAATTCAGCTCAATCAGAGGGACCGTCCTTGGCCGCTGGCTCTGGGGGTCCAGAGGGAGAAGCAGCAGCCGATTGTGAAGAAAGGAAGCCCTCTGGTTGATCTTGAAGGGGGAGAGGAGCCTGCAGGGCTAGGAGCGGAGCGGAGGGGATGGGAAGCTGAGGGTTCTGGGCCAGCAGAATAGCATGCTCCCAACTCCTGGCTTCCAGTGCCTCACATGGTCGGTGGTGAGTAGATGTGCTCAGTCGCTTAGTCGTGTCCGACTCTTTGCGATCCCACGGGCTGTAGCCCGCCAGGCTCCTCTGTCCGTGGGATTTTCCAGGCAAGAATACTGGAATGGATTGCCATATCCTACTCCATATTGAGTAGATATTTGTAAAATAAATTAACAGATGAATGAATGCATGAAGTCAGTGTTGCCCCTTTTTAAAAAAAAAAAAAGTTTGGCCTCACCTCACAATATGTGGAATCTTAGTTCCCCGACCAGGATTTGAACCTGTACCCCCTGCATTGTAAGACAGAGCCTTAGCCACTGGACCACCAGGGAAGTCCCTTTGGGGAGCTTTTGTTTGAGAATCCTCTAAGGCCAAATATTTATGATTTACAAAAAGCATGTACATTTGTATGAACGTTTCCTAAACTTTCTCTGTGCTGGGCATTCATCTTTGGGATTTGAGCAAAGCTGAAAAGAAATAGAAAAATAGGGAGATGATATTGGTTAGAAAGCAAAGCCAAACAAAAACATCTGTCAGCAAAAATAATCAGCAATAGGAAAAGAATTTTATTTGAGCCAAACTGAGGACCACGGCCTGGAAGACAACCTTTCAGATAACTCTGAGGAATTGCTCCCAAGAAGCATGGTTTTCAGCACAGTTTTGTGTCTTGTCGGAGCAATGAACATGAAACAAATCAGGAAGACTTTCCCCTAAGATTCCCCCCACCCCAAAAAAACCGAAAAGGAAAAAACCAGACCAGCGTGTGCACAGCAAGTCACCATGGGCTTGGCCCCCAGGAAGGGAGTCCTGCTAGCATCAGAGGAGAACCAGCATTGGCATCCCAGGAGGGAAGGCATTGCATCTCTGTTTTATTTATTTTTTAGCTTTTTATTTTGTATTGGAGTATAGCCAATTAGTAATGTTGTGATAGCTTCAGGTGGACAGCAAAGGGACTCGGCCATACTCATCTTTATTTTTAACATGGACTTTCTGTACCTCTGGTCAGTGTGTTCTTTTTTTTAATAATTAAAGCAGATCTCCAGTGTATGTTTGGCTACAAACAGGCTGCTTAGTTAGCATGAAATTCAAGTTAACTCATGTAGAAGCCACAATGACTTCCCCTGACCTCTACATGTGAACATTTTTTAAAAAAAAACAATCACATCCAACACGCTCCAAAATTGTTTGGAATACATAATTGACCAGGGTATTTACCAAGGGGAAGATTTGGAACCCTCAAACGGGTGTGTATGAGCAGTTTTAACTTTCCAAGAGGATGCTTTCTTCTGTCCCCCTCCCCTTCAGGCTTCATCCTAACCACACTCTGTATGCTGTACATATTGTCTGTTGGTGGCTCTGCCTTGGCCCTTGGCTGGTCCGTCTCCTTTGGAGGCCACGGTGGTCTTGACCTCTGGCTCCTGTTGTGTCTCATCAGGCTGAGCCGTTCATGGGGGAGCTCCCCTCACAGCCCACGCTGCCCATCCTCGGAGAGAAGCTGCACCAGGTTTTTCACAGTGTCCTGGAAAATCTCACCAACATCATGAATGGCTACTGTCTGCCGGAGCCTATTTTTAGCATCAAGGTGGGTCATGTGTGCAGGGTAGGTGTGCATCGCACACACGTGCGTAGGTACAGGTGAAGAGCCCAAAGATCCCAGAGATCTTTGTTGGGGTAAGAAAGGAGAAAGCCTGTCATTTCTATCAAGGACCTGTTCTCAGGGGATTCCTCAGTTTCATTGTATACATCAGAGTACATTTCTCTCTGATTATAAACCGGTGTAAAGGTTACATTGCTTTTGGGGATTCAGTTCAGCTCAACACAGAATGTTCACGTTCTAAGAGAAGAGTCGATGTGGGTCACCTGTTAAAGAGACAGCAAGGAAGCGACTTTGTCCAGAGACACAACTCTGTTCATCCAGGGTCCTGTTGTCTGTAGAGAAGTAAGTCCTCAAATTTGCAGACCTCTGTGAAGGACCTGTGCTGCTGAACTTGACATCAGTAGCTATAAAACTACTGCTACATTACCTTCTATCCCAGAATAGTCCATCACAGTGATGGTGGTCATGGTAATAATGGCCAGCTCTAGTCTGGTACATGCTATGTGCCAGCTACCACACTAAGCACTTAACACTTATTAAGTCATTTCACCTTCCCAACAACAGGGAGGTAGGAACTCTTATTATTCCATTTTATAGGTGAGGAAACTGAGACACAGAGAGGCTACAAAACTTGCCTTCAGTCAGTTCAGTTCAGTCACTCAGTTGTGTCCGACTCTTTGCAACCCCATGAATCGCAGCACGCCAGGCCTCCCTGTCCATCACCAACTCCCAGAGTTCACCCAGACTCATGTCCATCGAGTCCATGATGCCATCCAGCCATTTCATCCTCTGTCGTCCCCTTCTCCTCCTGCCTCCAATCCCTCCCAGCATCAGAGTCTTTTCCAATGAGTCAGCTCTTCGCATCAGGTGGCCAAACTACTGGAGTTTCAGCTTCAGCATCATTCCTTCCAAAGAACACCCAGGACTGATCTCCTTCAGAATGGACTGGTTGGATCTCCTTGCAGTCCAAGGGACTCTCAAGAGTCTTCTTCAACATCACAGTTCAAAAGCATCAATTCTTCGGTGCTCAGCTTTCTTCACAGTCCAACTCTCACATCCATACATGACCACTGGAAAAACCATAGCCTTGACTAGATGGACCTTTCTTTGCAAAGTAATGTCTCTGCTTTTGAATATGCTATCTAGGTTGGTCATAACTTTCCAAGGAGTAAGAGTCACCATCTGCAGTGATTTTAGAGCCCCAAAAAATAAAGTCTGCCACTGTTGCCACTGTTTCCCCATCTATTTCCCATGAAGTGATGGGACCAGATGCCATGATCTTAGTTTTCTGAATGTTGAGCTTTAAACCAACTTTTTCACTCTCCTCTTTCACTTTCATCAAGAGGCTTTTTAGATCCTCTTCACTTTCTGCCATAAGAGTGGTGTCATCTGCATATCTGAGGTTATTGATATTTCTCCCGGCAATCTTGATTCCAGCTTGTGCTTCTTCCAGCCCAGCGTTTCTCATGATGTACTCTGCATAGAAGTTAAATAAGCAGGGCGACAATATACAGCCTTGACGTACCCCTTTTCCTATTTGGAACCAGTCTGTTGTTCCATGTCCAGTTCTAACTGTTGCTTCCTGACCTGCATATAGGTTTCTCAAGAGGCTGGTCAGGTGGTCTGGGATTCCCATCTCTTTCAGAATTTTCCACAGTTTATTGTGATCCACACAGTCAAAGGCTTTGGCGTAGTCAATAAAGCAGAAATAGATTTTTTCTGGAACTCTCTTGCTTTTTCGATGATCCAGCGGATGTTGGCAATTTGATCTCTGGTTCCTCTGCCTTTTCTAAAACCAGCTTGAACATCTGGAAGTTCACAGTTCACGTATTGCTGAAGCCTGGCTTGGAGAATTTTGAGCATTACTTATTAGCATGTGAGATGAGTGCAATTGTGCGGTAGTTTGAGCATTCTTTGGCATTGCCTTTCTTTGGGATTGGAATGAAAACTGACCTTTTCCAGTCCTGTGGCCACTGCTGAGTTTTCCAAATTTGCTGGCATATTGTATTTTCACAGCATCATCTTTCAGGATTTGAAATAGCTCAACTGGAATTCCATAACCTCCACTAGGTTTGTTGGTAGTGATGCTTTCTAAGGCCCACTTGACTCCACATTCCAGGATGTCTGGCTCTAGGTGAGTGATCACACCATCGTGATTATTTTGGTCATGAAGATCTTTTTTGTACAGTTCTGTGTATTCTTGCCACCTCTTCTTAATATCTTCTGCTCCTGTTAGGTCCTTTCACCCATAAGGAGGCAAAGAGGGGGTTTGAACAATGACTCTCCCGCTTCAGAGTCCGTGTGCTTAGCCCCTATGTTAGGCTGCCTAATTACCAGCATTGCAACATTTTTTTTAGCCTCTGCAGTTGCCAGTGTGTGCGTGGTTTCAAGTTCAAACCTTACAACCACATTACAGGGTTGACAACATTCTCCTTCCCATTCAAAAACCATCAACAGTTCCCGTGACCCAGAAGCAGGGCAGTGCAGCTATTAAGAGTCTCTGAGTTTGCATCCTGGCATTGCTTCCTGCTAGCTGGGTGACTTTGGGTAACAATTAACCTCTCTGTTTCAATACCCTCAAACGGGAAATGGGAGTACCAATTATACCTACTCCCTAGGGTTGTTTCTGAGGATCAAGTGAGAACAGGTCAATTTGGGCCCTCAAACAGTGTCTGGCACAAAGCAAGCGTCCCACAAACATCTATGCTTTGCAAAGCCTGATGTCCTGACCCCACACCAGGCTGGCAGTTTGGAAGCACAGGATGGGGAGTGGGGCCGTCCTTGGGGGGAAGCTGGCTGGGTGTTCCTCCCCGTCTGTGGCCGGGGCCATTCCCCCCGGGACTGTTCCAGAGGGGCTGCTAGACTGCATGGGGCCTGGATGGATTAGTGTGTCGGGCACCCCCCACCCCGTGCTGGGTGGCTGTAGGCCTCGGGCCGACACTCTGGTCCCGCTGCAGCTGAAGGACTGGGTACAGAAGCTCCTGAGGACCCTCCGGCACCCGTCGCTGCCGCTGCTGGAGCTTCAGGAGATCATGACCAGCGTGTCGGGCCGCATTCCCGCCCCCGTGGAGAAGGCCGTCCGCAGGGTGATGGCCCAGTACGCCAGCAACATCACCTCGGTGCTCTGCCAGTTCCCCAGCCAGCAGGTAGGGCCGCACCCGCACCCTCCAGGAACTCAGCCCCCCGTCAGTCTGGACCCCCAGCCTCTCATCAAATTGGGCTTTGTGAGACTCACACCGACAGCCCGAGATGCTGGGGCCTGAAAAGAGTTTTCTTTCACACCTTCTCTGTAGAATCCCAGCACTTTCCCCCAAAACAGCAGTTTTAGATGGACATAAACAGTTATCAGTAGTCCTCGGATTCGGAACAGGAGTAGGTGGTTGGTGCGAATAGTCAGCATTTTCCAGAACTACACTGGCTGACGTAAGAGAGGAGATTGTGAGTTTTTCTCGCCGTATGTAGTGTTGATTCTTCCTCCTCGGGTTTGTGTAGGGTGACAGTCGTGGGGCTGTACGTATATATCACATTTTCTAAGAATGGAAGCCATTCCCGGGGAGTATCAGAAATCTCTAATAATTCTACATTGGCCTCATTTTGTTCTTTTGGATGGGGGGTTGCTTTTATCAAGCATGTTAAAGGAAACCTACATCTGGAAGAGTCCCATCTTTTTTATTTTCATGCCCTCGGTCTGGTGAGAAGGGCTTCCTTGCACCATTACCCCCCACCCATGAGTTAGTAATTTGGGGAGTTCGAGGTCAGTGTAAGTCAGCTTATTCCCCGAAGTCAACTTCTAAGTTGGAATATTGTTCAGCCATAAGAAGGAATGAAATGATTCATGCTACCCTGGGGATGAGCCTTAAAAACTTGATTCTCAGTGAAAAAAGCCAGTCACAAAAGCTCACGTTGCCCAGTTCCATTTATATGAAACATAGTTGGCAGGTCCATGGAGAAGAGACGGTAGATTAGTGTTTGCCAGAGGCTCAGGGCAGGCGTGAGTGACTGCCCATGGCTATAGGATTTCTTTGGGTAGTGATGAAAATGCTCTAAAATTAGTGATGGTGGTTGCATATCTCCATGAATGTAGTACAAACCACTGAATTAAATATACACTTTAAAAGGAAGGAGGGGAATATGATAGTGTATGTATTCTAGCTCAACTAAGACAGCAAAAGAGACACTGATGTATAGAACAGTCTTATGGACTCTGTGGGAGAGGGAGAGGGTGGGAAGATTTGGGAGAATGGCATTGAAACATGTAAAATATCATGTATGAAATGAGTTGCCAGTCCAGGTTCGATGCACGATACTGGATGCTTGGGGCTGGTGCACTGGGACGACCCAGAGGGATGGAATGGGGAGGGAGGAGGGAGGAGGGTTCAGGATGGGGAACACATGTATACCTGTGGCGGATTAATTTTGATATTTGGCAAATCTAATACAGTTATGTAAAGTTTAAAAAAAAAAAAAAAAGAAATAATGAAAACAAAGCTCTCAAGGACCTCAGTGGAGAATTGTACATGTTGGAACCTTCTGGGAATTTGTTATTGATGCCGGTTTTTCATTAGAGGTATTTTTGTTGCCACAAAACAGTATGCCAATAGCATTCAACCTAACTGTAAAAATAGGACCCACCCGACACCCTCATGCTCCCTGATGTTGGAAATTCCCTTCTCCTCTTTCCCTGGAGTGTTTGTGAAGAGGGATGGTGTGAACATGCAGAAGTCTTGATGTGATTGTTGTTGTCCTGAGCTCTTTAGTCCTCAAGCCACACGTTGAGTGGGGCACACAGAGCTGTTTCTGGGGGGGCAGAGGGCTTTGGGTTGGAGTTTTTGAATGATCCTCTGGTGGGCTCTGCGTGGGAACCTGTGGTGGGTCCTTCCAGTGACTTCTGCGTGGTGGACAGATTGTGTAGTCTGAGTGGCCAGACTTGTCCTGTTTTCCCGTTCAGATAGCCACCATCCTGGACTGCCATGCGGCCACCCTGCAGCGGAAGGCCGACCGGGAGGTCTTCTTCATGAACACCCAGAGCATTGTACAGCTGGTCCAGAAGTGAGTCCTGGGCCCTCCATGGGATGTGGTGGTCACACTTACTCATCCATGTGTTGCCCCAGGGTGCTGCTATCTTAAGGGCAGGCTCAAACCAAGAGACAATGCCTAGGGTCTGATACCCCAGTTCCAGCCCTGGCATAGCCCTGCCTAACAGAAGAACAAAGCAACGTCCTTTACTTCCGAGTCTCAGTTTGCTAGTCTGTAAAATGGGAATTAAAAACACTTCACATGCTGAATCATTTTGCATTACCAGTAGATTAACTTTTGTAAAGTGCTGAAACACAGCAAGTCCTCATGGTAGCTTTTCTTATAAGATAGTGGAATGAAATGACTTAATAAGCTGTAAATGATTCTAGAAATTATTCTTGTGATTTTGGGGGATCCTTGCAAAGGAGGAATTGATAAAGAACTTGTTCAGTTGCTCAGTTATGACCAACTCTTTGCCACCCATGGACTGCAGCATACCAGGCTCCTTTGTCCTTCAGTATCTCCCAGAGGTTGCTTAAATTCATGTCTGTTGAGTTGGTGATGGTTAGATACCATCTCATCCTCTGCCACCACCTTCTCCTATTGCCTCAGTCTTTCCCATCATCAGGGTCTTTTCCAATGAGTCAGCTCTTTGCATCAGGTGGCCAAAGTATTGGAGCTTCAGCATCAGTCCTACCAATGAGTATTCAAGGTTGATTTCCTTTAGGATTGACTGGTTTAATTTCCTTGCTGTCCAAGAGACTCTCAAAGAGTCTTCTCCAACACTACAATTCAAGCATCAATTCTTCAGTGCTTAGCCTTCTTTATGGTCCAACTCTCACATCTGTACATGACTATTAGAAAAACCATAGTTTCAACAATACGGACCTTTGTCAGCAAAGTGATATCTCTGCTTTTTAATATGCTGTTTGAAGTGAAGTGAAGTGGAAGTTCCTCAGTCGTGTCTGACTCTTTGCGACCCCATTGACTATACAGTCCATGGAATTCTCCAGGCCAGAATACTGGAGTGGGTAGCTGTTCCCTTCTCCAGGGGATCTTCCCAACCCAGCGATTGAACCCAGGTCTCCCGCATTACAGGTGGATTCTTTACCAGCTGAGCCACGAGGGAAACCCAATACGCTGTTTAGGTTTGTCATAGCTTTTCTTTCAAGAAGCAAGCATCTTTTAATTTCATGGCTGCAGTCACCGTCCACAGTGATTTTGGAGCCCAAGAAAATAAAATGTGTCACTGCGTCCACTTTTTCCCCTTCAATTTGCCATGAAGTGATGGGACTGGATGCCATGATCTTAGTTTTTTAAATGTTGCGTTTTAAGCCAGCTTTTCCACTGTCTTCTTTCACCCTCATCAAGAGGCCCTTTAGTTCCTCTTTACTTTCTGCTGTTAGATTGGTATCATCTGCGTATCTGTGGTTGTTGATATTCCTCCCAGCTATCTTGATTCCGGCTTGAGCTTCATCCAACCTGGCGTTTCGCATGATGTACTCTATATATAAGTTAAACAAGCAAGGTGACCATATACAGCCTCAGGCACACTCCTTTCCCAGTTTGCACCAGTCAGTTGTTTCTTGTCTGGTTCTAACTGTTACTTCATGACCCACCTACAGATTTCTCAAGAGTCAGGTAAGGGGGTCTGTAGTCCCACCTTTGTAAGAATTTTTAAAAAGAATTTTCTTTAAGAACTTGTATTTTGTCTTACATAGCTCTTGAGCAGGAAGAACTATGCTGCTGATAAAAAGAACTGCCCTTTTGTATGAAAACTCTACCCAGCAAGAAAGCTTTTCCTTCTTGGACAGAATTCAAACATTTTCAGACTGGAGTGAGTTAATTCAGGACATATTAGCCACGTGCCAAAAACTATAAGAGGTGCAGAAGATAGGTGGCTATGGGAAAATGCCCTTCTTTTCAGGGCACTCCTTGGCTTGTGAGGACACATACTGACAATATAGGGTTGCAGCTGAGGAAGGAGATTTGCGTTTGGATTCCCCACAAAGTGAGAGTTCCATAGCCAAGAGCTAATCCTTTCCCCAGAACTCTTCCAGCACTAACCCTAATCCATCCTTTAGTATAGGAGAAATGACCGGGAGGTATGAACAAATGATAAATGAATCCAATTCCCTAGCAGGTTCTTCTTGTGTTAAATATAAATCTCAGAGGTATATCCTGTATTGTGTGCGTGTGTGTTTTTAAAAATCACATTTGAACCCAGCAGCCTTTTTGGTTCATACTCTCTTTTGATGTCATTTGCTGGTGCTAGAGCAAAGCTGGTTTCAACTTTCCTGAAACTCAGCGTCCCATTCCTCATGTTCTGAAATGGTTTGGAAGAGGAAATAGTTTAAGGAACCTCCAGGTTACCATTTGGTTTTAAAAGGAAAGTGAAATGTACACAGGGATCGTTTGGTAAATGTCTTTCAAGTTTTATTTTTCGAATTGTCTTTATCCATTGGATGGTTAATTGAAAATATTTGTCTTCACTCATTCAGGCAAGGCTGACCCCATTCAGCATCCCGGCTCTGTGACTGTTTTTCCTTCTCTCTGGGGACCTCTGGTTGGATGTGTGACCTTGGGCAAGTCGTCACTCTCTCTGACTGGCAGAGTTAGCACAGATGGACCAACTCACGCATCCCTCCCAGACCTAAGGATTCGAGGGTGCAGCCTCTAGATTTTTTTTTTTAATATTTATCTATTTGTTTGGCTATGTCGGGTCTTAGCTGTGGCACACGGGATCTTCATTGCATCGCGCAGAATCTTTGCTTACGGCTCACGGACTCTCTAGTTGTGACGCACGGGCTCAGCAGTCGTGGTGGGCAGCCTTAGTTGCTCCACAGCATGTGGGATCTTAGTTCCCAGATAAGGGAACGAACCCATGTCCCCTGCATTACAAGGCAGATCCTCAGGCACTGGACCATCAGCGAAGTCCTCCTCCAGATTCTTTATTAGTGTTTTCTCTTCAATACTTTGGCCACCTGATGCGTAGAAATGTCTCATTTGAAAAGACCCTGATGCTGGAAAAGATTGAAGGTGGGAGGAGAAGGGGATGACAGAGGATGAGATGGTTGGATGGCATCACTGACTCAATGGACACGGGTTTGAGTAAACTCCAGGAGCTGGGGATGCACAGAGAGGCCAGGCGTGCTGCAGTCCATGGGGTCGCAAAGAGTCGGACACGACTGAGCAACTGAAAGGAACTGAATTCCTTTTTCAAGTCTTGAAAGTCCTGCTGGAGACAATAGGCACCCCAGCACATGGAGCTGATCACTCAGCGGCCTTCTTCTCCTCCCCAGGTACCGCAGTGGGGCCCGCGGCTACATGAAGGCAGTGGTGTTGGACCTCCTGCGGAAATATTTACTGGTTGAGCACCATTTCCAACAAGGCAAGAGTCGCCACCCCAGGCACTGGTGATGAGTCCATGGGGGCAGGAGGGCTCACAGCCTTACCCCACGTGGCTTCTTGTCCCCCTGCAGCCCACTACGACAAGTGTGTGATAAACCTCCGGGAGCAGCTGAAGCCAGACATGGCCCAGGTGTTGGACTGCATCTTCTCCCACTCGCAGGTGGCCAAGAAGAACCAGCTGGTGATCATGCTGATTGTAAGCGGGAGAAGGCGTCCTTTCCCCAGAGTTGGACAGGGCTCCACCAGCTTTCCCTGTAAAGATTCTAGTCGCCAGATTTTAAAATACTTCATACCAAACTTGTCTTGGGTCTTTCCTCTCTTGTTTATTCATTTCCCCACGCTGCACGGCTTGTAGGATCTTCCCTGACCGGGGATTGAACCAGGGCCATGACAGTGAAAGCCTGGAATGCTAACCTCTAGGCCACTAGGGAACTCTCGAGTCTTTCCTGTCTTAGAACACCACTAGCCTGGCCCTTGGACAGTGCCTGCGTTCTGTGCTGTCCTTGAAGGCACAGGCCAGGGGAATGATAGAGACGAATGTCACCACCATTTGATAACACAAAGCAAATCAAAATTTGGGAGGGAGAGAAGGTTGAGAATAATTTCCCATGAGATTTCTTCAGCACAGACCTGCTTGTGTGCTTGTGTATGTGTGTGAAATGTTAATATGTTAAACAGATTTTCTGATTATAGAAACAAAATGTGGGCTTATTCTAATTAGGGTCATGCAGAGACAGAGGTAGAAAAGAATGATCCCCCGGCCTCACTGTCTGGTGACTGCCTGGAGAACAGCCTGGTGCAGGGGTCGGGGCGTGACGCCCAGGTATTCAGGGTCCCAGCAGTCACTGCTCTGTCTTAGTGGGTATTGAGGGAGCATCAACTCTGAGCCTTTCCTAAGCCCTTCTTGCATTTAGGGCATAAGAATAGATGCAAAGACCGGTCACGCCCAGCCCTGGTCTCCAGCAGAAAGGTCCCTTGTTCCAGAAGCAGAGAGGAGGGTTGCCCATAGGAACCAGCATCCCTGCCTTGTTGGCAGGTTTCACCTCTATATCTTCTCTCTGGCAGGACATCTCCAGGCCCTCAATACTCCCCCCATGCCAAGGCTCCTAGAGTTGGCTTGCATACCCTCACTAGAGCCTCACATAGCCCTTACTCTTTGTTCATACCTGCTTCTATTTCCTCTCATCCCTATTCTCTGAAACTGAGCCCCTTAAGTCAGGCAGAGATGTACAGAGGAAAGAGTGAGAGGGCCTAGGAATAGGAGAGCCTTCAGTTCAAATACGACTCTGCCTTGCATGTGCTTGGTAGCCTGGGGGCAAGGCACGTTGCCTCTTTGAGCCTCAGTTTTCTCATCTGTAAAATGGGAATCATATAGTAACTCCTCGGTGGGTGAAGAACATTTGAGGAAATAAATGGAAAGGGTCTAGCTGCTTGCCTGGCCACAGTAAATACCTGTTAGACCTGCTGGCCATTAATAGTGATGCAGGCAGAGACTTGGTTCTGTTTTCCCTTGTGCCAAGAATTTAGGGCATGTTTTGGGGTGGATGCATGGGTGAGTGAAAATGCAGTGGAGAATGGTGGAGGGTTTATGTATTAGACTGTGGAGGTTGGCTGGGGCAGCTGGACCCCCAGCCAAGGGCCAGTGAGTGCTGGCCTGTCTCCTTCTGGTGGAACAGAAGATCCCCTTGGATCTTGTTTCTGTCCCCCAAAAGGATGAGCTCTGTGGCCCAGACCCATCCCTGTCTGATGAGCTGACCTCCATCCTTGATGAGCTGACTCAGCTGAGCAAAAGCGAGCACTGCAAGGTGGCCCTCAGAGCCAGGCAGGTAGGCTGGCCGGCTGTGGTTCCCACCGCTCCCGGGGCTCACGGGGTGCCGTCCTCCACTACACCCAGCCCCCCACATGCACAGCCCCTCTGCTGCAGGACCGTCCCTTGGCGTCTTCCCTGCGAGGATGGCTCACCCCAGCCCCTCGATCCCCTCTCCTCCCCCCACAGGTCCTGATTGCCTCCCACCTCCCCTCCTACGAGCTGAGGCACAACCAAGTGGAGTCCATTTTCCTGTCTGCCATCGACATGTACGGCCACCAGTTCTGCCCGGAAAACCTCAAGGTGAGGCCATCTGCATCCTTCCACGTTGCACAGAGCACATGCCGTGGCCCAAGTGGGGCCTGGGGGTGGGCAAGAGGGCTCTCCCTGCCCTACATGGGTTGGCGCTTGGATGCAGGGCACAATCACCAGCACCAGTAATTTAGTTCAGTATGGCCAGGGCTGCCTGAGGGGGCCCAGGGGCAGCTCTGAGAGAGGCTGGGTCCTGCAGGATGGATGGCAAGGCAGTAAGGCTCTCTCAGGAGGCATGATGTTAAAACTCCCCATGTGATGGAGCTTACTGGAAGCTGCGAGCACTCACATGGCTGGGTCTTGGCTTCATTTTCCCAGGGCCCCCTCCTCACCCCCTAAATCTGCCTCATTCACAAGCTTCCAGGCACCCCCTATGGCTAGAGCTGGGAGCCCTGGGAACAGTCACCCTAGAACTGCCTGCACATCCAGATCTCATGGGCCTGGGGCCTGGCAGCATTTTGTGATAACAACACGACCAACCTCTCTTCCCTGCCGCTATCCCTCCCCTCCTCTGACTGCTGGTTGGAATTTGTTAGCATTCCCCTTTCCTTCTTTATTTCCCTTTCTGTTTCCTGTAGAAATTAATACTCTCAGAAACAACCATCTTTGATGTGCTGCCCACTTTCTTCTACCATGCTAACAAAGTGGTTTGCATGGCATCCTTGGAGGTAAGTAAGTGAGAGGTCCCTGGAACAGCTTCAGTAGACCAGTGCCAGTCCTGGCATCCGCTGCCTGCACCCCACATGCCTGACCCTGGACCATGTGCCTGGCAAACATGATCTCAGCATTTTCTCTCCAAGGTAGGTCCTTTTGCTTACACCCATCTCACGGAAAAGGGATGGAGGCTCAGAGAGGTGAAGCAACTTACTCAAGGTCACACAG
The DNA here is from genome assembly GCF_029407905.1 of Bubalus kerabau. Lineage (NCBI taxonomy): Eukaryota > Metazoa > Chordata > Mammalia > Artiodactyla > Bovidae > Bubalus > Bubalus kerabau. Next base: position 68,014,636 of record NC_073639.1, on the reverse strand, counting down.
CTAAGAAGTGACAGAGCCAGGACGTATATCAAGTCTATCTTAGTCCAATAGCTCAGTTGGTAAAGAATCCACCTGCAAGGCAGGAGACCCCAGTTCGATTGCTGGGTCGGGAAGATCCGCTGGAAAAGGGATAGGCTACCCACTCCAGTATTCTTGGGCTTCCCCTTGTGGCTCAGCTGGTAAAGAATCCGCCTGTAATGCAGGAGACCTGGGTTCGATCGCTGGGTTGGGAAGATCCCCTGGAAAAGGGAACGGCTACCCACTCCAGTATTCTGGCCTGGAGAATTCCATGGACTGTGTAGTCCATGGGTCGCAAAGAGTTGGACATGACTGAGCGACTTTCACTTCACTGTCGTAGTCCAAAGTTCTTGCTGGTAACCCCAGCTGTCTTGTGTGTTATTCCAGCCTCCTCTGGCACAGGCACAGTTAAACACTAACCCCCCAAGGGCCAGGTCCAAGGCACTTCATCTAAACTTTTGATTCCTTGAGCAACGAATTATGGCAACATGTGAAAGTTGTCTACCAGGGAAGCTCATTAGAGACTTAGTGTCCAGAGTTTTATTGAGGGCTGGTCACATAAGCACTGGAGAAGGCGACCCCACTCCAGTACTCTTGCCTGGAAAATCCCATGGACGGAGGAGCCTGGTAGGCTGCAGTCCATGGGGTTGCAAAGAGTCGGACATGACTGAGTGACTTCACTTTCACTTTTCACTTTCATGCATTGGAGAAGGAAATAGCAACCCACTCCAGTGTTCTTGCCTGGAGAATCCCAGGGATGGGGGAACCTGGTGGGCTGCCATCTATGGGGTCCCACAGAGTCAGACACGACTGAAGAGACTTAGCAGCAGCAGCAGCACATAAGCGCCCTCTGCTTGGCACATACCAAAATTCCAGACTCCCAGGAAGAAAACATGCTCAGCATAAGTCATACTGTTTGCTTAGTTAACACACTGACAACCATTCTCTGGGAATGGTGGGAACCCTCCCAAATCCAAGTTCTCACATGCTAGCCAAGGGCCAGCCTTGCAAGCAGCAATTTCAAAGGATAGCATTTAATCCCCGGATTCCCTATCCAGTTAAAAAAATTCCCAATGCTTAGTCTTCAGAACCATGCCGTCCAATATGCTGGCCACATGTGGCTTGTGAGCACCTAAGATGTGGCCAGTCTGACTGAGCTGTGCTTGGAGTGTAGGATACACACTGGATTCCAAAGACTCAGTATGGAGAAAGAATGGAGACTATCTCAATTTTTAAAAATTGGTTGCATGTTGAAATAATATTTTAGTTATTGGGGATGAAATGAGGTATGTTATTAAAATCATCTTTACCTGCTCCTTTTAAGTGTCTACTAGACAATCTCAAATTAATTTAAAAACTGCCTCTGTGGCCTGTGTTATATTTCCATTGGACGGCATTACTCTAGAGCAGGAGTCAGCAAACTATAGTCTGTGGGTCACATCTGGCCCCCTGCCCAGTTTTGTAAATAAAGTCTTATTGGAATACAACCATGTCCACACATTTACATATTGTCCATGGCACAAACTCGTGCCTCTTATAGTGGGAGCTCGGAGTCTTAACCACTGGACCATCAGGGAAGTCCCAAAAGCAGCAGAATTGAGTAGTTGTGATTTGTGATAAAGATGATATATTCCACAAAAGCCTAAAATATTTACCACCTGGTCTTTTGCAGAGGAAGTAGCATCCTGAAGAGTGAACACATTTACTCTTCGCTACTTTCAGTTCCGTTCAGTTGCTCAGTCGTGTCCGACTCTTTGCAACCCCATGAATCGCAGCACGCCAGCCCTCCCTGTCCATCACCAACTCCCGGAGTTCACTCAAACTCATGTCTATCGAGTCGGTGATGCCATCTAGCCATCTCATCCTCTGTCGTCCCCTTCTCCTCCTGCCCCCAATCCCTCCCAGCATCAGGGTCTTTTCCAAAGAGTCAACTCTTCGCATGAGGTGGCCAAAGTATTGGAGTTTCAGCTTTAGCATCAGTCCTTCCAATGAACACCCAGGGCTGATCTCCTTCAGAATGGACTGGTTGGATCTCCTTGCAGTCCAAGGGACTCTCAAGAGTTTTCTCCAATACCACAGTTCAAAAGCATCAATTCTTTAGCGCTCAGCTTTCTTCACAGTCCAACTCTCACATCCATACATGACCACTGGAAAAACCATAGCCTTGACTAGACGGATCTTTGTTGGCAAAGTAATGTTTCTGCTTTTCAATATGCTATCTAGGCTGGTCATAACTTTTCTTCCAAGGAGTAAGTGTCTTTTACTTTCATGGCTGCAGTCACCATCTGCAGTGATTTTGGAGCCCAAATAAATAAAGTCTGCCACTGTTTGCACTGTTTCGCTTTAGGGATCGTGTTCTGGGCTTGTTTCTGGGGCCCGCCAGCCTGGGTTTTCTCAGGTGCAGTCTTTGCTCCTGTTTCATTAGGTTTATGTGCGGAGAGGCTACATCGCCTATGAGCTAACCAGCCTGCAGCACCGCCAGTTCCCGGATGGCACCTGTGTGGTGGAATTCCAGTTCATGCTGCCCTCCTCTCACCCGCACCGGTAATGAGTGGTGCCCACCTGGGGAGGGGGTGGCTTATGTTTCTTTTCTCCCTGACCATTGTAGTCCTGTCTCTGGAGGGACCCAGCAGGGATGTCTGGGAACTGCTGGGGAGACATTAGGCACACCGTTCCCCAGCCTGGCGTCTCTCCACATCTCCATTCTCTTTTCAGTAGCATGGAGATAACCCCATGCCTGCCGCCTAACTCTGCACTGTCTGGGCTGGTAGCTGCTGCCTACCTGTGGGATATTGAAATTAAAACACGTCAAAACTAAATTAAAAATTCAGGTCCTCGGTCACACCAGCTCACGTGTGACTTGTGGCTGCCGTATTGGACATTGTGGTTCTAGAACATTCCATGACCGCAGAAAGTTCTGTTGGACAAAGTTGTCCAAGACCCTGATGAAGAATGAGGCACAGACAGCATTCAGGCCCGTGCCTGGCACACAGCAAGTTGGTGAATAGTGAGGATCCCTTTGATGATCGTGATGGACACTTACTACTGTCCAATGGCGTGACGTGCGTCGAGTCCTGTGCTAAGAGCTTTCACACTCTCCTCTATTCAGCTTTATTCCCCATCCTGCAAAATAAAGAGTGTCACCTTTGCCCAGTTGAGAGAAAAGGGGACTGACTAGGGGCTTGGAATCCTTTTGGGGCCTGTGGGACATGTGCTGTAGGAACTTTTGAACTTGTCCCCCCCTGAGGAGGCGGTCCTTGCCTTTGTTTGTGTTATTTATTGGGCTGTACCAGGTCTCAGTTGCGTCACAAGAGAGCTTCAGTCTTCACTGTCGCACGTGGGGTCTTTAGTCGTGGCACGTGAGCTCGTAGTTGTGGCACGTGGGGTCCAGCTCCCTGACCAGGGATCGAACCCAGGCCCCCTGCATTGGGAGCATAGAGTCTTAGCCACTGGACCACCAGGGAAGTCCTAGAATTCTTTGCCTCCGGAGTTCTTTGTTGCAGCAGTTCAACACTGCTAGGAAAGAAGGCTGGGGTAGTCACTCACGCTTTGTTTCTTGGAAGAACCGACATGAGTGTCCCTGTCATGGTTGTGACCCTTAGTATATATAGACACACGGCATTATTATCAGCCAGGGAGACACTGAGGACCCTGAAGGGCTTCCTTGACCATCTCAGGCCCTTGCTGTTGCTGTCGGCTAGAAGGGTCAGGAGCTTGCCCGGGACCTGTGGCCTCAGCTGCCCCACGGCCCTGCTCTTCCAGGCCTCTGGGAAGGTCACAAGGGGTGACATCTCACCGCCCCACCCCAGGCCGAGCGTGACTGGACCCTCCACACCTGTGTCTGTAAAACCAGGTGCATTGTGACCATAGGGGAGGTCCGGTGAGAGAGCAGCAGGACTGAGGTCCAGGACCCTGGTGCGCTGTGCATGGCCAGAGGGGGATCTCTTCCCCTATCCCTTCCACCTCCGATTCTAAGCCCCCCTCTTTCAGAAGACTCTGTTGTGGGGCTGGCTCACTGGAGCTTCTGGGGCAGGAATGGCTCTTGGGGCCGGATCTGCAGGCGGCTGCCTCACCCCCCCTCCACCCCCACTGCAGGATGACCGTGCCCATCAGTATCAGCAACCCGGAGCTGCTGAGACACAGCACGGAGCTCTTCATGGACAGTGGCTTCTCCCCCAAGTCCCAGCGAATGGGGGCCATGGTCGCCTTCCAGAGATTTGAGGATTTCGTCAGGTACCCAGCGGGGTTCAGTCTCCCCAGAACACCCCAACCATAGGGCTTGAAGCGAGCTTCCCCTGAACCCCCACCTGTTCATTGCACACGCAGGTGGGGGTGGGCTAGACACACGGCACAGCGAGTTAATAATAATAGAATAATATAGCATCAAAAGTGTGAGTTCATGTCAGCACCTCCTGCTTTTGAATACTGTCTCACCCTGCTTCTTGACTATAAGACTCTGAACAAATGATTTCTCTCAACACCTTTGTTTTCTCATCTGTATAAAGGGCACAAGAGGACTTCATAAGGTCACCGTGAAAGTTAAATGAGATAATACATTAAAATAGCTAACATGCTCAAAAATGTCAGTATCATTCCCCTGTTTAAAAACCTTTACGTATGTATTCAGCTGTGTCGGGTCTTAGGTGCATCAGGCAGGATCTTTTGCTGCAGCACGTGGACTCTCTAGTTGTGGCCACAGGCTCAGTAGTTGTGGCGCGTGGGCTCCACAGCATGTGAGATCCTAGTTCCCCGACCAGGGATCAAAGCCGCGTCCCCTGCAAGGCAGATTCTTAACCACCAGCCCACCAGGGAAGTCCCCATTGCACTTTTCTCAGCCTGCCCCTGTATATTATGCACCATGCTTGGGTTATCTCGTATCTTCACAACAGCCTTGGGAGGTGTCGTGATTACTTTTGTTATCCTCAGTTGACTCAGAGAAGTGAGATGAGATTGCAGGAGTCTCCCAGCCAGTAAAAAGGGGACCCTAGCCATGCCCCCAAAGTATTGCAACCCTTTCTTTTATTCACCATCTCAAACCACATAGGTTCATTCTTCTTTTGGGGAAAGACCCCATCACTCATGCCTCGGACCTAGTCAGGGACCACAGGAGCTCTGCACAGACTTCAGTGCGCTCGCAGCGTGGTAGTTGGGAAAGAGGGAGGGTCCGGGCCTGACCTACGACCTCGTGGGGCAGTGGCCCCTCGGCCCTCCCTCTCTGCCCTGCACCCCCAGGAACTTTGATGAGGTCATCTCCTGCTTTGCCAACATGCCCAAGGACACCCCCCTCTTCAGCGAGGCCCGGAATTCCCTGTACTCTGAGGACGACAGCAAGGTGAGGGTGTGAACAGGGAGCAAGCCGAGGAGGGGCGGGCTGGGGGCCCCGGGCCCTTCTACTTGGTTTTCTTGGCACCCCCCTTGGCTTTCTGTCCCAGAGCCTCCGAGAGGAGCCGATCCACATCCTGAATGTGGCCCTCCAGCACGCGGACCACCAGGAGGATGAGCAGCTGGTGCCCATTTTCCGAACATTTGTGCAGTCCAAGGTACGCTGGGCAGCCTCTGGGTCTGGGTTCCTGAGGAGGAGGAGGACTGTTTTGATGAGGTGTCCATGTGCCCGAGTTGTCTTGAGAGCTTCAGAGCCGCAGGCCTGGCTGCCCACGCCGGCTCTGCTTTGCCAGTGACCTTGGGCAGAGGAGGCTGAACAGGCCAGAAATTCGGCTTCTCCCCCCAGTAACACAGGGGTGGTGTTTCTCTCTCTGGGAGTTGCTGTAATAAGATGACACGGTATATACACCACCTTATGCAGATGATACAGTCAGTAAATAGTTTTGGAGCTTAGGGCAATGTTTTCATTGGGATAAGCCAGAAAACTCACGATTGTGTTTATTTGTTTTTGGCTACATGGGATCTTTGTTGCCGCGAGCGGGCTTTCTCCATCTGGACAGCGGGGGCAGCTGTCTAGCTGTGGGGCTCAGGCTTCTTGTTGCAGCGGCTTTTCTTGTCACGGAGCACAGGCTCAAGGGCGTGAAGGCTTTGGTAGTTGAAGGGCACACAGGCTTAGTTGCTCTGCAGCGTGTGGGATCTTCCCCAACCAGGGATTGAACCCCTGTCCCCTGCATTGGCAGATGGATTCTTTACCACTGGGCCACCAGGATAGTCCAAAACTCCCAATTTTAAAATGGTCACTTACATGAACAACCATTTATGCAAATAACTGGGTTGGTTTTATAAACATGTGGTGTCATGTGTAATAATGTGTTTGTGTGTATATTTTAATAGCTGTATTGAACATAATTTACGTACCATACCATTCCTCCATTTAAAGTGTGCAGTTCAGTGCTTCTTGGTACCATAGTCCTCTTTTCTGCAGTTTTGTTTTCCTTAGTTTCAGTTTCCCATGGCCAACAGTAGTCCAAGAACATTAAATGGAAAATGCCAGAAATAGGCAATTTGTCAGTTTTGAGTCATGTGCCATTCTGAGTTGCTATGAGGAAGTATTGTACCATTCTGCTCACTCTGACTCAGATGCGAATCATCCCTTTGTCCAGCGCATCCACCCGTTTGTCACTTAGTAGGTGGCTGGGTTGTCCCATTGGTTGTCATGGTATTGCAGTAGTTATGTTAAGTCACCTGTATTTTACCTAATTATGCCCCAAAGTGCAAGGGTAGCGAAGCTGGCAATTCGGATATGCCGAAGAGAAGCCATAGGATGCTTCCCTTAAATGAAAAGGTGAAAGTTCTTGACTTAATAAGGCCGGAAAAAAAACATATGAGTTGCTAAATCTACAGTAAGACTGACTCTTCTAGCCATGAAATTGTGAAGGAGGAAAAAAGAAATGTACCCTTAAACTGCAAACATTATGGTCACAGTGAGTGATAAGTGCTTAGTTTAGACAGAAAAGGCATTAAACTACAAGAAAATATTTTGAGAGCCCACAATCACATAGCTTTTATTACAGTAAATGGCTATAATTTTTCTATGTGGTTAATCTCCTATTGTGGGCGTTCCTGGTGGCTCAGATGGTAAAGAATCTGCCTACAATACAGAAGACCCAGGATTGATCCCTGGATCAGGAAGATTCCCTGGAGAAGGGAATGGCAACCCACTCCAGCATTCTTGCCTGGAGAATTCCATGAAAGAAGAACCTGGTGGACTACAGTACCTAATTTGTAAATTAAACTTTATTGTAGGTGTGTATAGAAAAAAAAAAAAAAACACCTACTATATATAGGGTTTGGTATAATCCATGGTTCCATTCATCCACTGGGGATCCTGGATCATATCCCCGGTCAGTAAGGAGAGCCTACTAATATATTCATAGGGTTGTGTAACCATCATTACGATCATATTTTAGAACGTTTTCACCACCCACTCCAAAATACCCCATACCCATTAGTAGCCACCCCATTTTCCCTCAATTCAACACCCTTTTCCCTGCCCTTGGAAACCACTAATCTACTTTCTGTCTGTGAATTTGCTCATTCTGGGTGTTTCCTATCAATAAACTAAGTGGAATTTCATACAATATGAGGCCTTTGGGGACTGGCCTCTTTTACTTGGCATGTTTTCAAGGTTCATCCAGGTAGTAGTAACATGTATCCGGACTTCATTCCTTTGTGTGACCAAGTATGATCCCATTGTATGTTTGGTTTTTAATGCAGAAAAACATCCTTGTGGAGTGTGGACTCCGAAGAATCACCTTCCTGATTGCCCAAGAGGTCAGTCTGATGCTCGGCGCATCTGAGTTCTTTACATTCTTCAAGACTCTGTGCCATTTATTTGAAGTTTGCTCTGTAGATTGGGGTGGGAAAGATCAGTGGCTAAAGGAGAGATGGCTTTCCAAATGATTTGTTCTAGCAGTGGGCTGGGTAATGGTTAAAAATCATAAAACAAGTCTATAAATATTTAAATACGTCTTGCTTGACTTAATTGTCTTTCATATGTCTTTTTTGCAGAAAGAATTTCCCAAGTTTTTCACATTCAGAGCAAGAGATGAGGTATGGTGAAGAGCAATGAAGTGGTTCTCTCTTCCCTGCGATCTTTGATATTCAGGAAGAATATTGTCCCCAGTCCTTTTGATCCCTGTATTCTAGAAGCACAACTTAAGTGCAGATTCCAGCCTTCCTCTGGGCTAGTATTTCCAGTGAGAGCCCCGTGTTTGTATGTGGGCCTCAGACCTCACATTTCCTACCCTTTCAGCCTTTGCTATACACGTTTCTGTCTCACCTGGAGAGTTTTTATACTTGCTGTTGTAACTCTGTAAGACAGGTCTCCCAACCTCTTTTGTTTATATTCTTCTAGAACAGTGGTTTGCAAACTATGGCTTGCAAACTGGCGCCGTTTTTTAGGGATGATTGGTTGGTTTTTGTTTTTTTTTTGGCCATGCCACACATGGCTTGTGGAATCCTAGTTCCCTGACCAGGAAACGAACCCAGGTGCCCTGCAGTGGAGGCACAGAGTCTCAACCACTGGACCACCAGGAAATTCCCCAGCCCCCTGTTTTTATAATCAAAGTTTGATTGGGACACAGGCCATACTTATTAATCTCTTGCCGTCTCCTATGGCTTTCTGGCTCCAGCAGTAGAATCAGGCAGAATCGAGTACACTCAGCCCTCCATGTCTGCGGTTTCCACATCCGTGGATTCACCCAACCACAGATGGAATCTCTGTGATTGGCCTTACCCGCGGACGCAGGACACATGGACTCAGAAGTCAGACTGTGGCTGTGACCGACTGTGTACTCTATCAGTTCTCTGGCCTTTTGAGAAACAGTTTGCTCATCCCTGTTCTAGAACAGGCGGTCTTGTTCCCAGCACAGACCCAGCCTCCAGCAAACAGTATTTTAATCTATCCAGAGCCTCACTTTACTACTTAAGACCCATCCTTCCTTTAGCCTCTTCAGTTAAAACTCTAGGACCATCAGTCGCTTCCTTCTGGGGACCAATCTCCACAAGGAAACCAGGGACTTCTTGAGAAGCACTCTGTGTCATGGCTCACAGAAAACAGCCTGGTGGGCCGGCAGGTGTGGGGACTCACTGGGCTCCCCCAGGGCTGAGAGACCTGTACCAGCCCAAGACCTCCCTCTCTGCTGGACCTTCGCAAAATCTCAACTCTCCAATCTCTCGAGTTCACGCTAGAGGACACCATGACTGCCTCATTCCTAAGCACTAAACCCGCAGCGCCAGGGGGCGTGTAGGACAGGGCGTGGATCAAGCGGGCATGCCGCCTCAGTGTCCAGCTCCACGTGTGTCTGTGTGTCCGTCTGTTTTCTCTCCCCGGTTGGCCCACAGTTTGCAGAAGATCGCATCTACCGTCACTTGGAGCCGGCCCTGGCCTTCCAGCTGGAGCTCAGCCGGTTGCAAAACTTCGACGTGACCGCCATGCCCTGCGCCAACCACAAGATGCACCTGTACCTGGGCGCCGCCAGAGTGAAGGAGGGCGCCGAGGTCACGGACCACAGGTTCTTCATCCGGGTCATCATCAGGCACTCAGACCTGATCACCAAGGTCAGTGTCAGCGGGTGTTTGTATCTCCCCCTGAACTTGTCCCTCGGGGGCTGGCCTTGGCAGGATTGAGTCCCACGGGGGGCAGGGCCTGGGCTGCACGCAGAGATCGCAGGGTGAACGGGGCACCCACAGCCCTGGCCTTGTGACCGGCAGCCCAGTCTAGAGGGGACAGGAGGTAGATAGTGGCTTATTTTCATGGTGTGACATGCGGATTCTTTCTTCCGTCACAGAGATGTGTCTGCGTGAGAGAATCAGGAGGATAGAAAAGAAAGATCCTGGTTTGTTAAGGGGCTTTTTTTGTATTTGTTGATTGAGTGTACCATCATATCCCATTGTTTCTCTCATTTACAAAAGTAATTCATGACTATCCTGTGAAGATTGCAAGCAATACTGAAAATACTTCCAACAATCAAGGAGGGACTTCCCTGGTGGTCCAGTGGTTATGATTCTGCTTCCAATGCAGAGGGTACAGGTTCGATACCTGTTCGGGGAACTAAGATCCCACATGCTGCGTGGCTTGGCCAAAAAAAGAAAAGGACCCAGAATCCTGCCACTCAGGGGTCAGCCCTGTTGGTGACCCTTTGTAGGCCTCATTCCATATGTGTATTTGAATTGGGTTGTAGGTAGAAGGTTCCAGATGGGAGCTCAGGCTGGACATACCATGTAAAGACTTGGTTTTTACTGTAGACCTCCTTCTGTGTTAATGAAGATGATCCCCTCCCTGCAGTCCCCTAGCACGGAGGTATCATGTGTATGTAATGTTTTTAAGGAATCCTCTAGTGATGAGTGCTAAGCTAATCTCAGTGTTTTCCTGCCTCAGATGTTCTAATAGCTTTTATGATTATCTGGGTAAGTGCAAGTCACTCAGTTGTGTCTGACTCTTTGTGACCCCATGGACTGTAGAGTCCATGGAATTCTCCAGGCCAGAATACTGGAGTGGGCAGCCATTCCCTTCTCCAGGGGATCTTCCCAACCTAGGGATTGAACCCGGGTCTCCCGCATTTCAGGCAGATTCTTTACCAGCTGAGCCACCAGGGAAGGCCAACAGACCAGGAGATGGTTGTTGAAAAGATGGTTTGTCACTCACAGATCCCAAGGGGAGGGGGCACTCTGTGTCATGGAGACCACGTGGGGAAGTGTCAGGGCTGCTCAGGAGGCCGTGGGAGGGGGGATTCGTGGACAGGGGCCTTTATTGTGGGTTTCGCAGGAAGGACCAGGTGAGGCGGTGGGCAGACTTGGCAGTGGCGGGCTTGAGTGATTTCAGCAGGCTCTGAATGTAGGGGCTGTCTCTAGTTGTCTGATGCCTGGCCCTGGGGTGATTAGGGCCCCAGGACAGTAGCCTGGGGTGTGAACCTGATGAGGAGTTAGTGGGGTGTGGACCGTGGATTGGTTGGATTGGTTGGTTTGCCTGAAAAGCGGGCTCATGGGAGAGTTGTTCACAATATCTCAAAAGAGACTGTAAGACCCCTCTGGGGTCAGCACAGCAGAAAACACAGAAAATAAAAGAGGCGCCGTGTACACGAGACGGCCTTGAACATCTCTTTGCCTCTGGAGGTGGGGCTCTGCTGTCTTACCGGGCGCACCTTTCAGAGGAGGGGCTGTTCTCCCCTCTTCCTGACTCTCAGCCCTGCGCCCCTGGCCTTAGCGGTTGCCCCCTCCCACTTTGACAGGAAGCGTCCTTCGAGTACCTCCAGAACGAGGGCGAGCGGCTGCTCCTGGAGGCCATGGACGAGCTGGAGGTGGCATTCAACAACACCAGCGTGCGCACAGACTGCAACCACATCTTCCTCAACTTCGTGCCCACCGTCATCATGGACCCCTCCAAGGTCTCCCCTCGGCGCGCAGGGCTCTCACCAGGCTCTGGGGGTTCACCTTCCCTGGGACCCTCCTGCTTCGCGGTATTGTCTCCCGGTGTGCGAGACCCGAGTTGTAGGGTGCATACGTGCGTGTCTGAGCCTCGATTGCTGCAGGTGGAGCACAAAGCTTCCATCAGTTAATTCTAGAGCCGTATTCCAGCCACCCCCCTGAGGACTGTCCCTAAGGATGTTCCCCCTCCATGGGCATGCTTCACTTTTTGGGAAATGCAGATGCCTAGAATGTCCTCTGCAAAACACAGTTCTGGCCTCTCCCTGGTTCCAGGCTCTGTTATGGTCTGCCTGTGGGTGGGGAAGCGGGTGAGAACCTGAGGTCTGTGGTTCAACCATCCTCTACGGTTGGTTCCTCCACGGCTGGTTCCTCACAAGCAGGCAGAGTCTGTGGTGGTGATTCTGGGATGAAATAAGTCCTTTCAGTCCATCAGGTTGGCAAGTGGCGGGTGTAGAGGCTCATGCTGACTCCCCAGCTCTGTCAGTTCATGTCGTTCCCAGAAGAGAAAATGCTTAGTCTTGGGATACATGATGGAGAGGAAGACGGTGTAAGATAGGAGCTCTAGCTCTTACCAGCCTCAGTTTCTTCCTCTGTCAATGGGGGACAAAAATGCTAGCCTCTCTGGGTAACTGTGGGGACAGAGTGAGATACTGAGCTTAAATCAAAGATGCCTTTGCTTCTTATCAGCTAACGATGATACACACAACATATTACTCCGCTGTATACATCAGTGCATTTTGCATTCGGTATATCTCACCATTCTGTCATCATCAGGGTGAGAACTGTTAGGAGTGTGTGCAGTTTGGGTTCTGAAGTTGAACTGCTGTGGTTTGCTGCAGATCGAGGAGTCGGTGCGGTCCATGGTGATGCGCTACGGCAGCCGGCTCTGGAAGCTCCGCGTGCTCCAGGCTGAGGTCAAGATCAACATCCGCCAGACCACCACCGACAGCGCCATCCCCATCCGCCTCTTCATCACCAACGAGTCAGGCTACTACCTGGACATCAGCCTCTACAAGGAAGTGACTGACCCCAGATCTGGAAACGTAAGGCCGGGCTGGGTCATAGAAGTCGCGTCAGAGTGGAGGCCCAAGCCTCTCCTCCGCGTCCGTGGGTCTGTGTCTGTTTCAGAAAAGTTCATTTGTGTCCTATGTTAGAGTCCACACAGAAGTGATACCATGTGGCGTCTTTCTGACTTACTCCACTTAGTATGATAATCTCTAGGTCCATCCATGTTGCGGCCAATGGCGTTATTTTGCTCTCTTTTATGGCTGAGTAGCAGTCCCTCTTTGCATTTTCATTGAGGAGCAGGAAGAAATAAATTGAGCAGGAGTGTGGTTCTCTGAGACTTGCCTCCCTCACTCTCTGTTTTTCTCTCTTTCTGATCCAGATCTTGTTTCACTCCTTTGGCAACAAGCAAGGCCCCCAGCATGGGATGCTGATCAACACTCCCTACGTCACCAAGGATCTGCTTCAGGCCAAGCGATTCCAGGCCCAGTCCCTGGGTACCACCTATGTGTATGACTTCCCAGAAATGTTCAGGCAGGCAAGTCCTGGGACTGAGACTCAGCACTGCCTGGGGTCCCCCTTTAGAGACTCCACCAGCATCCACAACCTCCATTCTCAGTTACTTTTCTAAAGACCTCACTCTAAAAAACAGTCTTCATAAACGAAAAGAAACTAATACTGGTAATGACTTCATAGTATATTTTTCTAAAACAAGACTTATTTCATGCCAGTGGTAAAAAGAATATAATATAGAAACTTTGGACAACAAAGGAGAGTGGAAGGAATAAAAAAGTAACTCCTAGTTCCATATACTAAAAACAAATTGCTTACCATTTCCTCCTGGTCTTGTTAATGCTTATATTAAGTACCTGCCATAAGCCAGGCACCATTTTAAGGGTGGGTAGACCATGAGGAAGAGGATGGGGTCACTACCTTTGAGGAATTAAAAAGACCCCAGCTTGGGAGAATATGTTTCGATGTCTGTTACCGGCAAGAGATTAGAACAATATTATTTAAGAGAAACTCTGATCAATATATTCTAAGGTGCTTACACCTAGGTGACAATCAGTGAAGTACAGATCAACATCACAGCAAAAAAAGTATCACAGTATAATTTCACACCCAGCAGATGGGAAAGCATGAAAATATTTGACAAAACCAGATGTGGACAAGTATATGGAGCAAAGGAGCTCTCACACATTCTTACTGTAAAGCAATTTGATAATATCTAGGAAAACTGAAGATTCGCATATGTTATGACCCAGCAATTCCACTCCTAGGTATATACCCATGTAAAAAGACCATAGGAATGTTCATTATAGCATTATCGGTAGTACTGTAGAATTGGAAAGCTAAACGTTTCAACTAAAAATTATGAGTAAATAAATTGTGATGTATTCATACCATGAAAAACTGAACATGAGAGAAAAGGAATAAACCAGAGCTAAATTTATCAACATGGATAAATCTCTCAAACATACTGGAGAGTTGGAAAAATAAGTTGTAGAAGGACATGTCTGGTGTGACACCATTTATTTAAAAGAGAAGTCATGCAAAATAATGCTACATGTTGTAATGTCTGCACATATGATGAGATAAAAACATAAACACATACAGAGGACTTGACTGACACTAAGTTCAGGATGGGCTTCCCTGCTGGCTCAGCTGGTAAAGAATCTGCCTGCAAAGCAGGAGACCAGAGTTCAAACCCCAGCTTGGAAAGATCTCCTGGAGAAGGAAATGGCAACCCACTCCAGTACTCTTGCCTGGAGAATTCCATGGACAGAGGAGCTGAGCAGGTTACATCCATGGGATCACAAAGAGTTGGATACAACTGTGTGACTAACTTTCACTTTCTTTCAAGTTCAGGATAATAGTTACCTGAGGGGAGCAGGGGGAGGGACAGATGGGAAGGAGCACACCAGGGGCTTCAGCTGCATTTCTATTATTTCTTTTTAAAAAATTCTTAAAGCAACTTTGGAGAAATTATGATTTGACAAAACTGCAAGATATATGCACGGGTATTTATTTTTTCTGCATGTTTTTGCTGCGTGATTTAAATAGTTTGCGATTAAGAAAGAAAGGCAGCCCTAGAAAATGTACTTCCTTACTGGCAACTTCAGCTTTTCTCTTTCCTCCCTTCTCTGTAGGCTCTTTTTAAAATGTGGCCCTCCCCGGACAAGTACCCCAAAGACATCCTGACGTACACTGAACTCGTGCTGGATCCGCAGGGCCAGCTGGTGGAGATGAACCGACTTCCTGGAGGAAATGAGGTAAAGAACTGAGTCTGTTTGCTCTACAGAAGAAATTAACGCAACACTGTAGATCAACTATACTTCAATAAAATTAAAAAAAAAAAAAAGGAAACCCACAGAGCCCAGCTCCTGGCTGGAATCACCCTTTAAAAACATTTTCTCCCTAGGAACCTCCCTGGCTGTTGAGTAGTTAAGACTTTGCTTTCCAGTGTAGGAAGGGCTTCCCTGGTGGCTCAGTTGGTAAAGAATCTGCCTGCAATGCAGGAGACCTGGGTGCGACCCCTGGGCTGGGAAGATCCCCTGGAGAAGGGAAAGGCCACCCACTGCAGTGTTCTGGCCTGGAGAATTCCATGGACTGTAGAGTCCATGGGGTCACAAAGAGTTGGTCACAACTGAGTAACTGTCACTTTCCAGTGAAGGGGGTGCGGGTTTGATCCCTGGTCAGGGGACTAAGATCCCACGTGTCTCAAGGCTGAAAAAACAAAACATAAAACAGAAGCAATATTGTAATAAATTCCATAATGACTCTTAAAATGGTCCACATTAAAAAAAAAAACAACTTAAAAATCTTCTTCCTCCCTGAAGAAGCAAACCTGTTTTCTTGTGCACTCATCTCCCTTCCAGGTGGGCATGGTGGCCTTCAAAATGACGTTTAAGACCCTCGAGTACCCCGAAGGGCGTGACATTATCCTCATCAGCAATGACATCACCTTCCGTATTGGATCCTTTGGCCCCGGAGAAGACCTTCTGTACCTGCGGGCGTCCGAGCTGGCCCGGGCCGAGGGCATCCCCAGAGTCTACCTCGCGGCCAACAGTGGGGCCCGTATCGGCCTGGCAGAGGAGATAAAGCACATGTTCCAGGTGGCTTGGGTGGACCCGGAAGACCCCCACAAGGTACGGCGAGAAGCTGGCGTGGCAGTGTGATCCCACCTAGCTCCTGCTGTTTTCCGAGGGGGTGACAGTACCTCTAAGGGAGTGGGGAGAAAAGTCTTGCTCTTAGACGGCACGGATACACATGGTGGTGGTTTGGTCACTAAGTCCAAACTTAGCTCGTCCAACTCTTTGGTGTCCGACTCTTGCCATCGATCCCATAGACTGTAGCCCGCCAGGCTCATCTGTCCGTGGGATTCTCCAGGCAAGAATACTGGAGTGGGTTGCCATGCCCTCCCCAGAGGATCTTCCTGACCCAGGGATCGAAACTGCCTTTCTTATGTCTCCTGCATTGGCGGGCGGGTTCTTTACCACTAGTACCACCTGGGAGCCCTCACTCCTTCTTAGCCACTAGCAGATGACTCAGGTTCCTTATCTGTAAAATGGGGATAATCGGAGTAGTCACTTCATAGAGCTCTGAAAGTGTTAGTCAGTCATGTCTGATTTTTTGTGACCCCATGGACTATAGCCTGCCAGGCTTCTCTGTCCATGGGATTCTCCAGGCAGGAATTCTGGAGTGGGCAGCCATTTCCTTCTCCAGAGGATTTTCCAACCCAGGGATCAAACCTGTGTCTGCTACATTGGCAGGCATATTCTTTACCACTGAGCTACTTCAGAAGCTCTCAGAAGGATCCTTGGAGAAAAATAATGAAAATAGTTATTTCTTATATAAACATGTACTTAATATCAATACATACTGAGCATCTTCTGAACACAGTACATACCAAGGATGCAGAGGTGAGTGGTATATAATCCCTGGCCTCAGGAAGTTCTTACAATTCATCCAGAAGACCTCAGGACATCATAAAAGGCAGAATGAATAAAGAAAAACACACATCTTGTGATGTGAAAATGCAGGGAACAGAGGCATTCTTTGCAACCATGGCACAGGTTCTCAAGGAAGTGGTATTGTCCCCCCAAAAGGGACAGAAGTATTATTTTCATGTAGAAGTGCACACACACATATGTGTACATTTATTACATAACCAGTATATCTATAATAAAACTTGACTGGGGCAAAGGCGTTGGTAATCAGGGGAAAAGAAGTATCTGAAAGGCTCCTTTGGGGAGAGAGAATGAAAAGATGATTAAACAACACTGAATCAGTGACATCCCTGGTGGTCCAGTGGTTAAAACTCCCCCTATCAATGCAGGGGCTGAGGGTTCGATCCCTGGTGGAGGAGCTAAGATCCCATGTGTCTGGGGGCCAAAAAAACAAAACATAAAGCAGAAACAATATTGTAACAAATTCAATAAAGATTTAAAAACAAACAAATAGTGAATCAGAGAGGTGGCCAGGGGAAAAGTAAGGTTGTGTGGTAAGGGTGAGTGGCAACCACAGAGCAGACATTCAGTTAATTGGTGTTATTAATATGTTAACATCAGATGTCTGTTAACATCAGACAGGTGACTGTTATTAACAGTGTCCTTCCTGCATCCCTCAAACATTGTGTTGGCACTAAAAACAGTGGCTGTTGAGTACACAGAGCCGGACTCATAGCCTCATTGAAGTATTTACATGTTTTTAAGGGAATTAAATACCTGTACCTGACCCCCCAAGACTACACCAGAATCAGCTCCCTGAACTCCGTCCATTGTAAACACGTGGAGGAAGATGGAGAATCCAGGTAAATAACTTCACAGGCAGCTCCCACGTTCTGACTGGGGTTCATTTCAGCTGCTCGTGGGGAATCTGCCTCTGGGCTGGTGACAGTTTCTCAAGCAGGCAGGGGTGTTTGTACAGAGGGTCCCCCCAGCTTCCATTGTGGCCACTGACAGCTCAGACACCTGGGGCCCCCTTTAGGGTGACCCCATCCTTGCTGTCCCCACATGAGGCACGTCTCTCACAAAAACAGCACATCACTCGGGGACAGTTAGGTTGGATTCCCGCATGTCCCCAGAGCTTGCGGGCTCACATTTTAGGACCAAATGAGCCAAACTGACTCACTAGGTGGGCTGGGAAGACGTGGACAGGGTCTGCTCCATGAGAACATCAAGGGCGATACTGGTGTCGTTTCCAGGGAAGGTTGTAGGTTTTTAAAATCAGATTCTGATTTAAATCAAAATTCCCCAGGCTGAGTTTCCTGGGATGTTAGTCATTGATCTGGGGGGAGGGAGGTAGTGAAGATTTTCCATAGTCAAGTAAGTTTCGGAAACACTGGGTTAGATGAGATCCAACAAGCATCTTTACTGCAGACCTTCTCAGAGCATTTAATGCACTGAAATGCCTTGTGAATCTCTAACGGGTTAGGGCCTAACCCAGCCTTTTTGGCACCAGGGACTGATTTTTCCACAGACCAGGGAGGCGGGGATCGTTTGGGGATGCTTCAGTTTCTGCATTTGTTGTGCACTTCTATTATTATTACATCAGCTCCACCTCAGATCATCAGGGAGGTTCGGCTGTGCAGTGGACTCATGTGGCCATGATTGATTGGTCATGAACCAAGTGCCTTCTCCTGGCACACGCCCATCTCTCTGCAGACCAAAGGCTGTTCTAGACTGTCTCCAAAGGAGTGCAGGGCAAGGGTGATGCTTTGTTAGGACAGCCTCTGAATCAGCAGACTTTCTTTTTGGTTGGAGGGGTGATCATCATCGAGGCTGTACTTGCCCTTCTGGAAACTTTAGGGCCAATTGTGAGGGTCCTAGACCCCTGCCTTCATCTCACCGTTGGCTGCTTTCTCACCCTCCAGTCCCTCACCTTGCTCAGCTGTCCTTCCCTGGGTCCTTGGGAAGCGCATCAGCCTTGGATTGTCCTAGGCTGGAGCTCAGTCTGTAACTCTCGTTTGGTTCCTGAAGGTATGTCATCACGGACATCATTGGGAAGGAGGAGGGCCTGGGCGTAGAGAACCTGAGAGGCTCAGGCATGATTGCTGGGGAGACCTCCCAGGATTACGACGAGATCGTCACCATCAGCATGGTGAGTCCCCGCCCGTTTTCTTTTCCAACTCAACTTTTTATTATGGAACCTTTAATCAGGAAAAGCCTGTCATACAAAGTGAAGTAAGTCAGAAAGAGAAAAGCACATATCGTATATTAACATGTATGTATGGAATTTAGAAAACTGGTGCTGATGAACCAATTTGCAGGGCAGGGATAGAGACACAGACACAGCAGACTTGTGGACACAGCAGGGGAAGGGGAGGGTGGGAGGAATTGAGTAGCACTGAGACATGTATTATACATTCCTATACGTAAAATAGCCAGCGGGAAGCTGGTGCATGACACGGAGCCAACTCAACGCTCTGCGACAACCCAGAGGGGTGGGCTGGGGTAGAGGGTGGGAGGGAGGTTCAGAGGGAGGGGACATGTGTTTTCTGATGGCTGATTGACCTTGCTGTACGGAAACAACCAACACAACATAATTAAAGCAATTATCCTCCAAGTAAAAATAAATTAAAAAAAATAGTCGTGAAAGTAAAGAGAATTGATAATGAGCCCCATGTACTCATCCCCGGCTCCAACGGTTGTCAGCGTGTAACCATTCCTGCATCCTCAGCCCATCTGCCCACTGTTCTGGAATATTTTAAAGCAGCCTCCACTTATATCTTTCCATCTGTAAGTACCGTAGTGTGACTCTTTGCTAGATAAATGCTCCCCCATTCATTTTTTTTTTAAATAACATAACCATGATACTATTACACCCAACAATATCAACAGCAATTCTTTATATCATCAGAACTCAACTTGGGTTCAGTTTTCATAGTTATCTCAAAATGTCTTCTTATAGTTGGTTGGCTTGAATCAGGATTCAATCTCTTCTTCTTTAAAAGATATTGAGTATTTAGAAGAACTTCTGGGCCTTCCCTGGTGGCCCAGTGGCTAAGACTCCACACTTTCTCTGCAAGGGGGCATGGGTTCAGTTCCTGGTCAGGGAACTAAGGTCTTGCATGCCCAGCAGTATGGGCAAAAAAAAAAAAAAAAGAACTTTTATCTAATATTAACTGGTACGAAGTGACTGTCTTCTCATTCCCTAGTGTGGCCTTTACAGAAATATCTTCTGTTTCTGTTGGAGTCGTAGTAATAGTTCTCTTCAGTGGTAAACTGTCACTCAAGTCCTGACTTTTACCCTTGGTGTTGGCTCTTCAGTTTCCAAGGTGGAAAATGCTGGCCTTGAGTGTCTTCCTTGGGCGTATCGTCTAGGTGTCATTATGTATGTTTCATACCTATTTCAAAATAAAAAGACATATATGTATTTACATATTCCAAAATATGTCATTTTCTTTTGAAGGATATAAAAAGGAATATTTTTATATATTCCAAAATAGATATACATATACATATCTCTAATTTATATATATATACAGACAGGCTCACCTCAGAGATGTCGCAGGTTTGGTCCCAGACCTCTATGGTAAAGTGAATGAATATAGTATTGAAGTGGAGATTGTAATAAAGTCACACGGATTTTTTGGTTTCTCAATCCATGTAACAGTTATGTTTATACTGTACTGTAGTCTGTTAAGTCTGCGATAGCATTATGTCTTTTAAAAATGCATACACTTTAATTTTAAAATCCTTTATGGCTAAAAAATGCTAACCCTCATCTGACACACAGATTGCCACAAACTTTGTTAAATAAATAAACCTCAGTATCCACGAAGTACAATAAAATGAGGTCTGCCTGTATAAATCTTCCTATTTTGAAATAGTTCTGCGTCGGAAGTTACGAGATAGTTTAGGCAGGTCCTGGGTGCCCCTCGTCCAGCTCCCGTGTGATAGTGTCTCGTGTAACCGTCGTATGTGATCAAATCAAGGACACTGACATTGACACGATACTGTCAACTGGACACAGACCTCGGTCATTTTTTCCCAGTTTCACCCGCCCTCCTAGGCTTCCTTTCATTGTGTGAATGCATGCAGTGTCTTGGGAATGACCAAACTCAGAAG
This sequence comes from Bubalus kerabau, assembly GCF_029407905.1. Lineage (NCBI taxonomy): Eukaryota > Metazoa > Chordata > Mammalia > Artiodactyla > Bovidae > Bubalus > Bubalus kerabau. Next base: position 67,994,171 of record NC_073639.1, on the reverse strand, counting down.
AACCACAGAGATGCCTCTTGAAGTAAGAGCCAGAACATTCCGCGTCTGCGTGTGTCTTTACAACACTCTTCCTCGCTAGCCCCATTCTTTCGGTCGAGGTCAGGCAGCCTGAAGGACAGGCTTGAGCCCACGCTGTCCGGCCACCGATCAGGATGCCCGTGGCCAAGCTGAGCTTCCACTCACGCCCAGTGGCTCCTGGACCATCCCCGCTGTGGGGGGCGGGGCACTGGCCCTGAGGAATGCAGGAGGGGTCCTGTCTCCACAGGTGACCTGCCGGGCCCTCGGGATCGGGGCCTACCTGGTGAGGCTGGGCCAGCGAGTGATCCAGGTGGAGAATTCCCACATCATCCTCACGGGGGCGACGGCGCTCAATAAGGTGACCACCTTGAAGGGATGGCCGGGGAGCGCACATGTAGGGGCGGGGGCGGGGTCATTCTGAAATTCCCAGTGTCCCCAGTGGGGAATTTTTCTCAGCATGAAAGCAGTTCCAGGAATTCCCTGGTGGTCCAGCGGTTAGGACTCCACACTCTCACTGCTGAGGGCCTGGGTTCAATACCTGGTTGGGGAACTAAGGTCCCACAAGCTACATGATGCAGCAAGAAAAGGGAAGAAAGAAACCTGTTCCATCCCTGCTGTTATGAGAGCTGTTCTTTCATTTTTCAGTTATATGGGCCTCTTATGAGCTAACATATATTACAGATAGATACATACATACATATAGATGTGTATTGGGCTTCCTTGGTGGCTCAGTGTTAAGAGTTTGCCTGCAAAGCAGGAGATGCAGGTTCGATCCTTGGGTCAGGAAAATCCACCGGAGAATGAAATTGCCATTTCCCACTCCAGTGCAACTCACTCCAGTATTCTTGCCTGGAGAATCCCATGGACTGAGGAAACTGGTGGGCTACAGTCCATGGGGTTGAAAAAGAGTCCGACACAACTGAGGGACTTAACAGCAACAATGTGTGTGTTAGGCTCTTCTGGTGGAACTAATTCTCTGTGTTACTGTAATTTAAATTTTAAAAATTATTAAAATAGCATTACACATTGCAGAAAATTGGGAAAAGACCAAAAAAAAAAAGTAATTTTGTCCCTACTGTAGTTTTTGTGTAGTTTTCCTCTCACCTCATGTCTTTACATAGTTAGACTCCTAGTGAACACAGTTTCTTGTGACTGTTTTACTGTCTTGAAATGCCTTCCACAATGCTGTAAGGCCTCTCTAACATCAGGTCTGCTAAAAATCCCACAGTGGGTCTCAGAGTCTGGCCCCTGAACCAGCAGCATCAGCATTACCTGGGATCATGATAAAAATACAAAGTTCTCTGGCCCCACTGCAGACCTGCTCCATCAGCAACACTAGGTTGGGTTTTGCCTGGAGATGACCAGTCACCAGCTGGATCTCTGGTTCTCAAATTGGGCTGCATAATGGAATTATCTGGAAGTTGAAAAAAAACAACAGATACCCGAGATTCTGATGTAATTGGTCTGGCTGCCTGCAGCCTGGACATCAGGACTTTTGAAAGCTCCCAGGTGATTCTGACATGCAGCCAGGGTTGAGTACCATCTGAACAGATGGAATGCCCCCAGGTTGGGCAGGACCTTGCTAACCGTGTAATGTCAAAGCAGGTCCTGGGCAGAGACGTTTACACATCCAACAACCAGCTGGGAGGTGTGCAGATCATGCATTACAATGGCGTCTCGCATGTCACCGTGCCAGATGACTTCGAGGGTGTTTGTACCATCCTGGAATGGCTGTCCTATATGCCAAAGGTGCAGTATCCTTCCCCCCGCCCCTGCCCCTTGAAGCTTGGAGCCTGGAAGACTCTGTTATCTGGTTCATTTGCCAAATGTGTGGAAGGGTAGGGAGTACGTAACACTGAAATCGTGCCTAGGGTTGATTTTTCTTTTCTCTTCCCTCCTTCCCTCTCTGATGCCCAGCCCTGTACTCACTGTTATTTGCTTTTTTTTTTTTTTTTTTTTTTGATGACTTTGTACGGAGGCTGTGTGTCTATCCTGTAGAAAGAGGTGACATTGCCTGTCATTAAAAGAGGTAACATGGACAACAGAGAATCCTCAGGCTTTGCATTCAGGCTGGATTTGATTCCTGGCTTCCTTCTCGTAGCAATGAGACCTCAGGACCATCTCTTAATCTTTCTAAGCCTCAGTTTCCTCATCTGTAAAGTGGGGTAACAGTGGCACCCATCCCAGGGTGTTATCACTGATGGCTCAGTGGCATGATGTGTGGAGTTCAGCGCTTGGCAGGCCCTCAGCCAAATGCTACTCCTAATTGTGATGATGACCTGCTTTGGGTTGGGCTTCTGCCACGTAGCCAGGCATCACCATAGTCGGGGAGAGGAGGGCAAAGAGTGAATTGTAGACATTGATGAGCCCGAAGGACCGAGTGGGAGACCTGACTTTCTTTCCTAGGATAATCGCAGCCCAGTCCCAGTTGTCACACCCAAGGACCCCATTGACAGGGAAATTGAATTCCAACCATCTCGCGGGCCCTACGACCCCCGGTGGCTGCTTGCAGGAAGACCTCACCCAAGTAGGTCCCTCCGGGGTTTTGTCCGAGCCCTGGGTTTTGGGGTTTCTTTTCTGCCACCAAGATAAAAGAATGAGTCAGTAGAAGATTATCGCCAAGGGATACACCTGAGGTCGAATGCAAAAAGGGGTGGAAGAATGGAGATTTTTCTCTGTGCTTTTCCCAAGCTGATGACCGAGAAGGGGTGGGAACAGCCTCCGGTTTCTGGAGCTGATGGATGGAGGTGAGAAGCAGAGAGGTCATGACCTCCTTCCCCGAAATTGCCCCAGATGTGGTCACATAGGTGGCAACTCTGGGGCTGCAACCTCAGGGTTTCAGAGAGAAGAGCGCTTCTCTCTCTGTCCCTCTGTCTTTCTGTTTGGCTTAAACCTTCATGAGGTATGTCTCCATGAGTTCACCCAGGACGAGCAACTTTGCCTCTTCTGCGGCTCCATTTGTAGACACACATGTGGATGTGCACACATATATACAAACACACCTGTGTGCACGCACATGCTTGCACGTGCACACATTCTCTCTCCCTCCCTCCCTGTCCCCTCCTCCCCCAAAGGGACAGGTTGGCCTCCTGGAGGCATCTGATTACATTCTGAGCCACCAGGACAGAACTGGAAAGCTGAGCTGCCCCTGTTGCCACAATCCCGAGTCTAGAATTTCACGTGCTGCCCCTTTTAGAACTCGGCCTCTCCTTCCAGCTGCGTGGGGCAAGGGAGGTGCCGCCAGGAGCATGCCAGGCTCCACCAGCGAAAGATGCCCCGTGGCCTGTTCCCCCGCCTCTGCCATTTCTCTTAGGTTTTCTCACCTGCGAGCACTGGCTTTAGCTTGATTTTTAAAAACGTCTGATGTGTTACCGACCATTTGCTCCAGCTAGTAGGGCCGGCCCCCAGGCAGACCCTGAGGCTGGGGTGCTTTGTTCCCAGGGGCCCAGCCCCGCTATTCCTGCAAAGTGAGATCTCTCCTGCTACCTGCCTCCTTGTGTCCAAACCACAGACACGTACACCGCGGTGTGGATCCCAGGCACCGCGTCCTCCCCAGGATGGCCGCGATTGACATCCACTTGTTCACTCTCCCTTTCTCTGACTCTCTGTCTCTCAATGGAACACGTTCTTCCCAATGTAACGGTTTTGAGGCTGCAGCCACCAGGTCCAGGATGAGCGTTTTTCTGAGTAGATGGTCCCTTCTGAAATCGTGCCTTCCGAAGGCAGCCATCTGCTCTTTTTGCCTTCTGAGAAGAAAAGACAGAGGCTGTGACGAGGGTTTCCTCGTGCTTGGCGTTGAGGGCAGTTGGTGTGGTTGGCTGTTCTGTATAGACTGACTTCCTGATTCGGCATATTTTTTGGCAGCCCTGGTTTTGTGTATTGGGGGGTGGGCAGGGGAAGTGTTGTTTTTTCCAGGAATAAAGGTATCTGGGCTGTCAACATCAGGCTGTCCTAGAGAGACGGCAGAGGAGTCTGCCCTCCAGGTGGACACCGGGGGCCCTCAGCAACCAGCGCCCGGCCTGAGCTTCTGCCCTTCTGCCCACAGCTTTGAAGGGATCCTGGCAGAGTGGATTCTTTGACCAGGGCAGTTTCAAGGAGATCATGGTGCCCTGGGCCCAGACTGTGGTGACGGGACGAGCAAGGTAACCCTGAGGGCGGGCCCAGGCAGCCTCAGCAATGCTTTCTCCCTGGTCTTGGATTTTCTGAAAGAAAAACCAATGCAGAGAGTTGTGGCAGAGGGTGGGGTGGGGTGGGGGCGGAGTGTTTCTGGCTGATGAAATTCTTCATAGCATCTGGATTTGTCCATAACTTTAGAAGACATACCACCAACTTCTTCCTGGGGGCCAGGACCCTTGCCCCTTGTGTCTGCCCCTGGGCCAGGGCACCCTTGCCAGGCGGGCCATGAACCCCTTTGGGAATCAGAAGGTGGCCCTGGTACTCTCTGGGAAACCACACAGTCAGAAGTACGAACTCCATTTAGGAGGGCCGTGGGCAGGAACCGCTATTGTATACCAGGGCTGGCGGAAGGCATAATGCTTGGATTCTTTCAAAGCTGAGCTCACTCCTTCTCTTCGGGATGAGTCCAGCTGCCCCAGAGTTCTTCCTTTTATGGAGCCCAAAGCAACAGCCTCATAATTTACCACTCAGATTTCTGGTACAAGACAGTTGCTATGAGTTCAGGTTCTGGAGTCAGACCTCTGCTGTCACTCGCCCTCTCTGGGCCTTTACATCCTCATCTGTACAATGAGGCTAATAACTCCGCCCCTTCCCACTCCCGAAGGATTGCTGTGATTAATAGAAGTGGTGATGTGTTAGGCATTTAAAATATCACAAATGGGGAATTCCTCAGTGGTCCAGCAGTTAAGACTCCTTGCTTCTACTGCTGGGGGTGCGGGTTTGACACCTGGTTGGGTAACTAAGATCCCAAGTGCCACATAGTATTTAATATTTTTTAAATAAATAAAAAGCATTTAAAAATCATAAATGCTCCATAATGTTGTTAATAGCAGCTGCCATTGTTGTTATTTACTTCTCTGTAATAACTGTTAAAATACTAAGTCTATTACTGGGCTTGCTTCTCTCCATAAGTGTTTTACTTTTTTCAAATGTTCTTTTTTTGGGGGGGCTGCACTGTCTTCATCCAGTATGTGGGCTTAGTTGCCCCACAACATGTGGGATCTTAGTTCCCCACCACATGTGGGATCTTAGTTCCCCACCCAGGGATTGAACCCATGGCACCTGCATTGGAAGGTGGATTCTTAACCACTGGACCATCAGGGAAATCCCCTGGAATATGTTCTTTAAACTGAGATGAAATCTACTCCCCCTTCCACATGGAAGCGCTTGATTTGAAGACTGCTGTCCCCAAACCTGCCCCATAAACTGTTGGGAGCATAACAGAGAGGAATCAAGTGACGCAGGTGGCCAGGGGCAGCTGGTGGCGGTTGCTGATGGAGACTGATGCCATGGACCACCCGTAACTGAAGCTGCTCAGGCTTAGCATACCTCCATCCTTTCCCTATGTGGCGTGGGGTCTGGACCCATGCTGTCCGCCGTGGTGGCTGCTGGCCATGTATGACAGCTCAAATTAAGAGAAATCACACAGTGAAAAAGCATGTCACATGTTCAGTTCCTTAGCCGTCCCTGCCATGTTTCAGATGCTCCGTGGTCATGTGCAGCTCATGGCTGTCACACTGGTCAGGCCGCTAGAGAGCGAGGCCATCATCACGGAAAGTTCTAGGGGACGATGCTGCTCCCATCCCTGCCTTGGCCCAAGCCTCCCCACAACCCCAGCAGCTATTGCCCCGATACGGGCACCCAGAGAACCTTTCCAGCCTGCTTGTTTGTGAGGCTTTTCACTGCTTCAGGGCCAAGTTGAAAACAGCATGCTTTTTTCTGTCCACCCTCATCCCAGCCCGCGTGCCTGTAGAATATCAGCCTGGGCTGGCTGGACTCACCTGCCCCCCCGAACCAGCCTGCGGTGCTGCCCCGCGCCCCTGCTCACTTGTGGTCCACCTTGCAGGCTGGGGGGCATCCCCGTTGGAGTGATCGCTGCAGAGATGAGGACGGTGGAGTTGGTCGTGCCCGCCGACCCTGCCAACCTGGATTCCGAGGCCAAGGTTAGGGGCCAGGGAGCTGGGCTGGCTCTTTTCACGTTTTTTTTATTGAAGTGAGGTTGAGTTACAAATTATATTCATTTCAGGTGTGCAGCATAGTGATTCAGCATTTCTAGATTGTACGCCATTAAAAGTTATTACAAGATAATGGCTGTATTTCTCTGTGCTGTACAGTATGTCCTTGTTGCTTTGGTATTTCATACATTGCAGTTTGTATCTCTTAATCCCATACCCCTGTGTGTCCCTCCCATCTTCTCTCTCACCTTTGGTAACTCCCTAGTTTATTTTTTGTCTGTTTTATTTTTGTGAGTCTGTTTCTGCTTTGCATGTATGTTTATTTGTATTATTTTTTAGGTTTTCCATATAAGTGATAACATACAGTGCTTGTCTTTCTCTGACTAATCTCACTATGTATAATGTTCTCTAGATCTATCCACATTGCTGCATATGTCAGAATTCTATTCTTTTAGTGGTTGAGCAGTATTCCCTTGCATATATGTACATGCCACATCGTCTTTCTCCATTCCTCTGTCGTCGGGCACTGGGATTGCTTCCGTATCTTGGCTACTGTAAACGATGCTGCTGTGAACACTGAGGTCATGAATCTTTTCACATTAGTGCTGGGTTATATATACACATACGTACCCAGGAAGGGAGTTGCTGAGTCATATAGCAGTTCTGTTTTTAGTTTTCTGAGAAGCCTCCATACTATTTTCCATAGTAGCAGCACCAGTTAGCATGCCCACCAGGAGTGTTCCAGGGTCCCCTTTTCTCTGCATCCTTGCCAGCATTTGTTTCTGCAGACTCTCTGATGATGGCCATTCTGACGACCATGACTGTGGTTTTGCTGGGTCTGCTGTGTAGGCCGGTTGAGCTGACAGGAGCAGGTCCCGAATGATCACATGTCTGTCCTTCCAGCTCAGACTCAGAGGCATCCTTGGCTCTGGAGTGGGGTGGGGTGGGAGCCCCAGCACTGTGTCTGCAGGATGCCTGGTGCTCCTCACTGTCTTCTTCAGAGGATGACGGGTCCCTAGGAATCCCTCCCTCCTCCTGCCCTCATCACTGTTGCTGTTCTTTTTTTTTTTTTAGCTTTTGTGTAATAAAGTCTTATTAAAGTATAAAGGAGACAGAGAAAGCTTCTGACATAGGCATCAGAAGGGGGCAGAAAGAGTACCCCCCTGCTAGTCTTCAGCTGGATGTTATATGGTCACTGCTGCTGCTGCTGCTAAGTCGCTTCAGTCGTGTCTGACTCTGTGCGACCCCATAGACGGCAGCCCACCAAGCTCCCCCGTCCCTGGGATTCTCCAGGCAAGAACACTGGAGTGGGTTGCCATTTCCTTCTCCACTGTTGCTGTTTCTAGGGTGGGCCATGTCGCACCCTGGGAGGAGTTCAGAAGTCAGAGGGCGGGTCCTGGGACCCTACTCAGGGTGGCATTTACCAGCTTGGCACCTATCGACAGGCAACAGGAGCCTCCCTGGGCCGCAGCATGAGAGTCACGTGTCTGAGCCCCATCTCTGGTGTTGTCACTGATGCCAATCAGGCTGCCTGCCCTCCAGGGTGCCATGCGGGCGGCCATCCCTTGTTCTGCTCAGAGGAGTCTGACGCAGGCTGCTCTGTGTTCCAGATAATCCAGCAGGCTGGCCAGGTGTGGTTCCCAGATTCGGCCTATAAGACGGCCCAGGCCATCAATGATTTCAACCGGGAGAAGTTGCCCCTGATGATCTTTGCCAACTGGAGGGGGTTCTCCGGGGGCATGAAAGGTAAAGTGGCCTTCCTGTGGGTGCCCTGAAGCCTCGGGGTCAGCACCCTGGACAGCTCCCTTGGGATCGCAACATTATCATCTTAGTTGAGCTTCCTGCAGCCCTGCAGACGGGAGCTGTTCAGGGAACTGAGGGCTTCCAGTGTGACTTTCCAGAGGTCCCCGTCATGCAGGGAGAGGCAGGGGTGGCTCCCGGAAGCTGCCGAGTGATCTGGGCTGTCACCTCCCCACTTAGGAAGATGAGAAGGCTCCTGCCCTCCTTAGGGGCAACTGTGAGCCTCAGTGACCTGACACTCAAATCCAAGTGCTTCAAGGCACTGAGCGCATTTCAAGAGACAGAGGCTGTCAATGGGATGTTTCAGAAAGAGCTGGACTGGGGCCAGGCAGACCTGGTCTGAGTCCTTGTTGGGTGGGTGACTGTTCCAAGCCAAAGTTTCTCTCCTCTGCGAAGAGGGGTAAGGATAGAATCAACCTCAGAGGGCCACGGCAAGGGTTCGTTTGCATGTGGTGGTTACTCTCCATGTGATTTTGAGTTATTTTTTAAAAATATTTATCTATGTATTTGGCTGTGCCAGGTATTAGTTGCAGTGTGTGAGATCTAGTTCCCTGACCAGGGATTGAACCTGGGCCCCCTGCATTGGGAACTCAGAGTCCTAGCCACTGGACCAGCAGGGAGGTCCTAGACTTTGTTATTGTGCTGTTGTTTCCATGTACCATGCCTAATTAGACGTGTCTTGGAAGAAAATAAGGACCATATGCCTGTGGGCAGCAAGAGGGAAGAGACTGTGTTATCCTTGGAGAGGGTTCTGTTCTGGAAACAGAGGGACAGGCCAGGGGCATCTCTGAGCCAGGGCTGTAAGGGATCTTAGAGATCAGCCCATGCCTCCTTTTCTGGGTGGGAATGTTGAGGCCCCAGCAGGGAGGAGGACCTGGTCAAGGGAGCCCTCTGTGCCTTGATCCTGCCTCCTGGCCCCATGAGAGCCTCGCCACAACCCCTGGGCAGCGAAGAGTGGGCCGGAGGTCACCTCAATGGTGGCTGCCTTGCTTTTCAGACATGTACGACCAGGTGCTAAAGTTCGGAGCCTACATCGTGGACGGCCTCCGGAAGTACAGACAGCCTGTCCTGATCTACATCCCGCCCTATGCGGAGGTCCGGGGCGGCTCCTGGGCAGTCATGGACACCTCCATCAACCCACTGTGCATAGAGATGTACGCGGACAGAGAGAGCAGGTGGGTGTGCTGCCCCAGCCCAGCCCCGCCTTCCTGCTCTCACTCCGAGTCCTGAGGCCCCGCACCCTTGGAGTTGCACTCTGGGGATCGCAGGGCTGTTCTGAACTTCCAGAGGGGTGGAGAGACGCCAGTTCTCCCAGTCTGAAACCAGTGTCCAGCATGCTACTGGATTTTCTCAGTGTAATTAGTGACTGGAGCCCAGAAGTAGTGGAGGAATTGTAGTTTGTTCTTTCACAACTTACACTCACCTGTTTCCCAAGGTTTGCAATCACTTAAAGAAAATATAAAAATTATAATATATAATTATAATATATAATTAATATAACATATAGTATTGATATATTAATAATATATTATGTAAATATAATATATAATATGTTATATACTATTATATAATAATATATAGACTATATTAAGTCATAATATATATAATTATATAATATATATTATATATAATTATAATATAGTAACTATATTATAATATATAATTATAATTACATAATTACATATGATATATATTATATAATTATAATATATAATTACATATTATACATATAATATATATTTTTATATTATATATTATAATATGTATAATAGATTATATATAATTAATTATATTATAATTATATATATTATATACTAATTTTTATATATCACATTATATATTATTACATATATTAATATATGTTATAGTATATATAATATATAATTATTAATTAATATATTATGTATTATATATGATATATAATATATTTATATTAATATATAATTAATTATAATATAGTAATATATTAAATATATTAAATATTAATTATGATCAATTGATTGATTGTATATTAATTAATTTATTAGGACTTCCCTGGTGGTCCAGTGGTTAAGAATCTACCTGCTAATGCAGGGACACGGGTTTGATCCTTGGTCTGAGAACTAAGATCCCACATGCCACGGGACAGCTGAGCTCACAAGCCACAACTACTGAGCCCATGCACTCTAGAACCCGTGCTTCACAGCAAGAGAACCCACCACAACAAGAAGCCTGAGCATCATATCTAGAGAGTAGCCCCCACTCATTGCAACTAGAGACAGCCCATGCAGTAACGAAGACCTGGTGCAGCCAAAGAAAAAAGAAAGACGAAAAGCACCTGAGCTTCCTGGCAGCCAAGATGAAAAGGGAAATATGATTAGATGTCTAGTTCTTACTAGACTCTCAGTCTTCCCCAAAACTGTTCCATAGAGGCTATGTTTTATTCATTTTTATTTATTGTTATAGCCTAGGGCCTAGTACAGTACCTGACTCCTAATGGGTGCTTGGGAAATACCGGACAAGTGAATGACTAAAATGTGTACTTGCATGAGAGGACACCAGTTCCTCAGGGGAGAGAAACCTTCCTGGCACTTTTCTTTTTCAAGTGGGAGTCTGTCCCAGGTAGATTCTTCCAGAAAGGATGCTGACGATAATGCTTGTAACTCGATGTTTGAGTGTCTTCAAAATGAAGACTGCCAAATGCTGTGAGAATGTAAAGGCCCCAAGCTCTGCCCAGGACTTCCCTGGTGTGGTCCAGTGGCTGAGACTCTGTGCTTGCCGTGAAGGGGACCCAGGTTCTATCCCTGGTCGGAGAACTAGATCCCGCGTGCCATGACTAAGAGTTTGCATGCTGCAACTCAGACCCAGAGCAGCCCAGTAAACAAACATATTTTTAAAAAAGAACAGTTCTGCTCAAGGTATAGATAGGCACCTTCCTCCTGTGTCTACTCCCGTATTCTTTCCTCAGTTCAGTGTTTATTTATTGAGCACCTACTGTGTCTCAGGCGTTATGTTAGACATCGTGATATGGTGCAAATGAGCTGAGCCTGTCCTGCCTTCAGTGCCCTGTGACCTTCACGGGAGGCCGCTGAGGTCAGACCTCCAGAAGACTCAGGACGAGGGCAGCCCCAAATGCGGTCACATTAACTTTTCACTCTGGTCACCAGGAGGCTCAGAGCTACATGTAGTATTGGTCAGGGCTTCCAAGCTGTCAGAAGAGAAGGGGGCAGGGGGAAACCAAGGGGTGGGGTGAGAGAGTTGGGAATGGAGGGGGCCACTCACATCTTGGATTCCTCCATGTGCTTTTGTGTGCTTTAAGGAGATTAAAGAGTACCTTGTAGCCACGAAATTAAAAGATGCTTGCTCCTTGGAAGGAAAGCTGTGACAAACCTAGAGAGAGTATTAAAAAGCAGAGACGTCACTTTGCCGACAAAGGTCCATATAATCAAAGCTATGATTTTTCCAGTAGTCATATATGGATGTGAGAGTTAGACCATAAAGAAAGCTGAGTGCCTAAGAATTGATGCTTTCCAACTGTGGTGTTGGAGAAGACTCTTGAGAGTCCCTTGGACTGCAAGGAGATCCAACCAGTCCATCCTAAAGGACATCAACCCTGAATATTCATTGGAAGGACTGATGCTGAAGGTGAATCTCCAGTACTTTTAGCCACCTGATGCAACTGACTGACTCACTGGAAAAGATCCTGATGCTGGGAAAGATTGAAGGTGGGAGGAGAAGGGGATGACAGAGGATGAGATGGTTGGATGGCTTCACCAATGCAATGGACATGAGTTTGAGCAAACTCTGGGAGATGGCGAAGGACAGGGAAGCCTGGTGTGCTGCAGTCCATGGTGTCACCAAGAGTCGGACATGACTGAGTGACTGAACACCACCACCACCCTGGCCTGAGGAGAGCAGAGATTAGGAAAGCCAGAGAGGACTGTTGCTGAAGAGCTGGTGGGATATGCTGTTCTGGAAAAAGTCACACACTCTTGTTGCTGAAAGGGCCTTCTAGAGTTCAGAACATTTTTGTTTTATTTTTTAGCTTTTGGCCATGCCATGGCATGTGGGATCTTAGTTCCCTGATCAAGGATTGAACTCATGTCCTGTGCAGTGGAAGCATGGAGTCCTAACCACTGGACTGCCAGGGAAGTCCCAGAACACTTTACTTTAAAAGCTGCTTTAATTCTTCATTCAATGGATAGAAAAGCAGATGGCCAGAGAGGGGAAGTGACTTGCCCAAGGGCACGCAGAAAGCCAGCTACAGAGCAGAGGACTGCCACCAGCTTTCCTGGCGGTCTTGCCTCCCCTTGCATGTCCTCTGGCGGTCGCTTGCTGGGGAGCCTCTCTTATACGCCTCCCCCCGCTGCTGGCTTTTTCAGAGCGAGTGTTCTGGAGCCAGAGGGAACAGTGGAAATTAAGTACCGGAAGAAAGATCTGGTGAAGACCATCAGAAGACTCGACCCCGTTTCCAAGAAGCTCGTGGAACAGCTCGGTGAGTGGGTCTGAAACGTATCACCTCTCAGAGGTCGTGAAAGGGCTCAGCCCACTCATGGCTGGAGGCTTCTATCAGGTTAAAAATAGTGAAGACACACCAAAACTCAGCAGCAACACCTGTGAGATGTTTCAAACATTCCCACACAGCCCATCAAGCCCTTTAACATGAAAAAACATACACAGCGCCTCAGTGAGTGTAATTTCTCAACACACCCAAGACAGAATAGTTGAAGTATTTCAAGCCAATGAGAAACATTTGAATTTTGGTAGCAAAGTTACCCTTTAGAATTTTTCCATCAGGCATTTTACTAATTTTGTTTGAGTGATAGGTTTGCTTCACTTGCAACTTATTTGTAATTCTCTTTAAAAATCCATACGACGTAGCATTGCCTTTATAACTGATCTGTGTCATCAGAAATTCACAAGATTTATGATGATGGTGATGAGCGGTATATAATTTCTTTGGTTTGGTATCAGGGTAATGCTGATATCATAGGGTGAATCAGAAAGTGTTCCTCCCTCTGTTTTCTGAGTCTGAGTGGGCATTATTTCTTTAAATCTTTGATAGCAAAGATTTACAATTCAACTACAAATTCAATTGCTTTTTTATATAGAGGACTGTTCAGTTTAATCTCTTTGCTCTTAGGTGAGCTTTTGTAGTTTTATTTCAAGGAGTTTGTTTCATTTAAATTATCAAATCGGCATAGACTTGTTTATAATATTCCCTTATTAGATTTTACTATGTAAATTAAAAACGGTAACTGATGGTGTCCTGTAAGCGCAGTGGGCCTGATGAACGGGAACAAATTTGAAGCTGAGTGTTGAATGCTGTCTTGCAAATCTGGGTACATTTTTTTTTTTATTGGAGTCAGGTTGCTTTACACTGTTGCGTTAGTTTCTGCCGTACAACGAGGTGGATCCTCACTGAACATATGTCTCCTCCCTCTTGGACCCCGACTCCCACCGTCACCCCCCCCCACCCCTCTAGGTCATCATAGAGCACTGAGCCAAGCCATCAGAAAAAGAAAAGCAAATATCGTATATTAACGCGTATACGTGGAATCAAAAAAATGATACAAATGAACCTATTTTCAAGGCAGAAATAGAGACAGAGAGAACGGACGTGTGGGGCCTGGAGCAGAGAGTGGATGAACTGGGAGATTGGGGCTGACCCACTTACATTCCCATGTGTACAACAGATGCTGGTGGGAACCAGCTGTTTAGCACTGGGTGTGTTTTTGAGGGTGCAGGAGCAACCTGGCTTGGGAGGTTAAAGCTCAGGCCTGCCCTGCAAACCCTGGCTCTTGCCTTGCCCGCAGGAGTGTCTGAGCTCTCGGACATGGACCGCAAGGAGCTGGAGGGCCAGCTGAAGGCCCGGGAGGACCTGCTGCTGCCCATGTACCACCAGGTGGCGGTGCAGTTCGCCGACCTCCACGACAAGGCGGGCAGGATGCTGGAGAAGGGCGTCATTTACGTAAGAGCCTGCGGCGCTCGGGTCGGCGTGCATGGCCGAGCCTCAGGTCACCTGGTGTCCAACACGCAGAGAATATTTGCACTCAGGCCTGTGGGATGAGGCAAATTCCGCCTGTGAGAATCACCTGGGGATCTTTTTTTTTTAAAAAAAGAACAAAAACAAACAATTCAAACAAAACAAACAAACAAACAAAAACATAAAGGTTAAGAATCCACCTTCCATTGCAGGGGACAGGGGTTCAGTCCCAGGTCAGGGAACTAAGATCCCAATGCCACAGGGCAGCTAAGCCCACACACCTCTCCACAACTGGAGGGAAGCCTGTGTGCCTCAACTAAGACCCAGTGCAGCCAAAAATAAATAAATAAGTATTTTTTTTAAACTCTAGTGCCCAGGTGGCTCTCCAATTAAATCAGAATATGGGTGGGAGGGGAGTCAGGCATCAGTATTTCTTTTTTCCAAATCCCCCACAGATTCTAGTAGGTTGCCAAGTTTGGGAACTACCAGTCCAACCCCTGTGTGTGTTCAGAACCGCTGGGCTGGGTTTGGGACCATTGTTCCCACAACACACTCCCCCACCACTGATGGTCACAACCGTATCCTCTTGCCCCATCCCCACGAGGTCATCCCCAGTCCTGAATACCCCTGTGTGCTGGGCTCCTTCCTCTCCAGGCCCTCCACACCCCTCATGAGCCTGTGTTCTGGGTGTGGAGGTGGAGGTGGGCACTGGGTTTGTACCCAGGGGAGGTGGTCCAGAGACATGGCAGTGTCCTGACTCTGCCGCCTCCCTGAGCCTCAGTTTTCCAGCCTGTGAAATGGGAGTGATCACAAGGCCAGGACCTGGGCAGGTCCTAGAATCCCCCTCCACCGTTCTGGGAGGGGGGCAGCTCAGGCCCACAGCTTGTCTGCAGGACATCCTGGAGTGGAAGACGGCCCGCAGCTTCCTGTACTGGCGCCTGCGCCGCCTGCTGCTGGAGAGCCAGGTGAAGCAGGAGGTCCTGAGGGCCTGCCCCGAGCTCAGCTACATGCACGTGCAGTCCATGCTGCGCCGCTGGTTCGTGGAGACGGAGGGCGCCGTCAAGGTGGGCCTGGGGCAGAGATGTGCAGGCGTGGGCGGGGGTCCAAGGGGCAGAGACACATGGGGCGGGGGCCCAAGGGGGCCTGCCCAGCCATCAGGGGCCCCTCACTGATGCAGCCTCAGCCTCCACCCCAGGCCTACCTTATGGCTTCCCTGGTGGCTCAGACGGTAAAGAATCCACCTGCAATGCAGGAGACGCGGGTTCGATCCCTGGGTGGGGAAGATGGGAGCCTGGCGGGCTACAGTCTGTGGGGTGGCAGAGTCGGACACGCCTGAGCGAGTCACGCTTTCTCTCAGGCCTACCTGTGGGACAACAACCAGACGGTGGTGCAGTGGCTGGAGGCGCACGGGCAGGCGAGCGAGGGGCTGCACTCCACCATCCGCGAGAACATCACGTGCCTGAGGCGCGACTCCGCCCTCAAGACCATCCGGGGGTGAGTGGCCGGCCCGCCCCGCCCCACCCCCACCTCACCCTCATTGGTCACCAGGACTCGTGTCCGGTCACCTGGCCCCAGAGCGGCCACTCGAGTGCACCGCATCTCACGGTCCACGGCCCCCACCTCAGGGTCGGGGTCCACACCCCAGGCCCCCAGCTAAGAGGCCGCCACTCCCCCCAAGCCAGGTCTCCCGGCCCAGAGTCCTGGGGATGCCGTCTGCGGGGGTGAGGGGTGCGATGATTTCAATTCGTTATCCTGGCTAGACCTCATCCAAGGTCATGGCCAAAGCATGTTTGTTTAGACAACCATGTTCTGAACACCTAGTCCTTGGGCTGCCAGCTCCTGCTGGGTATGATCCTTTCTGGAGGGCTTGCTCCCCACGTCCCCATGGGGTAGGGAGCTGAGCGCATGGGACCCCATCTGGGGGGTGAAGCTGAGGTTCAGGGTGAGAGTGTGTGTGTGTCAGATCACACAACCTGTGAGCAGGAGGGTCCACTGTTGTTCCTTGAGATTGTGCTGTGGCCCTCCTGCCCCACGGGACCATTGCCCCCACTGTGACCGCGACAGGAAGAGGGTTGGGCGCTCCGGGTGGCTGGTTGCCCACCCAGGAGCGGGACAGGTCCTGCACAGGGCTCTGGGGCTACCAGGGGGCGGGGGCCCACTGAACTCAGCGGGAGAAATGACCTTGCCCTCCTCCCCTCGCTCCTGCAGCCTGGTTCAAGAAAACCCCGAGCTGGCCATGGACTCACTGGTGTACATCAGCCAGCACATCAGCCCGGCCGAGCGGGCCCAGGTCATTCACCTCCTGTCCACAATGGACGGCCCGGCCTCTACCTGACCCCCGGTCCTCCCGGTCGTTCGCAGGACCTCCGGCAAGAGAAACCACATCGATCCACTGACCGCAGGCCCTCGCCAGGACCGCGGGGGTTTGCTTTTTAAAAGTCCTGGGTGTTGCCACAAGGCTGCTGACCCCCAGCTCACTCCTGTTTAATAAAAGGCTCGGGAGCACCCCCTTCCAAGCAGAAACCGCCCCCTTCTCCATTGCTAGGAAGTCTGGTTTTTAGCTCTTTAAGACACTTTGCTCCATCGCTGAATTGAATTGAACCCAAACACTCCAGCTTCCGTCCACTTTCTGTTGCCTTGCAGGATCCAGGTATTCTTTTAGACTCATTTTCTATCAGAGCATGGAATCTTATTATTATTATAATTTTTTTACTCCAAGACCAGCTCTTGATGTAAGCCTCTCACAGGTTTCAGCAGTTTAACAAGGAAATCAAAATAAGAGACGAGAAAAGAGAACATCTACTTTTGTAGTCTGCTTATTTGAATCTTTATTTGAATTCCTCTCACCCAGGAAAGGGTATGAATGATTTTTTTTTTTAATTAAGAGTACAAAATGGTGTTTTGTTCCCCACAAGACTCCTAGCTAATCACTAGCAAAGTCCCGTTACTGGGCTTAGTTCCCTCATTAGTAGAAAATTGCATAGCCCTAGGCTCAAGGGCGTTGGGAGACTTTTTTTTTTCACGTGGTTCACAACCCTCTGCCTGCCCCTTCTCTCCAAGGAGGAAGGGACTCCAGCTTGGGCTGGGAGGACAGAGAAGAGAGGCAAGACCTCCAGCCTCAGCAGCCCGGCTTGCTCACAGGTGTCATCCCTGTGGCTGCCGTCACCTGCCTCGGAGGCCCCTTCAGGTCCCCTTCACTCTTGCGCCTCCTGCCTCAGTGTCCGTGGTGGGCTGTAGCCCGAGGGACAGAGCCGGAGGTTCCCAAGGACTGGACTGTGAGGACCACGCTGATTCACTCAGGGAGGGCTTCGCGAGCCCGCCACCAGCACAGCCCCGAAGACCACACAGCGTCAGGACCTGCGATCCTCCCGGCCGCGTCCATCTGTCCCCGGTGCCCATGATGGAGGGAGCCGGCCACCCTCCACCGCCGTGACAGGCAGTCTGCCTGAGGACACTGGACATTACACCTGGCCAACGTGGAGGCCAGCGAGGTTTTGCGGGGAAGCCCCTACAAGCGGGAACGCTGGGGGATGTCTGAGGCCATCGGCCAATGATGACAGCCCTGGCCTGTTGGGGGCCGGTGTGAGGCACTCCGCCTATGACAAAGGTCATGAGGAAGGAGGCTCGACATACGCAAAGGTGGGATCGAGCCTCAGGAGTCCCCCTGGAAATCCTCGAGCATCTACCCCCATAACCAGAGCCTGCCTACTTTACTACTTTGTGCTCTTACCTACACCTCTGACTTTACGGGGGGCTGTTCCCCACCACCTCTTTCGGAGAAGGAGTTAACCTAGAGCTCCAGTTAATAATAATTCCTGGGTGTGATAGGAATGTTTCAACCTACAAACTCCTCTGAAGGTTCTCTAGCCTGCCTGACAGGCTTGTCCGGCCACATGTGATTGCTCACAGCCTCCCAACCGTGAGAGGCACGAGATGCTTTAAACCTTCTAAAAACAGGTTCCTTAGAAAAGTTAGAAAGCTATTAGTATAAGTATAATGGGCTGATTAGAAATTGTATTGGTGAAGGGTTTTTTCATTTGTTGAGCCAATGTTTGTTGCTAAGTCTCCATATCCCCTGCCCTTACACACATTAATGAATATATAAAAGAAATAAGTATTAACCTTTGATATAAATCACGTTAGACCTTAGGCTAAGTAAATTCTTTCCTTAACTAAAACCCACTACACCCTCACCCTATAGGGATGTAACTTTATTTGGGTGGCGTCTGTTTTAAGAATAATCACCCCTGGAGAAATAAGTGTCCTGGTTGACTGACCGCTGTCACAAGGAGAGGGTCGTAAATTGTCAGCAGGCCCCCTGGCCAGAAGATGATGTAACACCCCTAAGACCTCTGTATACATTTGTATGAAGCACCTGACTTTGATAAAAGTCAGGACTGCTGACCCCGCGTGACTTTTGCATAACATCTCAGTGTATAGAAGTAGACCATGGAAAATAAAGAATTGGGATCAGTTCCTCGAAAGACTGGTCTCCCCATGTCTCTCTCTCTCTCTGGCTGAGTCTCCATCTGGAGCGCGGAACCCACCATGCTTACTAATTATGCCTGGGCTTCTAAGATCCGACCGGGGAGGCCTCAGTGTCTCCTCTCCTTCGGGAGAACGGAAGGACGCCTGTGGCCTACGTAAGTGGTGCAAACTTCTTGTCTTGAAGTTTTATTGGTCCCCCGCGTAAACCAAGCTACTCAGCCTCTTTTCTCCACTGAATTTTCCTACTGAGCTATCCTTATTCTATTACTCTTTATATCTTTAATTAATATCTAATTGAAGCTATTGTATCCTGATCCTCGCCTACGCCGTCTCTCTTTCGAATACCCTGGATCAGCCGGGGCTGGACCCTGGCACTGGCCAGCGTAGGTGGTGTGGGCGCAGTGAGGGGTGGGAGAAAGAGAGAAATCAGCCTCTGTCGTGTCCCGAGACTGATGGGGGTGGGTAAGAGTCCATGCGGCTTTGGGAACCGATTTCTTTCCATGTGGGGGAGTCCCTGTGGGTTTGGGAGGGACGATACATCGATGACTAGCTACAACCCAGGAACGGTGGGTGGAGGAACCTACCAGGAAATGTGTGGAATAAATTATTTTTGGAAGGAAGCATTTTGGCCTTGGCTTATTACCTGGAGTAGAGCAGGCAGGCAGACTGGCAGGGGATTCCCTGGGATGCTCCCTCCTCCTGTCGCCGCTGAGATCTTGTGCCACCCCCCATCTCAGGAGGACGGAGCTCTGGTTGCGAGTTCCCTTCCCGAAGGCCACAGGGAGACCTCTTCATCCTTGGACTGCCATTTCACACCTGGACACAAGCTGCTGTCTGCCAGCTGGTGATGCTGAGTTTGGCATGAACGGACCTTCCCCAGTAAGATAGACTTCCCTCTTTCGGGAGACTTAGCACAGCTGCCTCCAGGGAGGGAGAAAGGATCAGGCCACTGAGTGTGCCCAGAGGCCTGTGCTGCCTACCCAGGCCTACACTGAGCACTCAGGGTCATGCCACTGGCCACCTCCAGTGCCCTGGCCTCCATCGCGTGCAGTCCTTTTGCAGAGCCTTTTGAGGGTGGATGCTACATTTCTAGCCTCACTTTTATAAACAAGAAAACCTCAGCTCAGAGATGAGCGGACTTGATGTGCAAGGTCACACAGCTGGTGAGAAGTGGCCAGGCTGACAAACCCAGTCCTGCGGTGCTTTATGTGTGTGCAGCAGGTCCTCAGGGGGTGGCAGGGAGTACATTTCATCCATTAGTAGCCAGCTGCAGAGACTCTCAGCGAAGCCTTGCTCCTGTGTCTCCTCCCTGCTTTCTTCCAGCGTCAGCACGGTCCCGGCACAGGCATGACCCTGTGACCTTGGCATTTTCGCTTTGACTGTACATACCAGCCCCACTTGCCCATGGTAAGGAATAGGTGTAAGACCCAAGAAAGGGCTCCCCAGCCCTCGGCACGTGGTTATCCAGCCGCTCGGGCTCCATCCGCCCAGCTCAGCACCCCAGCAGGAGAGCACACCTGTGCCCCAGAGGTTCTGCAGATCGTGCAGGCGATGCTCTTGGGCTGTGACCCATACGGCCGAGGCCCTTGCCCCCAACTCATCACCGAGGGTGCCTGGGGGCTGGGAGGCAAGTCACAGAGCCACCCAGGAGCCAAGCTGAGGAGGAAGGGTGCTGGGGAGAGAAAGGCAGCACCCCCTCCCCGCTGCCTGCCTGTTCTCCTCTGAAGCAGGGCCCCGGTCAGCCCTTCCTGGTACCACCTACAGCCCCATTAATCAACCCCTACCTTCCCTACTGGCTGATCATCGCCTATGTGTGGGTCTGGTCTCCCGGTGAAGCTGCAAGTCCCTTTCTGGGTGGGCTTAAAAGTTCGACAGACTCGTAAGTATTTATTTATTTCTATTTTGGGCCGTGCTGGGTGTTTGTGGGTGTGTGGGCTTCCTCCAGTTGCGGTGTGTGGGCTTCTCATTTCAGTGGCTGCTCTTGCTGCAGAGCACAGGCTCAGCCACTTTAGTTATGGCTCATGGGCTTAGTTGCCCCAGGACCAGGGATTGAACTTGTGTCCCCTGCATTGGCAGGCAGATTCTTAACCGCTGGACCAGCAGGGAAGTCCCAGACTGCTAATCAAAATGCTCTTCTGCTGTTATCTTGGGTGGCAAGTCACCTCCTTTAGTCCTGGGCCTCAGCTTCTCCATCTGTAAAATGGGTGTAGCAAGTAGTAAGACATGCCTCTTAGTGTTGTCATGAGGATCGAATGAGCTGATTTACAGCCCTGACTGGCACAGGGCCTGGTGCTGGAAAGAGTGTACCTCCTCCCACCTCACTGGCCACCCTGACCCCAAGCAGACACCAAAGAGATAGCTCCTCAGCCTGGCACACACACGGTCTCAGTCCTGCCTCCTCACTGGGACCCCGAGTCCTGCCCACCCTCTCTGAGCCTCACCTTCTGAGCAGTAGGCAGGGTTCACATCCCTGCCTGAGCGAGTGCTTGTCCAGAGCCTGGGCACTGTGGGGTGGGGGCTGGCAGCCGGACTAATTTTACCAATCATGACCGCATCCTCTCAGTCTGGCACGAGGGGAACCTGGCATCAGAGGACCTGGGTTCAGTGTTTGCTCTCGGAGCCTCAGTTTTCCCATCTGTAAGTGGGTCTCCACTGTGAGGGGCTGGAGGCGCTGTTGTCCTCTGCCCCTCCCTCCCCTGTTCACCCCTTTCTCCCCTGTTCACCCCTGCCTCGAGCCACAGAGCTGCGTTCAGCCTTTATTGACAGAAGACGGATCTCCAACACTACGATACACAGTCCTGGGGGCGCCCAAACACAATCTTCATTAACAATGACTCAAACATCTTGACTTATGGGAGGGGACGTCACGTCACACAAAGCAGGCGAGCGGTGCTGTTCCAACAGGTAGCGCTGAGCTATGAGTAATGATGGTGATGCTTGGCAGAAAGTTCCAGAATTTGGAAGAGGTTAGAGATGGTCCTTCAAGACAGGCCTGAACACCAAGCCTACCAGGTGGCTGGCAGACCTGTGGATTACTCAGAAAATTCTGGCTCTAAGGTTCGGGAACTCCCAGGTGAAGGAACCGAACATCCGGCGGGGCCAGAGAGGACAGTAGTTTAAGCGGTTGCCATGGTTTCTCAGCTTAGCTGGATGATCCCTGGCTTTTTTCCCATTCACCTGGCTCCCCTCTAAGCCAACTATCTGTAGAAACTGCCACTTGGAAAGTCAGTCACTGGCAACAAGAGAGGGAAAAAAGACATAAAGAAGGTCATGGGGCAATGAGACAGGCCAACAAGTGCCAATAAATACTCTGCATTGCAGCTTCTAGAGCCCCACTAGCCACGTGGGTCAGTGGCTTTACCTGGTTCACAATTAACTTTCTTTCCATCAGGAGTGTCTTCATTTCCAGTACAAAAAACCCCTTCCCATTCCTCCCATCCCATCCTGACTTGAAAGCCCCCAAAATCCAAACTAGAAGTCTCCCTTCTTAGGTGCACATTTCAAGAGTTTTGAATCATGACTAAGCATTAGGAAAATATCCAGTCTCTAATTTTAAAAAAATAGGATGTTTCACTGTATCAAAAGTGCTTGCTTTTTCTAAAAAAAGCAGCCCAAGACTGCAGAGGGCTTAAGAGTCAGTTGGAGATGTGATATATGGATCATTTAGGGGTGCAGGGAGGGATCATGGAATCTCATTCCACGGGCCACGGGCGAGGTTTGAAGAGGTGGCGTGGATGGGCTCCAATAAATATAAATAAAGGTACATAGGATCACAGTGCCTGGTGCGGCTCAGGAATCTGCCTGTGAAACCTAACAGACTACGAGGGAAGGGGGCTGCCAGCCAGTGGGGCAGGTGCCCGGTTCTGAGTTCAGCCTTCTCTGGTCCACGAAGGCTGGACAGTCTGCCAGCCCACCCCGGCCTCGGGGCCTGTCTGCTGGAGACTGAGACAGGTGTTTCATCCCAGGAGAATAATTTAAAGGCCTTCCCACCGGGGTGTTTCCGTGGAGCACCTGTCCCAAAGTGGGCTGCAGGTCGTTCAGGAACCAGCGGGGAGGCAGACTGGAGAGACCTTGTTCTCAGCTCGGCCAGGCCTCGCATCCCGAGCCTCGGAGGAGCGTCACGGGGGCCTTGTCCACTCTTCTGTCCTGCTGACTTGAGGAGGGCCCAGAAACTTCCCCTGGAGGTCAGGCAAGGTCAGCCAGTAGCCACAGTTCAGAGGCCTGTGGGAGGGTAGGGGGCCCTTCTTCTGACAACACCCGGCTCCATGAGCATCCTTCCAGGGCCCATGTTCTGGGGCAGGCGAGGCGGTCAGGTCAAAGCAGGGCTATTGGCTTGTTCCCTGGGGCGCCCAGGTACTGAGAGGAAGAGGTGGTGGCTGACGTGGCCACACTGTCCGGGGTCGAGTAGGCAGCGTAGAGACCGGTCACCTGAAGGTCTGGGAAGGACTGGTCACTGCCACCAGAGACTGGGGTCAGGCCCGAGGCCCCCAGCTCACAGCCCAGTGGGGAGTCTCCGAAGGCCCCCAGCGTGTCCAGGCTGAAGCCTTCATCCTTGATCTCCTCCCAGAGGTTCCCTTCCAAAGACAAGAGCGTTCATGTCAAAAGGACAGGACTTTGAATCCCATCCTAGGGATGCGGCAAAGACCCACGTGGGGCTTAAACTCATGGCATCACAGGACAGTAGGGAGGAGCCAGCGTCCAGCCCCGGTCCTCCCCTCCCACCCCAGGAGTCCTCGGGAACATCACCACCGTCTCGGAGCCTTGGGCTCCTCTGGAGGAAGTGAGATGATCAGAGAACCCACCTCCTGGGACTGCAAGGCTTAGACTAGGGGGTGCGTGGGAAGCACTTGCCCTGTGTTAAGTGGCACCATCGTGGTCAAAGTCAGGGGACAAAAGCGTGATTTCCTTTTAACTGCACGGTAATCCAAGGGAGAGGTGAGGGGAGATGTGAGTTCAAACATACCCATTTCACAGCTATAACTGACCTAGTTAGTAATTTGCTAACTAACTAACCTGCTAACTTGTCCCGTTCCCTCACTAGACATGCAACTCCTTGAAGGGCAGTGGATTACTCGGCCCTTGGCGGGCTCATAGTAGGTGCAGCAGGGCATGGATGGTTTATGAGGCCTCACTGAATCTGAACTTCCCTTGTTCGTTCATTCGTGCATTCCCTGCGTACTGAGGGTGACCATGGGGGTCAGAGCATGACCTGGCATGAGGCTGGCACATGCAAGTTGACGCAGTTTCTGATCGACAATGTGGGGTCAGAGAGGGCTGGACTGAAATGCCAGTTCTGCCACATATAGCCAGGCGGCCTCAGGCCAAGTGAGGTCTGAATGAAGAAATGAGACTTCATTTCTCTTGGTCTAAGTTTTCTCAGCGGTGGAACGGGAGTGTGAAATGGCAGTGGCCTCTAGGACTGTCGCAGGCTGAGATGGGATGATGCCTCTGAAGTGCTTGGCACAAGGCCTGGTATACTAAATGCCTGCTGTGATTCACTATGATTAGGCGCTTGGGAGGTGTTTGTTGAAGGAATGAGCTGTGGGGTAAATGCTGAGGGCTCTCCTTTCCCCCAATCTTTTCTAGCTGCCCCCTCCCCAGTCCCTCCCTCCCCTTCTGTTCCCCTCGCCCCCTTCCTCCGACCTCACCCTGCAGAGCGAAGTCCATGATGCTGGGGTCCAGGGCATCCACCTCGGTGTTCATGTCGGTGCTGATGTTGATGAAGTCCACAGGCACCCTTCCCATGGCGGGGTGGGGGAGGGGGCTGGGGCTCAGATCCGGCAGGGCGTGCAGAGGTGGGGTCTGGGCCGGGGCAGGAGAGTCTGGGGCCAGATGTGCCTGGGGCTGTACCTGGTGGTGCAAGGGGACCGACTGCAGGGACAGGGTCATCAGTGGCTGGGGTGGGAGCTGGGAGACGCCCAGGCAGCTGTGGGCCATGGCCACTGTGGTGGCGTGGGTCAGCGCTGGGGCCTCAGGCTCCCCTGGCTTGCCAGGGCGTCGGCAGCTTTCCGGCCGGTCCGAGATCAGCTTGTCCAGCTCCTCTGCAGGCAGGTGGGAGAGGTCATTCATCAGAAGCCACCCTCTAGCTCCTGGACCCCCAGCCCAGGCGTGGATTCAAACCCAGTGTTATCAGCTGTGTGATCTTAGCAAGCCTTTTGGACTCTCAGAACGTCAGTCTCTTCATCTATGAGATGGCCTCACACACTCTACATGGGGGTTGTGGAAATGGAATGAAATCTCAAATGACATAGAGACTTGGAACAATGAGATGGGTCTCAGATAACACTGGCTTCCCTCATGGGGACAGTGCTTTATAGAATAATCCTGTAACTCTAGGACTTCACTAAAACCTCATAACAGGCCTACAAGAGGGAAGTAAGGCAGAGATTACAAATCCCACGAGACCGGGACAAAAGTTATTAACATACAGGGGGCCCTAGCCAGAGACATGAAGCCTTGCTGTGGACTGAAAATTGGATCCTCCTCCCTCAATGCTCTTCAACAGAAATAAGATGGAAGTTACTCAAAATTATTTTGAGTTATTGGCTTGTGTCTCATTGACTGCAGCAGTTCTGAGACTGGACCACTAGGGTTGCACACGTTTTAGAAATGAGGACACTTAGAATCCAGAAGGTGAAATGGTCCGCCCAAGATCTCACACCAAATAGGAGTCAGGACGAGCCCTGGATATCAAACCAGACCCCAGAGCTCACAGCCAAGGGTCTACTGGGTCCTGCTATGGTCCTGATCAACTTATTGAACTGTTCATCTCTGAGCTAGACTCCCATCCCCTTCACACCCAAACTTCAAGTATGATGCTATCCACAGGGCCAAGCCAAATATTCCGAAGGCTGGGTGGCATTAGCCTCCCAGGTCACACTTTCTATTCACATGTCACTCGTATATCCCCAGCTTCACATCTCTTAATTAAAAAAAAAAGCAGGTGCAATATTTTTTTAAATCTAAAGCAACATCACTCATTATCAGAGAAATGCAAATCAAAACCACTATGAGATACCATTTCACACCAGTCAGAATGGCTGCGATCCAAAAGTCTACAAGTAATAAATGCTGGAGAGGGTGTGGAGAAAAGGGAACCCTCTTACACTGTTGGTGGGAATGCAAACTAGTACAGCCACTATGGAGAACAGTGTGGAGATTCCTTAAAAAACTGGAAATAGACCTGCCTTATGATCCAGCAGTCCCACTGCTGGGCATACACACTGAGGAAACCAGAAGGGAAAGAGACACGAGTACCCCAATGTTCATCGCAGCACTGTTTATAATAGCCAGGACATGGAAGCAACCTAGATGTCCATCAGCAGATGAATGGATAAGAAAGCTGTGGTACATATACACAATGGAGTATTATTCAGCCATTAAAAAGAATACATTTGAATCAGTTCTAATGAGGTGGATGAAACTGGAGCCTATTATACAGAGTGAAGTAAGCCAGAAAGAAAAACACCAATACAGTATACTAACGCATATATATGGAATTTAGAAAGATGGTAACAATAACCCTGTGTACGAGACAGCAAAAGAGACACTGATGTATAGAACAGTCTTATGGACTCTGTGGGAGAGGGAGAGGGTGGGAAGATTTGGGAGAATGGCATTGAAACATGTAAAATATCATGTATGAAATGAGTTGCCAGTCCAGGTTCGATGCACGATACTGGATGCTTGGGGCTGGTGCACTGGGACGACCCAGAGGGATGGAATGGGAAGGGAGGAGGGAGGAGGGTTCAGGATGGGGAACACATGTATACCTGTGGCGGATTATGTAAAGTTTAAAAATAAAATAAAATTTAAAATCTTAAAAAAAAAAAAAATTAAAAAAAAAATAAATAAATAAAGTAACTCATGAACAGGGTAGACAGTTTGGAAAATAGAGAAACATGTGAAGAATATAAAAATTATCAGTGGTCTCTCCATTCACAGTAAAGATTTTGATGTATTTCTTCTAGTCTCTGTGTATACATATATATCTATAAAGATATACGTTAATTGACACAAATGGGTGTGGCTACATATGCATTTTAGAATGTGACTACACTATGTATATTGATTCATAACCTGCTTCTTCATCTATCATATTGGGAACATTTCTTTGTAGAGATAGAAATATTTTTGGAATACTAATACTTGCATGGGATAATATTATATCTATTTAATCTCCTATTGTAGGATGTCTAGATTGCTTTCAGTTTTTTACCATCAGAAATCACTTCATGATGGATAACTTTGTTCATAAACTTTCTGCTCAAATCTTTGATTTCTTCAGCATGAACTGCCAGAAGTAGAATAAATGAACCAAACTGGGAACCAAATTTGCAAAGTTTCATGATATTACTTTGCCCTGGGAAAGTTTTACACTTTACATTCCCACCAATTGTGCATGACAGTGCTGATTTCTCCACATCGTAGCCCACGCTGGGTGTTACTGTATTATTATTTTGGGGAGTCTGTTCTAGTATGGTAAGAAAGGTAGGGAAGCCTTGCTTTCCCATGCTTGTTTTGTGTGGCATGTCTGTGGGAGACACTGGGGTTGTTAGTGAGATTCTATACTCATTGCAGGATGGGCAGGGTGCAAGCTCGTGTGTGAGTGTGCGCACACGCGTGCGTGTGTGTGGTGGGGCGCCTGGGCCTCACCGGGGTTGGCCATGCTCCGGTGGATGGCAGCCAGGTCCTTCCTCTTCCACTTGTGCATCTCCTCCTCCATCTTGTCGATGCGGGCCAGGTTCAGGGCCCACAGGCATCCCTTGCGCGAGGAGCCGCTCATCTTGTTCTCCACCTTCTCAAAGCACTTGTTCAGGGACAGGTTGTGCCGCACAGAGTTCTTCCAGCCGTCAGGAGCTGTCTGGGGGGAGAAATGGACCCATGGGAGACCTCTCTGCAGGGACCCCTCTCTAATCCTGTCTCCCTAGGGGCAATCTCAGACTTGGGCCTAGAGGAGTAGGAGGGACAGTGTCCAATGCTTAACCTTGAGTTGGGAAGACGAGAGGGAGCAGTGAGAACTGTGGCAACCAGGAGGGTCCCTGCTCTGATTAGAGGGGCAGCTGTACTTCAGCTCTGGGCAATGGTTAAGACACAAGGGCAAGGCCCAAGGCTTCCAGATCTGCTCTTTTTCTCCTACTCAGGAGACAAGCAAGTGAGATGATGCTATATGTGGATAATTTGTCGAGTGTATTAAATGCCTTTCATTTTAAGTGCTCATACTTTATTGTAAGGTAACCAGACATTGCAATGCACCTCACACCCTCTTCATTTTACACACAGTTTCTCTGTGTTTGCATCATTATGTTTTACCGAGTCTGTGCTGAATAGCTAGATTGACCCTCTAGCCTTTGCCCCCTGAGATACCTGGTGAACTCCTATTCATCCGTCAAATGCCCAGCTCAAATGCCCCCTTCTCTTTCTGGATTTCTTGGCCCATGTCTGTGTGAGTGCACATTGCACATGTCTTTGGACATGACTGCTGCTGCTGCTGCTAAGTCGCTTCAGTCGTGTCTGACTCTGTGCGACTCCATAGACGGCAGCCTACCAGGCTCCCCCGTCCCTGGGATTCTCCAGGCAAGAACACTGGACTGGGTTGCCATTTCCCTCTCCAATGCATGAAAGTGAAAAGTGAAAGTGAAGTCGCTCAGTCATGTCCGACTCTTAGCGACCCCATGGACTGCAGCCTACCAGGCTCCTCCGTCCATGGGATTTTCCAGGCAAGAATACTGGAGTGGGGTGCCATTGGACATGACTAGGGGACTAAAAGGGTGGCTTAGTTTGGCCCAGGTTCTAGCAGTGCCAGGGAGAGACCAGAGCCACTCTAGCCACCCCCAACCTGGCTGAGGCCCCTCACCTTGAAGTAGGGGAAGTGTTCCTTCATGAAGCTATAGATCTCGCTCACAGGCAGGCTTCCTGTCTTGCTGTTCTTCAGGGCCATGGCGATCAGACAGCTGGAGGCAAAATGTGGGGCAGGCCAGATGTGAAGGCATCTCAAGCTGACAGCCCAAGGTCCCCTCTGCCAGGAAGTTGGCCCTGCTTAACCCCGTTGGTACCAGCCCCTAGATGCTCACAATGTTAGCTCTAAATACCTTTTCATGGCTCTATGTCTTTCCCACCCTCTGCCCTTGACCTTGAGCTCAGCTATTGGTAACGATTTGAGAAACCTTGTCTTTTCATCCTTTTACCCCTTTCTCATCATTAATGGGCCTTTAGACATTAACTGGGCTGTTTAACTGCCTTCCCCAAATCTTGTGAAGTACCCAATACTATTATTTGATGACTTTCTGCATCAGAGGGAACTCAGAGAGGCCAAGCCTCTTACCCAAGGTCACATAGCTAGCTTGTGAATGACAGAGTGGAGCACTGGGCTTAGGGTCTGGAGTGGGTTCTCAGCCCTGGGAACTGACTGACCACATGACGATCCGTCCTGAGAATGGGTCCCACTTACCAAAACCTTCCCCTGGGAAGCCTAGGCCACCACACCCATCTGTCTGAGATGCCCTCGAGACAGCCCTCACCCATCTCTTCCCTGAGTCCCCCACCGTCCCAGCCCCCCAGAACCTCACCTGTAGGAATAGATGGGCTTGGGATAGTGTTTGGGGTGCAGTTCCTGGGATGAATGCACAGCCATGCGGGGCTGGGGGTAGGGAGGCCGTGCCCCAAACGGGGAGCCATACAGGCCCACAGGAGCGCACTTCCCATCGGGGGTAGGGGGTAAAGAAGGGTGGCAGGGAGAGAGATGATGAGAGAGAGCATCAGTCACTCATGATCACCCCACAACACCCCCATCTTGAAGACGCAGGGTTTATAGCCCTGGCAGACCATCATCTTGTCTCCCCCCAGCACAGGGTTTTGGGTGGAAATCAAATGAACAACCCCATGACATGGTGAAGAATGTTCTTCCCATGTTCCGGGTGGGTAAACTGAGGCTCAGAGCAGTCCCTAGCCAGCCGAAGTCAGGACTGTCTGCTTCTGAGTTCAGGCCCCCCTCACCAGCCCCCAGTACCTGCTGGACACCTGGGGGTAGCGGGAACTGAGGTTGCGAGGCGGCAGAGTACAGCTGTGGTGGGTTCTGTAGGCTGGACGAGGGCTGGCCCCCCACAGCGCACTGGTTCATTTGCTGGGGCCGGGAGAGAAGGAGACGGAGGGTCGAGGGCGACCCCAGCCCTGTAGGACACCTCCCTCGCTCCCCGACCCGCATGGTGGCACTTACGCTGGCTCCGTGGTTGGTCAGGGGACTCAGACCCAGCACGCCTTGGGGGGCCATGCCAGGAGGGCCTTGGAGCAGGTGGCCTGGGGTGGCTGCCACATGCATGTCAGCCGCCCTGGCCAAGGCACCTGGAAAAGGGAAGCGCAGAGACGCCTGGGCTGGGGGAATGGTGGCTGTGGACAGGGACAGCCCCACCCCTGGGCACCTCCAGAGAATGAAGCTGTCCCCTACCCCTGGGGATCAGCGCATAGTAGATGCTTGGCAAACCATGTCTCTGGATGATAGTGGTGAAGAGTGGGTTCCCACCTTCTCTTCTGCCAAGGATCAGCCCAGGAATAGCAGATGTACCTACCCACTTCTCCTGTGCTGGGTCTGTGACAGGCATTGCTAATCTATCACAGAGTCTCACTGCCCCAGCCTGACTTTAGGTAGACACTGCCGATCAAGCAAAGCTGATGTTCAAAATGATCCTGCCCTGGGGCCTTCAGCTCTCCTTTGAGCTCTGGCTGCCACCTGGGCTCATCCTTTGTGCTTTGGTCTGTCTTCTTTGTCCTTCCATCTCTGACCAGACCCTTAGTTCCCCGAGAGCTGGGACCACATTTTATATAACTCAGTGCTGCAAACACCTCACATAGTGACAGGCACACAGGAGATGTGCGTGATGCAGTGAAGGAAGGGGCTTCCTTACTTCACAGTTCCCATCCACTGAATGCCTACTGTGTGCAAGGTACTTTCTGCATTGAGTCCTCCAACACCCCATGAAGGCAGTTCTATTATCTTTTCATCATAGGTGAGGAAAGAAGTTCAGAGGCAAAGCCATCTGCCCAAGGTCACATAGCTGTCCCCTCAGGGTTCTAGATCAGGGATCGAGAAACTATTGGCCACCAGACCAAATTGGCCCACAACATGTTTTTGTAAATAAAGTTTTATTGGCACATAGCTACAGCCATTCATTTACGTATTATGTATGGCTGGTCTTGAACAGCAGTGACAAAGTTGAAATGTTTCAACAGAGACCATCTGGCTCACAGGGTCTAAAATATTTACTGGCCCCTTACAGAAAAACTGTGCTGACTCCTGCTGATGTTTTGGCCAAGAACAATGTGTCCAATGAAAGAAATACTCCTAGGCGATAAGTTTTTAACTATGGGTCCTTTTAATGTACTGCAGTGACTGGTTTTGTTGATTTTTTTTCTTCTTATGACACACTTTCTGTGTCCCTAAACATTTAATCCACTTGCTATGGCTGCAAACAGGCTGCCGTTTGTTGAGTAGGTACTGTGTGCTGGGCGCTGTGCTCAGTACATTTTAAACAAATATTTATTTATTTATTTGGCTATGCTGGGTCTCAGTTGCAGCACACAGGATCTTCTTCACTGTCGCACACAAGATCTTTAGTTGCAGCTTGCATATGGGATCTAGTTCCCTGACCAGGGATCGAACCCAGGCCCTCTGCATTGGGAGCTCAGAGTCTTGTAGCCAGTGGACCACCAGGGAAGTCCCTGTGATACTTTCTTTAAAGAAGTCAAAGTATGTAAAAAAATTTTTTGTGGTAACCCTTTTAAAAAATTGAAGTATCTGCCATGGAGAAGTATGCAGCACCACCTTGAATAACATTAATATTAAATCACATTCTTCAAGGTTTTTTTCTGGCTTAAGACTGATAGTAACTTCTGGGACTTTCCTGGTAATCAGTGGTTAAGACATTGCCTTCCAATGCATGGGGTGTGAGTTTGATCCCTGGTCAGGCAGCTAAGATCCCACAATATCACTTCCATTTTATGTTTTGCTTTTTGGCTGCCAAAAACCAAAAAGTCAAAACATAAAATGGAAGCAATATTGGAACGAATTCAATAAACACTGAAAAATGATTCACATAAGAAAAAAAAAAAGTTGAACTATAGTTAATTTACAATGTTGTGTTAGTTTCAGGTATTCAGCAAAGTGATTTAGTTATATGTATGTGTGTGTGTGTGTGTGTGTATATATATATATATATATATATATATATATATATATGGACATCCCTGGTGGCTCAGACGGTTAAGCATCTGTCTACAATATGGGAGACCTGGGTTCGAACCCTGGGTCAGGAAGCTCCCCTGGAGAAGGAAATGGCAATCCACTCCAGTACTATTGCCTGGAAAATCCCATGGACAGAGGAATATATCAGATCAGATCAATCGCTCAGTTGTGTCATATATATATATATATATATATATATATATATATATATATAAACTTTTTATATATAATCTGAAAATCTTTTCCAGATTCTTTTCCCTTATAGTTGTTTAATTGCTCAGTCATGTCCAACTCTTTGCAACCCCATGGACTGCATGCAGCATGCCAGGCTTCCCTGTCCTTCACTATCTCCCAGAGATTGTTCAAGCTCATGTCCATTGAGTCCGTGATGCCATCAAACCATCTCATCTTCTGTCACCCTGTTTTCCTCCTGCCCTCAATCTTTCCCAGCATCAGGGTCTTTTCTAATGAGTCAGTTCTTCACATCAGGTGGCCAAAGTGTTGGAGCTTCAGCTTCAGCATCAGTTCTTCCAATGAATATTCAGGACTTATTTCCTTTAGGATGGACTGCTTGGATCTCCTTGCTCTCCAAGGAACTCTCAAAAGTCTTCTCCAACACCACACTTCAAAAGCATCAATTCTTTGGCAATCAGCCTTCTTTATGGTCCAACTCTCACATCTGTACATGACTACTAGAAAAACCATAGCTTTGACTATACAGACCTTTGTTGGCAAAATGATGTTTCTGCTTTTTAATACACTGTCTAGGTTAGTCATAGCTTTTCTTCCAAGGAGCAAGTGTCTTTTAATTTCATGGCTACAGTTACCATCTGCAGTGATTTTGGAGCCCAAGAAAATAAAGTCTCTCACTGTTTCCATTGTTTCTCCATCTATTTGCCATGAAGTGATGAGACCAGATGCCATGATCTCAGTTTTTTGAATATTGAGTTTTAAGTCAGCTTTTTCACCCTCCTCTTTCACCTTCATCAAGAGGCTCTTTACTTCCTCTTTGCTTTCTGCCATAAGGGTGGTGTCATCTGCACATCTGAGGTTATTGATATTTCTCATGCCAGTCTTGATTCCAGCTTGTGCTTCATCCAGCCCAGCATTTCGCATGATGTACTCTGCATGTAAGTTAAATAAGTAGGGTTACAATATACAGCCCTGATGTAGTCCTTTCCCAATTTTGAATGAGTCTGTTGTTCCATGTCCAGTTCTAATGGTTGCTTCTTGACCTGTATACAGGTTTCTCAGGAGATAGGTAAGGTGGTCTGATACTCCCAACGCTTTAAGAATTTTCCAGTTTGTTGTGATCCACACAATGAAGCAGAAACTTTTTTTCTGGAATTCCCTTGTTTTTTCTATGATCCAACAGATGCTGGTAATTTAATCTGTGGTTCCTTTGCCTTTTCTAAATCTAGCTTGTACATCTGGAAGTTCTTGGTTCATGTACTGATGAGGCCCAGCTTGAAGGATTTTGAGCATTACCTTGCTAGCATGTAAATTGAGTACAATCATGCAGTAGTTTGAACATCCTTGGGCATTGCCCTTCTTTAGGATTGAGTATAGTTTCCTGTGCTATACACTAGATCCTTGCTGTTCATCTATTTTATATATAGTAGTGTGTATATGTTAGTCCCAAACTCCAAATTTCTGTCTCCCCCACTAACCCCAACCCAAAGTACTCCTAAAGAAGTAAAGGAACTGAACTTCTGTAAAGGGTCGGACAGCAAATATTTTAGGCTTTTGCCAGCCACGTGATCTGTCTTGTCTGTGGTTTATAACCTTTGAAAAATGTAAAAGCATTCTTAATACAAAGGCCACACAAAAATGAGCCATGGGCTGCATTGGCTCCCAGAGGTGGTCACCTGCTGACTGCTCTCGGTGTTCTAGATGTCCCGGGGTGAGGGGAGGGGCTGTCTTTATTCTTTGCTGAAATCTGAGCTCACACAGGGCCTGGCACACCATGATGAGCAAAACAGCGAACCACATCCCTCTGGGGAAGGTAGAATTAGTCCCATTTTACAGAGGCAGAAACTGAGGCCTGGAGAGAGAGAGACTGACCTGGCCACGACCATCCCCTGGTTCACGGAAGCACTGGGCGTCACCTTTCCCCGTCTCCCTATCCCGCTGCACCTTCCCGCCGCCCCGCCTCACCCCTGTGCCTACCTAGGTGCGTGTGTGGCACACTGGGGCCACCCAGGTCCACACGGCCACTCGCCATCTGCTGCAGCCTCGGCACATCCACGGCTGTGAGCCACGACAGCGACTGCAGGTCCCCGGGAAGGTCATCGTCGCAGGTGGTGGCCAGGAGCCTGCAGGGAGGGGCAGGAGCTCGGGCGGGGGCGGGGAGCTCAGGCCAGCTCTTGGGGGCTCCTTCACCTCTGGAATCACCCCAGAAGCTTCTCACCTTCCCCAGGCCACCTCACTCTCCAATCTGCCCATCCCTAAGGAGCCCTCTTTAGCAGCCAGATTGCACATCCTCAAACCTTTCCTTCATTTATTCACTAGACACATCTTACTCAATCCCTACCCCCAAATGATAAAACTAGTGTTTGTTTGAGCACTTATTATGTGGCAGGCACCATATCAAGTCCTTCCCAGGTAGCAACCCAGAAGACACCCCCAGTCACCTGAAGAGGCAGGTGTTATTCTTCCCATTTCACAGATGGGCAAACTGAGGCTCATAGCCCCGAGTCACTCACCCAAGGCCAACCCAGAACAGGAAGTGGTAGGGCTGGAACCCCAGCCTGAATTCCTCACCATGACCCCAGGCAGCCCCTGGAGCTTCCAGTTAGGATACATGCCCCCCACAACTCAGCCAATACCAGAGCAAAAACATTTATTTCTATGCAAAGAAAGAGTATCCATCAAGAATACCAGGACAAGTACCCCCAATTTGGGGTAACCATGGCTCCCCAATGTCCTTCAAGTGCTCACCCCACACCTCCAGGGCCCTGGACCTCACAGCACCATCCTGTCTGTGTTATAATGTAGTGTGTTTGCAAACCGGCCAGGAGCCCACGCCAGCCCCACCATGCCTGCCACCCCACAGGCCAGGCACTTCCTGGTCTGTTGACCCGAGGCCCACCGTCCCAATTTTAAGCTCCAAGTTTCAAAAGTAGGTGTCCTGGGACCTCAGAGAGAGTTGGGGGTGGAGGAGGTGGAGCCTGGGGTTTTCTTGTGCACAGGACCGTGGACCCAGCTGGGGCATCAGCCTCCACCCCTCCTGCCATCTGCATGGCCCCCCTCAAGCGGTTCTCTCTCTCCATCTCTCTTGCTCTTGCTTCCTTGTGTTTTAGGGCCACAATTAGCGTTGCCATGGCACCGGCTGCTCGGTTGTCGCGGGGCCTGGGCCCTCAGCCCACCAAGCTAGCATCAGGTGACCGCCCGGCCGCCCTGGCGATTGGCTGCCTCATAGGAAAACAGCCTGGAAACGATTTGAAAACTCGGCCAGCCCGTGTCGGCAGCAGTTGGCCCGGCTGCTGTCCCCTGGAGGTCCATTGTGTGACAAACGACTGTTGCCCCCATGGCACGTGGCTCCCATTGTCCTGGGGTCTCCCTGCAATTGTTTTTACAGCCCCCACACCCCCCGGCTGCTGCCCATTCCATCCGCTCATAACTCATCCGGATGAGTGACAGCCACGGGCCAGGCCTGGGTGATGCCATCTGTCCCCTCGGGCCCGTGGAGACCACGGGGTGAGGCTGAAGGCTTGATGTGCCGCCCACCCAAGCCCCCTCCTCGCCCCAGGGCTGGCCGACCTCCCAGCCCCTGATGGCGGGAGCCCTAGCCCTGCTCAGTAACCTGCTATGGCTCCCCAGTGCCCTTGCGGCTCTGCCTGGCGGCGTCCTTGCCTCCTCCTGCTCCAAGGAGGATTGGAGGTGAAGCCCTGGTGCAGGTTTCTCAGGTGGGGGCCCCACCAGAGCCCCCTGAATGGCATGGGGCTTGTAAACACACCAGGGTCCTGGACATCACCATGGGGCAGGATCTCTGGAGGCAGGTGACTCTGTTAGGTGATGTGTTATTTAAGAGCCTGGACTCTGGGTTCTAATCCTGGTCTTACACACTTACCTGTGTGCCCTGGGGCCACTGACTTAACCTTTCTGAGCCCCAGTGTTTTTGATTGACAAAGTTGGGCTAAATAATAGTTCCTATCGGACTTCCCTGATGGCTCAGTGGTAAAGAATCCACCTGCCAGTAGAGGAGATGAGTGTTCGCTCCCTGGGTTGGGAAGATCCCCTGGAGAAGGAAATGGCAACCCACTCCAGTATTCTTGCCTGGAGAATCCCATGGACAGAGGAGCCTGGTGGGCTCTGGGGTCACACAGACCTGCCCCTGCTGCTGCTACCACTACCGGCTTCCGTTTACTGAGTGCCGCTCGTGTCCTCTGACAGGCCCATTTTACAGATGGAGAAGCTGAGGCCCTGAGCTCGCAGATGCTCTGAGTTTCGTCCCCCAGAGTGAGAATCACAGCTGTACAGGTGGTAGAGGCTGTTAATGGTGCTCATCTGATCAATCTTTTCTTTTTTTTCCTGCTGCTTGAGAGCCCCGTCAGGCTCCCCTGGCCCCCACAGCAACACACACATCCGCCCCGGCGCCCCCAGCCCTGCAGCAGCCTGGCATCCATCCTGCCCCCCCGGTACCGCCCTGCCCCCACACGGGAGCACAGTCCCACCTCTGGGGCAGGAAAGCCCTTTCAGCTCTCTCTCCCCAACCCAACTGTGCCCACCCCTGGAGGCTCACTTCAAATCCTATGTTCTGGCTTCTTCATGCCAAATTCCCGCCCCTCACTTTACCCACATGGAGACTGAGACCGAGAGAAAGGAGGCGGTTTGCTCCCTATGTCATTGTCCAGGAAAGGACTAGGGAAGGGACTCTGGGCTTGCTGTGTGGGCCCCTTCCAGCCCGGGAGCACCTTCTCCTCCAGGAAGTCTTTGCAACCTAGACCCCAAGCTCAGAGACCCCTTCTGCACCCTGGGTGGGTGAGTCCTGCCCTGCCATCTCTTTGCCCAGATCCTGCCTCTCGGCTCACGGAGGGCTGGCCCCCAGTCCCCATCACCCCAGGCCTCAGCACACAGTGGAGCTACTTCAATGCCTGCTTGACCAGTCAAACAGGGTGACCCCAGGCCACCGATCCAGAGAACCTGGGTGACAGGACAGTGACTGTCACATCCAGCGGTTTAGCCATCCTCTGCCTCCTTGAGCCCTTGCAACAGCCTCGGGAGAGGGACAGGGGTGAGGTAGCCCCACTTTACAGATGGGAAAACTGAGGCCAGACCGGCAAAAGCAAAATCGTGGCCAGGACTCAAACCCGGGTCTGTCTGCTGCACTGTGGGCTGTACCTGCGGCACCACAGGCAGAGAAGCCCCGTCCTCTGGGGGAGATGCCCCCACCCTGAGTCTGGGGCTCTCAGCGGGGGCCCTGTGGACCAGCGTCACCCAGGAGCTGGTTCCACTGCAGAATCTAAGGCTCAGCCCAGTCCCTGGAGTCTCATACTGAGGCTGTGGGGCCCTGGAAGCTGTGTATTAGTGGCTCCCTGAGCTCTAGGGGGCGGGGGGTGGGGGACAGCCCTGAGAGGGTGTGGCAGGGGCTTCACACAGCTCAGGCTTTGATTGGACAGATGTGGGTTCGAGTCCTTATGATCCCCTGTCTGTGTGACCTTGAACAAGTCACTTGAGGTCCCTGAGTCTCCATTTTCTCATCTGGAAAATGGGAGAGGAACAGACCGCTTCTCCCCAGGCTGCTGAGGGCATCAAGTGAGACAGCGTGTGTTCAACTTTCAGCACAGGTCTGACCCCCGCCCTCGCGCTTTGGGGGCTTACTGCTCATTCTGGGGATGGACAACCAGACCCTGCTCCCTCTGCCATCTCCGGCATCCCAGAGGTTGTCTGGTCCTCCCTCCCAGCCAGGCCAGAATGCCAGCCTCCGTGTGCCTGGCACGTAGCCCTGCCAGTCTCCTGCGATGGCTGTGGCTGCCCAGAGCTGTGCTGGAGCCTGCCGGCCCTGAAGCCTGGCTTACGTCCTGCTGCCCCTGGCTCACCTGGCTCCAGGCACCTCTTCACCGTGGGTCACAGGAACCCGGAGGTGATGCTCTGGGGCCTAAATGGGAGTGTCCCATCCCCACTGCCCGGCCTGGGGCCCTGACCATCTGTCTCCTTCACTCCCACCCTCCTTTGCCCCCAGGAGAGGCACACAGCCCTTCTCCATGGTGCCGTGTGAAGGCCCCCAAAACCTCCCCCAACCTGTGCCTTGAGTTTCCTCATTCGAGGTGTCCCCAGGGGCCTACTTTCTGCTCTGTCCTAGAGAACTTTATGTTAAATGGCCTCAACCATGGGATCCGTGGCAGTTGTGACAAGAGAAAGACTTTGTGGTTCAAGAACCACTATGGCTTCTGAGCCACAGGCCCTCGGAAAGGCACTGAATTCCCCAGCCTCTGTTTCCCCACCTGTAAAATGGGCACAAATGATAAACAGAGCTGCAGTGTCTCATACTGCGCCCAGGACTGGCATGTCAGTGTAGAGGTGAAGTGGCTTGTGAACTGTCCTGCCATCTGTGAGGGTTTGGGACTATTGCTACAAGTGAGTGTGTGTGTGAGCCTGTGCCAGTCTCTTGAATGGGTTTCTCGTCTGCTGGAAAATGATGGACGTTTGCGATGCAAAGGAAGAGGCAAACGCAGCCCCATCGCCCTGGGGTCCCTCTGTGTCTTTGGGCGAGGAGGAGAGCATTCCGCCAACCCCGGGTCACCATGTCACTGACGCCTGCCCATCTGGGCTCACCTCCAGCAAAGGCCCAAGGAGCATGAAACTGCAAAGACCCAGCTCCTTCTGTCTGCTCCCCCACTCCCCCACCCCCATCCTGCCTCACCCCTGTCCCTCTGCTCCAGCTCTCCCCCTCTCCTCGCCAGTGTCTCTGTCCTCTCGGTGTGTCTCCCTGTCCCTGGGTCTGAGGGGCCCTGTGATGAAGTCCTGGCCCCGCTGTTCCTGTCTGCTGACCTCAGACACGCTTCCGCACCTCCTGAGCCTCTGTTCCCTCCCCTGCGGAGTAGGGCGATACTGACAGAGGCCAAGAGCCCAGGAGAGGCTCTTGCTAAGCCTCTACCAGCTTCCTGCAGTCCCTTCTCTCTCTGACCCAGCATCCAGGTCACCCCCCCACCCCGCCCCATCTCCTACACTCACCCACCCATCATTCCTGTGTCCCCACCGCAGGGCTGCCATTGAGCCAGGCTTTCAGGGGATGTGTCTTCCCTGATAGCTCAGTTGGTAAAGAATCCGCCTCCAGTGTAGGAGACCCCTGGTTCAATTCCTGGGTCAGGAAGATCTGTTGGAGAAGGAACAGGCCACCCACTCCAGTATTCTTGGGCTTCCCTTGTGGCTCAACTGGTAAAGAATCTGCCTGCCATGTGGGAGACCTGGGTTCGATCGCTGGGTTGGGAAGATTCCCTCAGAGAAGGGAAAAGCCTGGAGAATTCCAGCTGGACACGACTGAGTGACTTTCACTGTTACTTTTTGGGGGATGACAGCAGTTAACCCACGCACCTGTGCTCAGGTGATTCCCACACGTCCAGTTTCCCCATCTATAAAGCATTACTGGCTATATATATATATGTGTGTGTGTGTGTGTGTGTGTGTGTGTGTGTGTGTATATATATATATATATATATATACTGCTAAGTCGCTTCAGTTGTGCCCGACTCTGTGCGACCCCAGAGACGGCAGCCCACCAGGCTCCCCTGTCCCTGGGATTCTCCACGCAAGAACACTGGAGTGGGTTGCCATTTCCTTCTCCAATGCATGAAAGTGAAAGTGAAGTCGCTCAGTCGTGTCTGACTCCTAGCGACCCCATGGACTGCAGCCTTCCAGGCTCCTCCGTCCATGGGATTTTCCAGGCAAGAGTACTGGAGTGGGGTGCCAGCTGGGGATCCTCATTAGTGAATGGAAAGCTTTGGGGTCAAAAAGAAGATGACCTAGGTAGCACTCCAGAGTCCCCTTTTGAATGAAAGGTTTCCCCCACAGCTCTCCACCCACTCAGGGGGCAATCTTCCTTCTCAAAGCTCAGCCCCACTCATCTTATTCTTATTAAAATACATACACACCCCAGGGGGCACCATCACTCCCTTTCAGAGACAGCAAAGATGAGGCCAAGCCCAGTGAGCTGGCCTCAGCCACCTCCTGGCAATGGCCCCAGGAGGGGCCCCCGCACCTCCCGCCTGTCCCTCCGGGGCCTCAGTTTCCCCATCTGGAATGTCGGAGTTGAGCCTCTCTCATCTCCGTGGGGCAGCCACTAGGACACAGCCTGCAGGGCCTGGAGGACTGTAGAGGTGGGCAGCCCAGCACTGCCGGCGAGTGGGATGCTGAAGGGTACCGACCCATTATGAGGGGGTCACGGCCTGGAGCATCTGAGAGGGGCAGACCCCGGTTAGGAGCCAGGTGGTACCCTGGGAAAATCAGCATCAGAATAACCTGTTATCGGTGCAATGGTGCGTGTGTGCATGTTCAGTGGCTCCGTTGTGTCCAACTCTTTGAGACCCCATGGACTGTGACCGCCAGGCTCCTCTGTCCATGGGGTTTTCCTGGCAAGAACACCAGAGTGGGTTGCCGTTTCCTTCTCCAGGGGATCTTCCCACCCCAGGGACTGAACCCGCGTCTCCTGTGTTGCAGGCAGATTCTTCACCGCTGAGCGGCGAGGAAGCCCTGCCAACAGCAGGGCCACCGTGTTCAGGTGCTTCCTCTGCGCCTATCACTTCGCTTGTGTTCCGTGTGGCCGTCGTGCATTTCGCTCTGAAGCCTCTGGGCTTATCAGAAGGGGTGGGCCCCCTGCAAGGCTATCTTCTGCGCTCACCGCACCTAGAAAACCTGGGCCCAGGGCTCCTGTGCTTCTCCTTTTGTAGCATTTCTGTGTAGTTGGTTGTGAGTGGAGGCCCTAGGGTCCACCAGGCTTGGTTTTGAACCCCACCCAGTCCTTAATAGCTGTGAGATTTGTCTGCAGTCATCTGCCTCTCTGAGCCTCAGTTTGCTCATCTGTAAAATGGGGGTGCTAACACCTGTACCCATCTCATAGGGGTTTGTGAGGACTAAGTGTAGTTCAGGTGGGACACCCCAGAGCACACATCAATATGCATGGCATGCTAGCAGTTCAGATTAGCGTACACGTCCTCAGCAGGGTATGGACTCAGCATGAAGCAGGCTCCATGGGGAGGGACACCGCAGAGGATCTGACTCAGGAAGCATCTGATTCATTCCACTAATACCTCCTAAACTCCTACTTGCCAGGCCCTGTTCTGGCAGGCAGACAGAATTCCCTCTGTCCAAGGAAAGAACTTTCTAACTGACCTAGGGATGCAAAGGAGGAGAGGTCTACCCCCTGGCATGCCCACCTTCCTGCCAGTCCACTCAGGTCTATAACTCCCTCGTCTCCTGCCAGCCTGTGGAATGGCTGCGTACAACACCCATTCCTCAGATGGGATGACTGAGGCCCAGAGAAAGGAGGAGATACCCCTCAGCCTCACAGCATGTCAGCAAAAGACCTGGGATTTAAACCACCCACCCTGGAGCCTCTTCACTTGGATACTCTGCCAGCATGGCTGAGCTATAGCAAGTTGTAAGCAGGAAGGGCAAACGCCATTCATGTTATTTTTAAGAGGATCAGGCTGCAAGGTACCTCCATGCTGTTGGAGCCACTGGTCAGGGGCCCCTGTGGTGGCCCTGGGCAAAGAGAGAGATCCTTGGAGTCCATGGCTACTGTTCTACACTGGCCAGGGGGCCATGCTGAAAACACTGAACAATATCCTTCATCAATTAGCTATGTTCATTGATCCTTTGGAGGGATGGAAGATGAGCCAGGAGAGCGGGGCCTGGGGTGGGTGAGCCCCAGGAGACCTGGATCGCAGTCCTGGCCCCGCTCCTAATGGAGGGGGGGTGGTCTTTGTGCAGGCGACTCACTGCCTTTGATCCTCAGTTTTCTCACACACAGAACAGAGGTGATGGAAGGGCCTAGCTTGCTTCCTGGTTCAGGGCAGGCAGATCACTGCAGGGCACAGTGCAGTGTTTGGCTCAAGTGCTAGGCGCATGTTTGCGGAAGGGGTGGATTTCATACCCAGCTTTCAGAGCAGCCTTTTACAAGGGACATCAGAACCTGTCACTGTCCTTAAAATCCATTAGCGTAGTAAGACTCAAGCTCCTTGCCATGATCTGACCCTTGACCATCTCCTCCCCTCTCCCCTTTGCTCTAGCAAACCTGCTCATCTTTCAGGTTCCCCAAACATTCCATGTTCTGTCTGCACATGCTGTTCCCTCTCCTGGGAATGCTGTTCCATGCACTTATTCACAGCTAGAGCTTTCTTGTGCTTCTGACCACAGCTTAACCGCTCCCTCCTTTGAGAGCTCCTCCCTCGTCACCCCCATCCCTGGTGGTCCTTGCAGTGTTGTGTCTGAGGAATATTTAGCATTTTGTCTTGAGTTATTCATGTATACATGTTTCCAGTCTTTCCACTCGAGGAGGGCAAGGACAGAGAGGCCCTCTTTTGTGGTCAGCACCCAGCAAAGGACCTGGCACCCTGTGGGCATTTATTCCATACCTGCTGGAGTAGCAAAAGGATGAGGGATCTCCCCCGAGTTCAACCCAGTTCAGCTCCAACACATCTAACATCCCCCAATTTCTATCCATTTCCTGCCCAGCTTAGACACCACCTCCCCCAGGAAGCCCTCCCAGACCAGCCCGGTATCTCCTAGTCCTTCCATCCCCTGGAATGACTGCTGCTGCTAGCATCTACCCTGGCATAGACTCCTGAGCTCACTGATTTATTTTAACCCTATTATCTGCCTTCTCAGTCCAGTTCAGTCGCTCAGTTGTGTACGACTCTTTGTGACCCCGTGGACTGCAGCACACCAGGCCTCCCTGTCCATCACCAGCTCCCGGAGCTTACTCAAACTCATGTCCATTGAGTCGGTGATGCCATCCAACCAGCTCTCTCTCAGTCCAGAGCCCACATTTAACCCTTTACTTCCTATCTTGGGGATTCTTAGAGTTGATACAGCAATTGTGCAGTGGAAGGAACAGATGTTTGCGGTTTGAATCGTGTCTCAGTCCCTTTGTAGCTGTGTGACCTTAGGCAAGTCACTTCAGGCCTCTGTGCCTCAGTTTTCCCACCTGTAAAATGGAATAAGAATTCC
Source organism: Bubalus kerabau (assembly GCF_029407905.1). Taxonomy (NCBI): domain Eukaryota; kingdom Metazoa; phylum Chordata; class Mammalia; order Artiodactyla; family Bovidae; genus Bubalus; species Bubalus kerabau. The sequence goes on along the minus strand of NC_073639.1, from coordinate 67,951,363 downwards.
CACCACAGAGGATAACTGTGAGGATAAGATCAGATAACTTCTAAGAACGGGCACGAGGCAGCTACTCCAACCACATTTCACTGTTTTCTCCTCTGGCCTTTCGTTGTTACTAGGAGGGGTTTGCCCAGAAAATATTGTCTCTGTGGGGAGTGGGGCAGAGGCACAGAGGCACATCTGTCTGTCCATCCATCTGTACACTATGATTATAACTAGAAGGTTTTACCTGCCTTCTGGAGATGTGGTTAGTAAGAGATTGTTCCATCATTACTAACTGTTCTTGTTTCCAACCCAACCTTTACACAAAAGGGATTAGCATTTCATGGAGCTGTTTATTTAGTGAACACATCTTTTGTAAGATCTTCTGTAACCGTTTACAGGAAGAAGAAAATCAAATGCCATTGTAGCAAGCTCAGAAAGTCCCCACCGGGGATAACATGAGCATAACATGCAACGATTTGATTAGGAATTTGGAAGAGACTCTTTCCTTTCTAGAACTTGGCTTGGGACTTGGTGCGCTTGCGAGTGCCAGATGCATGTTTCTGGGGGTGGAAACACAAGACCCGGAAGGGAGACGGCACCCCAGGAAGGCTACCTCTCGTCCCTTGCCCTCAGGTAGCCTGAGTAGCCATCCTGGCCACCCCAAACACCCAGAAGGGCAGTAGGTTGTAAAGATACTTGGATGGTCACTGCCCATGCCAGATGGAGTACCCCCACCCAAGGAGGTTACAACCAATGAGTGGAGCCATTCTGGAATGAGGGTAAACCATCCCCCACACTCCATGCAGTGGGAAGCTTAAGAGGAAAGCAGGTGGTGTCTGCTTGCCCCGGTCCACAGGACAGGATTTTGTCATCACTTGGGCATGCAACTTCCCCAAGTTTCTCTGGATGTGCTATTTCTCATGTGATACTTATCCATTCATCTTTCCACCTAAGGCATATTTATAAAATATCTCCCGTGTGCCTGGCAACTGATTCGCCAATGAGAAAATCACTGTTCAGAGAGGGCAAGACTTTTGCCCAAAGTCACTCCTTTCTTAGGGGCGGGACTGAGGGTCTGGGGAGTCAATACCCTGTATAAGGCTCTGTGATGATAACTACTGAGCCTCATGGTCCTGGGAGAACCTGAAGTTCCAAGCGTCAGCACCCTGCCTCCTCTGGCTTCTCTGGGCCTGTTTTCCAATCTGTAAAAGGAAGTTGTTGGACCTGATCTCTAGAATAAGGAGTTAGCACACAGGAAGTACTTAATACCTCTCAGGGTCTCCTGCTACCCTGAAGAGAGTGGATTTCCAAGAGTGTTGAGCCAAGGGGGAGACCAGCTAACCCACGCTAAGCAGGAGCTGAGCAGGAGCTGTTAGCCGTTGCTCAGGCAATCCGGGCTGCCTGCATCCCTTGGTCCCAGGCGGGCTGGGATGCTGTTGCCAATTTGCTGTCTAGGCCCAGCCTGACTCCGGACAGCTCCCTGGGGGACAATGCAGCTGCTACGCCCCCCAGCCCCCAGCCTCCCATGCACAGCCATTGAGAGTTAACGGCCAAACTCCGCCCCTGGGGATGGAAGGGCAGGCGGCTGGGTGGAGGGCTGCAAGGGGGCTGGAACCAGGCTCACAGCCACTCCCTGGAGAGGCGGGAGGGGGAATGGGAAGCCCATAAACTTCTCCTGGGCTATTATCCCGGGAGAAAAATGGGAGTGGTCGGAAAAATGGGAGTGGGCTAGGGGGAGTCGCTGTATAATCACAAAAGCTCCCCTCCACAAGAAAGCACTCTCCCGGGGTGTGGCTGATGGATGCACAGCCTCCTCCCAAGGACCTGCGAATTGGGCTCTCAGGGCTCGTGTCACAGATGAAGACACTGAGGCACAGAGAGGGGCAGTGACTTGCCCAGGGTCACACAGCTGTGAGGTGGTGGAGCAACTTGCTCTGTTCCAACCCCCTGTGCTCTTCACCAGTGGGGCATGGGAGTGGTGGCCGTGGTACCCTCCGGGTGAGGGTTTGAGTCCCCACTGTCCCTGTAACTACCTGCATCCTCTTGTTAAATTGTTTAATCTAGCTGAGCCTTGGTTTTCTCATCTGCCAAATGGGCCCAACAGTGCTCATTTCATAGGGTGGTTGTGGCACAGGGCAGGCAGGCAGGTAAACCGTCAGCTGTTGTTATTGTTGTTGTTGGTATTTTGTTATTCTGCCTTCTATTTATGCTGTTTAACATAAAAAAAAAATCCCTGAATCCCTATGAAAAGGAAAGGCTGAACCCTCCAGGATTTCCCCAAGATCATACAGCAGGCAAGTGACAGAGATGAAATTTCTTTTAATCTAACAACTCTATGCAGTGGGTACCATTTCTGTCCCCATTTGATGGAGGGGGAAACTGAGGTTCAGTGAGGTCCACACAACCAGAGAAGCTGGGATTCTGACCCCAGAGCCAAGCTCCTGACTCTGGTGTTGCCCCCAGTCCACCTGCCAGGGTTTAAAACCTTTCAGCACAGGAAGCCCAGAGGTCTTTGGTTGTAGGATCTTGGGGAAAGCATTCCACTTTTCTGAGCCTCGGTTTCCCCACCTGTATGATGGGGGCTCATCAGAGCAGCTCCTCAAGCTGGGCATACAGTAGGTGCCCACAAACTGCTGTGTACCTGGCACGTGTCTAGGCTTCCAGCCCTACCCACGCAGCCTCTCAGCAAACCCTTGTTTGAATGCATGGCCTTGTTCAGGTCTCTGAAGGCAGTCTCCAGATCCACAGCCTTCTGGAAGCAGTCACCCTCTAATTGGGGTCTGTGGTCTTCCCCAAAGGCACCGCTGGTGAGTTGCAGCAGCCCCGGGAGGCCAGACAGCCCCTGGGTAAACAGGGCTGATCCGAGGTGACAGCCTGCTCTTCCCAGGCCAGCCCCTGTCCCGTCCCCACTCCCTCATGTGGGCCGTGCCCCCTCCACCCAGGGACACATGGTGCTTGTCTTGGGGGCAGGGCACTGGGAACCAGGGCAGGCAGGCCTTCAGTGGCTCACAGGGGAGAGAGGCTGAGGATTCATTTTTGTTCTCCTCCTCCCTCCCTTCGCTGATGACCTTGAACAAGCCCTTTCTCCTTTCTTGGGGGGCATTTCCTGGAGGCCTGTTAAGCTCACTGGAGGAGAAGCCGTAACTGCTATTGCCGTCTCAACATCCACCCAGATGCCCAGTCTCTCACCCAGGAGGGGACTAAAGACTGCAGGTTTCCATGGCCCCACTGCCCCCAGGCCACAAGTCACACACCCTCAGAGAGACACCACCTTTGAAACCGAGATCTTCTAGTTCGCCTGCAGAATCACAGAACTGAATGTAACGGTAGTTCTTGGGCAGTTTCAGAAACCATAGCCAGTGCATAAACACCTCAAACAATTAAAAAAGATGTCATTTGTTATTGTCGAAGCCCTCACCTGTATTCCTGTGGAGAGGGGTGGTGATTTTGCCCTGAGTTTCGAATAATTCCTGACATCATGGATGATATGTCACTTTCTATCATCTCCTTGGGAAAAAGACAAGCAGAAAACAAAACTGCCATCAGCAACGATGTGGACAGGATGGAAAACTCATAGTTTTCCCCCAATTCAAAAGGATAGAGCTCAACCAACAGAACACTTTGGAAAAAAAAAAAAAAAAAAAAAAAAAACTAGAGAATTCCTGGGAGTCACAAGTCACTTTTCCAGGGCAGTTCTACAGGGTTTTAGAAGCAAATGAAGAGAATGGAATGAAATTCCAGGCTCTTTCAAATTAATGGGGGAAGGGCAAAGGAAGTCTCTAGAAGCCAAATGTCAAGTCCTGGAAAACGTGGACTTGCAAAATAGGAATCAGAAAAACCTGATTCCCTTCCAAGCCTAGTATTGTCAACCACAGCTCAGTTAGGACCACTTTGGAAAAAATAAAAAAGGACAGCCTGATAAGTCTTGGATGTTTCTCTGGGGGAGCCAAATTCCCACTTGCAAAGGAAATAATCTCCGCAGGGCTCCCACCCTGGAACTGGCTTCAGAAATGTCACATGCCCTAGCTGGAAAACCAATCCAAACCCCCACCACTACCACCACCACTCCATCCTCAGCCCCCCACCCCCGCTACATACAAACAGTCTTTAAAAGAAATCTCCCTTAAGTTTCCCAAACTCTGAGCCTGAAACGAACACAGAAACCCACTAGACTCTCAGATCCGCCCCCAAAGTTATCAAGGATTCTTGGAAATGAGGAAAGGGGAGCAGAGAGAGGCAGCCCCCCGCAACCCCTGCCCCGAGTCTCCCCGCTCCCAGGAAATGCAATGCCGGGCACTGCCCGGGAAGAGGGAAGCAAAGCAGACCGTGCAAGGCGGTACCTGGAGCCGATCCTGGCTGGGCCGCCGCCGCAGGCGCTCCTGGGGCGGGCCGGGGTTTCCGAAGAGGGGGGGGCTCCCTCGCGCTCGCCCCTCGCGTTCCGCAATTTGGCCGCCGTCGCAGCTCGAACCGTTTTTAAATTTCCCTCTCTGGAGCTGTCCAGCTCAGAGCATGCGCAGTAGCTAAGTAGGGGGGCTTTTCCCCAAGGGGTCAGTTACAGGGCAGGGTCAAGGGGATTGCAGCGGACGTTTCCCAGCAGCAGCGAGCCTTGCACGCCCCGGGGGCTCCGGGTGGGGTGTGGCGCAGGGGGTAGGGACACCCCTGTTCAAACTTTGCCAGTAGTGGCCCCCCAAACTGCACTCCCGCGAGCATGCGTTGAGGAGCAGTGAGTGGGAGGGTGGTTTAGGCCCAAATAATTAAGTTGCAAAAGGATGCTGGGTGCATTAAAAACTTGCAGTCCGTCACTGCCCAGGGGGAAAGCAGATGGGTGGGTGTGGAGATCTGTTGCAGCCCCCTCTCTCTCCCGCAACGGGTGTTTGCTGGGGGCCGGGGAGGGCGGTGCTGTCCGCCGAGTCGGGGCCCCAGGTAAACACGGATTCAGGCCACCTGTCTCTTTAAGAAAGTTGCGCCCGCGCGGATTGGCGCGGCGCGCTGCCGGAGGGGCCCGCGGAGCTGGGAGCGCTCGCGCCGGGCGCCTGCACCTGCCGGGACCGCTAGGGCGGGGTACCCGGGGTCCGCCAGCCCCCGTCCCGCGTGGAAAGTGAGTCGGCCCGGAGCGAGCGCGGCGGATCCCTAGGCCCGGCCAGCGGCGGGTGCGGTGGAGGCTGCGGTGCTCGCGGTCCCGCGCGGCCGGCGGAGCCCAGCGGAGCGCAGCCGAGCCGTTGGCGGCCGCGGCCCGCCGGTGCGCCCGCGCTCCCGCCTTCCCCGCCGCCCGGCCCGCGCCGCCGGCTGCCCCGCCCCGCGCCCGCCGCGGGAAAGGTGGCGCGGGCCGCGGGCGGCGGGGTCGAACGCGGACAAAGGTCTCCCCAGTCCCCTAAGTGGAGCTTGAGTTAGTTTGATCCTCCGAGGAAGTTTGCGTTTTCGGCACCCCTCCCTTCGTCTTGGGCCTCTGTTGAAATAATTTGCAATGGGTAAGAACCCGCCTGCCAGTGCAGGAGACACGGGTTCGATCCCTGGGTCCGGAAGATCCCATGGAGGAGGGCATGGCAACCCACTCCAGTATTCTTGCCTGGAGAATCCCCATGGACAGAGGAGCCTGGAGGGCTACAGTCCAAGGGTGACCAAGGAGTCGGACAGGACTCGGCGACTTAACAATGATAATAGTCACAGTCATCCTTTATCTGCTTGTTTCTGCCGCCTGGTTTATCCTTCACACCAGCGCCTTAGGGGACAGGATGGTCCTCTTGGGGAAACTGATGCTCTGGGCGGTAATGAGTGGACGAGGGCGCACGGGCGGAGTGGGGATTGGAACCTCGGCCCCCGCGACGCCACAGCACCTGCCCCGGAGTCTGCGCCTCTGGCGGAGTCAGGCCGGGCATCCCATGCTTCTTGGGTTTCTGGAGGCTGTATTCACGTGGTTTATCCCCAAGCGGGCAGGGGAACCGCGTCTCCGCACCTGTGGCTGGGAAGTCTTTCCGACCCTCTGTTTACTTTCAAGAAGGAGCCGGAGCTCCCTAGGCTGGGTGTACCTGGGTTTCGTCTCTCACTCAGGTGGACTGTGATCTTGGCCGTGCTCCATATCCCGAATGTTTTCTTGTAGCACCTGGGCGCCCTTGCTTCATTCTTCTCTGCCCGGAGTAAATAGATCAGCTTGCATTCTCTGGGGGTGGGGAGAATGTAATTTACAGATGTTAGTTAAGGTCATGGTCATGAAACGTCTCAGTTTTCATCCCTTCGACCTGCGTGTATTGAAAATATGTATTTTGACCAGTTCTAAAGATGGTTTACATTGCTTTGAACGTCCTGGAATGACCTACAATTAGTTCAGAGGTTAAGTTGTAAGCATTCAAAGCATTTGGGTTTGTTTGTGTTAATCCTTAAGAGAGTTGTCATTAAATAGTGTGGGGAGGGGGGCGGTTTGAGGAAGGGGAGGTAACTTGACAACCTTCTTTTGAAGTAACAGTCCTTTTCATCCAGGTATAATTTTATATCTTTAGGATGGTTTGGAAAGGAAGTCTCTCTTCTGGAAACTGGCAAATTCAGTAAAGGTTTTAAAATAAAAGGCAGACAATCTTGAATTTCTGTAGACTCATGCACTATGGGAAAAAAAGAGCAAAGACTTCTCACTAAAAGAAAATAGTTGTTTAAGATAGAGATTCAGAATGTCCTGGGCGGTTCCTCGGAATCCCCTTTTCCTCAGGAACTTGACCTCTCTGCAGCGGTTTTGGTTGGCAACTACTGTTTCCCTAAAGAGTGGAGCTTTTGAGTTCTTTGCTCCAGGATTGGTTGGTGAAAACATTGCCACTCAAATGCCTACTGTTAGAGTTATTCAGAAAACCCAGGTAACTTGGCAGAAATCCTTCTTTTGTTAGGTTAATGTATCTTCTCCCTTTTATAAATGTATGGTAATTCTCAAACCTGCTGAATTAGAGGAGTCACCTGGGGGTGAAATTAGAACCATAAAAGGGAAGAACAGGGGAATCCTCATTTTGTAACAAGAGTTTCTGGTAATTCTATGATTAAGCGTGCGCACCTGTAGCAGGTGATCTCACTGAGTTACATAAAGATGGCCGATTCTACCCTTTTTTTCTTTTTGGAAGAATATGAAATTCACCTGCTTCCATGGCTATATGGCCCCTTATCATTTGCTTCTGGTTACCGAGAACCTCAGATCGACTCTGATTTTGCATGCGGACCTGCTTCCTTGCTAGCAAGATCTCCCAAAGCCTCAACAGTTCATCAGTCCTCTGATTACAAAGGGAAGGCAGAAGAGAGCGAAAACAACAGGGATGCGTGTGGCTTCTCTCTCGCTCTCTGGTTTGATGTAGCAGAGACTGTTTCAACTTGCGCCAGGGTTTCTGAAGTTGTGGTAGTTGAGCAGTATATTATTTGCCTGGTCTATTCAGAGCTTGGGTGCCCACGACTTGGTAAGAAATGTTTGTTTGTTGATTATGAGCTTAAAACCAACTCAGTCATAGCTGGGAAGACCAGTTCCTCACAGCAGTGTGTAGGAGCAGAGTTGGTATAGAAGGATTAAAAACTACTCAGCAAGCTTCCTTGGGGGCTCAGTCGGTAAAGAATCCGCCTGCAATGCAGGAGACCTGGGTTCTATCCCTGGGTCAGGAAGATCCCCTGGAGAAGGAAATGGCAACACACTCCAGTATTCTTGCCTGGAAAATCCATGGACAGAGAAGCCTGGTGGGCTACAGTCCAGGGGGTCGCAAGAGTCGGACATGGCTTAGCAACTAAAACTAAAACCACCAGCAAGTTTCAAACAGGTTTTGTTAGACCAAGTAGCAGCTCCATATTGTTACAGACTATGACTGTTTCTTTCTACTTTCTTGACTTTTGCTTTGCTTATTCTAATTTTCTGGCGGCGAAGGGGCAAAGGGAGCGTGGTCAGAGATAGATGATCTGTAGCAATAAAGAATCACTTCTCTTTTTCCCACTCTGATTCACTGATTGACATAGTGAACCACGGGGCATGCCCAGGAAGCAGAAATATCAGGGTGTTTTTTCAGGTTCAATTATAGTAGAACAACCCCTCCAGGCCACAGCACCCAGGCCTGTATGTGGCACACAGGATTCTTACAGGCTTAAAATTTGTTTTTGTTGCTTCATCTATTGCAAAAAAAAAAAAAAAAAAAAAAAACCTAATCAGATGGTATTTTCTGTTAAGAAAGTTCTCAATTGAAACAGCATACCCTGTGTTCACTACTGAAAGTGGATGCTGCCTCTAAGAGTGATTTCTGATTCTGATTTCCTAAGAAGTCAGTTCCACAGCACCGTGAAGCCCCTGTTTGACGTCTAAACACAGCTTCCTCAGATGGGGAGGACAGAATGGTTTTTTTTTTTTTTTCCTGTGGGAGACCATGAAAGTACCCTGGCTGTTGATCTCTTTTGCTCCTGTTAGCATGACTGATATGTGTATTATGGTTCTTTGGGAGCAAGTTTGTAGAGGAACTGCCGCTTATCATTGTTGGCCTACGTCTTATTTAACAAAAGGATGCTAAACCCTTGGATGTTTCCAGGAAAGGAGTACTCTAAGATTTTTGAATCTAGATGATACCCTATTGCCTCCACCCACATCCAGTTCCCATCACTGCCCTGTGCTGTTCCTCAGAAAGGTTGTTGGCAGCTAATAAATTCAGCCTTTTGTTGAATGGCACCCTTGAATGTGCTCCAAACAGGTTGCTGGAGTTTTCTCTTTCCCTTTATAATACTCTAATTTAGTTGTTGTTTGGGCGATGTCTAGGCATTCCTTTAATGAATATTTTTTTCTTTGGAGTGTGTTTTTTTGTTTGTTTGAGAATTTGTGTGTTGAAAGAATAAAACCCTGTGACTCCCCCAAAGCTAAATTGAGATCACTGGGTCATAAGGTTCCAGGGCTTATTTTAACCGGGATAAGGAAAAGCTTTCTAACGCTGGTAGCAGCCCCAGGCCAGCCTGTCACCTCTGACGGCAGAACGTGCCCGTCACCCAGCTGTTGATGCAGAGACTGAGAAGAGGGTTCACAGACCAGGGACAAGTGGGATTAAATCTCTGAGGCCCACCCAGTGCCAAAATTCTGTGGAATTCCACACCTTTTCCTTGAGTGTCAGTGCCAAGTCCATGTACACAAGTAGCTATTTTTCTATTAAACTGAAACAGGTAAGTTTCTGTTGCTTTAACAAATGTATATAGTCCATGGAATTCTCCAGGCCCGAATACTGGCCTGGGTAACATTTCCCTTCTGCAGGGGATCTTCCCAACCCTGGAATCAAACCCAGGTCTCCCACATTGCAGGTGGATTCTTTCCCAGCTGAGCCATGAGGGAAGCCCAAGACTATAGGAGGGGGTAGGCTGTCCCTTCTCCAGGGGATCTTCCTGACCCAGGAGTTGAACCAGGGTCTCCAGCATTGCAGGTGGATTCTTTACCAACTGAATTATCAGGGAAGCCCATAACAAATATAATTCAAATATAATGAAAAAATACCTAAGGTGCTTATCTTCTGCCCCAAATCATACATTTACCCACCAGGAAATCCATTCAGCGGTCGCCATGCAGGGGAAAGCTCTCACCGTGGAATTCTATCATTGATTTAATCTGGCCCCTCTGCACACTTTGTCATGCATGTGTATATATTTTCTCATTTTGTACAGAGGATATGGCTGCAGCCTCTAGAGCTGTGTTCTGGGTACAGTTAACGTGCAATCCACATCTGATCTGAGTCTACATTATAAGACATCCCTCTGGCGGTTACTCCATTCTATATTCTGATTTCTTTGTATGTCTTTTTCTATTGGCTTCTAGCAGGCGTCCTCAGCCAGGGGATGCAGGCCCCATGCAGCCGCATGCAGCCACAAGCAGGCTTTGTTTGGCTCATGGACTTTCTTTCTAAAAACGTTTGAATCAGAAGCCAGCATTGGAAAATCCTTCCAGCTGGGATTTCCAGCTTTTCCTGAAAAACCTGACGAGTTGGCTGCAGTAGGCCCATGATCCCAGGAGGGAGTCCTCCGCTGAGACGGAATGCCGCTGCCCCTTCCCCAGCCCTTAGAGGGAGGGTCACGTGCTCTCCAGGTTGCCACAGGCTCTACCACTCCTTATGCCCAACCCCAGGCCAAGGTCCTCGCCACTGGCCTCTGACCATGTGTTTATGCGTCTTTGCTGTTTTCCTTATAATAATGAGGACAAAAGTGAAATGGATTTTGTGCCTGTGATGCCGTCAGAACCTCAGAAAGATTGTCAACAGCTAATAAAAATAGTAAGTTACCCTTTGTGGAAAACTTACTCTGTTGGATGATATGCTAAGTGCTTTGAGCATCTTTCTTGGTCCTCACAGTGCTGTGAGGTGGGTGTGATTGCACCCATGTGAGAGATGAGGAAATAATTCAGACTTGGCTCATGTTGTCTGTTCTACCTGATGGTGTGAGAGGATGGAAAGAAGTGTTATGGGGGGCCCTGCCCTCCAACTCTTCTGCAGCCAATGGTTTCTGATGGGCAAGCCCTTTTAGGCATCTTTGTAAATGATGCATAGCTTGGGACAAGGCACATCCCACTGAGATGGATGACGCTCCATCCCAGGGAATTGTTGGTCCCCACATAGGTCCCATAGATGTCATGCATTTAGTTTACGGGGCGGATTATAATAAAAATTGAGCAAAATTTGTAACTTGAACTGCTTCCAACATCCCAACCATCTGATCCATAAAAGGAACATTTGAACTCACCCTAAAATGTTCCTGGGCGGAAGGGTGGGGCGGGGAGGGGAGGGAATTGTTGCATTTGTTTCAATCTAGTGGAAAGGCTTCATTCTTAGTAAAAGGCACGCAAATGTCTCAATATTTGGTATCCTGGCTGCCATTAGACTTGCTTTTGAATAATATTCTCTTCTAGATGACATAGTTTGAAATTCATAGCATTAAAACTTTTGGAGTAACATCTTCTGTGTAACAAACCAAGACATGGAAAAAAATATTCTCTGTGCATTTGGAGCCAGCTCTTTTTAGTATCAAAGACTGATTTTGGAGGCTCCTCATTTGTCTACAAAAACTTTTAACAGTTCTTTGCTCAACAGAGTTTTGTTTTGTTTTTACTGTAAACTCCTTTATTCTGCAAACACCAAACAAATCTAAGTGGTTTTAAGACTGTTCAGATAACTTGCTCCCTTTTATAACTACTACAGGTTCAGATACTGTTCCCCAGGAATAAAAAGCAGTGTGTTCCCTTCATAAAACCCCTTCTCAAGGTTCTGGACTGGGTTTTTTTCCCCATATCTCTATTTGTGTCTAAAACGAAGTGAATGTAAAACAGTAGCATGCAAACTTTTTGCTTTTCATTGCAAGGTAACAATCCGGGCTGTTTGTTTTAGAAATGGTAATGTTGTATCATTGTAACAAATTATACTTAAAAATCATTTAGTGTGAAATTGCAGATTAATCCCATAGGGACAGGGTATTAACAATCATCCAGCCCTTTGGAGCATACAGATGGTGAATCTGGGATTTACAATAGGAACAATCGCTGATTACATGCATGGATGTAACGGACAAAAAGACCTCCACAACTTCAGCCTGGAGAATGCGGTGGAGGTCCTAGTGCCTGACTTGTTTGGGATGCTCAGCCCCTAAGGATGCCTGCGTCTCAGCAGCTAGCCTGCACCAGATCCTACAGTGCCTTCTGTGTGCTCTGAAACCTACCAAGCGCATGTGAGAAGCGTCCTCTCAGTGTGCTTAGCTCTAACTCTTGTAAATTCCATTAGAATTTGCATAAAGAGCAACTTCACAGTGGGGCACGCAGTGGGAATTTGGCAGAGGTGCCCAATCCAGAGAACTCGTTGTCAAAACCCAATACTTGCTATTCACTAATTGCTGTGTGGACTAGGGGCTGGGGAGGCTTCTCTGCTTCAGAAATTAATCTGTGTGAGAAATGAAAAGCGCTCTTGATACAATGCCTCTGATTTTGAAACTGTCAGTCTGCAGAGCTCAGACTGCAAACCTCATGACATGCTTACTGTTGAGAGGGAAAACAGCACCCTCATACACACATCCTTGAATACAGACCATGTTACAGTAAGTGACCAGCCAGTGTGCTCTTGGCTGTTCACTTACTGTAACATGTCCCAGGTGGCACAGTGGTAAAGAATCCGCCTGCCAATGCAGGAGATGCAAAGACGTGGGTTCGATCCCTGGGTTGGGAAGATCCCCTGAAGGAAAAAATGACAGCCCACTCCAGTATTCTTGCCTGGGAAATCCCATGGACAGAGGAGCCTGGTGGGCTACGGTCCATAGGATTGCAGAGAGTCAGACGCAACTGAGCTATTGAGCAGAGCAGCAGAGAGAAGTGTATTCTTGGGGCTCTGATCTAAGTAAGGCTGTTTTCTTTTTATTTATATTTTTAAACAACTCTTTATAAAATTAAAAAAAAAAGATCATAGCCATTTCAGTGGTAGTTAAGATGCATATGCAACATCTACATAAAACCACGTAAATTCTCCCCCCAGATCTCTGTTTGATTTCAGATGTAAAGGTAAGGAATAATTTTCCAAGCAGGAGAAAACCCAAGAGCCTGAATGCTTTAAAGAGCTTAGCATCATTGTCTTAGCTTTTTAGAATTTGTTTTTCAAAACCAAAGGAAAACCTTTATCCAAATGAATTGTTTAAATATTCTGTTCCCAAACTCTGTATTGTTACAGAGCTCAGAACAAAAGTACAAGTGAACACTGTTACGTCTGACTCCAGAAACTGTCTTGCTTTTAAGCATATGCATCCCACACACGTTTTATTGCTTTTTCTGAACCCAGGGATTTGTGACAGCCGTGAGTCAGCTGAGTGATAATGACCGTGTCCTCTGGACCAGTTAATTACCCGCCCAGAAGGGTCTGGCAGCCCCATCTTGAGGGGACGCTTGTAAGCTTCTCTGGATTATTCTAGAGATGCTTGGAAACTGGCCCTCAGTTTAGCTCTGATTCTTAGGTGCTGGGTAGGATCGACACTTGTTCAAAATGATCAATGTGGCCTTTGTGGTCATAAATATCGGTGATATTAGTAACACTGACTGAAGCAGGACTCATTCCTTGGAAAAAGCCTGTCAAGTTTGAAACATGTTAAAGTATCAAGTTCAAAATGTATAGTTATTGATACACTGTTAAGCAAAGCAAGGGATGGCCAAAAAAATGGATTGTTAACTGATCCTTTAAATGTCCATGAGTACATACTGACATAAATGGTTGGAGAAAAATAGATCAATGGGGGAGACACGAGAAATATTCTTAATGGAAGATCTCAAATAAGTATGTATTGGGTTGGCCAAAAAGTTCATTTCGAGTTTTCTAGAACATTTTACAGAAAAACCCAAACAGACATTTTGGCCAACCCAATACATCCTCTGTCCTCCAGGAGGTGAATATTGTTAATGATTCTTTCTTCTCTCCTCCCCTTTCCCTGTGGGGCTGGTCTTAGGGATTTGCCTCCAAATACTAGTGTATAGATGGGGGGAAATATTGCTGTCACAGGAGAGCACCCTGGTACATACCACCTTAACCAAGAGATGAAGGTTAACATCAACAATGACATGCGGATCCCATGAACCCTGATGGGATGGGGTGAGGAGACACACAGGATCTTTACCTCTGTGGTATTCTTTCTAAAATCTCTAACGTCAGTCTACTGACCGTGCCCTTTAAAACTGGCAAGATCATGAAAAATAAAGAATGAGAAAGTGTTCCAGATCAGAGGGGACTGGGTGGGCATGATAACTCAAGGCAGTGTGGTGTGCTTCCGGGGTTGGATCCTGGAAGAAGAAAGGGGCTTAGTGGAAAAAACTGGTAGAATCTGAATCAAGTCTGGAGCACAGTTAATAGAAATGTCCCACCTTCAGTTTCTTAGCTGGGATAAACGCACCATGAGACTATGAAAGAGTGTGAGGAAACTGGGTGAAGGGTAGATAAGAGCGCTCTGTGTAATCTTTACAACTTTTCTGGTAACCTAAAGTCACCCCCGGTTTATTTTAAATCAAGTAAATGTCACGCGCATGTTCACAGCCTTCTTGAAAATAGCCCAAAGGTGGAAGCAACCCATGTGTCCACCGATGGATGAATGGATAAACAGAACTCAATAGGATCCAGCCTTAAAAAAGAAGAAAGTTCTTAAACAGACATTTCTCCAAAGAAGACACACAGATGGCTAACAAACACATGAAAAGATGCTCAACATCACTCATTATCAGAGAAATGCAAATCCAAACCACAATGAGGTACCATCTCATGCCGGTTAGAATGGCTGCTGTCAAAAAGTCTACAAACAATAAATGCTGGAGAGGGTGTGGAGAAAAGGGAACCCTCTTACACTGTTGGTGGGAATGCAAACTAGTACAGCCACTATGGAGAACAGTGTGGAGATGCCTTAAAAAACTGGGAATAGAACTGCCATACGACCCAGCAATCCCACTGCTGGGCATACACACCGAGGAAACCAGTATTGAAAGAGACACGTGTACCCCAATGTTCATCGCAGCACTGTTTACAATAGCTGGGACCTGGAAGCAACCTAGATGCCCATTGGCAGACGAATGGGTAAGAAAACTGTGGTACATATACACAGTGGACTATTACTCAGCTAGTAAAAAGAATGAATTTGAATCAGTTCTATTGAGGTGGATGAAACTGGAACCTATTATACAGAGTGAGGTAAGTCAGAAAGAAAAACACCAATACAGTATATTAATGCATATATATGGAATTTAGAAAGATGGTAACAATGACCCTATATGTGAGACAGAAAAAGAGACACAAATGTAAAGAACAGACTTTTGGACTCTGTGGGAGAAGGCAAGGGTGGGATGATTTGAGAGAATAGCACTGAAACATGTATATTACCATATGTGAAATAGATCGCCGGTCCAGGTTCGATGCATGAGACAGGGTGCTCAGGGCTGGTGCACTGGGATGACCCTGAGGGATGGGATGGGGAGGGAGGTGGGGGGGATTCAGGATGGGGAACTCACGTACACCATGGCTGACTCATGTCAATGTATGGCAAAAACCCAGTATAATATTGTAAAGTAATTACCCTCCAATTAAAATAAATAAATTTAAAAAAAGGTTCTGACACCTGCTGCAACATGAACCTTGAGGACTATATATTAAATGAAATAAGCCATCACAAAAAGACAATTGTATCTTTCCACTTACATGAGATACCTAGTGTAAAGTAAAATGCATGTGTACTCAGTCATGTCTGACTCTCTGAGACCCCAAGGACTGTAGCCCACCAGGCTTCTCTGTCCATGGAATTTTCCAGGCAAGAATACTGGAGTGGTGTGCCATTTCCTACTCCAGGAGATTTCCCAACCCAGGGATCAAACCCTTGTCTCTTGCATTGGCAGGCACCACAGACAGATAAAAACTAGCTGTTACAATTCAAACATGTCTTTAGCTTTCAGAATCAGAAAATGCAGACTTCCTTCTCCTTCTCTTTTCCAAGATATTCAAGTTATGGCATGGTAGTATCAGGCAGGGTCTTCTGGTGAGTGGATCACTCCCTGGGATCTGACACTGGAGAGACCCTGTGTACACGGGCAGTCCAGTTACTTGCCTGTTTTTCTCTCGAAATGTCTCTCCTGCTTGTTCAGGGTGGTATGAAGCCATTCTGTTATACTGTCTCATTTCTTTTTGGTGTTTTAAAATTCAGATGTTAAATCACCAATGCTTTGTTTATCCACCTGATCTTCTCTGGTCTGGGAAACAGCGAGAAAGAACTGGGCTCCTGGTGGGAGAGGAGCCTATAAAGATGGAGGATGGGGTAAGGTGTCTGTAGGACGTTGCTAGTAAAACCCACTGAACAACGCTGTGCTACACAGTTAAACATTTAAGAGGGTAGATCTCCCGCTAAGTGTTCTTACCTCAATCAATAAGCGAATGTTATATACCACTAAAACAATGAATCCAAGACTTGTTTGTTTTTTTTTTTTTTGAGATATAATTGACAATTGTAAGATTTAAAGTATACAATGTTGATGATTTGATAAACATATATACATTGTGACTTTCATATTGTGATTCCCCCATCAGGTTAATTTAAGATCTACTTTCAGCAATCTTTAATTCGAGACAGTGTTATCAGCCATAGTCACCATGTTTTTTACTAGCTCTTCAGACTTTATTCATAATGTAGCTGCAAATGTGTACCCTTTACCAACCTTGCCATCTTAACCCCAGTCCCCAACTCCTGCCAACCACTTTTTAGTTTCTTTGAGTTTGGCTTTCTTTTTTAATTTCTTTTTATTTTTTCACATGTAAGTGATACTGTGCAGAATTTGTCTTTGACTTGTTTCACTTTGCATAATGTCCTCTAACTTTATCCATATAGTCAAAAATGGCAGGATTTCCTCTTTCCTAAAGCTGAATACTATTCCATTGTGTATACACACCGTGCTGAGTTTATCCATTCATCTGTCAGTAGACATTTGAGTTGTCTCCATACCTTGATCTCTGTGAATAATGCTGCAATGAACAGGGAGTACAGATATCTCTACAGAAAAAGGATTTTGTTTCCTTCAGATATATAACCAGAAGTGGGATTGGCTCTATTCCTAGAACCAACCAGTTTCTATTGATTCTATTTCTGTTGGTTCATACAGTGGGTCTATTTTTAGTTTCTTGCAGAATCTCCACAGTGTTTTCCATAGCGGCTGTACAAGTTTAGATTCCTTTGTGCGTACAATCAGGGCACAAGGGTTCCATTTTCTCTTGCTAGCATTTGTTATCTCTTGTCTAGGGTGTCCCTGGTGGCTCAGTGGTACAAGAACCTATAGCGCAGAAGATGCAGGTTCAATCCCTGGGTCCGGAAGACCCCCTGGAGGAGAAAAGGGCAACCCACTCCAGCATTTTTGCCTGGGCAATCCCATGGACTGAGGAGCCTGGCAGCTACAGTCCATGGGATTGCAAAGAGTTAGACCCAATTTAGCAGCTAAACAACAATAGCAATCTTTTCATGATTGCCATTCTAACAAGTGTGAGATAATTACTCACTGCAGTTTGGATTTCCGTTTCCCTGCTGATTAATAATGCTGAGTGTCTTTTCACATGCCTTTTGACCATCTGTATATCTTCTTTGGGAAAATGCTTATTCAGGTCTTTTGCCCACTTCCTAATTGAGTTTTTCTGGTTTTGTTTTGTTTTCGCTGTGAGTTGAATGAGTTCCTGGTATATTTTGGACATGAAATGCTTATCAGATATGTTAGTTGTTAATGTTAGTCACTCAGTTGTGTCTGACTCTTTGCAACCCCGTGGACTGTAACCCACCAGGCTCCTCTGTCTCTGGGATTTCCAGGCAAGAATACTGTAGTGGGTAGCCATTCCCTTCTCCAAATGAGATTTGCGAATATTTTCTCCCATCTGTTAGTTGCCTTTGCATCTTGTTGTTAGCTTCCTTTGCTGTGCAGAAGCCTTTTCGTTTGTTGCACTCCCAGCTGAATTCGGCGTATTTCACTCAGTGTGATGTGTGTAAGGTTTGGCCATGTTGTAGCCTATGTCAGCATTGTCTTCCTTTTTAAGGCTGAATAATAATCTGTGTGTGTGTGTATAACCACATTTTTTTGTTTATCCATTCACTCATAAATGGACATTTAGATTGCTTCCACCTTTTGGCTATTTTGAATAATGCTGCTAAGAACATGAGTGTACAAATATCTGTTTGAATCCCTGCTTTGAAGCCTTTTGGACATACCCAGAAGTGGAACTGCTGGATTGCATGGTAATTCTATTTTTAACACTTTGGGGACTTCCATACTCTTTGCCATAACAGTTGTACCCCTTTACACTCCCAGCAGCAGTGCAGGGGTTCCACTTTCTCTGTGTCTTCACCAACACTTGTTATTGTTTTATATATGTGTGTGTGTGTATGCTATGCTATGCTAAGTCACTTCAGTCGTGTCCGACTCTGTGTGACCCCATAGACGGCAGCCCACCAGGCTCCCCCGTCCCTGGGATTCTCCAGGCAAGAACACTGGAGTGGATTGCCATTTCCTTCTCCAATGCATGAAAGTGAAAAGTGAAAGTGAAGTCATTCAGTCGTGTCCGACTCTTAGCGACCCCATGGACTGCAGCCTAATAGGCTCCTCCGTCCATGGGATTTTCCAAGCAAGAGTACTGGAGTGGGGTGCCATTGCCTTCTCCGGTGTGTGTGTATACACATATATAAAATTGTCATCCTACTGAATATGAATTGATATGTCATTGTAGTTTTGATTTGCATTTCCCTAGTGATTTGGATGTGATAATTTGACACTGTGAATATGTCAGTTCTCCTTAATTACACCATTTGATAAAATTCCAATCTGAATTATTAATTCACACTCTTAAGGCATAATGAAAGCACAAATGAACAGTGAAACAGAATAGATCAGAGAGCCAGAAATGCTCTCATGCATATGAAAAAAGTCTCTCTGACTAGCTAATCAACATTTCTGGTTAATCATTCTGTCTAACTTCACAGATAGTCAATAACAGAAAAGGAAACAGCAATGGAATACTACTTTATACCCACGAGACTGGCAAAGATTGTAGAACCCGAAAGTACCCAGGAATGGCAATGATATAGAGAAACAGGAGCCATCAGGCACTACTGAAGGAAGGACAAACTGACTTCTGTGATCATTCTTGAACAAGGCTTTGCAGAATGCAGTGAAATTACATACGTGTGTGTCTGACGACCCACTAGTCTCACTCCAAGGAATACACTCCTGTGAGGACTTGTGCGTATGTTCAAAAGAGAACATGTCTGGAAATGTTCATCATGCTGGTGTTTGAGGCAATTGTGAGCTGGAGTTGGAGTATCCATCACTAGGGAAATGGAAGGGTTGAACAAGGTGAGTCTATGGTTGGAACACTGTACAGCAATTAAAAGCAGAGAACCAGATATGTTTTTTTAAAGGTTTAGTGATGTATTGGAAGGCCTGTGTGTAAATTGCATCTTTCTTCTTTAGAACTATTTCCTGGAAGCCTCTCCCATGCACTCCCACTTGTAGCTCTTTGGCTCAGCATGGCCTGTGAGGCCTCCCTTAGCTGCAAGGGAGCCTGGAACACCCAGTATTTGACATTTCCATCCTTTATAGGAGGCAAGGGAGGAAGGAACTCTGATTGGTCTTTGGGCATAGCATCTGCCGTGCATTCTGCTATACTCATATTTTAACCTGAGAATCTTATCAAAAGACAGATGCTGATACAGTAAGTCTGGGATGGGGCCTAAGATGGTACAGTTCTAAGTGCTCCCAGATGGTGCTGAGGCTGCTGGTTCCTGGACCTTGGGTAGCAAGGTTCTTGAAGGTCTCCTGCTGCTTTTGAGAGTTTCGCAGGCCTGGATGTCATCACTGAGTTCAGCAGGTGATGGAATGCAGTGGCTAGTCTTGGGACTCGGTTCATGGAGGTCAATCAAGAGAGAATATGCCTCATTGTTTTGGTTACTGTTGGGCAATAAAAAGCCACCCCAAATTCAGTAGTCAAAAGCAACCCCACACTTTCCTTATGCTCACCAATTCTGTGGGTGATGACTTCCAGTAGGGAACAGTGGGGAGGGCTTGTCTCGGCTCCTTGGTGTCCACTGGAATGCTGAGATGGGAGTGATTTGATAGCTGGGCTCACACTATCCCAAGACTCGCTTACTCTCGCATCTGGCCCCTTGCTGAGGAGACTGGAGGGCTAGGGCTGCCGACCAGAGAGCCTGCGGGTGGCCTCTCCATGTAGCTGGGCTTCCACCCAGCATGGCAGCCGCTGGGCAGCAGAGCTGCTGCAATGGCAGCTGTGTCTTTGACCTAGCCCCGGAAGCCACACATTGTCCTTTCTGCCACATTCTGTCGGTTACAAGTGAATCACAAGCTCACCTAGATTCAAGGCAAGAATTAGACTCCATCTTTTGATAGGGGAATGGAGCGATCTAGAAGAGCAGGTGGAATAGGAGATACTATTGTGATCATCTTTGGAAAACCCCACCTACCAAACATTTTAAACACCCCCCTTCATGATTAAGATATGTTTGCAAAACCCAACCCCTTTTCTTTTTCAAGTGTTTATTTATTTTAAATGTATTTCTTTTTAGTTGCAGCATAATGGCTTTACAATATTGTGTTGTTCTGCCAGACAAAAATTTTATTTATTTTTGGCTGCACCGGGTTTTTGTTGCTGAGTGCGGGCTTTCTCCAATTGCAGCGAGTGGGAGCTATTCTCTAGCTGCAGTGAGTAGGCTTCTCACTGCGGTGGCCCCTCTCGTTGCAGAGGCCAGGCAGTAGGGTGTGGACTTCAGTAGTTGTGGTGCACAGGCTAAACTGTCTTTGACATGTGGAAACTTCCCAGACCACGGATCAAACCCATGGTCCGCTGCATTGACAGGCAGATTCTTAACCACGGGACCACCAAGGAAGTCCACAACCCCTTTCAACACGTTAAAGCTGTCATTTCATTAGAGTTTTAAATCTTGCTCAGGGAACCAGGGGTGAAGATGATGGATTCTCACTGAATCTTTTCAAATGTATCATCCTGAGAATGTCTTAGTTCTCCTCTTGAAGGCTTACACAAGACGTTTGTATCCTTGATGACTGTTCTTCATTACAGGGCAAGGACTCTGTCTGGAAAGCATTTCTGTGCTGAGTACCTGTCAGCTTGAGTCAGCCTTTACTGAAAGAGGGTAATCAGACACCGTGGGCACAAACAGCTTGCCTGTCTGTACCTGTCCAGGTGATCTCTTCCATCTGGTGAGCAGTTTCATCATTGCCCCGGTTCCCCGCGGGTCCAGCAGTTTGTATGCTCCTACATCACTTCCTGCTGCAGCCCTGATCCCCTCCTTCGACCCCATCACAACGTCTTAATCTCTCTTCTTCCAGTCCCAGGCTAGTAAGTCTAGTTGATGGTAAGGTTAGCTTCATTTCTTAGTTGTGATAGACGTGCCAGGTTACATAAGCTACTAACACTGAGAGAGACTTCTTGTTATTCAGTGACTAAGTTGGGTCTGACTCTTTGTGACCCATGGACTGCAGCACTCCAGGTTTCCTTGTCCTTTGCTGTCTAATGGAGTCAGCTCAAACTCACATCCACTGAGTCGGGGATGCCATCCAGCCATCTCATCCTCTGTTGGCCCCTTTTCCTCCTGCCTTCACTCTTTCCCAGGATCAGGGTCTTTTCCAGTGAGTTGGCTCTTTGCATCAGGTGGCCAAAGTATTGGAGCTTCAGCATCAGTCCTCCCAATGATAGAATGCTGGAGTGTTGATTTCAATATTCAGGGTCGATTTCCTTTAGGATTGGCTAGTTGATATCCTTGCTATCCAAGGAGCTAGAGAAGAGAGAGACTAGGTGAAGGTTATACAAGAACTCTCTGTACCATCTTTGCAACTTTTCTGCAAGTCTACAATTATTCCAAAAGTGCAAATGTGTGCACCTGTATTTGTTGTTGTTCATTCGCTTCTCTTTGCGCTCATATATACTTGTGCATAAAAATACACAGACATATGTGAAATTAAGCACATATGTTCTGTTTCATTATTTTTTTAAAGCAATCATTTAAATGATATGGTCATTATTAAAAAGGTTTTAATGTCCATAGTCACCCTGTTTGGCTAACATCGTAGATCTGAATGTGCTGGGTTGTAAGTGGCTGATGAATGAGCGATGTATGGGGTTATTCCTACTTCCTTATTTAATAACTGGATTCGTATGGGCTTCTTAAGCCTGAGTGACCCATGCTTTGTTGCCAGGACTATCCCAGTGACCCCTAGCAAGACCCCTGTCCCAATTCGTCTATCAGAGAAAAATGAATCTATTTCTGGAGCTATCACTCCTTATTATCTCTAATTGGGTCTGGCGGCTGGAGACAAGCCTCATTATTTTTAATTGGGACCCATCGTTCTAGAACAAAGCGCCACCCACTTGCATGCAGATCATGCCTGGATATTTGCTTGCCAGTTCAAAGTGAAATTGCATTGTGGGATTTCCAGGAAATCACACTATTTTTATCCCTTTGTTTCACCTAGCTTTAGAGTTGTCATCTTGGGTTGTTAAACCAAAAATAATCACTGGATTGGGACGGTCTCTGTGTATGTCAAAGTGTTGTTTGTTTGTTTGTTTAATGTAGTACAAGTTTTTCTTTCAAAATTAATGAATATTTTAAAACTGGACATAATTTGACAGACTGCTCACTTAAGTGTCATCTAAATATTGCTTTGGGCATGGTCTTAGGCCACGGATAGATTTTCCTGGTTGAAAGGGCCCCCATTTTTTGTTTATTATTCTAATTTACTATGAAATAATCCTTCACCTATCATACACTTCAGTGTTTCTTCATTATTATTCCTATATTGTTAAACCGTCCGTCAGTCGGTATCTGAGGTAGGAAATCCATTTTAGAAAATTTGCAGGAAAATCTGTCTCCTGTTGATTTTTAGAGCTTTCAGCTATCCCAGCTGTCGTATCTTAATGATTCAAGATGGCAGATAATACCTTTTATAATATTTTAACAATCCAACATGGCAAATAATTCCTTCTTGAGCTCAGTTGACTTCAGAAGGCCTTGAGGACGAGTTTCCATGGGAGGCAGAAGTTCTGAGTGGCAGCCTGGGTCATCTCTCTTGAGAGAGTGCATGCCCATGCCGGGTGGGAATCTCTGAAATCCCCAGACATCTGGCCCAACATCCAGACACAAAGTCTGGGCCCTCCTCAGAGCCAAGAGCTTCTTGGGGAAAAGGCAGACCACCCTGGAAGAAAAATTGTTAGAAGTTCTATGTGCTTCGGCTCCTCAGGAGAACGTTCTACATCTTTTAGAAAAAAGAGTCAGGATAGAATTTCACGCGATGGGAATGGATGGACATGGCAGGGGTCATTTCCTTCAGTCCCCCTGCAATGACTTCTCCCTTCTGCTCTCGAGTGTAGAGTGTAGCTTCCGTTTCAAAGCTGAAGATATGTTGCTTTTGTTCAATAGTATAGCTCTGCTGAAACTCTGTTCCTACTGAACACCAGTTCCCCATCGCCTCCCCCAGCCCCTGGACCCACCATTCTTCAGGGACAACAAGTGTATTTTATCACTTCTAGCAGTTTGGGTATCTAATTGTCAAAACACAGCTCCTAGTACATTTAAATGTGTCCATTTCATTTCATTGAATGCACATTTTAACACAAAAGAAAAGAAAGGAACTCATAACGAAGCTTGAGCTCTAAGATATGACGCACTTGCTAGAATATTCAGGGGGAAGCATACTGAAGTTTGCAATTTTTTTTAAAGGTACCACCAAACACCCCCAAGACCTGAGTTCGATTCCCGGATTGGTAAGATCCCCTGGAGAAGGGAATGGCTACCTACTCCAGTATTCTTGCCTGGAGAATTCCATGAACAGAGAAGCCTGGCAGGCTATAGTCCATGGGGTTACAAAAAGTTGGATATGACTGAGCGACTACCGAACACCCCAAATGGATTTGTGGATAGCTACATGATGAAACAGAGTGAAGTGTCAGGGGGTGAACCCGGGTAGTGTGTATGTGGGTAGTCACTGTGCCGTTCTGCCAATTGCTGTGTTTTTGAAACAAAACATTTTCATATTTGGAGGAAAAACTATTAAAAAAAAAAAAAAAAAGCTGTAGTTCTATAGCAGACACACAACTTAACCTGATAAGGATTTTCTGCCACCCTCTGGTGTTTGAAACTTCTTCTGAAATCTTTTGTCATCCAGGAGACATGTCAGAATCAGCACTATGTCCTTTGATGGCAGATTCACCATATAAAGTACAGGGATTTGTCATAGATCTTCCTGAGTTTTTGTTCTGTGGACACTCAATGAATATTTACTGATGAAGAAAATGAAGTAACTGCGGACTGGCAGTTAATGTCTATGAGTATAGGCACTGTTTGCCCTCAGCGTATGTAGAACCTGTTAGTGAAAGTCACTCAGTCATGTCTGACTCTTTGCGGCCCCATGGACTGTACAGTTCACGAATTCTCCAGGCCGGAACACTGGACTGGGTAGCCTTTCCCTTCTCCAGGGGATCTTCCCAATCCAGGGATCGAACCCAGGTCTCCCGCATTGCAGGCAGATTCTTTACCAGCTGAGCCACCAGGGAAGCCCTTAGAACATGTTGATGACTGCAAAATCAGCTCCCATGTGTCTGTTGACTGGGGAAAATTGCCCCCTTGCAAGACAGAAAAAACATAACCCACGGTCTCTAATTTATGGGAAAACACTTTGCTCAAATCATGATAAAACTATTTTTTTGGTTTTTGTTTTTTATGGAGGAAAAAGAAAAAAGTGGCTTTATTTCTTAGCCAAGTGAAGGGGAAACACGGTAGGCTGGAGCCTCAAGAACTGTGCCCCTGATAAAAATTATTCATTGAAAACATTCCCTGGACCTTAATCTGCTGGTTTTGGTCCTAGCACTTCTCAATTCCGGGAGCTGGTGATGGACAGGGAGGCCTGGTGTGCTGCAATTCATGGGGTTCCAAAGAGTCAGACACGACTGAGCGACTGAACTGACTGAACTGAACTTCTCAATTCACTTAAAAAAAAACTGGCTATTCTAGGTCTTAGTTGTGAAATGTGGGATCTAGTTTTCTGATCAGGGATCAAACCTGGGCCCCCTGCATTGGGAGCATGGTGTCGTAGACAGTAGACCAGCAGGGAAGTCCCTCAGTTCACTTTTTAGAAGATTATATATGAGGTGTTTGGCCATATTTCTCCCTGAAAAGTCCTATTCACCATTCCCCCAAAAAGCTAGATAGAAGGGATGCCAGGCTTGCTGCCCCCATACGAGAGCCCCAGGGTCTGATTCCCCAACAGAGGTCACTCCCAGGTTAGTGTGTATTTTACATCTTTTCAACTTCATTTTCATAGCATGTTTGAAAAATCAGTCATGATAATTACATGACTCTTAAAAGATCATTTCAAGCTGTTACTAACCCAAGTTGCTATGATATTTTTGCTTAATCATGCTTCATAAAGCAAACATTTTGAAGAAAATGTGGAATATAGAAGAACCAGGTGCTATAGCTGACTTTCTGGCTTTGTGACTTTGGGCAAGTTATTTATCTCCTCTGTGCCTTGTTTCAGGAACAATAACAGGATCTATCTCACAGGTTATTGTAGGGAATAAACCTACCAGACACATAACCATACTGGAATTCTCTAATGCTTTTTTTCTGTTTGCTTCTGATTTTTTTTTTTTTTAATCAATGAACTTTGAATATCAGCAGGTCTGGAACTAGGGTGAGGCAAAGGTGTAAAATTAAATGACTGCCAAAAATGTCAATAGTCAACATAAATAATATTTTTAAAAAATCAAAATTAATGCAAAAAATCCAATGATGAATAAAACAGCAAAAATGTAAATAAAGACAGGATCAGTATCTCTGACATACCGTATTTCCCACACAGTATGACTAGGTTCTTTATTGGCCATATTCTTGCTGTTGCTATTGAGTTGCTAAGTCATGTCTGACTTTTTGCAGCCCCGTGGACTGCAGCACGCCTGGCTTCCCTGTCCATAACCAACTCCCAGACTTTGCTCAAAACCATGTCCATTGAGTCGGTGATGCCATCCAACCATCTCATCCTCTGTCGTCCCCTTCTCCTCCTGCCCTCAATCTTTCCTAGCATCAGGATCGTTTCAAATGAGTCAGTTCTTCATGTCAGGTGGCCAAAGTATTGGAGTTTCAGCTTCAACATCAGTCCCTCCAATGAACACCCAGGACTGATTTCCTTTAGGTTTGACTGGTTGGATCTCCTTGCGATCCAAAGGACTCTCAAGAGTCTTCTCCAACACCACAGTTCAAAAGCATCAATTCTTCTGCACTCAGCTTGCCTTATAGTCCAACTCTCACATCCTATACATGACCACTGGAAAAACCATAGCCTTGACTAGACGGACATTTGTTGGCAAAGTAATGTCTCTGCTTTTGAATATGCTATCTAGGTTGGTCATAACTCTCCTTCCAAGGAGTAAGCGTCTTTTAATTTCATGGCTGCAGTCACCATCTGCAGTGATTTTGGAGCCCAAGAAAATAAAGTCTGTCACTGTTTGCACACAGTGTGACTAGGTTCTTTGTTGGTCATATCCTACTTCCTGATGTTACTCACACCTTAGACTTGGAGAATTTTTAGTCTATAAAGTGGTATTTTGAGGTACTTTTGTGCCTGGTACTGCACTGGATACTGTGAAGGCCAGCAGACAAGCAAGAACATTTGGATAAGAGGTAAGTTTCAGATATAATTTTGCCTGTTGGGAGTGGGTAGGAAGGAGGAGGAATTTTTTGGTTTTTTATTTTGTTTTGCCAACAAAGAAAAGTACAAGGAAAGTTAAATAGTTAAAGCAATTTGGATGTGATATTGTGATTTATAACAAATATATATATTTGTCTTCATCCACGGTTCCTGGCTCACAAATCCTTGGAATTTTCTAAGTGTTATAAGTGATAGAAAGCATATTTTTATGTTAATGAGGTACATTTGGAGATGAACCTGTGGATGGGGCTGGTTGCACCCACCTTCCCTCTCTAGGGACAGAAGAGGGGCTGGTAAGCTGAATATTAAAAAGCAGAGACATTGCTTTGCCAACAAAGTTCCGTCTAGTCAAAGCTATGGTTTTTCCATTGGTCATGTATGGATGTGAGAGACTATATGGGGGTCATGTATGGATGTGAGGACTACAAAGAAAGCTGAGTGCTGAAGAATTGATGCTTTTGTACTGTGGTGTTGGAGAAGACTCTTGAGAGTCCCTTGGATCGCAAGGAGATCCAACCAGTCAAACCTAAAGGAAATCAGTCCTGAATATTCTTTGGAAGAACTGATGCTGAAGCTGAAACTCCAATACTTCAGCCACCTGATGTGAAGAACTGACTCATTTGAAACGATCCTGATGCTGGGAAAGATTGAAGGCAGGAGGAGAAGGGGACAACAGAGGATGTGATGGTTGGATGGCATCACCGACTCAATGGACCTGAATTTAAGTAAGCTTCAGTAGGTGGTGATGGACAGGGAAGCCTGGTGTGCTGCAGTCCATGGGGTTGCAAAGAGTTGGACACAACTGAGCAACTGAACTGAACTGAAGCTGAATCAGTCTCCATTGGCCAATGATTTAATCAATTGTCAACTTAGGGAGAAAAGGTGCAACGTAAAAGCTGTGAGTGGAGTATATTCAGTGTCTTTACTGAATGAAGACTCTAGCCTGGGAGACAGCTTTTCAAAGACTCTGAGAAGCTATTCCAAAGAGGTATAAGGGGACATCAGCATATGTGTGATTTTAGCTAAGGATACTGAACTCAAGCCCATGTCTCAGTGGAAAGTTGCTGCTGGTCACAAGGAATAGATATTTTGATTAATGATTTTAGTGCTTTTCTAAGTATGAAATTCAGGAACATACGAACTTTCTCCTGAAAATATCTAACTGAAGGTGTGTTTTGCCAATTTTCCCAGAGCACAGAATGCCTCATTCCTGATCTCCACCCTGAATTCCTTTCAGGGTGTGTTGAAAGGCAATGACTACAGGGACTGGTGATTTAATTATTGTAGAACTGGGTGGTGAGATTAATTGGCACAATCATGCCTGTGTAGTGAAGCCTTGATAAAAACCCCAAAAGGATCAGGGATCAGAGAACTTCCAGATCGGCAAACACGTGGAGATTTGGAGAGGATGGACGTGGAACGTCACGCTGCCTTCCCACATGCCAGGCCCTTTTATCTGGCTGTTCCCTGAGTTACATTCTTTTATAATGAACCAGTGATCTAGTCCATAATAGGTTTCTCTGAATTCTGTGAGCCACTCTAGCAAGTTAACTGAACCTCTGGTTTATAGCTAGTTGGCTAGAAGTACAGGTAACAGCCTGGACTTGGACTGGCATCAGCACTGGGGGCTGGGGTGGGCAGTCTTATAGGACTGAACCCCTAACCTATGGGATTTGACGTTACCTGTGGGTAGATAGTGTCAGCATGGAGTCGAATCACAGGACACACAACTGGTGTCCCAAGAATTGCTCAAGGTGTATGTAGGGAACTCAATGTATGGAACTGAATTTCATTCCCCATGATGGAATTCAGTGGCCAGAACACTAAAAGGGTATTGAGGAATTTCTTTAGGAATATGACCAATATAATCAGCCTTATAATTATCAGAAACATACTAAAACCAAACCTAGAGTCAAAAGGAAGAATGGTTTTATGTCACTTTTTTCTTTTTCTTCTTAATGTTGAAACTTACAAGAATAAGAACAGTGCAAAGAAGACCCATACACCCTTCACCCAGCTTCCCTTATTGGGAGAAGTTCATACCATTTGCTTTATCCTTGGTGCTCCCTTTACCTCAAAGTCATTTTCTTTTCTTTTTAAATATTTATTTATTCTGCTATGCTGGGTCTTAATTGTAGTATGCAGGATATTCCATATTTGTTGCAGCGTGTGGGAACTCTTGGGTCTTCCCTGGTAGCTCAGCGGGTAAAAAATCTGCCTACAATGTGGGAGACCTGAGTTCGATCCCCAGCTTGGGAAGATCCCGTGGAGAAGGGATAGGCTACCCACTCCAATATTCTGGCCTGGAGAATTCCATGGACTGTATAGTCCATGGGGTCGCAAAGAGTCAGACACGACTGAGTGGTTTTCACTTTTCACTTTCACTTTCATGCAAACTCTTAGTTGCAGCATGTGGGATCTTAGTTCCCTGACCAGTGAGCGAACCTGGGCCCCCTGTGTTGGGAGCACAGAGTCTCAGCCGCTGGCCCACCAGGGAAGTCCTGAAATGACTTCTTTCTATCATCTTTTCCTCTCCAGTGCAGGATTGAATCGAGGGTCAGATTTCGTGTTTAGTTGTCAGGGCTCTTTAGCTTTCTTTAACCTGGAACTTTTTTGCAGCCTTGCCTGGGTTTGGTAACATAGACGTTTAGGAAGAATACAGTCCCTCTCACCCCATTTGATTAATAGAACCTCATTCATCTGGTGTGTTTGGCTGATGTTTCCTGGCGATTTGACTCCAGTTATATGTTCTGTCCACGTTATTGCAGAGGTGATGCTTTCTCAGGGAATCAAATCTGAAGGTTCACAATGTTTGTTTGCTCCTTGCTGATGATGCTAACTTTTGCACCCAGCAGAGGTGCTGGTCTGATTTCTCCACTGTATAATTACTGAGTTGGCCCAAAAGTTCCTTTCCATAACATCTTATGGAAAAACCTGAGTGAACGTTCGGCTTTTGCAAAACAGTTTTCCTCCTTTCTGTCAATATGCAGGCTGTTGGAAGATATTCCGTACCTCATCAAAATTTCCCCCTGGATTCAGGGCCCACCAGGGATTCTAGCTTGACTCCGTGTTTACTAAGATGGCTGTAAAATGCTGGTGCCACACCTTAAATGTAGCCCAAGGGCACCAGAATAGAAAAGAAAAAGAAACGATGAGAGGGTTTTTGCTCTGATTATGCCAGAACCTGCTAAATGAGAACTGGGTACCTTTTCCCAGCATCGGCCACAGTGGTTAAGAATACTGGCTTGCCATGTCTATCTATGTCGCCAACTGTGTGACCTTGACCTTAGCGAGTTACTTGGATTCTCAAATATATATTTTACTACTCTGCAAAATTAGGTTATTCATATTTGACTGAGAAAATTCTTATCAGGCATGATGGTTAATTTTATGTGTCAACTTGCCAGGGCTAAGGGATGCCCAGGTATGTGGTAAATGTAATTCTTGGGTCCGTCTGTTCGAGTGTTCCTAGAAGAGATTAGTATTTGAATTGATTGTTGTTGTTTAGTTGCTAGCTCATGTCTGATTCTTTGAGACCCCATGGACCACCAGGCTCCTCTGTCCATGGGATTCTCCAGGCAAGAACACCGGAGTGGGTTGCCATTTCCTCCTCCAAGGGATCTTCCTGACCCAGGGATCGAACTTGACTCTTCTACATTGGCAGACAGATTCTTTACCACTGAGCCCTCAGTAACGTGGATGGGCATCACCCAATCCTTTGAGGGCCTGGATAGAGTAAAAAAGTGAAAAGGGGACTTCCCAGGTGCTGCTAGTGATAAAGAACCCACCTACCAATGCAGGAGACACAGAGATGTGGATCCGATCCCTGGGTTGGGAAGATCCCTTGGAGGAGAGCATGGTAACCCATTCCTGTATTTTTGCCTAGGAAATCCCATGGACAGAGGAGCCTGGCAGGATACAGTCCATAGAGTCACAAAGAGTTAGACATGACTGAAGTGACTTAGCATGTGCTCATGTAGAGTAAAAAGGTGGAGAGACAGTGAAGTTGAATTTCTGCTGTTGAAGCCACCTAGCCTGTGGTATTTTGTTATGATGGCCCAAGCTGATTGAAGCAATTACTGAGTTTTTAGACACCCTCTTAAATTGTGCACCCATGAGACACTTATCACACCTTAGTCCTGACCCTGCTACACTGAAACCATATGTAACAGTTTGCATCTGCTAACCCCAAACTCTCAATCCTTCCCTCCCCCATTCCCTCCCCCTTGGCAACCAGAAGTCTGTTCTCTGTGCCCTTGAGCCTGTTTCTGTTTCATAGCTATCTGAACATTATAATTTTTTAAATGAGGCACATGTACATTCTATTTACTTCTGAAAATTAATAAAATGAAAATAGAAGAAATCTTGGGATAGCCAGAATCTCTGTATTCTGGATCTTGAAGTCACCCTGTCGCCTTGCTTCCCTGAAGTTGGAGGACGTAAAGTTTTCCAAAGGGAGTCAAGACGGGGTTCCAAGCTGCTGAGCTGGATCAAGTCGAGAGAATTTTTACTTTTTTTCTTTTTTTAAGCGGAGCTCATCTGGGACCTGACGGTGACCTGTCAGGAATGTAAGTGACTAATCAGAGATCAGCAATAGCTGTAACGTAATCTCGAAGGAGGTTCGGTTTCCAGTTCTTATCACTCCCCGGCAGCCCTGTGCGCCCGCAGGTGGGTGGCCATAGGATGCAGTGATAAATTATGAATACTGCTCCGCCCATCGAGGTAGAATCACCTCATACGTTGCTGTCCAGCATCACACGCCGAGGGAGCATACACCACGGGGAAGCAGGCTTTGAATGGCTCAAGTGGAATAATTGCTAACAATCCGGTCTCTTCCAAGCAGGATGGGATCCAAGGTAATGGGACTCGGAGGTGGCAGCCTCTACCTGGAGCCGCTGAAATGCAATAATACCTGGGCTTCTGATAGGCATGGGAAGAGGCTCATGGATAAGATTCTGAAATTGGTGAAAATTTCACCTAATGTGACCCAATTGGATGCCCCCTTTTGCTGGCTGGGGGAGACGTGACCATTGAGGACTGTAGTGGAGGGTGTTACAAATTCCTTTCAACTGGTTCAGAGCAGAACTGTCAATCTGATGTACTGTCATGATGAAATGGTCTATATTCTCAATGTCCAACGAGTTATCAGTTCAATGTTTGCGATGTGGCCAGTGTGACCGAAGAACTAAATTTTAAATTTGACTTTATCCTAAAAGCTACGTGCGGCCAGTGGCTACTGTGTTGAGCAGCCCAGGTAGAGCCTTACATAATAGATAGTGACCTAATAGTGAAGAAAATCATAGGTAATTTTGGCCCTTAGGTGTAAGACTACTTGTAAATTTTCTTTTTTATGTATTGTGTTTACTCTTAGATGTGGTAACATCAAATTATCTCAGGTAAAAATCACCTTCAGAAAACGAAAACTGAACTATTTTCATTGGCCTGTATACCATGAAAAAATTCTCTGGGGGTAGTAGAAGACAGAATTTGAGTGTCAGACCTATTGCCTTTTCCTAGGAATTAATTAAAGGTGTAAGATCTAGAAAGACAATTTTTTCCCCTGGTTCTTTTTTTTTTTTTTTGGTACAACCATCTTATGTATTATCTATTCAAAAAAAATTATTTGTCAAAAGATTATTTCTCCTTCTCTAGACAGCCACAAAGGTTACAGAAATGCTTATATATGAGTTAGAATAATTCAGTAGCTGGCCACAGAGCTCTCCTGCAGTGAAGAAACTCTAGATACAGCCTGTCATCGAGCCATTCAGGCCGTGGTCCATTTCTATAGCACCTAATACTGTCGCCTTGGCAACTGAGAACTCCAAATGGCACAGTCCTTTACCGAAAACGCATTTGAATGCCCAGAGGTCCTAGTTTCGCCTGCCATTCCTGCATTATATCTCAAAATAGGAGCTCTAGGAAGCATGATTCGCTGGGTGAAATAATTTGGTTGATTGGTGGAGAGGAATGTTCAGGGTCCTGCAGAGGAAAGGATACAGGCAGACCGTCCTCAAGCAAGGTCATGTGTGGCCCTTTCTATTGTCGTGACCATGTGAAATTTACATAGAAATTCACACAGATGTATCTACATGTATTGAGTTGGCCAAAAAGCTCATTTGAGCTTTTCCATAACATCTTATAGAGAACCCAAATGAACTTTTTAGCCAACCCATAGTTATATATATATATAAAATAATTTTATATATAAATATATATATTTTTTTTTTTATGAAGGAAGCTTTCCTTCCTTAAATGCTGAATTGATTCTCCGATTCCCTTGGTAAACCACTATTGGAATGGAATACTGCTCCATAATAAAAATTTTTTAAAAAGAGCAAACTATTGATCCATCCAAGTTGTTGGATGGATTTCAAAGGCATCATGCTGAGTGAAAAAAGACGTCAAAAGGTTATATACTGCATGTCTTCATATAATTTTTGAAATGTTATGATTACAGAGATGGAAAACAGACTCCTCATTGCCAGGAATTAGAGAGAGGATGTTTGGTATGACTGTACAGGGTAGCATATCTTTAGGGATAATGGAGCAATTCTGTGTCTAGATTGTCGTGGTTACATACATGTGATAAAATTACACAGAACACACACATGAGTGCATGTAAAAACCCCAAATAAAACCTGAAGATTGTCCCATGTCAATTTTCTAGTACTAAAGTTATTTTACTTTGGGAGGACTTGGGTAAAGGTTACATGGGATATCTCTGTATTATTGTTGTAACTTCTTATGAGTCTATAATTATTTCAAAATGAAAAGTTAAAGCCTTTTTGGAAATATTAGAGATGGAGCCATTTAGAAATGATCTCGGGGGAGCTGGGTTTGATGAGCGAAGCACAGTGAAGCATCACTTGAATAATGATGCTGATGATAACTGAGCACTCACTTCCTGCCACTTGATTGGGCATCATTCGTGTACGGCTATTTCCATATGCTGCTCACTTTATGCAAATCATCTGGTCAGTTGCCGCTTTCCTCCAAGTTAATTGAATTGTAGGGAACTTGGTCAGAAATCAGAAAGCTCTCCCGTCAGATAATAAGGAAGAGACTCATGATTTACATTCATGTTTATAGAGGATGGCTTTCACCATGTTTCAGATAAGTACCTTGCCATGAGTTCAAATATATTTTGTGACTTTATATATTTTCGTGCCTTTGTTGTTGTTGTTGTTCAGTCACTAAGTTGTGTCCAACTCTTTGTGACCCCATGGATTGCAGCATGCCCAGCTCCCCTGTCCTTCACTGTCTCCTGGAGTTTGCTCAAACTCATGTCCATTGAGTCAATGATACCATCCTACCATCTCATCCTCTGTCGTCCCCTTCTCCTCCTGCCCTGTCTTTCCCAGCATCAGGGTCTTTTCCAATGAATTGGCTCTTTGCATCTGGTGGCCAAAGTATTGGAGATTCAGCTTCAGCATCAGTCCTTTCAGTAAATATTCAGGGTTGGTTTCCTTTAGGATGGACTGGTTTGATCTCCTTGCTGTCCAAGGGACTCTCAAGAGTCTTCTCTAACACCGCAGTTCAAAGGCATTAGTTCTTGGCACTCAGCCTTCTTTATGGTCCGACTCTGACGAGGATACATGACTATTAGAAAAACCATAGCTTTGACTAGACAGACCTTTGCTGGCAAAGGGATGTCTCTACTTTTTAATAAGCTGTCTAGGTTTGTCATAGCTTTTCTTCCAAGGAGTAAGGGTCTTTATGACACATCAAAGAGTCGAAATGCAATAGGTAATTTTTAAACTTTTTAAAATATAAGCTTATAAAAAGTTGCAGAAATTGCACAGAGAGGGTCCCCTGGACCATTCATCCAGTGTTGCTCTGTGGTTACGTCTTACATAGTACAATATTTAAACCAGGACAAATGACATTGTATGATGTGCAGGGGTGGTTCTATGCTATTTTATCACATTTGTTGATCCATGGACCAACCATCACAATCAAGCGTATTTATTCTGGGGATTTCCCAGGAGGTCCAGAGGTTAAGACTCTACATTTCCTCCGCAGGGGTTCCTGCAGGTTCCCTGAACTCCACGCAGGTTCCATCCTCGATGGGGGAACATAAGCCGCCTCTTAGATCGCATTTCAAGTAATTTCATTTTGCCCACTAATTTTGGTATGACTTATTTTTTTAATTAATTTATTTTTTAATTGAAGGATAATTGCTTTACAGAATTTTGTTGTTTTCCGTCAAGCCTCAACATTAATCAGCCGTATGTGTATTGTATGACTTATTTTTAAAGCGAAGCTGCATCCAAGCCAGACTGTGTGTTTTCACATCACTACTATGAAAAACTCTTATGGATGCCTTTCCTCCAGTCAACTCCCATTATCTTACCTTTTGACTAACAAAATAAATATTTTATCCTGAAATCTTGAAGAAAAACAATATCAGAGTTTGACAGCAGAAACTTAATGACACTATTTTAAGTAACTTTCTAGTTAACCATTTTTGACTAGAATCAGAGAAAAGTCATCGGAAAGGTTAGCACTGAGTCCAGGTCTGTCGTCTTGTTCCCTGTTCCTGTAATTGTGTTTTATTTCTCTAGGGGTCGTGAGTTCCTGGGGGCCAGATACCTCTCATAGTGCTTTGCACACAGTAGATGCTCAGAAAATATTTGCCCGTCAATCAACTGCTGTGCTCTTTTGAAAAAATAAGAGACTTCTCTAGGAGTCCAGTGGTTAAGACTCTGCGCTTCTGCTGCAGGGCATACAAGTTCAATCCCTGGACAGGGAACTAAGATCCTGCATGCTGCATGGCATGGCCAAAAAAATAAACTTTTAAAAATCAAAAAAATAAGAAAACTCCATAATTACAATTATGTTGATTGTGCTCATATTCCTATTTAATAGGATCACTCAAATTGGCAATGTGATAGTTTGCTTCTTAAATTGACAATACAGATTCTAGGATCAATGTTTCCAATAGTTTCAGCAGGTTCTATAAAATTGTCTCTGCTTGAATCTAGAACACATGAGTCTATGCTGGTCAGAGAAGTTGGTTCCAATTATGCTGTTTATCCATCATGGTCATTTAGATAAAATAAAGCTGTTTCCTCTCCTGTATGGTTTTCTAGATATTCAGGATTCTGTCAGATGACACATGCTCTCTCTTTCCTTGTTTCAGAATTTAAGTTTTACTAGCAGAACAAGAAGAGGCTTTCAATACAGTTGAGAAGATGTAGGATTTTCTCTGTTTTCAGTGCTAGATTCTTTGTTATCACAGAACTCTGGCTCTGTTCAGAATTCTACTTTTAATGGAGTCTTTCAAAGATGACATGTATGATGAAAATAATTCTAGTTCTCAATACTAATACTTTCATATCAGGGGTGAAAGGAAAGTGAAGTCGCTCAGTCATGTCCGACTCTTTGCGACCCCATGGACTGTAGCCCACCAGGCTCCTCCGCCCATGGGATTCTCCAGGCAAGAGTACTGGAGTGGGTTGCCATTTCCTTCTCCAGGGGATCTTCCCGACCCAGGGATCGAACCCAGGTCTCCTGCATTGCAGGCAGACGCTTTAACCTCTGAGCCAAAGTCCTGGCTATCAGGGGTACTTGGTCATAAGGCTTAAAATAAAACACTGGAGTCCATAGAACTTACTAGGAAATGAACTGAATTGCCTGAACTTTGATTTCTAACCTTGTAATTCTGCACATTTCAATTCCAGAAGATTTTTAAAAACTTAACTGATTAATTATAGCTGCACTGGGTCTTCGTAGCTGCACTCAGGCTTTCTCTAGGTGCAGTGAGAGGGCTACTCTTGGTTGCAGTACACGGGCTTCTCATTGTGGTGACTTCTTGTGTTCCAGAGCGTGGGCTCTGGGCTCGCAGGCTTCGGTAGTTGAGGCACACGGGCTTAGTTGCCCTGCGGCATGTGGGATCTTCCCGAACCAGGGATCAAACCCATGTGCCCTGCATTGGCAGGTGGATTCTTAACCAGTGGGCCACCAGGAAAGCCCCTCAGATGATTTTACACTATGTGATATGTTATAGTGTCATTCTTAATTTATGAAGATTAATCACGTTATTTTAGAAAAATGATACCAAATCACAAATAAAACAGTGTCCCAGTATCTTTATGTACACACACACACAGGGGTGGGAAAGATTAGAAGGAATATTTCAAAAGGAAAACAGTGGTAGTTTCTGAGTGGTGGGATTTTGGATAATTTTTATTCTCCTTATCATGTTTTCCCAGAACGTCTAACATGTATGTATAATTCTTTTATAATCAGATAACAGAAAAGAGAGGATAGTATTTTAAAAGAGCTATATTTATGGGAGCTTTTAATAGTTGCCTATTTAATAAGCATACTTTTCATACTTTTTTCCCTGCTTTTTCGCATCAGAAGCCATTCCGAGTTTCTTTTTTCCCTTTTGGCTGCCCAGCACAGCTTGAGGGTCCAATACCCCAACCAGGTATTGAACCCAGGCTCCTGCAGTGGAAGTGCTGAGCCCTAACCACTGGTGTGCACACGCATGCGTGTTCAGTCACTTCAGTCGTGTCCGATTCTTCACGACTCCATGGACCGTAGCCTGCCAGGCTCCTCTGTCCGTGGGATTCTCCAGGTAACAATACTGGAGTGGGTTACCATGCCCTTCTCCAGGGGGATCTTCCTGACCCAGGGATCAAACCTGTGTCTCCTGCATTGCAGACAGATTCTTTACCCACTTAGCCACCTGGGAAGTCCCCCTAACCACTGGACTGTCAGGGAATTCCCAGAAACCATACAGTGTTAAGAGCAAAATTCAAGGATTTCCCTGGTGGTCCAGAGGCTAAGATACAGCGCTACCAATGCAGAGGGCTCAGGTTCCGTCCCTGGTCGGGGAACTCGAGCCCACGTGCCACAACCAAGAGTTCACAGGCTGCAGCTAAGACCTGACGCAGCCATTTTTTTTTAAGGTAGCAAAATCCAGAAAATTTTTTTAAAAATGGTGCATGTTGATCTTTATTTGCTGCATATTTCTTGTTTATTTGTCCCCAAGGAATCATGTGTAGCCTCCCCTTCTTCCTTTCTTGCTTCCCCCCTCAGTGAACCCTTTTCTCATCCTTAGAGTATTTAGAGTTTTCTTTCTCAATTTTCACATGCATGTTGCCTCCAGGGAATTATAGTTTCCTTTACCTTCAACCTTCCTTAACTTTGTTACTTTTTCTTAGTTTTTATTGGAGTATAGTTGCTTTGCGATGTTGTGTTAGTTTCTGCTGTACAGCAATGGGAATCAGCTCCATGTACGCATATATCCCCTCTTTGTCACTAAAGAATTGAGTCGAGTTCCCTGTGCCATACAGTAGGTTCTCATTGCTTACGTGCTCAGTTGTTCAGTCATGTCCAACTCTTTGTGACCCTTTGGACTGTAGCCCTCCAGGCTCCTCTGTCCATGGAATTGTCCAGGCAAGAATACTGGAGAGGGTTGCCATTTCCTCCTCCAGGGGATCATCCCAATTCAGGGATCGAACCTGTCTCTTGAATCTCCTGCATAGGCAGGTGGATTCTTTACCACTATGCCACCTGGGAAGCCCCAAATAGTTTAAAAAGCTGTGCTGAAAGCTGTCTATTCTGTGATGTCTATTAATTTCTTCATTGACCCCAAAGAAATGTGGACTGAGCAGGTGGGGGCACCCTGGGAAAATCCGGGGCCACACTTTATCATTTATTGTTCCATATAGGTTTTAGTATTACTCCATGGTCAATGTCTAGTTTCTGCTGAGTGTTTGCAAGGCTCCCAAACCATGAACTATATTTCTTTCCAGGGAAAGATATCTGAGAATACCA
Organism: Bubalus kerabau; assembly: GCF_029407905.1. Classification (NCBI taxonomy): domain Eukaryota; kingdom Metazoa; phylum Chordata; class Mammalia; order Artiodactyla; family Bovidae; genus Bubalus; species Bubalus kerabau. The sequence goes on along the minus strand of NC_073639.1, from coordinate 67,913,370 downwards.
ACAAGATTCTCTTCAAGGGAAGAAAATGCTTCTTTTATAAATTCATCCATAAACTCAGGGACGTGGGACTTCAAAGAACTTTCATGGACTTGAGGAAAGGCTAAAAGTTTTTATGATATATATCCTCCATTCAAAGCGCTATATATACTGCCATATTCATTGTAACATTACTTTTTTTTGGAATGTGGGTATTCCCATATTAGTTTTTAAAATTTTCAATATATTAAAAAAATTTTTTTTCAAACTTTAAGCCTCTTATTTTGTATCATGGTAGTTTCAGGTGAACAGCAAAGGGACTCAGCCATACATATACATGTGGGGTTTGGGGGAGAATGAATAAAATTTATTTTTATATATTTATTTGGCTGTGCCAGGTTTCAGCTGTGACACTCAGGATCTTTTTCATTGCAGTCTATGGGATCTAGTTCCCTGACCAGGGATCAAACCCAGGCCCCCTGCATTGGGAGAATAGAGTCTTAGCCACTGGACCACCAGGGAAGTCACCTGCAGCATTATTTGTAATGGTTAAGACATGGAAGCAACCCCAGTGTCCATCTATAGATTAGTGGGTAAAGAGAATGTGGTATAAATACACAATGGAATAGTATTCAGCCACAAAAAAGAAAGAAATCTTACCACTTGTGACAGCATAGACGGACCTTGAGGGAATTTTGCCAAGTGAAATAAGTCAGACAAAGAAAGACAGATACTGTCTGATATTACTTACATGTTGAATCTTTTTTTTCTTGAGCTATAGTTGATTTACAATATTGTGTTTGTTTCAAGTATACAGTAAAGTGATTCAGTTATATATATATATTCTTTTTTCAGATTCTTTTCATTATAGGTTATTATAAGATATTGAATATAGTTCCCTATGCTATACAGTAAAATCCTTGTTGTTTATTTATTGTGTGTATACGTATATGTGTGTGTGTATATATATATATAGTAGCATGAATCTGTTAATCCCATACTCCTCATTTATCCTCCGCTTCCATGTTGAATCTTAAAAACAAAACCAAGCAAAAACCCAAGCTCATAGATACAGAGAAGAGACTGGTGGTTGCCAGAGTTGGAGATTGGGAGAAATGGTTGAAAGTGATCAAAAGATACAAACTTTCAGTTATAAAATAAGTAAGTTATGGGGATGTCCTATATAGTATGGTAACTATAGTTAATAATATTGTAGTTATATTTGAAAGTTGCTAAAAGAGATCGTAAAAATTCTCATCAAAGAAAAAAATTTTTATAACTATGTAAGTCGATGGCTGTTAGCTAGACTTTATGGTGACCATTTCACAATGTATTAAAAAATCGTTACCTTGTACACCTGAAACTAATATAATTCTATATGTCAGTTGCACCTCAATTAAAAAAAAAAAAAAGGAATGTGTATGAAGGGGAAAAAATGCAGTAAGCATCCAAGATCTTTTTGCTGTATTTATTGGTCTAATTTATTTACTTATTGTTGGGAAGTAGTAAGAGAAATCTAGCCCTTGCAATTGATTTTTTGCTGAAAAAAATGTATGCAGTTGCATGGCCATTTCTTTCTTCACCTGGAACTCCCATGAGGCAATTAAAACTCTGTGAACTGTTCTAATTCTTACTAGGAGACCATCTAATCCCTAAGGTAATTTAGAAGCGTTATTCTGTTTACTGATATTCATAATTATACACATTCAGTAGTGATTAAGAGGCTGCAGTGGAATAACCAAAAGCTGACAGTCTTCTTGTCATTACATGAAAAGATAGTCCCGCATTTCAGCCGTTGAGCAAATCGGATGCAAAAAAACGTACAATATGATAATGCTCTTATCATTCAAGTTTGATCCTTATCCTTTCCACAGCTGAGACTCCCCCTTGAATTAAAGTATCAGACCTTGCTTTCTTTCTTAATGTATGTTTGATTCAAATTTTGGCTGCCACTGAGTACCATCCTTCAGATGGTTTTCTTGAGAGCTAGAAGCATCATTTGTTTATGGAACAAACACTCATTAAGTTCTACTGGAGATACTGCTGCCTGCTGCTTGCACAGTTAATTTGCTTGTGTGTTTGGGCAGCTAAGAAACAGCAGAGGGCCTGGAAAGGTACCATCTCACCTCGCATTCTCAACGACCCTATTTTTCAACATTTAACAATGCTGGATATAAAGATCTTAATTAAGAAGTAGCCTAGCCATAAGTTTGAGGGATTCATTATAAACCATCAAACATTTGTTTGGAAAGGGTTATACTTGAAATTCCACTTTTTTTTTTTTTTCCTCTTGGTGCCTACAATTTTTAAATATGTAAAGGATTTGGAAGCCTGGATCTTAAGGACTAGAGACATGTATGCTATACTGGATATAGAGTAGGGATCAGAGATTTTTTTTATAAAGGGCCAGATAGTAAATATTTTAGATTTTGTGGACCATTCAGCCTCCTTGGCAACTACTTAAGTCTGTCATAGCAGGAAAGTAGTCACAGACAGACATACACGATAATCATGGCTGTAGCCCAATAAATGCTAATCGACACGGACATTGGAATTTCATACAATTTTCTCACAACTTTAAAAAAAATTTATTCTTTTGTTGCGTCAAAAGCAGGCAGCTGTCTGGGTTCGATCCACGAGCCCTAGTTTGCTATACTCTGACACAGACCATCATAACTGTTTCATTTTTTTGGAATTTTATTGACCGCTGACTGAGCTGCTGTGACTGGCTTCATTGTGAATCTTGCTTTCTCTTTTAAGTACCCACTGATTTTCTCTGGCATATGCTTGCCGTTTGACTCTGCAACCAGAGGCAGTTTCCTCTAACCCATCGGGATAATGATAAAAAGCAGGTATAACATGCAAACAGCAATAAAAAGAGCCATACAGTGACATGAATCATTTTTGAGACTCTAGAAAAGCCAAGCCTATTTGTCCTCACTGGTTTCTCATCAGTATATTCTGGAAGCATCACTAGGTGATATATAGTCTTCATGCAGTTTGCAGAGTCCAAATGGAACTAGAGGTTTTTAGATTTGTACATATGCCCATACATCTTAATCTGCTTAGACTCTCAAGATAGGATCTTTCCCCACTACCTTAGGGAAGAATCCTCTGCTGTTAAACTATTTTATTCTGTCGCATATCTTTTTTAAAAAAATGGCTATAAGATAAATATTCCCCAACTTTCCCGATGACTCTAGATCCCTGGGTCTGAGTTTTCAGTTAACATTTTTTTTAACATAGGCACGAAAGGAATATACATGCAGCCCATAGGGAGTGGGCATGTGGTCTCTCGCTGATGGAGCAAATGTTTCAGACTGTTGTTATTCAAGATGGTTTTTAGTGTCTGTGCCCCGGGAGATGGCCCTCCACTACGGGAGGGTGGGAGGTGACCGGGAGCTGCCCGGCTAAACCAGCAGAAGTGCGGGCTGGATTTCTGGCCTGAACCCAGACGTTTGAGCGCCTCATAGCTCCTCGGGGACCTGACAGGCAATTGTATTATGAAAGCTGACATGCTGAATGGGCCGCTTTTACAGATATTCTTTACCTGTCTCTTTGTGTTAAAGTGGGAGAAAGCCAAGTAGCAGAGGAGAGAGTCGAGGAAGGCGGCAGGGAGCTGGCAGGTGGAATAAAATCTCGGGCGGGTTTCATGCACGGAGCCCAATGTAGACTGCGTAACAAGAAAGGTTTGCACAGAACAAATCTCTTTTGTTCCCCGTCATCTTTAAATGAGTGTCAAAGTAGGCAGGGGGGCTTTGACCGTTAACCGCACAATTTAGCCGGCCTGTTGTGTCCTGCGGGCCCCACCTCCTCGGAGTTTCTCAGATTAGAAAAGAAGACCCCAGCCCCTTATAAATGGGCCATCTCTTGTTCTTTGTGTCCAGACTGCCCGGTGTGAAATCCACAGTGACGTTAAATGTTTTCTAATGAATAATTACTGAAAGGAAATGGAGGACTATATGTGTAATGGATTGTAGCGCATTAAAATGTTTTATTATGGGCACAAAAATGTTGTCCTTCACAAGCACCACGATTGTTGCAAAAGGGCCTTTGTGCAGGACCTGTTTCAATGGATTATCTGCCAGCGTTTCCATCCCAAATGGGAATCAAAGGCCGCCTTTGGCAAACTAATGTTTTTCAAGATGGCAGCCATGAAACACATTTAGTATTTAAAGTTGTGGGGTTTAAAGGAATGTTTGAACTCCGGAGATTTTCTCACTTACTTTCCCCCCTTTTGATTTGGGAAAGGGTAGAGGCTCTCCCCACCCCCACCCCCTCGTCCTGCTCCAGCAGCAGCCGGACGGTCCGCCTTTACCAGACTCTCCGAGCGTGTTTCATACAGACAAGCAGAAGGTCCCAGGCATGGGTGGTTGCCACTTCCTCTGGACTAAATATTATTTTATTTTTTCCTGAGTGTGTGTGGGGATGATTATGAGACTGAAGAGTATCTCAGATGGTGCATTGTGGTGAACTTACTGAGAATCTCCCAGTGGGTTTTTACTGGGGAAACTGTTGGGGTCTGAGTGGCTGTTCAGTGTCGAAGCATTGAGATCCTTAGGTCTGTGTACCAGCTCTAATCGGTTTATGACAAAGCTAACAGGAGTTTCTGTGCTGCTTGAATTGGTGTGGAGATGTCAACTTCAGAGTTTCAATACTGCTTTGTTGCCACTGAGACAACCGCTGTAGCCAGGGTCTTCTCTCTCTCTCCCTGGAATTTTCCTAATATGAATGTTAGGGAGACGAAGGCAAAAATAGCTGTGAATGTCTAATGCTCATAGGTAAAATGTTCCTGGAAGGTGGAACATTCCAAAGTCTTGGGTCATCTACCTTCATGGAGTGGAGGGTGAATGTGTTTGTTCCCTGGAAAAAGTCTCTTTGGTCTTCATGGATGTAGCCAAAAACATCCACAGTCTCAACTTTTTTCCATGAGATTAATTGTATGGAAGTATTGTACTAACAACAACAAAAAGCTAAGCATTTCTCGTCTGTGAATTAAAGATGTTGGCAGAAGTGGGTCTTGCTTACAAGACTGCCTGAAATCCTCATTGGTTTTTAAGCTTTAGGCATGAGAAGCAGCCATAGGATTCTGTGTTAGAGGAGAAAAAGATGCAAGAATCAATACTTTTAAAAGCTGCGACAGAATGTTGATCTTCCTTCCGACACGTGAACATAACTTCCATCCTCCCAGTCTTTCTCTTGGCTTATCCTGTTTACCTGCTGTCTCCACAAGTCTACCTAACTTTCACTGAAGCAAGGCTTTCAGTGACTCAGCTTCCTCAGCTCTGATTTTATAGCAAATAAGTGAAAAATAAACGTGGATTTCCTCAGAGCCACTGCTGCCCTACAGTCTTTATCTTGAGAGGAAACAATTAAGATATGATGTTTTCAAAAGGTTTTTAACTGTGGGCTATAGCCCACACACTGAAAAATGTATAAATAAAAGTGTGTGCATGCATGCTCAGTCACTCAGTCATGTTGGACTCTTTGTGACCCTGTGGACTGTAGCCCACCAGGCTCTTCTGTCCATGGGATTTCTCAGGCAAGAATACTGGAGTGGGCTGCCATTTCCTTCTCCTGGGGATATTCCTGAGCCAGGGATTGAACCCACATCTCCTGCATTGGCACGTGGGTTCTTTACCACCGCACCCACAGGGAAGCCCAAATAAATGTGCGGTTTGATGAATTATCATAAAGCTCACACCCATGCAACCACCATCTTGGTTGCCTCTTTCATTCAACTCCCTTCATACTCACCAAAGTGTGAAAGTCAAAGCGTTAGTCACTCAGTCAGGTTTGACTCTTTGTGACCCCATGGACTGTAGCCGGCCAGGCTCCTCTGTCCGTGAAATTCTCCAGGCAAGAATACTGGAGTAGGTTGCCATTTTCCTTTCCAGGCGATCTTCTCGACCCAGGGATCGAACCCACCTCTCTTGCATGTCTTGCATTGGCAGATGGATTCTTTACCACTTCACCACCAGGGAGTGCACCACCCCTCCCCCAGCCCAGGATTTTAAAGACTTTAAAAAAAAAAATCATTTGCTATGCAAATAAAAATTATACTTCTCAAAAAAATCAGACTAGTTTCACAAAGCGGAAGCATCTAGATGGTGGTACAGAGATGGCATAGTTGTGTGTTCATGTAAATTGGAGAAAAGAACTAGCAAACCTGATACATCACTCTTCAGATCCTACACCTGAGAACAAGCCAAAAGGCTTTGTCGTGCATCTTGAAAAAGGCAGGACTTGGACACGGCAAAAGTCACAGCTGAAACGTGGAGTGACCAGATTCATTCATGATTGTCTTTTGCATAGAGCCGACTGCTTCCGGTTTAAGTTTGGAAAGAGAAAACAGACCCAACGGCCTTTACTCTTTGGCCACCAAAGGCGTTGTAATCCTGTCAGCAAAAAATGAGAGCTTTTACCCACGAGCTACAAGTCACCAAGCAATTGTTGGGGAACCTGCAGGTGTGGCCTTGTTATTTAGTTGATGGAGGGAAGGGACCTAGCGATCGTGAGATTTGTTGAAAGGGCCTTGTTGTTGTTCAGTCGCCCAGTCGGGTCTGACTCTCTGTGACCCGCCGGACTACAGCACAGCAGGTTTCCCTCTGCTTCACCATTTCCTGGAGCTTGCTCAAAAACCGTACGGTTTACAATTTGAGCTCCAGTTTGAGTCAAAAGATCATCTTTTTTCTTCTGGATTTATTAAAATTCTATCCATTATGTTACTGTTATCAAACCTAGGTAATGCAGAGGGAAGCCAAACAAACCAGAAACCTTGGAGTTCGGAGCAGAGAAAGGTTTATTGCAGGGGTATGCAAGAAGACAGGTGGCTCGTGCCCCCCAAAGTCCTTGAAAGGTTTCAACAAAGCAGGTATAAAGGCAAGGTAAGGGAGGGGCATGGTTAGTTGTTGCAAACTTCTCAGTGTAGAAATCCTTTGTTTTTTGCAACTGTCCACATAAGCCAGGTCTTGTCAGTTCACTTCTTTTCACCAAAACTTCCGAAACCTGTGCCCATCATCTTTAGACACAAGTGAACCCAAGGCAAAGGGATCCATAGCGAGTTTTTAGCCAAAGTATAATCTGTCCAGGATAGGGACAGGTTTGGAGAAGTTTGGGGGTCCCCTTTTGTACCTATCAAGTCTAACTGCATAGGGATCTTTGAAGCAGCCCTAGAACTGACTTTGAGACCATTGTAGCTAATGGGTTTATTTTGTGGTTGAAGTAGGATGAGCAAATCTATTCAAGGTTCCAATTTCATTGCCACAGAATCAGAAGTTCCAAATGCAGGACAAATCTGTGGTTCTCACTCAAATGCAGATAAACCTCTTCTAACCTGTTATATACAAAAGAGATGAAGCACCATAGTGGAGCATTGAAACCAACATGGAGAAGCGCTTATTTGCTCTGCAAGAGGCTAAATTGAGTAGAGAGAGAAGAGTGAATTTGGAGTGACAGGTGTGTGTTGAATCCCAGCTGGGTCCCTAACTGGCTGTAAACTTAGTTCTCACTATTATTGGGTTGGCCAAAAGATTTATTTGGGTTTTTCCATAAGATATTACAGAAAAACCCAAATGACCTTTCTGGCCAACCCAATATTACTACATTCATTGTTATTTTTATCATCTACTACTTCTGGAGGACAAACTACCATTTATTTGGTGCTACCTCATATCCTCACAAAAAATCTGTTAAAGAAATATTACGACCTCACATTATATGGCAGCGATCTATTGAGAAGAATCTGTACCTCTGTAGAGTTCCATTGTGCTGCGTTACCTGTTTCCTTATTGGTGAATATTTGAATTTTAGCTTTGTGAGATTGTATATAATAGATTAAATATCTATAAGTGAAATTATTACATAAAAGAATGTGTACTTGGTTTTTAAAATATATTATCAAATTACATTTCATAGATGTTCTACAATATACATGTTCTCTCACCTGTAATAGATGCAAGTAATCATTTGCCACACTCTCATGAGGACTGTGTTCTCAAACTACCTATCAGATTGCCAAAAATGAGAAATGGTATTTTAGTGGCATCTCAATGTATTTTACGGAGAAGGCAATGGCACCCCACTCCAGTCCTCTTGCCTGGAAAATCCCATGGATGGAGGAGCCTGGTTGGCTGCAGTCCATGGTGTCGCAAAGAGTCAGACACGACTGAACGACTTCACTTTCACATTTCACTTTCATGCATTGGAGAAGGAAATGGCAACCCACTCCAGTGTTCTTGCCTGGAGAATCCCAGGGATGGGGGAGCCTGGTGGGCTGCTTATATGGGGTCGCACAGAGTCGGACAAGACTGAAGCGACTTAGAAGCAGCAGCAGCAGCAATGTATTTTAATAGCATTTCTCTTTGGAGTGAGGTTGAGTATCTTTCTCTAATGTTTAAAAGACAAATTTTCATATTCATTTCTGTGAATTGTTGTTTATATCCCTTGTCCACTTTTGATGTGATGCATGTTGAGGGGTGTTGAACTTTTTCTTATTGATTTATGGAAGCTCTTTATATATTAAGGAAAATGAGTCATTTGTCTGATATGTGAATTGCACTTTTTTTTTTCCCCAAAATGTTTTTATCTTTTGACTCTGCTTATGATGCTCTTCCTAGCCTGACATTTTTCTTTGTAGTTGAATTGATCAGTGTTTTCTTCTCTGGCTTCTGAATTTTGTATCATACTTAAAAAGGCATTCCTCTCTTCACCTGTATTTTCTTCTAATATTTTATAATTTTCTTTTTTGATGTTTCAACCTTTGATCCTTCTGGAATTTGTTTTGGTTTCTGTTGTTTTTGATAAGTGTGATTATCAAGACAGTTGAACTTTATCAGATGCCATTTCAGAATCTATGAGATGTGTAATTTTCCACTCTTGATCAACTGATATGATAAGTCTATTATTAATAGATTTTCTAATATGCCTTCCTGGAATAAATCCCACTTGGTCACATTTTACTATCCCTTTATTGTTATATTGAATTCTGTTTACTAATCACTTATTGAGGAATTTGGTATTGCTATACCTAAGTGAGGTTGGCCCAGTTTTTTTAGTACTTTTATTGCAAAATAACATACATGAAGAAGAACATATATGTATAACCTAAAGAATAATAACTATATGTTTTTACCCAGTGTTAGATAAGTACAATCCTTTGTTTTCCTGGTAGTTGAATCACTTGGAATATATCCTCAAGCAGCATATTGCTTAATTTTGCTTGTTTGGGACCTTGGTTAAAATAGAAAGAAACTGCATACGTATGTGTATATTCTTATGTGATTTGCTTTTCTTTGAACAATGTTGTTTATTTGAAATCAAGTCATGTTGATGAGCCTAATTTTCCTTCATTCACTTTCACAACTGCGCACAACATAATAGTTAAATTAAACATCTTTGAATCTCCTTTTCCAGGATCTGAAATGTATTTCCATTTCTTGAAATCTTGTTTTGTGTCCTGGAATGTGTCAAAAAGAGCATGGATGGTTTAGATTTGAATATAAATGGTTTAGATTTGAATCTCTGTCAACTCTACTATCCTTGTGGCAAGCTATTTAACCTCTCTGAGCCTCAGTTTTCACATCTGAAAAATGGGAGTAAAATATCTATTACCTTATAGGGTTGTTGAAAGGTTTCAAATGAAGTCATATATGGAAAGTACTTAAGGCAGTGCGTGGTGCTCTGTAAAGCTCTGAATAACTGTTTGATGTGATTATAGCATTATGTGGTAGTGATAGCCATGTATTTTATTATTTTTAGAACCTAAGGTTTTTTCCTGTTTTGAGGCTTTCCCTGGTGGCTCAGATGACAAAGAATCCACCTGTAATATGAGAGACCTGGGTTCGATCCCTGGGTTGGGAAGATCCCCTAAAGAAGAAAATGGCAACCCACTCCAGTATACTTGCCTGGAGAATCCCCGTGGACAGAGGAGCTTGGTGGGCTGCAGTCAGTGGGTTCGAAAAGAGTTGGACACGACTGAGCAACTAAGCCTGTTGTAGCTGCTGCCTGCTTCTCATGTTTGTCCCTCGCTGCACATAAACAAGAAGAATGAAGATGCTTGGTTACAGGGCATGTGTCCTCAACGTTTACTAGGCTGTGCTGAATTGTTTTCCAAAGCAGCTATACCAATTTACACTCCTATCCACAGAGTTTGGGAATTTCTCTCGCTTGACATTTTTGCTGTCCTATGAGGTTTTAAAATTTTTACCAATGTGTTAAGTATGCATTTGTATTCCACTGGGGTAACAATTTGCATTTAAAACATTTTTATTGTCCATTTTATTCTTCAACAAAATGCCTGCTAGTCGTTGAGTCAGTTGGGTTTCTTTTTTACTCATCCCTAAATTCTCTTTGTGTGTGTGTGTTAGTCACTCAGTCATGTCTGACTCTTTGCAATCCCATGGACCTGTAATGCTCCTCTGTCCATGGAATTCTCCAGGCAAGAATACTGGAGTGAAAAAAAAAAAAAGAATACTGGAGTGGATTGGCATGTCCTCCTTCAGGGATCTTCCCAACCCATGTGTCAAATGCGGGTCTCCTGCATTGCAGGCAGATTCTGTACCATCTGAGCCCACTAGGGAAGCCCCAAATTCTCTTTATGCATTATTTTTTCACTCTGTACCTTTTCTTTTCACTTTCTAAATATCTTTTGATAAACAAAATCTCATTTTCATACAGTCAAGATTGCATGTTATTCCCTTTATAGTTGAGTTTCCCTGGTGGCTCAGATGGTAAAGAGTCTGCCTGAAATGCAGGAAACCAAGGTTTGATCCCTGAGTCAGGAAGATCTCCTGGAGAAAGAAATGGCAACCCACTCCAGTATGCTTGCCTGGAGAATCCCATGGACAGAAGATCTTGGTGAGCAAACATATCACTTCCCTTTATGATTGATATTCTTTTGTATAAATTATGAAGAAACTTTTCCCTACCCCATGGTCATGAAGATAACTTTTACATTTGTTTCTAAAACTTTATAGTTTTGCCCTTCACATTTAGATCTTGATTTTGTGACAGTTTTGAAATCTAATTCACATACCATTCAGGAAATTCACCCTCTGAAGTACACAACTCAAGTTTGTTAGTATATTCAGAGTTGTGCAACCATCACCAAAATCAATTTTAAAACACTGTCATCTTGTTAAAAAGAGACCTTAATGGGGCTTCCCTGGCAGTCCAGTGGTTAAGACTCCATACTTTCACTACAGAGGGCATGGGTTCGATCCTAGTCCAGGAACTAAGATCCCACATGCTGAGCAGCCAAAAATAAATAAAATACATATTTTAAAAAAAGAAACATTTTATCCTATAGCAGTTACTTCTCACTTTCTCTCAACCCCCCTGCCCTTGGTAACCACTAACTACCTTTCCATCACTATAGATTTGCCTATTCTGGGCATTTCATATAAATGGAATCATATACGTGATCTGTTGTGACTGGCTTCTTCCATTTAGCATAGTGTTTTCAAAGTTGACCCATATATGCATCAGTACTTCATTCCTTTCTTTTTTTATATATTGTTTTTAAAAATATTTATTTCTTTTTGGCTGTGTCACGTCTTAGTTGTGACACGCAGGGTCTTTCATTGAGGTGTGCGGACTTTGTAGCCCCGTGGCATGTGAGTTCTTGATTCCCCAACCAAGGATCAAGCATGCATCTCCTGCATCGGAAGGCAGATTCTCCACCACTGGACCACCAGGCAAGTCCCACTTCATTCCTTTTTATTGCCAACTAATATTCCACTGTATCAGATCAGATCAGTCGCTCAGTCGTGTCCGACTCTTTGCCACCCCATAAATCACAGCACGCCAGGCCTCCCTGTCCATCACCAACTCCCGGAGTTCACTGAGACTCATGTCCATCGAGTCAGTGATGCCATCCAGCCATCTCATTCTCTGTCGTCCCCTTCTCCTCCTGCCCCCAATCCCTCCCAGCATCAGAGTCTTTTCCAATGAGTCAACTCTTCACATGAGGTGGCCAAAGTACTGGAGTTTCAGCTTCAGCATCATTCCTTCCAAAGAAATTCCAGAGCTGATCTCCTTCAGAATGGACTGGTTGGATCTCCTTGCAGTCCAAGGGACTCTCAAGAGTCTTCTCCAACACCACAGTTCAAAAGCATCCATTCTTCGGCGGTGCTCAGCCTTCTTCACAGTCCAACTCTCACATCCATACATGACCACAGGAAAAACCATAGCCTTGACTAGACGAACCTTTGTTGGCAAAGTAATGTCTCTGCTTTTGAATATGCTATCTAGGTTGGTCATAACTTTCCTTCCAAGGAGTAAGCGTCTTTTAATTTCATGGCTGCAGTCACCATCTGTAGTGATTTTGGAGCCCAGAAAAATAAAGTCTGACACTGTTTCCACTGTTTCCCCATCTATTTCCCATGAGGTGGTGGGACCGGATGCCATGATCTTCATTTTCTGAATGTTGAGCTTTAAGCCAACTTTTTCACTCTCCACTTTCACTTTCATCAAGAGGCTTTTGAGTTCCTCTTCACTTTCTGCCATAAGGGTGGTGTCATCTGCATATCTGAGGTTATTGATATTTCTCCTGGCAATCTTGATTCCAGCTTGTGCTTCTTCCAGTCCAGCATTTCTCATGATGTACTCTGCATATAAGTTAAATAAACAGGGTGACAATATACAGCCTTGACGAACTCCTTTTCCTATTTGGAACCAGTCTGTTGTTCCATGTCCAGTTCTAACTGTTGCTTCCTGACCTGCATACAAATTTGTCAAGAGGCAGGTCAGGTGGTCTGGTATTCCCATCTCTTTCAGAATTTTCCACAGTTTATTGTGATCCACACAGTCAAATGCTTCGGCATAGTCAATAAAGCAGAAATGGATGTTTTTCTGGAACTCTCTTGTTTTTTCTATGATCCAGCAGATGTTGGCAATTTGATCTCTGGTTCCTCTGCCTTTTCTAAAACCAGCTTGAACATCAGGAAGTTCACCATTCACATACTACTGAAGCCTGGCTTGGAGAATTTTGAGCATTACTTTACTAGCGTGTGAGATGAGTGCAATTGTGCGGTAGTTTGAGCATTCTTTGGCATTGCCTTTCTTTGGGATTGGAATGAAAACTGACCTTTTCCAGTCCTGTGGCCACTGCTGAGTTTTCCAAATTTGCTGACATATTGAGTGCAGCACTTTCACAGCATCATCTTTCAGGATTTGGAATAGCTCAACTGGAATTCCATCACCTCCACTAGCTTTGTTCGTAGTGATGCTTTCTAAGGCCCACTTGACTTCACATTCCAGGATGTCTGACTCTAGGTCAGTGATCACACCATTGTGATTATCTGGGTCATGAAGATCTTTTTTGTACAGTTCTTCTGTGTATTCTTGCCATCTCTTCTTAATATCTTCTGCTTCTTGTTAGGTCCATAACATTTCTGTCCTTTATCTAGCCCATCTTTGCATAAAATGTTCCTTTGGTATCTCAGGTTTTCTTGAAGAGATCCCTAGTCTTTGCCATTCTGTTGTTTTCCTCTATTTCTTTGCATTGATTGCTGAGGAAGGCTTTCTTATCTTTTCTTGCTATTCTTTGGAACTCTGCATTCAAATGTTTATATCTTTCCTATTCTCCTTTGCTTTTTGCTTCTCTTCTTTTCACAGCTATTTGTAAGGCCTCCCCAGACAGCCATTTTGCTTTTTTGCATTTCTTTTCCATGGGGATGGTCTTGATCCCTGTCTCCTGTACAATGTCACGAACCTCATTCCATAGTTCATCAGGCACTCTATCTATCAGATCTAGGCCCTTAAATCTATTTCTCATTTCCACTGTATAATCATAAGGGATTTGATTTAGGTCATACCTGAATGGTCTAGTGGTTTTCCCTACTTTCTTCAATTTCAGTCTGAATTTGGCAATAAGGAGTTCATGGTCTGAGCCACAGTCAGCTCCTGGTCTTGTTTTTGCTGACTGTATAGAGCTTCTCCATCTTTGGCTGCAAAGAATATAATCAATCTGATTTCGGTGTTGACCATCTGGTGATGTCCATGTATAGAGTCTTCTCTTGTGTTGTTGGAAGAGGGTGTTTGTTATGACCAGTGCATTTTCTTGGCAAAACTCTATTAGTCTTTGCCCTGCTTCATTCCGTATTCCAAGGGTGCACTGCATTTTGTTTACTCATTCATCAGTTGATGGACATTTGAGTTGTTTCCACTTTGGGACCATTATGAATAACACTGCTGTGAACATGTCTGTTTGAGTTTTTGTGTGGACACATTTCCATTTCTCTTGGGTATATACCTGAGAAGAACTGCTGGGTCATATAGGAAGTCTATATTTAACCTGTTGAGGAACTGCTAGGCTGTTTTCCAAAGTGACTGCACCATTTTCTACTCTATCAACAATATCTGAAGATTCCAATTTTTCTGTTTCCTCCCCAACACTTGCTATTGCCTGACATTTTGATTGTAGCCATCCTAGTGGGTATGAAGTGACGGCTTATTGTGATTTTGATTTGCATCTTTCTGTTTCATGTCTTTTAATATGTAGATTCTCTTGCAGTGTTCTTCAATAAATAATGAAGAAACTAGATAGTCTGTCCCATAGAGTTTCCTAGTTTGAATTTAGGTGACTACTGATGGAAGTGCTGTTTTTATTGAAGTGTTTCTCATTCTTTGTTTTCCTTTGAACTGGAAATTAGATTCCAGACCTGTGCAGCCTAAACACTAGTCACTAGCCACCTGTGGCTATTTAAATCTAAGTTAATTTAAATTAAAAATTAAGTTTCTCCATGCCATCATATTTCACATGCTCAGAGGCCACATATAGCTCATAGCTGTTGTATTGAACAGGGAAGCTACAGAATATTTTCATCATCTCAGAAAGTTCTATTCTGTTGAAGTGTTGACCTGATCAGATTCAGTGAGGCTTAATCAAGATTAAGCTTTGCATGATTTGAATCCATTGAAATCTGAGATTTGCTTTATGACCTAGGTTGTGGTCAATTTTTATAAATGCTCTGTGTGCAAAGCGTATACTGTGTGATTGTTGGGTGTCATATTACACTTGTGTTAGCTAATTGTTCTACCTAGATTGTCTCTGTCCTACTGATTTTTCTGCCATGGTTTTCTGTTAATTTCTGACAGAGGTTAGTTAAGATCTTTTACTATTGGACTTCCTGAATAAACTGTCGTAGAGTTGACCTTTGAAAAGCATGGGGGGTTGGGGTACTGACCTTCTGTGTAGTCAAAAATCCATTTATAACTTAGGGTTGATCCTCTGCAGAGTCAACCAATCACAGAGTCTGTAGTCCTGCTGAAAAGCATTTACTATTTAAAAAAACTGCATATAAGTGGACCCACAAAGTTCAAACCTGTGTTGTTCAAGGGTCAACCGTATAGTGTGTACATACAATGGAGTACTTTGCAACCCTGAAAAGGAATGAGGAATGTCATTATAAACAGCTCTGAAGGGATCTCCTGGATAGGTTTCCCAGTGAAAATGCTGGTGGAAAAACAGCATTTTGAGTTTGCAAGCATATGCCTAAGAAAGGAGGAAAGCAAATCTTCATGTGTATTTGCTTCTAGTTAAGAAAAGGAACCAGTTTTAGTATTCTAGAGCTTTTGAAATGATTGTTTACAGCAGGAAGAAGGTAATAGGGTAGAAGGGACAAGTATGATAGATCTTTGAATATGCCTTATTTTGTTTTTGGCATCATTAGGTATATTTTACATAATGATAAAATAAAATTTCAAAATCGGTCTCCCCAAATAAAACAATAAAAGTGAACCAAGATAAGTATCTCATTGCTGGTATAGATAGTCACATGGAAATCAACTATTTAAAGGGAGCTTAAAGCACAGTAATGTGCCTATACAAACCCAGGGAAGTACTCTGAAGACAAATACTTTTTTAAATTATTTTATTTGTTTTCTTATTTTTGGCTGCTCTGGGTCTTTGCTGCTCTGCGCGGGTTTTCTCTGGTTGCGGCGAGTGGGAGCTACTCCTCATTGCGGTGCACAGGCTTCGTTGCAGTGGCTTCTCTTTTCACAGGGCGCAGGCTCTAGCCGCACAGGCTTCAGTAGTTGTGATGCATGGGCTTAGTTGCTCCATGGCTGTAGAATCTTCTCAGGCCAGGGATCAAATCTGTGCCCCCTGCGTTGGCAGGCAGAATCTTCTCCACTGTGCCACCCGGGGGTGTCCTGAAGACAAATAACTTTTGGACTTCCCTGGCTGTCCAAGACTCTGCACTTCCAATGCAGGAAGCAAGGGTTTGGTCCTTGATCAGGGGACTAAGATCCCACATGCCGTAGCACAACCGAATAAAACAAAACAAAAAATAGAGAAGTACCTCTTTAGAAAATATTTAAAACGCTCTTTGGTAATCATATTGATGATCGTGTTAGTATTGCTGTGTTGAGACTGTTGTGTGACTTGTGGAATAAAGCCAATGAATAATTATGTCGCTGAACTGGAATTTTACATAGGAGAAAGGGGAAGAGATACAAGTAAAGTAAGTTTAAGTACAAACCCCTTAGTTGTGTATTTAAATTGATAGAATAAACTCATGTATTTTATTTAAAAAAAAATACTTTCTTGGTGTCTCTAATGAAAAGGTTTAGAAACAGTGAGCACCCCTAGTGTCTGATTGTGGTATCTACCACCTCCCCATTGAAAGAAATCGGAGCGCCTGCGGCAGATTCAAGGTCCAGGTTGAGAACACATAAAATAAACCTAAAAGCAACTTGGCATTTTGATAAGCAAGGAAAGCTATCAAAGACTGTTAAGGTCATGTCAAAGGACTCAAGAGCCCACTTAAAAGGTTCCCCCACTGTCCAAAGGTGGGATAATTTTAGCATGTGAAGTGAAAGTTGTTCAGTCGTGTCTGACTCTTTGCGACCCCATGGACTGTACAGTCCATGGAATTCTCCAGGCCAGAATATTGGAGTGGGTAGCCTTTCCCTTCTTCAGGGGATCTTCCCAACCCAGGAATTGAACCCAGGTCTCCCACATTGCAGGTGGATTCTTTACCAACTGAACTATCAGGGAAGCCAATTTTAGCTTCAATAAGAATAAATAATTGCCATGGAATGAAATATATCAAATACAGTTAAACCTGCAACCTCATAATATTAAAAACTCATCGTCCCCTTTGAAAAATGCTATGGAACCAACTCATTCTGAAAACAGGCAAAGCAAGCATTTACCCTGCCTTTTTTCTCCCCAACTGAACCTTGGGGCAACCAAATAGTTGATAAAGTTTCTCTTTATAGAAAGATTCCAGCTAATAAATAAAGAAGTGAAAGAGTTAGAATATTACCATTCTTTGCAGTCTCTTAAGAAAATCTGGATTTAGGCATGTGTATTAGAGCACTGACATCTTAAAACATCAGCCAGACCTTATGTACTTCTGTTGGAAGTCCATTGTACTGCCTATAAAATCTTTTTGCCGGAATGACTCAGTCCTGCATCTGATAAGTCTTCTAGAGCAAACTAGCAGTTTTCAGAAAATGCATGAGAGAGAGAAACATGTTACATGACTCCGTAAGAATGCAATCCACAAAATCCAGAATGTGGGGCATTCTACAGAGCAAATTGTCCATAAAATTCTGTGTTTAAAACTTTTCTTGAAGCATTGGAGGGTTTGGCAACACAAGCTGGACATCCCTG
The DNA here is from genome assembly GCF_029407905.1 of Bubalus kerabau. NCBI lineage: Eukaryota > Metazoa > Chordata > Mammalia > Artiodactyla > Bovidae > Bubalus > Bubalus kerabau. The sequence goes on along the minus strand of NC_073639.1, from coordinate 67,895,771 downwards.
CCTGGTGTCAACCAGCTCACTCTGAGCAGCGGCTGCACGTAGATGGCCATTCACTCACTAGTCTGAGTGAGTCCCTGCTACCTGCAGCTTGACTCAGTCCCAGTACCTTTCCTTTAGGTAGCAGAGTTTGTGATCCCTGCTCTTTGTGTTTGCATAGTAGTATCTCCTAGTTTTATCACCCCAAAGATGGAATTCTTTCTTAGGTATAGCAAAGATCTCTTACTCTTTAATTTCCCTCTTGTTGGTTGTTTATGGTATTAATGTTTTCTTAGCAATAAAGTCTCTTTGGTCAAGATGAAACCCTTCAATTTCTTCATTACCCTTTCTCCTGCTCCAGTATTCATCTCTCTGACCATTCTTGTCAATATCATTAGGACCCTCTAGCTTGTCCATGTCCTTCTAAAGATATTTCGAAATAAACTAGATAAAAGAAATCCAGATTTTAGTACTGAAATACTGCAACAAACAGAACTCCAGGCTGACATGGGAGCACTGTGCTTTGGCCATTGCAAGTTAAAATCATTGTCACATTCTTTAATCTATGAGATTTTATCAAATCTCTTTGGGTCACATAAAGCCCAGGGGCTGAGGGCTGGACTCACTCCAGTAAGCATGTTGCAACTCCCCTCTCCAGGACTGGAATAAGAAAGAAGCTTTGTTAATCTCTGCAACCCTCCACATGCAGAGATCGGACTGCTGTAATATTTGTGGGTGCAGCTCTAGAGATTACTTCAGACTCCAATGCAGAATGAAGAGTGTGCACACTCAGTCATGTCTGACTCTTTGTGACCCCATGGACTGTAGCCCCCCAGTCTCCTCTGTCCATGGGATTCTCCAGACAAGAATACTGGAGTGGGTTGCCATTTCCTCCTTCGGGGGATCTTCAGAATCCAGCCCACTCCCAGTTTCATATGGGGCTTGTTGACTACTCACCAGCAGATTTCTTTTTTGCTTTGTTATGATCCTGTTTCTAACAGTCTAATTATTAATAGTCATGGGGACGGAAGCAAGAACTCACAGAGCTGATACTGCCTCTGGCACTGTTCCAAGAGCTTTCCATGGTCCTGTTCAAACCAATAATCCTATGAAGTAGCTACACTTATGATTCCATTTTACAGACAAGAAACAGACAGGGCCTTGGAAAGCCTAAGACTTTCCCAAGATTATACTACGCGGGGGCAACAGAGATGAGATTTGAACCTGACAGACTCATGTTCCAAAGTCTTTGCATCTTTCATCACTATGCTATACTTATAAAATATAAGTCTCTTATAAGACAGAAGGGGACGACAGAGGATGAGATGGTTGGATGGCATCACCAACTCGATGGACATAAGTTTGAGCAAGCTTTGGGAGTTGGTGTGCTGGAGTCCATGGGATCACAAAGAGTTGAACACGACTGAGCGACTAACCTGAACTGATACGTCTCTTAATCTAAACTACTGAACTGAACTGATAAGTCTCTTTATCATCTTTTTTTTTGGTCAAGCTGAAACCCTTGAATTTCTTTATTACCTTTCCTCCTTCTATACTTATCACTATGCCTCTGTTATAAAAACAAATTTTTTTAATGGGAATATTTGTAATCTACTAGAATGTGTGTGTACTCAGTCTCTTAGCCATGTCTGACTCTCTGTGGCCCCATGGACTGTAACCCACCAGGCTTCTGTGTCCATGGGATTTCCCAGGCAAGAATACTGGAGCAGGTTACCATTTCCTACTCCAGGGGATCCTCCAGAAATTATTTGATCTAAATGCATCGTTTTTATCCTTTGATTACTCCTTATTATCATGATTACGCCTTCTGGCTTCATTTGGCTAGAGTAGGGAGACACCTGGTGGTAATCCAGTTTTTTAAAACTTCTCATTATGGAAAATTTCACACATACACACTGGCGTGCTGCAGGCCATGGGGTCACAGAGAGTCAGGGACACGACTGGACAACAACAACATAAACAGGAGAGAATAATAAATCCCTTCTATACCCATCACCCAGCTTCAACAATTAAGAGCATTCTGCCATTCTGTTATCATCTTCACCTCCATCCACTCTCGATCCTCCACCCCACCCCCTTTGATTATTTTTATGGTTCTTTTCAAAACAGAATTTACATGTATCAAAATGCACAACACTGTAGCCATTTATCTTGACAAATAGATACACCCGGGTAACTCCTAACTGCACCAAGTTAGAGAATGTTTCTATCACTCCGGAAATGTCCCCATCCCCCATAACCAGGCAACAGTTGTGATTTTCACTGTAGATTAGCTTTGCTTGTCCTAGAATGCCATATAAATGGAATCATGCAGCATGCAGTCTTTTGTGTGTGAGCTCTTTTGCTCGGCACAATGTCTGTGTCCTTGTGCACACCTGTCGTTTCTCTTTTGCTGCTGCACCCATTCTATTGTGTAGATGCTCCACTTCTGCGCTCTGGTTGATAGGAACTTGGATTGTTTCCAGTTTGGGGCCATCGTGAATAAACTTGATGTAAACCTTCATGTTCCAGTCTTTTTGTGGACCTATGTCTACATTCCTCTTGTGTAAATACTTCAGAATGGAACTGCTGCATCAAAGGGTAGGGGCTTGGTTAACTTCATTAGAAACTGCCAGACCTTTCCCCAGTGATTCGTCCGGTTGATCTTCCTGCCAGCAACGTGTGAAAGTTCTATCGTTTTACATCCTGGAGAATATCCGATGTTGTCTTTTTCATTTGAACTCTTCTGGTGGCACCTCATTGTGATTCTAAGGGTACATTTCTCTGATGACTAATGACGTTGAGGACTTTTCTACGTGCTTATTGACCATCTGTCCATCTTCATTTGTGAAGTCTTTTGCCCAGTTTCTGTTAGGTCTGAGTTTTTATTTTTTCTTTTAACCAAGCTGAGTATTTTATTCTAGATACAAGTTCGTTGCAGGTATATAACTCAAGAATATTTTTTTGCCAGCCTGTGGCTGGCTGATTTATTTCTTAACAGCGTCTTCTGATGAGAAGGTTTATGTTTGATGAAGTCTAATGGGCATGATAATAGCACGTCATAGGGTCGGAATGAGGATCAATAGAGATAATACTTGTCAAACGGTTAGTGTCATGCTGAAGCAGTGAACGCTGAGTCCCTGGCAGCGCTGCTGGTACTATAGTGACTGCTTTTCCTGTCATTACTTGGATCCCTAACCAGATCATAAATGCTTAATGAAGAAAGCAGAATGTAATCTCTGCTCTCAGCTATCCCCAGGGTCTGGGATCTTGCTATTTCCATACTAGACACGCGATAAACATGACACGATAAGTGAGTTGCTGAGGAAGGTTGTGTTTTCCGTAGAAAGAAGAAGTGAGTCGCAAGCACATCCGTCTGCACGTGGAAGGCGCGCTGACCGCCCGGGACAAGGTTGGGGTGCAGGATTTTGTGCTGCTGGACGCATACACCAGTGAATCTGCTTTTCTGGACAACCTCCGCAAGCGTTTCAGCGAGAACCTCATCTATGTAGCGTAACTCATTTCTCAGCTGTTTTTCCTAGAGTGGTGGTTCCCTTCTGGTCCTTGGCCTTAAAAAAAATTTTTTTTTAATTTATTTAATATGTTTAGCTGCACTGGATATTAGTTACAGCATGTAGGATCTAGTTCCCCGACCGGGGATCAAACCTGGGCCCCCTGCATGGGGAGGGTGGAGTTGTAGCCACCGGACCGCCAGGGAAGTCTCCCGGTCTCTAGTCTTGATGGCTGTGAACGGTATCACTCTAGGCTAACCATCAGAGGGGGCGTGTCCAGGAACCACCGGCGGGTGTACGGTGATCCTTTGTATTCAGACCTTTCCGGCTGCCAGTGCTGGAGACCCACCTAAAGTCAGCCTAAGCCCTGAGAGAGAATCTGTCAACCTATGTAACTTCAGGGTCCAGAAGCAGAGCTCTAGGGTCTAGGATGATGTCTTGAGGACTCTTTCCCATACCTCTGCTTTCTTTTGCCACAGTTTCCTTCTGCAGCAGCCTCTCTGCATGGTGGCAAGGCGGCTGCCAGCAGAACCAGGCCTTTCTTAACACACTAAGTGGGGCCGTCTTGATCACTCGGTTGTTTGTCTGTCCGTGCCAGCTAGGTTCCATGACAGTGGAGACATCCCCCCCCACACACACAACCTGACTTATTTATTGTGTTGTATCCCCGGTACTGAAGGGGCACATGGGGGTCATAGCACATGATGGTCTTTTGCCAGAGCCGTTTGCACCCTGGAATTCCTCACTAGTGCTTTGGTCTGTTCCTCTAGACGTATATTGGGACCCTCCTTGTGTCTGTGAACCCATACCAAGAGCTGGGAATCTATACTCTGAGCCACATGGAGCTTTATCGAGGGCTCAGCTTCTTTGAACTGCCACCGCATGTGTAAGTAGCAGCCATGGCATCAGCAATAGAAGTATTTTTCTCTTTCTGCCTCTCTTTCCTCCCCCCGCTTCACCACATATGTCCACCTATTACCCACCCACCTACCCATCCATCCACCCATCCATCATCCACCCCATCCATCCATCCATCTATCCACTTTCCATCCATCCACTATCCACCCATCCACTTGTCTACTCATCCATCTATCCACCCACACACTCACCCACATACCCACCCACCTATCCATCCACCCATCCATCATCCACCCCATTCATCCATCCATCTACCAATCCTAATCATCCACTTGTCTACTCATCCACCCATTCACCCACACACCCATCCACCCATCCGTCATCCACCCCATCCATCCATCCATCCATCTATCCACTTTCCATCCATCCACTATCCACCCATCCACTTGTCTACTCATCCATCTATCCACCCACACACTCACCCACATACCCACCCACCTATCCATCCATCCATCCACTAGTCTACGCATCCACCCATCCACCTACACATCCACCCATCTACCCATCCATCCATCCATCCATCATCCGCCCCATTCATCCATCCCTCTACCAATCCTAATCATCCACTTGTCTACTCATCCACCCATTCACCCACACACCCATCCACCCATCTGTCATCCACCCCATCCATCCATCCATCTATCCACTTTCCATCCATCCACTATCCACCCATCCACTTGTCTATTCATCCATCTATCCACCCACACACTCACCCACATACCCACCCACCTATCCATCCATCCATCCACTAGTCCACGCATCCACCCATCCACCTACACATCCACCCATCTACCCATCCATCCATCCATCCATCATCCACCCCATTCATCCATCCATCTACCAATCCTAATCATCCACTTGTCTACTCATCCACCCATTCACCCACACACCCATCCACCCATCTGTCATCCACCCCATCCATCCATCCATCTATCCACTTTCCATCCATCCACTATCCACCCATCCACTTGTCTACTCATCCATCTATCCACCCACACACTCACCCACATACCCACCCACCTATCCATCCATCCATCCACTAGTCCACGCATCCACCCATCCACCTACACATCCACCCATCTACCCATCCATCCATCCATCCATCATCCACCCCATTCATCCATCCATCTACCAATCCTAATCATCCACTTGTCTACTCATCCACCCATTCACCCACACACCCATCCACCCATCCGTCATCCACCCCATCCATCCATCCATCTATCCACTTTCCATCCATCCACTATCCACCCATCCACTTGTCTACTCATCCACCCATTCACCCACACACCCATCCACCCATCCGTCATCCACCCCATCCATCCATCCATCCACGTATCTACCCATCCATCCATCCACCCACTCATCCATCCATTCATATACCCATCCATCTACATTCTTGATGCATGCTCATTAGATTCTGTACCTCACTTAAATTACTCCCTTCTTCTGAAATAAATCTTTCAACACAATAGAAAACATCAGCAGATCATTATCAAATCTCATTTTAATTGTAATGAAAAGTAGAATCTTCGAATGACAGCTGTAGCTAGAGTTACCTTCTCTGGGAAGTGGGTTGCTATAGTGCCACCTACTGGTGCTTGAATATCCTGCAGCTGAGAAGAATGCCGGTGACTAGGAACTTACCAGGACTGGAGACCCGTTAAGAAAAGCAATATTCGGCCTGGTCTGTATGTGACTCTCGGGCTTTGCTGAATTTCCCTCTTCTCCTCCTTGGTTGACTTTTGGGCTATTATTTAGGGTCTTGCTTCCTTTTTCTTGATGATTCACCTATTCCACTCCCAAGGCATTTATAAATCTTTCTGCCTCACCACCACTAGCGATTACAGAAATACTCAGCTTTCAAACGGCCACATCCTAAGAGTATACCCCGGGAAACCTTCATGCTTCAGTTTCTGATCTTGTAAAGCCTTTATCGTAGTATCTGATCTTGTATTTAAAGCCTCTATAATAGTGCCCTAAACTTCTGTTTTTAAAACAGAAGTTTTTAATATTTTTTTGTTTCCTATCTCTATATATTTAGTATTTTAGGTTTTGAAGGAAAAAAATGAGCTCTTATATCTGTTACATTATTTCCACCTACATTTAATAGAACATCTCTTGGAGATGTAATTTAGTACGTAGATTATTCTAATAAGAAATATTGATTTTTTTAATTGGTAAATTCTGAAAAACTTTTTTATTCCTGCCCCAAGTCTTCACTTTAACTTTTCTACTATTAGAGTTTGGGGGCTTCCCTGGTGGCTCAGATGGTAAAGAATCCACCTGCAATGCACGAGACCCAGATTCCATCCCTGGGTCAGGAAGATCCCCTGGAGAAGGCAATGGCACCCCACTCCAGTGTTCTTGCCTGGAGAATCCCATGGACAGAGGAGCCTGGCGGGCTACAGTCCATGGGGTGGCAGAGAGTCGGACACAACTGAGTGACGAATACACATTAGAGGTTTGCCATCTAGTGGGTAATGGTGAAGATTTGCTAGCTCTCTGAGCTAAGTGCCTGGTGCCACAGTCTGGATGTGGCTTCTGAGAGTCCGGGTAGTTTGTCCTTCTGCTCTGATGGGCATCAGAGCCAAGGGAAGTAGTGTTATAGTCATTTCCACTCCTTCTTTTAAAAAATTGCCTGGTCTTTATTGCAGCTACGTGAGATCTTTAGTTGCAGCCTGAACCGTTAGTTGCGGCATGTGGGATCTAGTTCCCTGGCCAGGGATCCAACCCGGGCCCCCTGCATTGGGCTCTCAGAGTCTCAGCCACTGGACCGCCAGGGAAGGCCCTACTCCTTCCGTTTCTCTCTCACTCCTTCTCCAGCTATGCCATAGCTGACAACGCTTACCGCATGATGTGCTCTGAGCTAAATAACCACTTCATCCTCATTTCTGGAGAGAGCGGGGCAGGGAAAACAGAGGCCTCCAAGAAGATCCTCCAGTATTTTGCAGTGACCTGCCCGATGACCGAGTCACTGCAGATAGCCCGTGACAGACTGCTGTTCTCCAACCCCGTGCTGGAGGTAAGTGATCTTTAAGGACCTAGAAAGGGGAGTTCCAGGGAAGTCACTAAGTAAGAAGAGCCTTTGCTTGGGTGGGTCGGTCAAAATGGGCAGGTCTGGGAGTTAAGAGAACAGATTACATGGGTAGTACAATTGGTCCCTTATACATGAACAAATTGCAATCTGATAGAGTGTTCCTAAGTCCAATTTGTTTATAAGTCCAACAAAGTTTGCCTAGGTACCCAACTAACACAATCAGCTATACAGCACTGTGCTATAATAGGCTTATAATGCTTTTCACACAAATTATACATAAAAAATAAATAAACATCTCTAGGCTTATAGTACGGTACCTTGAAAAGGACAGTAGTACAGCAGCTGGCATCCGGGGGCTGGCATCGAGTGAACAGGCAGGAAGAGGTACTGACTGGTGAGGGGAGAGGAGGTGGGACATGGTAGAGCTGAAGGATCATCAGCAACAGGAGATGGAGGGCAGGCTGCAGTTGAGACGCGCACTAACTCACTCGACTGGACAGCAAACGCGTGTTTGCATCTTTGAAAGCTCACACCTCGAAGGTTCGTACATAGGGGACTTACTATACTATTAGTATACAGTTAATTGTGTTGGTTGGGTACCTAGGCTAACTTCGTTGGGCTTACAAACATGCTTTCAGAACAGAGCTTGTTTGGATGTAGGGGACTTACTGTATCATGATGAAGGGTGTGACCCTGAAGCCCAGCAGGCATGGAGACTAAGCCCAGGGTGATCACATACCAGCAAGCTTCTTCATATCATTCATATCCTGGAGCCAGTTCCCCATCTGGAAAGTGGGCCTATTCATAGTACCTGCCTCTTAGGAGGTTTTGAAGATTAAACAAGACAAATGCAAAAAAAAAAAAAAAAATGTGATTTGTAGCTCAGTGGGTAAAGAATCTGCCTGCAGTGCAGGAGACCCAGGCTCGATCCCTGGGTTGGGAAGATCCAATGGAGAAGGAAATGGCAACCACTCCAGTATTGTTGCCTGGAGAATCCCATGGACAGAGGAGCCTGGCCGGCTACAGTCCATGGGGTCGCAAGAGTCGGACACAACTTAGTAACTAAACCATCATGCATAAAAAGCACACAGCAGAATTAGTAAGTGCTAAAAATAATACTCTATTATTCATTAATATTTTTATTAATTAAAATCATCTTGATTATTATTTTTACTACTATAATTCTCTGACTTGTTGGATGATTTTGAATATGTTATTTTCTCCTGTGTTTTTGTTGCTTTTTGTGTAAAAGGCATTTATGGTTGAAGGGATTTTCCCAGTAGACCTTTGGGCTGAACAGTTTACATCTATATTTTAGGAAGATGTCTGCAGATGGGGGCCAGCAGTGATGCCTTCTAGAACAGCCAGGGCCGAGGGTCCTACCTAGCTCTCCTTGCGTGCGTGCTAAGTCAATACAGTTGCTACAGTCGTGTCCGACTCTTTGCGACCCACCAGTCTCCTCTGTCCATGGGATTCTCCAGGCAAGAATACTGGAGTGGGTTGCCATGCCCTCCTCCAAAGGATCTTCCAGACTCAGGGACCGAACGTGCATCTCCTGTGACTCCTGCATTGCAAGCAGATTCTTTACCACTGAGCCACTAGGGAAGCCCCAACTTCTCCTTAGGCCATTTCTAATCTATTCCTAGAATGGATTCTAGAGAGAAGATATTTTTCCCTTCTTTTCTCTGTGTCCAACCCCAATATTTGGCATCAAATACTCTGTAAATAGTGATTTCTTCTTAGCAGATAAAGTGGCTTCCATTCCTGGCTCCCCTTTCTCTCCTCCAATGAGCTTGTCATTCAGGGTCAGGAATTCTATGAACAGGAGAGCTTCAGTGTCAGCGAATGACAGATGGGTTCAGTGTCCCCTCCCTTTGTATTCCAAGGCTTTTGGAAATGCCAAAACACTCCGGAATGACAACTCCAGCAGATTTGGAAAATACATGGACATACAATTCGACTTTAAGGTACACTGACGTTCCTATTACCGCTTCCCGGGGACCCCTTAACTTGAGAGCAACAGAAAGTCAACTCAAGGCACCTTAAGAGAGGAAGGGTTTCTTCTTGGCTCAAATAGTTGAAAAATTTAGGGTTTGCAATAGTTTTAGGAAATGCCAATGAAGACCATGATGACAGATCATATGAGTATGTGGGCAAAAATGAAGAAGTCTGGTGAGACCAGATGTTGGCAAAGACGTGGATCATGAGTTCCAACACACAGCTGGTGGCAAGGGTGTACGTTGGTCAAACCCATTTGGAAAACAGTGTATCATGTTGGGGTGCTGAAATCACATGATCTAAGGTGGAGCCATTCCACTCCTGGAAATATTCCTGTAGATGGGTAAGCATGGCCTCAGCAGTGCTGCTCATGAAGGTAAAGGGACTGGAAAGAACCAACATATCTGGCCAGGATTGGATGCCCATCAACAGGAGAAGGGCCCAACTGTGGGGTGCTCACACGATGAGACGTTTTATGGCAGCAAGAACATGTGAATGCCAGCTGCATGCAACCTAGACAGGTCATGAGAGTGTACTACATGTCAGTGAGATGCCATTTCTTACAAAGCTTGAAAAGATTCCAGAGTAAACAATCTATTGCTTAGGCGTACATGACTTTATGCCATGAGTTGGCAGACTTACATGACAGGGTCTTGGGCTTTGTGGACCGTACAGCCTCTGTCCCAACTACTCAGCTCCACTGCTGTAGTATGAAAGGAGCCAGAGAAGATATATAACGTATTGTACACAGAGTTTAAATGGGGGCTCACGCAAGTAGGGGGGGTAGGCAGAGTTCTCAGGGACATGTAATTCCAAGTGACACCTTAGGCTAGAGAATAGTAGCTGGCTGAGCGTTTAGTATAGATAGTGATGAAGCCAGACTGACTAAGGATTTCCCAGAGGCTGGAACGTGGGTTTCTGGTCATGCATGCACAGACTTTGAAAAAATTTTAATAGCATACATATTTTTAAGGTTTTTTTTAGAATCCAACACATACTAAAAAAGGAGACTGCTCATGGCCACAGCTCAATAAATTTTTCCATTTGAATCTACTTGTGTAACCACCACTCATCTCAAGATATTAACATTTCCAACACCTTGAAATTTCTCCTACCCATCTCTGACAAATATCTGCACACCGCTTCCCAAAAGTTATCACTGTCCTGGCATCTATAATCACAGATTCATTTTGCTCGCTCTTGAGCTTCAGAAAAAATGGAATTATATAGTTGTTCTATTTCATGTTTGGCCTCTCTGAATCAGCATGTCTTGTAAGATTCGACTGTGTTGCTGCATGGAGTTGTTCATTTTTTGATTGCTCGACTTTTATCCCTGTTTAGCTGTTCTCCTGTGGTGGATGTTCGGGCTGTTTCCAGTCTGGGGCTAGCTATTGCAAGCAGTGCTCTGAACATTCTTGTACCTCTTTTAGGAGATATAAGCACTCATTTATGCCGCGTGTATACCCAGAAGTTGCACTGCTGGGTTCTTACCAGCAATGTTATAACTGAGTTCCAGTTTCTCCACGCCCTTGCCAACACTTGGTATTGTCAGTCCTTTAAATCTTAGGCATTCTGATGGCATATAGTGGTTTCTCTGGTAGGCTGCCATCTACAGGGTCGCACAGAGTCGAACACGACTGAAATGACTTAGCAGCAATTTTAATGAAGTTTTGCTCATTGGTCCCTTAAAGACCCTCTTGTATATTAAAGTCTTTTGCTCATTTTTAATTGGGTAATTTTTTCTCATTGATTGGCAAGTGTTCAATATATGTCATGGAATACAAATCCTTCATTGAATATATTATTTAAAACAATAATTAAGACAATAATAATTAATATTGACATAAGAATATATTGACATTAAGAGGCTGATGACCCAGAACAGAGGCTAGAAGCAGCCCAGCTCTCCTTACCTATATGGTCACCAGACTTATGACCAAAGCACCACTGAGATTCAATATCGATCAAATTGTCTTTCCAATTAAATGGTGGTCAACTGGAAATCCATATGGATAAAGAGAACTTTGGCCTCTGTTTCACTCCATAAACAAAAATTAAATCACGATGTATCATAGTCTTAAACATGGATGGTAAAACAATTGATTCTAAATGAAAAACAGAAAATATCTTCATCACCTTGGGGGGTTAGGAATAGAACCCAGAAAACGTGAATCTTAGAAGACAGATAGATCAGGTTGATTCAGACTCACAATTTCAGTTCATCAGGAGACACCAGTAAGAGAGTGGCCTTGATTGTTGTCTTGGCTAGATTTTTTTGTTCTCTTTTGAAGGGCATTCCCGTAGGCGGGCATATCATCAGTTACCTGATAGAAAAGTCTCGAGTTGTCTATCAGAATCAGGGTGAGCGGAATTTCCATATCTTCTACCAGCTGCTAGAGGGTGGAGAAGAGGAGCTCCTTGCTTACCTGGGACTGGAGCGAGACCCCCAGCTGTATAAATACCTCTCACAGGTTAGAAGGACCATAACCTGTCTCTGGTGCCCCTTTGGCGGTGAGGGGTGGGGTGGTGTTAGTTCTATGGGATGTTCAGTAACTTTCTCATGGCCACGTTACCGGATCCTGCTGCCACAGTGCCTTTGGAAATGGCTCAAGCATTTCACCAGTACTATTTTGATTGATTTCATGATCTTCTGTGACTTTGGCAAACTTGGTGCCTGCGTTTTGCAGTACATTCGCACTGTTTCCAAACCTCTAGGTGTTCTTTAAGGTCTGACTTAAACTAGCCCTGTCCTTGAAGGGGAGGGAGTGCATGGTGCTGGTTGTGTGGGAGGGATATTTGGGATGTTGCAGATTTAACATTCCAGTTCACTGGTGAATATTTTCATGGTATGACACCTTTGTTTTTGCCGTGCAACAAGGAACTCTTTTAAAATGATGAATCTTCAGGTAATCGGGAAAAATCTGTACTACAAAAGCAAAATAACAGTAAAAAAAAAAAAAAAACCCTCATGTAGAAGATTTTCCCTTTAAATTGTGACATTGGTAGTCTGTTACTTATTTAAAAGACAACTTCTAGACCTGGTGGGAAAAGTCTTATCACACCTCCTGTATCATCTGTATTTCTCTAGATACAAACTTTTATTTCCTTCAGGGAAGATCTCCTTCTATCTAATCCTGCCTTGCAGTTTTTGATGCTGGTTACTAAGTGTATCAAGATTATTTTCTTGAATTTAAACACTGTCATTTACTGTATATTTTGGTAGATATCTATTGAGATAAATGTCTTCAATTTATTCAGCAAAAATGGCAGGAAAGCCTACTTTAAAAAACATACACACAGAAAGATATAGCAGATTTTTGTAAACAAAATTCCAAATTTGAAAAAAGCTGCAGTTGGCAAATCATCAGGTGCTAGACAAGTAGAATAAAACCTGTTTTTTCACAGCTCAGAACATTATAGAACTAGCTTTTTAATGCTCGCAGAGAAAAATTTTGACACCTAACTGTCCTTATGAAAATGCTGTTAAGCGGCCCAATTCTGTGTCAACAGGGTCGCTGTGCCAAAGAGTCATCTGTTAACGACAAGAATGACTGGAAAACTGTTTCCAATGCCTTTTCTGTCATCGATTTTACTAAAGATGATCTTGAGGTATGAGCCCCTCGAGGGTGGAGCTCCCTGTGGTCAGGCTTGGGGTTGAGGAAACCATCCTGGTTTCTTGGTAATGACACAGAGTTGCCAGAGGGAGCAAATAAAGACACAGGATACCTAGGTACACTGAATTTCAGATAAACACTGGCTGGGTTTTTAGTAGAAGTATGTCCCAACATTGCATGGGACAAGCTTCCTGCTAAAAAAAAATTAGACATTGCTCACCAACACAACATTGTGAAGCGTCTTTACTCCAATATAATTTGTTTTAACTAAAAAGAATTAGACATTAGACATTGCTTATTTGAAATTTGAATGTTAGCTGGGCATTCTGCATTTTATCCATATTTCCCCAGTATGGGATGCCAGCAGGGAGTTGTGTTTCTTCTTCCTCTCAAACCCAGTCTCAAATATTTAATCCCCTAGAATGCTAGGAATATCATTTATTTATGCTTTTTATATTGGAACAAGTTGGACCAAATTGTAGGATTTATAAACATTTTGTTTTTACACCTTTTGTCTTATTTGGGGGGTGAGGGGGACTGTGAAACTATTGACTTTTTGAGGACCAGAATACAATTTAAGAAAAATTTACATGTGTATGTGTGTATCTGGGGCCATGGCATTTGAACACTGGATGGCTTATTGGCAGGGGACAAAGGGAGATACCAGCATAGTGGTATCCCATGCTGGACATAAGTGAGGGAGCATCCTGCCCTCCACTGAAGTTCCTTCCCTCTTCCCTTAATATCAGAAGTGGATAAGAGCCCACAGGGCCAATTTCTGGGAAAGGATCTGTGATCTCCAGTCTGGAATTAGGGGTGCGGAGTGGGGACGGGTATCCCCCGGGTACCACCTCTGATGACGTTTATCAATTAGGCAGCCGCCGTCTTCTCTCCCTGCCCTTCTCACCACTTCCCACATTCCTAGAATCTCTTTGGAATTATTGCCAGTGTCCTGCACCTGGGGAACATTTGTTTTGAAGAGAACCAGCAAGGCTGTGCCTCTGTACCAGACACTCACGAGATCAAATGGATCGCCAAGGTGATGGTCCACTTTGGGAGAGTGGGGGTGGTGGGCAGGAGAGGCCCCAGACCCTGTCAGAGATGGAGGGGTGGGGGAGGAGAGCAAGACAGCTGGGTGCCCATGTCCCAGGTGGCTACCATCTCGTTCTCCCACTTGACACTGGTTAGGAGGTGGGCAAGGGAGCGAGTAAAAGCCAGTCAGTTGAAAGACCAGATATGGGCTGTGCTTTGCACAGATATGATCTGTGTTGCACCAGAACACAATTAGCAGGTGGGAAAGGTGAACCTGAGCCTGGAGACACCACCGACTTTTTACTAGGGGGTCAAGCTGGGTTACTGAATGGCATTTTGTTTTCCATTTATTCAGCTCCTAGGGGTCGACCCATGGGTCCTTCTGGAAGCTCTCACCCATAGAAAGATTGAAGCCAAAACAGAGGAGGTAAAAATGGCTCTAGTGGGGAATGTGCCCACCCTCCCCGCTGCTGCTGCCAGTAGGATGGTGAGGGGAGGCCAGACTCCTGGATCCTGCCCACCAGGTCCTGTGTGGTCCAGCTTGTCAGCATCTCCGGCCTTAACCTCCCTCATCTCCCAACATCCCACCATCACAAGCTCTTCGTGCTTCACGCTTGCCCTGCCTTCCCTCCATGGGGTCTTTGCATAAACTGTTCCCTCTGCGGCAACACCCTTCCCTGTGCTTCACCTAGTTAAATCCTTTCCATCCTTCAGTTCCCAGGGATCACTTCCTCAAAGACCCTCCCCTGCTCATCCCATCCCTTCCCTAAAGCACCATGTGTATCTCCGTATAGCGCTTGTCACTTTCAGCTTCAGGACTGTGATGCTTCTCTGTGTGATTTGTTAAATGTTGTGCTGTGCTCAGTCACTCAGTCTTTGCGACCCCATGGCCTGTAGCCCCCGCCAGGCTCCTCTGTCCATGGGATTCTCCAGGCAAGAATACTGGAGTGGGCTGCCATGCCCTCCTCCAGGGGATCTTCCTGACCCAGGGGTCGAACCTGCGTCTCTTATGTCCACAGCATTGGCAGGCAGGTTCTTTACCCGTAGTGTCACCTGGGAAGCCCTGACTTGTTGAATGCCCTCTGCCAGATATGAGCCCACAGAGGCTGAAATTCTTTGTCTTGGTTGAGGCTGTATCTCAGCACAGTGCCTGGCACTCAAGGAACAGCACAGGCGGGAGGTTCCTCCCCCATCAAGTAGCCTTCTCTAGTCATCTTTATTTATTTATTTGGCTGTGCCAGGTCTTCATTGCAGCATGTGGGATCTAGTTCCCTGACCAGGGATCGAACCTGGGTCCCCTGCCTTGGGAGCACAGTCTTAGCCCCTGGACCATCAGGGAAGACCACCCCTCTCCCCCAGTCATCTTTAAACCTGGGTTGAAAACTCTGAGGGCTTTAAAAAAATTTTAACCTCTGTAATGATGAGCCTGTTGTTCTTCCCAGGTGATATGCCCATTGACACTAGAGCTCTCTGCCTATGCTAGAGACGCAATGGCAAAGGCAGTTTATGGGCGAACATTTACTTGGCTGGTGAACAAAATCAATTCCTCCTTAGTGAACAAGGTTGGTCCACGCATACTGTGTGCCCTGTGCTCTTTAACATGGCCGTGTTTTATAACCAACACCTTTGAAGAATTTGTGAGAATTGAACGTAAGCTCCTGGTGGGCAGAGATACTGTCTTTTCACGTCTGCATTTCCAGTCTCCAGCACACAGTAGGCTCACAAAAATGCACTGACAAATGATCTTATCCGTGTGTCCCCAAGTCTGGGATGCACAGCATTTGAAGTGCACACAGAACCTTTTCATTTTAACAGTAATATATTTTAATGTGTATAAGAAAAAAAGACAGCTCCTTTGAACTCACCCTAAAGGCATATTTCCTTTTTAAGCAGAATTATTTAAATTAAAAAGGGAGCTGATGCAAAGCTGGAAGCTGAGGCAATGATATGAGGGCAACGGGGTGCATGGATGTGGTGAGACTCATGGAGGAAATGTGCAAAGGATGGATTTGAATACATTGACTCAGCGCATCATACAGAATGCTACATTGTGTCCCTTAAGAAGAAAAGTCATATTCTCCTTCAATAGCCATCCTTGCCTGACAGCACTTGGCCCTCTGTTGAAAATGATCCAAAATATCTGCTTTCTCTCCAGGGTGAACATCTTCTTCCTGATGTCAATAGCTTCCTTCCTTCCTCCTTCCCTCCCTTCCTCTCTCCATCTCTCTTTTTCTTTCCCTTCCTCTTCTCTTCCTCTTTCTATCTTGCTCTGCTTTTTTTGGACTGAATGTGGGCTTTGGGGGCTGAGGAGGGCTGAAGCAAGGAAGTGAATCAGAAGGGGAAGGTCAGTCTCTCTACTCTGATGATGAATATGAAAGCCGGGATGGGACCTAGGGAGGCTGCAGGCAGGAGGAGGCAGGCTGGGAATATTATCTCCACCCTGTTTCTTCTGAAAGCTGTTGTTGGAGAGATGAGATTTATAGCCACATCCCAGATTCAGGGGCAGTTGCCAGATATTGAGTGTTACAAAGTAAATAACCTCAATGATTAATGGTGTGTGTTACTTTGACTAGGACTTTACTGGGAAAACTGTGATTGGATTGCTGGATATCTATGGGTTTGAAGTCTTTGACAAGAATGGGTGAGTTTGTTTGATTTCATTGTGATCCACTGGTTCTTCATTTTCCTTTAAGGTCTTAGTCTGGTTTTATGGCATTTCTGATGTTATTGAAACTCATTTTCCTGATCCTAGAAATTCTCCAGGTTTGCATAGCCCCTGCCTCATAAACTTTTCTAGAACCAGAATAGCTATTAAAAATGCAAATGTCTTTTACTTTGACTCTTCTTATCAGTTTATTAAATTATTTGTTTAATAAGGACTTCAGTTTTCTGTATGGAAAAAGCATCCTTAAAAATAAGTAAATATAATTTTTTGGAAAAACTTGGTCTACTCACGTAGCTTTAGTTACTTAAATCTTTTGCACCTCCAGTTTTGAACAGTTCTGTATAAATTACTGCAATGAGAAACTCCAGCAACTGTTAATTGAGAGAACCCTAAAAGCGGAACAGGCAGAATATGAAATGGAAGGTATAGAGGTAAATGTTTCAATGTTTTCTCCTCATTTGATTTCTTAACTAAGCAAAAGACATTTCCGTGAGAAATATCATTTCATTGGAGGTTTTTCCTGATGAGTACTAAGAATTATTTTTTCACTCCTTCTCTGCTTGTTTCCTGGGAAATTATTTTGATATTCAGTAAGTATTCTTTTTGAAATGTTAGAGATAAAAATCAGAAAAGAAAAGTTGGACAATCAATTTAAAAGAAATATATTTGATGCTCAATCTTAATCCTTCCTGGAGAATTCTTTCCTCAATGTCATTTTAGTGGGAACCAATTCAATATTTCAACAACAAGATCATCTGTGATTTGGTAGAAGAGAGACACAATGGAATCATTTCCATTCTGGTGAGAAAATTAACATTGTCTTGGGGCTCATTCCATGGTATCCTCAATACTCAGAAGATCTTTTCCCTGGGCTTACAGAGAGTTAAGAGTGAAATCCACTGTATTATTGAAGGATGCAAGTTGAACTCTTTTGCTGAATTTTCGCTCTAAGTTTTAGACTGAGCTTTCCCCTCTTATTCAAATTCATCTATGGTTTGCCATAGATGGATTCAGAGAGCATAGAAATGTTGCTTTGTAAGAATTGTCTCACCAACCTGAACCCAGTTTTCTTGTTGTTGTTTTAATAAAAGCTACAGGGTTGATTCATTAAAAAAAATATTTTATATTAGACTTCAGTGCTAGTTTCAGGTATACAGAAAGCGATTCAGTTACATAAATACATATATCTATTCTTTTTCAAATTCTTTTCCCATTTAGGTTATTATAGAATACTGAGCAGAGTTCCCTGTACTACACAGTAGGTCTTTGTTGATTATCTGTTTTAAATATCGTAACATGTATATGTCAATTTTGATTCATTATTTTTTAAGCTTTATTTCTCAGTTATGTTACATATTATGGGTCTGTAAGTGGTGGGTGTAGAAGACGTTCTCTGCTTCTGTCTTTTGGCCATACTATTTGGCATGGAGGATCTTAGTTCCCTGACCAGGGATTGAACCCATTCCCCCTGCAGTGGAAGCACAGAGTTCTAGCCGCTGGACCACCATGGAATTCTTTTGATTCATTTTTTTTTTTAAAGATGGTCATTTAAATGTTATTACTGTTGAGGACCCAAAATAGAAAGTAAAAACAGTTTGTGAACTGGGGAAGGTTAGACTTAACTAGTTTTATGACTTGCTTTTTCTGAAGGCTTTGCTCCTCATTAAAGAGGGTTTGTTGTTGGCCAGCTGGCTAAAACTGGTTAAGAGATACCGAAGTTGAGTGTCTCAGCTAGTTATGGAAGCTGCAAAGTGTCCCTGGGAAGTCTTTGGAAATAGACGTCAGATAGGTGGGAGAGCTGACTTTTCATGGAGTTTCTAGTCCCTCTGGTTCCATGGTTCCTTAATCAGATTTGATACGATGATTACCCCTTCCGCCCCCTGGAAATGTTGACCCAGACTTGTGCACAAGATGATATATTTCAATCCACTGCATTTTGCCATAGCTGCTGGGAATTCCATTTAAACTTGGAATTGATGGAGTGTGGTGCGGTGACCGGAAACTTCTGCTTCTGTTTTGAAGGATGAAGAATGTGTTCGTCCTGGTCCTGCTACAGACTTGAGTTTCCTGGAGAGGTTGGAGGAGAAAGTGGGAAAGCACGCACACTTTGAAACGTAGGTGTCTCATCTGCCAGGCTGTTGCATGGGGGAAGCTCATGTGCTGTGGAGTTGACTTCTAGTGTGTGTGTATGGCTGTGCTGGGTCTTAGTCATGGCATACAGGGTCTTTAGTTGCAGCATGCAAACTCTTTCGCTATGGCCTGTGGGATCTTGTTCCTGGACCAGGGATTGAGCCTGGATCTCCTCCATTAGAAGCATGGAGTCTGAGCCACTGGACCACCAGGGAAGTCCCCTGTAAAGCTAACCTTTGAACAATACTGGTTTGAACTGTGCAGATCCACTTATACATGGGTTTTTTGTCTCAATAGTAAATGCTATAGTACTACGTGACCCCCATCCCCTGTTGGTTGAATCCATGGATACAGAAGGCCAACTATGAGTTACACACAATTTGTTGACTGTGTGGAATCCCTAAGGCCCATGTTGTTCAAGGGTCAACTGTACATCCATTTTGTTAGGTATGTGGACAGTTCTCCCCAATAGTATGAAAGTGAAAGTGAAAGTCGCTCAGTCGTGTCTGACTCTTTGCAACCACATGGACTATACAGTCCATGGAATTCTCCAGGCCAGAATACTGGAGTGGGTATTCTTTCTTTCACTTCTCCAGGGGATCTTCCCAACCCAGGGATCAAACCCAGGTCTTCTGCATTGCAGGCAGATTCTTTACCAGCTAAGTCACAAGGGTAGCCCCCTTAGTATAGCTCGCCAATAGTATAGCTACTACAAATTCCAGTTGAGCTATTTCAAATCCTGAAACATGATGCTGTGAAAGTGCTGCACTCAATATGTCAGCAAATTTGGAAAACTCAGCAGTGGCCACAGGACTGGAAAAGGTCAGTTTTCATTCCAATCCCAAAGAAAGGCAATGCCAAAGAATGCTCAAACTACCGCACAATTGCACTCATCTCACACGCTAGTAAAGTAATGCTCAAAATTCTCCAAGCCGGGCTTCAGCAATACGTGAACTGTGAACTTCCAGATGTTCAAGCTGGTTTTAGAAAAGGCAGAGGAACCAGAGATCAAATTGCCAACATCCACTGGATCATCCAAAAGCAAGAGAGTTCCAGAAAAACATCCATTTCTGCTTTATTGACTACGCCAAAGCCTTTGACTGTGTGGATCACAATAAACTGTGGAAAATTCTGAAAGAGATGGGAATACCAGACCACCTGACCTGCCTCTTGAGAAATCTATATGCAGGTCAGGAAGCAACAGTTAGAACTGGACATGGAACAACAGACTCGTTCCAAATAGGAAAAGGAGTACTTAAAGGCTGTATATTGTCACCCTGCTTATTTAACTTATATGCAGAGTACATCATGAGAAACGCTGGGCTGGAAGAAGCACAAGCTGGAATCAATATTGCCGGGAGAAATATCAATAACCTCAGACATGCAGATGACACCACCCTTATGGCAGAAAGTGAAGAGGAACTAAAACGCCTCTTGATGAAAGTGAAAGTGGAGAGTGAAAAAGTTGGCTTAAAGCTCAACATTCAGAAAATGAAGATCATGGCATCCGGTCCCATCACTTCATGGCAAATAGATGGGGAAACAGTGGAAACAGTTGTCAGACTTTATTTTTTTGGGCTCCAAAATCACTGCAGATGGTGACTGCAGCCATGAAATTAAAAGATGCTTACACCTTGGAAGGAAAGTTATGACCAACCTAGATAGCATATTCAAAAGCAGAGACATTACTTTGCCAACAAAGGTCCATCTAGTCAAGGCTATGGTTTTTCCAGTGGTCATGTATGGATGTGAGAGTTGGACTGTGAAGAAAGCTGAGCACCGAAGAATTGATGTTTTTGAACTGTGGTGTTGGAGAAGACTCTTGAGAGTCCCTTGGACTGCAAGGAGATCCAACCGGTCCATTTTAAAGGAGATCAGTTCTGGGATTTCTTTGGAGGGAATGATGCTGAAGCTGAAACTCCAGCACTTTGGCCACCTCATGCGAAGAGTTGACTCATTGGAAAAGACTCTGATGCTGGGAGGGATTGGGGGCAAGAGAAGGGGATGACAGAGGATGAGATGGCTGGATGGCATCACTGACTCGTTGGACGTGAGTCTGAGTGAACTCCGGGAGTTGGTGATGGACAGGGAGGCCTGGCGTGCTGTGATTCATGGGGTTGCAAAGAATCAGACACGACTGAGCGACTGAACTGAACTGAACTGAATTTGGTTTTGGCTATGCTGTGCAGCATCTTAGTTCCTCAACCAGAGATCAAAGCCACATGCTCCGCATTGGGAGCTCAGAGTCTTGACCACTGGACTGCCAGGGAAGGCCCAGCTACTAATTCATACATAGAAATAGCATGATGATACACAGAAATAGCATGATGATACACCAGCTGCACAGCTTTCATTGGTAGTAGTCAGGCTCATGTGAATTCCAAGTAGAATTCTTTTTTTAAGATTTTGTATCTTTATTTATCATCATTTCATTTTGGGCATGTCCACATGCATGAAATAGTCAAAAAATTCAGGTGTAGAACACACGCAGTGATGTGTGTAGACCTGAAGTGTGCAACCTGGTGAATCATTATATGTGTGTGTACTCACATCACCTCCCCACAGATGAAGACACAGAGCATTTACAGAGTCCCAGAAAGTCAACTAGAAATGGAATGCGCTCTGAGACAAGGAGGAGAGAATGTAAGGGCATGTGCTCTGGAGTCATAGGGACCTGGTTTTGAGTCCCAGCTCAGACACTTAATAGACACGTGACTTTAGGCAAGCAGTAAGTACCCCCTGGAGGAGGAAATGGCAACCCACTCCAGTATTTTTGCCTAGAGAATCCCATGGACAGAGGAGCCTGGCGGGCTACAGTCCATGGGGTCGCAAAAAGTTGGACACGACTGAGCGACTAATACTAATACTAAGTACTCCTGAGTTTGAGTTTCCCCTTCTACTGCTGCTGCTGCTGCTGCTAAGTCACTTCAGTTGTGTCCAACTTAGTGTGACCCCATAGATGGCAGCCCACCAGGCTCCTCCATCCCTGGGGTAATTAATATGCCTACCATATAGCATTGTTAATGATCATGAAAATCACCTAGTGTAATTTCTGGTCATGGCAAAGGGGAGCCTGGTGGGCTGCCGTCTATGGGGTCACACAGAGTCGGACACGACTGAAGTGACTTAGCAGCAGCAGCAGCAGGGGCTTTATCAAACCTATAGAATATTGAAAGGATAAGTGAGTGGAATTGGATAAGTGTATGAATCAAGATTGGAAAAATAGGACTTCCCTGGTGGCTCAGTGGTAAGGAATCTGCCTCCCAATTCAGGAGACACAGGTTTGATCCCTAGTCGGGGAAGATCCCACATGCCTTGCAGCAACTAAGCTCATGCACCACAACTGTTGAGCCTGTGCTCTAGAGCCTGGGAATGGCAACTTCTGAGCCCTGGAGTCCATGCTCTGCCACAAGAGAGCAGTCCCTGTTCTCTGCAGCTAGAGAGAGGTCTGAGCAGCGACAAAGACCCAGCACAGTCAAGAATAAATAAATAAATAAATAAAGATTGGAAAAATAAATTGTGACATCTTTACAGATTGGGATAATATATGGCCAGGAGAATGAACAATCTAAATACATGCAGTGATGTAAATAAATCACAAAAACATGTAATCAAGAGAAATCAGACACACAAGAGTACACCCTATATGGTTCCATTTCCCTAGAGTACAAAACCAGGTAAAAACAACCTATTCTGTTAGATGTCAGGCTGTGCCTGGAGAAGGCTCGAGGTGGGGGGTTCCCAGGGACTAGAAATGTTCTGTCTTTTGATCTGGTATTATTTACACAGGAGAATTCGGTCTGCAAAAATTCATTGAGCTGTGCACTTCAGATATGAGTGCTATCAATACACTTGTATATGCTTTTCAAGAACAATTGTAAAAAACTGTAAATCACCCGAATCTGAAAAACAATGTTTTGTGAATATCTTAACCTCTCCATGTCATAAAAATGTAAAGTAGTAAAATCGGTTTTTAGTCATCACCAAGAAAAATGAACATTATTTCATTGTACAAATAAATGTGTTTGTGTGGCTTATGTACATTTTTCATCCCTCAGAGCTCGTGAGAAGAAAGGGTCTAATTTTAGTGAGACCTTGGTCTGTGGCTGGAAGAAATAGTTGAAATAGATTTCAGTGCTGACCTTCAGCTGATCGTCACAATCCTAAACAGCTCTTCTGCTTTATACGCTGGTGCATTTTGCTGCAGTGAGGTAGGAAGGTTCAGCTCCTGTCTATTTCTGCCCTGCTATAGCCGGAAGCTGGCGGGTCCGAGGGGCAGAAAGAAGATTGGCTGGATGGAGTTTCGGCTCTTCCACTACGCGGGAGAGGTCACGTACTGCGCCAGGGGTGAGTGTCTGTGGGGTAAAGGTCATAGGTCACGGCCACGCAGGTGCCCCCGAGTCCACTCTAAACATGCTGCATATCCATCTCAAATGTTCCCTAGCCCCACCGCAATCACGGCATTTCAGAAGTATTTTAGGGACTTCCCTGGTGATCCAGTGGTTAACCATGCCTTAAACGCAAGCGTGGTTGGGAGCTAAGACCCCTCATGAATCGCAGCCAAACAACCAAAACGTAAAACAGAAGCAATATAGGAAAAAAAAAAAAGAAGAAGCAATATTGTAACAAATTCAATAAAGACTTTTAAAATGTTCCATATTGAAAAAATATTTTAAAAAGTATTATAAAATGTAGTACTTTTGTCTATAACTACTTTTTTGAGAATTCACATGGCCTGTCTCACTCATTTGAAGCGTACAGTTGACGAGTGTTTACTGTGTTCACCGTGCACTTCTGCAACTGTCACCAGTTCTATTTCAGAAGCACCCCATCACCCCAAAAAGAACCCCTATACACGTCAGCAGGCACTCCCCGTTTTTCCCCAGCCCGTCTTCCAGAGCCCTGGGCAACAAACCAGTCAACTTTCTGTGGATATTTGCCTATTCTGGACATTTCCTAAACATGGACTTACACAGCGTGTGGGCTTTTGTGTCTGGCTTCCTTCCCTTAGAATAACGTTCCCAAGGTCCATCCGTATCCTCGTTCCTGTCTAATTGCCAAATAGCGTTCCGCTGTACGACTCTGCTGCACTTGTCAGCTCACTCATCAGCGGGTGGGCATTGGGGTCTTTGCACTTTGGGGCTGTTATGAATGATGCTGCTGTCCACACGACTGTGTTTTGTGTGGCTGTATGTTACCCTTTCTCTTGGGTAAATACCTGGGTGTGGCGTTGCTGGGTTCTGTGGTAACTCTATTCTTAATTTCTTGAGTACCTGCCATACTGGTTTTCCAAAGTGGCTACATCATCTTGCTTTCCTACCAGCAGTCTGGGGGTGGGGGGGGGGGGGGCTCTCAGTTTCCCTATTTCCTCACCAACACTTGGCATTGTCTGTCTTCTGATTCCAGCCATCCTAGCGGGTGTGAAGTGGTGGTTTGGATTTGCGTTTTCCTAATGCTTAGTGATGTGGAGCATTTTTCCTTGTGCTTATTGGCCACGAGCATGTCTTCCTTGGAGAAATGTTTGTTGAGATCCTTTACCCACTTTTTAAATTGTTTTTGTTACTAGTATTGAGTCGTATGGTTCATTATGTTCTAGCTACAAGTCCCTTATCAGATAGATGGTTTGCAAGTATTTTCTCCAATGTGTGAGTTATCTTTTTCACTGTCTTGATGGCATCCTTCAAAGCCCAGAAGTTCTCAACTTTGATAAAGGCCACTTTGTTCTCTATTACTTACCGTAATGTTTTCAAGGTTCATCCCTGCTGTTACTATTTTTAAATTGCCAAATAAGCTTCCCCTGCGCGGTTACAGAACACGTTGTTTATCCCTTCATCGGTTATGTGCATGGGGGTGGTTTCCACTATTTTGCTTTCATGAATAATGCTGCTGTGAACATTTTTGCAACACATTTTCCATACATTTTCTTTTGTCACCTCTGCTTTAGGTTCTAGATAATTTTTACTTCTACATAAATTCATTTCACTAAAAAGCTTTAAAAAATAAAATACCATGTATTAGGGGTTTTTTTTCCCTTAAATATGTAGAGGTATAAAAAATAAAAGTGAAAGTCACTCAGTTGTGTGCGACTCTTTGTGATCCCATGGATTATACAGTCCATGGAACTCTCCAGGCCAGAATACTGGAGTGGGTAGCCTTTCCCTTCTCCAGGGGATCTTCCCAACCCAGGGATTGAACCCAGGTCTCCTGCATTTCAGGCAGATTCTTTACCAGCTGAGCCACAAGGGAGCCCAAGAAGGAAAAAAAAAAAATGTTAAATAGGACAAATCTCTTTAAGTAGATAACCTACTGATTTTTGCTTAAAGAATAAAATAATTACAAAAAAGAATAAAGTAATAGACATGTAGGGTTTCCTTGGTGGCTCAGTGGTAAAAAAAAAAAAAAATCCACCTGCCAATGCAGGAGATGAGGGTTCAGTCCCTGGGACAGGAAAATCTCCTAAAGAAGGAAATGGCAACCCACTCCAGTGATTTTGCCTGGGAGATCCCATGAACAGAGCCGCCTGGTGGGTGCCAAGGGGTCAAAATGAGTTGGACATGACTTAGTGACTCAACAATACACATATAAGGCTAGAAATTGCTCACAATACAGAAAGGTACAGAAGGAAAACTAAAAACCCCTTTACCTCCTAGTCTCTCCCTGAGGTAACTACAAGAATCAACTGGAAAATAAAAATATCTTATGCATATAATTACATACACGGGGACACGTATGCCCACACATCTAAAGAACACAAATACACATCTAAACAATACGGATTGTTATTTTGTGTTATCTCCTTTGCATTTTTCATTTAATAGATATTGGCGATGATTTGGACTCCAGCTAACATCCGCTGAGCACTTTCTGTGGACCAGGTCTTGTCCCACATGCTTTACCTCTGTTGCTTGTTTAAACCTCACAGAACGCAGGGAGGTGGTTAGCATTATTGGTCCCCTTTTAATCTATGAGGCACTGAGCTCAGAGATGTTAAGTCACTTGCCCGCGGTCACTCAGCTATTAAGCGGCAGAGCTGGAGGTCAGACCCAGGCCTTTTACCTCCAGACCTGCATTCACTCTCCAAAGTGGCAGATTCCTCCACGTTTCTTCTGAAAAGCTACACGCACGCCCCATGGGGCCATGTCCCGTCACCTGTCTGAAGGCCTCTGGTTGTTTCCAGCTTTGTCTCTTGTAAACAATGCTGTGTTTGACATCTTTGTATATTTCAGTTAGCCAGTCTGTGCTCCTTATATGCCTGCTGCTGCTGCTGCTGCTAAGTCACTTTCTGACTCTGTGTGACCCCATAGACAGCAGCCCACCAGGCTCCCCTGTCCCTGGGATTCTCCAGGCAAGAACACTGGAGTGGGTTGCCATTTCCCTCTCCAATGCATGAAAGTGAAAGCGAAGTCGCTCAGTCATGTCCGACTCCTAGAGACCCCATGGACTGCAGCCTACCAGGCTCCTCCATCCATGGGATCTTCCAGGCAAGAGTACTGGAGTGGGTTGTCATTGCCTTCTCCGTCTTATACGCCTAGGATAAGTTTTTCAGAAGTGGCTTTGCTAAGGTCATCAAAAGTTTATTTTGACTACTTCTGGGTAGATATCCAAAAGAACTGAGAGCAGGAATGTGAACAGGTATCTGAACACCCGTGTACACAGGAGCTTTATTCATAGTAGCCAAAAGGTGGAAGCACCCAAGTGTCCATCAATGGATGAATGGACACACGAAATGTGCTCTGTCCTTACAATGGGACATATTTCAGGCTTAAAAAGGCAAGAAATTCTGACACCTGCTACAATGTGGATGAACCTTGGAAACATGATGCTAAGTGAAATAAGCCAGACAGAAAAAGAAATATGAAAGAATTCCACTTATGTGAGGTATGCAGTCCAATCCATAAAGACAAAAAGTAGAACAGTGGTTATCGAGGGTTTCAGGAAGCGAGGAATGGGGAATTAGTGTTTAACCCGTACAGAATTTCCACCAGGGGAAAAGGAAAGGCGTTTTAGAGATGGATGGTGGTGGTGGTTGTGCAACAATGTAAATTCACGAAATGCTCCTGAGCCGCACACTTACAAATAGTTTAAATAGTAAATTTTATATGGTGTATCTCAACAGTGCCCAGGACAGCCACCCAAGAACAAGAATGACCCAGCCCCAAACGTCAGTATTGCCCAGTCTGTGAAACTCTTAATTAAGAGATCATTTTTAGGATTTCCCTTTGCAACCAGTATGGAATTATATTTTTAATCAAAGCCATTGATTCAGGAGGTTTTTTTTTTTTCAATGTTTTACAGGATTCTTGGAAAAGAACAATGATCTTCTCTACAGACATCTGAAAGAAGTAAGTCTGAAACTTAACTCTATGTATTTTTGAAGGTTATGAGATATCACTCAGAATACTGATTTGGGAGGTTTGGCCTTCTGGATTTTTCTCTTTGATGTATTGTATTAGAATTCCAGTGTGTTATGGCCAGAACAGACAATTCAAGATCATCTCTGTTTTCATTTTTTGGCCGTACCACACACGGCATGAGGGGATCCTAGCTTCCCACCCAGGGTTCGAACCCTCGCCCTCTGCAGTGGAGGTGCTGAGTCTTAACCACTGGACCACCAGGGAAGCCCCTTTTCCGTCCTCTTTTTCAAGTGCTCCCAAGGCAAACAGCTCTGGTCCGTCATGTACACACTGATGTGAACTTTCCTGAAGAGCCCTTCGTGATTTCTGAGGCAGCAAGTGTGGTGGTCATCTCTCTCTGCCTACAGGTGCTGTGCAGGTCCAAAAACAGAATCCTGAAGGAATGCTTCCTGGTGGCCGAGCTAGAGAACCGCAGAAGGGCGCCAACGGTGAGTGTGTGTGTGGTTGGGGGGGGGGGGGGGGGTGTGCCTGTGCAAAATTGGAAAGGCAGCAGAAACCACCCGATTTGCACCAACGTGCAGTCACTTAACTGTATTCTGTAAGCTGTCCACTCCTTTTTCTGAAAGTATCCTCCTCTAACAAGTGTTACTAAATATATATTTTCCAAGGTTAGCAACCAGTGTGTTCATTGGCAGACGTTCATTGAACACCTACTGTGTGCCAGGTGCTGTGCTGGGCACAGGGGAATCCAGGAACAACCAAACAGATAGGGGTCCTCCTCTCCTTGTGGGGTTCACCGTCTATAGGAGGATATTACCCATCAACGAAAGAAACTACTATAACGAGCCTCTCATAAAGGAAGCTTGGTAACAAGGGGACTGGCTCAGCGGTAATGCTGGCTCCTGCAAGGCTCTAGCTTCATATTCACGGGGTGATAAAACCATCCTAAGACAATGCTTGCCCAGACTCTGCTGCACCAGACGGAGTTCGGGCTTCTCAGGCCAGGACATCCAAACCCTTCTCTTCATTGGCAAAAGGGCTCGTGACAGGTAGTAAGTATTGGGTTGGCCAAGAAAGTTCATTCTGGTTTGGCGGTACCATGCCTGAATGAACTTTTTGGCCAGCCCACTAGAACTGGTCTGTTAAGGGTTTGGGTCTGAAAGACCAGTCTCCACCTTGAGCCAGTCTTCTCTGTATAAATGGGGAGCAATGCTGTGTGGTCAGCTCATTCTGTCTCCCTGCAGGTGGGGACTCAGTTTAAAAACAGTCTGAGCAGCCTTCTGGAAATTCTCATCTCCAAGGAACCTTCGTACATCCGTTGCATCAAGCCCAACGAGAGCAAAGAACCCAGTGAGTTGAGAATCGTTTGGAACCCCGAGCTGAGGGAAGGGAGGCCGGGAGGAAAACCAAGATGGTAGCGGGGTAAAATGCTAAAAACCAGCACAGGCTTGCTGCTTGTCATCAGTATTTAATAACAGAAGGTAAATGGGGCTTCCCTGGTGGCTCAGTGGTAAGGAATCTGCCTGCCGATGCAGGAGACACAGTTTTGGTCCCAGATCCGGGAAGATCCCACATGCTGCAGAGCAACTAAGCCCGTGCAGCACGTCTACTGAGCCTGCGCTCTGGAGCTGGGGAGCTCTGAGCCCTGGAGCCTGTCTTCCGCAACAAGAGAGGACACTGCAGCGCGAAGCATGTGCACGGCAACTAGCTACAACTAAAGAAAAAGCCCGCACGGCAATGAAGACCTTGCACAGCCAAAAATAACACTTTTAGAAAAGAATACTTTAAAAAAACATAAAAAAATAGAAGGTAAATGAATAGGGAGGAAGGTGACTTTTGTGGGCCTGTGTGAGCATGGCTCAGAGCCTGGCTAGTTTTAGGGCCAATGCAGCTGAGCCTGGCAGACCTCAGCGGTGAGGGGAAGCCACCCTGCTTCTTTCCAGCCAGTGCACAGTTTTCCAGATGGTCTAGGCCTCGGGTATTTGCTGAACCTGCGCCATGCTCTCACAATAAGGTCATGCAGTCAAAGGCTTACAGCAGCCAGGCGGGAAGAGCAAATGAGGGAAGCAGGCTGGCTGTGAGGCAATAGGGAATGGAGGGGACTGTGGCAAATTGCAGCAGGCACACCCTGTCTACAGGGCACTTATTGCCATATGAGAGTCTAGGTCCAGAATGACCAGATCTTATGGCTTTTCTTAAGATTTTTTTTTTGGGGGCCATTTTTTTTTAAGTCTTCATTGGATTTGTTACAAAATGGTTTGTTTTCTGTATTGGTTCTTTTGGCCACAGGCATGCAGGATCTTAAGACCCTGACCAGGGATGGAATCTGCACCCTCTTCCCTGGAAGGTGACATCCTAACCCCTGGACCACCAGGGAAGTCCCATCGTGGTTTTTCAAGAGAAACCAGAAGTTCAGATTTTCCTGTTAACCCCCACCCCAACCCCCCATTAAAAGAAACACACTTAGAACCTAACAGGACATATCTGTGGCTAATGGCAACCCACTCTGGTGTTCTTGCCTGGAGAATCCCCGGGATGGAGGAGCCTGGTGGGCTGCCGTCTATGGGGTCACACACGGTCGGACACAACTGAAGTGACTTAGCAGCAACAGCAGCAGCAGCAGCAGACCTAGTCCAGAGATCGTCAGCGTGTAGCCTCTGGTCTGGTCTTAGATGAAGCACGCCCACGGGGTCCTTTACCGTCACTCTTCCTTCTGTGTTTCCAAAGGCAAGTTCGACGACTTCCATATCAGGCATCAGGTCAAGTACCTTGGGCTGATGGAGCACCTGCGGGTGAGACGGGCTGGCTTCGCCTACCGACGGAAGTACGAGCATTTCTTGCAAAGGTAAAGTTTGTTTTGTGGATCTTAAGCCGATGAAGAGAGCAGCGATGAATAAAAGGTCACCCCCCCAGCGAACTCATTTGCTTCTTCCCTGCTGAAGCTGCGACAGTGATGGCATTCCAGAGAATAGGAAGCTGACTTGGTTTACCACCTTCCCTTCATTTCGCTAAACCACTAATGTATTGGGTTGGCCAAAAAGTTCATTTGGGTTTCCCAAAACCTGAATGAGCTTTTTGGCCAACCCAGTACTTCATTGGAATCTCAAAAGTACAAGGGCCGATGCACAGACTTGCCACCAGAGGGCAGACGTGGGCCACACACCCCTGGAGTCTGAACTTGGCTGGGGACGTCTGTTCCCATGGCTGCTGGTTTATTGCGGGTCAGTCTGGGAGCAATCCCCTTGGCCTCATGGGCTGTCAAGAGATGCAAGTGTTAAAAAAAAATTAAGATGCAGGGGTAGTGGTAAGAAGGTGGGCATTGGATCCACAGATTCTTGGGTGGGAATCCCCGATCTTCCTCTTCCCCCATGACCTAATTGCTCATGTGCAACACGGGGATTAAGCTGCTCTCAAGGATTTGCTAAGGATGTAATATATCCACCACCACCACCATGGCCCACATTGCTTGTGCATCAGTTGGGCAGCCTGTTGTGTGTGCAAACAACACATTTTTATCCTTTCAAGAGAAGCATAATAAAATGGTTGTTTTTGTAGGTTAACATGGTTAAATATTGTTAATTCCATATTTTAACATTCGACTTCTTTTGAACTTTTTTTGGGGGGACCATGCCTCACAGCAGGTGGGATCTTAGTTCCCTGATCAGTAATAGAATACGTGACCCCCTGCAGAGTCTTAGCCACTGGACCGGCCAGGGAAGTCTCTGAAGTACAACTTTTTTATAATTATAAAAAGCACAGGCATAGGTTACACTTTAAATCTAATTCCTTGCATTATGCCACTTAGGTCAAGATACTGCACTCTGAAATTTCAGCACTTTTGGGTGTTTATTTTCAGTCTTCATTTACTATCAGATTTTTCTCTGCCGATGGTGGTTCTCAGTTGCTCAGTCATGTCCAGCTCTTTGTAGCCCCAGGGACTGTAGCCCATTGGGCACCTCTGTCCATAGGATTCTCCTGGCAAGAACACTGGAGTGGGTTGCCACTTCCTACTCTAGGGGATCTTCCTGAGCCAGGGATGGAAGCCATGTTTCTTGCATATCCTTCACTGGCAGGCGGATTCTTTATCACTAGTGCCCCCTGGGAAGCCCTTTCTCTACCGAGGATCTTGCTTAATTTTCTCCCAGAAGCCTTGTGTCTTGATAATATCTGTTTATATGCATTTATTAAGTAACCATCTCTTCCCCCACTGCTATTTTAATAATTTATCTACCTGCTAATATAAACCTCTGATGAGTAGTGTCCTCCTTCCCAAACTGACATCCACTTAGATCCTCAGAATGTGATTCTTATCAGAAATAGGGTCTTGGCGATGTTGTCAAGGTAAAGATTGAGATGAAATCACACTGAAGTGGGGCTTCCCTGCTGGCTCAGAGGTTAAAGCGTCTGCCTGGAATGCGGGAGACCCAGGTTCGATCCCAGGGTCGGGAAGATCCCCTGGAGAAGGAAATGGCAACCCACTCCAGTACTCTTGCCTGGAGAATCCCATGGAGGGAGGAGCCTGGTAGGCTACAGTCCATGGGGTCACAAAGAGTCGGACACGACTGAGCGACTTCACTTTCACTTTCACAGTCCAATGAGAGTGTTCTTTTAACAGAGAGAGACTCACAGAGGGACACAGGGGAGGCCATATGAGGACAGAGGCAGAGACTGGAGTGACGCTTCTAGGAGACTCCAGTGTGAAGTCTCCTCTGAGTGGTTGGCATGCCCAGAAGAGCAAAGCAGATCTCTAAGGGAGCTTGTGGAAGGTGTGTGTGTGTGCACACTCAGTTACTCAGTTGTGTCCTACTCTTTGTAGCCCCAGGGACTGTAGCCCACCAGGCTCCTCTGCCCATGGGATTTCCCAGGCAAGAAAAGTGGAGTGGGTTGCCATTTCCTCCTCCAGGGGATCTTCCTGACCTGGGAGCTTTCTGAATGTGCCTGTCCTCTCCCCAGGTATAAGTCTTTGTGCCCAGACACCTGGCCGCACTGGCACGGGCCTCCAGAAGAGGGCGTAGAACGGCTGATCAAGTACATTGGCTACAAACCTGAGGAGTACAAGTTAGGGAGGTGAGTCCCGGAAATCGCTGTCACAGTGTTTTACGCATCAGTTCGTCTCCATCTTGAGCCTGAAGGTTCATCCTTCAGGAGTTCATGTAGATTTATAAGCAGATATTTTCGTCCACTCAATTTAAATGCAGTTTTGTAAAGAAAACGCTCTCCTGTGTGTCTCCTCCACTCTCAACACTTCACTCACACTCAGAACCCTTCTAGCTGGGTGTCCTGCAATGAAACTCACGTCTGTCAGCTCCCTGGAAGGGGTGTCAGGTCCCACAGGTGGGGGGCTCAGTCTCCCAAGACTGTCCTCCCCTCAGAAGCCAGTCACAAGAGCTGTTTGTCACCTGAGTTTCTGACCAATGAGCTATACACTGGAGGTTCTCATGACCCCTGTCTTGGGTTTGATTCATTATTCTAGAGCAGTTCAAAGAATCAAGAAAAATAGAGGGTTAGTCAAAAAGTTCATTAGGATTCTTCCGTAACTTCTTATGGAAAACCCTGAATGTTTCACCAACCCAATATTTTACTCACTGGATTACCAGTTTATTAAAAATTTATATAACTCAGGAACAAGGGTAGCAGAGATGCACAGGGCAAGGTATGTGGGAGGGGGGAGGAAGCTCTTCCATGTGTCCCCAGAAGATCTCCAAATTGCATTCTTTGGGGGGTTTTATGGAGGCTTCATTACATAGACATGATTGATAAAATCATTGGCCAAGGGTCATTCATTCCACCTCCAGCCCCTCGCCCCTCCAAAGCAGTGGGGCTGTAACTTCCTACTCTCTAATTTCAAGACTGGTTTCCCTGGTGACCAGTTCCCATCCTTAGGTTACTGAGGGGCTTTCCAAATATCACTTGTTAGGTGATGGTGTGGTTGAAAGGGGTTCGTTATGAATAACAAATGATACCCAGGGAAAAGGAGGTCGGGGGATAAAATAGGAGTGTGGGATCAGCATATAAAACTATATTTAAAATCGATAAACAGCAAGGTCCTACTGTACAGCAGAGGGAACTATATTCAACATCCTGCAATAAACCATAATGGAAAGAAATTTTTAAAAAGACACCCATTTCACCTGTATCGCTTGGAAGCTATTTCAGGAGCAAAAACCAAGAGCATTAACAAAAGAGGCCCCTGTTGCTCTAATCACTTGGGAAATCACACAAGTTTGGGGAGCTGAGACACTGCAATGAGACAAAGACCAGACAGATCTCTTTTATAATAAAACTCAGTATCGCAAACTCTAAATGGCAAGAAAGAAAGGCTACATCGCTGCCTACCGGAGATTAAGTATAAAGGAGCCCTGGGTTCTTAACCTGCATCGGGAGCTGGGATGAACTTTGTGTCAACTGGAGGACGGGAGCCACGTGAGCCCCTCACCTCCATGTGCCTGGATTCCTTCCTTTCTCAACTGTGGGCCCGACTTCTCAGGGGGTAGTAGGGCCTCTGTGATGTGAAAGCCCCTCCAGCTCCCCAGAAGGTGGCGTTCTGGAATTCGGGGTATCTGTAGAGCTGGCATTGTCGGCGAGCAGAAGGACTCTCATACATGTTGAAGGCTTGAGGCAGAACTCAATGGGGCCAACCAGGATGATTTTCATCTGCTCTGTTGGTCATTCTGCTGCTGCTAAGTCGCTTCAGTCGTGTCCGACTCTGCGTGACCCCATAGACGGCAGCCCACCAGGCTCCCCCGTCCCTGGGATTCTCCAGGCAAGAACACTGGAGTGGGTTGCCGTTTCCTTCTCCAATGCATGAAAGTGAAAAGTGAAAGTGAAGTCGCTCAGTCGCGTC
This sequence comes from Bubalus kerabau, assembly GCF_029407905.1. Classification (NCBI taxonomy): domain Eukaryota; kingdom Metazoa; phylum Chordata; class Mammalia; order Artiodactyla; family Bovidae; genus Bubalus; species Bubalus kerabau. The sequence goes on along the minus strand of NC_073639.1, from coordinate 67,861,688 downwards.
CGACTCTTAGCGACCCCATGGACTGCAGCCTACCAGGCTCCTCCGTCCGTGGGATTTTCCAGGCAAGAGTACTGGAGTGGGGTGCCATCGCCTTCTCCAGTTGGTCATTCTGGTCAGCATTAATTTGATTGCATAGGACAGGGCCTGGGCATGAAGAGGCTCCATTCTTAGGCCGCAGAGATTGCAGCCTTAGGGATCTCTGCCTTTGAATCTGCCAATGGGCTTTCCCTGCCAACGTGTATATCCCATCCTTTACTCTTGTGTTCTGGGCCCTGCTCCAAGAGGCAGTGGCCTTTCCAAACCGGATTTCTGAGGGGAATTGGGTGTAGCACATCCGAAGGGAGGTGGGTCGTGGGGGTCAGAGGTTGTATCTGCCCCCATCCATAACCTCTGATGAGAAAGTGGGTTCCTGTGACACCACGCGGTGCTGCCCCCCAGTGGCTGCCTTGGGAAGTTTCCCTTGAAGTGGTGGGGCTGGGGGAGGGGGTGGGCTGACAATATGAGATCAGTGAGTGGCTCACTGGTAAAGAATCCACCGCCAAGCCAGAGACGTGGGTTCGATCCCTGGGTCGGGAAGATCCCCTGGAGAAGAAAATAACAACCCACTCCAGTGTTCTTGCCTGAAGAATCCCATGGACAGAGGACCCTGGTGGGCTACAGTCCATGGGGTCGCAATAAAGAGTCGGACACAACTTGGCAACAATACACACACACATTTCTAATTTATCTTTGCCGCTTGGTGGGATCTTCTCTTAAACTTGGACCCGTATTCTGTGTCATCACCTTTTAAAGCTCAGGGAAGTCACTTGGGGTTTGGATGGTGAATTAGTTTCCTAGGGCTGCATTACAAATTAACTGTAGGCTGGCTGGCTTAAAACAAGGGAAATTTATTGTCTCACAGTTCTGGAGGATGGAAGGCCAAAACCCAGGTGTCAGCAGGGTATGTTCCCTCCGCAGTCTCGCTGGGAGGCTCCTCCCATGCCACTTTCAGCTGCCTTCTCCCTGTGTCCCTCTGTGTGTCTTTCTCTAAGAACACTCTCATTGGATTTAGGGTCCACCCTAATTCAGTGTGGTTTTTTTCCTCAATCTTTACCTTGATGACATCTCCAAAGACCCTATTTCTGATAAGAATCACATTCTGAGGATCTAAATGGATGTGAATTTAGAGGAGGGGATACTATTCAACCCACTACAGACAGTGATGACCACTGAATAATGAAATGATTTTTTTTTTCATTTCTAGAACCAAAATATTCATTCGCTTCCCCAAAACTCTGTTTGCTACTGAAGATGCCTTTGAATTTAGTAAACATCAATTAGGTATGGTTTTTTCCTCTGCCTTGATTTTTTTAAATTTATTTATAATGTTTGGCTGTGCTGGGTCTTCATTGCTGCATGTGGGCTTTCTCTAGTTGCGGCGAGTGGGGGCTCCTCCTCGTTGCGGTACTCGGACTTCTCACTGTGGTAACTTTTGTTGTGGAGGGCATGGGCTCCAGGGTGTTTGGGCTTCACTAGTTGCATAGGAGCTTAGCTGCCCCGTGGCACGTGGAATCTTCCCTGACCAGGGATTGAACCTGTGTCCCCTGCATTGGCAGGTGGATTCTTAACCACTGGACCACCAGGGAAGTCCCTGCCCTGATTTTAATAGGGTCCTTCCTGTCACATCCCAAGGCTTCTTCGGTCACCTCTACCCTGCATGCCCCCAGGCATCAGCCACTGCTGATACCTGCTTCTGAAGGTCACAACTGCTAAGATGCCCAATTGAAAGCCGCTTCACCAAAAGCTTTGTTTTCTTTTAAGCTGCGAGAATCCAAGCCACGTACAAACGCTGCCTAGAAAGGAGAGCATACATGAGAAAAAGACAAGCAGGTAAGAGCTGGACAGGACCTCTCCAGTTTCCCATGGCCCACCATGTCATCCACAATGAACACCCAGGACTGATTTCCTTTAGGACTGACTGGTTTGATCTCCTTGCAGTCCAAGGGACTCTCAAGAGTCTTCTCCAGCACCACAGTTCAAAAGCATCAATTCTTCGGTGCTCGGTCTTTTTTATGGTCTGACTCTCATATCTGTACATGACTACTAGAAAAACCGTATCTCTGACTATATGGACCTTTGTTGGCCAAGTAACGTCTCTGCTTTTTAATATGCTGTCTAGGTTGAGTAGAGATTATAACACTGCAGCCTCTACTTGTTTTGTGGACATGTTTTATTTGATCCACAACATATATGTGTGTTTAAAGAACAATTTTCTTTTAAGGTTATTAACACCATGACTGTTCTTGGAGCCCCTGTGCTCTGTCCCTCCCAAATCACTTCTCAGCATCACCCCCTCCCTCCACACACACCACTCTTCTGAACTTTGCATTATTATTTCCTTGTTTTTCTTTACAATTTTATCATCTCTGTCACTTGTGGGACTGTTTTGAACTCCATAAAATTATACCATTTCTGGTTTTTTTTGCAACATTATTGTTGCAATAAAACTTTATTTACAAATGGGGCAGTTGGTCCAGGGGGCCACAGTTTGCTGACCCCTGGTGCTCTACCAGCGTACCACAATTTAGCTGTTCTATTGATAGACATTTGGGTTGCTTCCAGTTGTTTGTTTTTGTAACAGTGTTGCCATGAGGAACACAAGCAAAGCACTTTGAGTTTCATAATTAACTGGAAAAAAATCTGAAAAGCTTTTAAAAATTGGGACGCGAGCCAGAAGTCTAATTTTTGTATGTCCCGATTTTTAACGTAGATGACTAAAATTATACATGGGCTAGAGACAGGGCAAATGCAGGGGCGAGACCAACCTGTGCCACCGAGGGCCACTCTGCTCCCTCAGAAAGGCCTGGGGAACCCGGCCCCCAGCACGATTGCAGGCCTTCCCTTTACACGCCCCAGCTCCCTCAGCTCCTCTGTCCCCCTGGTTCAGGGGTCCCTCTAGGTAGAGACTGGAGACTCTCACCCCACTTTCCATCTCGGGGGCTGGCGGAGTGCTGCAGTGGCATCCAGGTGTTTGTGGAGGGGGTGTGTCATTCTTGAAGAGGCTCTTGTATTTAAGGGATTGCGCTCACCTTCTAATGCCAGCGGTGACCTCTTTCAGCCATTACACTCGAAGCCCACTGGCGTGGAGCCCTGGCTCGGAAGGAGGCCAAGAGGAGGAAGTGGGCGGTGCAGACTGTAAGAAAGTAAGTTCTCCATCAGCTTTGGTAAGGCAGGGAGGTTTCTGAGTGCTGCCGCCCTACTGCAGAGAGTGGTCGTGGACTTGGCTGAGATTTTTGGCTTTGGGCAGAAAACCTGTCTTTCCTGCAGGATGTCAGCCCTGAGGACTTCCATTCCATCTCCTTTCTCTGAGTACCCTCACTGGACGGTGATCACAGCTCACAACGTTTGACGTTTCTCTTAGCCTAGTTCTCAAGTCACAAAGTCAAATAAATGCCTTCTGAAGCCAGGCTGGTGCAGCAGGTCTCATGAGCTGGGATGAATAAGAACGGTAGGGTGGGTACCGAGGCCAAAAGAAACCCTCGGTGCACCTCAGAGGGGCGGTCATCACCCCGCTTCAGCCCACGGCTCTCAGGCCAGTCTGGCCAGACCTTTGGCTTTCTTTCAAGGAAAGCTGGAAATCTGGCTTTCACGCAATACCTCCCACTTGTTGCTTTTGGCAACAGATTCAGGTTACTCAAAACAAAACCAAAACATGGTGTGGGTGAAATAGAACATGTCTCTGGGGGCAGGTTTGACCCCCGTGGCCCTATGTGGTGAGCAAATTTAATCTCTCATCATTTTGGCTGATGCTGAATCAAACCAGTGTGGGAGAGAACTCAGTGAAGAAACAGGAAGTGAGGAAAGAGGCAACTAACAACACTCTCTCCCGTGTAGGTTCATAAAGGGGTTCATCAATCGCAACAAGCCCCTCTGTCCTGACAACGAGGAGTTCATCGTGTTCGTGCGTAAGAATTACATCTTGAACCTTCGGCATCACATCCCGAAGAATGTCTTGGACAAGAGCTGGCTGAGGCCTCCTGGCATCTTGGAAACTGTAAGGTCCATTCCAGAACACATGTGGCAGATGGCGTGGGTGGAGCTTAGTGAAAGTTGCTCAGTCATGTCCGACTCTTTGAGACCCCATGGACTGTACAGTCCATGAAATTCTCCAGGCCAGAACACTGGAGCGGGTAGCCATGCCCTTCTCCAGGGGATCTTCCCGACTTAGGGATCGAACTCAGGTCTCCCGCATTGCATGCAGATTCTTTACCAGCTGAGCCTCTAGGGAAGACTGTTGCTTTGTGCTGCCTCACCAGATAAAGCATTTCCCCGTGAGGGCGATGCCTGAGAAACTGAACTCAGAATCTGTCATATTCTCTCTCGAAGTATGACACCAGAGGAGCTCTGTTTACACACAGCACTTCTGAATGGCTTCTGTCCTTATTGGAACCTTTCACATGGGTTCAGGGACGGTTGCCTAGAATAGTGTTTCTCAGAAGATGCTCCGGGGACCCTGTGTGTCTGGAGTGCAGAGTGGGGGCGATTGTAAGATTCCTGGGCCCCCTCCCACCGGGGCCCCTGAGTTGGCGTCTCTTGGAACATCCTAGCCAGCAATCCAGGGGACTCAAAACTCATGCAAGGTTAAAAACCACCAGTTTAGCCATAAGACAGTTTAGCGGAGACTGGAAGATGAGCAGCTCTCTTTGATCAGGAAATATTAACGCTGTGCTTCTACATCACACTGAATTCAGCCCTACTTTCAAAGCTTCTGTTTTTGTGGCTGAAGCCTAAAAGTGGGGGCAGGTGAGGGAGGCAGGTGGAAAACAGCGTGTTCCCCACACAGGCATCTGATCTTCTCAGGAAGATGTGCACCAGGAACCTGGTCCGGAAGTACTGCCGTGGGATCACTGCCGAGAGGAGAGCCCTGGTAGGCACACAGCATGCGGGCAGGTGGCAGGACCAGAGAGGGGTGGGTGGAGCCCTGCGAGGGCCATTGGTCCTCATTCATGTCTCACCTGTAAGCCGAGGGTCACATAAGGCTCATGCCTCATACATGCCTTGAGGATAAGATGCATGTGGGCCACTTAGCACAGAGCCCTCCTGAACTGGCAAGTGGCATAAGCACCACCACTCTCTTGCTAGCACTGTTACCATGGAAACACCATCACTCTCTTGCTAGCACTGTTACCATGGAAACACCATCCAGACAGCCCCCTCTCTGGAGGTGTGGTTTTATGTTCATCTGCCAGTCAGCACATTTTTTTTTTCTATAAAGAACTAGAGGGCAGTATTCTAGGCTTTGTGGGCCACACCATTTCTGTTGAAATTACTGTGCCACGGCAGCACGCAAGCTGCCAGAGACAACCTGTAAGTAAAGGGCACAGCCATGCTCCAAAATATACACCACTCACAGCACTTGACTGGATTTGGCCCGCAGGCTGTAGTGTGTCACCTCTGACTTAGAAGAAGTGCTCTCTGAAACAGTGAACATTCTACTTCCAAGAAGTCAGTGCAAGTAGAGACAAGCCCAAGCGTCAACCGCAGTCTCTAAGCAGTAGAATGTTTGGAGCTTTGGCCCAAGCCAGATGTGTTTGACTTCTGCATGCTCTGACTCCTCAGCAGAGGTGTGGCAAGGCTCACCAGGGAGCCTGACTTGTTCAGGAAAGTCAGTGCTAACATGGTCCTCTTTGGATCCCCAAAGCCTCATGGCTACCGTTCTGTACTTTTAACTCTACCAGATGCAGGAAAAGGTGGTCACGAGTGAAATATTCGAGGGAAAGAAAGAAGGCTATGCAGAAAGCCTAAATCAACCCTTTGCCAACAGCCGAATAGGTAAGTCCCTTTTTCCATCTACATGCTCATGTGCCCTATTTGAAAAAAAAAAAAAAGTCAAAGGAAGATGTTTGACACCTAGCATTTCCTGACAGCTATCTCCCAGCTTGAGGTCTAGGTCACAGGGGGACGTAAAACCAGTCGATGCCTCTGGCTTCTGCCCAGGGCTGGTACCCAGTGATGACTCTCTGTGTTCTGGTTGCCTCCTTAGATGAAGGAGACATTAATCCCAAAGTGCTTCAACTCCTCAGCAGCGAGAAAATCCAGGTAGGGAGCTGTGTGTCCTTGCCTGAGACGGGACTTCCCCACAGGGTCTGAGAATAGGGTGTCTCCTACACAAAGCGGGGCTGGAAGCAGTATCCGAAAGCAGGGGTGCATGTGTGTGGCCCCAGCTCTCAGCTGTGCTGCTCCAGATGCTGAGATGATGGGGACCCATAATCTTTGGTACCTGTTGCTGTTCTTACGGTCCTTATCTGTCACCCCACTGTGTCTGATGTCCTGTGAAGCTGACTGGAATGCGGCCATGCACGTAATCATTAAACATCCTGTTAGAAGCAGTGTGGCAGGGGTGCCCGGGAACCCATGTGGGCTTCGTAACTGAGCTGTGCGACCCCCGGGCAGGTGACTTACGGTCTCGGTGCCTTCGTGTTTCTGTGAATGGGGAGGACGGAGGGGTTGGGGGGTGTGAGGGGCACAGGCACGCAGCAGCCAGTGACCGTGGCGGCTCGGGGGCTACTGGGTCACTTGGTCTCCTGGGCACCAGAGACCTGTGACTGCGTTAGACTGCTCTCCAGCGCCCGCAGAGTGTCTTCATCTCTGCTGAGTTTTCAGAGCAGCCTGGTGAGGCCAATGCCAGGGCCTTGAATTCCTCAGGTCAGCACCATAGGCAGAGCCAGGAATCACATCTATCTCACAGAGAGCCAGGGTTCAGAGAAAACCCATCTGTGCACCATCTGAGTGCCTGAAGCCATGATGCTCGAGTCCGAGGAACAGGGAACTCGGTAGTCTGCCCCTCCCCCATGATTCGAGCATCCCTCGCAGTGACGGTCACCTCCTTGCAGTACGGCGTCCCGGTCATTAAATACGACAGGAAAGGCTTCAAGATGCGGCAGCGGCAGCTCATCCTCACTCAGAAAGCAGCCTATGTGGTGGAACTTGCCAAAATCAAGCAGAAAATAGAGTACCCCGCCCTCAAAGGTAAGAAGCAGGCGATCTTAAGCTGACTCACTGGGTGGACTCAGCTCCCAGGAGCACCAGCAAGGAAGCAGCTCCTTCATTGAAAGACCAAGTGAGGGACCTCCCTGGTGGTCCAGTGGCTAAGACTCTGCACTCCTAATGCAGAGGGCCCAGAGGGCCCAGGTTTCCTGTTCAGGAGGTCCTGGTCAGGGAACCAGATTCCCACATGTCATAACTAAGACCCAGCACTACCAAATAAGTATTTTAAAAATGACCTAAGTGAAGGGTGCCCACAAAACCTAGGGCAGCCCCAGGCCTGGCCTGTGCCTCTGATTCTGGCATAAAGGCCCATGGCATCTCACTCCAGCATCCAGGTAGGATGCCAGTCACCCGTGACAGCTTCTTATTCCAAGCACAGATGCCGACTGCTGGAGTATGTGCCTGCCACCCCATAAAGCCCAGACAGGAGGGAAAAAGCGTGGGGTTGGGAGCCCCCAAGTGGGCCTCTTTTCTTTGTATTCACATCAACTTGTCCAGTTCCTGGCCCCTGACTTTGCATCTGTCCTAAGGTGTCTCCACCAGCAGCCTCAGCGACGGGATCTTAGTCATTCATGTTTTGCAAGCAGACATCAAGCAAAAGGTAACTGCGGGCCACGGGGCTGTTAACAGGGAGAAACACTGCAGATATCTTTAGCTGCCCCCAGTGAAACCTCAGTGGTATTTTTCCTTGAAGCCACTATGGCTGAAGGGCTTCCCAGGTGGTGCTAGTGGTAAAGAACCTAACCACCAAGGCAGGAGACTTAGAGAGATGCGGGTTCGATCCCTGGGTCAGGAAGATCCTGTGGAGGAGGAAATGGCAAGCCACTCCAGGATTCTTGCCTGGTGAATCCCCATGGACAGAAGAGCCTGGCGGGCTATAGTCCATAGACTCCAAAGAGTCGGACAGGGCTGAGTGACCGAGCACGTGCCGCTGAAATGGCTGTGTCCTCTCCTCTCTGCCGCAGGGGGATGTGATCTTACAGTGCGAACACATATTTGAAGCGGTTACTAAGCTCGCCACGCTGGTTAAGAAGGAGAACCTCGTAAATGTTGTTCAGGGAAGGTAGGTGGTTGCATCTGGACTCAGTAAGTCCCTCAGTGTTAAATGTCTATTATCTCATTATTGACTGGGGGAATTTTACAGAAACTAACATCTGTGGCTAGTGATTTTTATTTTGGTCGGCCAAAAATATAATTGTTAATTCACTAACTATTGAATATAACACTATTATATTCGATAGTTACACCTGACACCTGTCAAGTCTTCCTCAGCACTGCTTCATTTTCACTTTCCAGATCAGAACCAATCACTCAGGTTTTTTGTCTTTTTGTTGGTCTAACATGAACACCATCTGAAAAGAACTATCATCTTCTAAGACACTAGTATCTATGTTGCTTGGGCAATCAGAGAAAGTATCTGCGTAAGATTCACCAAAACATCCTTCTCCATTCAGAATTTCACGATGTGTCATTTTTGAAAACTTTACAGTAATAAACTTGGCATTTGTGATACACACAAGGTTGGAACAAAAATCTGATGGGGCAAAATGTGAATGATAATGACAACCTTAAGTTGTATAATGAACCTTTGATCAATTTTAAGCCCTAACAACTAGGTACGGTGATGTTAATTGCATCACTCTCTAAAAATGTATTGATACAACTCCAGTCAATAACATTCGGGTAACAAAAGACATATTAATACGTCTCTGGTCAATAATGTATTAACAGATCAAGGAAGATGCAAATGTTAATTGATTCACCCATGCCTGCCCCTCCCTGAAAAGGAAGCACTGCCTACCTGCAACAACTTTCTTCCCTCCTCAGCTCCTAGGACAAGGGCTCCAGAGAAATAAAGTCAGTGATCACTCGTTTTCCTAAGGGAACCAACAGGGTCTTACCACCTAGTTTTCCAAAGAGGTGCTTATGGTCTTAAGGGAAGCTGTCACCAGGTGAAAGGGGTACCCCTGGGCCAGAGCAGGTGACAGCCACGCCCCTGCTGTTGATACCTGCGGAAGAGCTGTGCTAAATTGAATTGAGAGTCACTACAAGAATGCATGACCGTTTTCCTAACTGCTGAAATGGTTTTCTTCTGATCACTCAAATATACAATTAAAGTCTGTAATGAAACAGGAATTTGATCTTGAAACTAGTAAGCGTCACAAGTGAATTTCTTTTGCAGAACCAAAGGTGGGGGAGAAAAATAATGGAGCACGTTGGTAATTTTTCACTTTGTGTATTAATATTTTAAGTTTACAGTTTTGTATTAGTCCTGGAAAAGAAGGCACAATAGTTTTTGACACCGGACCAGAGGAACAAATCTATAAAGATAAAAACGGACAGTTAACAGTGGTGAGTGGCTGGGTCTGGGGGAGGGAGGCGTAAGCTGTTTTAAATGAGACTACAGGTTAAAATCCTCCTAATTTCAGTCCTCCTTGGGCTTCTTTGATGGCTCAGACAGTAAAGAATCTACTTACAATGCAGCAGACCTGGGTTCAGTCCCTGGGTTGGGAAGATCCCCTGGAGAAGGGAACAGGAACCCACTCCAGGATTCTTGCCTGGGAAATCCCATGGACAGAGGAGCTTGGTGGGCTACAGTCCATGGGGTCACAGAGAGTCAGACATGACTGAGTGACTAACACTTTCACAGACTGACCGGAATCACCATCTAGTTTGTTTCTTCCTCTGTCCGAATCCACACTGAACAAGTCAGGAATGGGTACTGGAGGGACAGATGTAAACACTGAATGAAAAAGGACACAGTTTACGCACCACATTTAGTTGTCAGTGGACCAGAAGCTGACAGTCCATTCTTCTCAGTATTAAATATCCAAGCCCCACTCTTTACTGGGTGGCGAAGGCCTGATGCCTTACCACGTGGTTCTCAAGCGAGTCTCCATGTGGGAAACTCCCGGCGAGCTTTGAAAACTACCCAGTGTTCGTGTCTCCCCCGAGACACCATGATGCTACTGGCGAGGGTGAGGCCTGGGCTCTGGAATGGGAGGAGGCTCCTGGGACCAAGGAGCAGTGGTTTGGGAAACAGGTCCATGTTAAAAAAATCAAGCCTAGTGCTCCTCCCTAGCAAGTCTGATCCAACTTGGCTGGGAAATGACAACTATTCCACCCCAAGGGGTTTGAATCTTTAAGATTATGTTGTATAATATGTACCAAGAATTCACAGTTTGCTATAACCCAATTTGAAAATGGTCTAACGATAGGGAGCATCTCATACACATTTAACGATGAAATGTATTCTGTCAACAGGGACAAAATATTTAAGCGTGATTTTTAACGTAACGGATCAGGTGACTTTTCGGTTTACATGCTGTCTTAAAGCCTTCGCCCCATATTCCTCCCTGGCTGGCTCAGGTTGAAGCTAGCAGGCTCAGGGAGCCCATTTCTAGATGTGGCTCGGCTCATGGTGGGGGTCGGGCTGTGGGGATGGTACGGGTGGCAGGGCTGGCTGCTCACAGCTTGGCCGCGTCCGCCTTGGCCACGTGGGCAGCTGGCGCGCTAACGGCATCCTTCCAGGGAGGCGAGACCTCAGCCCCGTGTGCACCCCTTGCCAGGTGTCGGTCTGCCCGAAGTCCTGATGGAAGATGGCGTTTGACCTTGCCCATCGCCATTGTTGCTGCCACTGAGGAGAATGCCCAGGAAGCTCAAATCTGGGCCTGTGAGCAACACCTTCAAGCAAAGGTTCCAGCAGTTCTGGGAAAAGGATCACCCTTGAGGGATGGGAAAGGCATCTTACGCCAACCCCTCTGTGGCACTAAAAGTGCCTTCTAGGGAGCCAACCTCAAATCGCCCAAAGGGGTGCTTTTAAACGTCCCCAGTAGGACCTGTGCTTGATGGGCACTTGAGTATGTCATTACAGGGGGGGCGACAGGGTCTGTCAGGCTGCCCCTGAGGCAGAATGAAATATGTGGTCTGAGCGCCTATGGCTGCAAAATGTGAATTCTGTTTTCAGTAAGTGGAACTCAGGAAAATCCCCAATACTTCATGGCTTTAGGCTCCGCGGGGGTGAGGTGAAGCTCTCCCCACCCCAAACCTGCGCTCAGGGCGAGAGCCGCTGACCGACCGTCCGCGTTTCCATCAGTCCTGAAGCCTCTCCACCCGAGACTTCCTGCCAGTGTTGGGAGTTCAAACACTCCAAAAAATGACTCTGCTTTTCCCACCCTGAGCAACCTGGAGGTGGGATCTCTGCTCTGAACCGCACCTCAGTGCAGTGGCCGGACTGTGCTGGGCGTTTCTGAAAAGATCCACAAAAACAAGATTTAAGTAGAAGCATTACATATAACTTTTATTTTACATACGTCCACAGAGGCTGGTACAACATACAGTGACTGCTTCTGAAGCTCATAGTGTACTTTTTCCCGTGGCACAAAGACAGAAAGGTTAGTGACACACACGTGTTACGGTGACTCTGGGTAGTAGGGAGCACACATTCCAGACGGAGGGCTGGGGTACCTGCACGGCGACCACCCCGCTAAATCACTGCAGGGGGGCGGCTGTGAGGCCTGGCCAGGAATTGTCATGGGCAGAGGCCCCCCAGTCACCGCAATCAATGACTTTTTGGAAAGAAAACCTGATTATGAGGGACCCAAAGCCATATTGGTTTTTCCCACTGTAAGTTATTACAGTGTAATAAAAACTACACTCTAACAAATCTTAGGGCCAGTGATTTGCTTGGATGGTTCTTAAATACAGGTATTGACTTTTGCTGACCCTTCGTGCTCATGTAAGAAATCAGTTCCTTGAAGAATGTGTCTGATAACAGAGCCTTGGACCAGCCAACGCTTCGTCATCATCAGCTCACGGCTATAGGCAGCTAACAGTATCACTCTCTATGGAATGCTTTCATGAACTTGTTCATATCCCAGGGAAGCAGAGAGTCCAGATTCCAAGTGCAAAGTTGGAGGAGATGTGAAAACAGAGATGGCCAGAAACATTATTAAGTCATAAGGTGTAGAAGCCCCCGACAGCTCAGACTGATCCACAAATTCACTCTTCACATAAACATTTAACAACAAAAGAGAACTTATGTGATGGCTTTTCCATTCCTACAGAAAACATCAGAACTGACATTCACTTTACCGTTCTAGAAAAGGACAACCCCAACAGCAGGGTTGGTGTTTAAAACTTCCACAGTAGAAAATATTTACAAACCATATTTAATTAAGCCCCCTCCCTCCCATCCTCAGCACTTAATAAAATCCAGGTGGCCTATATACGAAAGTTGCCCGTGCAACAGTTTAAAAAGCATCTACCCCGTATGTGATTTTTAGGTTCGATCATGATTGTTTGCAAGTTTTTCTGTAGGCTTTGCTGCTGGATACAAAATAAAGGCATACAACTGTCCCAAGTAGGGCCGGATGTACAAAGTCTAAGCAGTAAAAACCATTTCAAAATATAAACTCGTTTTTTTGGGAATACACTGTCAAAGGCTGCCCGTATTAATACCTTTGGTATAAAACAGTCACTTGAATAGCCAACAAAACCCATCCAGACCATACACACACCTTCACCTTCCTGGAACTACTCTACCAGCCTAGTCTCAGCCAGCCACATTCATCACAACTCCCTCTAGGCCGACACGGGCATGGAGAGGCGGGGAGGTAGGTCACCGAGAACGTCCGCCCCCCACGAGCGCCGTGCGGGCAGCAGGGCTCCAGCGTGGGCCCCCCGGGCCCCCCAGGCACACATCCTCATCCAGTCACACACGTCCCTTAAACAAACACGAACACGGACACCGACCGGACCCCAGAAACCTGCACAACCGCTCGGTCTGCTCACTGACAGCCCCGTCACACTGTGTAAGACTCCGAGGCGAGACCCGGAGGGCATCTCAGGTGACAGCCATCCTGAGGCCACTGTAGTCAGCACTGGTCCTGCCTGGACGCCAGGGCAGAGTCTGGGGCCAGATTTCCTTTCTTCTAAGCAAAGGGGAGGGCATCTGCTTGGGGCAGCAAGCCCCGCTTAACAGGGCAGAAGGCCGGGGAGGAAGGAATGGAGCCCACCTGGCAGTGGTCTGTATGCTGTGCCAGTGAGCAGGCCAGGTGGCCGGCCTGGAATGGAGTGGGTCCCCAAGGCGGGGGGGTTTGGGGGGGGTGGCGGGGGCATTGCCCACAGCCAGACCACAGATCGCCTGAAGGGGCAACAGGTCTACCCTTCGGCAGAGCTGGGCAGCCAGGGCCACACTGGGAACCGCAGCAGAGAGGCATGAACCTCCAGGGCACACCTCCCGCTGCCAGGAGCTGTGGGTTTCCACCCACAAGCTTGGAGCGGTGCCCATGGCCGGATGGGCAGCTCACAAAGCCCTGGAGCCTGTGCCAGGCCCCACGCACAGGAGCGGGGCCAGGGCGCTGGGCTGCAGGGTGGGGAAATGTGGGGACTCCGCTGGTGACCACCAACCACAGGGCCCCACTCCCAGCTGGCAAACTGAACCCTGGAGGGAAGGCCCCCGAGATCAGAGAGGCAGTCAACACCCACCAAAATAAATACTGCACAGGCGTTTCTCACATGCACGTCCACCCATTCACCCACCCCCTCCTCTGGAAGCAGGGAAAGCCTGGCTCCAGCGCTGCTCGGATTCTCTGGGAAACAGAGACCGTGGACCCGGCTTGTTCACCAGCTGGGGTGCATTCACCTGGGTAAAGACATCAATTCACCTTGTCGAGAAATACTAAAATCGTTTGGTTTATAGGGAAGTCTCTTCAGACTCTGGGGGAAGTGGCAGGCTGGGAGCCAGTGGGGGTGCTCGGTGCACAGCAGCGGGGGGGGCGGGTGGCAGGTGGGGGGCGGCAGGGGCCCCCACTTGCTCACTGGTGGAGGTGGGCCCGGTCGTCCGGGCGCTTGATGTGGATCCGCCGCACTCGCTCGATCCGCTCCCGTTCCCGCTCCTCGTCCTCGTCCAGGTGGTGGGAGCGCCCGGCAGCCCCGCCTGTGGCCTCCAGGAGTGCGTTGTCAGGTCCCCGGCCATCCTGGGCCTCGTACAGCAAAATGTTCAGGGTCTCCTCGTAGATCCGGGCTTCGGGGAACTCCACCTACGGCCCCCCGAAACGCAAGGCAGAAAGTTAGCATCTCACAGCTCCCCCACCGCCCACCTCTGCTGCTGCTGCTGCTGAGGACTTGAGAGCAGCACCGTCTGGCCCCAGCAGGCCCCCAACAATCTGCAAGACAGTCACGATCATGTCCCAGGTGGTGACTGTTTTCAATGGGCAACACCCACACACGGCGCTGGATTCACAGAAGACAAAGCGGATGCAGTGCAATGCGTCTCTCTGCCCCTCGTTGCCTTTCCTTGGACACTGGCATTCCTCCCAACATGGTGCTTCTAACAAACAGGGCTGCATCCTTGCACATCTGTCATTCCACACCTTAAGGCAGCATTCTGTCCAAACAGGGGCCACCAGCAGGGGGCCCTCATGAAACAGACAATTACAATCCCTCCCCGCTCAGTAAAGCACCACGTCTGTTCACCGCCCTTCGGGGTCAGGCGCCACGAATAAGAGGCAGGTCCCAGGCACCTGTCTCAGGCAATAGAATGAATCAGTGCGAGTTGGCAAAGCACTTGAGATGCTGCACCAAGGAAGATGGCAATGATGCAGAAACCCAATTGGGACATCAGTACAGTGACCTGGGGCAACAGAATCTGAGTGTTGGTGCCAAAGCTCAGCTTCTGGAGATGTGGGCTGAAAGGAGGAGGAGGAAACAGTCCCTCTGAAGGGGTGGCCATCCCAACACCACCCCCCTGGAGACAGGAGCCTGACGGGACAGGACGCAGAGTGAAGGAAGCCGGGAAGGGGGTCCTGGCCTCCATCCTGGCTCCACCACGAACCAGCTGCCCAAACAAGAGCTCAGGCTCACTCCAGAGCCCATCCAAGAATCTATACACAGTTGGGATCTGACCATGAGGTCTCTCAGGACCTCTCCTGCCCCTTAAACTCCAAAAACATAAAGTAACTATTTTAAAGTTAAATCAATATGATGACTAGACTTTGAATATTCAAGGGAAGATTCAATTCACATACAGACACACAAAAAAACAAACTAGGAGCACTTTCCCGGTATTCCAGTAGTTAAGAAAATGCAGCAGACTCAGGTTCGATCCCTGGCCTGGGAACTAAGATCGCACATGCCGCAAAGCAACTAGGCCCAAGGGCTGGCACTATGGCACCCACTCACTTCAGAGCCCACACACCACAGAGTGTCTAAGCGCCACAACAAAAGATCCCAAGAGCTACAACTAAGACCATGACACAATGGGGAGTCTAGTTACTGGAATTCACAGCCCTAAGGACAAGTTCACGGGAGAAAAGAACCACGTGACTTCCCAATGCTGGACAAACTGTTAGTCCTCAGCTGTGTCTGACTCTCTGTGACTCCATGGACTGGAGCTCCTCTGTCCACGGGATTTCCCAGGCAAGAATACTGCCCAGGCAAGAATACTGGAGTGGGCTGCCACTCCCTTCTCCAGGGGATCTTTCTGACGCAGGGATTCAACCCGGGTCTCCTGCATTGCAGGCGGATCATTTACAGTCTTAGCCACCAGAGACACCCCAAGTGAACAATTCTGGTCCCCCCCACTATCTCTGGAGAGAAAAAAAGAACCTCAGTGCTCTTCCCTTCCTGGCTACCTTAAAGCAATATGTATCTTTTAGGATATGCTATGCTATGCTAAGTCACTTCAGTCGTGTCTGACTCTGTGTGACCCCATAGACGGCAGCCCACCAGGCTCCCCCGTCCCTGAGATTCTCCAGGCAAGAACACTGGAGTGGGTTGCCATTTTCTTCTCCGATGCATGAAAGTGAAAAGTGAAAGTGAAATTGCTCAGTTGTGTCCGACTCTTAGCGACCCCATGGACTGCAGCATACCAGGCTCCTCCGTCCGTGGGATTTTCCAGGCAAGAGTACTGGAGTGGGGTGCCATTGCCTTCTCCGTTCTTTTAGGATATGTTCTACATAAATGAATAAAATCTTTTCAGAAGCGAAAAAAAAATTTTTTTTAATTTCTGGTTTTTACTTGGTGGTCTGATTTTCTCTCATTTGCGTTTTGCTTCTTGAGGCTGCTCCAGGAGCACACAGAGCTGTGGGCTTCTCGGGCTGCAGTGAGGATGACCTGAACAGGTGACCCACAGACCTGTGTGAGGGTGATAGGGAGTGACCTACTGCATGCGGCCCTGGTCATCAGACTTCCCTTAGGTTGAAAAGGAGATGACAGAGTGTATGGTATGGTTAAAAAGCAAAACGGGCAATCAAGACAGCGGAGGAGTAGGATGTGACGCTCACCTCCTCCCACAAATACATCAAAAATATCAAAAACTGATGTGCCATGATTCTCGGAGAATGTCTACTGAATGCTGGCAAAAGAGCCCAAACTGCTCAAAGGGCAAGAAAATCTCCACAGACTGGGTATGAAAAAAGAAAAAAAAAGCAAGAAACAAATCAGGATGGGACCTATGCCCCTGGGAGGGAGCTGTGAAAGAGGAAACGCTCCTGCACCCTGGGAAGCCCCCCACCCTGGGAGATCTGCCAGGACAGGCGAGCCTGGGAGGAGAACATGGCGGCCAGGGGATGGAAGGTGGCACAGACGGCCAGCGGGCTCGGGCCGGGCGCTGGAACCTGGGCTTCGGAGATCAGAACCAGAGAGAGGTTGGGGGATGGCTGTGTAGGGACAGACAGCGGAGGGTGGGGGGCTGGAATCCAGTGCAACCGTGGCTGGGAGTGTTCCCAGTGGAAATCTGGGCCACCCTAGAGACCAGTGACCTTACCAGGGTGCACGTGGGGAGGGGCGGGACCCAGACTGCAGCCTTCTTCCCTGTGTGCACACTCGCAGAGGGAGGACACTGCCTGCATGGGCTCCAGGGGCTGGTCACAGGCCACAAGCTCCCTCCCCAACCCCAGGAGTGGTCATGCGGGCCCCCTCTGCTGCCCGCCCAAACTCCAGGCCAGATGCCTCTGCCCCCATCACATGGTGCAGGGGTGCTCGAGCCGCCTGCTGCCACTGAGAACCCCAGAACAGGGCACCAGCCGCCGCATCTGCACACCACCTGTCAAGCGGCGAACCACCAGCACGTGCCAGGGAAAAGGCGACCGGCATCCATACTAAAAACAGCCCTGCACCTAATCCATCAAACCCACACAAGCTACAAAGGGACGATGCCATGTGAACAGCTCTCTAAGACCACAGAAGACAACTGCTTCTCCTAAACTCACAGAGCGGGAAAAATGTAAATAAAATGAAAGAGCGGAGGAAGCACTCCTGGTTAAAAGTGTTCCCCTGAAAGACAAACAATGAAGCAGACCCCTTCAGTCTAACAGACACCTGTTTCAAAAAGAGATTAAAAATACTGAAGGAATTAAAAAAGGTTATCGAAAAATGCCTCTTCATTGTGTTCATGGGGTTCTCAAGGCAAGCATACTGAAGTGGTTTGCCATTTCCTTCTCCAGTGGACCACATTTCTTCAGGCCCTGACTAGCAGGGACACATCTTTAAGATGCTCCATAGTCAGACAACATGCCTGGCCACCTGGCCGTCTCACTGCTGGTCTTTGTTGAGCCTGTAAACCTTCACTGGCCGCCAGGTGTCCATGAGTGTGCTGCAGTACTTGAGTGCAATCTCAAGAACAAAAGAATGATCTCTGTTCGTTTCCAAGGCAAACCATTCAACATCACCATAATCCAAGACTATGCCCCAACCGCTAATGCCAAAGAAGCTGAAATCGAGCAGTTCTATGAAGAGCTACAAGACCTTCTAGAACTAACACCAAAAAAAGATGTCCTTTTCATCATAGGGGACTAGAATGCAAAAGTAGGAAGTCAAAAGATACCTGGAGTAACAGGCAAGTTTGGCCTTGGGAGTACCAAATGAAGCAGGGCAAAGGCTAACAGAGTTTTGTCAAGAGAACACACTGGTCATAGCAAACACCCTCTTTCAACAACACAAGAGACGACTCTTACATGGACATCACCAGATGGTAAATACTGAATTTAGACTGATATAGTTTTTGCAGCCAAAGATGGAGACGCTCTATACAATCAGCAAAAACAAGACTGGGAGAAGACTGTGGCTCAGATCTTGAGCTCTTTATTGCAAAATTCAGACTTAAAATGAAGAAAGTAGGGAAAACCACTAGGCCATTCATATATGACCTAAATCAAATCCCTTATCATGATACACCAGAGGTGACAAATAGATTCAAGGGATTAGATTTGTTAGACACAGTGCCTGAAGCACTATGGATGGAGGTTCATAGCTTTGAACAGGACGTGGTGATCAAAACCATCCCCAAGAAAAACAAATGCAAGAAGGCAAAGTGGTTGTCTAAAGAGGCCTTACAAATAGCTGAGAAGAGAAGCAAAAGGCAAAGGAGAAGAGGAGAGACATACCCAACTGAAGGCAGAGTTCCAGAGAATAGCAAGGAGAGATAAGAAAGTCTTATTTAGTGAAGAATGCAAAGAAATAGAAGAAAACAATAGAATGGAAAAGACTAGAGATCTCTTCAAGAAAATTACAGATACCAAGGGAACAGTTCACGCAAAGATGGGCTTAATAAAGGACAGAAATAGTAAGGATCTAACAGAAGCAAAAGACATTAAGAAGAGGTGGCAAGAATACACAGAACAATTGCATCAAAAAAGGTCTTAATGATCCAGATAACCACGAAGGTCACTCACCCAGTCAGACATTCTGGAGTGTGATGTCAAGTGGGCCTTAGGAAGCATTACCACGAACAAAGCTAGTAGAGGTGATAGAATTCCAGCTGACCTATTTCAAATCCTAAAAGATAATGCTGTTAATGTGCTGCACTTGATAGGCCAGCAGATTTGGAAAGCTCAGCAGAGGCCAAAGGACTTGAAAAGGTCAGTTTTCATTCCAATCCCAAAGAAGGGCAATGCTAAAGAATGTTCAAACTACTGCATAATTGCACTCATCTCACATGCTAGTAGGTAATGCTCAAAACCCTTCAAGCTAGGCTTCAGTAGTACATGAACAGAGAACTTCCAAACGCACAAGCTAAATTTAGAAAAGGCAGAGGAACCAGAGATCAAATTGCCAACATCTGCTGGATCTTAGAAAAAGCAACGGAATTAGGGAAAAAAAAAATCTACTTCTTGTTCACTATGCTAAAGCCTCTGACTGTGTGGATCACAACAAACTGGAAAATTCTTAAAGAGATGGGAATACCAAAACACCTTGCCTGTCTCCTGAGAAATCTGTATGCAGGTCAAGAAACAACTGTTAGAATTGGACATGGAACAATGGACAGGTTCAAAATTGGGAAAGGAGTACGTCAAGGCTGTACACTGTCACCTTGCTTATTTAGCTTAGAGCATATATCATGTGAAATGCCAGGCTGCATGAAGCACAAGCTGGACAAGATTGCTGAGAGAAATATCACCAACCTCAGATATGCAGATGATAGCTCTTTTAGGGCAGAAAGTGAAGAGGAACTAAAGAGCTTCTCAGTGAAGGTCAAACAGGAGACTGTTCAGGCTGGCTTAAAACTCAACATTCAGGAGGGAGGAGCCAAGATGGCAGAGGAGTAGGACGGGGAGAACACTTTCTCCCCCACAAATTCATCAAAAGAACATTTAAACGCGGAGTAAATTCCACAAAACAACTTCTGAAGGCCGGCAGAGGACATCAGGCACCCAGAAAAGCAACCCAAGTCTTCGAAAGGAGATAGGAAAAAATATAAAAGACAAAAAAAGAGACAAAAGAGGGAGACAAAAGAGGACGGAGTTCCATCCCGGGAAAGGAGTCTTAAAAAGAGAGAAGTTTCCAAACACCAGGAAACCTTCTCACTGCCGAATCTGTGCCGAGCTTTGGAAGCACAGAGGGCAACATAACAGGGAGGAAAAATAAATAAAAAATTAAAACCCGCACATTGCGAGCCCTACGGTAACTCCCCACAGTGGAAAAGCAGCGCAGACGCCTGCATCCACCATTAGCAAGCGGGGGCTGGGCAGGGAGGCGCAGCGCGGGCTGCATCACTTAGGGCTGGCCTGAATACCCTGAGCGCTATCTGAGCGAAATAATTTGGGCTAGTAAACCAGACTGTGGGATATCTACCACGCGAAAAGCCAGCCCTAACCTAAGACCGCCAGGCCCATGCACGGAACAAAGGACTGAACAGAGATAGCCGGCTGCAGACCTTCCCCCTCCGGTGACAGGCAGCCAGAACCGGGAGGGGGCAATCGCAGCCCCAGAGAGACATTATCTATAAAACTGTAAGCAGGCTTCTTTGCTAACTAAAACTTCTTGGCGGTCTGGACGGTCAACATCTGCCTGAGAAGGTGCACCGGTTGTACACCTAGATAAACGAGCAGCGGGGAGGCGATTCGCAGCAATTGCGCTCGCCAAACACCTCATCACCTGAGCTGCTCGGACCTGGGAAGGGCACAAAACGCAGGCCCAACCGAGTCTGCGCCTCTGAAGACTACCCGAGTGCCTGAACCTGAGCGGCTTGGACCTGGGAGGTACAGGCAGCCCAGGGCCAGCCACGGATGGTTCCCGGCGGAGCAACCTAGAGCCTGAGAAGTGTGGGCAGGGAGGCTACACGCGCCTTGAGCGGGGGCAGACCCAGTGTGGCTGAGGCACTGCGAGCACACGCCAGTGTTATTTGCAGCATCCCTCCCTCCCTCCCAACAGCGCGACTGAACAAGTGAGCCTAAAAAAAAAAAAAAAAAAAAAGTATCCTCCACCATCCCCTTTGTGTCAGGGCAGAAACCAGACACTGAAGAGACCAGCAAACAGAAGAAGCTGTAACAGAGGGAACCACCTTGGAAGCTACAGGCAATAGATTAAAACCCTGTGGTTACTACCGACTACATAGGAAGGGGCCTATAGATCTTGAGAAATATAAGTCGGACCAAGGAACTAGCCAAAAATGGACTGAACCCACAATACTCACAACAAAACCAGAGAAAGTCCTGGATATATTTTTACGATCATTCTTTTTTTTTTAATTTTTTTAAAAAATTTTAAGTCCTCTATTATTCCTTTAATTTTCACTTTTATAACCTATTACTTTGCAAAAAAAAAAAAGAAGAAAGGCCCTTTTTTTTTTTTTACAGCAAACTTCATATATATATTTTTAATAACTTTTTGACCTTTTTTTTTTTTTTCTTCTTCCTCTCTTTAACATTGTATTTTTGAAATTCCAAACTCTACTCTGGATTTTTAATTAGCTTTTTGGTATTTGTTATCAATTTTGTACCTACAGTTTTTTTTTTTATAATTTCTGTGACTTTTTTTTTTTTTTCTGTTTCTCTTCTTCTTTTATATAACATTGTATATCTGAAATTCCAAACTCTACTCTAGATTTTTAACTTTTGCTTTTTGGTATTAGTCATCAATTTTGTACCTATATTCTCTTTATAATTTTCACGACCTTGTTTGTTTTTGTTCATTTTTTCTTTCTTTTCCTTCTTCTTTTCTTTAACATCGTATTTTTGAAATTCCAAACTCTACTCTAGATGTTTAATTTTTGCTTTTATGTATTTGTTACCAATTTTGTACCTTTAAGAACCCAATCTTCAGTACCCATTTTTCACTAGGGAGCGAGATTACTGGCTTGACTGCTCTCTCTCCCTTTGGACTCTCCTTTTTCTCCACCAGATCACCAGTGTCTCCTCCCTAACCCCTCTCTACTCTACCTAACTCTGTGAATTTCTGTGTGTTCCAGACGGGGAGAACACTTAGGGAACTGATTACTGGCTGGATCTGTCTCCCTTCTTTTCATTCCCCCCTTTTATCCTCCTGGCCACCTCTGTCTCCTTCCTCCTTCTTCTCTCCTCTGTATAACTCCGTGAACATTTCTGAGTGGTCCAGTTGTGGAGTGCACATAAGGAAGTGATTACTGGCTAGCCCACTCTCTCCTCTATTCATTCCACCTCATCTCATTCAGGTCACCTCTAAATCCCTCCTCCCTCTTCTCTTCTCCATGTAACGCTGTGAACCTCTCTGGGTGACCCTCACGGTAGAGAAACTTTTCATCTTTAACGTAGATGTTTTATCAGTGGTGCTGTATAGAAGGAGAAGTTTTGAAACTACTGTAAAAATAAGACCAATAACTGGAAGCAGGAGGCTTAAGTCCAAACCCTGACTCCAGGGAACTCCTGACTCTAAGGAACATTAATTGACAGGAGCTCATCAAACGCCTCCATACCTACACTGAAACCAAGCACCACACAAGGGCCAACAAGTTCCAGGGCAAGACATACCAAGCAAATTCTCCAGCAATGAAGGAACACAGCCCTGAGCTCCAAGACACAGGCTGTCCAAAGTCACCCCAAAGCCATAGACATCTCATAACTCATTACTGGACACTTCACTGCACTCCAGAGAGAAGAAATCCAGCTCCACCCACCAGAACACCGACACAAGCTTCCCTAACCAGGAAACCTTGACAAACCACCTGTACAAACCCACACACAGCGAGGAAACGTCACAATAAAGAGAACTCCACAAACTGCCAGAATACAGATAGGACACCCCAAAATCAGCAATTTAAACAAGATGAAGAGACAGAGGAATACCCAGCAGATAAAGGAACAGGATAAATGCCCACCAAACCAAACAAAAGAGGAAGAGATAGGGAATCTACCTGATAAAGAATTCCGAATAATGATAGTGAAATTGATCCAAAATCTTGAAATCAAAATGGAATCACAGATAAATAGCCTGGAGACAAGGATTGAGAAGATGCAAGAAAGGTTTAACAAGGACCTAGAAGAAATAAAAAAGAGTCAATACATAATGAATAATGCAATAAATGAAATTAAAAACACTCTGGAGGCAACAAATAGTAGAATAACAGAGGCAGAAGATAGGATTAGTGAATTAGAAGATAGAATGGTAGAAATAAATGAATCAGAGAGGATAAAAGAAAAACGAATTAAAAGAAATGAGGACAATCTCAGAGACCTCCAGGACAATATTAAACGCTACAATATTCGAATCATAGGGGTCCCAGAAGAAGACAAAAAGACCATGAGAAAATACTTGAGAAGATAATAGTTGAAAACTTCCCTAAAATGGGGAAGGAAATAATCACCCAAGTCCAAGAAACCCAGAGAGTCCCAAACAGGATAAACCCAAGGTGAAACACCCCAAGACACATAGTAATCAAATTAACAAAGATCAAACACAAGGAACAAATATTAAAAGCAGCAAGGGAAAAACAACAAATAACACACAAGGGAATTCCCATAAGGATAACAGCTGATCTTGCAATAGAAACTCTTGAAGCCAGGAGGGAATGGCAAGACATACTTAAAAGGATGAAAGAAAATAACCTACAGCCCAGATTATTGTACCCAGCAAGGATCTCTTTCAAATATGAAGGAGAAATCAAAACCTTTTCAGACAAGCAAAAGCTGAGAGAATTCTGCACCACCAAACCAGCTCTCCAACAAATACTAAAGGATATTCTCTGGACAGGAAACACAAAAACGGTGTATAAATTTGAACCCAAAACAATAAAGTAAATGGCAACGGGATCATACTTATCAGTAATTACCTTAAACGTAAATGGGCTGAATGCCCCAACCAAAAGACAAAGACTGGCTGAATGGATACAAAAATAAGACCCCTACATATGTTGTCTACAAGAGACCCACCTCAAAACGGGGGACACATACAGACTGAAAGTGAAGGGCTGGAAAAAGATTTTCCATGCAAATAGGGACCAAAAGAAAGCAGGAGTAGCAATACTCATTATCAGATAAAATAGACTTTAAAACAAAGGCTGTGAAAAGAGACAAAGATGGTCACTATATAATGATCAAAGGATCAATCCAAGAAGAAGATATAACAATTATAAATATATATGCACCCAACACGGGAGCACCACAATATGTAAGACGAATGCTAACAACTATGAAAGGAGAAATTAACAATAACACAATAATAGTGGGAGACTTTAATACCCCACTCACACCTATGGATAGATCAACTAAACAGAAAATTAACAAGGAAACACAAACTTTAAACGATACAATAGACCCCACTCACACCTATGGATAGATCAACTAAACAGAAAATTAACAAGGAAACACAAACTTTAAACGATACAATAGACCAGTTAGACCTAATTGATATCTATAGGACATTTCATCCCAAAACAATGAATTTCACCTTTTTCTCAAGTGCACATGGAACCTTCTCCAGGATAGATCACATCCTGGGCCATAAATCTAGCCCTGGTAAATTCAAAAACATAGAAATCATTCCAAGCATCTTTTCTGACCACAATGCAGTAATATTAGATCTCAATTACAAGAGAAAAACTATTAAAAATTCCAACATATGGAGGCTGAACAACACGCTGCTGAATAACCAACAAATCACAGAAGAAATCAAAAAAGAAACCAAAATTTGCATAGAAACAAATGAAAATGAAAACACAACAACCCAAAACCTGTGGGACACGGTAAAAGCAGTCCTAAGGGGAAAGTTCATAGCAATACAGGCATACCTCAACAAACAAGAAAAAAGTCAAATAAATAACCTAACTCTACACCTAAAGCAACTAGAAAAGGAAGAAATGAAGAACCCCAGGGTTAGTAGAAGGAAAGAAATCTTAAAAACTAGAGCAGAAATAAATGCAAAAGAAACAAAAGAGACCATAGCAAAAATCAACAAAGCCAAAAGCTGGTTCTTTGAAAGGATAAATAAAATTGACAAACCATTAGCCAGACTCATCAAGAAACAAAGGGAGAAAAATCAAATCAATAAAATTAGAAATGAAAATGGAGAGATCACAACAGACAACACAGAAATACAAAGGATCATAAAAGACTATTATCAACAATTATATGCCAATAAGATGGACAACGTGGAAGAAATGGACAAATTCTTAGAAAAGTACAACTTTCCAAAACTGGACCAGGAAAAAATAGAAAATCTTAACAGACCCATCACAAGCACGGAAATTGAAACTGTAATCAAAAATCTTCCAGCAAACAAAAGCCCAGGTCCAGACGGCTTCACAGCTGAATTCTACCAAAAATTTAGAGAGGAGCTAACACCTATCCTGCTCAAACTCTTTCAGAAAATTGCAGAGGAAGGTAAACTTCCAAACTCATTCTATGAGGCCACCATCACCCTAATACCAAAACCTGACAAAGATGCCACAAAAAAAGAAAACTACAGGCCACTATCACTGATGAACATAGATGCAAAAATCCTTAACAAAATTCTAGCAATCAGAATCCAACAACACATTAAAAAGATCATACACCATGACCAAGTGGGCTTTATCCCAGAGACGCAAGGATTCTTCAATATCCGCAAATCAATCAATGTAATACACCACATTAACAAATTGAGAAATAAAAACCATATGATTATCTCAATAGATGCAGAGAAAGCCTTTGACAAAATTCAACATCCATTTATGATAAAAACTCTCCAGAAAGCAGGAACAGAAGGAACATACCTCAACATAATAAAAGCTATATATGACAAACCCACAGCAAACATTATCCTCAATGGTGAAAAATTGAAAGCATTTCCTCTAAAGTCAGGAACAAGACAAGGGTGCCCACTTTCACCATTACTATTCAACATAGTTTTGGAAGTTTTGGCCACAGCAATCAGAGCAGAAAAAGAAATAAAAGGAATCCAAATTGGAAAAGAAGAAGTAAAGCTCTCACTATTTGCAGATGACATGATCCTCTACATAGAAAACCCTAAAGACTCCACCAGAAAATTACTAGAACTAATCAATGATTATAGTAAAGTTGCAGGATATAAAATCAACACACAGAAATCCCTTGCATTCCTATACACTAATAATGAGAAAACAGAAAGAGAAATTAAGGAAACAATTCCATTCACCATTGCAACGGAAAGAATAAAATACTTAGGAATATATCTACCTAAAGAATCTAAAGACCTATATATAGAAAACTATAAAACACTGGTGAAAGAAATCAAAGAGGACACTAATAGATGGAGAAATATACCATGTTCATGGATTGGAAGAATCAATATAGTGAAAATGAGTATACTACCCAAAGCAATTTATAGATTCAATGCAATCCCTATCAAGCTACCAACGGTATTCTTCACAGAGATAGAACAAATAATTTCACAATTTGTATGGAAATACAAAAAACCTTGAATAGCCAAAGCGATCTTGAGAAAGAAGAATGGAACTGGAGGAATCAACCTACCTGACTTCAGGCTCTACTACAAAGCCACAGTTATCAAGACAGTATGGTACTGGCACAAAGACAGAAATATAGATCAATGGAACAAAACAGAAAGCCCAGAGATAAATCCATGCACATATGGACACCTTATCTTTGACAAAGGAGGCAAGAATATACAATGGATTAAAGACAATCTCTTTAACAAGTGGTGCTGGGAAATCTGGTCAACCACTTGTAAAAGAATGAAACTAGAACACTTTCTAACACCATACACAAAAATAAACTCAAAATGGATTAAAGATCTAATGTAAGACCAGAAACTATAAAACTCCTAGAGGAGAACATAGGCAAAACACTATCCGACATACATCACAGCAGGATCCTCTATGACCCACCTCCCAGAATATTGGAAATAAAAGCAAAAATAAACAAATGGGACCTAATTAAACTTAAAAGCTTCTGCACATCAAAGGAAACTATTAGCAAGGTGAAAAGGCAGCCTTCAGAATGGGAGAAAATAATAGCAAATGAAGCAACTGACAAACAACTAATCTCAAAAATATACAAGCAACTCCTACAGCTCAATTCCAGAAAAATAAATGACCCAATCAAAAAATGGGCCAAAGAACTAAATAGACATTTCTCCAAAGAAGACATACAGATGGCTAACAAACACATGAAAAGATGCTCAACATCACTCATTATCAGAGAAATGCAAATCAAAACCACTATGAGGTACCATTTCACACCAGTCAGAATGGCTGCGATCCAAAAAGTCTACAAGCAATAAATGCTGGAGAGGGTGTGGAGAAAAAGGAACCCTCTTACACTGTTGGTGGGAATGCAAACTAGTACAGCCACTATGGAGAAGAGTGTGGAGATTCCTTAAAAAACTGAAAATAGACCTGCCTTATGATCCAGCAATCCCACTGCTGGGCATACACACTGAGCAAACCAGAAGGGAAAGAGACACGTGTACCCCAATGTTCATCGCAGCACTGTTTATAATAGCCAGGACATGGAAGCAACCTAGATGTCCATCAGCAGATGAATGGATAAGAAAGCTGTGGTACATATACACAATGGAGTATTACTCAGCCATTAAAAAGAACACATTTGAATCAGTTCTAATGAGGTGGATGAAACTGGAGCCTATTATACAGAGTGAAGTAAGCCAGAAAGAAAAACACCAATACAGTATACTAACGCATATATATGGAATTTAGAAAGATGGTAACAATAACCCTGTGTACGAGACAGCAAAAGAGACACTGATGTATAGAACAGTCTTATGGACTCTGTTGGAGAGGGAGAGGGTGGGAAGATTTGGGAGAATGGCATTGAAATATGTGTAATATCATGTATGAAACGAGTTGCCAGTCCAGGTTTGATGCACGATACTGGATGCTTGGGGCTGGTGCACTGGGACGACCCAGAGGGATGGTGTGGGGAGGGAGGAGGGAGGAGGGTTCAGGATGGGGAGTGTATGTATACCTGTGGCAGATTCGTTTTGATGTTTGGCAAAACTAATACAGTGTTTCAGGCTTAAAAATAAAATAAAATTAAAAACAACAACAACAACAAAACTCAACATTCAAAAAACAAAGATCATGACATCTGGTTCCATTACTTCATGGCAAATAGATGGAGAAAAAGTGTAAACAGTGACAGATTTTATCTTCTTGGGCTACAAAATCACTGCAGATGGTGACTGCAGCCATGAAATTAAGACACTTGCTCCTTGGAAGAAATGCTATGACAAACCAAGACAGCATATTAAAAAGCAAAGACATCACTTTGCCAACAAAGGTTCCTACAGTCAAAGCTATGGTTTTTCCAATAGTCATGTACGGATGTGAGATTGAAACCATAAAGGCGGCTGAGTGCCGAAGAATTGATGCTTTCGAACTGTGGTGCTGAGGAAGATTCTTGCGAGTCCCTTGGACAGCAAGATCAAACCAGTCAATCCTAAAGAAAATCGACCCTGAATACTCATGGGAAGGACTGATGCTCAAGCAGAAGCTCCAATACTTTGGCCCCCTGACACAAAGAACTGACTCCCTGAAGACGACCTTGATGCTGGGCAAGACTGAGTGCAGGAGGAGAAAGGGGAGACGGAGGATGACATGGCTGGATGGCATCACTGACTCAATGGACAGGAGTTTAAGCAAACTCCAGGAGACAGTGAAAGACAGGGAAGCCTGGTGTGCTGCAGTTCATGGGGTTCAAAGAGTCGGACCCAACTTAGCAACTGAACAAGAGGCAATTAGAGATTATCATATTATGCAAAGTCAGAAAGAGCAAAACAAATACAGTATGGTATCACTTATGCTGGGCTGTAATTAGTCACTCAGTCGTGTCTGACTCTTTGCGACGCCATGGACTGTAGCCCACCAGGCACCTCTGTCCACGGCAATTCTCCAGGCAAGAATATTGGATGGGTTACCGTGCTTTCCTCCCTCCCGTGGATCTTCCCAAAGCAGGGATTGAACCCAGGTCTTCCACATTGCAGGTGGATTCTTTACCGTCTGAGCTACCAGGGAAGCCCAAAAATACTGAAGTGGGGAGCCTATCCCTTCTCCAGGGAGCTTCCCAACCCAGGTATCTAACCAGGATCTCCTGCACTGTAATTCTTTACCAGTTGAGCTACCAGGGAAGCCCGATATCACTTATATGTAGAATCTAAAACATGGCAGAAGGGAACCTATCTATGAAACAGAAACACAGACTTGAAGCACCGACTGGTGGTTGCCATGTGGGAGATGGGCAGGTGGATCAGGAGTTTGGGATAAGCAGATGTAAACTATTATATACAGGACGGATAAACAACAAGATCCTACTGGAAAGCACAGGGAACTAGATTCAGTATCCTGTGATAAACTGTAATGGAAAAGAACATGAAAAAGAATATATGTATGTGTAACCGAGTCACTCTGCTACACAGGAATAATTTAATACCACAGTGTATAATCAACTATACTTCAAAAAAAAAGAAAAAAAAAAGGAAGGGGGAAGAAAAGAGAAAAGGCACATAAGGAAGGGAGGCAAGCAGAGACGTAAAGGGAGTGAATTTCAGTGAACAGGGGACCTGATCTCTAACCACACTGCAGCATGATGGAGCTCTGCAGAACAACACAGGGACAGAGGCCAACGGAAAGGTCAGGCCCGCTGGCTTGCAGAGGATGACATAAAAATGGGTCCACAGCGTCCAGATCAGTCAGGGAATCACACACTGGGAAGGAAGGCCCCGGGGTTCAGGAGGAGTGCCCAGTGAGCCCCGTGAGGGTGGAGGGCTGCCCAGGTCAGTGGGGAGGAGGACAGACGACAAGGAAGGAGTAGGTCACAGCCAGACGCCCAAGGTCAAGACCTTGGAGGGAGCACTGCTCCTGATGAGCGAGATGGATGTGGCCAGGCTGGTGGGAAACCATGTCGCGTGGAGGATGGGAAGGTGGTATCAGATCACCAACGGCAGAGGAGAAAACATGGGGTACATGTGGGGACAAGGATCCGTGTGAATCCCAGTCACAGAAAAGGAACCCAGCAGCAGTGCGACTGCCTCTCCTTGCTGGGTGTCTGAAACGAAATGCCATGCTGTTTTTCCAAGCCGACACTGGGACCTTTCCAGGGCCCCAGAGATAGTGAGTACCAGTGAGGAGTTGAGTCCAGAAAACATCTTTAGAGCCTTTGCCTCTTGCAGTGGATTTGACTCAAGGGAAAGGGAAGTTGGACGAATATGGATTTCAGCACAGCCACCTGGCACCGCCCTCTGCAGGCCCTTACCTTTGTCTGCTTCTTCTCAGTGGCGTAGACGATGGAGGTGCAGCAGACCTCGGCGATCTTGCGGCCCTGGCCGTAGAAGGACCAGCAGCAGATTTCGTCCCCAATGACGTCCTTTATGAACAGGACCCTTCCGTTAAAGCGCAGAGACAGCTTATCAAACAGTTCGATGTTTTTCAACATATTGTCGTCAGAATTGCTGCAAAAGAGCAGGTGATAAGGCAACTGATCACCAGCAGCTGTTACGGGCCACCACCGGTGGGGCGGTGTTTCCACATGCAGGCCCCTTATCGCCACCAACCCTTACCAACCTCACAAGAAGCCCAAGAAGGCGGCAGGGTAGTCCCTACCGCTCAAAGGAAAGCAAGGATCAGAGAAATCAGGGAGCTGCCCAAGGTCAAAAACTAATAAATGGCAGAGCTGAGTCTCAAAAAGACAGCTCTGGCCCCCAAGGCTGTGCTCGAGTGGCTGCCCTGCTGTGCCAAAGCCAGGGATGAAACGCTGAAAACACAGGGCCCTGCGGGCACAGGCGGCAGGTGGGGGACACAGAGGCACGCTCCATGGAGCCCCGTGAAAGGCTGAGCGACCAGCCCAAAAGAGACTGCTTATCCTGGGTCCATGTACTGGTCTTGACTGACTTCATCAACCCTACTTCCTGTAATTCTTGATTTGGAGCCACACGTTCCCAAGAGGCAAACGGCTCCCAGGAAACCCATATATATTGCTAGTGGGAACATAAAATGGTGCAGTAGTCACTGTGGAGAACAGTCCGGCAGGTCCTCAAATGATTAAACCTGGAGTTCCTGCGTGACCCAGCAATTCCACTCCTAGGTATCTACCCAGGAGAAATGGAAATGTGTGTGTGCACACACACACGTCCACAGCAGCGTTATTCCTAACAGCCAAAAGGTGGAAACAACCCTAACTGCCCAACCACAACTGGTGGATGGAGAAACAATGTGGTCTGTCTGGATGGTGGAATATTATTCAGCCATAAAGAGGAATGAAGTACTGATTCATGCTACAACATGGATGAACCTTGAAAACATTATGCTGAGCGAAAGAAGCCAGACACAAAAAACAACGTACTGCCTGATTCTATCTACATGAAGTGTCCAGTGTAGGCAGATCCACAGAAATAGAACACACAGCAGTGGCTGCCTAGGGCTGGGGGAGGTAGGAGGGAGGAGCAATACGGGGAGTGACTGATAACGGGTCCAGGTTTCCTTCTGGGATGATGATAATGGCTTAAAATGAGGTACGTGGTGATGGGTACACAACTCTGTGAACATAGTAAGAAGCACTGAGCTGTGTATTTTCAAAAGGGTGAATTTTACAGTGTGTGGGAATTAGATTTCATAACTATCTATCCAGCAGGGCACTCTAGAGGTGCAGAAAGGGAACGTGTGTTTTCAACTGAAGGGAATGTGGGGGCAGGGAGCTGGGCCTGGCAGGCATGAGTACAGAGGTCTTTTCTGGCCAACACCTTACCTAGTATACGAGTATTTGTTGTTACTTCTGTTGTAGAGCAACTTCACAGCTGGCTGTGGGTTGTTTTAGGGAAAAAAAACAGAAAGAAGAGAGTTACTTGGGAGTGCAGGTACAGAGAACCACTGGCTTCCCTTGGAGCTGGGGCCCTGCCACCAGCCTGAAGAGGCAGGTAAGCGTAGCCTGTGGGGTGGGGAGGGGCTGAGACGGAGATGGCATGACCCCAACACCAGGGGCAACACAAGGTGAGCTGCAGGCTCCCATTCTTGACCCCGTCTCAGACCTTGTGCAAGCAATTTTACACATATTTCAAAACTTATTCAGAAGAATCCCCACCATTTCAGTAGCAAAAGAAATGCCACAAGGGTGCCTCCAACATACCTTATTTGACGTCGCTATAAGTTTCTGTTCTTCCTTGGATGACGTAATGACGGGAACTTTGCAGAACGGCTCGTAAGTATCTTTGTTCTGCTGGAACAAAACATACTTTCAGCCTGGGAGGCCTGCCCAGCATTTGATTGTTTAAGCTGGCCTGCCAGGCAACGACAGGTTCTGGTGAGAGGAGATGGGGCAGCCACGGCTGCGAAGAGAGGAGGACGATCTTATAAGCTGGGCGACGATCAAGAGTGGAGTTCTCCAATGAACCTGCTCTTTGGCCAGGAGTCTTACATGCCAGAGTGTTCCGTAAATACTAACTATGATAACATTTTTTCATAGCCCAGTGAAAGTGAAAAGAAAGTGAAGCTGCTCAGTCGTGTCCAACTCTTTACGACCCCATGGACTGTAGCCTACCAGGATCCTCCATCCATGGGATTTTCCAGGCAATAGTACTGGAGTGGGTTGCCATTTCCTTCTCCAGGGGATCTTCCCGACCCAGGGATTGAACCTGGGTCTCCTGCATTGTAGGCAGACGCTTTAGCGTCTGTGCCACCAAGGAAGTCCTCTTATAGCCCAGAAGCCACTCAAAAATAAACCCTAAACAAGGCAGATGAAATGACTGCATCAAAACTCCTACAAACTCCACTGCAATGACTGTAGAGAAATGAAAATGTATAAGCCCATAAGGAGAAAAGGAATAGGAGAAGTACGGCCAGCAGGCAAGAGATGTCACGAATTCGAGGCTGGAAAGCAGGCCTCAGATGAGTGATGACCAAGCAGAAGGGGAAAGCTGAAAGCCAAGCCAGCTGAAAGAGTCTGGGAGATTTCCCAGAACAGCTCTGAAGGCTGGTGGGCTGACAGCAGGACTTGAGGACTGCCTGCTTGTTGGCAGAAGCACTGGTGAGACCCCAGATGGATGCCCTACCCCAGCCTGGCAGGAGAAAAGTCCACTTTCCTGGAGAAGTTTGTACAGGAGAGGACAAGGCTGACTTGCTATTCTGAAAAGGGGGGATTCAGTGAATGATCTATACCCTCAATGGTGATACCTACCCCTTCTGCTCAGATCCCAAAAGGCAGCCAGTCAGGCTCATACCAACCAGGCTAGAGAGGGGAGGACACTTCTACGAGAACCACCTGTCCAGAAGAAGCGTTCATAGATTCTGACGTTGAGAGTTCCCACTGAAGAAGTCAGTCTTATCATTCGCCACTGAAGCCCACGGAACAACAAAAACCAATACCTACAGTTTTTTCAGAGCTTAAATTTCAACAGACCAAGGACCATCAGATTAGATTCAGAAAGCCTCTGAAATATGAGACTGAAACCAAGACAAAGAGAACAAGTAAGAGGAGGAGCCACACGATGAAGGCAGCAGAAAGGAAACTTCCAATAGTAAGATGGGAATGACAAGAGTATCACATCCTATGAAACAAGGCTGGCGTGCCACATTAAGAGCATGCGGAGAACAAGAAAGGGCTCTTGGGAGTCAGAAATATGAGAGCAGAAACGAAAAACTCAACAGAAGCCTTGAAAAGATACAACTGTCTGAGAAAACAGAACAATAAAAGTGACAGAAACTAGGCGGCCAGGCCCCTGAGGTTTAATCTCAGACTAACAGAAACCACAAAAAGGAACCGGACGGCGAGTCTCTAAGACGAAGGCGAAACAGATTCCCTGATGCGTCTGAGCAGACCAAAAGGAGACTGTGGTTTCTGAGAACTTGGGGCTACATTCGAATTGTGTGCTTAGAAAACCAAGCCAACAAAAAACAATGAAGCAACGACTAATTCTGGCAAACTGAAAAGTTATGAGAGAAAGGAAATAATCACTGTATACTCTATGGCTCAACTGTTAACAATATTCATATGACTCGCTGTGAGCTCTGAGTACCAGTTTAATCAGAACTTTGAGAAACGATATTGAGAGAAGGAATACATGCATGCAAGTTTGGTAGTGGTTTGGGGTGGTGCATGAGCTAACTTTCCACTTTCTATAGAAATGTCAGTGGATAATGCTGAAAACGGACAATCAATAAATGTCAATGTAAGAAATATGGGAAAAAACAACTGCTGGAAGAATCAGAAGAGGCTGCTTCAGGGTGGGAGGGGGTAGAGGGCATATGGTAGTGGTTTAGACATCAACCTTGCCTACAGTCCTGACTTGCCTTTGTAAATGCTTGACCTGCATTACTTTAATAAACATAAACACGAAATTCAAAGAACAAAGTAAAGACTTCAACCTTCCATTAGACGTACAGTGAGTTCACAGACTCTCAGGGGAGGTGGTATGTGCAAGCTAACAGTTCCTCGGGCAGACAGGCGTGACGGGGCTGCCTCCACGGGGAGTCACGCGGACAGGCGGCTGGGAGAGGCGCAAACGTGAGCCTCACGAATACAGATCCGATGCCTCTGCCAACCTACAGGGACTCTTCTGATTCTCTGCCACGTGTTCACAGCTGCTGGCCCCATCAAGAGGCACTCTAGTTCTGCAGGGATTTTACTCTCCCTAGACTTGATGGCACCCCACTCCAGTACTCTTGCCTGGAAGGCTGCAGTCCATGGGGTCACTGAGGGTCAGACACGACTGAGCGACTTCACTTTCACTTTTCGCTTTCATGCATTGGAGAAGGAAATGGCAACCCACTCCAGTGTTCTTGCCTGGAGAATCCCAGGGATGGGGGAGCCTCGTGGGCTGCCGTCTACGAGGTCGCACAGAGTCGGACATGACTGAAGCGACTTAGCAGCAGACTTGATCCCAGTGGTCTTGCCCCAGGTCCAGCTGAGGAGTGAGGGGTATCTGTCTGCAGAGATTATGGTGGACTCTCAACAATGACTCATGGGTAAGTCCCCAGAAGGGACCAGAAAACAAATCAAGTTGTATACCCCATAGCTGGGTACCGAAGGGCTGCAATGTACACAGGAGAGGACCCGAAACCATGGGGGCTAAAATACGCTGGAGAGCAATCAGGTGGGCCGGGCGTCCCAGGTAAGCCTCTCAGGGGTCAAGCTGGCCAGAGGGGAGCAGCCCCAAGGTCAACTCATTAACTCGCATAGCAGCTCAGTGAGGGAGGAACTGCCCTCCTCCGCAGAGAGGGGAACCGGAGGCGGGTGGCCCCGGCCGAGGGGACACCTACTTGCAGGGCGGCCTGGCACTCTTCCACCAGGCCCTGGACCAGGTAGTACTTGGCTTCTGCCAGCAGCTCCTCGATCTCCCGACGGCTCTCGGGCAAGGGGACCGCCCCGTCGCGAAGGTAGTTGAGTATCGTACCAAAGTGCTTGCCACACCGGTCAATGAGGATCCAGCCTGCGGTGGGAGGAGGCAGGAAAGAGGGGTTCGTCACCTGGGCGTGCCTTTCCTGGAAGGTCCTGAGGGGAATGAGGTGGCTCTTGGTTCCGTCCACCTTCCAGGAGCAGCAGGACCACGGAGAAGGCAGCGGCCTCACCCGCCTGGCTCCCAGCAAAGGGCTGATGGAGGCCCTGCCTAGCAGCACCGCCACGGCCTCCCAGCCCTGCTGGCAGCAGACACCGCACCCGGACTCACTGGTCTTGGGCTCTTCCAGGTGCAGGGCCCCTGCATCCTGAAAGTGTGTTTCTAAGTTGCCTCAAAAATCCCTTTGTCAAGTGCATCCCAAGAGGGCCTAATGCCCCACATCTGGATAAAAATAGGGTCCCAACGACCACAACCCATGGATGGTGGGAAGGCTTCTGGGGTGAAAACATCCACTCCTTCTTTTTCAACAATACTTTTTTCAGACTCCCACACAGCAGAGCCATTTCTAAGGAAGCAGAAGGCTCGCTGCCCACAGGCCGTGACATCTGGCTCCCAAGGGTGCGCCCCAGGCACTCACCAGCACCACCAGAAGAAATTCCATCCGTGACCCCACACAAGGCGTTTAGGGACCTGATACACGGTGGTGACCAGACAGACCCTGCCCTCGAGTGGTTCCGCCTGACCTAGGGAGACGGCGCTGGCATTTATGAGAAATGGAAACGGCTCCCAGCTGCTGACCGGAAGCAGGCATGGTACAAAACTGTGCCTTGGGGGTAGGGGCAGGACAAGGCAAGCCCTCCCGCTTATCAACATCCTCTCCAGTCTCCAATCCCACACTGGCCTGCAGTGCCCGCTTCTCCTCCACTAGAAAGCCATGCTTCTCAGGATTCCTCGGCTGAAATGTACATGCTATTGGGAGGGGGAAAGCGGACGAGAGCCTGGGAAGAGGAGGAGGAGGTACCAGAAAGGGAAGTAAGACCAAGCACGCCTCGAGACAAAATGTGAAGCCAGACAGATGGAGGGGTCCGGGCCTTCCCAACCCGTGGCATCACCCCAGGAAGGGGGCCCCCCCGTCTCCTGCTGCATGCTGCAGGGGAAGGGCAGTTGGGAGGTTTACACAGCAATCAGTCACACTCTGCCTCTGCTTGCTCTCAGTCTGGGAAAAGCGCCAGGTTTCCACTCCTGAGACCACTATGTCCTCCCCGAGTCCTCCTCAGACCCAGGCCCTGGATCAGCAGAGGTCAACGAAGGCCAAGATCAGCCAAGGCACCTTTTCACACCCGGAGTGGCAAGTCGGCCCACCTGCCCCGAAGCCAGCACCACCAAGGGTGCGCAGGTACTCTAGCACACGAATTGGGTGGTGCCTATCACCATCACCAGGAATGCTGACAAGGCCATTTCCATGCTTCCCGAGACAACTACTCCTCAGTCCACGGCTCCCAGGCCTTTGGTTACAGGTTGGTCACAGGCTCTGGTTTCCTGAGCACAGTGAGAAGTTTATCTGCAGTCTCAGCAAATGCAAATCAAAGGTGGGGGCCTGGATCCGAGGAAGGATGAGGTCTTCGCGGGGTGGCGAGTCCTGTCATCTTGACGGTGCCCGCTGATGCTACCGCTCCTTTCTCCAGTGGAGACAACACAGTACAGGCTCAGCGTCCGTCCCGCAGCTCAGATCCTTGAGCAAACAGGACCACTGAGGGTGTATGGGCAGGGCCACTCAGAGCACAGGCCCCGCTCTCCAAAGGGAGCTCCTCCCACTCCAGCCAAAGTGTGGCAGAGAGGCCCAATACTCCAGGAGAAGCCAAAAATGCAGATTTCCCTGTGAAATCTCCTGATTTTTAGTAAACTGAAGAACTGGAAAAGATCCTGATGCTGGGAAAGACTGAGGACAAGAGCAGAAGGGGGCAGCAGAGGATGAGATGGTCAGATGACATCAGTGACTCAATGGACGTGAGTTAGAGCCAACTCTGGGAGACATTGAAGGACAAGGAACCTGGTGTGCTGCAATCCCTGGGGTCTCAAAGAGTTCGGACATGACTCAGTGACTGAACAACAAAACTAGCTGTAAACCTGCCATTAACCCACCACAGGGCAGCCAGAGCCGGGCCTGCAGGCCACTAGCTTGTGACCTCTGTTACTGTGGATCAAGTGCCCCCTTCCAATGAGCTGACATGGTACGGTAAGGCCGGATTACCTTCCCACCAGTTTTTGATGAGAGATGCTCTCTCTCCTACATTTTCTATAGATAAGAGAGAGGCTCAGAGAGGCTCAGGGACATCCCCTAGTTGGGGAGGCAGCGCTAAGCCACAGAGAACAAGCGAGAAACTCGTTGGAAGACTCCTTTCATCGTACAGAACTGAGGAGCCACGCGGAACCTCGGTTTTTGGGAGAAATGGCAACCAGTTCCACTCAGTTGCTCCGGGAAGAAAACCTCTTCCCTTGCCTTCACTGAGTGGACGACTCAGCAGCTAAGAGCAAGGGCCCCTGAAATCAATTACCCGAGTGACACTCCAGAGTCTCCATAAACCAACAGGCGGACCATGACACTGGGCTCTGGCTCAAGAATGCCGCCAGGAAATGCTTGTGGCAAAGGAATCATACTTTGGACAAATAAGGGAAAAAAAAGAGAGCCAGGCGCGCTCTCCATGAGGTTTCAATTAGCGTTTTGACTTCAAAAATATTTTTGCTGCTTTCAGAGCAGGAATCGATCCCTTTCAAACGGTCAGCTCTGGTCGCTAACGTGTAGACAAGCTATGTCAGGATGACCTGGAGTCCCCCAGCCCCTTGGGCAGGGCTGAAGGGTGAGGGGCGCTGTCCGAGACCCAGAGGCTCTCGGACGGACGGGCTGAGAGATGTACCCAGCGTGGGTCTCTGCTGGAAACCCAGCTCCACGCTTGCCTGCTGGATGACATCGGCATTTCACTGAACCTCTCGGTCCGGCAGTTTCCCGTTCTAAAATGGTGCCTCCCTGCGCTGGCATAAAGGCGAGAGAATGTACTGGAGCCACAGAGCACAATGCCGGGTCTATCGGCAGCACTCAAACCAGGTCTCTGACACTGAGCCCTGTATACAGGTCCTCGTGACTGGAGACGGCGTGTTCCAGCCCCGGGGACAGTGGTCTGCATGGCTTGCAGGGAACCTGGGAGAAGGCTCCACTTAGGGTCGGGGGCAGCAGACCACATTCTTCCTCTCTTCTTCCCTCCCCCACCTCCTCCAGGAAGCTTTCACCGACCTCTCCTTTGCCATACTAAGGGAGATCTTTATGGCCCCAAACTTGCCTAGGTACTTGAGCCCCTGTTACAAACTCAGACTCTTGGAGGCGGCCTCCTTCCTGAATCAGGATCTCCAGGGCAGGGTTTCTCTGCCTCGGCGCTCCTGACACTTTGGGGGTTTTTTGGCTGCACTGGGCCTTCATTGCAGCACACAAGCTTTCTCTCTAGATGTGGCTTGTGGGCTTCTCCTATTGCGGCGTGGTCTTAGCTGCCCTGTGGCATGTGGGATCTTAGCTCCCTGATCAGGACGTTGAACCCCTGTCCCCAGCACTGGAAGGTGGACCTTTAACAATCAGACCACCAAGGAAGTCCCTACTGACACTTTGTGCTGTGCTCAGTCACATTTGTGTCCGACTTGGTGCAACCCTATGGACCGCAGCCTTCCAGGCTCCTCTGCCCATGGGCTTCTCCAGGCAAGAAAACTAGAATGGGTTGCCATGCCCTCCTCCAGGGGATCTTCCCAACCCACGTGATATACAATTCAGACAGGCAGAAGGGCGTGGAGTGCGAGAGAGTCTGCCACCACCCAGGACCCCGGGTCCCCTCTCCAGAAGCCACCAGCTTCTCAGGCATCCTGTGGAGATTTCTACCAACACAATGCACACAGTTTGGGGCCTTCAGGGCCCTTGTTCCGTAACCAGAAAGCTGTCCTGCTGGTTTCGCCCACCTGTTTGTGGCACACTTCACTGTAGCTGACAGCCTTCCCACCTAAAGGCCAGGATGACGCTGTGAGATGCAGAAAGCCTACCCTGTTTTGCAGATTTGAGGGCGTGCTCAGGCCACAGGTGCTCAGGCCATGGGTGCAGCTGTGCAGTGTTTCCCCAGGGGCCAACAGGATTGCTCTGCCAGCACAGTGTGGCTGGAGGACCAGACACCCAGCCTGACGTCCAGGCCTGAAAGGGCTTCAGTTCTAAGCCGGTGGTGGGCCACTAGGCTGCCATACTCGGGCGCCCTGGCCTGAGGGCTGAGCCCACACCAAACCACACAAAGCAGATAGTAAGAGCTAGCCAGTTCTGCCTTCAGTAGTATCCTGGTTTCCAGCTCTATATCTTTTGAAAAAGCCTTCACCTCTCTGAGATGTGCCTGTGTGTCAGCTGCTCAGTCGTGTCTGACTCTTTGCAACCCCATGGACTGTGCCCACCAGGCTCCTCTGTCCATGAGATTCTCCAAGCAAGAACACTGGAGTGGGTTGCCATGCCTTTCTCCAGATCATCTTCCCAACCCAGGGATCAAACCCAGGTTCCCCACACTGCAGACAGATTCTTTACCATCTGAGCCATCAGGGAGTGGATTTCTCACTGATCCGTAACAGCAGCAGCCACCCCTTAAAGGGTTAGGGTGAGACTTAAATGTAACAAAGCCCCCAAAAGGCCACACTGTGAGCTTTTCCTAATGGCTCGAAGGGGGCTGGCGCTCCCCTGAAGTGAAAACAGTTGTGGTTTGGCATATCCAAAAACCATACTCCTTCCCTGGGGACGCTGGGCTTTCCAGGAAGCCCCAGGCAAGCACACAGTCCGGCAGCTGTTGAGAAGCCCACGCAGGCCTGCTGCTTCCACTCCCGGGAGTCTCCCAGCTGGGGGCGGGAAAGCCCCCGGACTGCATCTCCTTTGTGACATGACATCAGGCCACCAAAGGCGAGGGCCCTTCAGGGAAATGAGGCTCCCACTTTGCTTCTAAAGCAACTTGGGCGCTTTTCCTGAGCCCTGCCAAGGACTGGGCAGGGCGGAAGTAAAGCCACAGCGATCCTGGGCTCTCAGATAAGGTCTGTTTCCTTAGGCAGCTGGGGCGCTATTGTCTTGATTTCCACAAACACTCCCGCGATGCTGGGTGTGGCCCAGCAGAGGGGACCCTCCCACTCCTAAGAAGCTTGGCGCAGACTTCTGGGTGCGGTGCGGAGGCAGCTCTGGGGCTCTGGCCTCACTCGTCTGCTGCTGCTGGGCCAGAAACCCAAGGTCACTGGGAGCCCAGGGAAGTGGGACTTCAGGCCCCGCAGACTGGCTTCTCCAGGACACAGGGAGACGCATCCACTGGTGGACAGCCCAAGGGTGCACTCTTAGGATCTGAGAACATGATGTGCACACCGGGCCCAGGGCCCCCAATCCCACCAGGGGTCAAAACTCGCCCCTCTCCCAGGCACTACCATCCCCAGAGAGGCAGGGCGTCAGCACAGATGCCAGCCTCAGAAACAGGGAAGGTAAGGTCAAGCCAGGCTGTGGCCTGGTCTCAAGCAAGCTCAGGACAAGCAATGAAAGATGGGGCCATCTTTCAACCACATGCCACCTTGCCCCATAAACCCGGTCAGAGAAGGATGCTCTCTCTTTCAGGGTTCTGAGCGTTCCCGGTGGGTTGGAAGTAGGACCACTGGAAGCAATTCTTCATCTTGTATTAACAGGACTTTCCACGAAAACAAAAAAACCACACACTGAATGCACATATACTGAACACTTCCTATGGACCAACAGCCCCAGGGAGTAGGTGCCACCGTGCCCATTTAGCAGATGGAGAAATGAGATGTCAACAGATTAAACAACTTGATGAGGGTTACCAGACACGAGAACGGGAGCTGCAACCCCAGATCAGGTCTGTGAGTCCTCAACAGGCCCCAGCCTAGGAGGGCAAGGGTCCCGAGCAGACACTCCTGCCTCGGTCACACCTGAGTCTCACTCTGAGATCACAGGATCTTCACGGAGAGAATGAGAAGGGAGCCAACCAGGGGAGCCAGTCCAGTGTCCGCTGCACAGAGCTGAGGCCTGGGGGCGGGGAAATGACATTCTCAAAGTCACAATGCAAGCCAACAGCTAAGTGGAGACTATGACCCCACCCACTTCCCCCCGGGCCAACTCAGTCATCTTCAGGTCTCAGCTTAGGTGTCACCTCCTCAGGGAAGCCCTCCTTGACCACACCCTGAATAGATGTGGTCTCCATTACTCACACTCAAGGCTCCCTCCACGTCTGGTAACACTGAGCACAACAGGAAACCCGAGCCGGTTTTGTGTTGCTTTTCTGAACTGGAAGGAAGCCCTCGACCAGAAGCACAGCCCTAGCCCGGGACCCTGGGCTTACCTTCACTGTCCGTGAGCACCTCCATGCGCCCGCTGAACATGGCCTTCAGCATGGTGTCCTGCTTGGTCAGCGTCTGCATGGTGGTGTAGTAGAGGGCTCCACCCACGTTCAGCTTCACGTACTTGGAGCTGGGGCTCGTGCCCTTGAAGGAAGTGGTGCGGGTCGCAGCCGCTGGCACCGCTGAGCTCACCACACTTTCTCCTGACATCTCTTCCTGCCCAGGGACAAGACTCAGGGTCAGCAGGGTCAGGGCACCAGGCCTGATTTCCTTTCCTCAACCAGTGGGCTGTAGCTGGCCTCCAGATGAGTCCTACTTAGTCCTAGTGTGTCCTGCACTGAGAACAAAGTTCACTCCCGGTCTTCACAGCTCAGGAAGAGTTCAGAGGAAAACCTGGATTTCTGGCTTCAGAGGCCAGGCCTTCTCTGGTGGCTCCGGGGTAAAGAATCTGCCTGTCAACGCAAGACACGCAGGTTTGATCCCTAAGCCAGGAGGATCCCACATGCCATGGAGCAACTAAGCCTGGGAGCAGCAGTGACTGAGCCCGCAAGCCTAGAGCCTGTGCTCTGCAAAGAGAAGCCACCGCAGTGAGAAGGCTGCACACGGCAACTAGAGTAGGCCCTGCTTGCCACAACTAGAGAACAGCCCGCACAGCAACAAAGACCCAGCGTAACAACAACAACAAAAATCAGAGACCATCTAGGCCAGCAGGGGAACACATGGTGTGAGCTGGGGTGCCGGCCGCCCCGTAGGCACGCGTATGCAACCCCCAACTGGCCCCAAACTCCACACAGACAGCTGGGCTCACACACCGGCTTCACCTGTTGACCCTGCAGATTTGCATTTACCACCGAGTCCTGCATTACAAGGAGTTCCTTGGTGTCTACTGCCGATGTAACTAAAGGGACAC
The DNA here is from genome assembly GCF_029407905.1 of Bubalus kerabau. NCBI lineage: Eukaryota > Metazoa > Chordata > Mammalia > Artiodactyla > Bovidae > Bubalus > Bubalus kerabau. The sequence continues at coordinate 67,819,348 of NC_073639.1, read as the reverse complement.
CCTGGCTGTATCCTGAAGCGCTACCTGGGTCTCTGTCCCCTTGTTGCCACTCACCACACAACAGCTGAAAGTGACACCTTTCAGCTGAATTACCCATGAAACAAGCTTGGAAGAAACTGAGTGTGATCTAAACTACCATTCCCCTCCAAGGAAAAAGTGTTTCCCAGGACTCAATGAAAGACATAAAGATGCGGTGAACCCAGTTACTGCAAAATTAGAGGCTTCCTGCACCAGCGTCGCCCCAGACAGCAAGATGCACCGAGTCACTAAGAGCCCTGCTGGCGACCGTGTGCATCCCAAGTCGTAGAAGCGGATGCCACTTCTGATCGCAGCAGACAGATGACGGGAGACTGGAACCTGGCGCGCGTGTAACGCCAAACTGTATATAAAATTTAATTTCATTTCTATTGAACTACAGTTGATTTACAATGTTGTGCCAATCTCTGCGGCACAGCACTGACTCGGTTATACACACACACACACATTTTAATATTCTTTTCACTGCGGTTCCCTGTGCGCTACAGTAAGACCATGTTGCTTATCCAGCCTCTATGTAATAGTCAAGTGGCCTTATGAAGCATCACTACAAACAGAGCTCATGGAGGTGATGGAATTTCAGCTGAGCTATTTCAAATCCTAAAAGAAGATATTGTGAAAGAGCTGCACTCAATATGCCAGCAAATTTGGAGAAGTCACCAGGGGCCACAGGACTGGAAAAGGCCAGTTTTCGTTCCAATCCCAAAGAAAGGCAATGCCAAAGAATGCTCAAACTACTGCACAACTGCACTCATCTCACATGCTAGAAAGTAATGCTCAAAATTCTCCAAACCAGGCTTCAACAGTACATGAACTGAGAACTTCCAGATGGTCAAGCTAGATTTAGAAAAAGCAGAGGAACCAGCGATCAAATTGCCAACATCTGCTCGCAGGAGAAATTTCAGAAAAACATCTACTTCTGCTTCACTGATTACGCTAAAAACTGTGACTATGTGGATCGCAACAAACGGGAAAATTCTTGAAGAGATGGGAATACCAGAACACCTTACCTGCCTCCTGAGAAATCCGTATGCAAGTCAAGAAGCTACAAGTTAGAACCAGACATCGAACAACAGTCTGGTTCCAAATCGGGAAAGGAGTACGTCAAGGCTGTATATTGTCACCCTGCTTATTTAACTTATATGCAGAGTACATCATGCAAAATGCTGGGCTGGATGAAGCACAGGCTGGATTCAAGATTGCCAGGAGAAATATCAATAACCTCAGATATGCAGATGACACCACCCTTATGGCAGAAAACGAAGAGAACTAAACAGCCTCTTGATGAAAGTGAAAGAGAGCGAAAAAGCTGGCTTAAAACTCAACATTCAAAAAACGAAGATCGTGGCATCCAGTCCCATCAGTTCGTGGTAAACAGATGGGGAAAACAATGGAAACTGTGACAGACTTTATTTTCTTGGGCTCCAAAATCACTGCAGATGGTGACTGCAGCCATGAAATTAAGAGATGCTTGCTCCTTGGAAAGAAAAGCTATGACAAACCTGGACAGCGTATTAAAAAGCAGAGACATTACTTTGCCGACAAAGGTCTACATAGTCAAAGCCATGGTTTTTCCAGTAATCACATATGAATGTGAGAGTTGGACCATAAAGAAAGCTGAATGTCGAATTGATGCTTTTGAACTGCGGTGCTGGAGAAGACTCTTGAGAGTCCCTTGGACTGCAAGGAGATCAAAACAGTCCATCCTAAAGAAAATCAGTCCTGAACATTCATTGGAAGGACTGATGCTGAAACTCCAATACTTTGGCCACCTGATGCGAAGAGCTGACTCATTGGAAAAGACCCTGATGCTGAGAAAGACTACAGAAGGAGAAGGGGATGACAGAGGGTGAGATGGTTGGATGGCATCACTGACTCGATGGACATGAGTTTGAGCAAACTCCGGGAGTTGGTGATGGACAGGGAAGCCTGGTTTGCTGCAGTCCATGGGGTGGCAAAGAGTCGGACACAAATGAACAACTGAACTGATGTAATAGTTTACATCAGCTAATCCCAACTCCCAGTAGAAAACTTTTTTGGGTAGGTGAAATTCTACAGCTGGAGAAGTGTCCGAGAGTGGCTGAGTCTTTACTGAACCTGTGGTTCGGGGCTGAGAAGGCAGCCCCTGACGGCCAGCAGCTGCCTGGCCTGCACGCTGAGGCTCTGGGCTGCCTGCAGCCCATCACCACCAGACAAGGCCACCTGGTGGCAGATGGATCAAGATCCAAGCAAGGCCTCTCCGTGATTATGTCCGAACACGGACAAAAACACTGTCCCAAAAAATGACCAGTAGGAGCCAGGGCTGCTTCTTTCCCAATTAAGAGCCCAAGCCCCATTCCATCCTTCCCACCTTAAAGGGAGGAATTACGGAGACCCAACAACAGAATTAGCCCTATTTCCTGACAGCATTCAACACGAAGTGAAGCCCCACTTCCCTGATTTCTCCCCAAACTCACCCACCGCCAGCCAGAGTCTCCTGAGCCACCTCATACTCCTCCTTCAATGTATCAAGGAAACAAACTCAACTTTGACTGCAAACATGCTCCTGGTTTTGACTGGAGGGCGTAAAACTATACTCTGATAACTACCAAAGGATTTTTTTTAAATATTCTTTATTCCTTTGTCAGCCTTCCCACAATGAATATGTATTATGTTGATAACTGATAAAAACAAACCAAAAAAAGTGTCTTTTTTCTGCTGCAACACCTGGTATGTGGGATCTCTAACCAGGGATGAAACCCACATCCCTGCAGTGGAAATGTGGATTCTTAACCGCTGGACCACCAGGGAAGTCCCACAAATGTTAATTTTTAAATGGGCTAAGGGACTAACTGATGGCAACCTGCCATCCATCGGTGATAGTAGAGGCAATGGCAAATTTCCTCGACCTCTGTCCCCTCAGGAGTGGCCTGGGGAACTGGTGTCAGGGCCTGCAGCAGGAAAAGATGATGAATGGCCTCCTGAAGAGTGAAGTGTTTTCTCAAGAAACTGTTCCTGCTCCATCACGCAAAAACATCACAAGCGATTAAGGTTTGAAAAGTGCAAGCTGAGCTCACCTGGGGTCTCGGTGGCCTGATGCCAAACGCAAAAGACAGAGGCCAAGAGGAAGCAGGGCCCTCACCTCCCAGCTTCCTTCTGAAACCAGTCTTGGGATTTCGATTGAAATTCGATCCCTGGTTAGAGATCCCACATGCCAGGTGTTGCAGCAGAAAAAACCAACTTTTGTTTATTTATCAGTTATCAACATAATACATGTTCATTGTGGGAAGGCTGAAAAAGAAAGGAATAAAGAATATTAAAAAAAAATCTTTTGCAGTATCAGAGTCTAGTTTTATGCCCTCCAGCCAAAACCAGTTGGTGACACTAACAGTTATCAGCAACCGCTTTCCCCAGAAAGACACACTGTCCTGGGATGACAGACACAGCTCATGGGGGTAAGGAATTCTGGAAAACTCTGAAGACCTGGAGCAGGGGGTTAAAAAGCTTGTAGTTAGGGGCTTCCGGTTCAAGATGGTGGAGAAGGACTTGCGCTCATCTCCCCCTGCAAGAGCACCAAAATTGCCACTAGGTGTCGAACAACCATCAACAGGAGGAACTGGAACTCACCAAAATAAGAGAGCCGACAAAGAAGCCGCAGCAAAACGGTAGGAGGGGCGCAATCACGAAAAAAATCAAGTCCTACACCCACCGGGTGGGTGACCCACAGACTGGAGATGAGTAATACCAAAGAAGTTCTCGCACTGCTGTGAAGGTTCTGAACCCCAAGTCAGGCTTCTCAGCCTGGGGATCCGACAAAGGGACTGGGAATCCGGCCTTGAAGGCCAGCAGCATTTGATTATAGGACTCCCACAAGACTGGGGGAAACAGACTCCAGTCTCGAAGGGCACAAATGAAATCTTGCCCACACCAAGACCCAGAGGAGAGGAGCAGTGACCCCACAGGAGACTGAACCAGAACTACCTGCTAGTGCTGGAGGGCCTCCTGGAGGTGTGGGTCAGCAGGGGCTCAGCACACGGACGGGGCACCGGCAGCAGCAGTCCAGGAGTCCCCCTTGGCATGAACCCTCTCGGAGTTCACCGCTAACTTGACCACAGAGCCCAGGGCCAAACAACTAGCAGGAAGGGAGTGCAACCCCACCTATCAGCAGCTAATTGGATTAAAGCTTTACTGAGCAAGGCCCAGTCTTCCCCACCTCCAGTCTCTCCCATTAGGAAGCTTACACAAGCTGCAGCCTCCTCTGTCGGAGGGTGGACAGAAGAGACAAGAAGAACCACAGTCCCACAGCAAATAAAACAAAAACCACATTAATCAGCATGAAAAAGCAGTAAGTTATGTCCCAGATGAAGAGACAAGATAAAACCCCAGAAAAACAACTAAGTGGAAACAGGCAATTTTCCAGAAAAAGAATTCAGAATAATGATAGTGAAGATGATTCAGGATCTCAGAAAAAGAATGCAGGCAAAGATTGAGAAGATGCAAGAAATGTTTAACAAAGACCTAGAAGAACAAAAGAACAAAGATGAATACAGTAGAAGGAATCAATGGTGGGAAACTGAGGCAGAAGAACACATAAATGACCTGGAGGACAGAATGGGGGAAATCACAGCCACGGAACAGAATACAGAAAAAAGAAAAGAAATGGAGACAGCTTAAGAGACCTCTGGGACAACATTAAATGCACCAGCATTTGAATTATAGGGGTCCCAGAAGGAGAAGAGAGAGAGAAAGGACCTGAGAAAATATCTGAAGAGATAAGAGCTGAAAACTTCCCAAACATGGGAAAGGACATAGTCAACCAAGTTCAGGAACCATAGAGAATCCTAGGAAGGATAGACCCAAGGAGAAACATATTGAGACACACAGTAATCAAACTGACGAAAATTAAACACAGAGATAAAATACTAAAAGCAACAGGAGAAAAACTACAAATAACATACAAGGGAACTCCCATCAGGCTATCAGCTGATTTCTCAACAGAAACTCTACAAACCAGAAGAGAATGGCATGATGTATTTAAAGTGATGAAAAGGAAGACCCTACAACCGAGAATACTCCACCCAGCAAGACTTTCCTTCAGATTTGATGGAGAAATCAAAAGCTTTCCAGACAAGCAAAAGTTAAAGAGAATTCAGCACCACCAAACCATCTTTACAACAAATGCTAAAGGAACTTCTCTAGGCAGGAAACAAGAGAAGGAAAATACCTATCTACAGAAAATAAACTCAACAATTAAGAAAACAGTAATAGGATCACACATATTGATAATTACCTTATATGTAAATGGATTAAATACACCAACCAAAAGACAAAGACTGGCTGAGGACATGAAAATATGTGCATATGTGCACTCCCACTTACCACATCGCTCTGCTTGGTCCTTCAACTGTAATTATTTTATATTGTTAGGTTAATCACATTCCCCTGTGGCCTGCAACTGTAATGACCTTTTATTTTTTTATCTGGCTACTGATTGTGAAAACCAACAAGCATCTTTCATTATCGTGATTATGTAACTATTACTCACTTAATAGCATTGTATGATTGGTCAACAGAAAAATAATAGTGTTTTATATCACCAAAATTATCATTTAATAGAAAAACCTGTAATCACTTTTTAAAATCCAGATGCATATCAGAATTATCTTGGAATTTTTTGAAAAATACAAAAGGCCAGACATTGCTATTTTTTTTTTCTTTCTGCCAGAGCTCAATATGTTTCTAATGAGCAGCCATGTTTAAAAACTGGACTATAGAAGGATCTTTTACTTTTATCTAGTTTGTTTCACTTTTTCTATTTCATATTCAGCGCTCCCATTTAATTTAGTTTGTGTTCCAATTTCTCCATCTCTTTTTTTAATGTTCTTTCTCAAGCCTTTATCAAGTATAATAAAGCTCTTATATACATATATAAAAATATGTATAACATATATTTTAGAAAACATGAATTTTTGCCTAACTAAAAAATTTATGACATTTTGATCCCACTTGTTTGACTTAGCCTGAATAGAATGTTAAATTTCTAATTAAAAAAAAAATAGATATGCAACAAGCAACAAAGGTTTAGTGTATAGCACAGGCAACTATGGTCAATATCTTATAATAACCTATAAAGGAAAATAATTTCAAAAATAATATATGTGTATATGTATAACTCAATCACATTTCTGTGTACCTGAAACATTGTGTCAACTACACTTCCATAAAATACAAATATTAGAGGAAAAAAGCTTGTATTTATGGATTTTGGGGGGTCTTGGGTGGGATGGGAGTTCATTAAGGAAATCTGCCCCAAAATGTAAATATTTTTTTAAGCACCCTTGTCAGATCAAAATTTACACAAAAATAAATATGTTTTGGGGAAATGATGTAGCATTTTGTAAGGCAGCTAACATGAAACAGGTAAATAAAAGTCATAACGGATAATTTTGTGTACTGTACTTGCTTTGCTTTCCGATACCTTTTTAAAGATAATGTATATACAATAAATGTTTTTTATATCTATTTCGGCCGCATTGGGTCTGAGCTGCAGCATGTGGGGTCTTCGTCGAGGCGCGCAGGCTCTCGAGCCGCGGCACGAAGGCTTCAGAGCTGTAGGGTTCAGTGGCTGCGGCATGGCCTCAGTTGCCTTGAGGCATGTGGGCTCTTCCCGGACCAGGGATCGAACCTGTGTTCCCTACACTGCAAGGCAGGTTCTTAACCACTGGACCATCAGGGAAGTCCCAAAAAAGTGTATTTTAAGTGTCGAGTTGGATGAGTTTTGATCAATGAATGCATCTATGTGTATGTTAGCTGCTCAGTCAGGTCTGACTCTTCGCAACCCCAAGGACTGTAGCCCGCCAGGCTCCTCTGTTTATGTGATTTCCCAGGCAAGAGTACTGGAGTGGGTGGGCATTCCCTTCTCCAGGGGATCTTCCCGACCCAGGGATGGAAGCCTGGTCTCCCTCACTGCAGTTAGATTCTTCACTGTTTGAGCCACCAGGGAAGCCCATATATGTAGCCCCTACTCAAGATAGAGAACATTTCCATCACTCCAGAGAGCCCCTTTCCCGAAGATGCCACTGTTCTAATGTGTATCATCACAAACAACCATTTAAAATCCAAATAGGGACCTCCCTGGTGGCCCAGTGGCTGAGACTTCGTGCTCCCAATACAGGGGTCCCAGGTTCAATCCCTGGTCAGGGAACTAGATCCTGCATGCAGCAACTAAGGACTGGTGTAGCCAAATAAATAAATATTTAAATAAATAAAATCTAAACAGTGCTGGAAGACAGCTATCATTATTTCCCTTTTGTGAATTTGGATACCTTGAGCCCACATTCAGTCACTTCCTGAAGTGCATGGTGACAGAGGCGGCCTGATAACAAAGTGAGAGAAGAACGTGGGCAAGTCCTGCCTGGCCTCAAGCCCACGATTTTATCAATGGTCACACTTGGTACATACAGAGCTATGACACAGAAATTGAGAAAGGGGACCTCACCTCACTCATCTTCAGAAAAGCTCCAAAATAAAGACAGGAAGCCATGTGTGGCTGAGGGCTTGGGTTTGCAAATCAGACCTGAGTTTAAGCCTCTGGCCCTGCAACTGACCAGCTGTGGGAGCCTGAAAGAGCCATTCAAGCCTGTACTTAGCCACTCAGTCGTGTCCGATTCTTTTCCACCCTTCAGGCTGTACCCCGCCAGGCTTCTATATCCGTGGGAATTTTCAGGCAAGAATACAGGAGTGGGTTGTCATTTTCTCCTCCAGGGGATATTTCTGACCCAGGGATCGAACCTGCATCTCTTGGGTCTCCTGCATTACAGGCAGATTCTTTACCTGCTGGGCCATCAAGGAAGGCCGTCTGGAACCTAGTCTGGTCTAGCAAGCGGGACAGGAGCCACGCCTCCCTCCCAGGGCTGTGGTGACAGAAGCCCCAGAGGGTGCTGGGCCCAGCCCCTGGCTCAGAGCAACATGAAGTACCCAAAGCATGATCATCTGAGGATGCGCTCCAAGTCTCAAATTCTCTTCTCTTCGGAGACCATTTCCAGCTCTTCTGACATCTGACTGAATTACTAAGAGGACGAAGGTGGAAAATATCTTGGTCTAGCTTGAGAATTCTGAATAGACAAAGCAAGCCTTGCACCTTTTTGGAGCCCACTTCAATACTAAGAGAGGACCTTGGGAAATACGGTTCTGGCTGTTGTCCATCCCTAAGCCCGAGTCAGATGGAGTGGGGACACAAAGCAGTAGACAAGGAGGCTCTCACAGTCAAACTTCTCTTCAGAGGACTCCCCAGCCATCCCTGCTGGGGTCCTGCTTTGTTTCAAAGGCTTGAGTTCATTATCAATGAGGTTGGGGAAGTGAGGCGGGAGAGCGCAAAACTGGCTACAAGAAACACGGGTAATCAATACTTGACATACTAGTTACCAATTTTATTCAATCAAAAGTTTACTCTAATTCTATCAGTAAGTCTAGCTTTCTCTTTCCCAACTCCTCTGAGCACACTGTTGCTGATTCTCAATGGTGGCTCTCCACTTACCAAAAAAAAAAAACGAGAAAAAAATACTGATGCCTGGGCTCAACCCAGGGAAATTCTGATGTAACTGGTCTGGGGATGTGGCCGGGAAATAGAAATTTAAAATTCCAACTCCCTGGGTGATTCTAGTGTGCAGCCAAGATTGCAACCCACAGTTCTAAAAGATCTGTGTCACCCCCGGGTCAAGCAGGCTACATTTAACTTCCTGGTCTTGCAGAAGCTGCCCCTCCTCTGGCTCCATGGGCCCTATGAATTCTGGACCACACATAAAAACAAGCCAAATCAGAAACAAAAGCAGGCCTCTGCTTCACAGCTTCAGGCCACACACAGAGAGGAAATAACTGTACACTAGCTTAAAAAAAATAAAAATCAGCTGTGGGGGAAAGCCCTTGACTTGAAGAGAGATCCAGGCAAGTAAGTACAATAGGAAAAAGATACTGAATCCCTCAACCTCCAAAGTGTTCTCTACATCTCTCTGCACAACTATCTTCCTTGTTGTGTGTTGGAGGAGACGTGTATGTGGAAGGTTTGGACAAGAGTTCAGCAAACTTGGACTGCAGTTCTGTGTGACGCTTAGACACACCAAGTCTCAGTTTGCTAACTTTTTTTTTAAACTATGGGTTCTACCTGGGAGGATCTGATAAGGGCATTTATTGATTTATTCGGCTGAGCCGGGTCTTAGCTGTGATACGTAGGATCTTCGACCATTGTGGCATACAGGATCTCTAGTTGCGGCATGTGGGATCTAGTTCCCGAGACCAGGGATCAAACCCAGGCCTCATGCATTGGGAGCACGGAGTCTTAGCCAATGGATCACCAGGGAAGTCTCTCAGTTTCCTTACTCGTAACATGAAGTTAAAGTCAAAATCTTCAGAATAATCCTCAAGGAATAAATGTTTAAAAAAAAAAAAAAAGAGTGTCCTTTCCCTTCTGCTCCTCAAGCTATCCTTAAGACCAGAGGGTCCTAGCCCTGGCAGTACTGGAATCACCTGGATGCTCTTAGATGTGCTGAGAGTTGGCTTCAGCCCAAAACAATTAATCAAATTGTGGAAAGGTGTGAAAACTCAGAAACTAGTGTTTACAAAGCTCTTCAGGTGATTCTAATGTGCTGCCACAAAGCTCAGGTGTTCCTTTAACTAACTAGATCTAAGGGTTCATTGCCTTGAGGCTAATATAAAACTTCCCAACTCTAGGCACTTCTGCAATTCAAAAAAGTCTGTTCCATTTCAAATCAACTAAATCCAACCAGCCACAAAACTGTAGCATTATCAGGTATCCAAAACCTACAGGACAGCCACTGCTACTTCCAAGTGTTCTGTCAAATTACTTGCTCTTCCTGTGTTGAGCACACAGACCATTGTTCTATTTCTTTCAACAGTCTAGTGAGAAAAACGTCATCATTAATCCCATTTTCAAAGGGAAAATGAAAGTATCAGAACTATTAGGGTCCTCTGACTCCCACTCTCAGGCTCTTCTCATAACAGCCCAAATCAAGAAATCATGACTTTAATCGTTTGCAGGGCTTGCTGGGCCTTACCCCCAGATTAACTCAGTAATCTGGTAGGGTTTGAAAACTTGGCCATTTCTAACAAGTTCCCAGGTGATGCTGCGGGTCTGGGGACCACAGTTTGAGAACCACTGCTTCAATGCCGCCTTTCCCTTAGGGTGGAACTTACTTGGCACAGAAATGGAGTAGTTCAAAGTCAGATACAGGTAGAGTCATGTCTTCTTCCATATTGGCCTTGGGACTGGTGTTCCCTAAGACTGCACTTTTCAGGGAAGAGACTCCGGGCAAACAAGTAAAAAAAAAAAAGGGTTTGGGCTGAACTTTGGTCATTCCCACTCAGGGACAAAGCCAAACAGCAAAACCCTGAAGGATTCCAAGCACAGAGAAACATTCCCACAGATATGTGATAGAGGGTGAGACATCCCGAGCTCCTTAGGTGTGGCCACCCCGGTCTCGACGGAAGTTGACTAGATACGTACCCGGGCACCAGTTAAGGTGCTGAACTCCGTGGAGAAAGTACCCTGACCTCAGGCCCCTGGCATCCCTCCGCGGAGTTCCCAGCATCTAATCCACGCCCTCCCACATGCTTCTCGTTTCTTTTCTCCACGCCACTGGCCCGAATACTCAGACGCACCTTGCCCACCTCCCCGAAAGCCAGCGACTCTAGCACAACTTCCAAAAACCCCAAACGCCCCGCTCCAAGCAATCTCTCTTAGCTCTCTCGTCACCTACACATCCACCTTCACAATCCTTCCTATTTTCCACCCCAAAAGTCCATTTTCAATGACATCTCTTTGTTCTCTTTGCAATCACCAATTCTCATTTCTAACCAGCACTCAAGTCTGGTGGTCCGGCTCACCACTACCACCCACCCCCCACAACTTACTCAAGTACATATCTACTCCCCAAGCCCCAATACCCTTTCCCGCGTCCCCAAGAGCCAGGGATAAGCCCCCCACCCCACAACAGAGGCACAATTCTCCGCCCAGAGCCCTTCCCCCACCCCCAACCTCGCCCCCCATCCAACCTCCCAACCTCCTCTCCCCTATCGCGACAGTCCATCGTCGCACCCCTTCTCGGTCCCTGCCCTCTCTATTCTGCCTCTGTCCGGCTCTCTCAAGCGGCTCTGCAGCCCCTAGTCCGCGGGCAACGCCCTCCTTACCATGAAAAGCCGGAGGAAGCCGGAGTCTCCAAACCCGGACTGAAAGAGACAGGAAACACCCAGCTCGCGTGAGCCGCGGGCGGAGGCGGGGCCGGGGCGGGAACTTCCGCTGTCTGCACCTCTCTTCCGCCCCGCAGAGGACACCTTCCTAAAGGGTCCGTCGTACTACTACTAGATAGAGACCGCTTTTCTTCCAAGCTCCCTAGTTAGAATGGGTTGTGTCTCTTCTCGGCTGGGTCAGACGTTTATCCCTCTCCTGAATGCTCCGCTTTTGCAGCTCCCATAAATGACAAGATGCAGGGAGGTTTTCCCATCCGGACGAATAAGCTCTTCGGCAGTGTCGTTTCCGGAACTGGTTGTTGTTTTCCGACGGAACTCTCAGAGTGAACACCCCGGGGCAAGATGGCGGTCGGGCCTCGGCCGCTGCCCCGGGTCTGGCAGAACTCGGGGGTATTGGGCTGAAGCGGTGGTAACTGCGGCCTCGATCCCGAGCGCCGGGGCCTCGAGCGGATAAAGGTCTACGGCCTGTGGGTAGCGAGTGGGAACAGGGTTGTGGGTTCTCCGGGTGGTGGGATCGGGGTCTGGGAGGGAGTTAGCCCTAGGGCCGGGTCCCTGCTTCGCCTGGTCGGGGTTGCAGGTGCTGGGGGCTGGCTTTTGGGCTCCAGGGGACGTTTCTCCGTGGCCTTTTTATTTCCGGAGCTACTGAGATAAAAAGAGGCAATAGGCCTTTATAAACAGACTTGTGCTGGATGAAAAAAAATTGTTATTGTGGTTGTTGATGCCGAGAACAGACGCCGGGCCTCAGAAGTCATCCGTACCGGAGTTCCAACCGATTCTCGATAACCTTGAGTGAATTCCCTCCCTTCTCTGTGCCTCAGTTTCCAACTCCGTAAAATGGAGTAACTAGCTCCTGTCAAATGGAGGAGCTCGTGTGACTCAAGTTTTAGTACTATGCCTGACGGCTCTCAATAAAAACAGCTGAAGTAAATGATAACAGTAAAGAAAAAGCTGGTAGTAATCTGACTCTCTCTTGGCCCCACGGGCAGTCTAGCATTCTTGACTTTGCCTTCTGTGAATGGGGGCGTCCCTGGTTCTTCTCTGTTTCACTTGAAATAAGTAATTGTTGTGGAGTTGGAGATGAGTTCAAAATCAGGAGCCTTGTGAACTCGGACAAGTCATGTCCCTCTCTGAATATCGTTTTCTCTGTGGGAAGGTGGTAGCATGCACCTATATAGGCTGCAACCTTCAATAAATGATAGCTTTTATCATTAATAATCTAAGTCCTATTGCTTATTCTTAAGAAAATTAGGCTATTGAGACCTGACAGAGCTGTTGAAAAATCAGAGGTGATTAAATATCTGTATAGTATTTGACCCATGGTCCACGCTTAACCAATGGTGATGGTCATTCAACCTGGCTGCCCAGCTGTTCCCACCATGAGTGGAGAATTCTTTGGGGCTCAGACAGCAGTTGGTATTTATGGTGCTTCACCTTTGGATGACACTCTCTGGACTGTCAGGCTCTTTCATAGTTCTCCATGACGCTGACCTCATCCAGAAAAGACTGAATCTCTTATGGAACTGTAGAAGTAGGGTCCGAACTCTATTAAAACCTTAGCTCTGTCCCTTACTAGTGGTCTAACCTGGGCTACGTGTGTGTATGACGCTGACCTCATCCAGAAAAGACTGAATCTCTTATGGAACTGTAGAAGTAGGGTCCGAACTCTATTAAAACCTTAGCTCTGTCCCTTACTAGTGGTCTAACCTGGGCTACGTGTGTGTATGTCAGTTGCTCAGTCGTGTCCGACACTTTGTGACCCCGTGGACTGTAGCCCACCAGACTCCTCTGTCCATGGAATTCTGCAGGCAAGAATACTGGAATGGATAGCCATTTCCTTCTCAGGGGATCTTTCTGACCCAGGGATCAAACCCGGGTCTCCTGCGTTGCAGGCAGATTCTTTACCATCTGAGCTCCAGGAAAATCCCAAACTTCAATTTACAGAAAAGGAAATTGAGGCGTACAGAGGATAAGGAACTTGGCCAAATGAGAAAGAATCAGAACTGAAAAAACCAAAGGCTGCTTTGATCCAGGTCTTTCTCTGCTATACACAGCCTTTTCTTTGATCATCCAGGGCATTTAGCAGAGTAAGTACCTCACAAATACTTCTGATGTGTTTTTATTTGATTGATGAACTGTAATAGATATTATGCAGCTAGAAGAAGTGAAGAAGAAAGGATTTGAAAAACTGCAAAGTATAGACCATTAAGTGGTGTAAACAAACCAGCATACAGTGTTGCCAAGGGGTTGATGAGCTCAAGAAGGAACCCCCTGGGAGACGTGAAGTTTTGAGATAGCCTTACAGGTGCTTAGTCACAGTTTACATGCAACCTCCCGTTTTTCTGTCGGGAAAAGCTCTCTCTTCTTCTTCTCCCTCCCCATCTTTCCCCTGCCCCCTGAGAGAGGTTGTCTCCATGTTAAGGAAAGAGTATACCATTGTGCTCATGGCTTGGGCAGGTTTGTTTGCAGCTCTGAGAGGCTTGAAGCTGTCACCCAGTCTAAACAGGGCCCAAGCCCAAGGGTTCATAGCCCAGGTGACAGGACTGGTGATAGAAAAAACTCTTTTAACAGGTGACCATTCTTTCCTATCCACAGACCCAGAGTGCCTGTACAGATAAGGGCCTCTAGTAAAGAGTTTTTAAAAGGCAGATCTGTGTGTATAAAAATAATACGTCAGACTTATTGACTGTGCGCCCTGTCAGCCACTTCGACGGGTGCTTGATGTCATCATCTCAGTCCTTATGATCAGCCTCTAAGCTGATTAACAGACAAGACAGGACAGCTCAGAGCTGTATCCCCACAGTACACGGCACAGCTACGGCTCGCTCCTGCTCTGCGTGACTCCAAAACACTCATGCCTCTCACAGTGCCATGTTGCCCGACCACATGCCTTCTGTGGAGAATTCAAGAAAACAGACCAGTTAGGGAAGCAAAGTGTCGCACAGTCCCACTACCTCAAAGCAACCATTCTTCTTTAATTGAAATATAATTGATGTATAATACATGTAAGTTACAGGGGTGCAGTATATGGTGACTCAGTTTTTCAAGGTTGTCCTCCATTTGTAGTTGTAACATATTGGCTACATTCCCCCATGTTGTACAGAATATCCCTGCAGCTTGTTTTGTTTTCTGTTATTGCACTGGGTCTTTGTTGCTGCATGTGGGCTTTCTCTAGTTGGGGCGAGTGACGGCTACTCTCTAGTGGCGTGCGGGCTTCTCATTGCCGTGGGTTCTCTTGTTGCAGAGCTCAGGTTCTAGAATGCAGGCTCAGTAGTTGGGGAACACGGGCTTAGTTGTCCTTCGGCATGTGGCATCTTCCCAGACCAGGGGTTGAACCCCTGTCCCCTGCATTGCGAGGCTGATTCTTAACCACCAGACCACCAGGAAAGCTCCTGCAGCTTATTTCATACCTTCCAGTTCGTACCTCTTAGTGCCTTACCCTACAGTACCCTTTTCTCCTTCCCTGGCCCCACTGGCAACCACTTGTTTTTATAACTGTGAGCTTCTTTTTTGTTATATTCACTGGTTAAAACAAGCATTCCTGTTTTTTCCCAGTTTTGTATCTACCTGTGCACAGGACTTTTTCTTGATGTAATTGGGGTCATAGGGAAGAATCTTTTGTATTCTATTACAAGTTAATCCCTAAAGGGATGTTGCATATAAGCCTAAATTATACTCAGTGGCCCCTCTTTGGGAACTCTGCCTCCCAGCTAATGAGCCTTAAGCTAAAATACCTTTGTTTAGCTCACAGGAAATATCCTGACCAGGCCCACCCATGAATGACTTCAGGGAGGAAGACATGAACACATCCCCTCTGGAGGCTGACCGGAACCAAGAAATGTTTGACTTTATTGCCTCCCTTTTTAGTATAAAAGAAGCCTGAATTCTAACTCAGGCAAGATGGTTCTTTGGGACATGAGTCCACCATCATCTCGGTTTGCTGTCTTCTCAAATAGTCGCTGTTCCCCGCCCCAGCAGTGGTCTCTTGACTTATTGGACTGTTGTGTGACAAGCAGTGTGAGCCTGAATTCAATGAGGGTATTGGTTCACAGCCAGCCCCTTTTTAATTTCTTAAGCATAAACATTTTTCCAGTTTGCTAAAAATGCCAAACATAATTTACAATGGCTTTTAAACATTCCATTCCCTGTGTTATTCTTTCTTGGTTGCCATCATAAAGCCTACAGCTCTAATTCAGCAACTTCTTTGGGCTTATTCTCAACCTGCTTCCTTTAAACTGAGGACTGCGGAGATAACATGTGCCATTTAGATCTGATATTAATTAATTAAAGAGGACACGGGTGGGGTTTTTTTGGTTTTTTTTAAACCAGAGGCCCTGTTTTTATTTATTTTTTTTTTTCAGTGAAGAAGATAAGACGATGCCCTGCCTATAAAACTCAATCCGAAATCTGGATTTTTTTTTTCTTTTGCCAGAAAAGACAAGCTCCTCTGAGAAGCCGCCCTCAGCCGTGAGTCCTGAGTAAGATCACTAATGATTACCTGACATTTCTGCGTCACCAGCAGGTCCTCAGGTGAGAAGACTCTTTGTATTGCCTGTCTTCTCACACTCCCTCCTGGGATCAGGTGAAAGTTCAAGATTGAATTACAGGTACTTAGTCACAGTCTGCATGCAACCTCCTGTCTTAATATTGGTTAGAGGTTCCCCCTACTGCTCCCTGTGCACCCTCCACACACACACTCCAGGAGGGACTGTCTCCATGTTTGTCTTGAGAATTACTGATGAGAAACTGGCATGTTGGCAAAGCTTTGTTTACCAGCTGTGGATCAGCGTTGAACAGGGGTCACACAGGTCACTCGGGGAGGAGCCTCACGTGACCCTTTTTATCCTGAATGTTTTCACGTGGGCATGGCTTTGGGTGAGGTAACCTGGTAAAAAGATGGTTTTCTAGAAGTCTGAATTTCTGAATAATTCATTTCAGTGCCTGTGTCAGCTAGGCTGATTATTTTGCATAAAAGGACAAAGTTTTCAAGCATGTAAAGCCATTATCTCAGTGTGAGAGGCTCCATGGACCAGTACTGTGTGCTCTAGGCTGATAGCCACAACCATCCCTTTGGGAAAAGACAGTTACTGGTGATTTAGATGACACTATAATGGCTGACTGAGAGCCTCTGTCCAAGAATGCCAGTCTGTGGATGGGGGCATCTCTGCTCTAACATCTTCATCAGCCCTTGGCCAAATGGGAATAGTAAGGACAGCAGAATAAGTTGTCCTTAGAACCAAACACATTCAATTTAATGGGTTGTCTCACATTCTGGAATCATGTACCTTTGGCTTTTTTTATGTTTAATTGGCCCTTAAAAAAAATGAAAGGCTTCTTTTGTGCTGGGCACAAAGTAGGTATCAGTACATATTTGTTGAGTGAATGAATGAATAAAATGATGGTAACAGTAAATAATTATGTTTAATGTTTTGCCCTCCAGTCTTTACTCGGCAAAATAAAAGCTGACTGTTCAGTGAAATATCCAGGGACCTTTGACTTAGAGGATGCCTGGTTTGAATTAGAGCTTTATAGATGGAATCGATTCATGCTTTGTTTATTCATTAAATGATTACTGTGCCTGAACCCTATGCCAGGCGCTGTGTTCCTTCTCTTAAGAAAATGTAATTATTTAGTATAGGAGAAAGCGTCGCTGGTCTGGGGAGTTGCATGAAAGGAGCTGATAGGAAGTTGGGACTCGTGCCAGGAGAGCTATTAGCCCTTGGGGAGGGTGCCAGGGCTTTCTGCCCTTTGCTCCTAAGCCCCTTTCCGTGAGTGTTTTTCGTATTGTGACTGACATCAGCCACTGGCTGTTTTCCTTGCAGGGTTTGTGCAAGTTTGCAAAATGTTCACCGTTTCTCAGACCTCGAGAGCTTGGTTCATCGACAGAGCCCGTCAGGCTCGAGAGGAAAGGCTGGTGCAGAAGGAACGAGAACGGGCGGCTGTGGAGATTCAGGCCCACATACGGAGCTTTCTCTGTCGGCGTCGGCTGCAAAGAGAAATCAGGTGGGGGGCGGGAATCCTCAGCACGTTTTTTGTTTTTAGTGTTTTCTGCAGCTTAAAAAAGTGTATTCGTTTTGGCTGTGCCGGCCTTTGTTGCTGCGCGCCAGCTTTTCTCCCGTTGTGGCGAGTGGGAGCCGCCCTCCAGTTGTGATGAGACGGCCTCTTCTGGTGGTGGCTTCTCCTGTTGCAGAGGACGGGCTGTCGGGCACACAGGCTTCAGTGGTGCGGCTTGCAGCCTCCAGAGTGTGGGCTCAGTACTTAGGGCACAGGGGCTTAGTTGCTCTGGGGCATGTGGGGTCGTCTCACACCAGTGATTGAACCCGTGTCCCCTGTGTTGGCAGGCAGATTGCTAACCACTGGGCCACCAGGGAAGTCCCAGCACGTTCACTTTTATTCCCAATAAATGGGGGGGGGGAAAACCAGTTGGTATTTTCTTAGAGTTCTTGAACAGCCTTCTAGCTGCTGTGAGCTCCTAACTAAAAAAATCTTTGTTTTTTACCCTTCCCTCCCTAGGAGAGAGATTGATGAGTTTTTTAAAGCAGAAGACTCTGGGTCCAGTAAAAGAAGCGCACTTTGTATTTTTAAGATTGCCAGGAAACTGCTGTTCTTGTTCAGAATTAAAGAGGATAATGAGGTAAAATAATAACAGCAAGCACACGTCGTGCTTACTATGTGTCAGATCCTTTTATAAGTATTTGATAAACATTAACTCGTGTATTCCTTACAGCAGCTCTATGAGTCAGGTTGTGTTACCCCCATGTCCTGCCCCTTTTGTTTTCTTGGAAGCTGTTTTGTAGGGATTATACCCAGTGCTGAGAATCATCATCATTTTTTTTTTTCAATAAAGAAATTTGGGGGATTTTTTTTGCTTGTTTGTTTATTTTTTACCATTTATTTATTTGGCCATGTGGCGTGTGGGATCTTTCTTCCCTGACCAGGGATCAAACCTGTGCCCCCTGCAGTGAAAGCACAGAGTCGCAACCACAGGATGGCCAGGCAAGGCCCTCATCACGATTGGTTTCGTGTTAACTCCTGTAAGCAGTTGTCCTCAGATTCGTATAGAAGCCAGACAGGTCAGCAGATGAGTGAGAGAAGCTGTTCATGAGTTACAGCGCAGTACAGGTCATAATTCATGGTAACTGACAGACGGTGGTAAGGGCATCGGAGGGAGAGGAGGGCTGTGCCATGACCAACCAAAGGAGCAGCCATCCCTTGGCTCCAGCCACTGGGGGACTGATACTCTGGTATTTTTTAAAGAGGTGCTGGAGATCTTTGCTACTCAGTTTTCTAATTTGAAAAAAAGTGAAACTCACTCATGTCCAACTCTTTGCAACCCCATGGACTATAGGCCACAAAGCTCCTCTGCCCATGGGATTTCCCAGGCAAGAATACTGGAATGGGTTGCCATTCTCTTCTCCAGGGGCTTTTCCTGATCCCAGGAATCGAACCCAAGTCTCCTGCCTTGGCAGATGGATTCTTTACTGTCTGAGCCACCAGGGAAGCCTGGTTGGCAGCTAATTTGAAATTTCTTTTAAAATCCTGCACACCAAACGAACCATGCTAGTTGTACCTTTGGAGTTAGAACCATCAGCCTAGAAAGTAGGGTTCCAAGGAGGGAGCTAGTTATCTGTGACAGTTGTAAGGATACCACTGGGGAGTGCCTCTGTGTTCCCAGGGTCAGGCATCCATCGCAGCTAAGCGTCTCGTTGCACCAGACCCTCTTCTTGGTACTGGGGTTCCCGAAAGAAACAAAATGGGCGCCATAGCCCAGCAGGGGGGAGAGGAGGACGCTGGCACTGAGCCCAGTCACGCAGGTGGGGACTGTCGGCGGGGAGGGAAGGGCTTCCCAGTGAACAGAGGAGGAGTCCGCAACTTAGTGTGGCCGGGAGCCGCCGGGGCCGCACAGCTTCTAAGGATGGACCCAGGGTTGGCAGAGCCAGAGCGTGACCCAGGCTCCCGTTTCCACTTTTCTTGCTTTTGCGTTTCAAGATACAAGCGATGATTGGCCAAAAAAAAAAAAAAAACAAGATACAAGTGATGATATGACAGCTTGTGAGGCAAAAGTCCGCATACTTGGTGCTTACAAAATGGCAAATGGCTGAGCACGGTTGAGGAGAAACAGCTGCTGGTCTGCAGGACTCCAGGCCCAGTTTGCCAGGCTGATCTTGTTTTCCAAAAGGACCCCCGCTCTAGAACACACCCAGGGCTCCTCCTGCCTGCGGGCCACCCGTTGGAGATACTTTCCTCAGTCTTTCTGATATCCTCAGTCTCCACATCTGCCAGTTGGAATTAAATAGGGTCCCCACGTGAGTCATTTGGCATGCCACACCAAGGGAACATGTGAGGCTGCCTGATGTCTCTGTTCATCGTGGGAATGTATAACCCCATTATGCCTCTCTGCAGAGATTTGAGAAGTTGTGTCGCTGCATCCTGAGCAGCATGGAAGCTGAGAATGAACCCAAGGTGAGTGGGGTTGGTAGGGGGGTGCCAAAAAGTCTCCCACCACCCCACAAGCCGGCCTGCTTGGCTCTGAAAGTTCCCCTTGAATGTTCTGACTATTGTGTATGAGTCTGCTTATGTTCACGTGGGTGTGTGCATGTGCTAAGTTGCTTCGGTTGTGTTTGACTCTGCGGTCCTATGGACTGTAGCCCACCAGGCTCCTCTGTCCATGGGATTCTCCAGGCAAGAATACTGGAGTGGGTTGGCATGTGTTCATCCACACGCAAATAAGTAATGGATCAGAAATACTAACGAAGTACAGCTGATCTCCTTAGTCTCTGCGTTATCCAAGAAGCTGTGTTCAGCCCTTGCCTCTTACTCAGGATGGCAAATCCCCTTACCAGGCTGTTTACCTTTGAGTTTAGTGTTAAAATGAGTCCTGTTGTTGTTTAGTCCCTCAGTCGTGTCTGACTCTTTTGCGACCCTATGGACTATAGTCCGCCAGGCTCTTCTGTCCATGGGATTTCCCAGGCAAGAATACTGCAGTGCCATTGCCTTCTCCAGGGCATCTTCCAACCCAGCAATTGAACCAGTTTCTCCTGTATTGGCGGGTGGATTCTTTACTGTTGAGCCACCAGGGAAGCCCAAAAGAAATCCTACTTGCTGCTTATTTATCCATTCATCCCCCACCTCGTCTGACTCTAGACCTGGCTGTTTGATCCCATTCCAGTCTCTGGAATGTATGTCATTTGATCCGTGTAACTGGCCATTACATTCCTCTTCTTTTCCTGCTTGCAGGTGTGGTACGTGTCCCTGGCTCTTTCCAAGGATCTCACTCTCCTATGGATTAAACAGATCAAAGACATCCTGTGGTATTGCTGTGAGTTTCTTGAGCAGCTCAAGGTAAAAAATAAAAACAAGACAGTAAGCCTGTCCTTCGCACGTGCGGGCTGCAGGGTGTGCTTTCGGAGTCCTCGTGACTCGCTCATAGATGTTACTACATTTATGATCTCCCAGCTGGAGTCTAGTAATGAATTACTGGAGCCCTGTCCCCGGAGAGAGTGAGTGAGATGCTGTTATCAGTCTGAGCACCTTTTTCATGCACAATATTTTGAATATTGACCTGGTCTCACCACAGTCTTGATGCCAGGAATCTGTTGTTTTCCCTTCTGTCCTTTTGATGTAGTGGATACTCTAGAGTTGACATTATCATGTGAGTCAGGCCCCTGTGACAAGTGCAGACATCCGACATGAGTGCAGCTGGTAATACACACAAGCTATGGAAGGAAGAAGACATTTTGTTGTAGAGTCTTTCTGTAACAGGCAGCTGGGGATGACTGGAGCCAGGGGCTGCTGGAGTTGCCATCTCTTCACTGCTGTCCTCTGTGCTCCCTTTGGGAATCCCCTCGGCCTCTCCTGCTGTAATCACGGTGGCCAGCGGTTCTGGGCCTTACGTCCTTACTGTGTCCTGACCAAAGGGAAAAGGGAGGGCTCCCCTCCACACACCAGTTCAGAGATCTGGGAGGACTCGTAAAGGTCCAGTGGGATCCTGGCCTCAACCCTGCCCTGGGCACGGTGGCAAGACAGATGGGGTGCTGCCCTCAGCCCCACCTGGTCCAGTGCCCTCCCTTGTGTTTCAGGAAGGTGGGCAGGGTGTGTGTGTGTGCCAACAGTGGCCGTTTCCACTTTGCTCGTGTGGAGGCTAGATGTTTCAGGGGCAGAGGCTTGGCGTGGACTCTGCTGGTGACTGAGTTATGGAGCAAATGTTGCCAGAGCCCCCAGTGACCCATTCCCAGACGTCTCTCTCACAGCGCTCGCGAATGGCGCTCTCGGCCTTGACCCAGGAGAAAGCATAAATTATAGTCATCACATAGGAATAGCCAGCATTACCTAGTGTGATCTGCGTGCCAGGCACTGCTCCTAGTGCTTTATATACATTAATCCATTTATGTCTCATAACAACCCGATGGAAGAAGCAGCATTACTGTCTCCAGTCAACAGGGGAGGAAGTACAGAGAGGTTAGGAAACTTGCCCAAGATCACACAGCTAGTAAGTGGTAAAGCCAGAAGTCTGCGCTCACTGTCCTTGTTCTGTTCGATTGCATTTCTTCTCTGTGGCTGCAGTGTACATGCATACACGTGTTAAATACTAAATGCGTACATATAAGCAAGCCAGCTCTGGTCATCTTGTTTTCTAAGAATTCTCAATTCACCAGTCTCAAGAGTCTTCCAGGTTCTGTGGTCAAGCCCTCATGTGCCCAAATCCCCATCATTTAACTCCTGAAGCAGTGACTCCTCGAGAGAAAAAGAATAAAAGCTTAGAATCCCGACTCGTTTGTCTGCAGTCAGGAACGTTGTAAATGGATTGTTCTGCTGCCTTGGGCTGGAGGGCGCATGTCTCAGTCTCACTCTGTTGTTTATAGCCGGAAATTTTACAAGACTCCAAACTCATCACCCTGTACCTCACGATGCTTGTCACCTTCACAGACACTTCAACGTGGAAAATTCTCCGGGGAAAAGGTCGGTGAGACTCACTTCAAAGTCTTCCCCAAGTCGCATTTCCATAGAGAGTTTGGGGGTTTGGGGGACCTTTTCAAGAAGTGTTTTTGCCGCCATGAGCCTCAGGGAGGGGCCTGGAACCACACGCATGGAGATGCCCTTGGCATGTCCCATCCCACTGTCCCACGGTGTCTAGAACACACTCAGTATTGAGAGAAGGCACGGTCACTCTGAGCTCACTGGTTATAGCGCCCAGAGCACCGCAGCCTCCAGGCGATCATATTCACTTAAGCCTCGTCACTTTACATGGAGGATGTTCAGCAGCAAATAATTCTATTTTAGGGACTTCCCTGGTGGTCCAGTGGTTTAGACTCCATGCTTCCAATGCTGGGGTCGTGGGTTCTCGGGAGAACTAAGATCCTGCATGCTGTACAACGCAGCCTAAAAACACTAAAAGCTCATAAGATAATTCTGTTTTGCCCATAAAACTGCCTCTGTCCCTGAATCCTAAACTCAGCCTCACGTGTTTTATACATTCACGTTGTTCATCCATTTATCATAGCGTACTCTGTGCAAGGTGCTGAGCAGGCACCAGAGTTGTGGTCACTGAGGAAAGGTCACTGTCCTCCAGGGGCTTTAGGGCTGAACTCTGTGCACCCACCCCTCCTCAACACACTTGAGTCTGGGGGCCGGAGAGGAGACAGATGTTAGAGAGAGTATGGGGCTTCCCTGGTGGCTCAGTAGTAAAGAATCCACCTGCCAGTGCAGGAGATCTGAGTTTGATCCCTGGGTTGGGAAGATCTCTTGGAGAAGGGAGTGGCAGCCCACTCCAGTATTCTTGCCTGGAGAATCCCATGGACAGAGGAGCCCTGTGGACTGCAGTCCTTGAGGTTGTAAGAGTCAGACGTGACTTAGCGAGTGAACGACAACGTGTATATATATGTATATTTATATGAACACGTGTGACTGTATGAGTGATGTATGTGAGTATGTACAGGTCACGACACCAGTGTGGCAGGTGGCGCTTGGAAGGAGGAGCCCAGGAGAAGCGAGGTGCAGTGGGGTGAGAGGCCCTGCCTTGTGTGGGGCTCAGGCTTTCCTGAAGAAGCGGTGTCTGAGCTGAGAGCTGGAGGGAGAGGTAGGGTGCACAGAGGACGGACAGAACTTTGAAGCAGAGGAAACTGCGTGTGCCAAGGCTGCAGGCCAGGAAGGAGGGATTCTCTGGGGCCTGATCCTGGACTCTGGGTGGGGAGGAGTCGGGGAAGAAGCATTTAAAACTCGTTGTGGTCTGGGCCCTGCCAGGGACCTTGTGTCCCAGTGGGAAGCAGAGGTTGCCGCAGTGGGTACAAAGTGCCAGGCCCTCGGAGGAACGTAGAAAAGGTGCTGCAGGAGCTTGGAGGCTGAGGATGGTGCTTCTGGGAACGGATAGGACCCGTCTCTTAAGAGGTGACCCTTGAACCAGGCCTTGCAGGAGAGAGAATCCTGAAAATACCACATCTCTTCTGATACCAGGCCCAAGGGGAGCAGGAATGCAAGCCAGAGGAGCTCTGGTTTCCTTACGGCCCGGGGCCTGGGGACATAAACAGTTCATGTGACGGTCAGAGGTTAGTTGTTTTTTTTTTTTTTTTCTTTCTCAGACTTTTTTCCTCCGTTCAGGTGAGAGTCTTCGACCAGCCATGAACCACATCTGTGCAAACATAATGGGCCATCTCAACCAGCGTGGATTCTACCCTGTTCTGCAGGTCTGTGACTTCATTCTCTGACGTGTGGCTTCATTCTCCAATACCTCAACTTGGGTTTTACCTCTGGTTTTGGCATATCTGCCACCCTCCTCAGAGCAGCGCTTTATGCAGGAAGGGCTTACGGCCCAGCGCCCTCTCTGCCCTCCCCCACTTCAGGGTTTGTGTAAAAAGGGGACAATGGCTGGGATCCCTTCGTTGTGTTTACCTGTTAGTTATAAGGACAGTCCAGTCACTTGAAGCTTGAGCTCAGGCAGAAGGCTTCAGGACACGCCCTGTCAGGCTCCTCCTTGGTCAGCGCCTGGGACTGTCTTTCTCGTCCCACATCCTCCAGCAGCCTTTGGTCCACCCTGCGTGTTATCAGGCCAGTTCGCACATCCAGGGAATTGTCAAAAATCTGTCTCATCAGTGTTTAAAAGTACTTTGGAATTCCGGAGTTTGAGAAGTGATGTAGATTGAGTCCATCCTTCCACCTGGGGCTGCGGTGGGCTCTCATCTAGTTGGGTTTCCTTTTCTCCTCATGACAGCCCTGCGAAGCTCCATGACGGCCCAGGGTGGATTCTCCACAGCTCCTCTCAGTGGCAGCTTCTGCTTCACACCCTAACTCCGAACTGCTTCTAAAATAATTGAGATCTTAAATCTGATATTCTTTCTATCAGCTGTTAATTTTTTTTAGCTATTATTCTTAAAAACTTAGGTGTAATACTTAGAGTGGGACAACAG
This sequence comes from Bubalus kerabau, assembly GCF_029407905.1. Taxonomy (NCBI): domain Eukaryota; kingdom Metazoa; phylum Chordata; class Mammalia; order Artiodactyla; family Bovidae; genus Bubalus; species Bubalus kerabau. The sequence continues at coordinate 67,794,674 of NC_073639.1, read as the reverse complement.
ACCTCCATACCCATTACTCTTCTTTCATTTTTTTAGAAACATCCTAATACAGTTTTTTTTTTAATCTGAAGCTCTCGTTGTACCTTTTTTACGTACACGTGAATATAAAGTTGGCATCACCCCGACCAGTTACGATGTTCTTTTCAGATCCTGCTAACCCGTGGCCTGGCGAGACCCCGGCCTTGTCTATCCAAAGGCACTTTAACGGCCGCCTTTTCCCTAGCGATGCGGTAAGTAGGGAGCTGTAGCTGAGGGGCTGGTGTGCTTCTGAAGGCACCTTCTCTTGCAGACTCCTTCTGAAGAAGGCCAGCTAGCGAGTGTTTTCCGATCTTCTGTCACAGCTGCTCTGCCGCTGTAGCCAGGCAGCCACAGATGGGGATGGCTGTGTGTTCCCAAGAAACTCTATTTACAAAAATCAGCAGTGGGAAGATTTTGACCTGTGGGCAACAGTTTGCCAAGCTGGTCTAGAAACCATTAGCCACATGGGACTCTTTCAAATGGAAATGTATTAAAATTAAATACAATTAAAAATTCAGTTCCTTGATTTCATTAGCCACATTTCAGGTGGCTCAGAGACCACAGGTGACTAGTGAAAACCATATTGACAGCACAACTTAAGGAATATTTCCATCATCACAGGAGGTTCGGTTGGACAAGGCTGCTCTATCTGACGAGGACTTTATGTAAAAAGTCAAAAGAAAGGGGAGATTAATGATATATTTTATTTAAACCACTGTATCTAAAATTGCCATCTTTGCATGGAATCAATACTTTTATTTATTCTCATTAAAATTGTGTGCATGCTCCATCACGTAAGTCGTATCCAACTCTTTGTGACCCCACAGATAGTAACCTGCCAGGCTCCTCTGTCCGTGGGATTTCCCAAGCAGGAATAACTGGAGTAGGTTGCTATTTCCTTCTCCAGGGAATCTTCCCGACCCAGGGATTGACCCTACCTCTCCTGCGATGGCAGACGAGTTCTTTACCCCTGAGCCACGGGAAGCCCTGTTGGTGACTTAGCAGCAAACACACCCGTGTCAGCATCACAGCGCTGGCAGCCCAGGAGCCCCTCTCTGTTTCCTTTCCTGTCATTACTCCCTCCTCCTCTCCCATGTATATAGTTTCTTATCCTGCTTTTTTTAAGTCAATTAAAGCATGAGGATTCTCTGATGTCAGTAAAACTTCAGTGAATTGATTTTTTCATAGCTTCATCATAAGCCATCACTGATTTAGCCCTTCCCCCAGGGGATGGGCCCATTTCACATCCAGTCTTCCTTGAAGACTTGTGAAGCATACCTTCAGGGGATTTGGGGGTGTTGGTGGGATTGTTCTTTTGTTCCAGGTTTGCAGTACAGTCCTCCTGAGTGAGGTGATCTTTCTGTGTCTAGCCCCGTGCTTGCTGCACAATTTTCAGACAATCTAATCCGGCCGTTCCTCATCCACATCGTGTCCGTGCCCGCCCTCGTGACTCATCTCAGCATCGTGACCCCCGAGGTCAGTGGGCTCTGCACTCCCCCAATCCCATTTTTGCCTTTGTCCTTAGAATAGAAATTTTAGCCTCTTCTCCTGACGTTTCTCCAAAATCAGTAGCCACCATAGACATACTCAGGCTGGAAGCCCAAAGAAAAGGGGTCTCATCTTTGTTTTCTCCCTGGTGATGGAGAACATGTTTGGCAGCCAGGGGGTGGTCTGCAGGTGATGGGGTTCACGCTCTGGTGGGAAATTCCTCCTGTCAGCCTCCACTTTAACAGTCTGTGATTGTTCACAGCGCCTCACTGTTTTAGAATCTCATGACATGCTTCGTAAATTCATCGCATTTTTAAGAGATGAAGATCGATGCTGTGATGTGTGTGAAAGCTTGGAAGGATGCCATACGCTTTGTCTCATGGGTGAGTACCCATGGTCGGAATTTGATGGTGTCCTGGGCATGGGCAAAAGCCCAGGGGTTTTGCTTTCCACCATTCTGGAGGCCACAAGCTGTTTTTAGTACAAGCTGGAAGTGCTTACAGTAAAAGGTAAATAGTTAAACTAGACACACAAAATTGAAAGTCACATGGAAAATGTATCAGCATGGCAGACCAGGTGAGTGACTGTAAGTGAATGTTACATTTCAGCCCTTTTGCTTCCTGGCAGCCAGGGAAAATGGAAACGTGTGAGTTCCTGGAGAATTCTCAGCTCAGGAGAGCAGAGAGCACAATGGGTGGGGCTTAGACCAGGATGGAGTCTGTAGCATTTATTTTACATTTTCATTTAGATGAGGAAAGGGTTTGTGGATAGGAGAGTTTAAAACAGAAGAATTCTGTTTGCCTCATTAGAGGAAATAGAGGAATTAGAAATTAGAGAGGGAAAAAAAGGTTAGAGGAAATATAAAAAGGTTCTTGGGGCTACATTTTAAAGGAGTCGATGGTAAGAGTAAGACATTAAGTAACTTCAATGAACACTGAATAACAGTGACTTTCCAGGACTTTCAGATCTTCAGAAGATCATTCCTTGTATTGACCCTTGATTTTAGAATACTAGTATAATGAAGTGTTATACTCACTTAAAAATCTGGCCTTTTGCCTGTTACTTCAAATAATCCTCACATCAAGATACGGGATCCTTGTTCCAATGTTGCAGAGGAGGAAGCAGACTCGAGGTGGGTTGAGGGTCGACCAGCTCTCCTGCAGCAGAGCCTGGACTGGAGGCCGGATCGGCCTGTTTCTGAGCCCTGACCTGTGCTGCAGCCCCAGCACCACAGGTCCCTCTCCGGGGACTTTATTCCTGCCCATGGACATGGGTGCCTGGACCCGGGGCAGGGAGCAGGGCTGGGAGGCGAGGAAGCATGTTGGCCCTGGCCCATTGCACTCCACCTTCTCTCTTTGCAGGCAACCTCCTGCAGTTGGGCTCCCTCAGCCCCAGGGTGTTAGAGGAGGAGACAGACGGCTTCGTGAGTCTGCTCACCCAGATGCTGTGCTACTGTCAGAAGTACGTGTCCCAGAAGAAGTCCAACCTGACCCACTGGCACCCCGTCCTCGGCTGGTTCTCCCAGTCCGTGGACTACGGGTGAGTCCTGGAGGCAGAGCCCTGCCTGTCTCATCTCCTTCTCCTGCCTCCTTCCCACCACTGCTCCCGCCTCTCGTCGAGACTGGTGGGCCAGCTATGAAGACGATGGCGCACTAGGCATCAGGCAGCTTTCGTCGACGGGGTGGTGAACAGGATGGAATCAGGATGAAGAGCAAACAGGTCGAGGGTGGCTGGGAGGCGACTGGGACCCGTGGGGCCTGGGGAGAGCCGCGGGACTGCCCCAGCAAAGGAAGCCTGGGTGAAGCACAAGCTGAGGAGATCGGTGCCTCTGCACCCGGGCCTCGGCGGCAGTTTGGGGACCCCACACCTCTCTCAGGGTCCTATTTGCCGTGCCGAGGGGCAGTCCCCAGCCACCCCTCCAGATGGCCTTCCGTCAGGTGGGGTTGACACGCCCCCTCTCTTGCTCTCGCCCAGCCTCAATGAGTCCATGCCCTTGATCACCAAGCAGCTGCAGTTCCTGTGGGGGGTGCCTCTCATCCGGGTCTTCTTCAGCGACATCCTGAGCAAGAAGCTGCTGGAGACCCAGGAGCCGGCCCACGCGCCGCCGGCCTCCCCGCAGAACGTGCTGCCCGTGAAGAGTGAGTGGCTCCGCCTGCCCCAAGTCCAGCTCCTCAATGGCCCTGGGTGCCTGGGAGTCCCCTCTGTCACATGACCTCTGTCTTCTCTCTTGAAGATTTGAGATGGCTTAAGTCTAGCAGAACAGTGCAGAAAATCCTTAGGGAGAGAAAACAAGGGCTAGGGAATAACTGTGAACAAAATCAAGGTCGAGTGTCCTGAACATCCGTAGACGGTCCATGAGGGCAGCTGCACTCATCCTGAGCTTCCATTCGGCTGGAAGTTTATTTTTTTGGCTTTGAATTTCTAATAGCCAGAAATGAGAAGGAATTTATGGACCTTTTCTTACTTCTCATTAGTAGAAAGAAGGCGGAGGACTGATTTCTTAAGGGAGGTAGAGCTTTTCTGAGTTTCTAGTCATAAAAGATAACCTCCCCTGTGGAATTCCTAATATAGGGGCAGTGGTCACGGGGCAGGCTGCCACCTCAGTGTCCCCCTTGCAGGATCCATGGACGCGGGTCCCATGGAAAGGTTTCTCAGAGCCCATGCCGGTAAAACGAAGGCAGTGCTTCTGGCACATAATTTGGAGGGCTTACCTGCCTGTGGCAGATTGTGGGGTTCAGTGTGGCTTTTCTCCTGCCGCCCAGTGTATTGCAGAGCTCCATGTTGTAGCCATCAGTGAGCACGGGCTTGTACCTTCAGCAGGATATAAATGGGAAGGTGTAAATGAGTGCAACCCCAAACCGAATATGTGTACTTGAAGTTGATGCTGCTACTTGCCTCTGAAAGCACAGCACGTTGGGAATCAGCCAGGCCCCACACTTCTCCCCGCTTCCCCTAGTAGAGTCATCAGATTTTACCTTTGTGGGTTCTAAAGTTAAGTGGTTACAGTAAAGGAATCCACAAACTGAATCGATATGTTCTGCTTGTTCTGAAGAGTCTCCTCCTATTCTGAAGAGGTCTTTGTGTTCTCCCAAAAACCTGTTGTCACTGCTTTTCTGATTTACCCCAAAGAGAGGATTCGAATCACAGGAGAGCCTCCCTGTCTGGCTCCGGCTGGAAGTTTGGAGCTCTATTGAAATGCCCTTCCCTTTTCTGGGGAGGCCTTGGGCAGATGGCTGAGCTCCTACTCACATGCTCCCCCTCCTCTCGCCGGCAGCTCTCCTAAAGCGAGCGTTTCAGAAGTCAGCGTCAGTCCGCAACATCCTGAGGCCCGTCGGGGGCAAGCGTGTGGACTCCGCGGAGGCGCAGAAGGTCTGCAGGGTCTGCGTCCTGTACCAGACTTCGCTGGCGACTCTCACCCAGATCCGGCTGCAGGTCCTCACAGGTCCGGGGTCCCAGGGCGGCCTTTGCCCTCGCTCACATCTGCCAGACCAGTTCTCTGAGATGTTGATTCTCTCCTGGCTTCCTTGACTCAGAAATCATGTTGAAGAAGGGTGTCTTTGCTGTTCTTCTTAGAGATTGGCCCACCTCAGCTATAGCTCGAGTTCATCTCAGGCCTAACACTTCTAGTTTGTTCCTGAGGCCTGGCTTTTATTTCCATTATGAAGTACAACTGGTTTTCTAAAAAAGTTAATTTTTTTTTAATGAATAGAAAACTAGAAAAGACAAGAAACAGAGAAAAGAAAATTTAAACCACTCTTAATCCCACAGTCTATAGGTAACCATTTGATCCTGAGTGTGTTACATATATATGTATTTAGATTGAAATGTATAGTTTTTTCCCCTTTCTGTTAATCACATTATAAGCATTTTGTCTCAGAATTCTTTAAAACCTCACTTTTTTTAAACTTTTAATTTTGTATTGGAGTATAGCCAATTAGCAATGTTGTGTTAGCTTCAGGTGGACAACAAAAGGGACTCAGCCATACATGTACATGTATCCATTCTCCCCAGACTCCCCTCCCATCCAGGCTGCCACTTAACATTGAGCAGAGTTCCCTGTGCTCTACCGTAGGTCCTTGTTGTTAAACTCTCATTTTTATTGGCTGCAGGAGACCTCATTTCATGGATATGCCTGACATTTTCCTTTTTAGCTGAGCAGGGAAGAAAGTCCCCACTGTGAGCAGAGAATTGGGCATCAGGGCTTGGAAGTTGCAGCGCAAGAATTGTTAGTATGGTTGGTATTGTGAGGACAAAATGTAAGCCTTGAAGCTGCTGACTGCATAGAGGGTCAAGAACTTCTCTGTTGCTTTTTACATTTTTTTGAATCAAATTGCTGCTGGTTCTGTCTTTCACTCTTAACTTGTGTTGTTGTTCAGTCGCTCAGTCGTGTCTGACTCTTTGTGACCTCATGGACAGGCTTCCCTGTCCTTCACTATTTCCCCGAGTTTGCTCAGACTCGTGTCCATTGAGTGGGTGATGCCATCCAACCATCTCATCTTCTGTCATCACTTACTTACTCATCTTCAAATATTTATAGAGCCTGTGAGTGTCGGGCATTGAAGACACAAGAGGGAATAAGACAGCCAAGATCTGTGTTCCCAAGAGTGTTGCATTCTAGTAGTGTGAAGACAATAATAAGCAAGAAGTAAATACATTTGCTGTAATGCAGGGCGCTGTGACAGTCAGAGTGATGAGAGACGTTGACTTGGACCAGAGCACATTTGGGGCCAGACAGTTCTGTGTTGCGGAGGTGGTCCTGTCCATTGTAGGATGTTCAGCTGCCCCTGGCTACTTACCTACAGGTTCCAGTAGCCCCTCTCCCCCACTCGTGACAACCATACGTGTCTCCCAACATTGTCCAGTGCCCCTTCTGGGGCAAAATCATTCCCGGTTGAGAATCACTGGGCCAATGGAGATGAAAGTGGGAGGATTATGATGTGTTTTAGAGGTGGAATCAACAGGTCTCACGGGTAGATTGGATCTGAGGAAGTGAGGTGAGATCAAGGGGCATCTAGAGTTCTGTTGGGCTGTGATGAGTATAGGGTGCCTGCTGGACCCACAGTGGAGATGCCAAGCCAGCATGCAAATGTGCTGTTCGGGGGTTGAGCAGAGGGGCAGGCTGAGGGCCGCTTCCCTGAGTGCAAAGGAGGGAGGCACAGATGAACTGGCATCCCAGCACCCAGTGGGAGAGTCTGGGAAGCATACTGAGTCAGATTTTGAGGTTGTAGCCTGTGTCCAATTTTTTATGATAACCAGAGTAAACAGCCCCCATTGTCCCAGTGAGAGCATCCAAAAGAAGTTTCCTGGGCAAGCAGAAAATACATGATTTTAGGGAATTCCCTGGCAGTCCAGTGGTTAGAACTCAGCGCTTTCATTGCCGGGAACCGGGTCCAGACCCTGGATGAGGAACTACGAATCCCACAAGTTGTGCCACATAGCTAATTTAAAAAAAAAAGAAGATAAACTAAACTATGTGTAGTATTCATTCTGTCAGTTTGGCTGTACACAACACTATACATGAATGATAGAAAATAACATAGTGGTTTTAAAAATACTGCAGTTTTCCTGCTCTCACAGTCTACAGAAGGTCTCCGTTTGTGCCCCTCGCGTTCGTGTATTGATCCTGGAGCCACGTGCTGCCCCTCTGACACGGCTTCCAGACCACGGCGTCCCTGTTTCTGTCCAAGCTGCTCAGGAGGCAGCCCCACTGAACTGGTACATCATGCTGTAAATGAGTATGTTTGCCCTGTAGAAGTACACCTGTCATCTCCGCAGTGTTAACTACTTATCCCGTTTCTTTTTTTTAAGCTGAGTTTTAATAGTTGATATGCAGCATTATCTTTGTTTCAAGTGCACAGCATAATGGTTTGGTATTTGTACACATTGCGAAATGATCCACACAGCAAGGCTAGTTAACATTTGTCACCATACATTGTTAAAAAATTTTTTTTCTTTTTTTTTTTTTCCTGTGATAAGGACTTTTAAGATCCACCCTCTTGGCAGCTTTCAAAAATGCAGTATATATGTTGTTAACTGTGGTCCCCATGCTGTACTTTACATTCCCATGGTTTATTTATTTTATAACTTGGAGTATGTCCTTCTTTAAAAATATGTTTTATTTACTGATTTGGCTGTGCCAGGCCTTAGTTGTGACATGTGGGATCTAGTTCCCTGACGAGGGATCGAACCCAGGGCCCCTGCACTGGCAGCATGGAGTCCTGGCCATGGACCCCCAGGGAAGTTTGTCGTTTTTGATCCTCTTCCCCATTTTGCTTACCTTCACCCCCACCGCCTGCCCCCTTCCCCAGCAACCACTCATCTGTTCTCTGTGTCTGTGAGCTTGGGTTTGTTTCTTTGTTTTTTAGTTTTCACACATAAATGAGATCATATGGTATAATTGTTCTCAGGGTCCATCCTTGTTGTTAAAGGTGGCAAGATAACCGTTCTTTTTTTATGACTGAATAGTATTCCTGTGTGTGTGTGTGTACACACTGATGGATACTTAGGTTGTGTCCTTATCTTGGCTATCGTAAACAATGCTCCTGTGAACATGGGGATGCATGTATCTTTCCAAATCAGTGTTTTTGTTTTCTTCCAATGAATGAATATGCAGAAGTAGAATTGTTGGAATCATATGGTAATTGTATTTTCTTTTTTTTTTCCTTTGAGGAATCTCCATACTGATTTCCACGATAACTGCACCAATTTACACTCCCACCAACGGTGTACAAGGGTTCTCTTTTCTCCACATCCTCACCAGCACTAGTTATTTCTTGTCTTTTTGATGCTAGCCATGCTGACAGGTGTGAGGTGATATCTTACCGTGGTTTTGGTTTGCATTTCCCTGACGACGAGTAATGTTGAGCACCTTTACGTGTGCCTGTTTGTATGTCTTTTCCGGAAAAATGTGCTCAGATCCTCTGACCGCTTTTTAAGCAGATGGCTTGAGGGTTTTTTTTGGTGCGTTTCATGAGTTCTTCATATAATTTGGATATTAACCCCAGATCAGGTATATGATTACAGGTATTTTCTTCCATCCCGTAGATTGCCTTTTCATTTTGTAGACGATTCTTTTGCTGTGCAGAAGCTTTTTAGTTTGCTCTAGTCCCACCTGCTGATTTTTATTTTCATTGGCTTTGTTTTTTCCGAGACCCTTGTCAAGCAACTTATATGATTTCTTCTAGAAGTTTCATGGTTTCAGATCTTATATTCAATTCTTTAATCCATTTTGAGTTTATTTTTGTGTACGGTATAAGATAGTAGTCTAGTTTCATTCCTTCACCCACGGTGAATTTTTGTATAATGCTTCAGAGTATCTCTGCAGTGGTCGTTCACTGCTTTCCCATTTCTAAGAGATAGAATAATAGAAGTGGATGAGAGAAAGCGCTGCTCAATGTGAATAAGCCTACAAGATATTTTAAAACAGGGATCAGCAAACTATGGCCCATGGGCCAAATCAGCTCACGCTTGTGTAAGTAAAGTTTTGTTGGAACACAGCTACATCCGTTTATTTACCCATTGTCTGTGGCTGCTTCTGTTCTGCGATAGTAGCATTGAGTAGTTTTGACGGAGACTGGTCCAGACTAAAAATCTAAAACTGCTCTCTGGCCTTTTCCACAAAAAAAATTGCTAATCCCTGAAATAAAACATAAACACTGAGGGGACATCCCTAGTGGTCCAGTGGCTAAGACTTCACGTTCCAGTGCAGGGGGTGTGGGCTCAGTCCTGGTTGGGCAGCTAAGATCCCAAGTGCCTCATGGCCAAAAAACCGAAACATACAATGGAAGCAGTGTTATAATAAATTCATTACTTTTCAAATGGTCCACATCAAAAAAATAGAAAAACATAAACTTTGAGTCAGGTAGATCTGGGTTCTGCTCTTGGGTCTGACACTTACTGGCTGTGTGATTTGGGGCCAATTACTCAATCTCTGGGCTTCAGTTTCCTGCCTTATAAAATGGTAATATCATGGGTTTCACAAGGTAAAAGGAAGTAGTATTCAGAATGGTATCTGATACATAGTAACTAAGCACCCATTGACTCTTAGCTGCTCTTATCATTGTTCTCATGGGCAACATTGTTCTCATGATGCTTTTCTTTGTAATGGCATTTTCTTTCTGTCACACGCATTGATAAGTTTAAGCGTTTTGCTTTCCTGGAGTGGAAGAGAAATAAGGGACCTGGTGGAGCCCCACCTGACGCTTCGGTTTCTGTCTCCTTTTTCAGGTCTCACTTACCTCGATGACCTGCTGCCCAAACTGTGGGCATTTATCTGTGAGCTGGGGCCCCACGGAGGGCTGAAGCTCTTCTTGGAGTGCCTCAACAATGACACGGAGGAGTCTAAGCAGCTTCTGGCCATGCTGATGCTGTTCTGTGACTGTTCCCGGCACCTCATCACGTAGGTTGACCAGTGTGGGGCTGAGTTCCTTTCCCCGAACGTGGAGTGGAGAGACCCAACTACAGTGTCAGCAAGGAAGCCATTGCTGATGGGATTACCTCGAGTATTTGGACCCATCGTTAGAAGGGGCAGACAAGATGTTTAACAAAGTGGGGGGCTTGTAGACAGCATTTGTTAGCTCCCATCCTCTCAGGAGAGCCGGGCCACTACAGCTCGATGTGGGCTTTGGGGGCCCCTGGAGCTGGGTTCAGGCCACACCTTGGCTATTTACTCACTGGGCTAAGTAGTTACCTGGAAAAATTCCAGAGCCAGGGTGCAGAAGGTGGCCCAGCCACTGGCTGAGACACCCTGGGCCAGGGAGGAAGGGCCTCCGCCTCTCTGGGCCTCAGTTTCCTGAGCTCTAGTTGGGAATTCGTAGCACCTCTTGGCCGTGTGGCAAGGCAAGGGAGATCAGTGTTCAGCATGGTCTCAGCACAGGAAGAGGTCAGGATGTGCTGGCGGTTCTTGTCAAACCGAGCCTGGGCAAGTTGCTCAACCCCTCTGAGCCTCAGGTTCCTCAACAGTAGAATGGAAAACAGTATTACCAATCTGATAGGGAGTGAATGAGACAAGGAACGTCAAGGAGTTAGTATGGTGCCTGGCACGGCAGGAAATTAACAAATGTGAGCCCCCTGCCCTTCCTTTTTATTTAAGCGTATGTGTCTACTTGAGTATTTGGTATTTTTTTTTATTTCACTTTTTCCACAAAAGATTAGTAAAGAATTGTAAGATGGAACGGACCTCAGGCAATTGCACACAGGTCTAGGAGGCGTTGGCAGATGGGTATTAGGGACACGTAGGTGGCGGGTTGGGTAAGAGTCATGTAGGGAGGGCTCAGAGAGCAGTTAGAGGCGAGAGCAGGGGTCTGCGGCTGCCGGTGAGAGACCCTTAATTGCCGGGCCAAGGGAGTGAGCCAAACCGTCAAGTGAGAAGAGAGCAACTCACAAGACATTTTTGTCTAGAACTGCAACATATGGCTCATTTATTCATATGGTTTTTCAAACATTTATTCGTTCACCTTCAGATACCTGCCAGGTACCTACTAAGCGCCCCTCGTGTCTGCCACAGACGCAGAGTGAGAGCCTACTACTTCCGTCCGTAGACTCGTAGTCAGGATTCCTTGGTAATTCAAACATGAGTCGTGATCAGGTGTCACAGTCAGGTCCTTAGGAACACGGAAAGTATGGAGTAGAGCGTGTTGTATCTTTCCTTTCTCAGTTGGATCTTTTCAACTTTCTACTACAGACAATTTCAAATCAATCGAAAGTGGAAAGAATAGTATGAACCTTCATGTACCATATCGGTCACCAGCTTCAACAGTTACCAACTCATGGCCACTCTTGCTTCGTCTCTACCCCCAAGCCACTCTCCCACAGATCATCTTATCTGTAAAGTTTATCGACAAGTTAGAGCCTATTTCTTAACATTGTTTTGTCCAATGTAAGGTATAGATCTCTCCTTTTTCAGTGGGGAACTGTGAGTAACTTTCCGTCTGATTTAGGATCCTCGATGACATTGAAGTTTATGAAGAACAGATTTCATTCAAACTGGAAGAGCTGGTCACCATCTCTTCTTTTCTGAACTCCTTTGTGTTTAAGATGATCTGGGATGGAATCGTAGGTAAAGTAAAGATGTCAGCCCTCTTTCACTTGACGCTACACCCGGGGAGTCCGGAGTCTAGAACAACAGTTGATTCCTAGCCTTGTCCATCAGAAGTAATTTAAAAAATGCACCTCCATTCATGTAATTAGAAGCTTTATTTCTCCAGTCTCTGTGATCCCTTAACATAGTAGTGTGGTTGTGGAAGTCTTAGCCTACCAGGAAGCCTTCAGGATTTACGTGTGTATGTAGGATCATTGTTTAGTCACCAAGTTGTGTCCAGCTCTTTGTGACCCCCATAGACTAGCCTGCCAGGCTCCTCCGTCCCAGACAAGGATACTGGAGTGGGTAGCCAGTCTCTTCTCCAGAGGATCTTCGCAAGCGAGGGATTGAACCCATGTCTGCTGCATTGCAGGCCGATTCTTTACCACTGTGCCACCATTATTCATGATTAATTTTGCCCTCAATCTCCTTTTGATTCTTTGAGTTGATCTCCATGAAGATAAAACATGCGCCTGCTCAGACTTAAGTTAGAGTGTACTTTGATTAAAAGGTCCTTTAGATGACATCCAAGTGGGAAACAGCACGCGTGATTGTGTCTGAGCAATTCCTGGATCCCCACAGTTCCCTAGAGTGTACGCATGGAGCCTCTTAATCCTCTTGGTTCCATGTCACATTCAGCTTGAGGGAGATGACGTCCTTGCTGGGACTCAAGGATGACGGAAGGAGACAGGGCTGTCCTCCCACCCACTCCAGTCCTGAGCAGCTCCCAGACCGTGGCTCTCCACATTGTTCACCCCACAGAGAACGCCAAGGGCGAGACCCTGGAGTTGTTCCAGTCCGTCCACGGGTGGCTGATGGTGCTGTACGAGCGGGACTGCCGGCGGCGCTTCGCGCCTGAGGACCACTGGCTGCGAAAGTGAGCGCCGGGTTTGTGGTGGGGGCAGGTTACAGAGGCCGGGATCCCTCCATTACACTGGTCGCCTGAGTGCTCAGCACACCATGTTTCAGGGCCAAGAGAACTTGGTCCTTCATCTTTATCCCGTCCTTTCATCTGCATATGTCCCTGCAAAGCACCTGTCAGGACAGGCCACTGCCCAGTTGCTTCTGTTTGGGCCCGTTACACTCAGCGTGATGAGAGCTCATTCATGGCTGCAGAGCCAGATCACGTTTAGCAGATACTTCATATGCAACCTGGAAAGAAATGGGTTCTTTTCAGCCAGACTAAGCAACAGGTTATGATCATTAAAGGGCGATTTTTTTCTGGCAGGATTAGTGGGATAAAAAAACCCATAGCTGGGTTTGTTAGGGGGTGGGGTGGAGGAAATCCTCTTGCAACAACTAAAAGTAAGATCATGTCTGCCTTTTTTTTTTAAATCAAGCAGATCAGCTCTCACATGATTCTACAAGTTGTGCCACTAGAGTAGAGACTGGCAGACTTTTCTGTAAAGGGCCACACAGTAGGTAATTTAGGCTTTGCACGCCAGTGTCTCTTGCCCCTACTGAACGCTGCCATCGTAGTTCAGAAGCAGCTGGAGAGAGTACATGAAGCCTGGGCATGACCATGTTCCGTGAAAGCTTGATTTATAAAAAGTGGGCAACAGGCTGGATTTGGCCCACTGGCTGTAGCTGGCCAACCCTGTCTGGAGGATGCTATTCATGCTCTTTATCCCAATCCCGTGTCTTTGCTCTGCAGGGATCTCAAGCCCAGCGTGCTCTTCCAGGAACTTGACAAGGACAGAAAGCGGGCCCAGCTGATCCTGCAGTACATCCCACACGTCATTCCTCACAAAAACGTAAGTTGCCCTCAAAGCTGGGCTCCTCCCACCACCGTAGGTCCTGACTGTTCATTTTCATCCCAGCAATGATCAGACATGAATAAAAGCAATCGTTCCGTCAACGCAGGTGCCAGTGGGTATTCACTGTGTGCCAGGCACCAAGCCAAGTGCTGGGGGATACAGTGTGAACTGGCCGTTCAGGTCTTGTGGTGTGGATGCTGCAGGAGCCCAGGGCACGGGCTCAGGAGGCGGCTCCGCGGGCAGAAGTGGACAGTGCTCACAGGCCCAGGGCAAGGGAGACTTCGGTGCCAGTCAAGGGCCAGGTGGAATCCAGAGCTAGAGCCAAGGAGGTCTGGAGGAGCTGGAGCAGGAAAAGCCTGGGGAACCAAGAGCAGCAGCTTGGATTTTGTCAACAGCCATTGGAGAGTTTTTAGCTCTGGAGGCACCTGGTCAAAGTTCTTAGGAAGCTTCCTTCTGCCCGTAGCGTGGAGGACTGGCGAGAGGCAGATGTCATGGTAGCCTGGCCTGGACTCAGGCTGGAGCCCTGGGAATAGAAAGACAAGGATGTCAAGAGATTTTGAAGGAGGCCCTGGAGAATGATGACATTCGGGGGGAAGGAGTGAAGGAATTCAGAGGATGCTCAGGCTTCTGGCTTGGGTGAGAGGGAGCTGTTCTCGGAGGTAGGGTACAGACAAGGGCGGGGCTGGGGGATTGGGGAGCAGGGGACGGGTCTTCGACTCCTCAGTGCCAGCGGACATGGGGGTCTGGAGCTAGAAGAGGACTGGGCTGGAGGTGGGCTCAACACACAGATGACATGCACAGCTCCTCACTGCATTCATGGACAAGGATGAGGTGGTCAGGGAGCCAGAGGGCCCTGAAGCCCGGGGGTGGAGAGCAGCTCCCCCTTCCCAGGAGGTGGTTTTGGCCGCTCCTTTTTCTGTCACAACCGTACTTATTTACTTCCGAGAGCTCACAGAATGATCAAGTGAAGTGTGTTAGCCTCCCCTCATGTCTAGTTCTCCATTACTACCACTAATGTTGTTGTTCTTACAGTGTTTGTATTTAACAATGCTCTTGACTTTGGGGAGATTTCCATTTTTCAAAAAAACAGCTATGGTTGGAGCTGTTATTTATACATTCTGCTGACATGATTTGAGTGTGCTCTTACAGGGTGGGGTCAAAGGTTATGTGCTCCTAAGGGAGCCTGTCAGAATCTTGAGAATGCAAGAGGCTTCTTTTTATTTATTTTTATTTTTTTTAACTTTTTATTTTCTGTTGGAATATAGCTGACTAACCATGTTGTGAGAGTTTCAGGTGGACAGCAAAGGGACTTAGCCATACCTGTCCACGTATACGTTGTCCCCAGAGGGTTCTTTTTTAAATGATGCTTGAGAAATATTACTCTGGGACTGCAGTGTGCTTGAGGACACAGAGAAGGCAGATAGAAAGGTCAGGAGCTTTTATACAGTAGGATCATTGAAAATTTTTTCTGCCGGTGAAAAAAATTCCATGAAATGTGTTTTTAAATTCACGCTATTGATTTCCTCTAGCACAGGCACGGTTATATAAAGCAGCGTCTGTAACTCGTGCTGCCATTGGGTTTTTACGGTGAATTATTGGCTGAACATGGAGAATGATTTTTGCCCAGACTATTCTTAGCCAGGCGCTGGCTGCAGCCAGACCACTCCTTTGGGACCCTTTCTCCCTTGGCATGGATTCAGCTATCTCTATAATCCCCAGGAGCGAGCAGAGGACTGTTGACTCTTCTCAAAAGACACTTCCCTCCCTCAGTGCACATCAGAGCGTCCCGTTCTGGGGGCCTCTCCCACGCTTAACTTTCGTTCATTTTGCACAGTGCATTTTCTGGGATCCTCTACTGTTGACCCCATTTCCGGTCTCACCTTTGCTCATTTCAGAGAGTTCTCCTGTTCCGAAACATGGTAACCAAGGAGAAGGAGAAACTGGGGCTTGTGGAAACCAGCTCGGCCTCCCCTCACGTCACCCACATCACCATCCGCCGGTCCCGGATGCTGGAGGTGAGGAGCTTGTCGCTGAGCGTGCTCAGCCGCAGGGTTTCTATTTCCAGTGGATGACCCCTGAACGGCTCTGACCACTGCTTGACCTGATGACTCTGAAGCCAGAGCTCTGGGAGCAGGAGACGCCCATTCGTCCTGCCAGATAGCCTGAGGACTGCTTAATTAGACATGCCCTCAGTGCTGGAGACCCCCGCACAGCGATTCCCTCCCTTTTCCCCAGGAAGTGAGAACAGCCTCACCTCTACAGCGAGGACAGACAGGCTCAGGTCTGTGCTGACTCCATTGTCCCAACAGGCACTCTGTCCCAACACCCAGCCATGAGTGTGGAAGCTGGAGTGCTGGGCGTTAAGTTACTGAGCTGTCCTGGGAAACCCGTCCATCACAGAACCGCAAGTTCTTTGTGGACATAAACTTAGGAAGTGCGCGTGAAGTGGGCCACCTTCGCCAGACCTAGCGTCCAGGGTTCCCACCACACAGCAACTTGATGTGACTTAAAAATAGGTGCCTGTCCTCGGAAGACTTGCCTCCCTATGTCAGGAAGTTGTCCTTGTATGTTTTGTTGGAACAAGACCCTGGAACGTGATCATCATGAGTGCAGGCACCTGCAGTGTCTGCGTCGCGCCTGCCGGCCGCTCCCCGGGTCGCCCATCTGTGCTGCTGCGCGTGTGGTGACTGAGCCCCGTGTGCCCGCTCCCAGGAGCGGCTCGGCCTGTTGACTTGCCCACGCTTGCCCTTTGGACTTCCACCCACTGCGCTCCGCCCACAGTTCCCCGTCAGCACGTTCTGCAGGACAGTAGTACAGTCATGGGACCCAGGTCAGCACAGGGCCACGTTGCCAGCCGCCAGCGCCCGGCATCCGCGGCCACCCTCCTCCCCACGTGTTTGCACTCCTGCCTCAGGCCTTTGCACCTTGTTTGTCCCTCCTAGAGAACTTGTTTGAGTTTTCTTACCGCTGGCAATGGACACTGACGTCTGATGGGGAGAGACAGCATGTGGTAAACAGACGATTTTGACAGTCTCAAAAGCAGGGATAAGAAATATAAGTCCCCTCAGGGGCCCTGCCAGTCACAGGGACGAGTCACGCTGGCTGACGGTGTCTCGGTGCAGGGACATTTTGTTTGCTTGCTAAACAGATAGAAATATTATCCCCTTCCCCTGCTCTTTCTTGGACCGACCCCACGAGTGCCTGGATGAGTGACAGCTGACAACCAGTCTCAGCGCTGGGGCACAGGAAAGGGTTGGCAGGTAGAGAACACGCACCCCTGAAAGAGGCCGCCTGCATGTTGCCTTGTGGAGGTTCGGGCTCCATAATGCTCTGACTTTTTAAGAGAAGACTCAAAATTTAGGGTTTTGAAGCCCACAGATCCTTGTGTTGTGAACTAGTCGGTTTTTGTAAACCATCTGGAAGGTTGGCAGTCTTCCGGGGACCTTTCTGCCCACTAAACTCAATCTGTGGGCCACCAAAGTGTTCAGCTTCTGCTTCAACTCAGGGGAGAAAAAGCCCAATAGTGTTGTAGGAACTCGATTCTCCAGGGACCTTTCTGCCCACTAAACTCAACCTGTGGGCCACCAGAGTGTTCAGCCTCTGCTTCAACTCAAGGGAGAGAAAGCCCGATCGTGTTGTGAGCACTTTCTTCTTTGGGCCTGGATGCACCTCTCCTGTCAGACTCCTCCATCCCGCCACCTGTCATGCCCACTTTGACGTGGCCAGCACGACGGGGCGTCTGGGTGGTGGAAGCTGGTGTCTCCTGAGGGTGACAGACTCCCTGCCACCCGCCTCAGATGTCCTGGGAGAGTTGCCCGCTTACCCCAGGCCTGCTCTTCTCAGCACATTCCCCAGGGGCATCAAAGAAGGGAGGTCCGTCAGGATTTTAGGCAAAGTCCATTTTCCTCTTTTAAGCTCCTTTGGGATAGATCATGTCATTAAGTTGAACCCTGGTGCTCGTATTGAACTAGGAAGGGGAAAGGGTCATTGACTCCGTTATCTCAGTTCTCAAGACTCAGTGGTTTGGGTCATTAGAACTCGGGAGCCCAGTGACCTTTGCTTGGTTTGGACACAAGAGGGCATCAGCAAGCTGATACTCAACCGCTGATCTCCTGGGCTTTTATTCTGTCCCCTTTTTTACAGTTTGTACTGAAGGTGGGGCTTGTGTAGGAGGTTTCCAGTTAATGGTCTGAAGTCCTGCAGGAAGGCCTCCCCTCACAGGGGTGAACAGGGGCCAGGGGCCAGCGTTTCAGAACTAGAAGGAGCCTCAGACACACCCTCGTCCACCTCACCCCCTCAGAGGCCAGACTGAGGCTGGAGGAGCTCAGGGACAGCGCTGGGCGTGGAAGCCGCGCTCCTGGCCCCCGCCTCACTTCCCCTCCCGCCTCACCTCCCCGCCCTTCTCACCTCCCCGCTTGCCTCACGTCCCCACCCGCCTCACCTCCCCGCTCAAGGCACAGATGGACTCTTGAGAGAGGGCAGTGGGGTGCAATAGGAGGTATGGCAGAGGAGGCAGTGAATTTCTCTCTGCAGTATTTCAGAAGGAGGCTAATGTGGGGCTGGTCCATCAAAATTGAGATTTGAGTCCAGCAAACATTCCTGGCATGCCGGCCGTGAGCTTGACCGCGTGCTAAGGGCTTTCCCGTGGACCATCTCGTCCGTCTGTGTGACACTAACACAGCTCCTCCCTCGCTCTGAGTTAGGCAGGCCTTGTTTAGTGCAGGGTGGAGAACCTGCATTTCCTGCAGGGCCTGTTAGGATTCTCTCCCCATCCCCTACTCAGCGCCAAGATCATTATCTTGCATGTAGGCAGAGTGACTTAAAAGCCCTGGCAGCTGCATGGTGACTTCCTGTTTTTCTGTTCTTTTCATCCAACTTAATGGTTTTCACATTTCACAGGCATAAAAAGTCCTTTTCAGGACCGTGCACTCAAAATTGAGTTCTTGTTCCTTCAGGGGACTTCAGAGGTAATTTTTCTTCCTTGCTCGCTCACTTTGGAGCCTACCTCCTGAGTAAGATGGGGGGCCCTCGTGACCCTGTCCTTTGGGTCAGTAGGTGAGCACAAGGGAGATGTAGTCGGCAGGAAGGGCTCCTCAGAGCAGGTCCGGCCGTACCAGCCTGTGTGCTGGGTGACAGGGAAGCAGGTGGGCCGGCGAGTGGGCAAGCAGGCGCCGTGGAGAGGCCTGTCTGGCCTCAGCAGGGCATCTGAGAGCACAGCGCTGGTGACTGAGGGCGAGGGATGTGTTGGGGGCGCCATGCATAAGAGGACAGACGTGGCAACTGATTTGTAACCTGTTCTGGGACAGTATCTGAAGACACAGGTTTGTCCCTGGTTAAGCTGTGGGGCTTCTCACGCCAGGCCAAAGGACTACCCGTGGGCCCTGTCCTGTCCCAAGCGCTGTTTTTTTATAGTCACCGCTCTGAAGTGAAAGCCTAAGCAGCTTGCCCGTCAGTGCCCACATGCCAGGAATCCATTCAATGACAGGCTCAGGCACCAGGAAGACCTCAGCAGATCAGAACCAAGAGAGAAACTGAGCGTGGTGATTAGCAGGAGAACACTGACGTCACATCCTGGGTTCTGAACAGGGATACGTGCCCGATGGCTCCGTCTCGGGTGTGGACTGCAAGCCAGAGGTGCTGAGGCCTCTCCTCCCACTGCCCCTGCCCTCCCCCAGGCCCAGGATCACCCCTGCACCCATCTCCCCACTTCCCACCAGCCCTCGGCTTTGCTTCCAAAAGAAAATCTTCCTAAGACAGAAAGCCAGCCATGTCACTCTCTGCCTAAACCCTTCTGTGGCTCCGCAGCACCCTCGGGTTCTAACCTAAACTTCTCAGCAGGACTCACAGCCTCTCCTGATCTGGGCAGAGATACCAGGAGTTGAGCGGTGAGGGACTTCTCTTATTCACCTCCCAGAATTCATCTTGTCTTTGTCTCTCCCGTCCTGATGACCGAGAGCTTGTCGTCAAGCATCTGGTCCAATTTGTCCATCTCACTCTAGGCACCCTCCCAAGGGCAGTCTCCCCTTGCCCAAGAGTGGTAAAGCCACATCCCCCAAAGTGAATTCCTCTTCTACCAGGCTCTCATCTAGAAGCAGGTGAAAACCGCTGGCTCTCCTCATGCCCCTGTGCGTCTTGACACATTTAGTAATGACGCCTGGAGGGCTGCACTCGGGGGAGACGGAGCTTTGAGGAGTGAGCCCTGAATTATGCAGGAGGCCTTGGGTTCCTAATGGACTATAATTCTACCCTCGCAGGACGGCTACGAGCAGCTCCGGCAGCTCTCACAGCACGCCATGAAGGGCGTCATCCGCGTCAAGTTTGTCAACGACCTCGGGGTGGACGAGGCCGGGATTGATCAAGACGGTGTTTTCAAGGAGTTCTTGGAAGAGATCATCAAGAGAGTGTTCGACCCAGCACTCAATCTGTTCAAGGTATTTAAAAGGCGCGAGCATGCAGCGGACGGCAGCCAGATTCAAGGTGACAGATGAAAAGTGGAGGCATTTCACCTCCCTGCCCCTCCCTGTCCTTCTGCCTTGCAGACGACCAGTGGAGACGAGAGACTCTACCCTTCGCCCACGTCCTACATCCATGAGAATTACCTACAGCTCTTTGAGTTTGTGGGCAAGATGCTGGGGAAGGCGGTGTACGAGGTAAACATCTTAAGGTCCATTGAGCTGAAATGGAAAATAAAATGTTGTAAGTACAGAGAGCTTCGTATATATGTAGAGGTGACCAGACTCACATAATGGCGATTACCTGTCAGGAAGATCAAGTCAAGGACAGGGACAGGGACCAGCACCAACCGTGTTCTTAGCCGTGAGGTGGTAGATAAGAGAGCTGGCTATCGGGTCGCTGTAGGTAGTAAATGAGCTGATATGGGTGAACACCTCCTCTGGCAGGTCAGGGCTGCCAGCGTCACTGTTACTAGGAGGGAGGGTGTCTGAGCTTTGGCTCCTCGATGTCATGGATGTGGGGTGGTGTGGACTTCCCAGCCACCCTGGGAGCCCACCTGGCTCCTGGTCCCCCTCTCCTGAGACCCCCCTCCCCCAGCCATCGGAACTGCCTCCAGGTGGTCCTGCTCCCCAGGAAGGGAGTGAAGCCACCGCTCCAGCCCATCACCGCCTGTCCTCGTGGCCTTGTCAGTGGACTCCAGCGGGGCAGGGGACCATTCCCTTCTCACCCCAGGGGCCGACCCCTGAGCCACACTCACATCCCACCCCTCACAGAGGCCAGGGAGGCCAGGACACCCTCCAGAGGCATAGCCCGCTGCAGGCCCGGCTGAGAAAGGAGGCCATGTGGGCCAAAAATGCTTTGAGTCTCGAATAATACATCATTCCCCCCTATGTAAACAGCCCCATCCATGGCCTCAGTCCCTGCTATGATGATGTCAGGGGCCCCGTCTGAGTCCAAGTCCCCTCCAGTCCTCCTCCTGCCTGAACTGGTTAGGCGGCCTTCTCTGTGCTTCCGTTTCCACGTCTGCAAAATGGTAACACATCTCAGTTGATCCCCCCCCCCCCCCTTTATTTTTTTTTTACAAAACAAGCAAGCAAAATCCCGAGGTCCCTCCTGGTCGTTTGCCGTGTTTTTTTCCTTCGAACGTGTAGCTGTGACGAGACCCAGAAGCATCTGGGCCAGCTGAAGGCACGACTTCCTGGCTTTGTAAACGTCCTCCCCCACTTCCCGGGCCGAGTCTCTGCCTCTTCCCTCTCCAGCAGCAAGGACACCCCGGGCCCAGTGAGGAGCGGCCTGCGTTCACTCACTTGCCCCTCGTGATCCTCAGGACAGGGTGTCGCGGAGTCAGCCTGCCTCTCCCCTCTCCGTCTCCCTGGTCCGCACACTCCCAGTGTCTGCAAGGGCCTCCCAACCATTCCCCACAGGAAATACAGATCCACACGTCCCTGCCGGGAGCCCTCCCAGGGCTCGGGAGAGAATCCAGGCTCCGGGAGGCTCGTGAGCACTTCCCAGTCGGGCCCTGCTGCCTCCCTGGCCTCCCCGCTCACCCCCTCCCTCACACACCCTCCTGTGGCCAGACCTGCATCCCAGCCCTGGAGCACACCTGCGGGCCTTGTACTCAGGGCCTCACGCTCAGCTACCCTTCCTCCTGGAAGCGTTCCCCCACCCTGCTTGGTTAACCCTTGAAGCTGAGGCTCTGCTGGCACGCATTTACAGATGAGCAAGCTGGTGCCCCGTGACCTGGCAGCTGGGGTTTGATGCCTGAGCTGCAGATGTGCTGATGTGCGGCTGCAGAGCCGAGGCCCTCAACCACTGTGCCATGAGGTCCCCAGGAGGCACTCGGCAGTGTTGTAAGTGCTAGGGGGCATGGTTGTCCAGAGCGAACATCTCGGCAGTGTTTAGAGGTGTCACTGGGGCCCTCAGAGCCCCCTCTGCAGCCTGAGCTGCCCCGATGAGGTCATAAGATGGGATCCCGGGCAGCAGGTGGCAGCTCCCACCTCCTTTCTGGCAGGGAATCGTGGTCGACGTGCCCTTCGCGTCCTTCTTCCTGAGCCAGCTGCTCGGGCACCACCACAGCGTCTTCTACAGCTCTGTGGATGAGCTGCCTTCTCTGGACTCGGAGTTCTACAAAAACCTCACATCCATCAAGGTCAGTGTGGAAGGCAGAATGGCCTGGCTGAGTGCCCGTAGGGACTCAGGGAAGGGACGCCCACAGGCAGGCTCCAGCTCTGCCCGGCTGTCATGGGAAGGGCGGGATCGCCTGCCATGGGGAAGTGGCCCACTCCCTAGTCGCCGCAGGCCCCTGTGTCCTGAGCACTTTCTCCCCAGACTGATGCTCACAGACTCCTTTCTCCAGGGCATGAGGGGCCCCTTCCTCTGCTTCAAGTCTCATGGCAGCCATAGTGGTAGCCGTCCAAGCAGACATCATCAGAGGAGAGTGTTAAAGCCATCAGGGATGTAGGACTCACCAGCCCCTACGTTGTCCCTTTCTCTGTTGCTTTAGCGGTACGATGGGGACATCGCTGACTTGGGCCTGACGCTTTCATATGATGAGGATGTCATGGGTCAGGTACGTGGGCTTCTCTGGCTGGGCTTTCTGCTCCCTTCCTCCTTTGGCTCCCTGAGACCTGCCCTCAGTTCAGTTCAGTCACTCAGTCGTGTCTGACTCTTTGCGACCCCACGGACTGCAGCACACCAGGCTTCCCTGATATCACCAACTCCCGGAGTTTACTCAAACTCATGTCTGTTGAGTCGGTGATGCCATCCAACCATCTCATCCTCTTGTCATCCCCTTCTCCTCCTTCCTTCAATCTTTCCCAGCATCATTCGTAACAGGTAGCCAAAGTATTGGAGTTTCAGTTTCAGCATCAGTCCTTCCAATGAATATTCAGGACTAATTTCCTTTAGTTTTGACTGTTTGGATTTCCTTTCTGTCCAAGGGACTCTCAAGAGTCTTCTTCAGCAGTACAGTTCAAAAGCATCAACTCTTCAGTGTTCAGCTTTCTTTATAGTCCAACTGTCACTTCCATACATGACTACTGGGAAAACCATCGCTTTGACTAGACGGACCTTTGTTGGCCAAGTAATGTCTCTGCTTTTTAATATGCTGTCTAGGTTGGTCATAGCTTTTCTTCTAAGGAGCAAGTGTCTTTTATTTTCATGGCTGCAGTCATTATCTGCAGTGATTTTGGAGCCCAAGAAAATAAAGTTTCTCACTGTTTCCATTGTTTCCCCCATCTATTTGCCATGAAGTGATG
The DNA here is from genome assembly GCF_029407905.1 of Bubalus kerabau. Lineage (NCBI taxonomy): Eukaryota > Metazoa > Chordata > Mammalia > Artiodactyla > Bovidae > Bubalus > Bubalus kerabau. Next base: position 67,771,623 of record NC_073639.1, on the reverse strand, counting down.
GGACTGGATGCCATGATCTTAGTTTTCTGAATGTTGAGTTTTAAGCCAGCTTTTTCGCTTTCCTCTTTCACTTTCATCAAGAGGCTCTTTAGTTCCTCTTCACTTTCTGCCATAAGGGTAGTTGGTGTCATCTGCATTATCTGAGGTTATTGGTATTTCTCCCGGCAATCTTGATTCCAGCTTGTGCTTCATCCAGCCTGGCATTTTGCATGATATACTCTGCAAAGAAGTTAAATAAGCATGGTGACAATATACAGCCTTTACATACTCCTTTCCCTATTTGGAACCAGTCTGTTGTTCCATGTCTGGTTCTAACTGTTGCTTCTTGACCTGCATACAGATTTTTCAGGAGGCAGGTCAGGTGGTCTGGTATTCTCATCTCTTGAAGAATTTTCCACAGTTTGTTGTGATCTGCATAGTCAGAGGCTTTTGTGTAGTCAGTAAAGCAGAAGTACATGTTTTTCTGGAACTCTCTTGCTTTTTCGATGATCCAAGGGATGTTGGCAATTTAATCTCTGGTTCCTCTGCCTTTTCTAAATCCACCTTGAACATTTGGAAGTTCTTGGTTCACATACTATTGAAGCCTGGCTTGGAGAATTTTGAGCATTACTTTGCTAGTGTGTGAGATAAGTACAATTGTGCAGTAGTTTGAGCATTCTTTGGCATTGCCTTTCTTTGGGATTGGAATGACAACTAACCTTTTCCAGTCCTGTGGCCACTGCTGAGTTTTCCAAATTTGCTGGCATATTGAGTACAGCACTTTCACAGGATCATCTTTCAGGATTTGAAACAGCTCAACTGGAATTCCATCACCTCCACTAGCTCTGTTCGTAGTGATGCTTTCTAAGGCCCACTTGACTTCGCATTCCAGGATGTCTGGCTCTAGGTGAGTGATCACACCATCATGATTATCTGGGTTGTGAAGACTTTTTTTGTATAGTTCTTCTGTGTGTTCTTGTCACCTCTTCTTAATATCTTCTACTTTTGTTAGGTCCATACCATTTCTGTCTTTATTGTGCCCATCTTTGCATGAAATGTTCCTTGGTATCTCTAATTTTCTTGAAGAGATCTCTATAGTTTTTCCCATTCTATTATTTTCCTCTATTTCTTTGCATTGATCCCTGAGGAAGGCCTTATCTCTGCTTGCTATTCTTTGGAACTCTGCATTCAAATGGGTATATCTTTTTCTCCTTTGCCTTTAGCTTTTCTTTTCTCAGCTATTTATAAGGCCTCCTCAGACAGCCATTTTGCTTTTTTGCATTTCTTTTTCTTGGGGATGGTCTTAATCCATGTCTCCTGTACAGTGTCATGAACCTCTGTCTATAGTTCATCAGGCACTCTGTCTATCAGATCTAGTCCCTTAAATCTATTTCTCACTTCTACTGTATAATCGAAAGGAATTTAATTTAGGTCATACCTGAGTAGTCTAGTGGTTTTCCCTAGTTTGTTCAATTTAAGTCTGAATTTGGCAATAAGAAGTTCATGATCTGAGCCACAGTCAGCTCTCAGTCTTGAGACCTGCCCTACTCTGGTGTTTTCCCCAGGAGACCCACAGACTGGGGCTCTGTCTGCGCGTCCTTCTCCTCTGCCTGCCCAGCCCCTCTCCCGCACTGCCAGGCAGGAGGGCACTCGCTTCCCCTTGCCATGACCCAGCCTGGACCTGCTGGTCCCCCACAGAGACCCTGCTCTACTTCCAGTGCATTTTGGGGTTATTCTCGAGGGAACAGTGACTCCCGCTTTTTGTTACCATGGTGAGGATTAGCTGTTCCAAATGAAGGATCTGGCCTGGGACGGGGCCGAAGCCACCCAACAGGAGGGACCTCTAACAGAATCCTGGCCTTGTTCCTTCTCGGCACGGAGAGCAGAGCAGGGAAAAAAAGACCCTTGAAGTTATGGTGGCAGAGGGGCTCCCCCTAGACTCGCTCTGTCTTGCTTTCCCCCACAGGGCTCCCGGCCCCTCCAGTTGGATCCCTGGACCCCTGCACGAGCCCCAGTGTGCATATGGTGCGAGGGCTGCCCTGGAGCTCGTAGTACGAGGCCAGCTTCCCAGGGCCTTAGCAGGGTCACTGCGTCTCCCTGGGCACACTTTCCTTAGCTCACAAGTGCCACTTGTCAAATGAGTCCTTGCTGGAACCAGCATCATGTCTTCATCATATTTTCTAATAGCGTCGCTGTATTCCAGGGCATGGTCAGCATGCCACCGTTTATTTACCCATCTTCTTGTGCTCTTCACTAACACGTTCCCCTCCACGACACCCCGGAGCCTTAATCCACACGGGTGAACGAGGATGAGATGAGAAGGAACCTGCCCTATTGATCAGGCAGGGCCTGCTTGTTGACATTTGAGCCCTGGCTTTCTGTGGAAATGATTGTTCCCACACATGACTCATCTTCCTCCTGTGATTATTATGGATGTCAGCGTCGCGCCTTTCGTCTTCGGGAAGTTGTATTTCCTCATTAGAAATCTCTTGAGTAATTGCTCCCCTTCCTCTCCTCCAGCTTGTTTGCCATGAACTGGTTCCTGGAGGGAAGACCATTCCTGTTACAAATGAAAATAAGTGAGTATGGCAATTAAGTTTTTAAGGTCACCACTTGAAAGGACTTCATTCTGGCTCTCCAGGCTTACTTTGATAATTTATTAAGATAGATTGAAGTAGAAAGAGGCCATAAATATCATAATGGAATTTACTGGTTACAGTTCATAGGCCGAAGTCGTATTAAATTCGATTTGCAGAATAAGAATTGACAATTTATTTTTTTGCAGTAGCATTTCTAAGGTCAGAGGCACCCAGGCAGCGGTGTTGCTAGGAATTTAATGACGGCTGTAGGTGCAGACAGATGGGTTCTGAGCCGTTTGGGTGTGCAGTCCTGAACCCAGAGGGCGCAGAGGTGGAAAGACTCCTCGAAGGAGCAGATCATTTTGGATCAAGGGTGTGTGGCCATGGTATAAAACGCTGTTCTTGAAAAGACAACAGTGATGAACTCAGATGCAGCAGACAGGTCCTCAGTCATGGGGAGACCCCAAGGCAAGGCAGCCTTGTCCCAGAAAGCAGCCTTTTATGAGTCTGTCAGCAGTGGTCCCTCAGAGCAAAGCCCCTCCAGGCATGTGTACACCCAGCCCCGTTCTCGCCTAATTGATCGCAGGGCCCGGCACAGGGAGTCGCCATTGGCCCTTCTATCAGTCTGTTACTCTCCTCCTGTCAGCAGGCTCAGCTGAGTGTCTGAACTGCTCATCTGAGCTTCGCTGTCTTCAGTGACGGGTGAGAGCTTAGCCCTGCCCGGTGAGTCACGGGGATCAGATGCGCGTCACAGCCGCTGTCCCGAGCATCACGTCCCTGTCGGGTCGGGTCGGTTAGTCCCCGCGCTCGGGTAGCTTTTATTTATTTAGACTGTCAGTACAGCGGACTGAATTATCATCACGATTGATTGATTCTCATCATGCAGTTTTGGCTCTTGGCCTCAGGGCCTTTGTGTGACGACAGCTGAGAAAGATCAGGGACCACAGGGTGGGAGGAAGATACCTGGGGGTGTCAGAGAGCAGGGTGGGTCCCGAGCCTGCCTACCATGTGCCTGCAACCATCCCTCCAGAGGGCTTCACGCAAGAGCACACGCAGAGTATCTTCTGGGATGTCTGGTGCCACAGAGGGCCCTAATAAATGAGAGCAGTGACCCCACCATCGTCACGTGTATCCCCCTCAGGAGGGCCCTGTTTTGCCAGGTGTGGCATGGGGGTGATGGTCAGAGCTGTATGTCCAGCCAGCGGAGGTGGGTTGATGCAGTCAGAGTGACGTTCCTGTCCTGCCTAGAAACCTACATGGAAGGTCATTTCACAAACTCTTCCCTGTTCTTAGCATAAAACCTCAGTAGGTTTTATGAGGACCAAGGGCATTCCGTTTTGCAGGCTTTTTAAAAGGCCTGGCATCACCAGGACCCACTTCTGCGGGGTGAGGCCTGATCTTGCACTTCCTGGGTGTTTGCCAGGAAAGTCTCGCAGGCTCCCTGCCTCTTTTTTGGTAAAAGAAAACTGTCAATCACCAGCTTCAACGAGCCCATGAAAGGAGTAGCAGTGATAGAAAAGTCATATTTAAGTGTATCACGTGCAGGCTTGCCAATGGAAGCTTTTTTTCTTAATGTTTGTTTATTTGGGTTGCTGCGTAGGCTTTTCTCTAGTTGTGGCGCCTGGGAACTACTCTGTGGTTGCAGTATGTGGACTTCTCATTGCGGCGGCTTCTCCTGTTACAGAGCGCAGGCTTCAGGCGCGCGCTGGCTTAGGAGTGGCGGCACATGGCTCAGCAGTTGTGGCGCAGCAGGGGCTTAGTTGCCCCAAGGCATGTGGGGTCCTCCCCGATCAGGGATCAAACCCACGTCTCCTGCCTTGGCCGGTGTATTCTTTACCACTGAGCCACCAGGGAAGCCCCTGGAAGCTTCTTTAAAACAGGAACATTTCCAAGGTCAGTAACTCAGATCTGTGCATCATGGGGTAAACAGATTTATCTGGACTGTACAGATTTGGAATGTTGAGAGTTGCACCTGGGCTGGGCTCACAGTCTTCCGTCTCTGAGTATATGGTTTGCTAAGAAATTGGCCGTGCTGGCAAACCTGTAGGAGCGGCTCTCCCCTGGCCTGAGGCGTTGCGTTGTGTCGTGAGCTACACCTGCCGCTAGGAACCCTTGTTGGTGCTCTGACTTCTCCCTGAGCCTAATCGTCAGCCAGCCGCATGTGTTTAAAACTTTCCGCAGCCCTGCCTTCTCATGGCCTGATCTCTCTCCAGTCTAGGAAGATTTTGACCGAAGTTTCTTTTCTTTTCTTATTTTATTTATTTGGCTCCACCAGGTCTTAGTTGTGGCACGCGGGATCTTCTGTTGCAGATATGGTATCTAGTTCCCTGACCAGGGATTGAATCCTGGCCCCTGCACTGGGAGCTTGGAGTCTTAGCCACTGGACCACCGGGGACATCCCCTAAAGTTTCAGCATGAAACAGTTTTTCTCTGGAGAACTGAATAGTATCTTAAATGGTTTATGTCCAAAAGGATGAAATGAAATAAAAGTCCCTTTGTACTGAGAAAGGCCCTCTCCTTAGCTGGAGCACGTCTCACTGTGATTCTTGACGGTGGAGTGGTACCCCCTTGTCTGACCCGCTGGCTTGGGGAGGCGCGCGGGAGGTGATGCCCTTGACACCGAGGCTGTCCCAGTGGCCGGCCGTGGGCCGTCCAGGAGAGCTGTCGTCCTCGTCGCTGTTGTCCTGGTGAAATGCCCTGGCACTCCTTGTGTTTGTGTAAGAGACGCTTCAGAGCTGACCGGACTCATCTTCCAGCCCGTCGTCAGCCTCCCGCCCTGCCCCGTTAATTTCTGTTGTTTTCCCCTGTTGGTGACAGAATTAGCTACATCCATCTGATGGCCCACTTTCGAATGCACACGCAAATCAAGAACCAGACAGCTGCCCTCATTAGCGGCTTCCGTTCCATCATCAAGCCTGAGTGGATCCGGATGTTCTCGACCCCTGAGCTACAGCGACTCATCTCTGGGGACAACGCCGAGATCGATCTGGAAGATCTGAAGTAAGGAGTGAGTGTAGGGGGCAAGAGTGAGATTCTTAGGCCTCCCAGAAAGCACGCTGCTCCTTCACCGGGCTCCTTTTGGAGGGTTCTCAGGGTCCTGCTTCCAGAGAGACTCCGCCTCCCTGATCTTGCCTTCCCTGTGAACTGCTTTGGAAGAAAAGCTCAAAACCCTTGTCTCCTTGGAGACTAAGAAGGGGAAGCAGAGTCTGAGGCTGCGGTGGGGGGGCTCTCCGAAGTCCTGGGAGACAGATTCAGGGTCTCCTGTCCGCTTCTGCTGGGGAGCACCAGGGCCTGCCACGCAACACTCTGCCCATTGGGCTTTCGGGACCAGGGGTTATGAAGGCATGAACTTCTGACATAAGAGCAGCTGGTCGTCATCCAGGCCAGGCAGAGTTCATTGTGCTGCTTGTCTGAATTCCATGCCTGCCTGTGTCTGCACGCGCCCGGCAGCGTGTGTGGCTGAGCCCTTGTCTGTGTTGTTTTCAGGAAGCACACGGTGTACTACGGAGGTTTCCATGGGAGCCACAGGGTCATCATCTGGCTCTGGGATATCCTTGCCTCTGACTTCACGCCCGATGAGAGAGCCATGTTTCTGAAGGTAGTTTATATGTTACCTCTGCGTTCATGGGGCCATCATCCCAGAAGCTAATTTTCAGGAGAATCCGTTTTTCCAGGGACTTCCCTCATGACCCAGTGGCTAAGACCCTGTCCTCCCAATGCAGGGGGCCTGGGTTCAATCCCTGGTCAGGGAACTAGATCCCACATGCCACAACTAAGATCTGCTGCAGCCAAGTAAATAAAAATTTTTAAAAATCACACCTATTGGAAAAAAAGAGAGAATCAGTTTTTCTAACAGGGCCTCTTGTAAGCATCAAACAGTCTCTGCCAACCTATAGCACGGCTCCCCCGCCTCCTAGGAAGAGGAAAGCAGGTCTCTACTAAGCACGCGCTCACGCCCCTCACTGCGGGCGAGTGTGTGTCTCTCGGTGGCCTGTCCCCATGCCTGCAGTCCCTCGTCCTGGGCTTGCACTTTTCTGTGGCTGCAGACACTGAGGAGGGGTTGGGGGCGGCCCCAGAACCTTCCTACAGGAGGGGATGTGCCTTCTTGAGACGTAACGATGGCAGAGCCCCACAGCTGCCCCTGCCCTCCGATCCTCCTCCCATCCCAGGAGGCTGACCGCAGCCTCCCTCCCTGGACCAGCCCTGGCTGGCCGCAGGCAGCGGGCCCCAGCAGCCCGAACTGGGAGGGGCACAGACTCTTCCCCTGTCTCCACATCCTTCAGATGGGTGGAGTCACGCAGTACCCGAGGCCTGGTTAGAGGGGGTCAGGTTCACAGTGGACTCAGCTTAGGGTGGAAATGCTTCTAAACCAGGTCTGTTGCTTACAGTCTTTCTGGTGGAAAACACAGGATATTAGGCTAGTAATATACCTTGTCAATAGTTTTTGTAAAAACGGTTTTTGAAGCACGACACACAAACTTTTTGGATGGTCTCAGGAATCTCACTACCATTTATAACATGGTTTAAATGGGAATCTTTGTTTTTAAGACCCAAGCACTCATCTTGCCGGGAAATCTTGACGCCAGCTCAGTGCTGTCAGTAGCAGGCCCCTGATCCCCTCGAGAAGGGAAAGTGTTGCGCTGATGTTGAACTGAAGAAAGCGAAGGGATTCTTAGGACTTCCCTGGGCAGGGTAGCACTTGGATTTCCGGGCAGGTCGATGCCTCTGTCCAGGTAGGGCTAGTCCTTCATGAAAATGACTTGGGAACTGCTGTTTGAAAGATGCCAGGAACTCCAGGGCGGAAGCAGGGACACGAGGCTGGCCCCACAGCCCCCACTGGGGGCATCCAGTACCTTGGTCCACCCTCAGCCTCGCTGGCTCCCAAGGCCAGGTATTGGTCAGCCTGTTGAGAGCTGGTCAGGGGCCAAGCTCACAGGGACAGCCCTGCCACCTGCAGGCATCATGCCAGTGTGCCTGAGCTGCCAAGCGGGCAGGCAGGTGCCGAGCGAGCGAGCTGTTGGTGGCGTGTTGCGCGTTCTGGAGCCTCAGCCCTCAGCTCAGGCCTCGCCCTGCCACGCTTAGCAGGCCCCCTGCCTCCTCCCTCTCCGGTGCTGTCCTTTGGTCGCCCCCAACGGACGGCGTCTCCCCACTCTGACCCCGGCCCTGCCTTGGGTTGCAGTTTGTGACGAGCTGTTCCCGGCCCCCACTCCTGGGATTCGCCTACCTCAAGCCTCCTTTCTCCATCCGCTGTGTCGAAGTGTCGGATGATCAGGTATACCATTGCTGGGGTAGGGCTGGGCCCACCGACCAGGCAGGGTGCTCACCGGTCGTGTCTACAGGGTGGGTCCCTTTCTCATGACTCCCTTGGGAAAGAATACCTGTGGGGTATTTCTCGTAGCTGCTTGTGCCGCCCTGGTTCCAGGTCTGAACTGCAGCGTGGGAGAGGGGTTGGGATGTGGGCTCAGGAATGGGACAAGCTCAGGCCTCAAGTCCAGCTTCTCCACCTTCCAGCTCTGCATGCCTGGGCCAGCGGCCACCTTCCTCCTCTGCAGAGGGAGAGTGGACGCCCTCGGGGTGACCGCGTTCCATGTGCCGCTGCCTGACCCACAGTGGGTGCTTGGGTGGTGGCCGTCGTTAGACGTTTCTCACCCCCATGAAAACCCAGGGGTCTCTGAGCGGTCGCTGCTCTCCAAGGTGCCCTGTCTGCACGCTGCACCCTCCTCTTAGGTGACACCAGATGACTCTCACACCCTTACTGAAGGAAGGCCACCCCGAGTTACAGTCTGTGCTGCCAAGATCAGGGAGGAAATGCTAGGCTGTTTCAGAAATGTTACCAAAACATGTGGACAGTGAGTGCTCCGGCTCTTTGAGAATTGGTTGACTGATAGTTAGCAGTTGACCAGAAGGCCCTGTTTCTCAGAGCTGCTTCATGCAGGCCCCTCTGCAGGGCACCTGAGGAGTCAGGCTCACTTCCCGGGCACCCATCTCTCCAGTTATCCTCCTCGGGGGGACCAGCCCGACCCTCTCCCAGGGCGCCCCCCGCCCCAACCCGAGGCTGTGGGCTGTGCTTGCTTGCAGGACACAGGGGACACCCTGGGCAGCGTCCTCCGGGGCTTCTTCACCATCCGCAAGCGGGAGCCGGGCGGCCGCCTGCCCACCTCCTCCACTTGCTTCAACCTGCTCAAGCTGCCCAACTACAGCAAGAAGAGCGTCCTGCGGGAGAAGCTACGCTACGCCATCAGCATGAACACGGGCTTTGAGCTCTCCTAGCCCCCACCCTGCCGACTCGAGGCTCCCAGGCAGCCTCGGCCCTTCTCTATAGCTATGAGACGCCCCTGTGGCCTCAAGAACTTGGATGCACATGAGGACACGACCCAGCGCTCTCCAGGTGACACTAACGGGAAGCAGGTGTTGGAAATAAACCTCCAGACTCGGCCATCATCAGTCCCTCTTTCCTGCTTTCCAAGGGCCTCATGCCTGGGCCTATGACGGCAGCCGGGCTTCTCTTTTTGATAGTCTGGTCTTTTTGTGAGTCTTTCTGGTCCTTAACTTCCTGAGCAAGCCGTGCATGAACAAGTCCCAGGAACCCCCAGGCTCCAGAGTGGTTTTCAGGGTGTGGGCCTGAACCCACCAAGCCAACCAGGCGGGAGATGCTTCCCTTCTGTTTCTGAAAACTCTCAGGTAAGGCCTCACCACGCCTCTATGCACCCGACAGTCTCGACCTCCAGCCCTTCCGCGGCGGGCTCTCTGCAGCCAGCCAGGCCCACCGGCTCCCAGGGCAGCAGAGGCACCTGCCAGGGAGACCATGGGGCCACCGGGGGCTGGGGGTGCTGTTCCCACCTGGGAGCCCCGTGTTCCCACAGCGGCGGCCCCCTGCCCGCTCTCCCCTCAGGGGCTCCCGAGTCCTCGGCAGCCCGCTTCCATCTTGGGCACTCACGTCGGCATCCTGAGCTTGGGAGAGAGAATCCATCAGTCCTTAAGAGCAGCTGTTTCCAGCAGGCGCTGGTTGCTTGTTGGCCACCCTTATAGTCCAGTGAGGGACACAAACCAGCTGAAGGTCCCTGTCCTGTCTGGCAGTGGCTTCACTCCATAGATGGTAGAAGTCCTCAGAAATGTGGGTCTTGCTCCCCGTCCTTCCTCAGCACCGGGAGCCCTTGACGCTGATGGGGGCTCACGAGGCCGAGGAATCGTGAGGGCACTCCAGGCTGGTGTTTGGTGTTGCGCTTCGTTTTCTTGTCCAACCCGTTGAACTCATCTGCCGTCACCTTCACCTTTGTCATGAGAACTGTGTTCCAGATCCAGGGAATCGAGGCAGAAGCCTTGTTAGTGTCTATGTAGACAGCCATGCTCCCTCACCCGCCTCACCACACTCCCTGTGTGTCCCTGCCACCCAGACTGAAGCCAGACGAGAGGTCAGGAGTGCCCGGTCCCTCAGCCCTGCGGAGCCAGTGGAGGGCACGCCATATAACTCTCCTCCAAGCAGAGAGAAAAAAAAAAAAAAAACCCTTCCAGAAAGAACCTTCGTGTTGGCGGCAAAGCAGGCAGGACCTATCTCTGTGGCCCCTGGCAGGGGGTCTCAGCCAGGTAGTGGCGTCCTGCCCAGGCCCAGGCTGGCCCTGTTAGAGCCCCAGGCTTCTAAAAACCAGAGCGCGTGTTTTCCCTGATGGGAAGACGGCAAGAAATCTAAGGACAGGCAGGAATTTGTTATTATTATTTAAGATATGTTAGTAACCTCAGATTCTGTGGACTTGCCACTGTCTAAACACTCAGTTGCTTTGAAACTCTCTTCTACACGTGTGTGTTGTGCTCTGGGCAGGTGGGTACGTTTGTGCCGGGGCCTGAAGGGCCGTCAGCTACATGAAGAGGTGTGCTGTGCGTTCCCTAGGAGTCCGCCAGGCGGGATCGCAGAGTGGTTTCTGTGCGCCAACGTCAGCACCGCCCTTTTGATGAAGAGGGGTAGTTTGTAATTCGTTTAACTTCCTGCTGGCAGAATTGCTCTAATGAAGCCCCGAATCTGTCCTTCTGTAGCTGGTGTTCACAGACATCATGATGGCTCTTAATGGCTCTAAAAAGTTGTGGGGGATGGGGTTGTTTTCATAGATAACTTATGGATTAAAACATGATCAAAGACTTTATTAAATTTGTATTTCAGCACACAGCGGCAGCTTTTTTTTTTTCCTTGGTCCATGCCTGGTGGCATGTGGGATCTTAGTTCCCCGACCAGGGATTGAACCTGCACCCCCTGCAATGGAAGCTCGAGAGTCTGAAACCACTGGACCACCAGGGAAGTCCCTCTGTTCTGTTTCTCATGTCAGGAAGGAGCGCTTTCGACCAAGCTCCCAGAGAGCTGACGATGGGGCATCTGGGGCTTAAAGAGCTCCGAGGCTCCCGTGGTGGGAAGAGGACTCAGGACAAGACGGCAGACAGCCGAGGCCACTGCCTCCCCAGGGTCAGCGCTAGTGGAAGGTTTGCCCTACAAAGCGAGTCACTTTTCAGATAAAGTTCAAGTCCCTTAGGCACACTCCATGTCCCCCATCCCGACCCATCCTTCTCACGCACTCTCCAGAGGCAGCCCCTGCCTGGATCACACGTCTTACCTGGTAACATAATACAGTGACAGGTGTCTGTTGAATCCAGATAATTCGAAAATGCTCAAACTGAGATTTTCCAGCTCCTCTGGGTGTGTTCAGCTTTCCTCCCTTACCGAAGGTTGCAGTTGCAGGCCACACCAGTCCTGTCTCATCCTGTCGCACAAGCCCAGGTTTACACTTGGCAGAAAACCCATCTAACCCTGCCCATCTTTCCAGCTCCTCCTGGGAATTCTCGCTGACTCCTCTGGCCTGGGAGCATCTGAGCATCAGGAGAGGTCTTAAAAGCCTGACAGCTGGGGCACCGCCTCCCGAGAGGAATCGAGAGTAACTCTGAGAAGGGGCTGCTCTCAGGCCCAGACGGGAACCGTGGTTCTCTCCAGCCTTCGGAGCGTGGAGTCAGAATGAAGCAGCCTCCTCATTATAACCCTCATGATGGTTGACATTTGTTGCAAGCACGCTCTTAACAGGTCACAGCTGACTCCTTGAGTCCGGCTGAGTGCAGCTCTGAGGGTGCTGGAGAGACCTTGGGCTTCAGAGGTCCAGGTGGACCTGGGTTCGTGTCCAGCTCTGCCTCCCACTAGGTGGGATGCCAGGGGGCAAGGCCCCTTGCTTCTCTGGGCTTCCATTGAATAAGGAGCAAGGCACCCTCCACTGAGAAAGGGAATGAGAAGGGCTTCCTCTCCAGAGCTGTTTTCTGCTGACTGACGTCAGCAGGACCCCCAAGGATCTCCTGCTGGGCTCCAGGCCTGGCCCCAGGGGCATGGCTCCTTCTCTGCCCAAGCCCCGACCGAGCTTCGCGCTTCCATGTGCACTCAGGCCAGGCGTCTCCCCAACCCAGGACTCACGGCCACATTCCCTTTGCACTTATCTCAGCCCTTGGGAATTTGGGGGTACTGGGGTGAGTCTGTGGGATTACAGACTTTCCACCAAGAAGCCAAATGGCTGGCATCCACTCAGGGACAGCAGAAGCAGTCCTGCTGAAGACGGGCCCAGAGGACCCCGCAGAGGAGCCGAATCAGAGTGTCATGGACGCTCACCTGCACACTGAGTCCCCAGGGAGGTCCTACTTCCGCATGTCTGGCTGGGGCACCACACCACAGACCACATTGAGGAGCAAGGGTCAGGCTGCCGTCTTCCACGGCCCAGCCATCAGGCGAAGACCCTGACCTTGGCATCAAAAACGAGCACAGATCAGCTGAGTGACCCCGGGTAAGTTTCTAACTCCCTGAACCTTCTTGCCTCAGCAGTAAAATCGCCTCAGTAATAGTTGTCTCTGTCCCGAGAACCTCACAGTCAGGAAACAGGCTGTGGGCTCACAGGACGGGTGCTGGGCCCAGTCCGGCCGCCCACTGGCTGTGACCGATTTGACCACCTCTACGAACCTCTGGTTCCTTCTCTGAGAACTGGGTAGAGTGAGGCACGTCTTGAAGAGCATCTTCCTGGTAGCAAATAGTGCACGGGTCAAAAAGAGGGGTTTAAGTAGGAAAGGGCCAATAAAAGAGGTGTTTTTTCATTTTCACTTGGAAAGAGGGTTTCCCCTTTTTTTTTGGAGATGGGAAGGGAGGCATCTGGGGCAGAGGAAGCAGCCAGACCAGAGGGGTGGAGGTGGGGGGGGGGGTGGTTAGAACACATCTGTCAGCAAGGACAGGAGTGGGGGCGTCGTGCCATGAATGGTGATGATGGTAGCTGCCCCCCCCCGGCCTTCGCCCAGGCCCAGCTCTGTGCTCAGCCCTCTGCACGAGCAGTCATGTTGCATCCACCTGAGGACCCTGGGCCCCGAGGATCACTGCTCGGTTCTGCAGATGAGGACACAGCTTCAGAGAGGTGGATTCACTTGCCTGAGGCCACGCAGCTCAAAAGCACGGGAAGTGGGATTCAGCCCTGCGTCAGCGTGGCCAGGGAGGTCACCCTTCCACCTCCACGGGCCCTGCGGCCACAGGGAAGTGTCCATGACGGACACCCCGTGCGGTGGGGGCTTCCAGGGGTGGGAAAGCCAAGGGGGCTAGAAATTGTGGGGTGCAAACAGACCCGGGGGAGCTTTAGGAGAGGGACCCTCCAGCGGCAGGTAGGGGAGCCTGAAGGAGGCAGAAAGAGACAAGTCAGGAGGCAGAGGGACGCTTTGTCCTCCATGGTCCTTCCCCCTCCCCCTGGCCCTGGCCCCACTGACATCCTGCCCTGCCCGTGGCCCCCCCAGAGTCCAGGGAAAGGGGGCGCCACCCACGTGGAGCAGTACAGGGCCACGTGAAGTTGGCCCTGCAGCCTGGCTGGTGTGGTCCCCATTACAGAGGGTGCCAGATGGGCCTGGCAAGCTGGCAGGTGTCCAGCCCAGGAGCTGGCCCGGGAAACCAGACTGCCAGGGAGTTCAGGCCAAGTCCATTCATCCAGCAAATATTAATAGATACCCAGGACCTACTAGGCTCCAGGCTGGGCTAGGCGCTGGCGGTTCAGGTGGAAGAATGTGGATCCCACCCTGCCCTGCAGCGCTTGCGGTGGGGTCGTGAAAGAAGCTTATCTGAGGAGACCTCACATAGGTTGGTGGCTGTGCCTGCCTGACCCTCCTGCCTCTCGGTTACAGCTTTAGGCTCATTGCTCCTCCCTCCCTAAAGGGGTTTAGTGAGACATCCAATCCTACCTCTGCTTCCTGAACCCTCCCCAAAGCACCCAACAGGAGCCCAAGTCCTCTTGAGTTCTTTCTGACACCCACTTCCTGCATCATGTGCTAACTTGCTGCAACAAGACAATTTGCCCAACGGTGGGTGCAATCTTGGCAGTCTTTGGCAGGAGGGCACTGTAAATCAAAAACCCAAAAGTGCCCCCCGAACAAAGCTTTTGTCTCAACTAAATGCAGCCCGGCAGGGAGGGGAGCAGGACCTGCTCCTAAAACAGCGGTAAACAGCCCTCAAGGGAAGTGAGACAAGCCAGCCCAAGGAAGTGGCTTCTAGAACCATGGCTTCTGGAACCACATCCTCTGCCCCCAGGAGACCTGCCTGCTACGTGATGGAGGCAGGAGGTTGGAAGTGGGCTGGGGCGGGAGGCGTCAAGCCATGTCTCACCAGCTTTAATCTTAACTTTGCATGTTTTAATGTGAAATGTAATTACATATTCTAAATTATGGTGGCGCACCCGTCAGGGCTGACTAATCAATTAGTCAGATAGATTTATAAGGATTTCGTTCTCAGAGATTCTATGACCCTTGATGTGTTGTCTCAAAGCCCTGAGAAATCCCTTTCCTCCCGTTTGCTTTTGTGGGGGGGCCGTAGGGTTGCGAAAACCCTAAAAGGCAACCTGAAGATCCATACCCACCTCTGAAGTTCCCACCCTTTGGAAATCTGTGAGGGCTTTGGCCCAAGATTCAGAAATGTCAAACACACACGATTTATTCCATTACCTCCATAGCACGTCATGGCAGACATTACTAATGGATTACCAAACTCGTTCCTGCGGAATCTGGATCCAGCTTCAAGTTCCTTCTTCCCGCAGCCCCTCAGGCAGCCACTGCCGATCAGTTGGACTTGGCGTTGTTTCTTGCCGTCTCTGAGATAAGCCCTGTCTCAGCAGAACAAAGTTGAAAAAAGGAAGCTGGATTCCGCCCTGGAAGGCCCGAAGTCAAGCGCTGGTTTTTCCACTTGCCGACTGCAGCAGCTAGGAGTCATTCCTCTACGGGTCAGGGTGCTAGCTTGTCCAGGTGAACGCAGGGTGATAATGCAGGATGAAAACCCACACGAGACGATTAAATGTGGAAGTCTGCTGTCTCCTCTCAAATTCTGTACAAGTCAAAGATGCAGCAAGCAACAGAGGAGAAAGAAGGATGCCAGCGTCCTGTGAAAAGCTGGCGTGATGCCCTGCCGGGGGCCCTTCAGTTGGGCTGTGATCATTTCTCTTCCCTCTGCTGTCCTCCTAGAATGGAAGCCAAGCGTCCACACGCAGGCTGCCTGGGGGGCTGCTCTCCAGACAGACGGCTGTCTCCAACAGAACAAACTCAGGGCACAGTCCCTGGGCTTCTAGTCTTTGGAGAGGCCCTGCGGCTTTGGCTACTGGTGGCCACCCTCTCCGGGGGCTGTGCTCTTGCAGGGAAAGCAGTTGTCAGTTTCCTTATGCTTTTAAAATTATGTTTATCACACAAGTAAGCCTCTGTCATATTATGTTTATCACACAAGTAACCCAAATTCATCATAAAAAAAAAACTAGAAAATTAAAACAAAAATGAAAGTTTAAACCACCCAGTAATCCTGTGATTTAGAGGTAAGTATTGTTAACGCAGGGCTTCCCTGGTGGCTCAGACCGTAAAGAATCGGCCTTCAGTGCAGGAGACCTGGGTTGCATTCCTGTTCGGGAAGATCCCCTGGAGAAGGGAATGGCAACCCACTCGAGTATTCTTGCGTGAAGAATTTCAAGGACAGAGGAGCCTGGTGAGCTACAGTCCATGGGGTCACAAAGAGTCAGACACAACTGAGTGACTCACACACAGATACACACACATGTTATTAACATATGGAACAGATCCTTGCATTTTTTTTACACTCCAGTATATTTACACTTGTTTATCTAACAGGATTTCTATCATTCTATACCTCTCATTTTATAACTTGGGTTTTTTTTTTTTCACTTTATAGATTATCAACACTTTTCCATAGTAATAAAAGTAAAGATACCATCCTTTTCAGTAGCTTTATGATATTTCTTACAGTCCTTTATTGTTAAATATCCATTCTTGAACAATGAGCTCCCTATTGTTGGACATTTGTTTCCAATTTTTCTCTTTAATGAGCAGCAGGCACTGAAAACCAAGAACAACAACCCTATGATTTCACGGATGAATCTCTTTCCTTCGGTGAAATTCTCAGACTTGGAGTTATGGGGCCAGAAGGATGCACATTTCCATGACTCGGATAGGCGTTGCCAGAGCGCCCTTCTGAGAGGTCGAACCTGACGCCACCCCCCAACAGCGCGGAGTCAGCGTTTCTCTCTCCCTGCTGATGTCTGCAGGTGGAGATCCACAGGCTCGGAACTCTCTCCAGCTGCTGGCCCTGCAACCATATTCCCGAAGGCCCCAGGACTCCAGTTCCTCTTCTCCCCATCCCCACCCCAAAGTACCCGAGAGAACCAGTCACCAGGCAGGGCCAGGGTCCCGATGCCACCTGGTGTGGCCACCAGCAGACCCCAACCCCGGTCCCCTTCCACGTGGGCACCTGAATACCTCTTCTCGAGGCCCGCAGCCCCCACCTCTTGATGGGACAGCGAGCTTCTGAGTTATCGGCAGCCTTATTTCCCTCTACAGCTCCTACAGAGTTAACAGATGTACGCACGTCTGAGGCAGTCATGCGGTAAGAGACTTTGGGGCCAATCCTTCCCGTTTTGACAGTGTGTAATCGAGGTAAAGCCATAAATTTTATAAACAAGAATAAACGACCCTCAGCAACATATGTCTGCTCGACCCTTCCAAGGTGATCGTAAATAAAGGCACCTGCTTGCCGGGGAGGGGCGTGGGCACCGCAGATGGCCAGAGTCAAGGGCCAGAGGGTCTCTGCCTTGGGAGCATCTGGTGGGGGAGGACCACCCACACCCTGGTCCTGGGTGGACTGAACACCTTTCTGCCATTTATTCAATCTCTTCCGCAGGCTGCCTTTGCCCCGGTGTACCGGGAGCTGGCCTGCGTCTCACCTTTCCTCAGAGAGGCCGCTTGAAGCGGGGTCCTCCTGGGTTTATGGTCCCCTCTTCTCCTCAGGGCTTCCCTGGTGGCTCAGTGGTAAAGAAGCTGCCTGTCAAGGCAGGAGACACAGATTCGATCCCTGGATCGGGAAGATCCCCTGGAGGAGGAAATGGCAACCCACTCCAGTATTCTCACCTGGGAAATCCCTTGAACAGAAGAGCCTGGCAGGCTACAGTCCATGGGGTCCTAAGAGTCAGACATGACTTAGCGGCTCAACAACTTCTCCTTCTCCTCTGCCCAAGTTGTCACACTCTCTGTCCCAAGAGGAAACTCTCTCGGGAATCTGAAGACCAGTCTTCTTGTCCAGCTCTGCTACTGCCCACAGGGAGTTCACGGGCGGCGACCCCTTAAAGCTCTCGCTGGCCTGTGACCAGGTCACCTTCCCTTTAACTTTGGCCCTGGTGCTCCTGGAGCCACATCCCCCTGGCTGACCCGGCCCCGCCAGGGGGGACCCTGTCTCCCGCAGCCTCAGGACATCTAAGCAAACCAGACATGCTGCTCAGTTGGTCCTCTGTGCATCACCTGGGCCTGAGCTATTGAAAGTGCTTTGAAAAAGGATAAACACTTGATTCGACAATAGCTACATTTTTTTTTTTTTGAGCTGCAGCCATGTGCCACGCCCATGTACGCCCATGGGCATATTTCCTGAACCCTTGGAAGCTGGTATCATTATTCCCAAAGATTAAAGTAGGCAATGGAGGCTCAGAGTGGTTGCAGGATTTTCTCAAAGTGCCTCAGCTAGGAAGTGGCAGAGCTGGAACTTGAATTCAAATAGTAACAATCAACTATAATAATAGCAGCTAACATGTGACAGGGGCACCCTGAGCCTTTTAAACATTGCCTCATTAATCTCTCCCAGCAGCCCTGTGGGGTAGATATGCTTCACATTCCCATTTTACAGACAAAGAAGTAAGTCTCAGGAAGATGGAACGACTGGCCTGAAGTCGTGACGCTAGGAAGTGACAGAGCTGGTCTTGAACCCAGGTCTGCCTGAAGCCAATGCCTGCGCTGAGCATTTGACTATTGCTCTCAACCCCGTGCTCCTTGTCACACCTCTGTGGCTCCACATGGCTGGCAGCGAGGCCGATGAAGCAGGCAGCCCCATGCATGGATTCGCTCCTGCAGCGGGTGCTATACTGGAGAGCTAAGAGCAAGGGTTCTTCCCTGGGGCTTCCACAGACCTCTTCAGGTTGTACACAGACTGTGAACACCTGTGTGTCTGTGTCTATCCAGGGAGAAGGTGCACAGAGCCTTCATCCCAAGTCTCTGAATCTGGGGACTTCCTGGGTGGTCCAGTGGTTAAGACTTGTCTCTCCCCAATGCAGGGGACCCAGGTTCAATCCCTGCTCAGGGAACTAGACCTCGCATGCCACAGTGAAGATCAGAGATCCTGTGTGCTGCCACTGAGACCCAGCGCAGCCAAATAAATAAATGTTTAAAAGAAACTTATGAATCTGTGGATGGGTAAACACCAGGACACCCCCCAAAGTTCCTGGGTACCCCCCAACCTCCCAAATGCTATGTCCCCAGCCAGCACGTCTCCTGCTTCAGCTCACATCCAAGCACTGTCTCCCATGATGAACTCCCAGAGAAGAAAAGCGACAGGTCGAGGCAAATGAACCCCGCACCCTAGCTGGGCTGCAAAGGAGGCCTCGGTCCCCTCTGTAAGCAAGATCAGACCGGCCTGAAGGGAGGGATGAGGCACAAAGCCTCCCAGGCACTGATTTATATAGCGTTCATGTGGAATTTATTACACAAAGGATTTTATTCAATTAAACTTGAAACGCGTCTGGGTTCTTAAAGGTTCAGTAGTGATAACTGGGACAGAGGGATCATAAAACTGGATGGGTTGTCGGAGAAAGGTGTCAGGGCGGGGTAGGGAGGAGATGAGGGTGACATTGCAGCTGACGGGGGGGATTCAGTACCA
Organism: Bubalus kerabau; assembly: GCF_029407905.1. Lineage (NCBI taxonomy): Eukaryota > Metazoa > Chordata > Mammalia > Artiodactyla > Bovidae > Bubalus > Bubalus kerabau. The sequence goes on along the minus strand of NC_073639.1, from coordinate 67,752,837 downwards.
GGGACGTTTGTCATTGGGATGTGTTACAAGTTCGGGCTGTGAAAATTACTCGGTGAAAAAAATGCACATTAACAATAGCCATGAAATATCAGTTAAGGGAAACTAGGTTGAGAAATGAGACAGCAGAATCTATTAGTGCCTGACATTGTTCTCTGCGGCCCAGGTCATGATCAAAATGACTGTCAAGTGGCGGCAGGGGGAGGGGCACCCGGCCAGGAGTCACAGGGCCACGTCCTGGGCCCACATCCTGGCATTGGACTCCCTGACACGAGTTGGTTCTCAAGTCTGTTTCCTCCACTGCTAGGAGGACACAGACGGTGCCTCCCTTGGGGCTGCTGGGTGATTTCAACAAGATGATGTCGGTGGAGCCCCCGGCCCGGGGCCTGGCATGTCAACCCTTCAGTGATGCCACCTGGTGGGCTTCTCGCCGCTGGTATATCCAACCACCTCCAGCTGTGGCACTAAATACATTCCTGAGAGCCAGACCAGGACCAGCAGGAGGCAGGTAGAGCACTTTCTTGGGTGCAAACTGTATGGAAATGCCTCCAAATCCAGGAAGCAAGAGAAATAATGCTTTCATGCCATAATTTTTTAAAAATCAAAATCATGCAAAAAAAACTATGATCGATAAGGTATCACAATTATAAATAAAAACTGCCTGCCCTTTCTCCCCCGACCCTTGTTACTGTGTGATGGAAACAATCATTTACGAGGGTTGACAGGGGCTGTAAACAGGCTCTGTTTACAATCATGTTTTGATTGTGGAGTTTTGTTAACTTTTCCCACTGGGTTCCAGACCCAGGAGGATCTTTTGAGGAGTGTTTGGGGGATGAACACATTCTTCCTTTTGCTTCTGGCTGCCACGTGGCTGTGTCAGGCACAGAACAAGCCTGCATCTGAACGTTTCTCGGGGATGTTTGTCTCTTCGAGTGTTTGTTTCTCAGAGATGTTCACAATGGAAGGGATGGTGTGGAGCGGTTGGGACTTGGGAACCTGGGGCTACCATCTGGCCTGTGACAGCCCTTCCCAGCAAGGGCTGGTGGGGCGTGGATTTGGCTACAGGCAAAAGGCCTTATTTCAAAGATTAGCCCTTGAGGACGCTATCTACTCAAACCACTTCTCTTGTCCTTTGTAGGATGGTCTACCATGGTAAGGAGTGCAGGACTGTTTATTATGTACAACCTGCTCCTTCTAGGATGATGCTGAGGTGCAGGAAAGATCAAGTGACTTGACGGATTCTAGGAGCTCCTGGAACATACCCCTCCCCAGCCCAGCCTGAGTGCCCACCCGCTCAGCCACAAACTGCCTTTAGCCTATTCTGTGCCATTCTCAGCTCTGTTCACACCAGCCAAGCCGCATGCTGCGCACCAGACCTGGTGCCAGCTGCTGGTCAGGGCCGCTTCCTGGAGGGATTTCGCTGTCACTCACGGTCGCCTGCACCTTACCCTTGCCCAAGTCCAGGAACAATAGGACCCAGAGGGGAGATGTGATGTTCCCTCCAGCGAAATGAGCAGGCAAGTTGGTTAAGAATGAAAGCAGGGGCAAGCACAAAACTCATCATTTTACTGTTTGCTGACTTGCTGGCAAGGATGGCTGGAGGGACCCGCCTTCCCGCCCTTCATGCTAATGACCGATGGCCGGATGGAGTTCACTGGACCTTTCCGCCCTGACTGTGCGAGCCTGCCCCTCCCAACTCGTTTCCTGCAATTAGCGGTGTGGAACCTTCAGGATCTCAGGGCTGCCGCCTCGCTCTTCATAAATATCTCCCTTCCCAAGGACACAGCTGGCGCGGGCCGTGTCGCTTCATAGCGGGAGGGAGCCGCGGTGACAACTGAAATAAAATACAGCCGTGGTCTGGATCTCAGAGGGATAAACCAGCCAAGTGCAACATCAGAGAAGTCGGTCTGGTCTGTGTCAGCCTCGCTGGAACCGTAAGAGCTTATTCTCTGAAGCTGAAGGCACTCCACCTCTGGCCCTGGACGCTGCCGCCCCGGGCAGGACATGCCCCCCTCAAAGCGGCAGTCTCCCTCTCTTGCGGGGGTCTCTGGCCCCTGATGCAGGGAGACTCCCTTTGAAAGAAGATTCCCCAGGTCACACCCCCGCCACGCACACACTTCAAGTCCAAGTGTTTCCGAGGCCTCGCCTGCCAGTCTGCAGCCATCCTCCGCCTGTGATGAGTGGCTCAGAGGTGACTAACCTCCAAATCCTGTCTGCCTTCCCCTTTATAAATGTGACATTTAAAGCCCCTTTGGCACAGGTAAATCACAATTACATTTCCAAAGCCCTCTGGTACCATTCCAAATCCTCGGACAGCCAGAGTTGCCAGTGGAAGGCCTCACGCGCGCTCTCTCTCTCTCTCTCTTTCTCACACACACACATACACACATACACGGTGCAAGCCTTTCCCACTTTTATTCTTTTTTTCTGCTTGGTTCCTCGATGAAGCAATCACTTTTTCTTTCCTGCAACACTGACTTCATTCCCACTTCCTCAAAGACCGAGGAGAGCCCAGGGGAGGAGGGTAGGATTCTCCACCAGCCACAGCTCCCAAAGGAAGGGACAGGGCTGTGAAGGAAGCCGGGTTTGCACAGAAGACCAGCTTCTGGTCCCTGTGGGTGAGATCTTCAGGGATCAGGATGCGAGGGCGAAGTCTTCCCTTCACCATTGTCACTTCCATTCTTTCCCAGAGCCTCAGGTGCGGTCCGACAGGTCATTTTTCTTGTATATCTTTTCTGGATTCCCTTCCTTCATGGCTGTGTATCTGGCTAATGTGAAGAGATAGTCGCTGAGTCTGGAGGGGCAGAAGCAGGCAAACAGAATGGACTGAAATGAGAGATCAATGCTAACCGGGTCCTCCCTAAATGAGCCTTCAAGGAGGAAATATCAATCACATGCCCCCAGGAGCATTGGGCAGGACAGCGGGTGCTCAGCCAACCCGGGCTTGATGGATGGCACGCGAGGCCAGCTTCCGTGCGAGCCTGGCACCCAGCTCTGGCGCCAGGGCTGGGGCGGTTTCCGCAGGAAGAGGCCGCTGGCCTGCCCGGCCTCACGGGGCTGGCGACTTTGGGCCCCGTCCCTGCTTTCTGCACCTTCCGACGACGAGGCCTGGTGCCTCCCAAACTGGGGCATGTACACAAGTCCCTCGGGGATCCTGGTGACACTCAGATCAGATTCTGATTGCAGAGGACCGGCTGGGCCAGGCCTGGATTTGGCAAGTGTAAGCGACGCCCAGGCGATGCTGGCACTGCTGACTGAGAAACTCACTTTGAGCTGAGGGGGCCTAGGGCCGGCTTCTCAACCTCAGCACAACTGAAGCGAATGAATGAGGGAGGCTAATGTGTGGTCGTCACTCCCCACAATGTGCCTGCGTTTTCTGGCAGGCTCTTCAGATCCCATCTGAGTACCTGTTTAAGAACTTGACCACGTTTGCATCGGTCTCACCCGTCTGGACAAGAGGCACCACGCTAGAAGAGGAGGAGGCACAGCGTTACGCTGGTGTTAGGGGCTCAACACGCTCGGGGCCCGGGGCTGCGTCCCGAGCCAGCATCTGCCTCCTGCCGCAGTCTGACCGGGCGTCCTCGCCAGCCTGTGCGCAGACGTTCTAAAGGGCGCTCACTGGGGATGAGGGCCAACGACATGGCAGCCCCTCCGGGGCCCATCACCTCTGCCGCATAACCCCTGCTGGGAGGTGCGCACCCCAAACCGAGGTCCCAGGTTTATGTCCCCTCCCCCAGGGGCTTTGTCACCTGGACACAGGTCTGGTGTCCTGAGGACCCTCCTCTGCTTGGCCAGTTCCCGCTGTCGGACCTTTCTTTGGACCGTCTCCACGTTTTTGCTACTATGAGCACTGCTGACGTGGACGGCTCTGGGCAAATGACTCTTTTCTCCTGAAGCTGAAGCTCTTCTGTGACCCAGCGTCCCTTTACAAACCACTTGGGTCCAAGAGCCTTTCATGAAAAGTGAAACTTTCATGACATGGGGCCATGGACAGTGCTCAGGTTTGGAGCAGACACACCTGGGCTCCAGCCTGGACTCTGCCATGGACCACCCAGGGGACCCTGGCCACGGTGTAACCTCTGAGCCCCCATTTCCTGACCCCGGCAGAGTGGGGACTGCCACCACCTCTCTTCCAAGCTTACCACAAGGAATCAATGAAATAATGAATACGAAGCTCCCAGCACGGCCTCGTCTGTTGTATACAGACATTTTATTGTCTTTATCGTCGTTTTTCTGTAAAGCTGGGTGGCAGCCTGGCCTATGGATCGTGTTAAATGGAGATTCTGCACAATCACTCTTTTATTTATTTCAATATTTATTTGACTGTGCTGGGTTTTAGATGGGCTCTTCAATCTTTGTTGTGGCATGCAGTATTTTTTTTTTTAATATTTATTTATTTTGCTGCTCTGGGTCTTAACTTGCAGCAGGTGGGATCTTTTTAGTGGTGGCACGTGAACTCTTAGTTGCGGCACGTGGGATCTAGTTCCCTGACCCGGAATCAAACCTGGGCCCCCTGTGTTGGGAACGTGAGTCTTAGCCACTGGACCCTCAGGGAAGTCCCTGCAATTGCTCCTTTAATGTTTCCTTAATAAGGCTGTCAGCAAGTTCTGGGAGGTTCCTTCCTCTCTGACTCTGAATTTGGGGACGGGGGCAGCAGGTGGCTGGCTGGTCTGGGCCCTTCTCCACCCAGCACCCAGAAGTCTCACCCCATGGCCTAGAGCCAGTCATCAGCTTTCAGGATAAAGGCAGAGCCCTTGGGTGCAGGAGACCCTGCCCGGCCTGGCCTCGGCTCAGCCTCCGGCCTCACTGTGCCCCACGCCCCTCACTCTGGACCAGACCTTCAGCCTCCTTTCTGTGCGTTCGGCGCAGGCTGCTGCCTCTGCCCTTGCTGCCCCTTCGCCCCGGGCACTCTGTCCACCATTCTCCCCCAGGCCCAGTCCGAGGCTGGGTCACTCTGGGGCCAAGCGCCCTCTATCACAGCTTTCATCGTGCTGTGGAGCTTTTCGATCTTTCTGCTCAGCAGAGGCCCCCTCCTGTTTAAATTAACCTGAAGAATGGGGAGCCTTCACTGAAGGCTGAATTTCACCCCACCTGAGTGGTATTATCATTATGATTAATCAACTAGACCCGCTGGGCCTCCCCTGCTCCCCAGTTGCTGAAGCTGTCCGCTTCAGCACCAGCTCTGATCTCACCAGGGACCACTGTGCTCCACCCACTCCCGGGGGCCCCGTACCGTCTCTCGGCTCGGCGACACACGGCCCGACAGAAGTGCAGCGCGGAGCTGCTCTTGCCTCCCGACTGAAAGAAGGAAGCGGGTGTTGGCTGGAGTGGGGATGGGGTTGAGGGGGCTGGGGGTGCCCACTGCAGACAGGAAGCTCGGACGGACTGACGGACATGCAGGCTCACCCTGCCCCTAACCCAGGGTAGTATTCTGCCTCCAGGGGCCCTACCGGGGCGTAGTCTCTGGGTGTTGTCACTCAGTCATGTCCGACTCTTTGTGACCCTATGGACTGCAGCCTGCCAGGCTCCTCTGTCCATGGGATTCTCTAGGCAAGAATACTGAAGTGGGTTGCCATGCTTTTCTCCAGGTGATCTTCCCGACCCAGGGATTGAACCCAGGTCTCCTGCACTGCAGGCAGATTCTTACTGTCTGAACCTCAAGGGAAGCTTCTGGGTACCCCTCTCTAAGGCGGGCAGGGGTGGGAATGGGACCAGTGAAGGTCTGGAGGGGACTCGGGGGCTGGGGGACAGCTTCTGTCACCGTTACACATTAAAGAGGGGGACTTCGTCACTGCTGGTGTGTTGGGGTCAACACATGCACCCACAGCCACCCTGCAGGCTGAGGCAGCCGGGTACCTACAGGCAGGATGAAAGCGGTGAGCGGGGGCAGCTGGCGAGAGTATCTGTCGATCCACTGCTCCAGCTCCAGGATGGGCCCCGCCTCGAACGTGGCGTGTTCTGCGGAGCCAAGGAGACCGGCACTGCGTGAGGCCACGGCCCCAGTATCACAGGAGCCTGCCTGTTCCTTTCCATCCAGGTGCCCCACAAACCACTCCACTGGCTCAGAGGCACCTTCCCTCTCAGGCTGCAAGGCCAGGCTGACAGGGGTCCCAGGTGCATCCCAGGAGAGGGTTCCCTGGGCCCCCACAGGGCCCTCTGAGCAGACACCCGGTGCATTCAGGGAGAGATTTACTTAAGTGAGCCTCCCTGGCTGAGGAGCGCGGAGTCGCCAGGGCAGAGCCAACATCCTGCAGGGAGCACTGGATCTGGGGGAGAAAAGGAGGGCGCAGATGAGAACCTCGTCATGCCCGTCACGCAAGGTCCCCTGCGTCCATGCGCAGAAGCTGCTGGGCTAGGGCTGGCAGATCGCTAAGGAGCCAGCATTTAAAGGCTATTAGCAAACTGTCTGAACCTGCAGAACATCTGCCCTGGTTGGCAAGGGACCTGGCTCCCTTGGGGACATCTGGGTGACGCAGACAGTGAGCATCAAAGGCCCGGGGTGGTTAGGAAGAATCCTCTTGCCCGAACTTCCTCTCCCACAGGCAGGGGCCCGGTGAGGTTTTTTTCTTTTCTCTAACCTGACGGCCTTGGTTTTCTAACCTAAAACACCTGGGCCGAGAGACCCAAGGTGGCAGTGCTTTTTATTTTGATCTATGTTCTTCTTCTTTTTCAATAATTTGTTTTTGGCTGTGCTGGGTCTTTGCTGCTGCGTGGGCTTTTCTCGAGCTGTGGCGAGTGGGGGCTACTCTCTAGTGGCGGGGTCTGGGCTTCTCATTGCCGTGGCTTCTCTTGTTGCGGAGCACGGGTTCTAGGGCTCCGGTTTCAGTAGTTGCGGCGCGCGGGCTCGAGAACGCAGGCTCAAGAAGTTGTGGTGCACAAGCTTAGTTGCTCTGTGGCATGTGGCACCTTCCCAGATCAGGGATCGAACCTGTGTCTCCGGCATCGGCAGACAGATTCTTTACCACTGAGCCACCAGGAAAGCCTGACAGTGCTTTTTAAACTGGACAGGACAGATCTGCCCTCTAATGAGAAGGCCACCATGGCAGAGTGCTGGAAGCAGGACAGAGCTCCTTGAGCCACCAGGCCGCAGACTGTGCTTCAGTTATATGACCATGTGGTGTCTCCATGGCTTCCGGCTTCTGGTGCAAAGTGACTTCACAGTCCCACCCTGCCGTTGGCCACATGCAGCGTTCATGCTGGGGCTGGAGAGAGGTGACCGCTGCCTGGGAATCAGACCCCAGCCCCGCTGGGATTCCTGGCTGCAGGGCCTCGGCCTGAGCCTTGCTTTTGTCCTCTGTAAGATGTGAAAGCTGGCCTCCACCTCACGGGCTTCTGCAGGGAACGCTGGGAACAGGCTGCCTGGCCTTCTATAGGCCCTGGGGCAGCCTAGGAGAATAAGTCACAGTCCATACCCTCAGGGCGCCCAGGCCATACGCCTGGTGATTCGTATCTGTGGTAGCTCAGATGGTAAAGCGTCTGCCTGCAATGTGGGAGGCCTGGGTTCGATCCCTGGGTTGGGAAGATCCCTGAGTCGGGAGGATCCTCTGGAGAAGGAACTGGCAATCCACTCCAGTATTCTTGCCTGGAAGATCCCATGGACAGTGGAGGTTGGCGGGCTACAGTCAATGGGGTCGCAAAGAGTTGGACACGACTGAGCGACTAACACTTTCACTTTCACTTCAGAGGCAGAAGCGCAGGAGCTGTGGGAGCCTGGGAGAGGCACCAGCTGGAGGCTGGGGTGGGTGACCTGAGCAGCGCTGGAGAAGATGATGTCGAAAGTGTCACTCAAAGTATGTGGCCTAAAGTAAGGGGGGCTCATCATGTCATTGCACCCCCCTGCCCCCAGGCAAACCCTGCTCAGAGGTGGGCACAGCAGACCAGAAACGACTGCTGTGGGTGCCAACACTTCCTCACAATGAGGCTGAAGACCAGCCTCCCTCACACAGGAGGTGCCGCGTTCATAAAGCGTTCCAGCTTTTAGGCCTCCCAACCTTGGGCAGCCCCTCATTGCCCTGCGTCTGCTCCCGGGGGCCCCCTTGTGCTCCAGTCTGGCCTGGAGAACTGAAGCGGGCCGAGGGCTGACCCTCCAGGGAGCAGCAGACTCAGGTCAGCATGTAGACTGAAACCTGGGGTGTCTTTCGTCCTCTAGGGGTGGCAGCCCTGCCTCCATTTCTGAAGTCCTCTCTGAGGGCCAAAGCCTGGCTGCCTCTTAAGGAACAGAGCAGTCATTCTAAGAACCCTACTAACCCCCCTACCCAGGGCTCCCCGTGGCTGGGCCTCCCGCGTTTCTCAACCTCACAGCCACTGACACTTTGGCCCAGGTCATCCTCTGGGGTGGGGATTGGGGGGTGTCCTGTGCGTTGTACGATGTTTAGCTGCTTCCCTGCCTCCACCCACCAGACCCCAACAGCACTTCCACCTCCAGTCGTGATGACTGAAAACATCACCGGAAATTGCCCCATGTGCCCTGAGGGGCAGAACTGGGCTGAGACCGCTGACCTCACATTTCCCTCTGAGAGCAAGCCTCCTCACTCACCTGTGAGGGAGGGTGATCTCTGTGTGTTCCCATCTTATAGATGAAGAAACTGAAGCTTACAGAGGGAAAGTGACTAGTCCCAGGTGACACAGAGAGGAAGTGATGGTCAGATGGCAATTCCAGTTATGGCCACCAGGCCTCGGGGTTGAAAAAAATCCCAGCTCCCGGTAAGAGAATGTTACTCACTTTCTGAAGCTCTTCCACAAACGGGTGGCCCTTTTCTGCAATTAATTCCATAGCAAACCTACAAGGAAAAAGGAAAAAGAATTTGCCTCAAATATAACATCCCTAGGCCCTGTCTTGAGGGTTAGTCGCTTAGTATTTGAGCTCTGTAGCCTACCAGGCTGCTCTGTCCATGGAATTCTCCAGGCAAGAATACTGGAGTGAGTAGAGATTCCCTTCTCCAGGGGAGCTTCCCCATCTAGGGATCGAACCTGCAGGCAGGTTCTTTATCATCTGAGACACCAGGGAAGCCCTGTCTTGCTGGAAGGTAATACCTTCTCAGGTGACAGACCATTTTGCTAACTGAGCTATCACAGGAAAGGGGTTATTTTTTTGTTGACAATGTTTTTATAACATCATAACCTTACATATGATTGGGGGTATTTGTTTTTCGTATCACTCATCCAGCCAACAACTCTTTCAGTGCCTCCTCTGACCGGGTCCAGGTGATTCATATGAACAGAGCTGACACAGGCAGAAGAATCCATAGCTGAGTTTTGGCCAGGCCCCGGCCCCATGTCACCTGAAGGATGATGGGCTGCTGATTGGCTAATTCTGAACAGCCAGTGATGCCAGAATCCACCTTCCCAGCCCTCTGCCTGCTTCATCTCGTGTCTACCTCTCCTTTTCCACACTCTTCCCACATGCACCAAGGGGTCTGCCCTCTACTCTGCGGGCAGTCTAGCTCCACCTCCCATTATCCATCCTGAAAACCTTATTTAGTCAGGCCTGTCATTGAGAACTGGCAGCCCTGAACAAGTAGGTCTTAATAATTAATAATAATGATAATAGCTAGCATTGTGATTAGTGCTAGCTACCTAAAGGGGGGGACCATGGAACTCTCTCATTCCATCCTCACAAGAGCCCAATGAGATTGGATACTTTTACTATGATCATTTGACAGAACAGGAAACTGAGGCTCAGAGAGGCCAGGTGATCTGCCTGAAGTCACACAGCCAGTCAGAAGTGTGTGAGAATTTGAACCCAGGTCCATCTGATTACCGTGACCTTCACCCGCAAGGCCTCAGCAGAGCTGAAGAACAAGCACTGACAGTAACTGCAGCTCACACTGCCAACAGCCTCCTGAGTGGCTTGTACCTTGTTCTCTAATATTTGCTGCCCCTCCCACCCCACCGCTGGCAGGTGTGTCCACGTGCCTGACTCTGGCCAATGAAACATGAGCAGAGATGGCGTGTCACTTCATGGAAGCCTTAAGAACCAGCATGGGCATTGCCTTGATCTCTCTTCCCCTCTGTTGTGATTACTGGCCAATGCCAGTAATCGTGTTCCAGACAGAAGCTGTCCCACGAGCCTGAGTCCCAGAGTGAAGGCCATGCAGAGAAACACACCCAACCCAGGACAGGCTTGAAGTAAGAGGATGAAATATCTCTGGTGGTGCAAGTCATGAGACGTGGGCACTGTTACCCCAGCAAGGCCTGGCCAATCCTGATGACTTCCCCAAGTCCATCTTCTAAGTCATGAGCACAGTGAGGGAGCAGGGAGGGAAGGGTGAGGCACACAGCCGGGGACAGAAGGCAGCACACGAGCAGACAGGAAGGGTGAAGGGGGTCCGCAGCCCGCAGCCTAGGAACTGACTGGCTGCCCCTGCGCCTCCAGGTTCATCGAGGGCAAGCAGCCTCCAGGACTGGCTCTGGAGGGCCGCACCTCAGTCACACCTGCTAATGACCCACTCATACCCGACCTCAAGGTCAATCCTGTCCTCCTTACCCGATGGCTGAACTTAATTCATCTGTAGTTCCCACGGCTTCAAACACCTGGTCGTCTTTGGATCTTCTTTCTCCAGTGAAGGTGCTAGAAAACCCTGAGAGAAATATTTTGCTTCCCAAATTAAAGAGTTTTTTTAATCTTGATATACTCTTTTTTCCCCCTCAATATTTATTGATTTATTTGGCTGCACTGAGTCTTAGTTGCAGCATGTGGGTTCTAGTTCCCTGATCAGGGATTGGACCTAGGCCCTCTGCATTGAGAGTGCAGAGTCTTAGCCACTGGACCACCAGGGAAATCCCGTTCTGACAGATTTTAAATTATCAAAACAATATACACTTGTTACAAAAGATAACAGGATAGGATAAAAATATGTACAGGAAACAATGAAAGCCTGCCTGTTCATTCCTCTCTCTCACTATTCAATCTCTCTCTCAGGTAACAGTCCAAGGTGTAACCTTTCACATTGCCTTTCTGAACACACATATAAACACACACACACACACACACACACACACACTTTTATCCAATGCATCCCAACTCTGGATTGTTCTGCAACTTGCTTTTGTCATTTAATTTATCTGGGGCATCTTTCGTTTCGCATCACACTTGGGTGATGCCTACTGAGATCTGTCACATACTTTTTAATGTCTGCAAAGAATATGGAAGAACTTTAAGATGGAATCTGCCATCTCTTCCTTTGCATTTTTCACCTGTCCCCACCCTACCTTTGTCTCCTGTTTTGGTGTAGATCTTGGGGACCTTGGGAGTCTTCGAGGAAGGCTGTGGCCTAAGGAGAAATACACATCAAGAGCTGGTGAGTGAGGATATATGAAATACCCAGGGAGACACCTTCTTCAGTGGGTCACAGTTTGCTACCTGTACCTTAGTGTAAGAACTTACCCCTTCAGCTTGGATCTCTTGAAATCTTTCCCCTCTGTTCCTCTTAGTTTTAAGCCCTTTGTGGGCCAGTTCTGTGTCTTGTCACACCTGTACCTGCAGAGTAGCTGATGTACTACATTGCTCAATGAAGACACTCAATAAATATTTGCTGAAAGAATTGATTGACCACTTTCCTAGTCTCTGCACTGTGCTAAGTGAATTATTGGCATTATCTCTTGGTATTATCCCTGGAATATTCCCAAGCCCCAAAGGGAGGCACTATCTATGACGTTCATTTTATGTTTAATGAATCTGTAGCTCACAGGATAAGACTCACCTTTCTAGGTCACCCAGGGAAGAAGCAGTAGGGCTGGATTCTGGCCCAAGACTTATTCTGCAACCCCAAACCATCACTTCCGTTCTACCAAGCCAGGGACTCTCTTTTTAAAAAATATTTACTTTTATTTATTTGCATGAACTGGATCTTTAGTTGGGCACATGGTTTCTTTCATCTTCACTGTAGCATGTGGAATCTTTGGTTGCAGCATGTGGGATCTAGGGATGGAACCCAGGCCCCCTGCATTGGGAGATTGGTCAGCTACTGGTAAAGAATCCTCCTGCAATGCTGGAGACCTGGGTTCAATCCTGGGGTTGGGAAGATCCCTTGGAGAAGGGAAAGGCTACCCACTCCAGTAGTCTGGCCTGGAGAATTCCATGGACTGCATAGTCCATGGGGTCGCAAAGAGTCAGACACGACTGAGTGACTTTCACTTTCACTGGAAAACCAGGGAAGTCCCAAGACAAGGGCTCTTGAAAGGGGAAAAAAACCCCTTCATACTATGAAGCTTCAAGTATACTCTGAAATGGAGAATTGCCAAAATAGGGTTCAAAAAGAGGCATTTTCAAATAGCAACACCTTTAATACAGACTTCAACATTAAAATGTGACATTAAAAGGTTATTCAGAGGTTGAATTACTGGATCTATAAAACATATTAATTCAGTACTAAGTCAGATTCTGAGGTCCGGGATGGGATGCTAGTTTCAAGGTATGTGATGAGAGCCATCTTTACAACGCGCTGGTGTCTCTCTGTGTCTTGACTGCTTTGCAGACAGGTTAAGATCCGAACTGAGGACCCCTACTGATTGTGAGGCCAAGCAAGATGACCCTCCTGGTTCACGTGGGCTATGCCCGGTCCTGATGGATGCTGGGTTCCGTTTGGACTTGTCTCGTGCTAAGAAATCTTGGTCTCTGGTTTCCCCCGAGGCCACGTTGCCATGCTGACGTCAGGATTAAAGAGGACGTCACCTGGCGATTGCTGCGGTGACCTCCCATCGGTGTGACGGAAACACGGCGACGACAACACAAGTCAGGTCAGGTGTCTGAGTTAACTTCTCAGCCAGATACTCACCTGTCCCCGTCTTCCACGCCCTGGGGGCCGCGGCTCTGGAAACGGGGACACAATAGCTTGCGGGCTCCAAGGCACCCGCGCAAGCCAAGGCGACCTCCCGCGCCCCAGACGGCCATGCCCCAGGGATCTAGTCGAGGGCTGACCCCACCAGCTTCCCGTCCAGGTTCCGAGGTGACTCCACCTACCGCCGGCCGCGCCACCGCTCAGCCATCGTCTTCTATTGGTCCGGGGCTCTCTCCCCAGGGCGGGACACTCCCAGGGACTTGCTTCCCATTGGTCCAGGGAAGGAGTTGGGCGGGGAAATCCGTGAGGTCTTGGTGAACGGCAGCTATTGGCCAATGCTCAAGCCAATTGGTAAAGGGAACTCTCAGCTCGCGCGCTCTGATTGGCTTGGCGGAAGGAAGAAGCCGCCTCTCCTCCGTACCCGCGAGCTCGCGTATGGAGTCTTGGAGCGGCTCGGCTTCGGGAGCAGAGCATCTGAGGCGACAGGTGAGAGGTTGGGGTTACGAGGCGGGGTGGAGCGAGGTTCGAGGCCGAGACCCAGAACGACCCCGGACTGGGCTCCCGGCCTCTCAGGCTCAGTTTCCTCAGCTCTGAGAATCCGGCTTTTTCAGGAGCCGGCGACCTGAAAACTGACAGGATTTTGAATTTCGGACAAGCAGTAGGTCTCCTCACTCGGAGTCTGAGTTTCCCTCCCTGAGGAACTGGGGTCATAATAGCACTTAGCTCATAGTTCGGTTCAGGTCTCACGCTATTGAAGTAAAGCCTTAAATAGATAGTTTTTTTCTTTTCTGTTTTGTAAGTAGCTCAGTCGTGTCCTACCCTTTGCGACCCCATGGACTGTAGCCTGCCAGGCTCCTCTATCCATGGGATTCTCCAGGGAAGAATACTGGAGTGGGTAGCCAGTCCCTTCTCTGGGGGATCTTCCTGACCCAGGGATCGAACCCGGGTCTCTTGCATTCAGGCGGATTCCTTACCGTCTGAGCCATCAGAGTAGCTTTGCATTATTCATAAAAATCTAAAATGTGCACACGCACACCCAGCAAGTCACTTTCTAGGACTCTGTCTTGCAGAGATCCTGACTTGAGTGTGCAAAAAAAGGGGGGGTGGGGTGGGGAGGTGTAACAGTTGTTTTTCTGCAGCTTGTTTCTAATTGTGAAACGTTAGAAACAGCCTGGAAATGCCCAGGAAAAATTTTCTTTCCAGTCCATGATTTCATTTAAATTTCTACCTTTAATAGTAGTAATAATAAAAGCTGGAACCAAAAACAGAGTCAGTAATACAGAGCTATCAGTAACTGACTGTGGTGTGCCAGACACTGCTAAGTGTTTTGCTTGTGTTATTTAGTTTAACTTTCTCAAAACCCTTTAAGGTGAATAGTTACTGTCCCGTGTAACTTTTAAGGTTCGTGGCTATTTGATGGCTATGTGGCTAGCTAAGATGACATCACTGGGGAGCAGTGGGTTCAAACCCAGATTTTTTGGTGTGTCAGGCTGACTGCTGCCCCGCGCTGCTTTTGGGGCACACAGCAAGTGCTGAATGGTAGCTGCCTTTTTTGTTATAATGGGGTGCTTGAATTAGGCGTTCTCTGAGGTCTGGGGACCTTCCATCCTCTCTCTGTCTTTCCTTTTCAGGACTCCCAGGAGCCATGTTGTCAGAAGTCCTGCTGGTGTCCGCTCCAGGGAAAGTCATTCTGCATGGAGAGCATGCCGTGGTCCATGGCAAGGTACAAGGCCCCCTGAGCCTTTGAGGGTTGGGAGCTGCTGCTCCCGGACGCTAATCTTTTCTTTTTCTTAAGTTTACTTTTGGCTGCTCTGGGTCTTCGTTGCTGCATGAGGGCTTTCTCTAGTTGTAGCAAGTGCAGGCTTCTCGTTGCAATGCTTCTCTTGTTGTGGAGCACAGGCTGTAGACAAGATAGCTACAGTCGTCGTGGTTCGTGGGCTCAGTAGTTGCAGCTCTCGGGCCTGGAGCACAGGCTTTGTTGCTCCACAGCATGTGAGATCTTCCTGGACCAGGAATCAAACTTGTGTCTCCTGCATTGGCAGACAGATTCTTAACCACTGGACCACCAGGGAAGTCCCCTGATGCTAATATATTTTTTTTAATATTTTATTTGTTTATTTGACTGTGCTGGGTTGCAGTTGCGGCATGTGGGATCTAGTTTCCTGACCAGGAACCAAACCCAGACCCCCTGCATTGGGAGCATGGAGTCTTAGCCACTGGCAGCAGGGAAGTCCTCTGATGCTAATCTTAAAAGAAGCTGAAAGAAAGTCTTGAGGTGTAGCCTGGGAGATCAGAGAGGAGGTCAGTTTATTCTCAGCTGGGCAAAGAAAAGGCAGGTGTTAGGCTCTCTGAAGGCCTTCTCTGGCCCACCCAGTAAGAAAGCAAGAAAATGACACAGAAAGCCATGTGGGCGGAATTAAGTCACTTAGGAAGTAAGCTTCAGTGGAGAAGAGATGAAGTTTAAGGACTAAACTCTTGGGGAAAATGAATAGGATCCTGCAGAGGTGTCTGAGACATGCATATCTCGTTTAACTCTTATAACTGTCCTCAGAGGTTACACTTTTATTGTCCTGTTTTACAGTTGTGGAAGCTGAGGCTTAGGAGAGCGTTGGCAACTTGTTCAAGGTCCCGCACACCTTGGTAGAGTTAGAAGTGACCCTGTCTGCTTGAACCTAAAGCCATGCTTTCTCTGCTCCTCCCTGCTGTCATTTTTCATGTTCTTATATTAATCTTTGAAAACATGGTGATTAGGGAAGCCATCCCTTGGTGTTGAGAAATTCTGAAGTTTTACGTGGGAAGGGAAAAGACATGTAGATATTAACTCCTAACTGATTGGTAGTGGTTGTTCCTGTGAAGAAGGTGCCAAGGTTGATGAGAAGTGTCTGCCAAGGGCATAGTTCAGAGTGGCCCACGTGCTAGTTTCTAAATCAGAAGCCATGCATGTTGCCAGCGACCCCCAGGCTAACTGCTGGTATCGTGCGCTTTGTTCTATAGGTAGCACTAGCAGTGGCCTTGAACTTGAGAACATTTCTCCGGCTTCAGCCCCACAGCAGTGGGAGAGTGGGCCTCAACTTACCAAACATTGGCGTCAGGAGGGCCTGGGATGTGGCCAGCCTTCAGCTGCTGGACACCAGCTTTCTGGGTAAGTGCAGGGAGCAGGAACCAGCTGCGGGAAGAGGCTGGGCCCTGAGGAGAAGGGGAAGGAGGACAGCTGGGCTGTCATCCCAGGCTGTCCCCGAGGGACCCAAGACACGTCACCCTGGAGGTGTCTTCCCTCCTGTCCCCCCTAAGAATAGCTTTACTTATTTACTAATATATTAATTTATTTAAAATTTAAAAGCCTTCTCCACACACCGGCCTTTCCCTTCCACCCAAGCAAATCTCCACCTTTCATATTCGCTTGATGTACTTGTCCTGTTCTCACTAATTATGTTTTGGGAGAGGGCAATATTGGGGAAGTAATATGGCCTTTACTTTGTGTGTGTGTGTTTTTAATATTTTGTAGCAATTTTTAAATTACTGGGCAATCTTTTGAAAATGTATCTACATACTTATTTGGCTGCGCTGGGTTCTTAGTTGCAGCACACAGGATATCTAGTTGCCGCATGCAGGGTCGTTTAGTTGTGACACGTGAACTCTTACCTGCAGCCTGTGAGATCTAGTTCCCTGACCAAGGATCGAATCTGGGCCGCCTGCCCTGGGACCCTGGAATCTTAGCCTTTAGACCACCAGGAAAGCCTCGTGGCCTCTAGTTTTGATATTGTACCATGGAGGTCAAACCCAGGCCTCTGAGTGATATGTGTGTGTGTGTGTTTGAAAACTACTAGCAATTAAGCCCTTACTACATGCCAGGAGCAGTGCTAAGGGTTTTCTGTACCTTTTTTATTACTCTGCAACAATCCTGGGAGGAGATAGCCCTTTTACCTGTTTACCCCTCAGGGAAACTTAGGTGCAGACAGATTAAGTCCCCTACTCAAGGTCGGAAAACCAGTCTTTGGCACAGTCAGGACCCACCCAAACCCAGGCCTGCCTGCCTCCCAAGCCTGCAGTCCACCGACAGCCTCGGCTGTGGAGCTTGGGCCCTGAGCCCACGTCTCTCCAGATTCTGATGCCTGGAATGTCTCAATTTTTTTGTATTCTGGTGTCTGTAAAACCACCGAGGCCTTCTCATCCACCCGCGTACGCTTGTTTGCCTGTGTGACAGGGCACGGTGACGGTGCAGCGCTCACCGCGGAGCACATGGAGAAGCTGAAGGAGGTGGCGGGCTTCCCCGAGGACTGTGTGGATCCTCAGTGCCTGGCTGTGCTGGCCTTCCTCTACTTGTACCTGTCTATCTGCCGGAGTCAAAGGTATGTGCGCCGCTGGGGCAGGGAGTGCAGGTACAGCCTGCCCCTGAGATTGAGCCGAGGTTTTGGCTGCTAGACAGCACGTGGGCTCCCTTCCAGGCTCTGAATACCCATCAGCTGTCCTTGCTGCGTTCCAGGCACCATACTGGTGGTCGTTTAGTTGGTGGTTTAGTCGCTTAGTTGTGTACGACTCTTGCAACCCCGTGGACTGTAGCCCTCCAGGCTCCTCTGTGCATGGGATTCTCCAGGCAAGAATACTGGAGTGGGTTGCCATTTTCTTCTCCAGGGGATCTTCCTGACCCAGGAGTCTAACCCAGATCTCCTGCATTGTAGGCAGATTCTTTACTGACTGAGTTACAAGGGAAGTCCACCATACTAGACCCTGTGTGTGTGTGTATACATATATGGTCTGCTTTCAGTATTCACAGCAACGTCACGAGAAGGACACCCTCTCCATTTTGCACAGAGAGAAACTGGGACCCAGAGAGTTAGAGACTCTCTGGGCCACATAGCTAGTTAGTAAGTGTTGAGAGCTGGGAAATCAGTTCCGTTCTCCTCAGTTCAACACCTGCCTTTTTAACTCATGCTGCCTCCTTTGGCCTTTCAGTTCAGCTGAACCAAAGCCAGAGTCCATTCTCGGATCTGCTGGGTGGCTTCTGTGTGCTATGGCCCGGGAGGCATGCTTGTGCCATGTCCCACGGGCTCCAAGGGAGCTCTGTGATTAACAGAGTGAAGCCTGTGTTTCGTTAAGATCTGGGTTGTCTGCCCTTGGGGAAGCCAGCTCCTAGAGAGGGACATTCCTGGTTGAGGTGGTGTCACGGAGTGATACAGGGCACAGGCTGCGTGTGGCTGAGGATCAGACAGTGTGGGTTCAAACCTCGGGTCACTTTCTAGCTTGTATGAGGTTCTTAGCCTTCCCGAGCCTCAGTTTCCTCATCTGTAAAATGGGGGTGGTGACAGCACCTACCTCCAAGGGGTCCTGTGGAGAGTCAGAGCTCTGCCGCCTGGTGTGTTTCAGAGCCCTGCCCAGCCTGGACGTCACCATGTGGTCGGAGCTGCCCACCGGGGCCGGGCTGGGCTCCAGTGCCGCCTACTGCGTGTGTTTGGCAGCTGCCTTCCTGACCGCGTGCGAGGAGATCCCAAACCCGCTGAAGGATGGGGAGGCTGCTGGCAGGTAATCAGGCCCTCCCCCTGCTCCTTGTCCTTCCTGGGCACTACACCCCAAGCTGACATCTGTCCCGTGGGCCCCTTACAGCTGGGCATGCTGAGGCGCAGGGCGGCCACACAGCTTGTGGTGGTGGAGTGGGATCTGGACCCGGTGGTCTGAATCTAGAACTTGAGCTCTTTGCCACTGCCCCCCGCCACCTCATCCCGACCTTGCCTCCTTTGGGTTCAGATGCTGTGGTTTTTTAGAAAGAACCTGAGCCCACATGTAGGGCAGTGGATGGATGAGCCATCATGCTTGTCATTAGCTCACTGTGGGACCCTGACCAGCCCACTCCCCCCACTGGGAGCCTCACTCATACCCAGGGGGACATTGCCAGGTCGTACCAAATGGTTATGACAAACAGCATGCTGAGAAGGAAACACGGGAGCGTCTGTCTGGTCAGGACGTCTCCCCTCCTGTTGATCTTCATGCCCACAAGGTCGTAGCGTCTCCTCTGCGGTTCTCACTGTGAGTCACTGAGGCTTATCCTGACAGGGCTGTGGGCGGGCCGTTTCTGTTACTTGGGGAAACTTGAGAAACTGGCACAAGCACGGATAATGCAGTTTGTCCTGGGAGTCGGGAATGAGGCCGCAGCATCCAGCCTGGCAGCTTCTTGCTGAGGCCTGTCCTCATGGCTCCAGGGAGCCCTTTAGCTGGGGGGCTTCCAGTCCAGCCGTGTGGGCCCAGCTGTGCTGTGTCAGGGAGGGTGTGCTGCTTGCCAAGGCCCAAAGCTCAATTTGGTCCCTGTGGCCACAGTGGGTCCGGGGGCTGTTGATAGTATTCCCAGTCTGAATTCTCCAAGGCTGCTCTGAAGGGCTCACATGTCGGGGGATGGGGGCCGGCGGAGACGGCCTTGGGAAGCATCTGACAGGTAATGAGCGATTGCAGCTGCGGGGGGCCCGTTTTTCAGGAATTGCAGTCACGTTCGCCTGTTAACTTGCTTCTCTCTGGGGCTCTGTTTCTTCATCTGAAAAGGAGTGGCTACACCTGATGAACTCTGGGGTTGGGGAGCTTCCAGCCTTGACGTGCTGATTCCAGGGTAAGAGGGTGACGCAGGACAGAGGCGACAGGACCACCACTCAGTACCACATGCTGATCGCTGTTTGTAGCGCAGAGCAGTGAAGGCCAGGTTGCCTGGGCCCCCCAAACAGACATCTGCCCACGAACCGGCGGACCGGCTCCACCTTTCAAAAGACAAAGGTGGTGTGGGTATGTGCACGCATGTGCACGCCTGTGGGTGTCCAAGTATGCGTGTGGTCTTTCCTGTCCTGCTTCTTTCCACCTGGTTCCCCCACCTCCTGTGAAGACCCATCACTGCTGAGAACCTGTAGGGAGAGCAGACCTGGCCCCCACCCACCATGCCCCCAGCGTCTCCCAATCAGAAGAAAGAGTCAATTTTGCTGAGCGGACTGGACCCTGGGCCGTGTTCAGGTGCCCCTTCCGCACCCCACTCTGGCTCATCTGTGGCCCTGGAAAGGGCCAGCTCTTGTCCAGTCCCAGTCACGGCACAGGCTGCACAGCCTCAGGCTGGACTTCTTTGCCCCCACCTCCTGCCTCCCTGACCACACCACCTAGTCCCACCCCACCTAGTCCCTCAGGCTGCCCACCCCTTTCAGAATGGGGTACACTTTGTCCAGTCGGCATTGCACTTCTCGGAGGCTATAGTTAAATATTGGTGACTTCCTGACATCCATTCTGCATTAGACTCCAAGGCTGCAAGCAGTCAGGGACCATGTCTGTGCTCTTAGTCACAGGCTCATAGTAGATGCTCAGTGTATACTGAACAAGTGAGCGAGTGAGTCTCGTCGGCACCCCAAAGGTCAGCAGTTATGAGCTTAGGCTCCAGTGAGCGTATGTGGTTCTGACATCACCATGAGTGGCACCGTGGTCTTGGGGATGCTGTTTCACCCGGCAGAGCCTCAGTGTCCTCTTCTGTAAGAAAGGGAGTGGTGACTGTGGTAACCTCCCTGAGAGGTTATTGTGGGGATTAGGGGAAGCCTGTAGCACAGTGCTTGGCCCTGGGTAATCAGTAGCTCTGAGCAGTGTTGACTATTAATCATAGCTTCACAACCACTGGGTGAGTTTCAGGTCCATAAGATCCTCCTCTGACCCTTGAGGAAAGAGGCTCAGAGAGAGTGATTGACTTGCCCAAGGCACCACAGCAAAGGAGTGGGTGGACCGGGCTTGGAGTGACTTCAGGACAGAGACCCCAGGTGGAATACACACCGTTCCCTGGGCGTTTTGCAGAACACTGGTGTGCTTTTCCATCCCACAATGTCCTCTGTGATTTGACACCTTTATCCCTGTTTCCTGAAGGAGGACACTGAGGGTCAGAGGTGACACGGCTGCTCAGGGATGCCCAGTGAGTCGGCGGCAGAATGGGTTCAGACCAGCTCCCTGCTTAGTCCACGGCTCAACCCACAGCAGCTTCTGTTGGGTCTCGGGGCAGGGACTAGACAGAAGGGAAATGAGCTGAGAGAGAGGGCGGGGTGGTGGGGCTGAGCACGTGTCCTCATGTGGTCCTCGCAGGCTTTCAAGTGATACTCACTCACTGTCATAGTGAGTCCACACCCCTTCTGGGGAGGAATCCAGAGAGGGCTGGATTCCAACGGGCCCACACGCCTGCTGAGCCTGTGCGGAGGCAGGAGTTACGTTCCTCCAGAGTGGGAGAGTAGGGCTCAGAGAGGGCAGGCAAGGGGCCCAGAGTCCTTCAGCTCATGAGAGACAAAGCAGAGCCCCGTGAACTCCAAGCCTCGGGTCTCTCTGCTACACTGGGCAGGAGCGCTCTGCAGGGCCTGTTCTGTAGCCGGGGAGGCTCAGAGCTGTCTATCTGTCTTCTTTCTGAGTTTGGGGGCCCAAACCACTTCACCTTTTGGTCTCCAGCGAGCCCCGCCTGTGACCCTGGCCCTCTGCTGCCCTCAGTGACCCCCAGCTCCCCATTCACCACCGTGGATGGTAAAGACGAATCTCTGTGTCTCCTTCAGGTGGACCGAGGAGAACTTGGAGTTAATTAACAAGTGGGCCTTCCAGGGGGAGAAGGTGATTCACGGGAACCCGTCCGGAGTGGACAACGCCGTCAGCACCTGGGGTAGGTGCTGCCTCGGGCCCACGTGCTCAGCTTTTATTCGTTTAGGAATTCTTGTGACAGGCGTAGCTGCCCAGACTGTGGTTTTGGGATGTACGTAGAGTCCATGTGTTCTGAGGAAGATAGCATTTTCCTGATAGGAGGGGGACAGGGGGAACCTCAGGGTTTCCCACCTTCCCGATCCAAATCTCTGGGAGTGGGCCAGGGCCTGGGAAGCTGTAGTTTCAGTGAGACCCCCACCCCCTTGGATCCAGAGGGCGCAGCTGCGGAACCACTGCCATGGGGGCTGCAGACCACACGAGTCAGGCTCCCCTCTGGGGAGGATGCCTGCTCACTGCAGCTGGATGCCCTCTGGCCCCACCTCCACCGCATCACCGTGCGGCCTGTCCAGGGAAGCCTGGACGGAAGGAAGGGACCCTCGGCCCTGGGCACGGAGCACCTCCACGCCCTCCTGGGCCTTTGGTCCTTGAAGCTGAGATGCCTCGTTACGGGGCTGAGTCTGTTATGGTGACACTCTGCCCCACCCCAATCCCACCCCTTTCCCAGGAGGCCCAGATACAGAGCTTTTCCTGTGACTAACCCACCCATTCTTCTCTTTAGGAGGAGCACTCCGATACCAGCAAGGGAAGATTTCATCTTTAAAGAGGTAATTCTGGGGGAGCTGCAGCTTCTGCATCTGGTGGGGGATGCATTTCTTTGTGAAAAGGGGGAGCCCCATTTCTTTGTGAAGGAACCCGGGGCAGGTGCCCCTGGGCATTCCCCTCCCGCATGTGGCCCCACAGGCCATGGGCATGAGGAAGCCTGCTCTTTCCTCTCCACTTTAGCTCTGAAGTTGGCAAGAGATCAGAGCGGGTGGTCAGGTGAGGCTGGGCCATTCCCCTTCCAGAATGCGGCTGTTCCCCCAGACCCTCCTTCAGTTACCAGTTCATCCGCCCATCCATTTAGTAAACAAGGAGTGATTCCTTCTTGTGTTCCAGCTGACCCTCTCCTAGGACCCTTGGTATAAAAATGGATCTCAGACATAGTTCTGGGTGGTTAGAGACAGACGTGCACACGTGAGCCACCAAAAGACTCCGTGGTGGTTGCCGCAGTGAAGGCACCACATCCGAGCAGGACTGGAGCCCACAGGAGGCTCGTGGCAGGCCGAGTGGAGGGACATTGGGCAACTTTCAGCCTGTTCTGGTTTCCTTCCTTCCTCCTTCCAGACGCACTGGAATTACAGATGTGTGTATTAAATTCCAGTATCCTCTGTTCTGTTGGCTTTCAGTGTGGGACCGTCAGGGGTAAGGCGTGGGCCTGCGGCCAGGGGAGCAGGTGCCTCCTGGATGTCCCCTGAGCCCTCCCCCATCAAATGGAGGCGGGGGAATGATGGTTGTCCCAGGGCACTCTGCTGCCTTGCAGGGGCCTTTCCACACTCTGAGGGTCCCGGGGCCTGCTCTCTCCTTCTGCAGCCAGGGTGGTCTTCTTGGCGTCCAGACAGCCGGTCCTGGACCTCTGCTGCCTCCAGTCAGGGTGCTGCATTCGGGGCTCAGGGGCCTGGCAGGCCGTGGTGTGGACCCCTTCTCTCTACACCTGTAGCTTCTTCTCACGCCTGCTCTGTCGGCTTCCATAAGCCAGACCTGCCTTTCTGAGGGCTCCAGGTCAGCATTCCTTTAGCCTCAGCACTGTGGACATTTGGGGCTGGAGAATTCCTTGTGGGTGGACCGTTCCTGGGCAGCGTGGGATGTTTAGTAGCTTCCCTGGGCTCTGCCCACGAGAGGCCTGTAGCCCCTCCCCCGTCTCCAGTGCAACAATCAAAGATAGCTCCAGATGTTGTCACACGGGCCCTGGAGGGCAAGTCCCCCGAGTGACAACCCCTGCACCACAGAGAGGAGGGAGCAGGGCCATTCAGGAGGGTGGAGTAGCTTCTTCTGGCTGCTTATGGAAGCGATGGCGGGGAGGAAATGAGAGGTCTGGCCCCCAGGGGTCGGTGGCTCTGCCGGCTGGCCTGAACCGGCATGCAGTGAGATCAGGAGCAAGGGTGGGAGGCTGAGTGTCTGGGCCCAGTCCACCCGCAGCCCACGATCTCTCAGAGGAGACAGTCATGATGTCGATCTGAAACAAAGGTGTTCTTAGGGCTCTAAGTTGTTGGGGCTGACAGCAGGGAGGTCACCATCGGGCTGCAGATCTGGGGAGTCCTTCACGGGGCAGGGGCAGGTCTCTTTCCTGTGAGCCTGTTGTATCCTAAGCCCTGAGCTGGGCCCTGGGCACAGAAGGCCAGTGCAGATGTGGCTGGGCAGGTGATTAAGAGTGAACAATGGAGGATCTCCCAGGCACGGGAGGCGGGGGAGAGGCCCAAAAGTGTGTGCAGTTGCAGGGGGCAGGGGGCAGCGGGTGCTCTGGGGTCCCAGGGTCCACTTGGAGCCTGGCTCTGCCATTTGCCTGCTGTGGGCCCTTAGGTGAGTTACTTCCCCTGGGGCCTCTGTTTATTCTCATTTATAGAATGGGACTCCTAGGCATGGGAGTCCATGGCAGAAACGGTATCTGCCAAGTGCTTTTTATTCTTTCCTGATGGAGTTCATCCATCCAGTCCATAAGTATCTCTGAACAACCACCGGGTGCTGAGGTTTCAGCAGGGAACCCAAAGTCCCACCTTCACAGAGCTCCTACTTTGTGGGAGGAGACGATCCCTGGACAGTCATCTCTGTAAGGGCATGGCAGGCCATCCCCACGGCCTTAGTACACAAAAGGAGAATAAGGGCTGGGATGTGAAGGAGGGAACTGGAGCCCTCTGCCTGGATGGCATTTGAGCAGAGTGCCAAGGCCAGGGGGCAGGTCCCTGGCAGCAGAGATGCATGTGCAAAGGCCCTGAGGCAGGAGTGGGGCTGAAATGTTGAACAGCAGCTAGGAGCCAGGGTGGCTGAGTGGAGTGAGCTCCAGGGAGGGGGGAGATGAGATGAGCTTAGCGATGTCACCCGGCCCAGATCACACAGCAGTTAGAGGATGTGGCCCTGGGGGGTGGTCACTGGATGTCACAGGAGTCCTGAGTTTTGTGGGGCTGGCAGGGCTGGCAGCAGGCCCGTTGGCAAAGGACTTTATTTGAGAGAGATGAAGACATGATACCCAGACTCCTCCCACCCCGATAGATGGGGACACAGAGCCAGCGACCGACCTTCGTTGCTGGCTGCAGGGCGCTGCGGTGAGCAGATGGCAGGTTCTCTGAGAAGCCGGGAGGCCCGACTCCACATTAATCCCGCCCGTGGCTTAAGGAGAAGCCCTTTACCCCCAAACCACGCATGGTGCTTCACAATTAAGAAAAAAAAATGCATTGTTTGCCAAGTGGATCAAGACACAGCCTCCCAGAGCGCTGCCCTTTTGAGGAATGGCTTCTCTTTAAAGGGAAGAGAAAAGCCAAATAGAATGTTCATCTTTGGTAAAGTGGGAAAAAAAAGCCAGCCTCCAAAGCTGAGAATCGATATTAATTTCATGGGCTTATGGGCGGTGAGATCAAGCAGATTTCTGTCAGCCTTTCCCAGCCCTGCTGGATTTTACAGTCTCGATCAGTGAAAAGAAAAGCAAATAAAGGTATCGGGGCCTGTCTGTCTGCAGCTGTCTCTAGCCAAAGCTCATTCAGGTCCTCCACCCCTGTCCCCAGCCTTGGGGCAGTGCTCTGAAAGGCAGACGAGATGACAAGAAACAGTGGCTTAAGTCCCCAAAGACAGCCAACCACAAGGACCACTGGGGCTGTGGTTTTAGGAGGGATGGTGGCTCAGATGGTAAAGCATCTGTCTGCAATGCAGGAGACCTGGGTTCAATCCCTGGGTTGGGAAGGTCCGCTGGAGAAGGAAATGGCAGCCCACTCCAGTATTCTTGCCTGGAAAATCCCATGGACGGCGGAACCTGGTAGGCTACGGTCTGTGGGGTCGCAAAGAGTCGGACACAAGTGAGTGACTTCACTTTCACTTTCATAGAGCCCAGAGGGCAGGTGAGGACCACGTGGTGGTGCTGGCGGGCCAGCTGGGCGTGGCTGCCCTGGGACATCCGCTCTCCTACCTGGGCGTGACTGACTCCCTCTGACCACACCTGGGGTCCTGCCAGGTCTGGGCACCAATGAGGCAGGGCACGAACGGGCTCAGAACACTGGGACCTGACTCTCCCCATGCGTGACTCACCCCTGGTCCCAGGGCTTTTTGATTCTCCAGCGCCCTCCCCTCCAGCTCCGTGGGGCAGCCCATAGGACAGAGCCTCAGCCCCTTCTTGTACCCTTGATGGTGGCGCCTTTGAACTTCTAACTCCACACATGCCGGGCCCTTTGTCTGCACATTCACTCGAGGTTGAAACGACTGAACGGAGGAGTGAGTCACAAGCCAAAGGAAAACAATTGTCTGCCCAGGGGCCAAAGCAGGGATGCGGCTGTGGGCACCTGCAACTGGGCATCAAGAACCCTGCTTCCCAGACCTGTCTCCAGCTCACTTCCCCAGGCCTCCACTTCTGCCCTGAGTCAGGGTGGGGCGGAGTCCAGGGGGCCCCCAGCCCTGGCCCAGCTGCACCGTCCTGGGCTCACCTTGGCCCCTCTTTGCCCCACAGGCTACCGATTCTGAAGATCCTGCTGAGCAACACCAAAGTGCCTCGCAGCACCAAGGTCCTGGTGGCCAATGTCAGGAGCCGGCTGCTGAAGGTGCTGCTGGTTCCACTCCCGGGAGTGTTCCCGGCGGGGCCACGACACTCACGTTTGGGTGTCAGAGCCCGCCCTCTGCCTCCTGGGTTAGTGGGGGGAGGGGGCAGGGGGAGCAGGGACTTGGGGAGGCTCTGTGCATCCACAGCCCAGCAAGGAGGCAGAACAGGAATCCTTAAACACGCTGCCTTTGCAGTGAGAACCTCCTCTCTGCTTGGGTCCGTAGTGGCCGGGCAAGGCAGGGACCGGGCCCAAAGGAGAGGGATTCACTCAAAGGATGGGTGTAGGCTGTGGGGACACCTTCCCCCTCCACCAGGTGTCTGCCGACCCCTAGGCCTCACGGGCCCTCACTTTCTTTCCCTGCAGTTCCCTGAGATCGTGGCCCCTCTCCTGACCTCCATAGACGCCATCTCCCTGGAGTGCGAGCGGGTGCTGGGGGAGATGGCGGCGGCCCCCACCCCGGAGCACTACCTTGTGCTGGAGGTAAGAGCCCACCTGCAGGCTCGGGGTCCCCCACCCACGGCGCTGTCCAGGGCAGGGCCTCCCCATCTGCACTCGGAATCCCCGGGAACTAAAGCACAGGGGCTGGACCTGGAGCCTGTGTATGCACCCGTGAACAAGTGGGTCTTCTCTTGAAGCCTCTTCCCAAGTGACTGGGAGCAATCAAGGGAACACAGACAGCCCTGAGTGTGGTGTCTAGTGTGTGATAAGTGCAGTGGGCCAGGTTTGGGTCGTGCGTGTAAAGACATAGTCCTCCATAATTCCAGGAGCGATTTCTCCCCTGGCCACTTCTTTCCTGCTCTGTTTGCTAAGTACATCTAGTTAGTACTAAATACATCAAGTTCACACAGTGGCTATCTCTCGCTCGTGTGCTGTGGGTCAGGCATGGTCTGAAATCCTTCATCAATCCTCCAGCCCCCACCCTCTGCCTAATTCTAGCTTAGCAGTTGAGACCTCACACTTGGGATTTCATCAGGCCCACGTCTGAATCCTGGCCTCACTGGAGTGTCTTAAGAATGAAGTGAGATCCCATGAGCAACATAGGAGCACAGTGCCTGATGAACCACCAGCTTAGCCAGAGGGCATGGGCTCATTCCCAGAACCGGCCCATCTGGCCCAGTGAGTGTGCACTGGCATTAAAAAGCCACCTGGCTTCCATGGAAGATCCAGAGGATCCGGCAGGCCCAGCCAACATGGCTGTGCAGCAGTGGGTCAGCTGGAGGTGCCCAGGGAGCCGCCTCAAGTGAGGCCCTGGGGTCTCCGTTTCTCCACATTCCCCACCACTTCCTAATCTTCGCCCACAGCCGCCGTGCCCTGGGCCTAGGGCCTCCTGTCCTGCTGTAGGCGCTTGAGTCTGCAGCCCCTGTAATGAGTGGGCGCTGGTGCTCTCCAAGCCTCTTCACAGATGACCCCTCACTTAATCCTCCAGCAACCTACCTGTGAAGTGGGTACGTTGCCACCCTGTTACAGATATAAACACCAAGACCTAAAGAAAGTGATTTTCTCTGGGGTGTTTCATCAAGGAGTGGCTGAGCTGGGAGTCACTGACTTGTTTATTCCTTTAGTCAACTTTTCTTTTTTTTTTTTTTTGGTCTCATTGCACAGCTTGCAGGATCTTAGTTCCCTGACCAGGGATTGAACCTCGTCCAGGGCACTGAAAGCACCAAGTCCTAACCATGGGACCACCAGGGAATCCCCCCCCCCAAAATTTTTAAGAAGTGTGTACTCCAGGCTCAGTGCACGGACTCCATCTAATTCATTTCCAGGCTTTTGCCCTTGATCCCCCAGCCATCTCCTTCCATCCCTCCAGCCTTTTCCCGCTGGTTCTCGACTTGCTTCACATAGAAAGGAAGGGAACACAGTCCTCCCGTGGAGGAAATTAATAATGATGGAGTGCTGCCTAAAATACACCCCGTTGAGTCCCTGGAGAATGCCTCAGAACAGCACGTCGATTATACAGTGTGTATATTTTTGGCTGCGGCAGCCGCTGAAATGTGCAGCTCGCCTCCCGGACAGCTCTGCACTCATACCAGCGAGCTGTTCTCCTGTGTCACAGCCTGTCATCCTATCCTTGACAGATTTTGGATCAGAATGTGACAGGTGTCTGGAACCTGCCTTCGCAACATGACACCTGGTGCTCAGGCACCGAGAGAGGCCCCAGAAGTTTCCCCTCCCCTCCAGCCCCCAGGACCGGTGAAAGACACCCAGGGCTGCCACAGGGCCATCACGCATGTCTGCTCGTTTGTCACAAGTGCTGGGGTGTGGGAGGCAGGCTGCCGGGAAGAGGCAGACACAACCCTGCCCGACGGCCCCGGGCAGGAGAACCAGGTGGGCCTTGGCACACAGCCCTGTGATGGGCATCCTCCCGGCACACAGGTCCTCCCGGGACCCCGGGGTAGAGCTGCGCGTTGTGCAGCTGCACAGAGCAAGGAGAGGGCCAGGGGTGCTCTCCGAGGCAAGAGATGCACTTCACATCAGGCAGAGCCAGCTTCCGGTGCTGGCTCAGCCCTAACAAGCTCAGCAGCCTTAAGCACATCCCTCTCCCCTCTGAGCCTCAGTTTTCCCCTTTGAAAAATGGGTATACTGGAAATGCAGCATAAAAGTACTAACAGCAGCTGATGTTTGCTGAGCACTTACCTTGTGCCAGGCTTCATGGGAAAGACGCCTAATTCCATCCTCCTGGTAACAAGGCAGATACTCTTAGAAATCCTGTTTTACAAGGGGGAGCCTGGGGGCTTTCCAGGTAGCACAGTGATAAAGAATCCACCTGCCAATGCAGGAGACTCAAGAAACTCGGGTTCGATCCCAGGAAGATCCCATAGAGGAGGAAATGGCAGTCCGCTCCAGTATTCTTGCCTGGGGAATCCCATGGACAGAAGAGCCTGGAGGGCTACAATCCACGGGGTCCCAAGGAGTCAGATACGACTCAGCACACAAACTGAAGCTCAGCTGAAAGACTTCATTCCAAGACACGCAATCAAGAAGTGTCTGAGCCAGAATTCAAACCCAGGCTCGCCTGCCTTCAAATCCCACATTCATAACTGCCCAACAGCAGGGACTGGAGCTCATTCTTAGAGCCCCAGCATCTAGCAAGTTGCCTGGCATTTTGATGGGATTTGCTGACACCACTGGAGTAAATGAAATATAAATAGGGAATGCCTGGGCAGTGGAGACTGTAAGCTTTTTTATTCCATCAACCTGCCTCTTGTTTGATCTGCAGGAGAGCAGGAATTTTATTATCCATAATCAGAGAAATCTGAACAAACTTAGCAGTTCCCCCAACTCGTGACCTAGTTAGAACTATACACACCCATTCTTCTGAAAGTTGGTTCCTAAGGAAGCAGTAGGATAGCACGTTACTTGAGACTTCTTCTGCAAATGCCCCAAATCCACCTCAACCAGGCTTTCACAGCAAAGGAATTTATTGGCTTCTAAATGAGACGACCAGAGGAGACAGCTTCAGGCATAGCTGGATCCGGGGGCCAAGACAACCTAGTTTGAAATGTCTCTGTCTTCAGTGTAATCTCTGAGACCATATGCAGGGAACATAACTCCAATGGCATGTCTCTGAGGTTGGCCAGTTTTAGCAGCTCCAGTGGAAAGAGGCAGAGTAAACCCTGGGAGGGCTCTCATTGTCTGTCCAGTTCCCATGGCCAGAGCCTTCCGTGGCCAGACCTGACATGTGCTCACCGCCAGCTCCATCCCAGCCCCACTGGGAGTCCTGTAGGAAGGAGAGGGTCTCTTTTATCAGTGGAGAAGGACAGTGTGCTGGGCAGTCAAAGCCTTTTGAGGTCCCAAACCAGCAGCTGTCAGATGGATGGGGCGAGCCCAGGACCTCAGCCTCAGGCAGGCCAAGCTGGAACAGAGAACTTTCTCCCCAGGAGCTTATCGACATGAACCAGCACCATCTGAATGCCCTCGGTGTGGGCCATGCCTCTCTGGACCAGCTGTGCCAGGTGACCACGGCCCACGGACTGCACAGCAAGCTCACTGGTGCGGGCGGCGGGGGCTGTGGCATCACGCTCCTCAGGCCAGGTACCCAGGGGGTGGGCAGGGCTGCCAGCCTGGGCCCACACAAAGCGCCCACACAGGCAGTTCCTGGGGGAGGAGGAAGAAGCCTGTGAATAGTGTCACCTCTGCTGTGTGGCCTCAGTCAAGGGAATTAACTGGTCTGGGCCTACATAACATTTGGTTTATGTAAAACCATTGGCTAGATTCAAGGAGGCGAAACGTATGTAGAGAGCCTGGCACAGGGCTTGTTCCTCCCGTCTCCTTACCTGCCAAGCTAAGCACAAGCTTGAGGAGTAACCAAGGCATTGTCACCATCTGCCGTCACTGGCACTACCGGCCTTGCATCCCTGCTGTCACCTCCTGATGTGGCCAGGACTGGGACTGACCTTGCTACAAGAGAAATGTGTCTCTCCCCTCTTTGGTCTTTGGGGAAAGAGCAGGGCCAAGGAGTGGGCTTACAGCAGCATGCCCTGTGCTGGGGCGTTGAGTCACTGTTGCTTCGGTCGGCTTCCTCTCCGTCTCCTCCTTCCTTTTCTCGTCCTGCTCTCCCCCTTGCTTTGCTGTGAGCCCACAGGGGTCCCCTTACCCTCAGTAGGACTCCCAGGCCTCAAGGAGTTGCTGTGTCCCAACTTTGGCCGAGCACGACTGTGGGGGCCTAGTTTGGGGCGGTGACGATGGCGGGAGAACATTCCTGGAGAGTGTGTGGTGCGCTGGGCCAGGCCCTCCAGCTGTAGTAGCCTGTGTCAGCCTCTCCGTAAGCCTCGAGGGGCAGGTCTCATCGTCAGCCCTACCCCCAGATGAGGAGATGAGGCTCAGAGAGGGGCGTCATTTGAGGACCCATGGCCAGGTTCCACATGACTCGGGGGTCCATAACCTTCCCGTGGAGGATGCCAGGCTTGGTGTTCCAACAGGAAGACTGGTCCCCTGCCTGTGCCACAAGCAGGGCTGAACGCTCTCCAAGGGAGAATGTTCCTCGAGGGAGCCGATGGTCAGAGTGACCTGCTGCCCTTCCTCCCCGCAGATGTGGAGCAGCCGGAGGTAGAGGCCACGAAGCAGGCACTGAGCGGCTGTGGCTTTGACTGCTGGGAAACCAGCATTGGTGCCCCCGGTGTCTCTGTCCACGCGGCCGCCTCCCTGGATGCCTCTGTCCAGCAAGGCCTGGATAGCCTCTGAGAGGAGCCCATGCAGCTGCAGCCCCACCACGAAGCCCTCTCCCAGATTATTCCAGGCGCTGGAGTTGGCTTCTGTGCTGGCCAGTGGGCGCCCAGCTCCTGACGCTGACGGGAGGCCCCCAGCCCCTCTGTGACACCCCTCCTGCTGGCCATGCCCCACATTCTGCACCATGAGCCAGGCTGCCCGGAAGCCATGGTCTGTGTTCTACAACATTCTCTTGAGCCAGGCCATCAGTGGAGTGTGTGTGGTTGTCTGAGACAAGAGGGCCTCTTTCCCGGCCTCCCGGAAGCTTCCACGGACCCACAGACTCCCTGGCCGAGCTGCTTGGATGCCACATGCAGGGGTCTGGTTCCCAGAGCAGTGGACCTTCTCCTTCCCTCCACTTCTGTACTCCTGCCTGTCTGTCCCACCTCCCCCAGGAAGCCTTCCTGGGGTGTTCCGGTGATGGTCTTTGCCTTCTGTCTTCCATCTGGCCTGAGGGTTGGCCAAAGGCAGGGTCGATGTGCAATACCTTCTGGTCTGTATCTGAAGGGGTTGCAGAAAAGATGGCAAAGGGGAAATAAAAAGATCTTGAGTAAACAGTGCTTCACTCACTTCTTTCCATGTCTAGAAAGATGGGAGAGTCTGGTAGTCTCCATTGCCCATACCTGCCCCCTTTCTCCTGTCCCTTCTTCAGCCACTTTCTTAGTGGAAAGAAGGACTTTGGGTCATTTGGTTGTCTGTGTCCATGGGATAGGGCAGGGTTTCTCCAGATGGCCCTAGTGGACAGGATGGATGCCCGAACATCAAACTCTCAGCCTGTCAGCACAGCTTCAGCCCGCTTTTCCAGAAAGGGGGATTTTAAACTTCCTAGCTCAGGAGGATGGAGAACGCAATGGCACCCCACTCCAGTACTCTTGCCTGGAAAATCCCATGGATGGAGGAGCCTGGTAGGCTGCAGTCCATGGGGTCGCTAAGAGTCATACACGACTGAGCGACTTTACTTTCCCTTTTCACTTTCATGCATTGGAGAAGGAAATGGCAACCCACTCCAGTGTTCTTGCCTGGAGAATCCCAGGGACAGGGGAGCCTGGTGGGCTGACGTCTATGGGGTCACACAGAGTTGGACACGACTTAGCAGCAGCAGCAGCAGCTCAGGAAGAACTTCCTAACTCATATATACCTACAGCTGATTCATGTTGTTGTATGGCAGAAACTAACAACATGGTAAAGCAATTATACTCCAATTAAAAAGCAGAGACATTACTTTACCAACAAAGGTCCATCTAGTCAAAGCTGTGGTTTTTCCAGTAGTCATGTATGGATGTGAGATTTGGAGTATAAAGAAAACCGAGAGCTGAAGAATTGATGCTTTTGAACTGTGGTGTTGGAGAAGACTCTTGAGAGTCCCTTGGACTGCAAGGAGATCCAACAGTCCATCCTAAAGGAGATCAGTCCTGAATATTCATTGGAAGGACTGATGCTGAAGCTGAAACTCCAATACTTTGACCACCTGATGCAAAGAACCAACTCGTGGGAAAAGACCCTGATGCTGGGAAAGATTGAAGGTGGGAGGAGAAGGGTACGACAGAGGATGAGATGGTTGGATGGCTTCACCGATATGATGGACATGAGTTTGAGTAGGCTCCGGGAGTTGGTGATGGACAGGGAAGCCTGGCATGCTGCAGTCCATGGGGTCACAAAAAGTCAGACATGACTAAGCGACTGAACTGAACTGAAAAAGTAAAAAATAAAAAAATAAACTTCCTAACTTCTCAAATCGTGAGCACACACTAATTCGCAGATTTTTGTAAGAAATGGAAACATGGGGAGGGAGGTGGGAGGTGGGAGGGGGGTTCAGGATGGGGAACACATGTACACCCGTGGCGGATTCATGTCAATGTATGGCAAAACCACTATAATATTGTAAAGTAGCCTCCAATTAAAAAAATTTATATTGAAAAAAATAAATAAACTAATGGTTAAATTAAGAAAGGAAAAAAAAAATGGAAACAAAACCTGCTGGCATTGGGTTGTGGAATATTCCTTCCTGTCTAAAATTGACTGGGTGGGGAAAAGAGACTTGAGTGCCGGTAGCCAGTGTCTGGCACCCACCGAGCCCTATTGGAACTTTATATTGCAAGTCAAAGCTCTTTATGAAATGTCAGAATCCACCCAAAACCTCTAGTAGCCAGCACATTGCCACCCGCAGCTCTGGGAGCCCCTAGTCGACAAGAAGGTGGGGGTGCTGGGGCATAGTGCAGAATTTGGTTTAAATGGCTCTGCGCGTCTGCCCTTGGCCACTAGGGGGCAGCTGGCTTCTTTCCCAGTGTCTTCAGGGGAGGGTCAGGAAGATCCCTGGGTCAGGAAGATCCCCTGGAGAAGGAAATGGCAACCCACTCCAATACACTTGCCTGGAAAATCCCATGGACAGAGAAGCCTGGTAGACTACAGTCCATGGGATCACAAAGAGTTGGACACGACTGAGGGACATCACTTTCACTTTCAGGGGAGGGTGGGTAAGAGCGGCCTTAGAGCAGCCTCTCTATCCTCCCACACATATCAGGGTTCTGTCTCTCTAGGTTCTGCCTGGGGTCACTGCCAGGAATCAGGGCACTGGGAAGAACGTCTGCCTCAGCTTAACGTGTGAAAATGACCCCGGCATCACTGACCTGTCTCCAGCCTTCAAAACAATACATAAAATGATATCAATACCGGGTCTTACTACGTGTGGGGCACTGTCCTAAGTACTGTTCATCAGTCATCTCTTTTTATCTACTCCCAATCTTGGAGAATAATTAATTGCTAGTCCCATTTTACAGATCGGGAAACTGAAGAGAGTTCGAGAAACTCGTCCAAGGCCACACAGCTAAGCAGCATCCAAAGCAGGATTCCATGTCAGACGGTCTGACTCCAACACCAGCCCCCTGCCCCTTTGTGCTTCTGCCTGAACACAGGTTTGTTGTGATTCTTGCTGTTTTCCACGCTCGGGCTCCTGATTTCCTGCGAATGCTGATGTACTTGGTCAGAGTGGACCTGGGCCTGGGTGTTTTTCACAAGCTCCCCACACAATTTGAATGAGCAGTCAGGGCTACACTATGCCTTCTCAGGGCTGATGCTGGTTGACAGCATTCCCGCACTGCGGGACGTGGGCCTGCGAGGAGGGTGTCCAGAGGCCGAGGCCCCAGAACCTATCTGCTCCTTGAGACCTTCCCTCTTCCTCCCTGGGGACCAGGTGTCTCTCTTGGAGCATGAGCCAACCCGTTACCCTTGCCCCACTGAAGCCGCCACCTGGCACGCCTTGGCCTGCAGCCTCACCCCAGCCATCACCATCACTGGCCACCATATGGGCCTGGGGGCCCCCACTCTTGGCCACCTGTCTTTGATGTCACATTTGCAGGCAATTTGCATTTGTAGCCTTGCCCTTCTCGTTTTGCCTGGTGTGGCATTCTCACTCCCAGCCGCGCCTAGAAACCACCCCCGAATGCCTCCCCCCACCCCCAGCTCTTCTGATTTAACACATCTCAAAGGGCTCAATCGTGAGTGGTCTTCACAAGTTCCCAGGTGATTTTAATGTGCAGCCAGGACTGACGTCACTGAACTAGATGTTGCCTAAAGCTGCCAAGGGCTCACCTCTACCTGGGTCCCCATTTCGCTCTGCCAGCCACTCGCCACTTGACCTCTACTCTCGGGGCTGCAGGCTCCCCATCAGAAAGATGGAAATAATAGTAACGCCCACCTTATAGAGTTTCCTGAAGATTGAATGAGAAAACGCACGTACACCCTTGGCACGGTGCCTGGCACATTGTAAGCACTCAGGAAACACTCACTATTACGATTAGTATAATTGTTGGCTGCACCACGTGGCACACAGAACTTCCCCAACCAGGGGTCAGACCTGCACCTTCCGCAGTAGAAGCCAGGAGTCCTAACCACTGGACCCCCAGGGAAGTCCAATGCACCTTATAACTGTCCTGAACTGAGAAACAAGGGTGTTTCTCAGGGTCCAGAAGTTTCAGAATGGTGCACAGAGCTAATAAGAAGCGCCCAGTCCTGTTGACTCAAACCCCCTAGGTGGAGACCCCCAGGATTGCTGTTCGGGAAACCCAAGAGAATGCCAACTGGCTTTCCAGCCTCCTGGCTTCCTCCTCAAAGATGCGGTGGCACAGCCCCGTGCCCTGTCCGCCAGCCCGAGGACAGCAATTTCTCAAGTCAGCATCCGGAGCAGCTCCCAGCCTCTGCAGCCGATTTACCCGCACAGCCTGAAGTTCACAGGAAATTTCTCCACTCTGCCAGAGGTCTCGCCTTGGGAGACGGGCAGCAGACACTGTGATCCCTGCTGACAGAGGAGCTGCTGCGGTTGCACCCTTGTTCTTCCTGTCAGTGAGAATGCCTTCTCTCTCAGACTGGCTCCTGTGGACCACTGGCAGCCACGCTGCCCGTCTGAGTGGTCTTGGCCCCGCCCCTTTGCCTCTCAAGGTCCCTCTTTTCATCCTTGTTCTCTGGCCAAAGCTTTTTCTTTTTAAAAAAAGAAAGCTAGCACACACCCCCTTCTGCAGTGCTGCCTGCCTTTCCAGCTCATTTTGGACCACTCCTGGGCTGTCTCTTAGCACCTACTCTGTGCCAAGCTCAATCATCAGCTTAGGTGAGGAAGGTGAGGCCCAGAGGAGCATAGCAACATGCTTACAATACGTTTTCATCTCCAATGCCCAGAGCATAGGCACATTTCCTCCTAATTGTCTCCTAAATGTCCAGAATCCTGTCCAGGACCATGCATCTGACTGTTACAGCCCTGAATTCTCTCTTAAGCTAGCACCGCTGTCCTGCACACACACACACACACACACACACACACACACACACACACCCCTTTTCATTACATGCCATCCTGCGGAATGTCCCATCTTCTGCACTGGTCATTGCGAGTTACACCCCTCCCCGTGGCTCTGTCAGCTCCCAAGAGGCCAAAAGCAGCCGTCCCAAGCACCTGCTCCATGCCTAGCACGGTGCCTAGCACTTGAGGTGACTTCTGCCTGTGAATCCCCTCAGGGAGGTGAGACAGAGAGGTTCTCATCCATTGATGAGTAAACTGAGGCCCAGCAGAGGGAAATGAGTTGCCTGAGGTCCCAAGGCAAGCAAGTGGCAGAGTGGAAGTTGAACTCAGGTCTGCGTGACCCCCGAGCCCTGCTCTTAGCTGCTGTGTGGACTGTTTGTCCGGGAGGTGACCCTCCCCAAGTCCCCCTCCAGTCCCTGCTCCGCTGTTGTCACACTTGCCCCAGAAACGCCGCCTCAGCCCACCCCGCCAGCCCCCTTGGCCCTCGGTGCTGCACACACACCTTGGACCCCCCACCCCCCCATCCATGCTCCTGCCAACACCAGCTCCTGGGCCACCCCCACCTCCCTCCAAGCAACAGAAAGGGATGGGGAGGCCTGAACGCATGCATTCTCCCACCCTCGTGGGCTCACCGAGCGGGAGGCTGCCTAATCACACACACAGGGGAAGAGATGGGAACTGGGCCTCTTTGGCAGGCTGCTCTGCCAAACCCCCCTGGCACAGGAGATTAACTGGGTCTGTTCTCGCACAATGTTTTAAATCTGATAGGGAAAACATCCATTTCGACGCATTTGCATAATGCATTGGCTGAGGAGGTGTCCCCCCACCCGCAGTTGCTTTCCTGGGATGAGGGCATCCTCCCTGCCCGGAGAGAATGGGGCTGCCCTCCTCCCCATGGCTGCCCAGGGCTGTCGGCGGATTCTGGTCCCTGAGCTCCTGGACGCTGTTCATCCAGCAGATATCAAATGTGCACCTACATGTGCCAAGGGGGCTTCCCAGGTGGCTCAGTGGAAAGAACCCGCCTGCCAACGCAGGAGACACGGGATTGATCCCTGGGTCGGGAAGATCCCCTGGAGAAGGAAATGGCAGCCCACTCCAGCGTTCTTACCTGGAGAATCCCATGGACAGAGGAGCCTGACAGCTACAATCCATGGGGTCGCAAAAGATTCAGACACGACTGAGCACGCACACACGTACGCACGTGTATATATATGTGCCAGGAACTGGGCGGAGCCCCGGGGAAGCTGGGTGATCAATACGGGCTGCTCCTCCTCTTGTCGGCTCGCTGGTCTGTGGCTCTGGATACTTTCACGTTCATTCTCTCCACCTGTATCCGTGAGGCATAAGAAGCCTATGAGGAAAGTAGGGTGAGCCCCACTTTACAGATGAATAAACTGAGGCCCCCAGAGGGAGTCCCTGCTCCAGGCAATGAAGTCAACAAGTGCAGAAGCTAGGCCTTGAGATGGGTCTCTAGACACCAAGGACCGTGATCTTCCTAAGATGTTCTGGCTGTGAAGAGAAAACCAAAAGGCAGCTTACTGTGTGAACTGAGGCAGTTTCTTGCCTTCTCTGGGCCTGAGTTTTTCCATCCGTGGAAATCACAGGGCTCATTCACTCTGCCAGGAGCTTGCCCTCATGCCCTGGTTTCATCTTCCCAGTGATTACCGTTTTGTGGTCTCTGAGCTCGGACAGGTCTGGCCTTGTTCTGTGGCTGGATCACCTCCAGCTGTGGGGCTTGCAGTGGTCACGTCACCTGTCTGGGCATCCGATTCCTCGTCTGTAAAGTGGGGATGCTAGGTCACAGTGTACATCAAACACTTGGCCTGGAGCCTAGTACCTGGAGTGAGCATCCAAGATGCATCAGCTCTTGTTGTTATTAGAGGTGGGGAAACTAAGGCTCAGAGAGGTGACGGGACAGCTCCGAGGTGGCCGAGCTGGGACTGGGACCCGGAAGCATCTGACTCCAAAGCCTGGGGTTTCTTCCACTTTCCTTGCCTGGCGTGGCTGGGTTTTGCCAATGGGACGTCCTGCTCCAGGAGAGAGAAGACGGGATGCTGGTACATCCTCTGACGCCCTTAGGGGGCTTGGAGCAGAGCCTGCTCCCAGGAGGGGTGATGGGACAGCACACACATGCAGGCGTCTTTACTGCTTTGCTGGGGAGCAGGGACAGGGAAGGATGGGGGGCATCCCCCCATCTCTCCACCTGCCTCATGTGGTTGAGGAGAGTGCTACCCACGACCTGGGAGATTTATGAAATGCTGTGTGACTTAACCCTGTGGCTTTCCCTCTCTGGGCTTTGGTTGAGTATTTCTAAGGATATTATTTTCAGTCTCATGAAAAGTGCCCCGGGGTCTTCCATGGGCCCCTCAGCCCCACTCTGAGGGACCCTACCCACCCAGGGGTCTCAAGTTCACAGCCTCCAGGGGCCAGCCAGGCGACACCAACCAGCCAGGCCCCGGGGAGGGGGCAGCACCCCCACCCCAAAGCTCCAGACAGTTGTTGCCCTGCGGGGTGGTCGGTCCACAGTCACCCAACCTTTCTATTTAGTTTTTAAAGAGAATTCAGAAATCTGGAAATTTTGGAGGGTATAATAATAAAATAATAAAGACTGTAAATCAATTTTTAAAACCCCCAAGGGTCAAATCCTACTCTTCTGCAGCTGGAAAACTGCCCGGGGTTGAGACCTCTTTCAGAGCCCGTCCCCCCAGCTCGGCTGAGCTCCGGAGAGTGAGCTGGGGAGCAGGGGGCCCACCTGTGGGCGGGCACCCCGCCCCCGCGGAATCTGATTACCCCGGGCGCCCCCTCGAATGGCAGTCGGGCGGGTGGAGGGGCGGGCGGGGGCGCCAGAGGTTGGGCTGAGAGCGCTTCCCCATCAGGCACAGATGGTATTTTTTTTTTTTTTATCAGTGTCAGCATTGGCTTCTTTCTGCTCTGATGAATAGATTCTAAAGAGGCAGTGACATTATTCGAGATAACAGAGGGAACAGAAAAAGGGTCAGCGATGGAGAGAAAATGGCAGAGCCAGCAGATAAAGGGGAGGCCGGAGGGGGCGGGGTACCGCGGCTGGGGCGCGGCCCCCCGCCCTCGCCACCGCGATGCCCTCCAAGCCCGGCTCCCTACGGCGGGGGCTGCGGTGCCGCCCGGCCCGGGCAGGGGAGGCCCCCGGCAGCTGCGCGCGCCGCCCCCTCCCAGCATCGCGGCCGCCCATTCCGCCTTTTCAATTCGATTCAATTAGGCCTCCCCGCTCGGAAGCTTGTCTCCTCTGATATCCAGTTTAACTGACAGGGGATTAGAGCTGTTTGTAATACACACACACACTCTCCGCGGCTAAACCACAGGCAGGGCCCAGGGACCCGGGTTATTTATGGAGCCTGCAGCACTGTTCTTCATGACCTGCTGCCTTTGCGGGGGACGGGGTGGAGGGGGGGTGCCGGTGGACGGGGGCGGTGGGGATGGGGGGATAGGGGCCTGCTACCCTGCCACACTCCCCATGCCCCTCTCACGCCCTCTCCGGGCCTGCACAGGGGAGCAAAAGAGCCCAGGGGGAACTAAGTTTAAATCCCAGCTCTGCCCCGTGCAAGCCTCAGTTTAGTCATCTGGCAAATGGGAGACAAGCGACTCCATCGTCTTCATGAAGGTGGGGAGGAGGGATGACCTGCGGGGACAGGTGTGGGCCATTTAACCCAGTACCTGTGCGTTCCCTTGGCATGCATGCATGCATGCTCAGTCATGCTCAGTCACGTCTGACTCAGTGACCCCGTGGGCTAGCCCACTAGGCTCCACTGCTCATGGGATTATCCCGGCAAAGATATGGAGTGGGTTGCTATTTCCTACTCCAGGGGATCTTCCCAACCCAGGGATCGAACCCATGTCTCCTTTACCTCCTGCAATTGCAGGCGGATTCTTTACCATTGTGAGCCACCTGGGAAGCTCACCTCCCTTGGCATATCACTCAACAAATACGACTATTTTTTTTTTTTTTTGCTACAGGATCTTAGTTTCTCAACCAGGGATCCAGCCTGTGCCCCCTGTGGTAGAGGCGCAGAGTCTTAACCACTGGACTGCCAGAGAAGTCCCAACAAATATGATGGAGGGACGGACAGCTCTGTGCCAGGTGCTGGTCTGTATCACTGAGGACGTAAGGCCCTGGGCCTGCCTTCAGGAAGCTTACATTCCAGAGCAAGACTTGGAAGTAAACGAGGATTCCCTCCCAGTGTGACATGGGAGGACCAGACGGGTGAGAAGGAGAATGGGGATGATGACGGTGATGGAGCGAGTCCCACTGCAGTGCCTCTGCCTCTGCTGTGCCCTCTGCCTGGAACGACCCCACCCCACCCCATGTCTCCCTTTGTTTTCTCTCCAAACTGCTATCACCTGCCGTGACATCACCCGAGTCGATTGCCATCTCCCCAGGCAATTGCCAGCTCTCCAAGCGCAGTCACCTTAGCTGTCTTCTCAGCTGCCACCTCCTCCCCAAGTTAGCACGGTACCCGATAGGAGCGAAGGGTGAATGAATGGGGACTTCCCTGGTGGTCCGGTGGCTAAGACTTCACACTCCCTAGCAGGGGGCCCAGGTTCCATCCCTGGTCAGGGAGCTAGATCCCACATCCTGCAACTGAAAATCCCGCGTGTTACAAGGAAGATCAGAGAGCTGTGTGCCACAGCTAAGCTCCAGCACAGTCAGAAAAAAGTGTCAGCAGGGCCACGCTCCCTCTGAGACTCTAGGTAGAGACTCCTTGCCTCTTCCAGCTTCTGGTGGTGGCCAGCAGTCCTTGGCATTCCTGGGCATGATCACAGCCACCTGCCTCGGATCTCTGCCTCTGTCGTTCCCTTGGCCGTCTCCTCTCTGTGTGTCTCTGTCTTCTCAGACATTTCCAGGGACTTCCCTGGTGGTGCGCTGGTTAAGACTCTGCTTTCCAGTGCAGGGAGCATGGGCTCAGTCCCTGGCTGGGGAACTGAGACCCCCACATGCCGTGCAGTGTGGCCACAAAACCCCAAAAATCACTCTGCAAAGCGTACAACATTTCCTCTTCTCATAAACATACCAGTCACACTGGATTCGGGCCCACTCTCATGACCTCCTCTTACTTGATGACACCTGCAAAAACCCCATTTGCAAATAAGGTCTCATCTTCAGAGGTACTTCATCTGTCTGGTGGTGAGGGGGATGCATGAACTCATGATATGCTTCAGGCCAGCAGTCTTCCCGGTTTCTTTCTGCGTCTGTGGTCCCTGGCACAGAGCCTGGTGTTACGTCGTAGCTTGCAGGAGAGTCGTGGGGTGAACACAAGAGCGGACAGAGTCCGGACATCCAGCTTCTCCTCCGTGGTTGACCCCGGCTCCTCTGGCAACCGCAGCCACCCCAGGCCGAACAGCCCCCCGGGCCGGGCAGATTTCCGGGGCGATCTCTCCCGGGAAGCGCTGTCGATGTCAGCAGATGCCTATCAACGTTCCCTCCCCAACAGTCTCAGCTGTCAGAGGAAGTGAAACAGTTGTCGCTTAGCTTTGCGTTTGAGATTTTATTGACAGTTTCATTGTCATCCAAAAAAAAAAAAGAAAAACCTCCTTTTCTCTGGTTGCATTTTCATCAGCAGAGCCTGGGGGCAGAAGGGGAGTCAGGGCTGGTTCCCCAAAACTGGTTTTGGCAGGCGGTGGGCGCTGGTTCCGCTGGGCTGGGGACAGCAGTGGCAGATTTCTGTTGTGTGATCTGCCTTGCCTGGGCTTCAGGCCTGCATGGCATCCCTCATCTAGGCGGCAAGAGGGAAGGAGAGGGAGGCACCCTGAGGGCCCCTGGAAATAGCCACAGTGGCCAAATGGGTAGCCCAGACCCCACGGCAGGTCCTCGCGCCCTCCTCCAGTCCTACCCGATGGGCATTTGGTGGCCTCAGTGGTGGGTGAGAGCCCAGGCTATACAATCAAGCCCACTGGGATGTGGTTCTCAGCCCAGCCTTGCACTTCAGGGCAAGTCTTTCACCCTGCAAAGGCTCAACAGCCCCGTCTGTCCAATGGGGTAGTAACATGCAGCCTCAACGTCCGAGGCGTCATCTGAGCCAAGCGCCCCTTATCCCAGTCAGTTCTCACAAGAACCCTGAGAGCTGGTGCCGTCAGGAGCCTCACCGTCATGATGTGGGCCTGAGACTCAGAGGGGGGAAGCCTGGCCGTGCCTCCACGGCTGGGACGTGTTGGAGGCTGCGTCTGAACCCAGGCTGAGGTGCCAAGCCTGACTGTGGACCTCCTCTTCGGGTCAGTGGGAGGGTGCAGGCGTCAAAAGTGTTGTGATGCCTGCACGCTGGGCAAGCTGGCTGCTATTACCATGGTTGTTGTTTGCATAGGGTGGGATGGGCCCATCAGCAGCCACTCTGCCCCCAGGACTCTCTTGACGTCGCTGGGAGGCATTGGCCACATGGCGAGGTGAGCTCAGGCCACAGAGTGAACTCAGAGGCTGAGGGTCCGATCAAGGGGTCCTGTTCTCCTCCATGCCATGGCTCCTCTGTGCTCCCCTTTCCTGGCCCCCAGCAGGGCTCCAGGCAGGGCTGTCAGTTACCTGGTGGGCAAGGGCAAGGTCAGCTGGCCACAGCATCAGCCTGAGACCTTGAAAGGCTGCTTCCCCAAGTCCATGCCTCACAGATGGGGAACAAGGGCTGGACAGCCACCCCTGCTCAGGACCACCCAGTGAGGCAGGTGGATGCTCTAGGTAAAACACGGAGTCCATGAGCTTCTGGTGTGGCCACCTGCTGGCCAGCAAAAGTTGCCGAATGTCACTGAGTCTACATTTCATCCTCTGTAGGATGAGATAATAAAAGGTCTCCCTCGTGAGGTCCAGGGGCTAAATAATGCTCACGGAGTACGCTTAACACAGGGTCTGGCACACAGTGAAAAGAAGACAGGATTTTATAACCTAAAGGCTTCATTTTTTTAATATTTATTTTAATTTACTTATCTGACTGCTTTGGGTCTTAGTTGTGGCATGAGGGATCTTAGTCTCCTCACCAGGGATTGGACCCAGGCCCCCTGCATTGGGAGCATGGAGTCTTAGCCACTGGTGCTGCTAAGTCGCTTTAGTCGTGTCCAACTCTTTGTGACCCCATGGACTGTAGCCTGCCAGGCTCCTCTGTCCCTGGGATTCTCCAGGCAAGAATACTGAATTGGGTTGCCGTGCCCTTCTCCAGGGGATCTTCCCCACCCAGAGATTGAACTCGCGTCTCTTAGGACTCTTGCATTGGCAAGCAGGTTCTTTACCACTCGTCCACCTGGGAAGCCCCTTAGCCACTGGACCACTAGGGAAATCTTGCACCTAAAAGCATCGTAAAGGATCTCAGGCTGTCAGCCCCTCCACGAAGAAGAATCAGAAGCCCAGAAAGGAAGGGGTTTCCTCGTATAGCTGGTCTCCAGAGCAGGGCTTGCACCTTGGGCACTGGACTCCCAGTTCAGTGCTCCGCCACCACCCCACTCAGCGCTCGGGCCCCCGCCCATCCTTCTCCCTGCGTCTCCGTCTCCCGTGGCTTTGAG
Source organism: Bubalus kerabau (assembly GCF_029407905.1). Classification (NCBI taxonomy): domain Eukaryota; kingdom Metazoa; phylum Chordata; class Mammalia; order Artiodactyla; family Bovidae; genus Bubalus; species Bubalus kerabau. The sequence continues at coordinate 67,709,263 of NC_073639.1, read as the reverse complement.
AGCCCGAGCCGCAGGCCCCGCAGCGAGGCACGCCATTCTCCCTCTCCCTGGCACACGGAAGGTTTTGAAAGTTAAAGTATTACCGTCGGCTTTGTTGTTGCCTAACTACGACAGACAAATTGAAAACCAGTTGTCAAAATGTCAGCGCACAACAAATCAACATGCAGAACGAGTGGCGGCCCTCTGCGGTGTATAATTAAACAAAAAATCCCTTTTAGAAATTTCAGCGAGCGTTGGTTCCACTTTATATTTGTCTGTGTGATTAATAAAGGCAGCTAATTTTCAGACTTTAAAAACAGCTAGAAAATAGCTCCTAATTACATATTAGGTTCCTAGCGGCCCCCGCTGTGCTGCGCCGGCATTGGTGGGCCGAAGAATTTGGCAGAGCCTTAATTGCATTCTGAGCATCATCTAATTTTAGTTAAATGTAATGTAATCAGCAGCAGATGTCTGAAATAAAATATGAATTATGAATATGATGAAATTTCATTCTTGAATAAAAAAGTAATTTGCTATTTAGTTCATTAAAGTCTTAGAGGTTTATTAGGAGCAGGTATATACAGCCCGGCGAGGTGATGTATTAAACGATATCTGGGAGAAAGAGACCCCAAAGAGATGGGAAGTTTTATTCTGAAGTGTCCAGTTATGATTAATTACTGTGGGGCCTGGGGAAGGCCCCTGGGTTGTGGAGGGCTCCGATGGATCTCTCAGGCTCCTTGAGGTGGGCTAGAGTTTTAGGGCAAGGAACTTGGAGTGGGGAACCATGGGTGCCTCTAAGGCCTGTGCCACCCCTGGGATCCCACCCCATCTCCCTAGCACCCATGGCCGGTGTCCCCGGCTTCTGAGATGAGCACGTGGAGGGCTTGCTCCCAGTGACACTGCTCTATGGCGGGAACCTTGCTGGGTTTGGTGACGCCGTGTGGGGCAGTGAGGGGTGTCCCAGGCCGGATTCAGTCTCGGCCTCTCACTGTCAGTGTGATGTTACTTCAAGACCTCAGTTTCCTGTTCTAGAAAATGGGCACAATAATAGCACCTCTCAGACGCTCAGAACATGGCAAAGCTCCTGCTTTGCATTGGCTGTTGTTGTTGGAGTTATTATTGTTCAGAGAGGTCACAATCCATCAGTATAAAAATGCCTTCTTTGGCTTCATCTTTGAGAGCAGCCTGTGATGCAAATCGTACTCTTTTGCTTTTCAGCTGAGGCTCAGAGAGGTTAAGCAACTCGCCGGAAGTTGCACAGCTAGGAATCGCCAGAGTCAGGATTTGAATCTGGGACCATCACTGCTTGCAGAGTTTCCTGTGGCATCCCAGAGCGGTGTAAGTGCTAGCAGAGCTGACCTGGAGGGAGGCGGGGCTGAGGATTCGGATGGGGTCTGGGCAGGAGGGAGCAGGATTCATTTGCCCCAAATCTGAGGCAGAGAGAAGCAGGCAAGGGCCGGGAGGCTGGGCAGAGGGTCCAGGAGGGCATCCTGGCCTCTGCCCAGAGGCCACTCTGGGCAGGTGGGGAAAGAGTCTGCCTCTCCACCCCCACTTCACACCGACCAATAATTTCCTGCAATTATCTGGAAAAGATTAATTAGCAAAGTGCACTGCGTTGACTCGAGGCTGCCCTGGCAATCGATACACTTGGGGCTGACTCCTGGGCGCCTGGAGGAAGAACCAGAACTTGAAAGCAGGGAGGAAGGCCAGGTCTGAGCCTCGCTTTCCAGCCCCGGGAGGGGTGGGGCTTGCTGCTCAACTTCCTGGGTGGGGGCCGAGCTCTGTGTGACTTCCTGGTGGCTTTGAGCAAGTCCCTTTACCTCTCTGAACCTCAGTTTCTCCACCTGTAAAATGGGGATCTGGGCTGCCCCCAGTCAGGGACCTTCCTTCTTCTGTAAGCTTTGGGAGGTGTCGGGGAAAAGGGGTGTAGAGGCTAGTGAGGCAGCAGCTGTGGAGGGACCCCTCTTCTCACGGCCTCAGCTTCCCCCTGCTGACGTGGAGGCCTGCTGGGGGCCAAGGAAACAGAAAACGTTCCCCGAAACGGCCTTTTAAGAACAAAGTTGAACATCTGGTATTTCCGAGAAATCATCAGCGTAGGGCTCCAAGAGGCCTCTGCTGCCCCAGGTTCTGGTCACATGAAGAGGTGAGTATGTGCAGCCCTGGGGAGAAGGTGACAGGTCGGTTGAAGGATGGCTCAGGTCCCTACTCCCCCGCCTCCCTGCCAGGTGCCCCAGCCAGTCTCCTGACCCCTTTAAGCCCCAGCGCTCCCCTCTGAAAATCACACACCCCACTGAGCCCATTGGGAGTTTCCAATGGGCCAGGGGATGCCCAAGGCCCAGCCCAGTGTCAGCACAGAGCAGCCGTGGGCAGGATTCCCACCCGCATCCTGCAGCATCCCACAGCATCTGGCGGTGGGACCCGCCGTCTCACTTGGGTGTACCAATGAGGAGAGTTCAGTGCATGGATTTATGTATGTAGAGGTGCAAGCCAGCCAGGGAATGAGGCCCCAGGCTCAAAGGGACACAGAATGCTGCCCCGAGGCAGGCAGAGTGAGGCAGATGTACCCTGAATTCGCCCTCTCCCCCGACCCCCAGCTTCTGATCCTTCCTGGAAGCCAGGGGGTGGGGAAGCCCATGGAGCTTCCCAGGGCACAGAGCTGGGCCAGGAAAGCAGAGAATGGACAGGTGGTAAAAGGAAAGAAGCCACCACACCACAGCCCCTCTTCCCAGGGCTTTGGATAAGTATTGTGGGGAGGGGAGGTTTTGGATGCGAGTTGGGACAAGGGGGTCCACAAGCAGGCATGGTGTTCACCCCATGTTTCCAACAATGAGTTCCACGCGACCTCTGCCAAGGGTTCTCCCCTCTCCCCGTTCACCCTCATCTTGCCCATCAGCCTCACTTCGCACCAGTGCTCCCAAATCAGTGCTCCCTGGGGAGTCAGAGAGGATGGCTGGACAGCCCTGGGTCCTCCAGTTCCCCATGGGCTTGTGCCCCGGGCGTAGGGCCTCCATCTCCCTGAAATTAACTGAGGCCGCATCAGCCAGAGCACCTCGCACAGCGCCTGACACACAGCAGGTGGTCCCCACAGCATCCCCTTCCTTCGCTCAGCACCCTCTTCCTAATCAGCCGCCGTGGCCTCACCCACTCATCGAGAGCAGCTGGACTCCTGCCATGAGCTGGGCCTATGCCAGACTCGGCCCAGACTGCAGCGAAGCGAGAGCCATTTGTCCCGTGGTGAACACTTGCCCTCCGAGCTGGACTCTGGGGACACAGTAGGGACAGGGCAGCACTGGACTCTGCTCCCGTGAGGTCCATGGCGTCCTGAGGAAGCAGACTCAAAGCCAGAGTTTCTAAAGTCTGAGCTGCTGTGGCAGGGGGTCCCCAGAGGGCTGGAGGGTGGAGCCCTGGAGGTCAGGTGGTGACATGCTTCTAGGAGACCCCCCACCCGCCACCCGGGTCCTCAGCCTGGGGCCCGGGGGTCGCTCATATGCAGAGCCCCAGTCGGTGGGTCCAAACAGCCCTATATCCTGTGCCTGGAGGGGCCCTGGAAGGCTGGATGGCTCTGGTGTCTCCCCTGCACCTCACCTCCCGCCAGGCCCCAGCCGAGGCCGCCGGCCTGCCTGCCGCCCCCTGGCCACTCCCAGGCCCAGGTCAGCCGCCTGTCCCTGCTCTATTCATCAAGGGCATGACAGCTAAAATTCATTTGAAGATGAAGAAAGTGCCCGCTAATCCGTTCTGCAAGACATTGATAGACTAGCAGCTCAGGGAGAATTGCACAGCAGTAATGAAATTAGGCTAAAACTGCTGGCGGATTGCAGATAATTGCCCTTGTCTGTCACTAGGAATAACATCTCCCAAATCCAACACAAGGATTGTTCAACTTGCAGGAATTTCTTTCTTTTTTTTTTTTAAATAAGAGAGGCAGGAGAGGCAAAGCCAATCAGAGCTTGGAATCTTTGGGCAGTGGCCTGGGGCGAGGGAGCGGGCATCCTTGTGGTGACTGTCTCCTCTGCCCCTAGAGGCCCCCCGGGAGCCCCAACTCCAGCCAGAGAGATGAAGGGGCTGAGCCACCGCCCCGGAACATTCCTCCTGGAACAGCTCTTTGAGGGTCCCCTCCCCCCCGAACCTTGGTTTCTCCTCGATGCCCACCAGCATGGTCCGGCTGGCAAGGCCCTGGGTAGAGATCAGGGAGAGGGAAATCCTAGGGGACTGTGGCCACAGCACCGATGGCTCCAGGCTCTGGGGGGAGCAGGATCCTGTTGGAAGAGGCCATAGGACTTGTCTGGAAGTCGCTTTGCGTTGTTGTTTAGTTGCTAAATTGTGTCCCACTCTGTGACCCCATTGACTGCAGCATACCAAGAGCCCCTGTCCTTCACTATCTCCTGGAGTTTGCTCACATTCATGTCCATTGAGTCAGTGATGCCATCCAACCATCTCATCTTCTGCTGCTCCCTTCTCCTTTTGCCTTCGATCTTTCCTGACATCACGATCTTTTCCAGTGAGTCGACTCTTTGCATCAGGTGGCCAAAGTATCATAGCTTCAGCTTTAGCATCAGTCCTTCCAATGAATATTCAGGGTTGATATCCTTTTGGATTGACTGGTTTGATCTCCCTGCAGTTCAAGGGACTCTCAAGAGTCTTCTCCAGCACCACAGTTCGAAGGCATCAATTCTTTAGCGCTCAGTCTTTTTTATGGTCCAGCTCTCACTTCCGTACATGACTATTGGAAAAACCACAGGTTTGACTACATGGCCTTTGCCTCTGCTTTTAAATACGCTGCTTGGTTTGTCATAGCTTTTGTGTTATGTTTAGATAAATCAATCCTTTGTATAAGTGCATGGACCATGGGAGATGGGGACAGCCAATATCTCTGGAAGCCATTCTCTGGTGCCATCTTGAGGGTCTAGATTCCTGGAAAGGAAAGTTCTGAGAAGTGACAGTTTATGGATTCACAGCTTTCCTCAGGCTGTTGGCGAGACCAGCACACAGCTGGCATTCAATTCACACTGATGTCATAGAGCATTCAATGTCAGCCACCACCCTTGTGAATGTCAGAGTACTGTCTTTTACCGTGTTAGCATTGTAGACTGTTTGATGTCGATCTCACTGGGTGATGTCACAGAACATTTGAATGTCATTGCCACGCTATGTTCAAATGTCAGTGCCCAGAAAGCTTGATTCACTTCTCATGGGAAGTTGGGGTGTCAAACAACATCATGGAGTGTTAGCACTGAAGTATCATGGACTCAGAGAATTTGGGAGCTGTAGGACTCTTAGAGATTGATCCATACTCTTCATTTGACAGATGAGGACACTGTGGCCCAGAGAGGTTAAGTGATTCGCCAAAGGTCACATAGCGAGAAGGACCCCAAATGTAAGTTTCATCAAGGTCTCAGTTGTCTCTGTCTCAGCCATCAGAGAACTTGTAACCCCTTCATCTCTTCCAAGCCCTACCCATCCCACTCTCCCCCAGGGTGCTGGGGGGCTCTGCTCCCTGGTGCTCAGCTCTTGGGGTTACACCCGTGTTCTGGGATTCATAGCAGAGCTTCCCGGGGTCCTCTGGCTGCTGTTAACTGGTATCGCTGATTAGCCCCAGCCACTGGCCAAGTCACACTTGCCATCTCATTTCTTTGGATCAACTTCTTTCTGTTGAGAGCTTATTGTGTCCAGTGCAGATGCTGAGAGTGAGGTGAGGCTGAAAGGGAGATGCTGAGAGGACTGAAGGTTCAGAGGAGGGAGACATGATCCCCACTGAGGGCTTGTTTCAGGAAGAACTTGACTTTGAACAAAGTCTCGAAAGACCCAAAAGTTTTCCTTTAGCAGCTTCATTTAGACTTGGGATTAAGGGGGGACACTTTCCCCCCTGAATGCAGACGTGGCCCCTGATGATGAAGGCAGGGATGGTGGTACCTGATTGATGAATAGCTGCTCGTTAGGGACCATTTGCCCACCCTACTTCATCTGCATTTTCCAACAGCCCTGGTGGCCCTGGGATAATCACCCTAGATCAGTGGTTCTCAAAATGTGCTCCACAGACCTCCTGGGCCACCTTTCAGGGAGCCTGGGTGATCAAGACCGTTTTCACAATAATCCTAGGTCCTTCCTTGCCCCTTTTCACCGTGTTGATGGTGTAGACGTGCTGGGCAGATAAAACCCACTGGCTTCATAGCACGAAGAAGCACGGCAGTGACACCAGTGTGGAACAGCGACGGGTGCGTTCTTTATCCTGAACACTCCCTTTGCTAAAAATACAAAAGCCAGTTTCACTTACGAATATTCTTCATGAAAAATAAAAATTATTAATTTTTAAAAATCTCAACTTTTGAGTACACATCATTTGAATACTCCATGTGACAAAATAGGAAACACACCAGGAAGGGCCTGGAAAAATGCCATGTGACTGTCCGAGTCGTGAGCTGCACTAGCCACGTGTTTCATGGAACATCATTTTCACTCTAAATAATGACTCACGGACCAAACTATAGCCTTGCAGGCTCGACGATTTGGCAGACATTTTCTCGAAAATGTACAAAGTTGCCTGTCAGCTGACAGTACTTGTTGCCAATGATGAAATTTGACTTTCAAGCAAAAAATCTGAATTTTGGAGAACTTGTACCTGCCACTCTGGGTTTGACAGCTTCCTAAGGAAAAGACTTCTCGAAGAGCTGGGTGGTGATAGTGAATGTGACTTTTTTTTGGATATTGTATAATGAAATATGTCAACATTTGGAAGAGCTACATAATTTAGTAAACCAGTACATTCCTGATGACCAATGCAGAATGTTACAAAGCGAGTAAAAAGATCCATTCAAAGTGCAGAATAGACCAATGGGGTTTTTTTTTTCATATTCAGAATTTGTGTTATTTATTTTTAATATAAATTTATTTATTTTAATTGGAGGCTAATTACTTTACAATATTGCAGTGGTTTTGCCATACATTGACATGAATCTGCCACGGGTGTACATGTGTTCCCCATCCTGAACCCCCCTCCCACCTCCCTCCCCATCCCATCCCTCTGGGTCATCCAAGTGCACCAGTCCTGAGCACCCTGAATGGAACTGGAGAATTAATGCCTGTCGTTTCAGGTGTCATGTTACGGCTAACCTTTAGCGAACGGTCACAGAAGGGCTTTTGGTTTAATATCAAAGAAGAATATCCATAATCATCTGAGATGGCTGTTAGAATACTCGTTTTTCTAGCACACACCTGTGACAGGTCAGATGTTCTTCCTCTGCCTCAACCGAAGCCAAACATCGTGACATTGAAACGCAGAGGCCCATGCGGGAACCCAGCTGTTTCGGTTGGCCAGATGTTAAAGGGATCTGCAACACTGTGAAACAATGAATGAACCATTCCATTTTACAGATGCAGAAACTGAGGCTCAGAAGGCAACGGAGCCAAGCCTTGGACCAAATCTCTGTCCCTGTCTGGGCCTCTGTCGCCCCATCTGGTCAACGACCTCCAAAAATCCTCTAAGAATCCAAGGCCAAGAGTCCTCCCAGGGCTCCTGCCCCAGCCTCAGGGAGGTAAGGCAGAGCAATGCGAAGTCATACCCTCCCCACCCTGCTCCCATCCCTCCTCCAGCCCACCAGTCACCCTGCTGCCCAAGGTGGGCGGGGGCCCAGGCCCAGGTAGCTGGCAACTGGCTCCACGTCCCTCGAGTTGGTGAGGAGGTGACCAGGGCCATTTGCGGTAATGAATTGCGGGCGGGTGGCGGCTGGGTGAAGGAGTGCGCCGGCCATGGCCCGTAATGCCTCACGAGCCAGCTCTGGCACGGGTAATTTACTGCTGCCGACAATAACATATTTCACTTCCCGTCGCCCCGATGAAGATTAGTTGTGTTTGAAAGTGGCTGAGTACACAGTCAATTCCGCTTAAACGTTTACAGTCAACTGAGCACAGATAATGCCCCCTCCAACATGTGTCTGAGCCTCCTGTGGCTTGGGGAGGGGCCCGGAGCGGGGGTGCCGGGGGTCCCCGCCCCTGGAAGGGGCCGCAGCTGCACAGAGGGAGGGATTTGGGAGCTGGGGGCTGGGCGGAGGTCTACAGCTTCCTCTGGGCCCCACTTTTCAGATAGTCTTTTAAAATCGTCCGTTCAACAGACGTTCAACTGGGACTGGTCAAGGACATCTATATAGATGGGTACAGGAAGGATGCAAAGCCGTGATTGCCTTTCATCCTGACAGCATCCCTGGGAGGCAGGTCTTATCTCCAGTCTCCAAAAGAATGGAAACTAAGACTCAGAGAGGCTCGTTCGTTTTCCAGATGTCACACAGTGGACACCACCTGGGACCCTGATTTAAACCCAAGCCTGATGGAATGTCTAAGTCTTGAGCTGTTCCTGGTGACCTGGATTCTACCAGCTTGAGTCCTGGGCTGGTGGGATCGTCTGCTCAGGTCTGCTGGGTGACTGTACACTTGCATCCTCTGTGCACCCGTGTTTGGGTCGACGAGCAAGCTCCCGGGCTCCAGTTTATAATCCCTTGGTCATATGGCAGGTCCCATGGCAGGGCTGGAGTGTCGTGAGCCTGATGGGATGGGGGGCTACAGAGCCCCAGACCCAGAATCTCAATTGTTGGGGAGGGGAAGGCTCCTTGCAACAAGAAGGCTTCCTGCCGTCTTTGTGAGCAGAGTAGTTTGAGGGTTGGGTGCAGCTCCCACCAGGCCTACCTGTGACAGTCGCGGGGTCTGGATCGGGTACATACGGATGCCCAGCGCCAGTGCCTTCAGGCTTCTCTTCCCATCATGGGCCATGTCTGGAACTGGAGGGGCCTCATTCCCTCACTGGGGGATACCAGCCCGCCCAGGTCCATGTGGCCTGCTCAAACAGCCTCCCCTTGACCACCCCCGGGCCTAGGGGTGCTCATATCGGTGTTGGGAGGATGGTCCTCAGATGGACCTCAGGAGAGGCCCTCCAGGCTTGGAAGCGGGCTCAGGGCTCTTAGAGGGGGGATTTCACGATGCCTCCTTCCTGAGTGTGGTCTGCAGAGCACAGTCTCCGGTGGGCTTGTCTCCTGGGCCTGTAGAGATTTCACCCGGTGAGAAAGGGCATGGTCAGCCCTGTAAGATACAGGTGTCCCCACCCAAGGTGGTGCGGCCACCCAGCCAGCCTTGATCACAGAGGGGTGGGGGTGTGAGTATGGGTGGCCAGGCTCCTCCCCTCTGTACTGCTTCCCACCCCAGGCCAGGGGATCCCCGAGGGGCATCCATGCACAGGCATCCTGCAGACACTGCACCCACTCGAGTCCCTGTGTGACAGATGGGGTGTGTCCCCTGCCGAGTGTGATTCTGTGTCTGGTAGGAGACGCCCGGGGGTGCTGTGGGCACTGCTTTGACTGTGGTGACGCTGGCTCCGTTGCACTGTCTCTCCGTGTCTCAGGACATGGCCACGTGACCTCAGTTGTTTGTGTGGCACCATCTCTCCGTGGCTCATGACACTGTCAGGTGACCTCGTTGTGTCTGGGTGCTGCCATCTCTATGAGGAACTGTAACTGGCTAATTCCCAGGCTTGAAAGCCCGTGCTGGGCTCTGGGTGCTGGCAGAGCCTGGTGGTTGCTGGACCCAGAGGTGCAGCCCCGGCCACCCCACCCCCCCTACCCAGCCATGCGTGGACTCTGAGGCCTGGGCCCCCGAGTGGGGGAAGTGGTCACAGAGGCTGTGGTCCTTGGCCACACGGAGCAGAGTGCCTGCTACTGGGCAGGGCTGACCCCACGGCATCTTGTCATCCCTCCATACCAGGGGGCACCTCTCACCAGCAACTGTGTCCTCAGCAGCAACGGCAGCAGAGCCCTCCATGCCAGCCCCTCTGTGGCGCCCCCACAGGATACTCCCCCCATCCACTTCTCCGGCTCCCATGAGCCAAGCCCGTTCGACACTAGGGATTCAGTCAATTGCCTGCCCTCACCAAGCACAATGAATAAATGTGCCCAGGCCAGGAGCGCCCCCATTCGACCACCCTCAGACGCTGAGCCCCTGCCTACCTTCTGCCCCCACGGTGCCCACAGCACAGATGAAGCCTCCTAAGGAACTCAGGACAGGATCCATGAGCCTGCCCATTGTCCGCTTGCTATGTGTCCCTAGATAGATTGCTTAACTTCTCTGGTCTGAGCATGAGATGACCTAAGAAAGGTCTCGACGGTTTGGAAGGGCAGCAGAAACGGTAGCCTGCCCTGCGTGGCAGAGAGCTCTGCGGTGTTCAGAGGGCTGCTGCCGCCACCTCCATGCTGATGGAGATGTCAGTTTCTGTCTCAGTGCAAGCCCGGGGCCAAGCTCCTAGTGTACTGGGTCTCCTCGAGGGCAGGCCCTCTTTTATTTTTCACTTTGCAGATGTAGAAACAGATTCAGAGAGAGCAAGTAACTTGCTCACAGCCACAGCAAAGACCAAATCTGAGTTAGACCAAATCTGTACTCAGAAAAACCTCTGTGAAGCCTACCGTTGTCTCCAAAATGGATGGATCATGGCAGCAATGATTATCCCTTTTAAAAATTTTATCTTTTATTTTATTTTTTAGTATTTATTTTGTTATTTATTCATTTTCTTCATTTGGCTGCACCGGGTCTTATTTGCGGCACGCAGGATCTTTGATCATCCTTGCGGCATGCGAGATCTTTAGTTGCAACACCTGAACTCTTAGTTGTGGTATGTGGGATCTGGTTTCTGGTTCAGTTCAGTTCAGTTGCTCAGTTGTGTCTGACTCTTTGCGACCCCATGGACTGCAGCACACCAGGCTTCCTTGTCCATCCCAACTCCCGGAGTTTGCTCAAACTCATGACCATTGAGTCGGTGATGGCATCCAACCATCTCATCCTCTATCATCCCCTTCTCCTCTTGCCTTCAATCTTTCCCAACATCAGGGTCTTTTCTGATAAGTCAGTTCTTTGCATCAGGTGGCCAAAGTATTGGACTTTCAGCTTTAGCATCAGTCCTTCCAATGAATATTCAGGACTGATTTCCTTTAGGATGGACTGGTTGAATCTCCTTGCAGTCCAAGGGACTCTCAAGAATCTTCTCCAACACCACAGTTCAAAGGCATCAATTCTTCGGCACTCAGCTTTCTTTATATTCCAACTCTTACATCCATACACGACTACTGGAAAAACCACAGCTTTGACTAGACGGACCTTTGTTGGTAAAGTAATATCTCTGCTTTTTAATATGGTATCTAGGTTGGTGGACCAGGGATCAAACCCAGGCCCCCTGCATTGGGAACATGGAGTCTTACCCTCTGAGCCACCAGGGAAGTCCCATGATTATCCCTTTTACAGATGGGGAAACTGAGGCTCAGAGAGAGGATGTGACATTTTGAGGTCTCTGAACTCCCAAGCCAGTGCTCTCTCCCACCCTCCTCAATCTCTCTACCCTCCTGAGTGCAAATCCCCATGGTGGGGTAGGGGAGGGCTGGGAGACAAAGAGAGAAATGCTGTCAGAGACAAAGCGCTGCTGTGGCCGCACAATGGTGACAACCCAAGCCAGATGACAGACACTGGGCTTCAGGAGCAGCCTGGAGCCCACCTGCAGCTCCCTCCAGACAATGAGAAGCCTGTGCTCCTGGGGGCACAATAGACACCCTGTGTTCAGGGGCCTGCCTTTCGCTGCACCACTCTGGGGATGAGAGATGGCCCTGGCAGCCACCGCCTGGCCTAAGAGCAAGGGGCAAGAGACTGGTGAGCTCATACATGGTGGTGGTGGGAGAGGAGAGTGGGCAGCCCACCCACATGGCAGGAGCTGGAAGGTCTCTCTTGCCTGGCCTAAACACTCCACCATCATCATGCTCTTACCTTGCCTGAAAGTGTATTAGTAGCTTTCCATTCCCTCTAGGCAAGCAACTTAAACATCTCAGAGCTTCTGTTTCTCCATCTGTAAAATGAAGGGGATAGATTTCACTCAGCAGAGATGCTGTTAGTATTAGATGAGGGAGGCATACTGAATGACACATAGTGCTGGCTTGAGATGTGTCAGTTCCTTTTCATGATGGGTGAAAGGATGGATGGTTGGTGGGTAGTAAGATGGGTGGATAGGATGGGTGAGGGGGTGGATGGATGGATGAGTGAATGGAGAGGAGATGAGTGGAAGCCTGGCTGGATGGATGGAAGGAAGAATGGATAGATGGGTGGGTGGATGGATAGATGGGTGGGAGATTAGATGAGTGGGAGGATGGCTGGCCAGATGGATGGATAGATGGATGGATCGGTGGATGAGTGGATAGATGGATGGGAGGTTAGATGAGTGGAAGGATGGCTGGCTGGCTGGCTGGATAGATGGATGGATCAGTGGATGAGTGGATGGATGGATGAGAGATTAGATGAGTGGAAGGATGGGAGGATGGAAGGATGGATGATGGATGGAAGGGTGAATGAGTAGATGAATGGATGAATGGATGTGAGATTAGATCAGTGCAAGGACAGGTGGATGGATGGAAGGGTAGATGGGTAGATGGATGGATGAAGAAGACAATAGATGAGTGGAAGGATGGGTGGGTGAATATCAGATGAGGGTCCAGGTAGCAGGTGCATGGAGGAATGGCAGATGGAAGGAGGGATGATGGCTGGGAAAGTGAGAGGAACAGAGAGGAGGGTGCTGTGTGTTCCTCAAGGGCAAGCTATGTGCATCTCCCAGCCTGCATCTCCTGGCCTGCTCTCCCCCCACCCCCCCACCCCCACCCCAAGAACAGATGCTCAGAGATCCTGTCTCCCTGGATCTCGAGTCTGTGCTGATCAAGGTCCCAGAGAGTCCCATCTCTCACCAGGCCCTTCCAGAGGCTGGGATGAAGACTCCAAGCCACTCTCCATCATTGCTGGAGGTGACCAAGGCAGGAACTTGGAGTCAGTTGGACCTGGTCCAAGTTCCAGCTCTACCTCCTGCTTGCTGTGTGACTTTAGGCCTGTCCCTTCCCGTCTCTGAGACTCAGCTTCTTCTTTTTGCACTAGGCATCCTGATCACAACCTCACTGGTATTGTGGGCAGCAAGAGAGATGGAACACTCAACAGTGGCCCCAGGACTAGAAAAGGTCAGGTTTCATTCCAATCCCAAAGAAGGGCAATGCCAAAGAATGTTCAGACTACAGAACAATTGCACTCATTTCACTTGCTAGTAAGATTATGCTCAAAATCCTTCAAGCTAGGCTTCAGCAGTATGTGAACTTAGAACTTCCAGATGTACAAGCTGAGTTTAGAAAAGGTAGAGGAACCAGAGATCAAATTGCCAACATTCGTTGGCTCATAGAGAAAGCAAGAGAATTCCAGAAGAACATCTATTTCTGCTTCATTGACTATGCTATAACCTTTGACTGTGTGGATCACAACAAACTGTGGAAACTACTTAAAGAGGTGGGAATACCAGACAACCTTACCTGTCTCCTAAGAAACCTGCATGCAGTTCAAGAAGCAATAGTTAGAACCAGACATGGAACAATGGACTGGCTCAAAATTGGGAAAAGAGTACAACAAAGTATTTTATCACTTTGCTTATTTAACTTCTATTCAGAGTACATCATTTGAAATGCTGGGCTGGATGAAGCACAAGCTGGAATCAAGATTGCCAGAAGAAATATCAATAACCTCAGATATGCAGATGACACCACTCCAATGTCAGAAAGTGAATAGGAACTAAAGAGCCTCTTGATGAAGGTGAAAGAGGAGAGTGAAAGGCTGGCTTGAAACTCAACATACCAAAAACTAAGATAGTGGCATCTGGTCCCATCAGTTCATGGCAAATAGAAGGGGAGAAAGTGGAAACAGTGACACTTTTTGTTTTCACTGCAGATGGTGACTGCAACCATGAAATTAAAAGACGCTTGCTCCTTGGAAGGAAAGCTATGACAAACCTATTCAGCTTATTAAAAAGCAGAGATACCACTTTGCTGACAAAGGTCCGTCTTGTCAAAGCTATGGTTTTTTCAGTAGTTATGTACAGATGTGAGAGTTGGACCATAAAGAAGGCTGAGCACTGAAGAATTGATGCTTTCAAACTGTGGTGTTGGAGAATACTCTTGAGAGTCCCTTGGACTGCAAGGAGATCAAACCAGTCAATCCTAAATGAACTCAACCCTGAATATTCATTAGAAGGACTGATGACAAAGATGAAGCTCCAATACCTTGGCCACCTGATGCGAAGAGCGAACTCACTGAAAAAGACTCTGACGCTGGGAAAGATTGAGGGCAGGAGGAGAAGGGAGCAACAGAGGATGGGATGGTTGGATGGCATCAACGACTCAGTGAACATGAATTTGAGCAAACTCCAGGAGATAGTGGAAGACCGAGGATCCAGGTGTGCTACAGTCCTGAGCGACTGAACAAGAGATGATGGACAGGGAAGCTTCCAGCACATAGCAGGTGGGCAGTCACCAGTCTGGCTGAGAGGTAGGGCAGGGGAGAAGCAGATGGCAGTGAGGAGACTCAGGACTCAGTGCCCCACCAGCCCTGACCCGTTCCCTCCTTAATCCCAATGGTCCCATCTCCTGTTCTCTGATCCCTGAAACAGGAAGGAGCCAAAGGGACATTTCATACTTAAAGAGAACAAGCAAGAGACTCTTGAGCCACAGCCACCTCTTTGGAATTACCCAAAAGGGTTTTTTAATTAAAAACAAGAAGTTGGGGACAGGTTCCTATCCATAATTCAGGGCCTGGGGCTGTGACCACCCATGGTTTTATTCCCCTTTATATGCATCTCACTCGTGGCGTGATCTATATTGTTAAAATCCTGCATGAAAAACATGCCCAGCTTTTCAGGTGGAGCTGTAAGTATTTATCCTGCCAAACATGGGTTCCCCTGTCACGGAAACTTTGGGGCTTTTAAATGCAACTTAAGACATCCCGGAGCTGTCTCATTAAAATTTAGTCTTGCCTTTTCCATCTGCTATGATTAACACTCAGGGCATGGGAGAGGCGGCTGGGGACGGGGACATAGAAGTTGAGAGGGGAGGGGGTTAGGGGATTCTAGCTATGCGGGCCTGTCATCCTCCCCCCGTGGGGTCTCAGGCACCCGAGCCCGGAAGGTTCGACAGGGAGGTGATGTGGTTGGGAGCTCGTTCTGCCTCTGGGAAGGGGCTTCTCAGGGCCGGTCTGTGGGCTGCTCCATCTCTACCCTTCCAGCCCCCTCCTCACAGAGGCAGGGGTCCCCCCTCACATCTCCCCTTCTTCTTCTGAATACATGCTCTTTCTCTCTCTTTTTTTTCCCCTTTTTTCTTTTGGCAGCACTCTGCGCACCATGTGGGATCTTAGTTCCCCAACAGGGATTGAACCCATGCTCCCTGCAGTGGAAATCTGGAGACCTAACCACTGGACTACCAGGGAAGGCCTCTTTTTCTTTGCCACACTCTCTTGAGCCTCTAGGCCTTCGCATCTGCTGTTCCCTCTGACTGGAATACTTTTCCACCTGGAGTTTCTTCCCATCTCTGCCTGCATGTCTGCTCCTTGGGAGATGGTCCCGGTACCAGGCTAGAGGAGGGGCCCTCTTCTCTGTGTTTGCCGGGGTTGTAACCGTGTCACACCAGACTTTTGTTTCTGCGTGCTTGTCAGCCCCACTCTGTCAGCTTCCTGGAGGAAGGGAGAGTTTCTTGTTTTCCACCAAGCCTCCAGCTCCAGCACCGAGCCTGGAATGTGGAATGAAGATTAAATGGCCGCGTGGGTTCGGGGACGGGCCCAGAGCATCCCCACTGGAGGTTCCTTGTGTTACCTCCTGGGCTGGACGTTATGGCCCTACCCAGCTCTGGGGGGAAGCTTGAAGGCCTGAGGGTACGCTGGCTGGGCCCTCCCTCCAGCCCAGGTACGGGGGCTGAATCACAGAGACTGTGGGCAGGGGTCTGCTCA
The DNA here is from genome assembly GCF_029407905.1 of Bubalus kerabau. Lineage (NCBI taxonomy): Eukaryota > Metazoa > Chordata > Mammalia > Artiodactyla > Bovidae > Bubalus > Bubalus kerabau. Next base: position 67,693,474 of record NC_073639.1, on the reverse strand, counting down.
CCAGGGTTTTGGGGGAACAGCTTCTGTGAGAGATAAATCATACGTTCAAAGTGTATCATTTGATGGTTTGCAGTATCTGCACACGGAGAAGGCAATGGCACTCCAGTACTCTTGCCTGGAAAATCCCATGGACAGAGGAGCCTGGTAGGCTGCAGTCCATGGGGTCGCTAAGAGTCAGGCACGACTGAGCGACTTCACTTTCACTTTTCACTTCCATGCATTGGAGAAGGAAATGGCAACCTACTCCAGTATTCTTGCCTGGAGAATCCCGGGGACAGAGGAGCCTAGTGGGCTGCCGTCTATGGGGTTGCACAGAGTCGGACACAACTGAAGCAACTTACCAGCAGCAGCAGCAGCAGTATCTGCACAGAGTTTTGCAAACAGTAGGACCATTTTAGAACATTTTCATCATTTTCCCCAAAAGGGAACTCCTCGATTGTTAACAGACACACACATATGTGCACACACACGCACACAGATACACCGCCCCTGGCAACCGCTCCTCTTTCTGACTCGTGAATTTGTCTCTTCTGGGCTTTCCATGTAAATGGGGTCATATAGCACGTGGTCTCTGTGACCGGCTTCCTTCACTCGGCGTCACGTTTTCAAGGTTCGTCCACACTGTAGCGTGTGTCGGGGCGTCGTTCCTTTTTCAAGGCTGAATACTATTCCCCGTTTGGATGGACCATGTTTTGTTTGTCCCTCCCTCAGCCGATGGACATCTGAGTTGTTTCTGCCTTTTGTCTGTTGTGAATAATGCCGCTTTGTGCATTCAGGCACAAGTTCTTGGTGTGGACACATGTTTTCATTTCTTGGGGGTAGAAATTGGGGAGGAGAGGGAGTTCCCTGGTGGTCCAGTGGTTAGGACTTGGCGCTTTCACTGCCATGACCTGAGTTCAACCCCTGGTCGGGGAACTGAGATCCTGCAAGCTACGTGTTGTGGCCAAAATTTTTTTAAAAAGTTGAGGAGGATACGTTTGGGTTTCGTGATGGCATTTTGGCAGCTCTGAAACTTTCTGGTGACCTCCTGGGTGGCGAGGGGAGGCTGTGCTGAGAGACGGTGGGAGGGAGGGGGTGCCAGGTGGAGAGGAACATAGCAGTTTCTAGTTACCTGCCGTGGTATCTGGCAAGTCTCTGAGCCTCGACCTCCCCATCTGCCAAGTGGGGACAACCAAGGCGCCTCCCAGAGTTGGTGCGGGCCTTGGGAAATGACAAGGCTGCATGAAGAAGGCTCACAGGAAGCATCCTCCTTTGCCGGGTGTGGAAAGGGCCCTGGAGATGCCCAGTTGACTGTCCAGTACCCCCGTCCCTGTCAGCAGGGAATGTAGTGGAAGAACCACACTTGCTGGTATTTGATTATGTTGCCCTGGGAGGAAGGTGTCATTACAGTCCCCATTTTGCAGATGAGGCTTCAGGAATCAAAATCACTTGCTGAGGTCACAGATCCAGTCCGCAGTCTTCCGGATGACGTCTTTCCCTCAGCCCACTCCCAGCCTGGCTCTGCTTCCTCCTGGCAGCTATGAGAAGCAACGAGAAACCAGGCTCCATTTGTGGCTGTGAGTCCCCGGATGGCTGGGATTGTTTGTCTTGTCCCCCGATGTGGCCCCAGTGCCCAGAACAGCCCTTGGCACAAAGCGGGCACTTGGCGATTTTGCTGAAAAGATGTGTGATTTGGAGACTCAGTTTCCCCATCTTTGAAATGGGTATGACATCTGACAGCACCCCCCAACCAAGCTTGAGAAAGCACTTGGCACAGAGCTGAGCTTTTCAGATGGCATTCCCGCCTCTTTGTCGTCCCCCAGTGGTGTTGTGGGGGTGGGTGGGAGAGCAGCCCTCACCTGGGGGTCGCTCCTCTGGGAGGAGAATGGGATGACAGAGTCCATGGATAGTCCCACCCTGGAGCTTATGAGGGCACCTGGCTCCTGCTGCTCCATCCCTCCTCCCAGGCTGGGTATACCATCAGTCAGCTCTTGCACACATTTGTGAGGCCCCAGCCTCAACTTCTGCCTGTCCTGGAGGGGTCAAATGAGTGTGTCTTCTGCACAGAGGTGCCCTGGCTCCTTTTCCAGCTAATGGAGCCAGTTAGTGGTGGCTCAGTGGTTAAAAAAAAAAAAACCTGCCTGCCAGTTCAGGAGACGCAGTAGATGTGGGTTTGATCCTTGGGTGGGAAAGATCCCCTGGAGGAGGAAATGGCAACCCACTCCAGTATTCTTGCCTGGAAAAAATCCCGTGGTCAGAGGAACCTGGGGGGCTACAGTCCACGGGGCCGCACAGAGTCAGACATGACTGAGCATGCTGGATAATGGATCGTGATGTCAAGCAGCCTCTCCCCTGTGATTCCAACACAGCGGCCAGAATTTTAGTCCAGATTATCAGATGCCCAGCCCTGCCTCTTGCTCACCGCAGAAACCCAGCGGGATGGGTGTTCCCGAGGTGGGGGTGGTCAGAGACCTCCATTTGCAGGCACTGCTCCCCCAAGGAATCGGCCCCTGCCCTCTGTGGACTGTGGGCTGGTGAGGAAGAGGGGTATAAGAGTGAGCTCGAAGCCTCCCCGCCTTTCCCTGAACCGGCTCACAAAGGTAGCGCCGCTGACTGTAGAGCTGAAGTTCCCCCGGGGCTGCCAGGCCCAGAGCCCGCCCTTTGTCAGCCTCGGTGACAGGGCAGTGCTGCTATGGTGCTGTTGTTACTATTGCCAACATCACTCCCCCGGACACACCTGGCAAATGGCTGCCCTGCTGAAAAAAGTCGTGCGGTGGGATTGAGGGGCCTGGGGCCTGGTCCCTGTCTGCTGTGGCCCCGGTGACCTCGGCAAACACCCCCTCCCTGGGCCTGGAGCCGCCGTCCCTACCGTGGCAGCGTCTCGCAGTGGCCGAGACCTGGGTGGGGAGCCGGGCTGCCTGCTCTGCTCTGCTCTGCTCTGCAAAAGCCAGTGAGCTGGGGCAGGTGACTTCAACACTCAGGATCTCCGCTTCCTCATCTGTCAAGAGGGAGCAGAAGAGTTCTCACCCAGCTGGGCCACAGGCAGGATCTCGGTCGGGGTTACATGTGCAATACCCTGACACAGCAATCGTCAGGCATTGGACTGAACTGGGGGGCAGGAGGCGTTGTAGGAACGAGACCATAGGGAGACCCCTGGCCCCTTGCCTGTGGCAGCTGTGCAGGTAGCTGTGTGAGGGGATGGTCCGACCATGTCACCCAGAGGCTGCGGTTGGAGCGGCCGCCGGTCGTGTCATTTTCCAATCTGCCACAAGGAATCAAAGGCTCTGACGGGCCTGTTAGCGCCCATTCTCCGGGGATCACTCAGACAATTTCCGCAGCGCTCCGTGACAATGGGCCGTAATTAAGGTGTCAGCATATCATTTAGCCCTTTCAGCGCAAAGCCCAGAGACAGGCCAGGCAATCTGCAGCCTTTAATGAGAAATGCTCAGAGGGAGTGGGAGGGTGGGAGATGCGCGGGCTTGGGAGGGGGGTGCACATCCCCCCTGGACACCTTCATCGGCCCGAGGGGACCGACCAGGTGGGTGTCTGAGCAGTGGAGGAGGGTGGGAGATGAGATGGGCCTGCAGGTCAGGGGACCAAGGTCAGGCCGGCTGGGTGCCTCAGCTGTGCCCTCAGCCCCCTGAGTCCCCCCATCAGAGTCCTCTTGAGGCTGCGTGGGCAGCATCGTGTGCAGCCTCACCACTCAGCTCTGGACAAGGAGCTTCTCCAAGACAGAGGGCACAGGTGCCACCTCTATCCCTGTGCCTTCAGTTCCTTGACCAAGAGTGGCACTCAGTAAATGCCTAAAGGGCATAAGAAAGAGTGGAGAAAGGGAGGGCCAGGCAGAAAAACAGACAAGGTAAGAGGAACCAAAGGCAAACATTTGATAGCAGAACTTCCGACACCTGTCATTGGATTTAGGACCCACCCCGATTCAGTATTCTCCGCCCATGGGACTCTCCAGGCAAGAATACTGGAGTGGGTTGCCATGCCCTCCTCCAGGGCATCTTCCCGACCCAGGGACTGAACCTGCGTCTCCGGTGTTGGCAGGCAGATTCTTTACCACTAGAGCCACCTGATTTTATTTATTTATTTACGGCCGCGCTGGGTCTTCGTTGCTGCGTGCGGGCTTTCTCTAGTTGCCGCAAGCAGGGGCTACTCTTCATTGCGGTGCACAGGCTTCTCACTGCGGTGGCTTCGCTTATTGCAGAGCATGGGCTTTAGGCTCACGGGCTTAGTAGTTGCAGCCCACGGGCTTAGTCGACCCACAGCATAGGGAATCTTCCCAGACCAGGGATCTAACCCATGTCGCCTGCATCGGCAGACAGGTTCTTAACTACTGGACCACCAAGGAAGTCCCTGAACTCTCATCTTAACTTGATGAAAGCTCTCATCTTATCTTAATGACACTTGCAAAGACCCAGTTTCCAAATAGGGTCACATTCACGGGTACTGGGCATTAGGGCCTCAACATATTTGCGGGCGGGAACACCATTCTTCCCACTACAGCCATTGCCACACTGTCAGCTCATTACTAGAGGCATTTAATAAGTTCTTCATGGGCCCAGGAGCTGGCCCAGATACAGGGCTCCTGGTCTCACAAAGTTTAGAGTCTATGACCACAACGTGGGATAGAAGCTTGGGGGGCCAGGGATGGGGGCTCAGCAGGGTGGGTCCGTGCCGGGACCACATGTTAGAATACTGTCCTCAGAGCTGGACTAGGAGAGGAGGCAGGCTGGGGGGAAGGGGCTGCAGCCTCGGCCCCCAGCCCTTCCCCTTCTCCCCTGGCATTTGGATAAACCCACAGAGGAGCTCCCGACATCTGGAGCCCATGTAAACGGAACATAAATCAGCTCCAACCATCACATCTGCAGCCGCCACGCTGCAGACTGTTTCCCGCCGAACCCTGGGTGGGCTTGGCATGGGCAGGAGGGCAAAAGCGGGTCCAGAACGTTAGCGGGGCCCCCATGGCTAGCATCATCGTGTTTAGAAGCTTCTGCCGCAACGTGTTCATGCCCAGGACACGCAGGACCCAGGAGTTTCTTTGTAGATGGTGGAATGGGGGTGTTAAGAGATGGGGATGGATGGAACTTCCTGGCAGTCCAGTGGTTAAAACTCCCGAGTTTCCACTGTAGGGGACACAGGTTCAATCCTTAGTGGAGGACCGAAGGTCCCACATGCCGCACGGCACAGCCATAAGAAGAGAGAGATGTGCACATAGACAGGAAGAACTTTGAAAGGTGGAAGAGGAGGGATGGGACATCTCTGGGGGATGAAGGAGAGTGAGGCAGGACCAAGTGGTTATGGGGGCATTTGGGGGCAGGGCACAGGCAAGAGCCAATGAGGCTCCAGGGCCAGCTCCACAGCCTTCTCCGTGCTCCTTCCCTACCCCCCGACTGCCTTGGGGGTCCCAGAGCCAGTCAGAGGAGGGGAGGGGAGCAAGAGGCCACCGTGGACCAGACCTTGACATAAGTTAGGTGATTCCACTTTACCTAACTTTGACCCTGTCCTTGTAAGGTTGTTTGTTTCATCCCCATTTTACAGATGAAGAAACCGAGAGGCTGAGGTGACCCTTAAGAGGCATCTAAACCAGGACCCAAACCTCGTACTTCGACTCTTCCTCATCTTCATTGTCTCACCCTGCACCTGATGGAGAAAGCATGTTGCATGTGCGTGTGCTTGAGTGTGTAAGGGCATAAGCACATGTGTGTACATGAATGTCAGTGTGTGTGTGTGTGTGTGTGTGTGTGAATGTTGGGGGGAGGCAGTCTCTCCTTGAAACCCAAGATCAAAGTACAGAAACCAGAACCTCTCTCCCATCCTGAACCAATCAGCATGATGATCGTCACCATCCAGTCTTAAGCACTTCCTGTATACAGGACCAGCACTTTCAGGCTCAGCCTCTCACCCACCTACTCATTCATTCAATTTCACAGGCCATTTCGTGAGCACTTACCACATGCCAGGCCTTGCACTGGGGACCCTATGTGAGTGGAACACCACCCCTGATCCTAAGGTGCTTGCTCTCCAGTGAAAAACAGCTGTGGAACAGCTGAACTTGGCAGCAGACTGTGGTTGGCATCCTAAGAGATTAAGGAGGTAAGTTTCCAGAGGGTGGCATTTGGGAATTTGTTCCCAGAGCACAGGGACCATGTCTGTCTGGTTCATGCTGAATCCCAGCTTCCAGCGCAATGCCAGACACGCGATTGAGCTGGTATTTGTTTGCTGAATGACTATTGATTGAAAGATGGGCAGGTTCTCAACATGCAGAGTCAGGTGGGGCTGGTCATCCTGGCTGATGACTCTGAGGTGCAGAGGAGGGGGAGCACTGAGACAGTTGGAAGAACAATGGTTTGGGGAAAACTTGACAAGGAAAAACCTGTCCCCAAGAATCAGGTGTGAGGGAAACCTGGCCCCCACTCGTAGGCTCTAGCTGGGTGAGTCGAAGGCAGGCTTCTTTTCTTTTTTAAGAAACAGTATTATTTATTTGTGTTTGGCTGTGCTGGTTCTTCGTTGCTGCATGGCCTTTCCTTTAGTTGCAGAGATCGGGGGCTGCTCTCTAGGTCTGGTGTGTGGGCTTCTCATTGTGGTGGCTTTTCTTGTTGCAGAGAATGGGATCTAGGACACAGGCTCGGGAGATGTGCCCCCTCAGACTTAGTGGCTCCACACCATGTGGGATCTTCCTGGATCAGAGATCGAACCTGTGTCTCCTGCATTGGCAGGCGATTCTTAACCACTGAGCCACCAGGGAGGCCCTAGGCAGGTTTCTTAACCTTTCTGAGCCTCTGCGTTCTCATCTCCAAAATAGATACTTATGTATTTGCAGGGCTATTATTATTTGGCAGGGGAGGGGGTTGTTTTCCTTTTTAGTATGGAAACTCAAAAAAAAAAAAGTATTTATTTGGCTGTGCTGGATCTTAGTTGCAGAATGCTGGACCTTGTTCTCTGACCAGGGATCGAACCCAGGCCTCCAGCAGGGGGACACAGAGTCTTAGCCACTCGACCACCGGGGAAGTCCCAATAGACGCTATTGACTAATGCAGTTATGGAGGCTGCAAGTCCCAAGACCTGCAGTCAGTAAGTTGGAGGCCGAGGAGAACCGATGGGGTAAGTTCCAGTCCGAGTCCGGGTTGGAAGGCAGGAGACGATGGATGTCCCAGCTCAAGGACAGTCGGTGGGGAGAGAGCAAATTCTGTCTTACTCAGTTTTTTGTTCTGTTCGGGCCCTCAGTGGATTGGGTGGGGCACAGACAGTGGGGAGGGCAGTGTCCTCAGACCACGATTCAAATGTTCATCTCGTCCAGAAACACCTTCACAGATGCACCCAGAATGATGTTTAACCAAAATGTCTGGACACCCTCAGTCCCAGGCAAGTTGACACATGAAAATAACCCTCGTACTCCCAGAACCCAATGCCGCCTGACAGAGTAGGGGCTCAATCCATGTTTACTGAATGAATGAAAAACGGGGTTGGAGAGACTTGACTTTGATGTGAGACAGCCCCCCTACCCCCGCCCCGTATGGCTGAAGCCACTCTTGCTTCAGATCCTAAAGCCTGCCTCCTTCTCTGGGGCATTCTCCTTGCACCTTCCCCTCCTGAGTTCTGTTCTCCTAGATCCTCTCACCAGCTTCCACTTTAGACTCAAACATGAGGTCATTCCCCACTGGGCCTCAGAGGGGTCTTTCTATGCTCAGAGCTCCCCTGCCCAAAGTCCTCCCGTGATCCCTCAGTGCCCCTGGGATAGGGTACCTCCCCTCAGCTTGCAAGGTCTTCTTTCCATAAACACAATGATCAGACCATTTCGAGTGAGACCCTCCCCAGACCCTGCCATTTCTTTCTCCAGGAAGTGTGTGTTAGTAGCTCAGTGGTGCCCGACTCTTTGCTACCACATGGACTGTAGCCTGCCAGGCGCCTCTGTCCATGGGATTCTCCTGGCAAGAACACTGAAGTGGGTGGCCATTTCCTATGCCAGGGAATCTTCCCGACCCAGGGTTTGAACCAGCATCTCTTACGTCTCCTGCATTGTCCTCCCCAGGGAGGGGACACACGTAACCTGCCTCCTGCCAACTCCTCTGACCTCTGTCTCCTTGGGCCTCACAGCTCATGGGATCATGTTGTCTCTGTGGGGACCCTCCAGATTGTCCCCAGGGGTTCCATCCCAGGGAGGACACCTCTCCCCCTGGTAAGCATCCTCTGGGGCAGCATCTGGATTCCATTCATACTGAATGTGCAAACGGCCAATGCCCCTCCCTGCTCCAGCCCCACTCAAAATAAAGGACTCATGGAGTCCAGGCTTTGAAGGACCTTCTAGCCCCCAGAGGGCTCCCCGTTCCATGTAGTGGGCCTGGAATGCCCTGGAGCATCAGTCTGGACATAGAGTGGTATCCTCAGGAAGCCCCACCACCACCCACTGACCCCAGGAAGGTGTAGAGAGTCTACGTTGCCAGGCCCTGGGATTCATGAGTGTGTGGATAGAGCACAGGTGGGGTCTTGTCCCCTTGAGCCCTTGGGGTGGGGACAGACACAGGGGGTATCACTGCTGTGCCCATGTTACAGATTGGGAAACTGAGGCTTATTTGATGAGGAGGGTCACAACTGAGAGCCTGAGTGACCTGCCCAAGATTTCCCTGCTGCTTCTCAGAGGAGCCCAGATTCAGATCCAGGGCTTTCTGACTTTATACCCCATTCCCTTCATCCCTCTGCTAGGCGGGATGAAGGGCGGGATCCCTTCATCCCGCCATATTTGGACCACATTTGGGCTCTGGCCCCCAGGTGGCACAGTGGTAAAGAATCTTCCTGCCAAGCAGGAGATGCAGGTTTGATCCCTGGGTCGGGAAGATCCCCTGGAGGAGGAAAGAGCAACCCACTCCAGTATTCTTGCCTGGGAAATCCCATGGACAGGGGAGCCTGGTGGGTTACAGTGCATGAGGTCTCAAAGAGTCGGACACGACTGAGGGACTGAGCACACACGCACACACACCAGCGCTATTAGATTCACCGAGGGAACTGGTTTGCAAAGCGGGAATCCCAGGCCTCACTCTGGAGACTCTGCTTCAGTGGATCTGAGTTGGGACCCAGGACTCTGCATCTTCGGCCCGCTCCCAAGCCAACTCTGATGCTTTCTGAAGTGTGAGACCCACGGTCTACACTCTGCTGCTTGAAGGGGGTGAGACGTGTGGCTCAGGAACCAGAAGTTTGAAAGCAAGAGTGACCCGGTCTCTGCCTCCCTGAAGGTGGCTGGTCCCCCAGAGCCCTGCTTGATGGGGACTCAGGCTTCTGCCTCTGCCCTCTCCCTCCTCGGGGGCTGCTGCCAGCGAGTGCGGCTCTGCTGTAAAGTCTTTATCGGGAATGTCGCCTAATGCATTCATATCAAACAATAGCGCCTCATACATCATCCCTGGCAGAGGCCACCTCCGCTAGGGCAAGCACAGTCCATTACCCTGACGGGCACAGGCCGTGCGCAAAACAGATAACGGGTCCCAGCTGTGTGTGGGGGGGCCCTGGGTGGGGAGTTGTCACGGCCCCGGCGAGCACCAAGGGTAGCCGGGGCACCTGCCCCTGTGTGCGGCTGGGACAGAGGTCGCAGCCTTACAGCACGATAGATACAGTGTTGGTTGAGAGCCTAGCTCTGCATCTGCAGGGAAGTAGCTCAGGTTCTCTGAGTCTCATTTTCCCTTTGGTAAGAAGGGGCTCAGCATAGTACTTGCTTCACAGAGACCTGTGAGTGGGCTTAAGGAGAGGACTAAGGAACTTCCCTGGTGGTCCAGTGGTTAAGACTCTGCACTTCCCCTGCAGGGGGCACAGGTTCGATCCTTGGCTGGGGAAGTTCCTCATGCCACATGATGTGGCCAAAAAAAACAAAGAGGACTAAGGTGTGCCCAGGTGGTAAGAGTGAGGGTATATGGGTGGGGCACTGCTCTGGGCTGAACTGCGTCTCCCCCAAAATCTGTATGTTCAAGTTCTAACCCCCAGTTCCTCACAATGTGAGTGCATTTGGAGATGGGCCCTTGACACAGGGAGCTAAGGTAAAGTGAGGTCATCTGGGCCACACCCACCCCAGTGAGACTGGTGTCCTTATCACAAGTGATCAGGACACAGACACACACAGTGGGGAAGCCACGTGGAGACCCAGGAAGGAGAAGACGGCTGTCCACAAACCAAGGAGAGAGGCTCCAAGAAATCAAACCTGCCAACACCTTGATCTTGGACTTCCAGCTTCTGGATCCATGAGAAAATACGTTTCTGTTGTTTGGCTCCAGTCATCTGGTTAACATCACGCGTGACTTTGAACTGTATGCAGCTGAATACTTTGGCTTCTACTTTTAAATATTATGGCAGGGGTTTTACGGCTTGGAAAACAGTTGAACGGTACTGTGTGTTAGTTATTATTATTGCTAATCCCATTTTAAAGATGTCAGACCTGGAGCCAAAGCTGGCAGCTGGCAGAAGGCCAAGGGCAGGAGAGGGCAGATTGGTGCCCGCCCCCCAATATGTGAGACAAAGGTGGCTTCATACCTCCGTCCTTTTCAAAGGCAAAGGGCAAGGGTCCTCAGGGGCAGCAGCTTTATACCTGTTCTCTGCACATCATCCAAGTCCTGTCAAGGGGTCACAAACCAGGGTGGCATTAGCTGGCCTATTGCTGCTGGGGCTGGTCTCAGCTGTTTCCTCTCTTGGAACCCAGAAGCTCAGAACCTGATGACCATCACCCACACAGCACCCTGAGCCCCTGAATAATCCAAGAGGGCATACCTAGGGATAGAGGTTAGGTTTGGGGTCACATAGCAGCCCAGAGAGAGTGAGGGTCTTCCCTGGTGGCTCAGCAGTAAATCCACCTGCAGTGCAGGAGACGCAGGAGACATGGGTTTGATCGCTGAGTCTGGAGGATCCCTGGGAGAAGGAAAGGGCAACCTACCCCAGGAGATCCCGTGGACAGAGCCTGGCGGACTATAGTCCATGAGGTTGCAAAGAGTCAGACACAACTTATCAACCAAACAACCACCACGGCAGCCCAGAGAGAGTAGGAGAGTGGGCCAGAGTCTTAACAGCGTGTGATTAAAGATCCTAGTAATTGTGTCTGACGGCAGACTCATCCCCAGGGCTGGAAAGGAGGGGGACCCAAAAACCCCAGGTGTGGTGGCCCAGGGTCGGAGGCTGATGGGGGTAGGGGAGCGGCCCCCCTCGGAGCTCCTGAGCAGTGAGTCCTGTGGTTTTAGAAGATGGTGTCATACATCACCCGACACGCCTTTCCGTGGGACCAGCCTGGCTGACAGCAGCCATTTATCTGAATGTCATTGGCAGTAAACTGGCGCGGGGGAGGGCAGTGAGGAAGGGGGCTGGGGGCGGGGTCTCCTTGGGAATTTCCCAGAGGCCAGTTCACACACAGCCCCAGCCCTGGAGGGGAGTGGGTATAGGCAGGGAGGTGGTGCTGTCCGTGGTCCTGAACCACACTGGCCCCTTTCTCTTTCTCCCTGGGGACAGTGCGGGCAGAGGTGGGAGAGTATTTGGAACTCAGCGCTACCCTGGAGTCAGATGGGAGCTGGGGACGGCTGCAGTGGTGAAACGCTGATAGGGACAGAAAGTGGCAGTCATATATCCTCATGGTTATGGACATGAAATTTGGAGCCATAATCCCTGTGTGTTCACTCATTTAAAGGATATTTAGTGATCAAGAACAGGTTCCTCATGAGATAATCCCTGAAGATGTCAATCAGTCATACAACCTAAGGGGAAAATGTCGACACTAGCTGTGTGACCTTAGGCAAGTTACTCAACCTCTCTGTACCTCGATGGGCTCATCTGTAAAATGAGGGTGATAATCATAAACACTTCAGAGGATTGTGAGAGGATTCCAGTGATGTAATTAAAGTGCTTAGAACAGAGTCTGGCTGGTGGAAAGTGCTCAGTAAGTCTTAGTTCATGTTGTTGTCATTATTTATACTGTAAAGTGTGCCAGGAGCTCTCAGAGGCAATAACGGGGGAGCCATACTTTGTTTAGAGAATCAGGGAAGACCTGAAGGATGATGAAGGCTTGCATGGGGGAGGGTGAAAGCATGGGCAAAGTCCCTGAGGTAGGAAGGGTGCAGGACACCACCAAAGAGCTAAAAGGAAGCCAGAGGGGCTGGGCCACAGAGAGTGGTGGAAGAGCCTCAGTTTCTTTTTTTTTTAATATTTATTTACTTATTTGGCTGCACTGGGTATTAATTGCGGCACGTAGGATCTTCAATCTTTGTTGCAGCATGTAGGATCTTTAGTTGTGGCATGTGGGATCTAGTTCCCTGACCAGGGGTTGAATCCTGGCCCCTCCACTTTGGGATCGAGGAGTGTTAGCCACTGGACCACCAGGGCAGCCCTGAGCCTCAGTTTCTTAATCTGTTAAATGGACATAATAGTAGAGCCTACCTTCTGCAAAGCTATGAGGGTTAAATGAGATGGTGTGCTTCAAGTTCCCAGCACAAAGCCTGAGCACGCATGGTGATTGGTTGGCTTCCTGGTTCCAACCCCAGGGAGACCACGTTCAATTTGCCACACCCAACATGAAAGCTGGAAAAGATGTCAGAGGCCATTCATTGAACAGTAGGAGCACAGAGAACTTTAGAGTGATCCACCAGAAAGGGAGTCTGCAGGGGCTGTCTGTTCCGGCCTCTGTGGGTGGGAGAGAGTGTGGCGAGTAGGGCCTTGGGAACGGAGAGGTGGGGTTAAATCCTGACTCCAGTGCTAACCTGTTGTGAGACTTGGTGGGATGGATGTCTTTAGGCACTGTTTTCTCATCTGTAAGAAGGGGATAATAACACTTACCCTGATGCTGGGAAAGACTGAAGGCAAAAGGAGAAGGGGGCAGCAGAGGATGAGATGGTCAGATAGCGTCACTGACTCAATGGACATGAATTTGAGCAAACTCCAGGAGATAGTGATGGACAGGGGAGTCCATGGGATCGCGAAGAGTTGGACTTAGCGACCTGAACAAGAACAGTTACCCAGAAGGCAGTTTTGGCTCTCGAAGAGGGTCAGACACTTGGATGCCCACAGGGACCAGGCAGACAATGTAAAGGGGACTTCCCAATGTAGCCCTACTTCTCAAGAGACCCCTAAATCCTGATTTTATGTAGGTTGTCCCTATTTGTCAGTGTTAGGAATGAATTCAAGTTTTTTAAGAACACAAGGTGGGTCAAAGCTACCATGTTTGTGGCCCAGATTTGATCGGTGGACTGCAAGTGTGCAGCCCCTGGTGGAAGGTGGCACTCTGAGTAGGTGCTAAGTAAATGAGGTCCCTTTCTCTTGAGCAGTCCCTCTTTGCCCCCCTGCCCCCCATCTCCAGTGCCCCTCCCTCCTCCGTGTCTATGCCACTACCTGCCTACTTGGAGCTCAGACCTTCCTAGAACCCTCAAATTCAGGAAGGGGCCGAGTCCAACCCAGATCGAAGCCCCTGGCCACCCTCACCCCTCCTTTGTCCCCATCCCAGGAGGCCCTGTCTTACCCAGAAGGTGCTGCCTGGCCGCCTTGGGGACCCAGGGTCACAAAGCTCACAGGCGGCTGCTGTGGGAGGTGGTGTAACAGCCCCGTCACCACCACGGTCGTCCCCTCCTCCTGTCTGTGGCATCGGGAAACTCTGGGAACTAGGTGACACTACCCCCCAGGGAGTGTGCCTGCCGCAGAGAGGTGGCTGTGACTCAGAGGTGCAGCCAGACTCGGATGCTGGGAGATGCATCAGTAAAACTGGCAGAGAGGGAGTGATGTCAGGTCAGAGCCTCGTGGGGCCTTGGAGCACAGCCCAACAGTGAAACCAAGGCTTAGAGAGAGGAAGGCCACATGTCTGCTGACTCACGATTGAATGCTCTTTCTGTGACATCTTCCTGCCAGACTAGAGCAGGGATGTCAGAGCCTGGGGAGGGACCCACACTCCCTGGTCTTTGTATCCCCTGCGTCATGGCAAGAGGAGGTCTGCAGACTGTTTCCATCCTGGTTCTGCCACTTCCTGCATGTCCTTGGGCAACTCCCATATCCCCTCTGATCCCCAGTTTCATCATCTATCAAGTGAGAATGAACCCTTTGCAAAGCTAAAATGAGAACTTGTGTAAAATGCCTGGTTCATAATGGATGCTGGAAAGTCCTTTTTTAAAGGCACTTACAAAGTGCTAAGTGTTAGTCGCTCAGTGTCTGACTCTTTACGACCCCAAGGACTGTAGCCTGTCAGGCTTCTCTGTCCATGGAATTCTAAGGGCGAGAATACTGGAGTAGGTAGCCATTCCCTTCTCCAGAGGATTTTCCTGACCCAGGGATTGAACCCAGGTCTCCTGCGTTGCAGGCAGATATATATAGCCTCATTTCAAAAAAGGCTTAGAAGTAGCTTACAAATGCATACCACAGTGCCATTGTAGGAAAGACCTAGATGAGAAAACAGGATGATGGAATGGTAGGGTAAGGTCTCATATGGTTTTGAGCAGTGGGCCGCATGTCTGGATCAGAGTTTCCTGGCAGCCAAGCAAAGAGAGAAATGTGAGCCTTATTTGACTCTTGGGGTCCATAAGCTGAGAAACTACTACTTGCTTAGGGGAAAAAAGTGAACTTTTCTTGGTAATGAGATGTGAGCAATTTCTCATGTGAGTCTTCAAAAACAGGCCCTGCAGGAGGAAGTAATTATCTTACCTTTCCACTCCCTCGCTTCTTTTCCTAGCTATTCCTGGGGGTCACCCAAACCCTATAAACCTCTTGGTTAAGAGGCCTGACCCTGAAGAAAAACACCATTTCTACCACTGTGCAGCCTTGGGCTAGAGACCGCCCCTCTCAGCCTCAGTTTCCTCATCTGTAAAATGGAAGGTTATAATGATAACTAACTCCAGGTTCTTGATCATTAGAGGTGGCAAAACAGTGTGTAAAACGCTGACCAGCTTAAATTGGTTTTGCTTCCTTAAAACCTTCAGTTATTTTTTCAGACAGCACTGCGCATGTGCAAAATGGGCACCTCACCCCCACCCCCACCTCCCCCACGTCTCCAAGATGATCCTGGAACCAGGAACCTTCAGCTGGCGGAACCTCAAGAATAGAAATGTTGCCACTGGAACCCTTTACAGAAGTCCTTCAATATGGATACTCCGACTTCAGCAGTAGTAGCCTAGTTGGACTGATTCAAGCCTAGCCAGGTAGCTTCCACGTTTGAAGTTCCCCTAATCCTGTAAATTTCACCCAGAACCCTGGATGGAGGAGACAGATTGGAACCCCCACTTCCTGTCTCCTTGCAGGTCAACCTCGACAACAAAACTCGTTCTTCCCTCAAACACCAGTGCCATAGTGTCACAGGCAGCCAGTGCCTCAGGCAGCCAGCCCTCGCTGGGTAACAGCTGTATCCCATAAAGACCTTCAAGTGGCGTCTTGCACACAGAAGTGCTCCATACATGGTGGCCACTCTTATAGCAGGGACTCAATAAATGGTCACTGAATGAGTATCATTGGGCAGCAAAAGCATTTCCCCTCCCAAACTGTCTCTTCAGTGCTTCTGAGCAGCAGGCTTTCTCCCCAAACCAAATTGAAATGGCGTGTGTGTGTTTTAATCAATTCTGTGGTTTGTGGGAGCCAAAAAGCCCAGGTTAATGGAACACAGCCCAATCCCCCATGAATTTCAAACCCTCCTTGAAAGGCCTCTGCTTTTTCCTGCTCAGCCACTCGGAAGCTGCTGCCTCTACTCGGGGAGGAGAAATTGAATAATTGATGTAATTTAAATAACACTAGGATTTGTAATGATATTGAAATGTAAAGATAAAAAGGGGCGTGAACGTTTGGGGGGTGGCGGAAGAGGCAAGTTGTTAATAGGCACTTAGGGACTCGTGTGGTGGGGGGAGCTCCCGTGGAAGCGTGCACTGAACAGGCATCTGAGGTAGGAGGCTCTGGAAGGGGTGGGGTGGGCAGCCTCCCCCCACGAGAGAGAAAAGCCATATTCATAAACAAGACGCGGAAATTTCTCCCGACTCAGCACCGCTAACAGTTAGAGAGTGGATAATTATTTAAATGCCAAATCATTCCGTTCATTAGAATCCCAAATCATATCTGAAGAAACTGATTGCCCAGGGCAGGAATGAGAGGGGGGCAGCAGGGATGAAGGGGAGGTGGCTGGAAAAGCAGGAAATGAGGGGGGAGTCTCCCCAACTGCTGGTTCAGGTCAAGCAGAAGGTGGGGTAGAAAGGATGGCAGGATGGTAGGGAAGGAAAGAACACGGGGTGGAAAGAAAGACATGGGTTCAAAGCCAGGATCTGATACTCTGTGACTGTGGGTCTCCTTTGTTACCCCTCTGAGCCTCAGTTTGCCCATCTGGAAAATGGGTTTGATGCTAAGATGTACTTTGCAGGCAGTGAACGTTAGCTGCTATGATTAACGGAGAGGGGTCAGGATGGGGAATGGACTAGGGCTGGGGGCGAAGCCTCAAACAAGCCCTAAGCCAGACTCCTTTCTCCTCCCCAGTGCTCTCCTGTCTCCCACTCTAGTCAGAGCTGACTTGAGAAGTAGAGACTGAGCTCCAGAGTGGGTAAGGGATAGGGGCTTTGCCAAGATGACCCAGAGCCAGGGACCCCACGCACACACACATCTTATAATCTCCACAAGCCACCAACACCCAGCCCGATCTGGACACCCTCCTGGGTGCCAGGAGGTCTCCAAGGTGGGAGCCAGCTCAGTCCCCTGGAGTGTTATCATGTCTGTGGACCAGAGTCATAAGGACAAGTCGGTAACAATTCAATTATGCTGAGAGGTTCAGGGCTGGCTGGCGCCCCCCACCATGGTGGCTGACCACGCCGCCCCTCCGAGACGAGCAACCAAGCGAAGGTCCTGGAGCAGGGGGACCACAAGGAGCACTGGCTGGGCTCAGCTGGGACAGGAAAACCCCAAAAGGTAAGCAGCATGCTCCCAGGGTAACGCTCTGAATGGTAGTGTTAAGGCAACCGCACGCCTGTCGTGCAGCAGTGTGTCGGCTTTTATTCTGTGCCAGGGCCTGTGCTAAGCATTTTATATCACTAAACTCTCATTAGAACCCTGTGGGCAGAGACGATGGGGAAGCTGAAGCCTGGAGAGGTGAGGTGACTTGTTCACGCAGCTCGGAAGCTGTGAGGCTAAGGTTTGAACATGTCGGCCTGAAGCCCAAGCCTCTCAGTAGCTCTGAGCTGCACCCCCAGGCTCAGTCCACAGCCAGTGCCTGACTTGGCTCCTCACCGTGGCTCTGGGGGGATCCCCTGGGTGCTGTTCTCAAGTGAGACTCTTTGTAGCCCCACGGAGAGTTCGAGAAGGAACTGGGACTCAGATGTGGGCTTTTTAATTTTGGCTGCGCTGGGTCTTCGTTATCCACGGTGTGCAGGCTCAGTAACTGCAGCGCCCAGGGCCTCAAATTGTGCACAGGCCTAGTTGCCCCAAAGCACGTGGGATCTTAGCTTCCTGACCAGGGATCGAACCCGCATCCCCTGCACTGGAAGGCGGATTCCTAACCTCTGGACCACCAGGGAAGTCCCCAGACGTGGGTTGTTATGTTCTCAGTCTCACACAGCCCTCTGTCTGTCCCTCTCTGGAGCCTCAAACCCTCCCATGTTCCGGCCCATCCTGCTGGCTTCTTTCCACCCTCCTCTTCCTCCACGGCCTCCCGGTCAACGCAGAGAGCAGCCCAGCTGCCACCCTCCCTCCATGCCTTCAAATAGGAACATCCAGCGGCCATGTACCCACCCCAGAAGCCTGGGGAAACAAGAGGGCCCCCCACCCGCTTGCTTAAGGTCACCGTGGTGGTCACACTCAGTGGAGGTTACGGGCCAGGCCTGCCAAAGTGCCTCAAGTAGTCACTGGAACATTAGCCCAATTAATATTTCAGTGGCCAGTGGTAGGTGACTGCTGTATCTGGGAAGCTGAGTCTTTTCCCAAGAGGCCAGGTGGAGATAGCTTGGAAGCCTTGGGGCCGGGGACAGTCAGAGGATTGGAGCCTGCCTGCATTGCTGCATGGCCTTGATCAAGACCCTTCCTCTCCTGGGCCATGTCTGTCAAATGGAGACATCACTCTTACCTGCTTATAGCGTTATTGGGATTAACCTGGAGGCTGGCATACAATAGGTGCTCGGTAAACGGTAGTATTCCCAAGACCTGTGTTTTCCAAGTTGAGCTGCACATTCTGCCTGCTCCAGAATCCCATGGGGCACTTGTTACAAGTAAAGACTGCTGGGCTCCTCCTGGACCAGTAGAGCCTGCGTGCTGGGGCCCTGGAGTCTGCCTTTGTGACAGTTGCCCCCTGTGACTCCCCAGCGGCCCTGCTTCCTAGTGAGTGAGGAGGAGCCTAGGCCCCGGGACAAGCAGCTGAGCCTCGGATTTGTTGTTGTTGTTGAGTCGTTGAGTCGTGTCTGACTCTTTGCAACCCCATGAATTGCTGCACGCCAGGCTTCCCTGTCCTTCACCATCTCTCGGAGTTTGCTCAAACTCATGTCCATTGGGAGAAGGCAATGGCACCCCACTCCAGTACTGTTGCCTGGAAAATCCCATGGACTGAGGAGCCTGGTAGGCTGCGGTCTATGGGGTCACTAGGAGTCGGACACGACTGAGCGACTTCACTTTCACTTTTCACTTTCAAGCACTGGAGAAGGAAATGGCAACCCACTCCAGTGTTCTTGCCTGAAGAGTCCCAGAGACAGGGGAGCCTGGTGGGCTGCCGTCTATGGGGTCGCACAGAGTCGGACACGACTGAAGCGACTTAGCAGCAGCAGCATGTCCATTGAGTCGGTGATGCCATCCAACCATCTCATCCTCTGTCACCTACTTCTCCTCTTGCCTTCAATCTTCCCCAGCATCAGGGTCTTTTCCAATGAGTCAGCTCTTCGTATCAGGCGGCCAAAGTATTGGTGCCTCGGACTCCTTGTATGTAAATAGGAACAGAGACATTGGCCTCTCAGGGCTTCCTGCAGGGATGCATGAAACTAGGTGCTGGCACATAGTAGGTTCTCAGTAAATGATACTACCCCACGCCCCACCACCCACCACCCATGCCCCTTCAGTGGAGGAGTGAGCATCAGTCCCCTAAAGAGGGGATGAGGGGGTGTCCTGCCCCTGGGGAGCCTCGTCAGCAGGGCCCGCTCGAAATCGATCTTTCCCCCTCGTTTTCACTCACAGTGTCAGCATCTCTTGGGGCGGGAGAAGAAAATGCCAGCATCAGCACACCGCGTGCCCCAGCCAGACACCGCTGCTCTTTATTAATTAACCGCCAGATGTTAGTTTTGCATCTTTTATCAGAGGGAGGTTTATCACAGGCACCCTGTATGTCAGGTCATTAGGGAGAGGCAAGAAAACATCCCTTGGGGGGCCCTGGAGTTGGCAGGGAGCCGGGGAGGGATACAAGAAGCATGGTCCCCAGCCCAGAGCACCCCTCCGCCCTGGCTACCCACCTACCCCACCCCGTGCCTCCGTGGTCGCATCCACACTGGCCATTTGGCTCATTTGAAGTGGCTACTTGGGCACTGGCTCACAAGGCCACTGTGGTGAAACAAACCAGACCCAGTCCCTCCTCTCTGGAGCTCACAGTCAGCTGGTGAGACAGCCACATTCCAGTGAACCCAAATAAATAACACAATGACAAATTGTGAGGGCTGTCATGAAGGAAACTGACAAGGTTTTCAGAGCTGGCAAACAGCCGGCAGGGGACCTAATTTAGATGGAGCGGTCTCCCTGGGGAGGTGACATTTAAGTAGCCTCATGGAAAAGGAGCCAGGGGCAGAGGATTCCAGGCAAAGGCACAACTAGGGCAAGGGCCCTGGGACAGAATCTGAAAAAAGATCCAAGAGGCACCACCTGGCCTGCTGAGGTCGGCTGGGCTGGGACCACGGGTCCTGGTGGGGTGCAGGAAGCAGTGAGGATTTCTCATGTTGGGGTCACCAAGGAGTGACAGCAGACTCTTGAGCAGGGGAGCGGTGTGATGATGGGACTTTAATATGAGAAAGAGCCTTCCCTCTCTGCCCTGGAGGCTGAGGAACGGATTATAAGGGAGGGAGGGAAGCCCACAGGGTGGTCAGTCTGGAAGAGATAGCGAACCCTTAGCACTGACTGAACACTCACAGGGTGCCGGGCAGTGTTCATACGCAAGAAATATTAGGAAACGGAAATGGGGGGTGAGGGAGAAGGGGGGGTCTAGGGTCACTCCACGTGCCTTGCTCCACACACACCCGGGTCTTCGCATGCTTCCAGCATCCACGAGACTGGAGTCAGGATCATCTTCATTTCACAGGTGGAGAAATGAGGACCCAGCAAGTGCAGCCGCTTGCTCAAGGTCACACAGCAAGCAGCAGCAGATCCTGCACTTGAACTTGGTCTGCCTGCCGCGCCGTCCTTCCTGCAAACAGCTGCCCAGGTTCGCGCAGGGGCGGCAGGTAACTGCTGTCTTCCTCCTGCTGCTTTGTGAATACCGTGCTGCCCTGCCCCCACCCCCATTACGTGGGGAAGGCCACTGGGCGGAGCAGAGGGGGCCCGGCTGACCTGAGCAGGTCTGGGGGCAGTGGGTTCCAGGTCTAGCCCTTGTCTGGTCCAGGGCACAGCAAGTCCAGACGCAGGTCAATATCATGTTTTCAAATTGATGGGGCACCATTAGGCAGGGTCATTATTTTCTGCCTGATCCACTTGCCATCTGATAAACAGGTGATTATTTCTCCTCCCAGTTCAGTGTCTGATTTGCATACAATAAATATCACACACACACACCCACTGTGGAACAGTGGGTGTGTGTGTGTGTGTGTGTGTTGGGGATGGAACACAGGGCTCATGTCTTATTTATGAGAAATAAACAGGAGCACAAGCTCGCATAATCAACATATATTTAATCTGGCTCTTCCCCCTTTTGACTCTAATCAGGCCAGGTCTGTGCATGGCTCTGTGTGTGTGTGTGTGCGCCCTGCACTCTCACAGGCTGCACACTCACACCCCTGCCAAGATCTTCATCCCAGCCTGGTTGGGGCTGATTTTGGGGGGAGCAGGTTGCCTAAGAGGTTCTCCTGACCTCAGCACACTCAGTTTGAGAATCCAGGCCTGAGGTATGGGAGGTGGAGGCAATTGCACCCCTCAGCCACTTTGCAGGGAGAACCTTTCTTTCTAATATTGCCAAAGCATGTTTAAACTGTCAAAAGTACCAGCAATATAAATAGTGCAGCGTTAGCTACAGTTCTGTTGGCAGCGACATCCAACATCACATATTTTTCATCAAGATAGAAAAGCCAAACAGGAAAAAAAAAGGCTAAGCTTTGTGTGGAGAATCAAGGTCACACACTCATAAATGCCAGAGCTGCAGCTTGAACTTGGGACTCTGACCGCAAAGTCCAAGTTAGTATCATCCTATGATGCTGACTGACATGATGAATAAGAGATCTGGAAAAACCAGCAGTGGGATCACCTACCTCCATCCAGCTCCTGTTCCACTGATAGAGAAACTGAGGCCAGAGAAATAAAGGGACTTGACAGTGGTCTTACCCAAACCATGTCAGAGCCAGAATTCAAACCCAGATCTTAATTGTGTGTGTGTGTGTATTTAAAAAAAAATAACTGTTTTAGTGTGTTGGCCTATGCAGGCCACCAAAGGGATAGCTTGTATTTGCTTGCTGACGACTGGGTTCTAATTTGGAGCGGTTTGAAAGACTAGAAATACATCTGGGGCCCCAGTTCTGCCAAATGGACTCCTGGGTTCTTCAGCAAGTTGCATGTGCTGGGGCTGATGTGTCCAGCATGGCTCTTTCACTCGCATATCTGATGCCCGGGCTCAATGTCTGGAACGGCTGGAGCTGCCTTAATATCTCCCTTCTTTGCATGCAGCTCCTCCCCTCAGTTAGCTTGGGTTTCCTTACAGCATGGTGGTCTCAGAGTAGCGAGGCGTCTTTCATGGCAGCTGACTTCTACTGGAGAAAGCCCTGTGAAATCTTGGGTGTGTTTTGTATTTTGGTATGCTTGTTTGTTTTTATGAATATATCATTTTTATACAAACACATATATTATGGGCTTCTCTGGTGGCTCAGATGGTAAAGAGTCTGCCTGCAATGCAGGAGGCATGGGTTCAATCCCTGGGTCAGGAAGATCTCTTGGAGAAGGGAATGTCTACCTGTTTCAGGATTCTTGCCTGGAGAATCCCATGGACAGAGGAGCCTGGAGGGCTACCGGCCATTAGGGTCACAAAGAGCAGGACACAACTGAGCCTCTAAGTGTGCAAGGACAGTGTCACTATTAGGAGTGTTGCGACTGTTGCTATTACCGCAGCAACACCGCTGCTACTCTTACCACCGCTGGCACTGCTGCTGCCAGCGCTACTGCCCACACTCCTGTTGCTACTGCTAGGACTCCGTGCTGCTCCTCTTACAGCCGCCTATCTATAGCAGAGAGCACGACCTGCTGTAACTGCTGGTATCGCTGCTCTTACCACTGCTAACCACCACTACTCTTACTGTTGCTAACATGATCACTATTACTCCCCCTCCTCCTTCCTCCTTTCTCCCCCTCTGCTATAATTTTCATTGTTATTTTTAAATTACGACAAAGGTAATGCATGTTCATGACAGAAAAATTAAGAAATCTTAGAGGTAATTTCAAAGACAAATGAAAACTCACCCCCACATACCACCATCCGGAGGTGTCAGCCCCTGGTAGGTCTCCTTCCTCAGTGGGGTCTGCAAGGCCCCATAGCCAGCTGCTGCCCACCTAACCACCCCATCTCCTCTCTGACCATGTGCTCCAAATTATGGGTGATTTGGAGTCAGACCAAAACGCTAATGCCCCCAGACCCACCTGCCCTCCCTCCCCTCGCCTCTGGGCCCTTGCATGGGCTGTTCCTTGTGCTTGGCATGGTCTTCCTCCTGTCCTCTGGCTGGCTGACCCCCGTGCTTCCTAGGCTCTGAGCAGAGACACAGATCCTCCAGGGAGCCCCGCTGAGCACGCCGCCCCTTAGACGGGTCAGGGGTCCCCATCAGGCCCCAACAGTGCCTAGGTATTCCCTGCAGAAGCAGACCTCACCCCTCTCCATTTACCCATGTTCCTCCTCCATCATAGAAAGCGGGCACTGTGTCGAGTGATCTCCGTGTGCCCAGAACCTGCCTCCATATGTGTTTGTTAAGTGAATAGGTGAATGCATCTGTCTGGAAAGGTTTCCTAGAAGATATGGCCTGTGACCCATGCTGGTCACACAACCCATACTGGCCCTGGGTTGTAGGGCCAGGCAGCTTTTTTGGCACTGCATAACAGCTCTCTGCGTTGACCTTTGATCTGGGCTGTCACCCAGCTGCAGGGTCCATGTTTGCAAATGCACCAGGCTCCAGTAGTGTGTTTGGGGAGGGCGGGGTGCTTCCCCCCTCCCGCACCACCGAACAGACAGCGCCAGACACGAGGAGCAGGGTTTCTCTGTGCGCTATTGATTTGTCATAACTGCCTGCCAACAGACAAGGTGAGCAGTTCACTTTTATGAATCCTTGTTAACAGTGTGGCAAGAGATATTTCACTTTAAGTGCCCCCTTTTCACTGAAAAAGAAAAAGAACAGAAAATGTAAATTATCTCATCACAGAGACGCTGAGAGCCGCGAGCTGGGTCTCCTTCAGAGGAGACAGAGAGGAGAGTCTCCTGGGATGCCAGGAGGGGAGGCTCCTTCACGTCCCGTAAGCAGTCAAGGCTGGCTCAGCAGAGGTTCCCAAAGCAAAACTGGGAGGGGAGTGTGGCCACACAGCCGAGGGCTATGGCGCAGGTGGTTACAGCATGGAAGCCAAGTCTGTGCATCCAATGGGCAAAGAGAAAAGAACAGAGATGCTCATGGCAACCTTTAAGAAAAGCATAAAACTGGAAACAGTCTAAGCATCCAAAAACAGGGCACTAGGTCCGTGTACATTATACTACAGCCCTTTGAGTGGAATACTATGAAGCTAATAAAAAGGAAGAGCTCATCCTGTGTGGACTAAGAGAGAAGAAAGCATATGAGATGTTACTGAGTGGAAAGAGCAGGCTATAGGGCATTTTATAATGTGCTTTCATTTACATAAATGTAGGCATATATGTGCTTGATGTACATGAAAAGGATGTGGAAAGAATCTCACACGGATCTCTTCACGGTTTTTTCTCTGGCAAGTGAAACCAAAGAACCCAGGATGGGGAGAGTTTTTGGTTTTCATTTCATCCACTTTTGTGCTGGTTTAATTTCCTTTTTAAAAAACCGTCATTTATTTAATCGTCATTTGTTCATTTATGGACTTGGCTGTGCCAGGTCTCAGTTGCGGCACACAGAATCTTTAGTTGCAGCATGTGGGACCTAGTCTCCTGACCAGGGATCAAACCCACACCCCTGCATTGGGAGCATGGAGCCTTAGCCACCAGACCACCAGGGAAGTCCCTCATTTAATTTACTTTTTACTATGTGCAGTAGGACTTGTATATTTTTAAAGTTTTAACGCTTTTAAAATGTTCAGCTCCAGAGGCATATTTTAGTTGTTTCCTTGATAATCTTCTCCATGGTTTGAGTTTTTACAACAACAAAGTACTATGTCTGTAAACATAAAAATGTAATACAAAAATTTTAAACAAGAAAGGCGGTCTGGATTCAAATCCCTGCCCTAATCCTCAGCAGCTGTGGGACCTGGGGCAAGTCACTTGACCTCTCTAAGTCTCCATTTCCTAGCACCTGCCTCATTGAAGGGTTGGAAGTAGTAGATGAGTTGCTCCGTGTGAAAGCATTTGAATAGTGCCTGACACCTGACCTGGGTGAGCCCTTATTATTAAGATGATTCTGCCACATTCCCACTCATCGGAGCGCCTGTGTGCTGCCTCAGACTGACATGCGTGCGTGTTCTGTCATGTCCAACTCTTTGCAACCCCACAGACTGTAGCCTGCCAGGCTCCTCTGTCCATGGAATTTATTAGGCAAGAATACTGGGGTGCATTGCCATTTCCATCTCCAGGGGATCTTCCCGACCCAGGGATTGATTCCGCGTCTTCTGCATTGGCAGGCAGGGTCTTTACCACCGAGCCACCTGGGAAACCCTTCCTCAGACTGACAACTCTGAATAAAACCATGCTGCTACGCTGGTTTCATTGACAAACACCCTGAGATGGCTTTTTACAAAACTTATTGGCAGCTGCTTATCTGTGGCTTAGGATTTTCTGGAGAGTGACCTCAGTGCTGGGCTCCAGGGTTAGAGAGATTCCCAGAGGAGTTTGAGGGACGTGAGCTTGAGCTCCGAGGCACAGTGCACAGCATTGTCTAAGGATGGACCAGGCTGCCCTTCAGGCAATGAGCCCCCTGCAACAGGAAAGGGTTTACAGTGAGGCTGGGCTCCCATGCAGTGAGTGTGTCGTAATAAGAATGGGAAGGAAGGCTTCACTTATTCTTTCATCAAATATTCACTGTGACCCAGGCACTCGGCTGCATCCCCATTCACTCTCAGATTAGGTCATTTCATAAATGATTTCTTGCTCAGATAGGAGGACTTCTCTGCCAGCCTGCTGGGGGCCATTTTCATTTTTAAAGAGGATCAGGTGTCAGTGGTTAAGGAATGGGTTTCTAATGGTGGACTCAGGTGCTTGGGTGTAGAGAGGGGAGGTGGTCTGGCATCTCACTTGACCAGCGGACAGAATAAGGGAGAGGGACACGCCCCACACCTCCCAGGTGGGGTTGCAGATACCACAATAGTGGTATAAGCGTGACCAGCTGAATACACAACACGTGCTATCTTATTTCATCTCAGCTGCCCCAGTTGACTGTGGGAGTCCCCTAGGCAGGCAGTTTGGCCTCAGACAGCCCTCCCATTTCTGCCCATCCCCATCCACCAGGAAGTCCTCAACTTTCTCCAGTGCTGAGTGAACAAACAGGCAGGCTGGGGACCAAGATCAAATTGTACCATTTTCAGATGGGGCCTGGAGGCTTGCCTCCGCAACCCCCATAATCCTCCCCAAACCGCCAAGTGTGGTTTTATGCCCATTTAACAGGTGTGAAAGTAGAGGCCCAGGGAGGTAAGTCACCTGTCCAAAGTTTCATGTGAGCTGAGCCAAAGCTCAGCCCAGTTCCATCTAATTTCCCACCCTGGGGTTCCCCATTCCCTGTGGCCTCCCAGAGCAAGACCTTGCACAGACAGAGTGCGGTACACAGGCCCTTTTCTCGCTCAGGGGGAAGTGTGTATAATTGTGTGGAGTGGGCTGCAGGCCGGTGCTGGGAAACTATCAACCCGCCTGTTTCTCTGCAGCCTGGGGAATATCTCACCTGTATTTGCTGCAGGTGTAGCAAATACATCTTTATGTTTCTTCCTCTAAATATAAATGGCAGACGAGTGGCATGTTGTGGGATTTGGTAAAATAAAAAGCAACAGAAAAGTAATTTGCATTAGATATGTGACAAAATCTCAAGAGACAAGGGTTTCTGTGCTCTCGATTAAATCCTGGGCCTCCACCTCGGAGGGTGGTGAGGGTCACAGGAGTAATCGGGGCTCTTCACATCCTGAAAGGACAGCCTCTCCCTCTCTCCTCTCATCTCTCCTTTTGTCTCCCTCCCTCCCTCACCTCGCCTTCCTTTCCCAGCTCTCTGGTTTTCTCTCTCCCCAGCGCCCCCCCCTCCCAGAACCCTGCTGGTGCAGCGCTGCACGGAGAAGCAATTTATAAAGCAGATGTTTATTGCAAGGTTTCACACAAGCTTGGTGCCTCGCCAAACGTTATAGTAATTGGAGGCTGTGTTTAATTACTGATCAATGTAAAGTTGGGACGAGACAGGCCTGGAAACCTCCTTTGGTCTAGACTCTCTCCTTTTCAGAGACGGCAGGAGGCCCTGGCCCTCCGTGTCTCAGCCCATCCCAAACCAAGGATTGGCCAGTGACCAGAAAGGAGGATGTGGGCTTACAGTGGCTATAGCCCACTGGCTTCTGGGAAATGGCTCTGGGGGAGAGGAGACCCATTTCTGCTACTGTCCTTTTCTTGCCATCCTGTTACTGTGGAGGCCCGGTCTGTGCCGGTTATTGGGATGACATGGATCAGTGAATTTCTCCCAGTGCCTGGATTAAGAGCTTTACATACATTGTCATTCAGCCTAACACAAGACCGGTGAGGTAGCCAGGCTCCAAGTGGGCCCTCAGTGAGCCCTGCCTCCTGGTATTTACCTTGCTATGGAGTCCTCTCCCACACGGAGAAATGGACCTGCAGAACCAACACTGTAGAAGTGACAGCTTGTGACTTCCAAGGCTCTGTCGTTAAAGACGCTATAGCCTCCGCCTTGCTCTCTTGAATCACTGGGGAAGGCTGGTAGCCGTATCATGAGGACACTCAAGCAGGTTTGGGGATCTCCATCCAGGGAGGAGCTGAGAAGCCACTGTGGGGATGGGAACCTCCAGTCCATACATGCCTTCAAATGAGAGTGTAGTCCCTGCTGATGGGAGAGCTGCAACCTCATGAGAGACCCTGAGCCAGGACCACCCAGCTAAGTAGCTCCCAAGTTCCCGAACCCACAGAAACTATGAGATACAAAGTGGTTATTGTGGTAAGCCATTAAGTTTTGGAGTGAAAGTGTTAGTCACTCAGTCATGTCCAACTCTCTGTGACCCCATGAATTGTAGCCCACCAGGCTCCTCTGTCCATGGGATTTCCCGGGGAAGAATACTGGAGTGGGTTGTCATTTCCTTCTCCAGGGGATCTTCCTGACCCAGGGATCAAACCCATATCTCCTGCATTGCAGACGGGTTCTTTACCACTGAGCCACCAGGAAAACTCGAGTCCAGCCATATAATCTCATAATTATATAATGACTATATACAGATATATATTTAAAAAATCTATTTATATATTAATGGGATACATCCTATATATGATAATATAATCACAATAAATGTGAATGAGTTAGATTCACCAATTAAAAGAAAAAATATTATTTCATTCTTTTCTCCAAATAACCACATAAGATAGGCATTATTATACCAAATCTACAGATGAAGGAGTTGGCTCAGAGTGGGGAAGAAACTTGCCCAGGGTTTCCAAAATCAAGAGTGGATAAAGTTGGGATTCAAACCCAGGCCCTTCTATAAACCTGAAGCTCTAACACCATACTGTGTTGTTAGCGCCCTTGGCTAGAAGAGGAAACTGAGACTCAGAGGGGTTAACGACCTACCCAGAGCCACACAGCAAGTCATTTCAAAACTGGAGCCAGAACTGGGGCTGATTTGTTGTCTGGTGTCTGCTCCCATGAACTTCCGGGCTCTGCCATCAAAGCACAAGGATCTCATGTGCTTCTGTCTTCACAGCTGCTTGAGACAGCTGGGGACCTTTGGCTGTGCCCAGAGACCCTGTGGAGTCGGGTTGGGGGTCGTTTTCAGGGCGGAACACCAGCACAAAGCAGTGTGCACGGCAGGGTGGGGGTGGCTCATGCATCTAGCTGAACTCCAGTAATTACATCAGGGCCGGCAGCATAATTTGTATCTGGGTGATGAATGTCTGTGTTTTCGGGCCTGATTGCCCTATTTACATTTGGAATTTGCTGATCTATTATTAATGTCTCCTGGAGGCCAGGGTGACAGGCGCGAGCAGCTGGGGAGTCCTCTCCCCCAGTGTAGGGAGTAGGCCCTAGTTCCCCAAAGCCCCTCCGTAGCTCACTTTGTGTGACCCTGACTTTCACAGGGCTCTTGGACTGAGTGGCAGAGGAGCTGACCTGGGATGGGGTTTCCCAGCCTCTTACCTGAGTGTACACACTCAGATGTACTATACATATACACAGACACAGTACATGCTTACACGTACACACTTGTACATATGCATACATACACATCCCTATATATCCATAGGCATATACATGGAATTTACACAAACACGCATATACATGAAATGCATGCACGGACATGCTAACACACTCGTGTGTACAGGCACACTCATGCATGTACATGTGCACAAGTGTACAGCATAAATACAGTTACTACTGAATGTCTGAGTCACCCTGCCCCCTAAATTTATATGTTGAAGCTCTAACACTCCATGTGATGATGGTATTTGGAGATGATGTCTCTGGGAAGTAATTAGGGTTAAATGAGGTTGTGAGGGTGGAGCCCTCATGATGGGATTGGTGCCCTTATTACAAGAGACACCAAAGAGAGAAATCAATTTTTTCTCCATGCACGTGAAACAAGGAAAGACATGTGAGCATACAGCAAAAAGGTGACTGTCTACCAGCCAGGAACTGAATAGGCTAACACCTTGAACTTGGACTTCTTGCCCCCTGAACTATGAGAAACTGCATTTCTGTTGTTTAAGTCACCCAGTCCTTAGTATTTTTATGGCAGCCTGAGCTAAGACACACACACACACACACACACACACACACACACATTCTCATGTGTCTAATCATGCTGGGAATGGCACAGCAACTTGGCAAGTTCTCCCACCTTGAGAGGGAGGGGTCTATGAACCATGGGCCCAGATGGCCTGGGTGTGAATCCCAGCTCTGCCACTTATCAGCTGTGTGACCTTGAGCAGCTTACTTTACCTCTCTGTGCTTCTGTTTCCCCATATGTAAAATGGGAATGATCATGTTACTATGTCATAGGGTCGTTGTGAGGATTAACTATGTTAATGGAAGTCACTTGCCTGGTGTACTTTAAGCAGTAGATACACATTTGTGGTGGTGTTATTGTTTATGTGCTTGTCACATAATAGGCTCTGAATCCATGTGGCACTAGTGGTAAAGAACCTGCCTGCCAATGCAGGAGACATAAGAGACGCAGGTTCGATCCCTGGGTGGGAAAGATCCCCTGGAGAAGGGCATGGTAATCCATTCCAGTATTCTTGCCTGGAGAAGCCCATGGACAGAGGGGCCTGGT
This sequence comes from Bubalus kerabau, assembly GCF_029407905.1. Lineage (NCBI taxonomy): Eukaryota > Metazoa > Chordata > Mammalia > Artiodactyla > Bovidae > Bubalus > Bubalus kerabau. The sequence goes on along the minus strand of NC_073639.1, from coordinate 67,663,699 downwards.
AGTCTACAGTCCATAGTGTCTCTGAGAGTCAGACATGTCTAAAGCGACATAGCATGACATAACTGTATGCGAAAACCCCAAAGCTGCAATAACCACCACCCTACCCTGAGTATTTACTATGCACTAAACATTTCCTATCTGTTTTATCTCATTTCACCCTCATAACCAGGAAACCAAGGCAGAGACCCACACATACTTAAGGTCGCACAGGTAGCAGAAATGGGACTTGAACCTGGGTCTTTGCTGCCGCAAGAGTCGTGGCCCTTAGCTTAAACTGCTGCATATCCCAGAAGCAAAGCAGAGAGCAATGGGTTTGCAAGCTGCAACAGGCAGGCTGACCTGAGCACAGCACCTGGAAGCCATAGGAGGGGCACCAGGCCCAGGGGCTACAGCAGCAAGCCTCGCCCGCTGCGCCCTCCAGAAAGGGCCCCCGGTTTCCCTGCGATCCCAGGGAAGGTCAGGCAGCGAGCACATTAAGGCCATAAATTTGTCATGAAGGCCTGGAAATGAACGAGGCTTATCATTTATGGATGGAATAATTAAGGCACTGTGCTCGGCGGTTCGCCAAGGCCTGTGCCCTGATGCCAGGCGTCACCAGCAGCTGAACTGGCTTGGGGTGTTCGTTGTCGCTCTCCGTGTCTCCCCCCGCCCCGCGATCCACCACACCCCTCCCCTGCAGCACCTCAACTCGACCCCTGGAGGAGCAGACTCCATCAGCATCAGGGCAAATGCAAGCCCACATTTAAGTAGCGATGGCCCCACCCTCATGTTGTCTTACCAGCCCTGGCCAATCCCAGGGAGATTTCTCCTGAAGCTCCGCCCATGGGGGAGTTGCTGCCCAACCCTCTTAGATGGAGGTAGCGGGCCTGGCTCCTTCTTGGGAGGCAGGCTGGCCTCTTCCTATGGCGCCGAGAATCTTGGACTGATCTGCATTCAAATCTTGACTTTCTCATGCTCCTGCTGTGTGTCTCTAGGCTAGTCACATCACCTCTCTGAACCTTAGATTTCTTCTCTCAAAAATGGGCAAAATAATATTGTTATGGATTGCATGGTGGATCAAATTAAACCAGAGTTGTGAAGTGCATCGTGAGGGTCTGGCTTAGAGTAAATGCTCCACAAATCCAGCATTTCATGGCTTTTCCCAACAGAGGGCTCGGGCAGGCTGGAATCAGAGGCTCAGAGAGGCAACGAGACTTGACCAGAGATGCACAGCAAGTGAGCAGAAAGTGGGCACCTACTTCCTTCCCCTGGAGTTCCTGTCACCTGTCACTTGTGGGTGGGTTCAGCCCATTCCCCAACAAAAGGTCGAGGCCCCTGGCCCAAGTTCCCCAGGTCAGTGGAGGGGAGAGGTGATTGGACAGGTCATTGCCACCACTAACGTACAGAGGGGCACTGTTGTCTTGCTGCCCAGGCCCTGTTTCAGATGCTCTGGAGTTACGATTTCTCTTCATTCTCCAGACAACCCTCTGAGGTAGAAGCCATTATTACCCTTCTCGTTTCAGAGGTGAGGAAACTGAGAACAGCAATCAGCCCCCTGACTTGAGTCACTCAGTCAAGAAGTTGGAATTTGTGTCTGATTTCCTGGGTCCGAGCAATGCCAGGCTTGGGGGGAGAGTGGCAAATTAAAGACTATTTTAATTATTAAAGAAATATCACTTGACATGTTCCAGAATTTCAGTTTTAATATTCTGTATTCTCAAATGGGACTTCCCTGGTGGCTCAGACGATAAAGAATATACCCGCCATGCAGGACACCCAGATTCAACCCCTGGGTTGGGAAGATTCCCCTGGAGGAGGGCATGGCAACCCACTCCAGTATTCTTGCCTGAGAATCCCCATGGACAGAGCAGCCTGGCAGGCTACAGTCCACGGGGTGCCAAATGGGTTCAAGCCCTCACTTTACAGATGGGAAGACTGAGGCCCAGCCACCGGAGACAGAGCCTTGGGGCCTGTCCCATCCATAATGGGCATCAAGACTGCTAGAGAGGCTTTTGGCACCTGCCTGGAGGAGGAGTCTGGACCCTCCTTAGCTAACCCCACCCACCCTCCATCACCATGGCAACCATGCAGGTGAGCCTCATCACTGCTAATCCTCTAATTACCAGCCACCTCTTCAATCGGCTGTAATTACTTTGGGGACACAGTTAACCTCTCATTAGGAACGCACGGCCGCTTTCTCCAAAAGCGCAGCAGTGACATGCCTAGTAATTTACCGCCCCGGCTCGCAGGGCCGCTTTGTGTTTAACTCGGGCGCCATCGCATCCCTGTCATTACTCCAGCCTGGTTGTCATGACGATTAATCATTCAATCCCTCATCAGCAACTTTTGCCAAATGTCACCCCGCTCTTGATCAAAATCCATCCTGGAGCCCGACACTGGGGGACTAATGACTTGGAAATAGGCTTCTCCATTCCAGACAGCTTTCCCCCAGGACTCCTCAGCTCCCTCCAGGAAAGGGAGAGGGGGCCCCGAGTTCAGTGTGGTGGGGGGTGAGGGGCACAGAAAAACCAGCATGTATCGGGCGCTGGCTCCCTGCTAGGCACCTGAGGGGCACTGATCCTTTTAACCCTCAGAACCACTGGAGTGCTGCAAGGGAGGCTGGTGGTTTGCCAGCAAGGAAGTTTGGAGAGATTCTAACTCAGACCTGTCTGACTCCAAAGCTGAGATCTTTTTTTTTTTTTTTTTAATATCAAACCTCAAGGAGAATGAGCCTTCCCAACTAGCAAGGATCCTACAATGTCAGAGTTTGGGCAGCATTGTAGAAATTAGCCGGCCCATTAAATTCAAGGCAAAAATGCCTTAAGAGACAACTCTGGGCACTTTATGATAAGAAACCCAATCCAGCGACTTCCCTGGTAGTCCAGTGGTTAAAAATCCACCTTGTGTTGCAGGGGACACTGGTTAGATCCCTGGTTGGAGAACTAAGATCCCATACGCCATGAGGCAATTAAGCCCAAGTGGGGCAACAAAGATTCCACGTGCTGCAACTAAGACCCAGGCAGTCAAATAAATAAATAAGTAAAAAAAAAAAAAAAAAAAAGAAACCCAATCCAGAGTGAATACCTAACTGTCATGAACATCTGTGTCCCAAACAACACGGGAACAACACCCAGCAGACAGCAACCTCAGAACCCAGGTGATGAAACAGGCTCAGCCATACTTGGACTGACTTGGGTTCAGATCTCAACTCTCTCACGCTGCAGCTGTATGCCTCTGGACTAATATAAGGACCCTTAGAGCTTTATGATGGACTTTAGTGGCTGACGAACTCCCTGAAATACAAGCTGCGTTGCCATTAGCTGTGAGTATGGGCATTTTTCTAGGGAGATGCTCAGGAAGATGTTAAGAACCTACTGCTCTTGTATACTTCTCGCATCTCTCCCCATGTCCTTCACTTACAAAAGGGCACACAGAGGCCCAGAAAGGAGCCATGACTTGCCCCAAATTCCACAGCAATTCAGGCTGGGAACCGCTGGTCCAGGCAGGGGTGACCGCTTTCTTTGGTGTCCAGGGCTGTGCAAAGAATTCTTCCTTCACAATGGCTTGGAAACCCCTAGTCCCCAGCCTCCTGAGAAAGCCCAATCTCCCACCCGCTGAAGGAATCTTCCCGAAGCCCCTCCCTGGGAACGTTCTTGCTGGCTGGGCCTCCAGCATGTGTGAGATATAATTACAGCACGTTGTAAATGGCATTAACAGGCCGTCACAGCAGCCACATGGTATTAGCAAACGGCTCTGTCTTCATCATGCAGTCCCCACGGCCCCTGGGCTGGAGCACTTCCCAAGGGGTCTTATCCAGGTCCAGGCCGCAGAAACCTCCTGGAGGAGGATTGGGGGCGGGGGGCGGTGATTCAGCTCAGAGAGGCCTGGGGGATCTTCCCCACTAAGGCTTTCTGAGATCCCAGAAGAGAGCTGAGTAGAAAGTCAGGAAATCTCATTCGTAAACCTGATTCAGCCTCCAAGAACTAACCTTTGTCAGGCAGCGACTTATGAGCCAGATACTCTGGAGTGTAATCTCATTTAAACCTCATAACCACAACCCCAAAGACTATATCCTTTTTTCTGCTTTATAAATGAGGTCACTGAGGCTTGGAGGGGAAACGTTACTTGCCCAAGTACCTTCAGATAATGAGAGTGGCCGTTGTAGTATTTGAACCAAGTTCTGATGTCTCCAATACCTGTGCTTTTTTTAAAATAATTTTTTTGATGTAGACCTTTTTTAAAGCCTTTTTTGAATTTGTTACAATATTGCTTCTGTTTTATGTTTTGTTTTGTTTTTCTTGGACAGGAGGCATGTGGGGTCTCAGCTCCCCAACCAGGGATCGAGCTTGCACTTCCCCGCATCGGAAGGCAAAATCTCAGCCACTGGACTGCCAAGGAAGTGCCCCCTGTGCTTTTTAATATCATGTTGCCTCCTCGGAGAAGTCTTTGATCAGTTTTATACCAATAGGTATTGATACTACAGCCTTGAAAGTACTTCCTTGAAGCTACCAGCCCACCATAAAGTTACCAGCATTCCACCCCCCGCGCCCACCCCTCACCCCAGCTTTGCTCACTAGACCTTCCACGCGAGCAACATAGTAACAACACAGTAATAATCAAGATAATAATAAATATTGTCTTTCCATACAGTTTCTCCTATGATCTTAGTAGCAGACCAATAGGGAGAAGAGAACAATTCATGTTTGAGAGCGTTGAGAACCAAGGCCCAGAGAGGGAAAGTGATTTGCCTAAGGCCCCTCGGCAAGTCTGGTGGTAAGGCGTAGAATGAACTCCCCTTGTCTTCTGATTCCCAGTCCTGGTTCTTTTCCGCAAACTACTGAGAAAATGTCCATAAACCTTCAGGCTGGGGACTAAGCAGAGGGTCCTTCACTCTTCTGGGTGCTTCCTGCCCTCCCCGTGGGTACCAGCAATTCACGCTTTATCTGGGAGGCCTCCGGGCTGCAGGATGGGCTGCCTCTTGACTGGTAAGCAAATCCCCTGCTGAGCAGGTCATATTTTATCCAGGGCGCCACCTGCCAGCTCATTTGCTTACAGATACAGGTGCTTCATCAGGGAGGAATTAGTGATTACTTAGCCCAGAGACCCTGGCAGACAGAGAGCAAGCCGGGGCCATAGCTGGAGTGGGAAGCCAGGGATCTGACAGTGAAGTCTCTATCTTCTCCCAGGCTGCTTAGCCCTGCTCTAGACCCAAAGCACTGGGGTTAAGGATAGAAGGAAGGACCTCTCTGCTTTGGGAAAAACTGCCCACTCCCACCCCCATACATATCCTATCAGTTCTCCGAGCTTTGGTGCCAATACCCTCCGAGTCTGTTCCCCCAAACCTTGTATGTTGCTTGTTTGAAGCCTTATTTACTCATTTATCTATTTATTTTTAAAGTAATTTTTAGGGGACTTCCCTGGTGGACCAGTGGTTAAGACTCCGTGCTTCCACTGCAGGGGCACCAGTTTGATTCCCAGTCAGGGAACATGCCTTGCATCTCACATGCCTTGCAGTGTGACCAATAATAATAATTATTATTGGTCTTGGAACCATTTTAGATTTACAGAAAAATGACATAGTGCAGAGAGTTCGCATATGCCTGGCACCCAGTTTCCCCTATTATTAACATCCTACATTTGTATGGTCTATTTGCCACAATTAATGAGTGTGACAATATTAACACATTAACGATTGAGGGCAGGAGGAGAAGGGGACAACAATGGATGAGATGGTTGGATGGCATCACCGACTCAGTGAACACAGGTCTGGGCAAACTCCTGGAGATGGTGAAGGACAGGGAAGCCTGGCGTGCTGCAGTCCATGAAGTCGCAAAGAGTCGGACAGAACTCAGCAACTGAACAACATTATGAAGCAAAGTCTATCCTTTGTTCAGATTTCTTTTGTTTTTTAACCTATTGTAGCAGGATCCCACCCAAGAGACCACATTCTATTTAATCATCACTTCCTCCTTGGGTTCCTCTTGGCTGCAGACTTTCCTTGATTTGATGACAACCTTGAGAATTTTGAGGAATACTGGTCAGGTATTTTGTCGAATGTACTTCACTTGGGATTTGTCTGATATATTTTTCTCATAACTAGACTGAGGTTATGAGTTTGGGGGGAGGAAGGCTCTCATCACATCCCATCAGGTTTACATACTCTGAATTTGACATATCACTCTTGATCTTAACCTTGATCACATGGCTGGGGTAACATTTGTCAGGCTTCTTCACTGTCAAGTTACTTCTTCCCTCCTTTCCAGATTGTCCTCTTTAGAAGGAAGGCATTGTGTGTAACCCCCACTTAAGGTAGGCTCCACGTTTTGTTTTGTTTTATTTGTATAATCGACACTCAGTTACTATTTATTTATTTTGGGCTGCGCTGAGTCTTCCTTTCGGAGAAGGCAATGGCACCCCACTCCAGTACTCTTGCCTGGAAAATCCCATGGACAGAGGAGCCTGGTGGCTGCAGTCCACGGGGTCGCTAGAAGTCGGACGTGACTGAAGCGATTTAGCAGCAGCAGCAGCAGAGTCTTGCTTTGCTGTGTGGGCTTTCCCTAGTTGCTGCGAGCAGAAGCTACTCTTCATTACGATGCTTGGGCTTATTGCGGTGGCTTCTAGGAACGTGGGCTTAAGTAGTTGCAGCATGTGGGCTCAGTAGTTGGGGCTTGGGGAGCCCTAGAGCACCTGGATGTCAGTGGTTTTGGCACGCAGGCTTAGTGGAATCTTCTTGGGACAGGGGTTGTCCCCGTGTCCCCGGCATTGGCAGGTGGACTCTCAACCACTGGGCCACTGAGGAAGCCCCATGCTGCCCCTTCTTGATGACACAGCACCTAGAAAAATTATTTGGCATTCTTCTGCACAGGAGATAGGCATATTCTCTCTTTTGTTTCTTGATTCAGCCATTTATTTATGTCAGTACGGACTCATGGGTATTCATTTTATTCTTTGGGTTATAATCCAATACTACTCAGTGCTTTTACAATGACACTTGGTTCTGTCTTCCTTGGTTTATCAGCATTTCCCCAAATCTATTCTGAGACAATCTCATTCCATGGGATTTTAACAGGCAATCCTCTTAAAATAGGTTCCAGAAGCAAGTCATTTGGGGTAACAGTGACTGAAAAGAGATCTTGACTAGAGCGCTTGTCAGGTATTTGCATGTGCTTGTAGTGTGACGAGTGAACCACCCAGTGGGGGATAGAATAGGTGACATTTCCCACATCTCTTTCCCTGTACCCTAGCATGGGGTGGGTAAGATACATGTGCGAAAATAATCTAAATTATATATCTTATATTCCCCTGGAGGCCAGAAGTTCTTAAGAGCAAAAATTATGCTTTATTCTTCTTTTTAACCTCTAGAACTTAGCTCTGCGACGGTGTTAAGGAAAATGGGATAGATGAAAGGAGGAATGATGAAAGAATGGACAGATGGACGGATGGGTGGGTGAGATGGATACATGGATAGGCAGACAGACAGAAGGACTTGTGGTTGGGAGACGGATGGGTGATAGGCAGCTTGGTAGTTGGGCGGAGATGGATGAGAAGAGTGGTAGGTGGATGAGTGAATGGGTGGGTTGGTAGTTGGGTGGATGGATAAATGAATAGCTGTTTTAGCTGGTAGATGGATGGATGGATGGGTGGACGGATGGACAGGCTAGGAAGTAAACGAACTGGTAGGTGTTGATTTCCGGTCTCAATAGTTCCCTTTGTTAAGATCAAAAATACTCCTCATCTCTGAGTCACCCACAAACTTCCAGACTTAGGGCTTGAGATAATTGCTCATGACTGACAGAAGGCAGCGAAAGTAATGCTCATTTATTATGCCCTGACTGTGTGCCAGGCATTTTACATGCTCTTTCATCCTTATAACATTCTGTGCGATTATTTCTCCTCATTATTCAAAGAAAGAAACTGAAGATCAGAGAAGTCCAGAAACTTGGACAAAGTCCTCTAACAGGAAAAAAGGATGGAGCTGGAATCGGAGCTAAGATCTAAGTGTCTCTAATCCTTGAATTTCCCATGATGGCCCTGAGCTTCCAGGCCCATAGACCTCTCTGTTTCCCTTTCCTGGGCCCCACCAGGCCAGTGGGAAAAAGAGATCTTCCGGGACCTGAGGAAGAGAGAACTAACACTGCAGAAATCTTTTTATCAGCGCCAAGCTCCAGAATGCTCCAGGTGAGGGAGGGTAGAGCATAGGCAACCAGAGTCCCAGGAAGCAAAAAGTAGAGAGGCATTCAGACCAGATGTGTGTGTGTGTGTGTGTGTGTGTGTGTGTGTGCATTTGTGGGTATGTGTATGTGTGCATTTAAAGAGAGGGAGTGTTTTGTATAGGGCTTCCCTTGGGCTCAGATGATAAAAAATCTGCCTGCAATGCGGGTGACCTGGGTTCAATCCCTGGGTTGGGAAGACTCCCCTAGAGAAAGGAATGGCCACCCACCCCAGTGTTCTTGCCTGGAGAATTCCACGGACAATGTTTATACAGCTACCTTTCTCACTTCCAAAAAGTTATATAGATAGCTGACATGTTTTAAAAAACCTTGCCTAGTTAAAATTATACCATTAAAACTAGAAATAAAATACAACAGCCAAGTATGAAGAGAGTTGGGAGCAGAGAGGTAGCCAGGCTCTAGTATTAGAGGGAATGAGCTGGTCGGGGGAGGCCTATGCCATTGGATGGGAGTGCAAGGGAGATGCACAAAAAAGGCTCTGTTCTCTGACTACCCTCTCCCTGCTTTCCACAGTCTTCCAAGACAATTAACAGGTCAGCATATTCCTTTATTGTTTAAAAGGATCCTTTTTTTTTTTTTTTGAGACTGTATTTTTTTCTCTGGTAGTATGTGAGGAGATAGAGTATATCAGAAAACCAAGGTAAGGTAAAAAATAGCAATCAAAATCTAAGCCTGGTCCTGAGCTTCCTAGCAGCCATGGCAAAAAGGCAAACAAGTTTGTCTTCCTAGTTCTTGTTGTCTACCAAAAGTCAAGGTTAAGAGAAGTGAAACTCTGAGTTTTCCCAGAGAGAGAGGCTTCTCTTAGGTCTGAATCCTGAGAGGGATGTGTCCCTTGGGCCATTCTAGAATCCATATGACATAGAACAACCATGGACAACATTATGATCAGAACAACTGTGGACAACATTATGGATCAGCTTCTTGACAGTGGTTTTGCACAGAGACACTCCACACGTGATTCTTTCTCCCATAAACCCTTAGCAACTGCCAAGAGCTCCATCGCTTCGTGACCCCAGGTGGATGGTCCTCCCAGGAAAAGGTTAATTTGGTCTGACTTGATTCAGGGACACAGCCTGGATAACCTGGGGGGTGGAGGCTGAATGTTTTGTGGCCGCAGCAGCAAATAGGACTCTGGCATCCGTGGGAGCAACAGGAGGGTGGGAGGAGAAGGGCACAAGGCAGTTGACTTTCCCTAGCGCTCAGGGTCAGGCCAGAAAAATCAGGCCTTTGACGTCCTCTTTTCTCCCCGCAAAAGTGCAACCACGACGCGTGCCCTCCAGTAAGAGGTCTCAGCCTCGTCTAGCCCAGCTTTGAAGTCAGACGACAAAGACTCGAGTCCCGGCTCTGTCACTAGCTGTGTGATCTGGAGCAAGTCTCTTAGCTTCTTCTTTTAAATTTATTTCTGGTTGTGCTGAGTCTTGGTGGCTGCACACAGGCTTTTTCTAGTTGCAGCAAGTTGAGGATACTCTCTAGTTGCAGTGTGCTGGCCTCTCATTGCCGTGGCTTCTCTTGGTGTGGAGCACGGGCTCTAGGCACATGGGTTTCAGCAGTTGCAGCCTGTGGGCTCCAGAGCGCAGGCTTAGAAGTTGTGGCACACGGGCTTAATTGCCCCACGGCATGTGGAATTCACCCAGACCAAAGACTGAACCCGAGTCTTCTGCACTGGCAGGCAGATTCTTTACCGCTAGCGCCACCAAGGGCTTCCTTGCTAGCTCAGATGGTAAAGAATCCTGCAGTGCAGGAGACGTAAGAGACTTGGGTTCAATCCCTGGGTCAGGAGGATCCTCTGGAGAAGGAAATGGCCACCCATTCCAGTATTCTTGCCTGGAGGATCCCGTGAACAGAGGAGCCTGGTGGGCTACAGTCCATGGGGTCGCAAAGAGTCAGACACGACTGAGGAGCTAAGCCTGCATGAAGAAGAGAGGCCATAGTTTCTATCAAATGCCCAAAGGGGCTCATGACCCCTAAAAACCAAGGACCGCTGCTCTGAGAGCTGGATCATGTTTCCTGGCATGTGCCTCCCCAGCTCCAGATCTCAGACACAGTCCCCAGGTCTTCTGCCAGCCTTGCTAGTCACTGAACCCCAGCTGGCTTCTTCCCCTGCTAGGGGAAGGGAGAAGGAAGGTTCTTAGGAGGGAGCAGTCGGGGACCTGGGCTGGTGCCAGGGTATCAAGGCCCCAGCGTGTATTGAGCACGTAGGAGGGGCCACACATAGCTGCATGCGTCATTTCCTTCTGTCATCCCTGAGCCCTGGGTTGAAAGGGCTTCTATCATCCCTGTTTTATTTTATATTACTTTTGGCCCCAGCTTGCAGCTGGTGGAATCTTAAGTTTCCCGACCGGGGATTGAACCCGTGCCCTTGGCAGTGATTTCTCAGAATCCTAACCAATGGAGTCCCAGGGAATTCCCATCACCCCCATTTTAGAGATGAGAAAACTGAGACCTGGAGAGGGGAGGAGAGGGCACACACAGAGCTAGAGGTAGTGGGATTTGGATCCAGTGCTCATTGATTCTGGAGCCTGTGCTCTTTCCATGGTGTGACTGGGGAAGCAAGGCAGGCCCTGGGGGTCTGAAGATGGGAACAGGGCTGCGGGATACAGTTTTTCAGGTTGCACCTCACCCAGGGAGTGGGGTTGGGGGTGAAATGCATCCGAAATTCAGTCAGAGTTCCGCTAGCTGGGGCTGTGCCAAGAGCCTTCAATAGGCTGGAGAAAGTGCAGCCTTTTTTTGATCATGATTGCACCCAGAATGGTGCTTTTTCCTCGTGGGTCTGCCCAGAAGGGGATACTTTGCTCTAATTGCAACAAAGTCCCCAGATGGGCTCCCTGTAACACCAGCAGAAACACAGTTTAAAAGGCAAGTGCACCCTCTGGAGCTGGGGAACACTGCCCAGCTTCTAAGATGGCCCTGGAGCCAGGGCTCCCACGGGGTCTCCCTGCCCGGAAGATCCAGCCAGCATCAGCAGGTGGGAGACAGTTCCTAACATTTTCCCCAGGCAAGCAGGCGACAAGGAAGGGGGATGGGACCATCCACCCTGCTCAGTTGTCCTAGAGCACCCCCTCCCATCCTACCTAGACCCTCCTCCCACCCCTCTCTAACCTCCGAAATTCAGGCCTGGGGGTCAGGACCCCGTCTGTGGTCATTTCCTGAGCCACCTTTAAAAGCTGGTACTGTCTTTGGGCTTCCCTGGTGACTCAGTGGTAAAGAATCCACCTGCCAATGCAAGAGACACGGGTTCAATCTCTGGGTCAGGAAGTTCGCCTGGAGAAGGAAATGGCAATCCACTCCAGTATTCCCGCCTGGGGAAATCCCATGGACAGAGGAGCCTGAAGGGCTACAAGTCCACGGGATCGCAAAGAGGCAAACACAACTTAGCAACTACACAACAATAATAATAACAAGTGTCTTCTTAGGGAAGGGCAAGAATGTCTTCTCCTCCCCAGTCAACAGCATTTGCCAGGAGCAATGGCTGCTCCACCCCAGGTGACCTGATGGCCACTCGTAAGGACTGATCACTCGGGTCCTCAGGGCTCAACACCCAGGCTCCCTTCTCTCTCTGACCTTCTCCTCTGCCCTCTTCCTGCCACTACCTTCTGTCTGATTAATTCTCCCAAATCTGCCATGCCACAGTGATTAATCAGGGTGGCGCTCCCCTAATTGGCACTCAGAGACAATAAATGCCTCTGCTCATGGGACTCAGGGGCTGGGCTGGGTTAACTTCCCAGACCTGAATGACCCTAGGTTTGCTCCTAAGATCTGTGAGCGGGAGCCTTGGGGAGGAGAGGGGAGGAGAGGAGCCAGGACAGAAGGGCAGGCCCCACCACAAGCCCCTGCTTGACTCAGCTCTGCCACTTCCTGGCTTAGAACAGGTCATCTCGCTCTCTGAGCCTGACGTTCAGGCTCCTGGGCTATCTGAACTGGGCCTCATCTCCAACCTTAGCCCCTCAGGTACCCTGTCCCTTCCACTCCATCCAACCCGCCCAATCACTGGCTTAGTCCCAGCCCTCTTGGGCGGTGGGAGGGGGAGTATATGTGTTACATGTGCCTTTGTGGATAATTATAACCTTTATGATATATATTGTATTGATACTGATGTGCAGCACTGAAAAATAATAGTGAAACATACAGTAGTCTTTCTTGTAAATTCCATAGAGCCAATTAATTCTCCTAAAATGCTTTCACTGAAATTTGCCAAGCTCTGGTACCCATAGCCAGCCTACGGTTGGACTTGATGAACAAGGGTAGTTCAGGCATGAATGCTGGTTGATATTTTCATTTAAGTGGTAATGGGTAAACTGAGCGTGGAACAATGGAGATTCAATGTCAGAACTTCACTCATTTGTCAGTGATGTGAATTGCATGATGGCTTTTTGCATACTGGAAGAAGATTTCCTCAATTCTGTGTGCTAGTCACATTTAAGGGCTATAAACACAACACACTTTCAAGTCTGATCTGTGTTATTAACGTTTTCTCCATTACTTTCAGTTTCAATAATCAACAGCACAATAAGTTAAACCTTGTATTTGTACCACTTGCCAATTTCTGTGGTGTCAATACTCTGATTTCAAATGCATGCAATTTGTTTTTTAAAAAAATACATGCAATCAGATAAATGACACCCAATTCAACTATAAACCATCTCCATCACCACCACTCTGCCCCCGTCTCCCTCCGAATCCCTCTGTGGCCAGTCCCCACCCCCCACACGTTGGCCCCCAGCCACCACCAATCTGCTCTCTGCCACTCTAGTGTGGCCTCTTCTAAAATTTCACACACATGAAATCACACAGTGCTGCAGTCTTCTGAGTTTGGCTCTGAAGGATGGGGGGAGTTTAGCCAGATAAAGGGGCGGGGAGAGGCGGCAAAGAAGCAGCTTTCCAGACAGATGGCAGAGCAGGTGCAACTGTATAAATTTTGTTTTGTTTTGAGATTCACATATGTTGTAGCTTGTACCGAGAGTTCATTCCTTTCTATCGCTGAGTAGTACTCCATGGTATGAGCAGACCAGATCTATTTATTTGCTCACCTCGTCACTCCCTGGCTTGTCTGTCTGCACCACAGGTCGCACGGCCCTCCTCCACAGGGCCTTTTCCCCACTGTCCCGGCCCCACCCCTTCACCCTCACACGCCAGCCCCCAGCCCTGCGTACCCCTCCTGCACTGTGTTGTTGTTGTTAAGTCATGTCCGACTCTGCAACCCCATGCACTGCAGCACGCTGGGCTTCCCTGTCCTTCACTGTCTCCCGGAGTTTGCTCAAACTCACGTCCATTGAGTCTGTGATGCCATCTTCCAGAAAGCCACATCCCTTGGGACCTTAAAAGGTGCAGGTAAAGGAAGTGGCCGTGAACTCCAGCGCTGTGGATGGTCATGGTGGCTGTCTCCTCCGCGAGCTGAGGCCAAGTCTTTCATCTGGGAAAAAGTTGGGAAGAGGGCCAGGCCGGAGGGCCTTGACCAAGTCCCCTTTCCCCCAGGGCCCTAGCTTTGCCTCCTCTGAGCCTTAAGAAAGGAAGTTGAGTCTGGAGAAGGAGGCAGAAGGGACCACTGGTTCCTTCCAGGGCCGCCAAGCATCCCATGGACTCCCAGGAATGACCTCCTTCAATCCCCACACAGCCTTGTGAGATATGAGGTTTCCTGTTTCAGAAATAGGGGAAGAGCTGCCCAGAGAGGGCAAGGGTTGCTCAAGATCACACAGCTCAGAGGCCGGGCAAACTGGGATTTCACCTCCTCACCTCCTATTGGCTACTGAGTTGCTTGGAGGTCCCGCAAGATCCAGAGAGGGAGAGAGAGAACCTTCCTAGAAGCAATCAGGCCTCTGTGAATGTCTGAGAGGAGCCAGGCAAGGCCATCCTCTGCATCCGTCTGGCCTCTCTTCGCTGGGGGAGCATGTGGGGAGCAGAAAAGTCACTGCTTCTCTGGACCGTCTGCCCAAGTCCCTGTCCCCACCACCCCTGTGAGCTAACCCTAAACCCTTCTAGCTGTCAGCTGGCTGATAAAAGGGAAGAAGCCCAGGAGGGGTTCCCTCCCTACCAGGCAGGGAGGAAGGTTAGACCCCAGGGCTAGGAGGAAAGGAAGAGTCACCTGCATCCCTAGGACTTCTTCTTTCTCCCCTACCTGCCTAGTTCCCTTCCCTGCCCCCGCTCCCTCCCGACAAGCCAGTAATAATAATCCATTTCTTAAAACCCTACTGCTGGGCTTGTAGTGAGATAGCTGCCTCTAGCTGTCCGTATACAGGAGAGACAGATGTTGCCAACATCTGGAGACCAGGGAGGCCGGGTCCTGCCTGCAACTGGGAAGAGGGCCCGGTGGAGATAGAGTGCTCCAAGGGGAGGGGGGCCCCCTACCTGTCAGTCATTTGGACGGGGGTCTCCTCCACCGTGGAGGGCCCCCAGGGCCTGGCCAAGGCTCCCAGGCGGGGAGGCCCTTTGCCAGGGAAGCTGGGCGGGTGCTGCCTGCAGGGAGGGGAACTTCAAAGGCTCCCCTAATCCTTGGTGACATTTCAGACACAGGAGTTTGCTTTTTTATGCTGTGGATCAAAGCGCAAAACCTTTATAAATAACCTCATAAAAACCAAGGGGCTTGTAAAGTTAAACAAGAAGCCACAAAGAGTGTGAGCTTTCAGGGGCAGGACAGAGGCTGGGGGAGTCCAGCCCCCACCCCCAAATCTGCCGCACCGGATGACCTCCATCCCCCATGAGACCAAAGATTGAAGGCCCAGTGGGAGGTCAGGAGGCAGGCCTGGAGGGCTGGGCTGGACTTGGCATCCTCCTCCCCAGCCCTCTCCCTGCACCCCCCATATGCATCCTAGAGTGGGCCTTTCATTCATTAAATCGTTTCTTCTCTCATTAATTCTTTCAGTAAGTCAACAAATATTTCCTGATGTTATCCCCGAGCAAGGCCCCTGGCCAAGGCATTGGCATTACTGGGCTTCAAATCACAGCACTGCTGCTTCCAAGTTGGGCAGTTTCTAGAAAAATCACCTCACCTCTCTGAGCCTCAGTTTCCTCATCTGTCAAATGGGGATACATTTTGAACACATTCTAAAAGAGTCATTAAGAGTCCTCTGTGGTCATGGCATGTGGTCAAAGCTCAAAAGACTTTGGTAAAAACTCTCTGGGTGATTATTATTAATAATTGGGCAGATTAACAATAATTATTATTGTTATTATTTTAAGACTTTAAAAATATATATTCATTTATTTTTGCTGCATCAGGTATTACTTGCGGCGCCCAGGATCTTCACTGTGGCAAGGCTTGCGGGCTTCTCTCTAGTTTTGCTGTGAGGGCTCAGTAGTTGC
This sequence comes from Bubalus kerabau, assembly GCF_029407905.1. NCBI lineage: Eukaryota > Metazoa > Chordata > Mammalia > Artiodactyla > Bovidae > Bubalus > Bubalus kerabau. The sequence continues at coordinate 67,648,193 of NC_073639.1, read as the reverse complement.
TTTTGGCCCTTCTCACGGTGGAAATTTCCAGAGGGAAGGAGGGACAGAATTGGCAGATGATGAGGGTCCCTAAAACCCAGCACACTGGGTGTACACACTGTTTGTATGAACCCCTGGCCCATCGAAGGGCCTCCCCTAAGTGCTCATGGCAGCTTCAGGATGGCAGCAAGTCCATTTCGTGGATGAGAAGACCATGGCCCAGGGTGCTGAAGGCATTCGCCTATGGTCACCCAGCTAGATTGTGCCAAGACTGGAGCCCAGGCCTGGCTGGTTCCAGGTCAGCTTTTTCTATCGCTCCTGGAGGCACCCCAACAGCATCCACCTGACCAGCTCCTCGTCCGGACAAAGCAAATGAGCTCCCAGAACTGAGAACCTGGTTTTACATCTGTGCAGCTCCTATTACATGGGATTCAAATTCGGCTGCTGCCACCCAAGCTGCCAGCTTCCGGATTCTCTGAGAGGAAGGCTGGGGAGCCGAGGGAGGCAGGCATGTGTCTTAGTCTGTTTCGGCTGCTGTAACAAGATACTAGAGACCAAGCGGTTTATAATAACAGAAATTTATTTCTCACAGTTCTGGAAGCTGGAGGTCTCAGGGTGCCCACAAGATCAGGTGAGGGTCCTCTTCTGGTTGCAGATCTCTCACTGTGTTCTCAAGTGGCTGATGGGGTGAGGGATCTCCTGAGGCCTCCTTTATAAGGGCACTAATCTTGGGACTTCCCTGGTGGTCCAGTGGCTAAGACTCTGCACTCCCATTGCAGGGAGCCAGGGTTTGATCCCTGCTTAGGGAACTAAATCCCACATGCCAAAACTAAGAGTTTCCATGCTGCAACTAAAGGTTCTGCATGCCACAAGATCAAAGATCCTGCATGCCACAACTAGGGCTTGGCACAGCCAAATAAATAAATAAATAGTTTTTTAAATAAATATGGGCACTAATCCCATACATGAGGGCTCCACCCTCATGACCTAATCACCTCCCAAAGACCCCACCTCCAAATACCATCATCTTGGGCATTAGTTTTCAACTAAGGTTGGAATTTAGTTTTCAACTAATATGAATTTGGGGGAGACAGATGCATTCAGGCCATAGCAGCATGCCAATGAATTTCACTCACTGGTCCCATCACTCAGTGAATGACTCAGTCATTGAACAGACGTGAACTGGCCCCTGCCATGTGCCAGGGCCCAGGCTGGATGCCAGGGCTACAGCACACACCAGCTAATCTCAGGGGCCCTGCCCTGCCTAGCTGAGGAGGCAGATACAGTCCAAAGTGATCAGGGCAGGGCTGGGAGCACAGAAGTGGAACCTATATGTGGAGGAGGGTCAGTGAGAGATTTGGGGTGGAGGTGGACAGTTGAGCTGGGAGGCAAGTATGAGTAGACGTCAGCCTGGGAAAGGGGGTCAGGAAGGACCTTTCAGGCAGGGGGACAGCCTGGGAAAGGTGAGAAGGCAGAGTGTAGACACAGAAGGGGCCCTCCCACAATGCTCTTTTGTTTCAAGATCAGAATCTTTGGAGGGGTGGGTGTGTCCAGCACCATGTGATCCTCATATCCACTGTGCCCCTCACCCTTAGCCCCAGTTAGATATTCCCATCACAGCACCCGAGGCAAGGGAGGCTCAGAGAGGTTGAGTAACTCAATGATGGTCACACAGCAGACACTTTGGATCTGGACCAGCTTGGTAGGCCAGGGAGATGTTTACAGGGCACCCTCCCAGAACCTCCAGAGTTTACAGTCTACACCCTCAACAAGTCACCTCTCCCTGATGAATCTCAGTTTCCTTGTCTGTAAAATAAGACTCAAGTGAAGTGCCTCCCCTACACCTGTTAGAGACATGTCTCTCACTGACCTCGGTAGGGCAGCTGGCCTGGAAGCTGTGGTCCCTAGGGGAGGCTCAGCTACAAACCCTGTCCCAACTAGGCCAGGGACAACAGGATCCCCTGCAGGCAACTGGCCTAGTTGACAAGAGAGCCCCGGAAGCTGTGCCTGCTTCACTGTGATCATTTCATGACTCCTGAAACACTGGTCTTGAGTGCCCCTGAGCCGACCCCAGGACCCAGGTCCTCTGTGGCAGGAGGACAGGCTTCAAACACCAGACTGGGCCCCTCCCTCTGCCAAGCCCATGCTGGGCACCTCCCACAGATGCCATCACTCAATTCCTGAAGTGCCTGGTGAGGTCAGTACCTGCATTCCCACTTTCCAGAGGAAGGTTTGGGGTTGAGAGCACCACCCACAGAGCCCTCGCCATGAGGGGGGCAGCCCTGGAGGGCTCCCTGGTGTCCCAAGCCTCGGTTCTCTCGTCTAGAAAATGAGAGTAATGAGGCCCCTCTTGTGGGCAAGGAATGGCCTCCATGTCCTCAGCTGGGGATCTGACTTCCCAGGTTCACATGAGGATTAGCCACCAAATAATGGCAGTGAAAAGTGAAAGTGTTCGTTGCTCAGTTGTGTCTGTCTTTGTGACCCCATGGACTGTGGCCTGCCAGGCTCCTCTGTCCATGGAATTCTCCAGGCAGGAATACTGGAGTGGGTTGTCATTATCTTCTCCAAGGGATCTTCCTGACCCAGGGATTGAACCTGCCCACACTCCCTGCACTTCCCGTATCTTCCGCCTCCTTCTAGACAGTGACAGAGGGTGCCTTTTGTGGGATCATCTAAGGGACAGAGTTGCAAATGTTTTTTACCTCGACTAGAGTTAGACCAGAGAAGGCAACGGCACCCCACTCCAGTACTCTTGCCTGGAAAATCCCATGGACGGAGGAGCCTGGTAGGCTGCAGTCCATGGGGTCACTAAGAGTCAGACACGACTGAGCGACTTCACTTTCCCTTTTCACTTTCATGCATTGGAGAAGGAAATGGCAACCCACTCCAGTGTTCTTGCCTGGAGAATCCCAGGGACAGGGGAGCCTGGTGGGCTGCCGTCTATGGGGTCACACAGAGTCAGACACAACTGAAGTGACTTAGCAGCAGCAGCAGTAGCAGCAAAGTTAGACAGCAAAGGGGACTTCCCCTGGTGGTCCAGTGGCTAAGACTCCACACTCCCAATGCAGGGTGTATGGGTTCGATCCCTGGTCAGGGAACTAGAGCTCGCATGCCACCACTAAGACCTGGTGCAGCCAAAGAAACAAATATTAAAAAATAAAGAAGTAAAGTTATAGACAGCAGAAGGAACTTCCCAGCCACGGGGGCTGTGAGCAGAAAAATATGTGTTGCCCATAGTCAAGACTGAGAGATGCTTAGATAACTCAAAAACCTTTTCCAAGACAGCAAGAAGGGCAGATAGCCCTTCCAAGTTCCTTCTGCCTTAGGATCCTAGAAGCAGGACTGCAGCGGGCCCGCACAGTGCCATCTCCCATGTATGCTTCTTTCGGGGGCTAGGAAATGCCAGGCTATTGTCTGGCACAGGGGGGAAGGGGAGTTCCTCGGTGACTGGATCCTGGGATTGGTGAGAACATCCCCTTCGCCACCCCACGCACGCCTGCCCCCCAGAGCAGCTGGGCAGCATTTCTGCTGTCTGCGGGCTCATTTATCATTCTGAGGGGGGCATCGCTGCTGTGAGGTCCCTGGGGACAGCTCTGCAGGGCCCCGTCTGATTGAAATCCAAGCCCAGTGCGCACACAGCCCAGGGAAGTGGCCGCCCAGAACCTGAAATAAATAACGCCACAGGCAGGAGGCACAAATCTACCGCTAATTACGGCATATCCTGATTAAATGGGGTGCGTAAATAAATATTTCAGCTTGGAAGATGAATGGACCAAGAGGACCGCCGTGGCCAGGCCCACTCTGAGCCTCTCTCGTCCTGCTTCTTCCCCGTAGGAGGAGACAAAGGACAGAGCCGTGGCCTCCCTTGCTGTGGGACTCAGGGTCAATCACTCTCCCCAGTCTTGGCCTCAGTTTCCTCATCCGTCAAATAAGTATCAGTGATCACCCATCAACCAAGTTCAAAGGTCTGGAGGGAGAATCTGAAAGGGCATTTGGGGTGACTGGGTGTCACAGAGCCAGGGAGGAGTGACATTAACAGAAAAGAATAAAGAATTCAGGGCTTGATGGTCTTGAGTCGGAATCTCAGCTCTGGGACCAGCCCTTTGCCTCAGTTTCCCCTTCTGTATGTTGGGTGAACCTGAAGGGCCAGTGGATACTCTGGGTGCTGCACCCAGCACGTAGCGCAAACGTAGCCCCTGGGAGGATATATGTCTGTGTTAGTCGCTCAGTCGTGTTCAACTCTTTGCGACCCCAAGACCTGGACCCACCAGTCTCCTCTGTCCACGGAATTCTCCAAGCAAGAATGCTGAAGTGGGTTGCCATTTCCTCCTCCTGGGGATCTTCCCAACCCAGGGATCGAACCCGGGTCTCCTGCATGGGAGATGGATGCGTTACCACCTGAGCCACCAGGGAAGCCCAGCCGCCGTGAGGATAAGAGACACAATACACTTGAGTCTTGGGACGTCGCTGTCATGAAACGTGGAGGTCTCTGGAAGAGCCAGCCCCAGGCATGGTCTGCACTCTCCACACCTGCTCAGACAGCCCCCTCCTAGAGACTCCCGTGTCTGTCCTGGCAGATGCCACCGACTCATTTCCGAGAGGCAGAGCCGTAATAGAATCGGGGGCCCAGGGGAGCAGAGGAGGAGGGCGAATCATCCTGGAAAAGTTTAAATCAATTAACTCCCTTCCAGAAAACAGGCTGGGAAATGTAATGGAGAAATAATGACTTTTCTCCACGGGATGAAATGACATAGACCAGGGCTCAGTGAGGCATCAGGGAGGCAGGAGCAAGAGCCCTGACTGCGACTGCCTGTGTGACCCTGAGTACGTCTTGTTTCCCTCTCTGAGCCTTCATTTTCCCATGTGCGCAAGGGGAGGGCTTGGGCCAGCACTGGGAATGGTTAATAGATGGCATACCTCCTACAGCTCTTCCCTCCTGTGCCCACGGCAGGCATTGCTAATCAATCTCAGCACGGTTTTTGTTGAACCTGGATGGGGTAGCAAAACCAATCCAAGCCTATACTCCAGGCATTTCCCCTGGGGAAGCCAGAGTTGGCATACAGGCACAGACTGGGTTTAGAGCATCTACAAGCCCTCCACTAGCACTAGGTCAGTATTCACCAATTACACTATCACTGTCTTGATAGACTCAATCCATCAGATCACTAATAGCAAAGGTTAGCACTCACCGAGTGTTAGCTATGGATTAGCCCTAGCATTAGCACTGGTCTAAATGCTTTCATGTATTAACTCATTGAAACCTCAGGGAAACCTCATAACCATTAGGTAAAGCTGTTACTAATTATCATTATGATCATTTTAAGACCAAGGCTCAGAAAGGGGAAGTGATTAGCCCACAGTCACACAGCTAGTAAGTGGAATCAAGATTCAAACCCATGCTCCTGTCTTCCCAGAAACAGCCCAGATGGGGTGAGGAAGCCCTTCTCTTTTAATTGAAAGCCTAGGGAAGAGAACCACCATTTCTTCCCACCAAGCTCTGTGGCAAAAATGTCACACAGGTTTATCAACTATCTACATTCCAACTATATTCCAGTTGGGGAAACGGAAGCTCAGACCTTCCCAAGGTCATGGTTGGTCGTTTGCAAGGGCTAGGGTGAATGGCAGTGTTCTCTCTTTTCCACTTGCCCTCACCTACAGGAACAATGCCCATTTATCCTGGAACCTCCAGTGCCCAGCCCAGGACCTGGCATCCTGGGGTCAAGGAATGAATGAATGAATGAATGAGCTAGTACTAGAGGAGTTCCAGGCTTGGGGTACACACCAGCCCTTGGACCTCTCTGCCGACTCCTTGTCCCTGTCCTTTGCTGACCCACCTGCCCTGGCTGGGTGACCTCTCACCTCTGCTCATGACCCCAGATGACCCTAAAGGCTTCTGACTGGGGACCAAATCCATCATTCCTGAGTAGTCTGTTCCAGCCCTGGCTCCCCCCATCCATCTTCTCACCACAGCTTGAGGAAAGAGGGTAGTACTGGGATGGAGGGGGCAGGATCCCACTCCAGAAAATGCTTGGCCCCACTGAAGTCCTCCCCAGTGTTTCCCCCATTGCCTCCTAGCAGGCTCTCCCCACCCACAGAACTATTTGGTCAAATACCTTGGAACCCAATATATGACGGCAAAGCAGCGGATTCTGGCTGAAGGCTGAGGGTGTGAAGACACCTGCCTAACACCCAACCCTCCCTCTTTGCCTCCCAGCAGGCCCAGGATGGAGACCCCCAGAGCCCCTCAAGAAAGCCAGGGTGCAAAACTCTTCCCCAGGGGTCAGACCTGGGTTTGAGTTCCTGCTCAGCCACTGGCTCACTGTGTGACCTAACTCTAACCCTTCTCTGGACCTCACTCTTTCCATCTGCAACATGGGAGGGCTGAACTCAGCGGCTTTCAAACCTTTCATCTTTGGAACAGTGAAGAGTGTCGTGGGTTTTGTTTTGTGTTTTTGTTTCCAAATTAAATCACACACTGAGCTCCGAGAGGAAAAAGAGATGAAATTGAATGTTCTCTGGTTGAAATTGGTGATGCCAGAGCTCTATCTTTTTCAGCTCCCTCTGCCCACCCCCACCACTTACTAGTGGTCCCTTAGGACCACTTTCTAAAACCCTTAACTTCCTAGAAAGATTTTGACAACATAGGAATAGATATTTTTTCAATCATTCTATTATGAAACATTTCAAACCTACAGCAAAGTCAAAGGACATCTACAGTAGACACTCAAATATCCACCATGTAGATTTTACCATTAATGTTTTACTGTAGTTCCCTTATCAAATAAGGGCAACCTCGCAGCTCATGACGCAGAGAGGACTGTGCTGGCTGAAGGGGTGGTTCTGAGTCCTTTCCAGGCCTCACAAGCTCCCAATGGCAACACCAGCTGCTGTAACAAATAGACCCCAGCATCTTAGTGGCATAACTCAACAGAGGTTCATTTCTCACCTAACAGTTCAGAGCCTGTGTTGTTGGTCAACAGGTGGGCATCTTCCCTTCACAAGTGATTTAGGGATCCAGGTGCCTTTGGCCCTGCCCTGACCCGGAAGGGTTGATTGTGTGCCTTAGGGCAGGAGAGAATGCTTAGAGAAAAAGGCACATTCCCATCTCATGTCATGCAAGCTCACATTTCATTGGCAAAAGCTGCTGATTCAGTCATGCCTGGAAATGTCACCCCAGCTACATGTGCTCACTGGGCTCTGTTTCCCAGCGTCATTTCACCCTGGGAAAGGGTTGTGAATTTCAGCAATGGGGTAGCTATCTTTACCATATCCTGAGTGGCTGGAAGTGCCCCCCACTGTCCCTCTCAGCCATCCTAAATCATCCTAGCCATCTCGTCTCCAGCTACCCCATGTGAGGCCAGCTCTCCAGGGGAGTTTATACATTACAATTATACAATACATATTTCCTTGCTCAGCAAATATGTATTGAGTTCCTACCGTATACCTGTGCTCTAGTAAAGTGACTTGCCTAAGGTCACACAGCTAGTGGTAGAACTGGGATTTGAACCCAAATATCAAGCTGGTTTTAGAAAAGGCAGAGGAACCAGAGATCAAATTGCCAACATCCACTGGATCATCGAAAAAGCAAGAGGATTCCAGAAAAACATCTATTTCTGCTTTATTGACTATGCCAAAGCCTTTGACTGTGTGGATCACAATAAACTGTGGAAAACTCTGAAAGAGTTGGGAATACCAGACCACCTGACCTGCCTCTTGATAAACCTGTATGCAGGTCAAGAAGCAACAGTTAGAACTGGACATGGAACAACTGACTGGTTCCAAATAGGAAAAGGAGTACATCAAGGCTGTATATTGTCACCCTGCTTATTTAACTTATATGCAGAGTACATCATGAGAAATGCTGGGCTGGAAGAAGCACAAGCTGGAATCAAGATTGCCGGGAGAAATATCAATAATCTCAGATAATGCAGATGACACCACCCTTATGGCAGAAAGTGAGAAAGAACTAAAGAGCCTCTTAATGAAAGTGAAAGAGGAGAGTGAAAAAGTTGGCTTAAAGCTCAACATTCAGAAAACGAAGATCATGGCATCTGGTCCCATCACTTCATGGGAAATAGATGGGGAAACAGTGGAAACAGTGGCTGACTTTATTTTTCTGGGCTCCAAAATCACTGCAGTTGGTGACTGCAGCGATGAAATTAAAAGATGCTTGCTCCTTGGAAGGAAAGTTATGACCAACCTAGACAGCATATTAAAAAGCAGAGATATTACTTTGCCAACAAAGGTCCGTCTAGTCGAGGCTATGGTTTTTCCTGTGGTCATGTATGGATGTGAGAGTTGGACTATAAAGAAGGCTGAGCGCCAAAGAATTGATGCTTTTGAACTGTGGTGTTGGAGAAGACTCTTGAGAGTCCCTTGGACTGCAAGGAGATCCAACCAGTCCATCCTAAAGGAGATCAGTCCTGGGTGTTCATTGAAGGGACTGATGTTGAAGCTTAAACTCCAATACTTTGGCCACCTGATGAGAAGAGCTGACTCATTTGAAAAGACCCTGATGCTGGGAAAGATTGAGGGCAGGAGGAGAAGGGGATGACAGAGGATGAGATGGCTGGATGGCATCACCGACTCGATGGACATGGGTTTGGGTGGACTCCCGGAGTTAGTGATGGACAGGGAGGCCTGGCATGCTGCGGTTCATGGGGTCGCAAAAAGTCAGACACGACTGAGCGACTGAACTGAACTGATCACCTTTCTAGTTCCCTGCCCTTTCCTGCTCCATCAAGGTATCTCCTGAAATCTGTGGTAGACAACCCTTTTTAAAAAATTTATTTTTTTGCTATACCCTGAAGTGTATGGGATCTTAGTTCCCAGACCACGGACTGAATCCACACCTACTGCATGGGAAGGCAGAGTCTTAACCACTGGACCGCCAGGGAAGTCCATGGAATCTGTGATAGAAGAGGAACACAGAGCATTAGCTTCCTGACGCAGGCCCTAAGCTAGGGGCTTAACATGTGTCCCCTGATTTCTTTTCTACACCCGTGAACTTGGTGCTGTCATCCTTGTCATTTTAGAAAGCAGAAAATCGAGGCTCAGAGAGGCCAAGTGACTTACCCAAGGCTGCACAGCCAGTTTAATCTCATATCCCAGTCTCTTTGACCCCATTAGGTCACGTCTTGATGTATGGGCGGTTTTGATGGCTAAACGTAGAGGCAGTGGGATTGTTGCTTGTCACAAGGACGGCTTAAAAGGCCAAGGGATACCTTCTTCACTAAAGATGGCATGAACATATTTTAAAGAGCGGAATGGCGTCACTGAGCAATAATGGTTTATAAACTGGCTGCAGAAAGCAGATCCCCTCCCCGCTGGATCCCAGCCAGAAAGAGGCTCCAGGGCGAGGGCGGGGGCACCTTCCTGGAGCCTTCTGGGTCTGAGCCAGGGGCTGGGGCTGCGGGAGGGAGCCCAGGGCGACAGGGGCAGGAAGCAGGGACCCAGCCTATCGACAACCAGGACCCAATCAATGCTATCTCCCCAGGCCATGCCTGGCCAGACATTGATTTCTGCTGCTGCTGTTAACTCCCTGTTTATGTAACGCCTGAACTTTGCACAACTGAACCGTTTCATGTGCAGAAGAGGGCCTGTTGCCATGAAAACCAGGCTGCACATGACAGCCGGGATGCGGCGGTATCCCTGTTTTATTGGCCCGCGCTGAATGTATTTTAACCTTGATAAGTCAATAACTTTTTGTACAAAAGGAAATCTGCCAGGCAGGCTGGGGAGGGCCTGCTGGCCTTTCCAGGCCAGAGGGGCGGTGAGGTGGACTGGGTTTAATCCCCTGGAATCACCCTGCTGCTCAGAGAACCAGGCCCAGCTGGCCAGAGAGGAGAGATGCCTTGTGGGGTGGGGGGAGTTGCTCGTGGAGGGGGGTGTCACTGGGACCACCCCCACTTCCATTTACTGTTTCCGGTTTGTTAGGGCCTAAAGCTAAGTTATGCGACTTCCCTGGTGGTCCAGGGGCTAAGAATCCGCCTTCCAATGCAGGGGAAGTGGGTTTGATCCTTGGTGGGGGGACTAAGATCCCTCAGGCGGTAGGGCAACTGAGCCTGTGAGTCACAACTAGAAAGAAGCCTTCAGGTCTCAATGGAAGATCCTGAGTGCTGTGGCTAAGACTTGGTGCGGCCAAATTTTTTTTTTTTAAGCTAAGTCAGAAATCCCCTATGCAAAGAGACCTACCAGGGATCAAAGCCTAGTCCCACTCACTAAAGAGCTCTGTGCCACCTTCAGCAAGGCCAGCTGACACAGTCCAGTGGGTCCTTTTCGTGGCCTGTTGCAAGGTTTATAGATTCCGTATGAGAAGCACCTGGGGTACTCACTGCCTGGTCCATAGCAAGTCCTCACTAGATAGATGTGGCTATTATCGTCATTGCTGTATTTTACAGTAACAGTAGTTGATTATGCCTATAAAGAGCCCATTAAGCTTTTGGAAATGTTATACTGTACCAATTTTCTCATTATAATCCTTGAGATAGGCAAGGCTAAGGTAGGTAGGGGCATCCCAAGTGACTCCGAGGTAAGGAATCTGTCTGCCAGTGCAGGGGACGTAGGAAACACAGGTTTGATCCCGGGGTAAGGAAGATCCCCTGGAGAAGGGAATGGCAATCCACTCCAGTATTCTGGCCTGGAGAATCCCATGGACAGAGGAGCCTGGCAGGCTACAACCCATGGGGTTGCAAAGAGTCGGACATGACTGAGCATGCAGCAAGGTAAATAGTCCCAATTTTCAAATGAGGAAACTGAAGCCCAGGGAAGTTGGCTGCCTTATCTAGGGGGTCACATGATAAGGTGGTAGTGCTGGTTGAAGGAACGAAGCCTCCTGACTGCCAGGCCAGGGCTCTTTCAAACTCCATGCAGGGGAACAGCCAACCCCGACTCTGGTAGACATCACTAATCAATGGTAGCACAGTAGCCTTGCCCTTCTCATCCTGCGTGAGGCCTCAGAATCCTCCTCAACACAAAGGTGAGACTCATTTGAAACTCTATTCTCCCCAAACGAGTTCAAGTGCCACCTATGGCCCAAATTTACTGTACGACTTTGGGTGAGGGCCTTCCCTGGGGCCCCCTGATCCCCAGTAGTGAAACAAAGGATGGGGGGCATTTCATGGTTCCTGGATTCTCCTAGGGGGTCTCCTGAGTGGAAGGGACCCCTACCACCTCCTATTTCCTATCCCAACCATCCAGGCCCTAGAATCCTCTCCAGCTCCATGTACAGATATTGAGAGAGGATCTGGTATGTGTCGGTGATTACTCAAGATGCTGGGGACACGGCGATGAAGATGATGGCAAAGCCCCACCCCTCCCGAAGCTGACAATCGAGACAGGGAGACAGGAAATAAACAAGTCAACCCACAGAGCTCAGAGAGTTGCCAATAGTGATAAGTATGGGGAAGGGAAAAAGCAAAAGGGAGGTGCTCTGGGGAGAACTTCAGATAGGGTAGTCAGGGAGGGCTTCTCTGAGGAGGTGACATTTAAGCTGAGACCTAAAATATGATAATGAGCCAGCGGGTAAAAGAGCAGAAGGAAGAGTGGTCTGGGAATAGATCAGAGAGTGAACAGCTCGTGCAAAGGCAAACAGTTTGGCGCTTTCAAGCAACCAAGAGGAGTCAAAAGTGGCTAGTGAGGTGTGAGGGTGGGGTGTGGTCAGGGATCTTGGCGGGCCAGTCCCAGAGGTTACCTGGGCCTCCTCAGTCCCCCTCTGCTGGCCCCCTTTGCCCCATCCCCCCCGAGGCCTGGCCCAGAGACAGGCTCAGGTACTGGGGGCAGGGCCGAGTGAGTAACAAGGTTACACGTGCTTCTTCTTTCTCCTTTTCTCCAGAAGGAGCATAAAGAGCTCTTTCTTTTCTGCTTATTAATAGCTCTGATTAAATTATCTCTGAAAAACCTACGTGGCGTGCACCAATGGGGGCTCGGCTCCCTCCAGGCTCTGGCCTAGATTACGGCAATGAGGGCAGGTGAGGCCACTGGGGGCTGGGGAGGCAGGCTGGGCCGGGCCTGCTCCCCCTACCAGAATAAAGGCTCAGTCTCGGCCTCCTTTCCTCCCTCCCCTGCCCCAGCTCAGCCTCTGCGAGCCACCTCCACTCTGAGGACATTCACTTGGGACCCTGGACCTTTGCAGTGGCCGTTCCCTTGGCCAAGAGAACTTGTCCCTCACCTGTGCCCTTGATGACCCCCTGCTCAGTTTTCCCAGGATACCTGATCAGCCTTTTCACCATCACTAGCCCCTCAGCTGGGTCAGGGGCCTGCTGTGTTTTTCCTTCTGTGTGGCCCTGGGTGATAACTGCTTGTCACCTTGTCTGCCCCTCATGGAGTTTCTCAAGGCCAGGGGCTGCGTCTGGGTTACTGCTGCATTCCCAGGGCCTCGCTCATGGCAGGTCCTTAGGTAATAATGAATGAATGGATGAGCAGAATTAAAGCGGGGGAATAATCAGGCCTCAGTGAGCATAGCATGATGAACCTTATCTGTGTGGGAGGGTGGGCACAAGGGTTCCAGGCTCCAGGTCCCTTGAGTAGTACCAAGGTGGCAATTAACCCCACTTCACAGATGGGAAAGTACAGGCACAGAGCAGGTGAGTCACAAGGCTGGTAACCTGAACATGTAGAATTCAAACCCAGTCCATCTGACCGCCCTTCTTCTTCCTCTCCCTGCTCCTCCTCTACAAGAAAGCAAAACACAAACCTGCGCTACATCTACATCCATCCATTGATTCAGAGATGAGTTTAACAAACCTGTATGGAGTGCCAACTGTATGCCAGGTCCATGCTGGAGATAAAGCAATTTGAATGAGCCCTGGCCCTCACAGAGCCTCAGGTTGGTGGGGAAGACTGATACATAAGTGAGCCTTTATGACACAGACTGAGTGCATCTATGAAAGGGGAAATGCTCCAGCCTGGATGGCAGTAGTCAGGGAAGGCTTCCTGGAGGAGGTGGCAGCCTAACTGAAATCCAAAGGTGGAACAAGCGTCAGCCACCTAGGAAGGAGGATGTTTTAGATGGAGGGGACAGCCTGAGCAAAGGCCTGGGGGCCAGAGACACAGCTGGGCGGATGTGCAGGTATTTTAGCAAGGCTGCAGTGTAGGGGGCATACAGTACAGTGAGGAACGAGGTGCTCTCTTGTCTCCTTTCCCCTTTGAGGCCTCTTGGACCCCTGGCTGGAGCCGGCGCAATGTTCAGGGGCTGACTTGCCTAGTGATTCTATGGACCGTGGCAAATCCATCTTGACGCTGGCTCCATTCACATAATGTGGAGTTATTGGACACAACCAAGAGGAAGGAATGGCTGGGTCAAGGCTGAGAGTTGGGAGGCTAGGGGGCAGTGGTATGAGGGTCTGACCTCAGGGAGGTGGGCTGTGGGGAGTGGTGTGGGACAGTGGCACTGAGCCTGTATATGGGGTATAAGTGAGCATCTCTAGGGACATCCAGCTGCCTGGAGGGATAGAGGGATGCCTGAAAGATGAGATCCCTATATAGCTCCCGAGGCCTGAAGTCACACCATTTAGCACATCATGGACTCATAGAGGTGCAGGGGCCTTTTGAGATCATCCAACCTCCTGGCTGCACTTCGGAATCACATTGGGGTCTTTGGAAACTACTGAGGTGGGAAGTGGGTGCCGGCTCGAGTCTGACTGGCAGGACTGGGTTATGAGCCCCACCCTCCATTTTACAGCAGAGGAAACTGAGGTCCAGAGAGGAGAAGAAACTTGCCCTCAAGGTCACACCCAGTCAGTCAGTGGCTGGCACAGAGCATAATAAATCAAGGTCAGGGGCTCTGGTGTTTGGGATCCTGATCTGTCATCGCGTGACCTTGTGCAAGTCACGTGGCCGTCCTTGGCCATAAGATGTGGATACTAACAGAATAGATCTTACAGGGTTGCAGTGAGTGTAAAAGGACATAGAAATATGTGATATAAATAGCCCTGAGTGTGTGCTTTGGCACATAGTAGGTATTAAGTCATGGTAACCTCCCATAGAAAAAAATCCCAAACTTTGCAAAGGCAGTGGTGTGGTCCCCGCCCTCTTCTCCCCTTCCAGCCCTCTCTTCCCTGAGTTTTGATTGTCGCTGTCCCTTGCCCTGCACCTGACCCGGGTCCACCAAGCATTCTCCCCACCTGTCCACACCCAGTCCACCCAGCAGGTCTCCTGGGCAACCCACCCTGACGTCACTGGCAGCTCTGGCGGCTGGCCCAGGAGCTGAAGCAGCTGGTGGCCAGATCATGTTTCCAGGTGAACCCCCTCCCCCACTCCAGCTCCCCACCCCCTACCCGGGTGGTGTGGGTGGGACAGTGGGGGAGAAATAGAGCAGGGCTCAGAGTTGAGGAGCTGCTGGGAATGGCGTACGTGGCGGGCGGCCTGAAACAGGGCCAGCATCTGTCCTAGATAAGGCAGCGGGTGGCCTACTTGAGCCTGTGCTGGAGCTCCCCGGTGGGCACCTCTCCCAGGCTCTGGGTAGGTGTGGGTTGGCTCCTAGAAGTAGGCTAGGGCCCGGCTATAATCAGCTCATCCCACCAGGTACATTCGCCAAGGTCTCCGAGCCCTCTGCACCTGAATGACCACAGCTGGCATTTATTGAGCACTTACTGTGTTCCAACTCCCTTCCAGGCAATAACTCACTCTGCTCTCACACCAGCCTGTAAGGTCCTTGTGATGCACAGACAAGAAACTGAGGCACAGAACCAGGAAGATAAATTCCAAGTCCATAGGCCAGAGCTAGAATCCCATCCAGGTGTTGTGTGACTGGGGGTGTGTGGAGTGGGAAGGTCACACAGACACAGCCTGAGTGTGATGGGAGGTGTTCTGACTGTTGCTTTGCATTTCTTTAGGGATCCTGAGACGTTTCCTGGAAAGCAGGCTCCTCAACTTGCTGTGTGATGGACATATGACAACTGAGGGGAAATGTCCCTCCCAGGGCTCAATTTCTCCAGCTGTAAAATGGAACTGCGAATTGGGCCAACCTGCAGGCAGGCTAACAGGCAGAAGCAATGAGAGCTTATTAAACTGCTTCGAAAGTAAAAGGCAAGGTGCGTAGTTTGATGGAGTCAAAATTTGGACCTCAGGTGATACTGTGCCTGTTTCCCCATCCATCCACTAAGTGGCAGGGAGGGGGTACCAGTGTCTACCTCCCACGTGTGTGGTGAGGATCTCCTGAGGTGAAACTTACAATAAGCTCAGCACCGGGCCTGGTTATGTAGTTAGTGCTCCACATATCTCAGCTGTGATGCCAAAAATCTGCCACTGCCAACAGCAAGAACTAGGGCAAAAACACTCTGGAGTGTCACTTCACATCTTTTAGCCTCAATTTCCTCTGCAAGTTGGGAGTATAATGATAGTGCCTGCTATATCCGTTTTTTCATCTGTAAAATGGGGGTGATAATACCTATCTAATAGGGTTGTGGGTGAGGATTCTGTAAACTACTTGGTTACATACGTGTTAGCTTCTTTTATGTTTTTTTTTTTTTTTTTAAACAAGTTCTTCATTGGGGTGTCTCCCCAAATAAGTGAAACAATGCACACAACGCACCTAGCTTGTGCTACCGCATGCTGCTGCTGCTGCAGCTAAGTCGCTTCAGTCGTGTCCGACTCTGTGCGACCCCATAGACAGCAGCCCATCAGGCTCCCCTGTCCCTGGGATTCTCCAGGCAAGAACACTGGAGTGGGTTGCCAATTTCCTTCTCCAATGCATGAAGGTGAAAAGTTAAAGTGAAGTCGCTCAGTCCTGTCCGACTCTGAGCGACCCCATGGACTGCAGCCTACCGGGCTCCTTCGTCCATGGGATTTTCCAAGCAAGAGTACTGGAGTGGCATAGGTGCTCAATAAAATGATACTAGTTTTTCCACCCTTCCTGGTTCCCGACAAAGGGACTACAAGTACCAGCATGCCCTACGCCCCCATTCGGGGCCCCTACGACTGGCGCCGGCGTGCTGTAGGCCGGGAGTTGCAGTCCTCACGAGGCAGGCCCCGCCTCGCCCCTGCTTGGGGGAGGAAGTTGGAGAGCCGCCCTACCGGCCTTTGAATTTTGCCGCGAAAAGCGCGCGTGGCGGCCCCCGGCCCCGCCCCCCGCAGGACGCGGCGCCGCGTCACCCTGGTAACCGCCTCTCGGCCGCCACTGATTGGACCAGGCTCCAGGGGGCGGGAGGGGGGCGAGACGCGGCGGCGGCTGCCGGCGCTAGCGCCTGTCAGTCGGGCCGGAGCGGAGCAGCGAGCAGGATAGCCGAGCCGGTGGCTCCGCTGAGAGGCTGCGCGCGGCACCCGGGGGAGGCGAAGAGCAGGGCACGCCGCTTGTGGGGCGCGGCGCGCGGCACCCGGGCCCGAGGCGAGGCGAGGCGCCGGCGCGCGCCAGGCGGCTTAAGGCTGAGGCCCCGGGAGCTCCCGCGCGCCGCCGGGGGCCATGGGCGCGTGAGAGCCCGGCGCGCGCCGGTTCTACTGCAGCTGGAGAGCTCGAACGCCCAGTGCACCATTCTCCGGGCCGTTCCCACATCCGCCCAGCGCCACCTGGACTGGTTATTTCTCGGCGCCGAGACCCCCGGGGCTGCACCCGAGCCTCCACCGCCCGCTGCAGCCGCCGCGGCTGCTGCTGCTCTCCGGCTTCCCCTCCCCCAACACCCGGGGCTCCGCGCAGGAGGAGGAGGGGCCGGTGCGTTCTCGCCACCGCTCTTTGCAACCTGCGGGGGCCGGTGCATGCCCGGCGAGAAGCCGGGCCGCTGCAGGTGCGTGCAGCCTCGGAGGAGACGACCCGCCCCCCCACCCTCGGGCAAACCAGAGAGCTGCAAGCCACGGGCAGGCGGTCGAGCGAGAGGAAGCAACAAAGACAAGCTGCAGCTGGGGCCGGCTAGAGGGGCCGCGGCCGCCGGGCTCCTGGCGCGGGCGGAGAGGGCGCCCCGGGGAGCTGCAGCCCTGAGCAGGACCCCGAGGGAAGGCGCAGCGCCGCCCGCCGGACGCGGTGAGCACAGGCCCCGGCGAGGATGCGCCGCCTGAGCGCCCGAGCGGCCCGGGTGCCTGGCGGGCACGACCCCCGCTGAGCCGAAAGAACCCCAACCCCGGACTTCGGACGGCGCGGGCCGGAGCCTGGATCGACCTCACCGACAGCGTCCCTTCCCACCTGGAGAGAGGCATCGGCCCCCAAGGGGGGCTTCTTCAGGCAGCCTCTGCCACCTCTGCATGGCTGCAACCCAGCGAGCGGAGAGTCGTCCCCGCTGAGACCTGGTGCCCTTCGACGGCCTGGCTGATTCGGTGAGTTCCGCGGAGCGGGCTTCTAGGGTGAAGCTGGGGGCACTCTCGGGTGTCGGGGCAGCCGGATTGGAAATAAAGAGGCCCTGGGCTGTGGGGGATCCTGAAGCATCCTTGTCTGCCCCTTCCCCTCCCCCCACCCCCTCCGCACACAACTTGTCTAGACCGGCCTGCCTGCCAGAGTGGACATCGGGGGCCGATTGTGAGGACTCCGGCAGGGCCCTGGGTGGGGCTTTTGCCGGAGAGGAAAGGTCACCCCACCCCTAAAGCCAACAGACAAAGGTAGCAGCTCAGTCGTCTGAAAATTCCCCAGGAACTCCCGCGTCTTAGAGGGGTTAGGGCCGGCACTGGACACTTTGGGCTTCTCCCAAGTAGCCTCTGGAATCTTTCTTCAAGGGCCATCAGCCCAGAAGGGGACATGGAGTCCCGTCCATGCCTGTGGATGTGTTGGCAATTGTGCCCTCTGAGCCTAGACTGTAGCAGGGTTCATCTGGCCGCCTGCATTCCTACAAAGAACTCGCGGGACGATCGGTTCCCCAGTGGGGTCGCCTGTTACGTCACTGCCAGACCTCTGACGTCACTGGGGTTGCCGTGGCAACGCGACTTGTCTTGACCCAAGGCCGGAGGGGGCGGGGTCGTGGGCGAGGCTGGATGCCTTTGGGTCCTGGAGGAGTGAAATCAGACTTCCCCCACCCACAACTGCAGTCCTCTGACCTAAATCCCCAGCACCCTGATGGGGTGAGGGAGGGAGGCAGTGCCAGCTGTCTGTCCCTATTAATGCTCCTGCCCCGCCCCCCCACCCAAAGACAGGTGTTTAGCTTTGCCGGTATAGCCTGGCAGTGCCCCGGGGCACAGGACTCCCAAGCTGAGCAACTTTCTGCTTTCAAAAGGGATGCTTCAAAAGAGGAAAGCTTCCTGACCCCAGACTGAAGTTCCCAGGGTCCCCAGAGAGATGCGGGCCCCCAGCCTTAAATCAGACTGCTTCTGCCTAGAGAAACAGGGGTGCCCCCTCCCCAGCCAGGGAAGGAACAGAGGAGTTGCTGCTGGATGCCCCTCCAGTCCAGAGGTTACCCCTGCTGCTCAACCCCAAGATGACAGGACCTTGGTTAAGTCTGAACTCCTGACTGCCCCACTCTCCTGTTGGAGTTTAAGATGATTTGACAAGCACAGTGTGGTGCTCATTAAGTTGAATGGAGGGTAAGTCAGGCCCATCGGTGCCAAGGTCTGGATAAGCGTGCCCCTGCCAGGGGCCAGCTTGGACGGGGGTCAGGCAGCAGCCTTCTTTTCCCTGCCACACCCCAGCCCTGGCCCTGTTCCTTCTGAAGGCCCAGAGCAGCATTTTGCTGCCGACTCTTTGATTCCCCTTCTAAGTTCCCTTCCAGCAATTGCTGCTGGTGTCAGATGTGGGTGAAACTGCTGTGATCACATTTCTAGGAAAAGGTTAGAGAACTGTGTCATTGCTTCAGGGGTGTGGAGTGGGGTGACAGCAGAGGGGGAGTGTGTGTGAGGTCATTATGAGAAGCCAGGCCCCCGTCTCTACCCAGCGAGCACCCCCCACCCCCAACTGTGTTCGCCTACCAGGCTCTCTAGCTAGATTAATAAGTCGATAAATATCAGTGGATCTGCTTGGGTGGGGAGGGGTGGCGGGGGGGAGCTTGGCAGGGAGATATTTTCAGCTGAAACGGTGTCGTTAAACACACAGGCTTCCAAGGACAGAGCAACGGCAGATGGGGGTAGAAGTAGGAGAGGTGGGCAGAAGGGCTGTTTATGCCGCCTCTCAAAGCTTCCCAGTTTAGAAACAAACTCGGAGTATGCGCCAGAGACCCACAAACACAGGCAGTTGGAGGTCTTCCGTGGAGTATTTACACTTCCACAGCCAAGGCGGAGGGAGCGGCTGTCAGAATTGGGCAATTCCTTCTGTTCCCTTCCATGGGCTTGGCAACAACACCAAGCGACAAGCAGGAGGGAATGCCAGCTTACCCGGCGTCTCTCCCTGTGCCAGGCATCTTACGGGATCTCAGTGATCCTTACAGTAGCTCATGTGCTGTGCCATTTTGCAGATGAGGAAACTAAAGCGCAAACCGAGGTGCTCAGCCAGGCAGCCACAGAGGTTTGAGTCCCCAGGTCTTCCCACCCCACCACACTGCCCTCCCCTCCCCACCCCCGTTCCGTAGGTAGAGGGAAGCACCGCCACTTGTTAGCCAGGGTCCCCCTACGAGTCAGGGGCCATGGCTATGGAGGGAGTCTGGCCTCACCTATGTGTCTTCCCACACTGAAACCTGGGGACCCTCTTGGCTGGCCCGCAGCTGGTGGTGAAGACAGGATGCTGATGGAGCAGGGACAGCTTTGGCTCCCCACTCAGCCTGCGAGTCAGGAAGGGCCCTACGCAGGGGTGCCATGTGACTCTCGGTATGGAGACCTGCCAGGCAGGGGAGTGGCAGAGTGTTCTGGGCGTTGGGAGTCGGCCACGTAGCAGGCCTGAGTGCTGGGGTATGCTGGATGAGGGGACGAGGTGGCCCTGGGGGTGGGGGTGGGAGGTTGTCCCGGAGACTTAAGTGATAGAGATTTAAGCAGGGGAGACAATCCAGTGTGGGCTCCTCTCACTCGGACAGTGACCCTGGACATCCCTTCCAGTCCCGTGCAGGGAGGGGCAGAAACCTCTGAGCAGTCTCCTCTCTCAAGGTTAGCTTCCTACCTTCCCCCCACCCCCCCGACCAACCCCCCCACCCCCCCACTCCCCGCAGTAATCCTTATCACAGGCCTTAATTCCATATAAGCTCACCCACCTCCTATCCCTTCTGAGCTGCACAGTTGTGGACCAGGGCTGGACTAGTCTGGGTTTCTTAACACCTAGGGCCTCATGATTAAGAGCCCACTTGTTGGCTGTGTGACCTTGGGTGAGTAGCTTTGCCTCTCTGAGCCTCAGTCTCCTCTTCGGTAAGGAGGATAGCATCTGTGTTAAAGGATTCACTGAGGGCTGAGGACAGGCGATGGCATATCACAAGCCTCCCATAAATGCACATGCTCATGGCCAGTGGTAGCCTTATCTGCAGAACCCAGGCCTTGAATGGCTCTTCCATTCCTTTTTGGAGCCAAAGATCAAAGACCAGAGGGCAGGTCAGGGACCCTCATCTTTCCAACTGTCTGTGCTGGGTGTCCCACCCGCCTTCCCAGGGCACCCACGTGGTGAGCACACGTGGCTCGCATCTGAGTCCCAGGGGGGCCTGGGGCCTGACCAGAGGGTCCCCTTCCCCAATCTCCCTTCCGCCCCCTCCTCCCTCCAGCCACTCTCCAACCGGGAGGAAGCGAGCAGAGCAGCTCATATTCATGAACCGTAATTCAATCAGGCGGAGATTCCTCTGGGCTTGGGGCGGGGGTGAGAACCGGGAGAGGCGCACAAAAGGGCCGCTTTATTACCTCCCGCGGGCCGGGAATTGCTGCTCTCCCCCAGCAGCGGCCGGAGCCGCCTTTATTGTGTTAACCCATTTGCGTGTCAAGAGCTATTGTGCGCTTTCTCTCCTGGTGTGGGGCGGGCTGTGCGCCGGCCGGTCACCTCCGTGGGCGCCGCCCACCGCCCTGATTGGTTGCTAAGTGATTTGCATCCAAGGTAATCACTTTTATCTCAGAAGGATGTCGACTATAATTATAAGCCACTGACATCTTTTGAAATCTGCCTAATGACTATTTTAGTCTTGCACGGGCTTGGGGGTGGGGAGGGGGTTTCTGGAGGGTGGAGGGGGTGGGGTGGGGGGGGGGGGAAGGCTGGAAGCCGGATGGATTCCTCCCACCTGGACCGTTTGGTTCGTTAGTTGAGAAATATCTGAGTGTCTACTGCGTGCCTGGAACAAAAGGCGGGTTGTGGATATTGAGGAGTTGGGGGGCGCATTCCTGAGGATGGAGTTAGTACCATTTCAGAGATGGAAAAAATAGAGGCCCTGGGGACTAGCCACCTGCCCAGAATTATACATCCAGTAAGTGGTCAGGACCTAAGTCTCTCTGACCCTTAAATTCATGTGCTGGCCACTGAAGTGGGGTGTAGACAGACATAATAATAGTAATCATTCCTGTCTGGTACCTCCCAGGGTTTATGTCATAACCCTAAGACATGCAGGTGCTGTTACTACCTGCATTTTACCTGGGAGAAAACGGGGGCACAGAGAGGTTACATTACTGCCCAAGGTCACACAGCCAGGGAGGGGCAGAAACATGAAGTCTGTTAGTGTGACGGCCAGAAGCAGGGGTTCAGCGTGGGAGGAATGGGTAAGCGCGGGTTCCTGCCCCCCTCTCCCCTGCCCCTTTGTGGTTCCATTCAGTAAACAATGGGCATCAGGGTTGAGGGTACCCTGCCGGTCACTGTCTGAGTGGCAAAGCTCTAAGGAATCAGATGGCCCACAGCCTCCACGGGGCGTAAGATGAGTCTGCAACTGACTTGAATTCTACACAGAGCCAGAATAGGGCTGGAGGAGGGACACTGGGCAAGTGGGAAACTGAAGCTAGTCATGGAGGGCTTTCTGATAGAGGAGACTTTTGCTCTGGGCCCGGAGGACTGGCTGGATCTGCCCACTGGGGAGCGAGTGGGGATGTCACTGGGAAGGAGTTGGAGAATGCAGGGGCGTGACCAGAAGGGCAGGGAGAGCTCATAGGAGGGTGGAGGTTAAAAGGAGTTAAGCTACAGGAGTGTGCAGGGCCTTGAGTGCTGAGCTAAGTACCTGGTTTGTCCAGAGGAGGGGAGGGGTGCAGTGTGATCTGGGCACCCTGAGGCCAGTCTGCCAGCCTTGTCGGGCTTTGCAGACCAAGATGAATCCTGGCTCCATTTTTATTGGCTCTGTGTCCTCAGACAAGTCACCTTACCTCTCTGGGCCTCATTTGCCTCATCAAGGGCGTAATAGCAATTTTTTCACCGGCTTGTGGGTGGGATGAGGTTGAGTGTGTGGAAAGCTTGGGGGAGCTCAGACTGAGCCTTTCAGAGCTAGGTGGGCTCAGGCCCAGGCCCCAGGCAGTCCTCCTGGCCCCACAGCAAACCAGCATCCTGGCCACAGCAGCTGTTTGGGGCCCTGGGAGCCCCTGTCATTGTGCCGAGGGCACTGGGGACAAAGGCCCGGGGGGTCGCGGATAAGGCCGGGGCTGACTGTGAACAGGCTCCTGCGGATGGGGACTTAATGACTCAGGACTTAATGACCTAGAGTCTGTGGGGCGGGGCCTCCCTTGGAGGAGGAGGAGGGAGGTCCAGCCACCAGCTGTCGGCTCCAGGATTCGCTGCCAAGGCAGGGGCAGCTGCCCCGCAAAGTCCAGTCCTGAGCTTGGCACGGGGAGAAGCCGAGGTGGCAGGGCCTCCTGGCCTGCAGTCCCCAGGCCTGAACTGGCGGCTCGGCTTTCTGCATCAGCTCCCACATGACCTCAGTCTCCTCATCTGTCAGGTGGGCCAGAGGTCCACTTCGGAGGGCAGCTGTGCGGCTTGGCAGGAACCGACAGCAAGTAGGCAGTAAACAGGAACTGCTGTTTTGGCTTTTTGTTCATCTGTTCATTCAGGGAGATTCACAGCTCTGTGCTAGGCTCCCTGCCAGGAGCTGGGAATGCACAGATGAACAAACCTAGTTGCCTTGAAAGGTGGTGAGGTCTCAGACACACACCATCCCAGTATGGTGGGTGGAGCGCCATAATACAGGAATTCACAGTGTGCAGGCCTGTGCCAGGAGCGACAACAGAGAATAGGGCAGATAGAGCCCCTGCCCTCTGGGGCCCTCAGCCTTCCAAAGCCCATTAGGAAATGAGAGATGGAAATGACTACTTCCAGCTGTAGTAGCCAGGGAGGCTCCCTGGAGGAGGAGGCACTCTCTGTTGCTAGCTTCAGGGACTTCTGTCTAAACATTTCACCGTTTATGGGGATCATAGGACCCTGCTAGCCATCTGTTTGCCAGACAGAGCTTTCCGCTTTGGCGTTTTAATCCTCTCATGTTTCCGGGAAGGGCGTTTTGGTCCCAGGTGTGTAGGTGAATGCACTGAGGCTCAGCAAGGTGAAGCAACGGCCCAGGACCACGTGGCAGGTCAACAGACTCCCCTTCGTTATCCACACAAGCTTTGTTATTTGTATTAAGTCTATTTTGGCGGGGGGCTGCTCTGGATCTTCTGTGCTGTGTGTGGGCTTTCTCTAGTTGCGGCGAGCAGGGACGGCTCTTCGTTGCGGTCTGCAGGCTTTTCACTGTGGTGGTTTCTCTTGTGGAGCATGGGCTCTACAGCGTGTGGGCTTCAGTAGTTGTGGCTCCTGGGCTGAGTTGCCTTGTGGCATGTGAAATCTTCCCGGACCAGGGATCGAACCTGTGTCCCCTGCATAGACAGGCGGATTCTTATCCACTGGACCACAAGGGAAGTCAGGTTGGCACAAGCTTTTACTAGTCCTCTGCCTGTGAGGGCCCTGGGCTGACTGGGGCTGTCACGAGAAGGATCCTTGGGCAGAAACTGAGGAAACCCAGTTCCGGGCCAGCTGTTGCTTTTATGAGCTCACGACCTTGAGCAAGTGACCTTCCAGCCCAGCCTCAGCTGTGTCCTCTGTAAAATGTCAAGGATGGCAGATCTGTGGCAGGTCTGGCTTGCCTTAGACTGCTGTGCCCTTGGCAGACATCGCCAATCAATTGCTGCCCTCTTTCCCCCCACTGAGTTCTTCCCCTGACCTTGGGTTCTTGCCAAGGCTCAGGGCAGGCTGCACCAGTCAATCAGCAGGGGCCTATGAGCTGAATGAAGCCCGCTTGCCTGCCTGGCCTCCATGAGCTTGAGGTGTCCCTTCCACCCGTCTCTGCAGGGTTTAGAGGACCAGGGTATCAGAACGAGGGATTTCTGGTGAGTCTCCTGAGGATGTGAGTGGTTCTGCAACCATGAGGACTGAGGAGGTGTGAGTCTGTCTCTCCATCTCCCAGAATGACCCACGTCCCTGTCTGCACATCCCAGCACACGCTCAGCGTGGAGTGTTCGAGCAGATTCAGGATGCTTTCAGTCTGGATAATAATAATGGCATTTATTGAGCTCTTCCCGAGAGTCAGGTCCTTCCTGGGCATCCTCTCATTCATCATTCCTCAGAAGCACCCGCAGCGTGCCTCTCAGCACTCTTAGGAAGAAATCTTAACCCATTTTAGACATGCGGAAACCGAGACGAAGAGCCAATAAGCAGAGTAGGGTTACGCACCTGCTGAATGGCTGAGCTGGCATCATCCTGATCCAGGTCTGGAAGTCCACAGCCCGGTACAGACCAGGCAGCCTTCCTGGAGGAGGTGTCGTGAAAGGCCAGAGCCTTAAAGTTCAGTGGACTTCTGACCGGCAGAGCTGGGCCTTCTGGTCAAGGGAAGGGGTCTTTTGGGGTGGAGAGAAGAGCATGAGAAGCAGCTCAGAGGCTACAGGCAGGAGTGTTTAGGTTGCGGGACTAGGGTGTGGCTGGAGGTGGCTGGAATGTCGGTGGGGAGGGGGCCATGGTGGCCTTGGCATTGAGACTTGGCCCTCCCATAGTCGGGAACGATGGCAACTCTTGGAGCAGAGGAAATGACCCAGTCCTAAGTGTATTTATTTAGCACCTCACCTCCTGGGTGAGGCCAGCTGGTGCTTGGGGCTACCTCTGGTCAGCTGAAAACTTTAGCCTAGAACCTTGCCTGGCACATAGTAGGGAGGCATCCAAGAAATGTGTGCTGAATGAATCAATGGATGAAAATGCTTGCCGGATGGAAACACTCCTAGCTAACTTCCCCAGTTGCAAGGGGGAGAGAGGCCGAGTCCCCCTCTTCAGGAAAAGCTGAACATCAGGCCTGGGGGCGGGGACCGGGGGAGTGAGCCGGGCAGGTACCTGGGGTGGGGGCTTCCCGCCCTCCCTGACCCTTCTGCCTGTCCCTAGAGCCCTCTTAGACCTTCCCGCCTGGCTGTCCACTCTCTTCACCGCCAGACATGGCAGGCAGCCTGGACCCAGCACTTATGGGGGGATAAAAGATGAAGGTTCGTGACCATTTTTTAACTCAATAAAGGGAGAGACAAGCTGCAGGCTGCAGGCCGGAGATATAATTAGTTCGCAGCAGTGGCGCTTTCTTGATTTAGCTTCTAAGAGAACAAGACAAGGATGTTATACCCAATTAGCAGTAACATCCAGTCGGAGCCTCAATAGGTGAGATAACAAGCTATTTTTATGACTTTTCTTTTCCAGCTTGGAGGGGGTGGGGAGAGGGGGGAAAGGGGGTATCGGGGCCTTACTTCTTTTCATCAGGGAACAATTATGAGTGAATGCAGGATTTCCCCAAGCCAAATGATGCATTTGTTAACCCAAATAAGCAGGCATGCCGGCGCGGCAGCTGGGACAGCAGGCTGGCATTCGGAGGCCGGGACTGGTGGGAGGGGTGCAGACCCCTCACCCCCGCTTTGGAAGCCCTTGGCAGAGGCTTCACATGCCGAGAGCCCCTAGGTGTGTCAAGGGGGAGCCCAGGCCCTGGAGATGTTCTGAGTGGCTGCCTTGATTTTCCTGCCTGCTTCAAAGAGGCGCAAGGAGGCGGCACCAGGTCCCCCAGGGGTGAGGATGGAGCCGGGTCTGGCCCTTGGCAGCTCTTCCTGGCACCACTCGAGACCCTCTCTGCCAACTGGGCCAGAGGTCCTGGCTCGTCAGCCTTGAACCTGGCGTTGCAGTACGCCCGCTAGACCTCCATTACGGTTTGCACTGCCCGACCACCCTCCTGCCTGTCCTGGGTCCCAGCCCCAGTGTCTGGCAGGGTCTTGAGGGATAATTACCTGCACTGTCTCCATCCTCATTACCCCCGCAGCCGGGGCACCCAGCACTGGCCAAGTCTGTGCTGGGCAGGGAGGCCCTGCCAAGCCCCACCCCAGCTTCCTGGCCACACTCCGGCTCCTGGCGAGGGCTGGGGGATGCCCAGAGAGGGAGCTGGCATGGCTGTCGCAACAGCCCGTCGGCTCGGGCCCCAAGCCCAGAGCAGGTTCCTAGGCCTCCGCGCTGTCTTGCAGGATGCGGCCCCACCCCTGCCCCAAGTCCCATCTCCCCGTCCGTGTGGAGCCCCGCGCTCATGGCCCACACGACTGACAAATCCAGCCATGCAAAGTGGGAGTTTAATTGCAAACAGTTTTTATGGATCATGGGCCCATCTGTGCCACCATATGCAAAAGGAGAGAAAAAAAATTCCCTGTAAAAAAAAAAAAAGTGTTTCTCCCTGTCCCATCCCCCAGACTCCCAAAGAAACAGTTGCCAGGGTTTTTCTGGCTGGAGGCAGGCATGGAGCTGGGACCCACCGTGGGGGTTTCCTTCATTGTGGGCCTGGCAAAGTCAGGGGGTGGGGCGGAGCAGGGGTGAGCTGACCCCTGGGGCCTGACTGCTAAGAGGAGGCTGCGGTGTGGGGGTCCTCAGTAAACTGCCAGAAGTTCCTGAACCCATCGGGTTTTCTCTGGGCACTGGGCCTTTGCGTGTGCCATGGAGCTGTCCAAGTATCTACTGTTCCTTTTCCAGCCACCCCGAGGATGCACTTGCAGAGCAGGACTTGGCACAGAGTGGGCCATGCGTAGTGTCGATACAAATGTGGGCCTGAGTGGGGTTCATGGATGAGGCACCTCCTTTGCCGTTTCTCGCCCAGGAGATACAGCCGCAGGAATTCATTTCCCCCAGGTCGCCCAAGCCTCACAGACTTCCCCTCTTCCCAGTGGCCCTGGTTTCCTGGCCTCCTGTCCTGGTACCCAGCCTGGCTAGGCAGGGTCAGCAGACCTCAGGAAGGGCTGGGTGGGCTTGCTTGTCTGAGGGCATTCGCCTCTGGGGCAGCCTGCAGGGTCCTGTCGCTTCACCAACTCATCCCAGCTGGGGGCGTCAGATTGTTGTTTCTTCCTGTCTGTGCCTCAGTTTTTCCGTCTGTAAAATGGGGGTAAGAAATGGATGCGATACTGCCTATAAAAAGCCTCTATATCTGTCATATCTCTTGACTCAGGGTCTTTGTTCACTGATGTATCCCCAAGTTCCTAAGCAGGACAGTTGACATTTAGTCAGTGAGGGAATGAGTCAGTGAATGAATGAACGCATGTGTGAGCAAGATATTTGGAAGACTTTCTGGGGGAGGGAATGAAACCCAGGCTCCCGGCCTGCCAGAAACGTAGGGTTTTTACACCCTTTTTATTGGCGTCTAGAAACCACTCTGCAAACTATGGGGGTGATGAGCTCCATTCTACTGATGGGGAAAACTGAGGCTCAGAGAGAGCCAGGGACTCTCCCAAGGTCATGCAGCTGAAAAGAGGCCTAAGGGGGTACCAGAACCCTCATCTGACCATGTCTCTGACTCTTACATTGTAGGTGAGGACGGTTAAGCCCAGCGTGGGCAAGGAGTTCAGCCAAGGTCACACAGCAAACAGCAGGCAGCGTTTGTGGGGTCCTTCCTAGTCCCTTGCAAGCTGAGGCAACTCAGCCTCTCCAGCTTCAGAGCTAGGAGAGCCCTCGTGCTCCTCCCTCCTCCCCTGCCGCCCCATCCCCCGGGTCCTCCCCAGGATCCCTGTGCGTGTGGGTTTCCCCATCACCTTCATAAACTGGCAGCTCCAGGCCTCATGCTGGGGCGCTGATGCCCAAGGCCCCATGCTTGGTGCAGCCCTCCTGCAACAGGTGGTGGGGAAAGTGGGACCTCCTGGGCAAGCATGGACCAGCCAGGCCCCTGGCAGGAGCCCAGGCCAGACACCAGGCAGCCCAGTCCCCGCCCAGCAGTGATCACCAGCTCCCGTTGTAATCATTAAAACTATTAGAAGGAAACGTTCGCTTGAAGCAAATGTCAGGCGCCGAGTTGTGCTTTGTAAACGCTCACAATTAATGCCAATCAGGCCCGGAAAAAAGCCGGCCCGGAATCCTGTCTGTTTCGTCTCATTTGTCAGCTGGTGCCGCTCCGTGTTGCACATTTTCATACAATTGCTATAAACATAAAAGGGAAACTCCACAGTGTTCCCGGCGCCCGGATGGTGCGCGCCGGCTTAATTACTCGGGACTCTGCTGTTCACTTGGCTGCCCTGCGCCGTTGAGGGAGGAGGGGGAACTTTGTGCGGTAGGGTGAGGGCTCCTGGGGGTCAGCCAGGGAGATGGGTCGGGCTCCAGGCCCGGGTCTCCGGCCCTGCCCTCCACAGGCGGAGAATGACTGGGAAGCAAGAAGAAGAAGAAGGAAAAAAAAAGCCTGCTAAAATAGATGTGCAAGGTCCTCAAGGAGAAAAGAGGGGCTCAGTGCCCACCCGACTTTTGCTGGGAGCCCCAATTCCACCTCCTAGGATGATGCGTCAGGTATAAGGTTCATTGGCCGCCCGCAGCATGCCAGGCCCTGAGCCACTTGCCAACTGGGCTTCAGTTTCCCTACCTCATTTGGGAGTCATAGCCCAGTAGGTCAGGATTTCAAGCTTGCTGGGGCCAGGCTCTGGGCTGTAGGCATGAAGCTTTTTTGAGGGGGTTGAGATGGGCTACTCTGAGTCTTAGTTGTGGCATATGGGATCTAGTTCCCTGACCAGGGATTGAACCTGAGCCCCCTGCGTTGGGAGCACAGAGTTTTAGCCACTGGCCCACCAGGGAAGCCCCAAAGCAGGCTTTTTCTCATTTAGTAGTTGTTGTTCAGTCGCTCAGTCGTGTCCAACTCTTTGTGACCCCAGGGACTGCAGCACGCCAGGCTTCCCTGTCTTTCACTATCTTTCACAGTTTACTCAAACTCGTGTCCATTGAGTCGATGACATCATCACAGGAACCTCTTGAGGGCAGGCAGCTCTTAGCAACAGGGAGCATGAGGCTCAGAGTCTCGCAGCCAGGATCGCTGGACCTGGGTCGCTGGCCTCTGGAGCCCAGCCTGGTATGCCCTTCCAGAATAGCTGGAGGGTCGAAAAGAGATGATGGAACTAAAAGTCCCAGCACACAGTAGGTGTTTTCATAAGCAGTGGCTGCTGTTATCCTGCTGCCTGCAGATGGACCGGAGGCAGTCAGGGGCTCTGGCCGGGGCCTGAGGGTCAGCACCAACACATGTGGACCTTGCTGGGAGGAGAGTAGAGGAGGGGAATGGTCTATGTGGGGGGAAGCTGCCTGCTCCCCCCACCCCTAATTGCCTCTAATCTGCCTCTGAGGTGCTGGGTGCATGCCAGGTTCACATACCTAACCAAACCCTCCACCCCTAGGAAGGTGGGTGGGTTGTCATCATTGACCCCATTGTACAGATGAGAAAACCAAGGACCAAACTGACCTAGGGCTGCAGAGCAAGAAGGTGGGGAAGCTAGAGCCAGATTCAGGTTTGGTTTCTCCAAAGCCATTTTCCTCCTGTCTAGCCCGCTCCTCATTGTGGCCTGGATGGAGGCCTGGCCAGCTCTACGAATCCACCCTTTTGAGCTCTCTGTGGATGGGGTCTTCTGAGGCCAGGCCGGCTTGGCAGGGACACGCCGGCCTTTGTGTCCGGCTCGGGCCAGGCAGAGCAGCCAGGGGAGTGGGGCGAGGGCGGTGCAGCCCAGCCGGCCAGGGACAAACGTTCAGAGCAGGAATAGAGGCCCCTTTGTGTGGAGCTCAGTGGGGGAAGGGGTGCTGCCAGCTGCCACCCTGTGTGACCGGGGAGGCCTGAGCCCTCCACAGAGGCCTTGCAGCCACCCCCAGCGGACTGGCCAGGAGGGAGCCTGCCACCTCCCTCCGCCATTATTTGCCTTCCTCTTGTTTCCTGGGAACCCCTGGCTGCTAGAGAAGCCAAGGTCAGCCACTAACCTGGTTTGCCGCAGGCCAGTATGTGCCAGCAATGGGCCAGACAGTCCACCAGGACTGCAGGTCAAGGGCAGTAGTCCCAGGTTACAGGTGAAGACCCTGGGGCTCAGGACAGGTGACTCGCCTTAGTCACACAGCTGGTCCTGGGGCCAATATTGGGCCGACTTCAGAGCCTTTTCTTCCCATGGAGTTGCCCTGTGTGTCCTGGGTCCAGGGCTGCAATTTGAGATGCTGCCTCAGTTGCCGGGGTGGCCTGAGAAAGGCTGCCGGCTGTCTCTGTTGCCTGGGCAACAGGGTACCAGGCGTCCATCCATCCCTCCATCCTGGCCAGGGTCTGGGCTAGTGGCTGCAGCTTTAAGTGGAGACCAAGCCCAGGAACCTGTTGAGGGCTGCCCTACCCATTAAACCTTCTCTGAGCTTCCCTTCCCTTAGCTTAAAAATGAGAATGAAATAGAATCTACCCCTGGGAGCATCAGGGATCTGGGCTGAGGCGGGGGCACCTAACGTGGTGATCTCAGTTACCTGCACACACCAGGCTGCACAGAGGTGGGCTGGGGTCTCTGGGAGAGGTGAGAGGGCAGGCAGTGGGTGGGTGGCAGGGATGTGAGGGTGACTCTTAGGAGCACAAGCGCATGACAGGGGCTGGCTCGCTGGGTCCCTGCCAGAGCCCCATTTTGCAGGTGAGCAGACTGAGGCTCAGATCACTCTGAAGTGGCCAGGCAAGGGGCCCAAGGCCCTGAGGAGCCCAGAAACACAGGGAAGGTGTCTTCCCAGAAAGCCCAGCTCTTAGTTGTCTTCCTGGCCTCCCCCCGGCCTGCTGGACGGGTGCCCACTGCAGCCACTGACAAAGTCCCATTTGTCAGCCTAGCCTGTGGGAGGCCCAGAACCGCCCACAGGAAGCCCCCAAAGGCCACGTGGCTTCCATGGCACATTCCAGGAACCTGGGACCAGCTTGCACCCGCCAGGCCACACCCACCTCTGTGCCTTTTTGCTCAGGCTGGGGCGCCCACGTAGAGCACCTTCCCCATCCCACCTTCATGTGGGCAATCATGTGCCTTCTCTGCATGAGTGACTCCAACTCTCCTCTCCCCTAGAGGGGCTTCAAGTCCCTCCCCTGGGCCCCATACCTGACTCACCAATGCCAGAGCCCCGAACCTCTTTCTCCCCACTCTTGATCCACAGTGTGGTGCGTAGTTGGTCTTCAGTGAAGTCTAAACAAATATTCAGCCCTGGCCGTCAGACTCCAGGCCCCTGCCTGGCTTCGTGGCAGAAACAGATACAAACAGATGGGTGATGAGGCTGTGTTTCTGAGGCTGGGGTCAAGTGCAGGACACCCGCGGATCAGGCAGGGCTCACCCCGGGTCTCCCTCCTCCACCCAGGAGAGTGAACACTCCTGAGCCCTTACGATGCTCCTCCTGAAAGCTCGGCCACCTCCGTTTAATCCTCCCAGGGGGAGGCGGGGAGTTTACGGATGAGACAGGAGGCTCCAGGCTCCAGAAGGCAGGTGCGGGCTGAGGTCACACACCTTCTGTGGGCGGAGCCTCTGATGCAGCCTTGGAACATCCGACCCCAAACCCGGTGCCCTCCTCACCCCCCCACTGGGTTGAAAACTCCGGTGCCCGCAGGGGCCAACCAGGTGATGCGGTGAGCAAAGCAGCTGCCACTGGGTCTTGTGGGAAAGTGGGCTCCAGAGCTGCCAGTTCTAGTTAGTTTTCAAGAGAAACCAGACGATGGGAATTTTGGGTGGAATTTTAGTTCTTCTTTTCAATATTGGCAACCACATCACAGTTTCTTTTTACTGCAGCCAACAGGGCAAAGAAAAAGATGTTTGTGGATGGCATTTACACCCCTTCAGTGATATGATGTTGTCTGGGTAGGGGGACGATGGGGATCCTGGGGTGTCCCGCCCTCCCTAGCCACACCCCTGCCCAGCAAGAGCCCCCCAGAACCCAGCGGCAGCTCCACGCACCCCCGAAGGCACCCCCAGCCGCCGCCTTCACCACCGGAGGCAGGGCCCCAGCCCCACGAGGGCACCACCCAAATAGCTATAATCAGCAGCCTCGCCAAGACTTCAAACTCACCCAATTATCCTGCGAGAGAAAAAAAACACAAAATGAAAACAAATTAACATGTTTGCATAGAAGCTGCTGCAGCCACACACACAGCCGTGCACACACATGCTGGCGCGCGCCCCAGCGAGGCTGGGAGACGCCGCCCCTCCCCAGGCCTGGCACCCACCTGGCCGGGCTGAACTGGGCCAGACTGGGCCCACTGTCCGGGGCCAATGTGTGCCCTTGGCCCGGCAACTTGATTGTCCCCAAACCTGGCTGGGCACTAAGTCCACCAGCTTTCGCTGTCTTTACTTTTTTTTTTCCCCCTAATTTAATAAACACGTGAAATTCAGTGTATGCAAAAATTCAGCCTCATGGAACTTGAAGCTCGTTCTTCACATGGGGAAACTGAAGCACAGAGAGGTTAGCTGACGTGCCCAAGGCCGCACAGCTGGCGAGTGGAAGAGCTGGGGTTTGGACCTAGATGCATCAGCTGTGGCGTCCTTGCTGTGACCACCACACCTCCACAGCTCCCTCCAGTCTGCGGGTCACGTGTAAGATGCCTCAGCCTGCTGGCCTTCAAGCCCCACCCTCCCACCCCTCCAACCTGTGTGCATTTCCCCCAGTGTGCGCTTCCCCCAGTGTGCGCTCTCGTGCCAAGGGCTGTGGGTGTGCTGGTCAGGATGGCAGAGCCAAATGGATGTGAGTTCAAATCCCTGATCCATCAGTCTCTTGCTGGATGGCTTTGGCCAGGGGGCTTTTCTGCTCTGTGCCTCAGTTTCCCCTCCTGAAAGATTGGGATGATAATAGTCCCTTCCTTGGGGAGGTGAGGAGATTCAGTGTGTGAATGCCTGCAGAGTCCTACCTCCGGCATCTGCCCATGGGGGTCCCCTTCTGGCCCCACACCATTCAGCTAGCTCTTGAGAGGAGCCCGAGTTGGGTGCCTCTGGGCTCCGAGCCAGGTGCTGCACCCCCTGGAGCCCACAATCAAGGGTGCTCAGAGCCCTCTCTTCCAGGAAGCCGCTCATCCCGGGAAACCACCCCTCTTGTCTGGGTTCCCTCGAGGCTCCGTCTGATCCGGGGATGGGGTTGCTGGGCACGTGCCCGATTGCTGCTGCTGTTTCTGATTCTTCTCCGGGTCCCTGCAGCCTGGCGCACCGCCAGTGCTCAGGCAGTTTCAGTCAGTGGGAGATTTAGTCCCCTCACCCCTGAACTGCGCTCACCGAGCAATTGTCCGTGGGAGCTGATGGAGAAACAGTGCTGGAAGGGCTTGGGGTTTAAGATCTTGGAGCCCAGGGGTCCCCAGACCAGGGCTGCGGATGTCTCCCAGCCCCCTCCCCCTGCCCTGCAAGACCGCAGACAGACCCCTTCCCCTCTGCCAAGCCCCTTGCAGTCGTCTCTGGCCCATGACTCTGAGAGCTGGGGTGGACACTGCCACATGGTGGACTCCCCGTGGGTGGTCGATTTGAAGTTGCTGAGCGGGCAGCAGAGTTGCCACTGCCCCTGAGTGAGTGACTACCTTGATGATGCACACATCACGCAACTTGGTCCTCACCACGGCGCAATGAGGAAGAGGCGGTTTCTAGCCCCATTTTACAGATGGAGAAACAGACCCCAAGGGACTCCGTGAGACTCAGGAGAGCCCTCCTGGTAAGTGGCAGAGCTGGGGTTCAAACGGAACAGTTCTGGATCGTGCTTTAGACGCGTGCTGCTCGGTCCCTCCTGGATGCTGCTGGTCTGGAGCTTAAGGGGGACATGCCTCGCAGGTCTGGACAGTGGGGACAAGCAGGGCACTGCCGTGGTGGTGCTGGTGCTAGAGGGTTAACTCCATTGGCCTCAGGATGGCCCCTCTGGCATCAGCTTCAGCCTACAGTCACGCCCACCACTCAGGGCCTGGGTGCCCCCTCCAGGGGGGCAGTGACCTAGTGCCCACCCTGGGGATGGCTGGTGCCCAACCAGCCCTCCCTTGGCACAACCCCATCACCAGGCTTCACACCCAACCCTGCTATGTGGCCTCGGAGGAACCCTCGTCCTTTGTCACCCTGGGAGAATGGGAGGCATGGCTGCGCCCGCACCTCTCAGGATGGGATGTGGCTCCGGTGCATCGTCGCTGCTGGAGGAAGCAGCCCTCCCCTCCATCCAGAGCCTTCCCAGCCCTTGCATCTCGTCCTTGGGACAAGGCCGGCGTGGCCTCCAGCCGATTCTCTGCTCACCCACCTGCGCTGACGAACACCGGCTTGGTTCTGTGGGGGCCTGGGTATTCCAGATGTGTGGAGTGGTCTGTTGGATGGATGTGGTCAACTCTGCAGTGAAATGTTGGTGGGGGAGACTCCCAGGGCCAGAGCAGACGACTGGAGAGGAGCTGGGGGAGCCGCGAGCCCTGGGTCTGCAAGGAGTGCTCAGGAAAGAAGGGCTGCAGAGTATGGTCTGTCTGTTCAGTGTGGACTTGTTGACCATCTGCTATGTGCCTGGCCTCAGAGTGGACTAGAAATGGGTGTATGAGTCCCCAGGCTTGGCCACCTCCCTGCTGTGCACCTCTGGGCAAGCCACTCAGTCTCTCTGGACCCAGCTTCCTCGCAGGGGGCTGTGGAGACGGTCAAGGTAGGGTGACATTCATTACAAGGTGGGTGAGAGCCAGGGAATCGCACATTTGGAGATTCAGACCTCTGCCCCACCCCTTGGGGGTCGGTGGAAGCTGGTTCTGTGGCTGTATGTGGCAGGGGGCATAGCCCTTCACCCTGAGAGCAGAAGCCCGGAGCAAGTGGGGTTCAAGAAGTGGGGAGAAGGCTTTTTCCTCCCCCACAACAGAAGTAACATCACTCTTTTAGTCATTTTGTCATTTGGAAATGAGTCTGATGAAGAGAAACTTGACTGTCACCCAGCTGCCCAGAGCTGGGGACTTGGTCTCATACAGGGGTGTAAGGCCCACGGGGAGGGCCTGACTTTGCATGGCGTGAATGGCCGTCCCCGTCCAGCTGGGCTCACGGGAGCGGGTGCGCGGACTCGGCCTCGACGGTCCTGGGTCCTGCACTGATCGGCACATTCCGGCCCCCGGCTTCTGGAGCCGCCCGCCCGCCCAGCAGCCCATTGTCTGGTGCTGGGGGGGCTCGGAGCAGCCGTTGTTCTGCACACATCTGATCCCGTCTTTTCCACATCAGATCATTTGTAACCGTCACCAGGCGATCGGCCCCGTCGCTGATTCAATCTCGGCTTTGTGCTGTCACAGCCGTTTTTCTGCGCCGGGCTGATTTTGAAAGGAGGCCCATCTTCTGGGCCTGCTTTTCAGAAGCTGGGGGAGGCAGGGAGGGTCTTTATGTATATGTGTGTGTGTGTGTGTGTTCATGTCCCCACACACACACACAACGTGTGCGTACACACACAAGCCTCTGCCTCTCATCACTGAGGGTCGGATTTGAAATGAGGTAGGGGGACAAGGGCCCCAGGCTGACCCCCCCTCCCCTGCCACCTGCTTACCCTGAGCACCTACTGTGTGCCCCCGTGTGCAAACCCAGCAGAGCCTGTGCACCAGGAGGGAGACAGATGTTAAAGTGTTCATCAATAAGATCGTTTCAAAGTAGCCACGGCAGTAAAGCGGCGACAGGATAGTGGTGGGGCCAGAGGGTTGCCTGCTTAGGTGGAGTGGTCAAGGAGGGCCTCTTAGAGGAGGTGACATTTGAGTTGAGGTGTGAATGAGGGGTTGGAGCTGGTCCAGCGAGTGCCACCCCAGCTGAATTCTACATGTGAAATCTTCCCCCAGATTTCAAAGACTTGTTACCAAAAAAACCCAAAATATCTCATGAGTCAGTTTTGAATATTGATTATATGTTGAAGTGATACTGTTTTGGATATATTGGATTAAAGACAATATATTATTGAACATAATTCCCCCTGTGGGTACTAGACAGTTTATAATGACATTATATTTCTCTTGGAGAGCCTTGGATCTGGAACGGGGTCCCCAGCCTCCAGGCCATGGATCGGTACCCCT
The DNA here is from genome assembly GCF_029407905.1 of Bubalus kerabau. Classification (NCBI taxonomy): domain Eukaryota; kingdom Metazoa; phylum Chordata; class Mammalia; order Artiodactyla; family Bovidae; genus Bubalus; species Bubalus kerabau. Next base: position 67,612,227 of record NC_073639.1, on the reverse strand, counting down.
GTCAGATCAGCGGCAGCATTAGCTTAGAAATCAAGTGCACAATAATGTGATGTGCTCGAATCACCCCCAAACCATCCCCCACCCCCACAGTCCTTGGAAAAATTCTCCCAAGAAACCGGACCCTGGTCCCAGAAAGGTTGGGGACCGCTGCTCTAGAGTATTTACGTAGAAACAAAATGGGGATTGCAAAGGTCCTGGGTGAGACCCAGGCTGGCCTCTTAGAGGAACAGGTGAGCCACCAGAGAGGGCCAGTGGCTGAGGAGTGGGGAAGGGGTTCCCGCAGGGCCTCAGAGGACTGTCAAAGATGCCTTGAGGCCAGTGGGGGAGTTCTGAGTGGGAAAGGCGGTGATGTCCACGGGAAGCTCAGCCTGGCCCCTGCAGGGCATGGCATGGCCTGAGGGGAGGCCTGGCGGTCATGGGCCACATGGTGGGAGAGGAGCTTCTTTCTGTTTGTTTTTGTTCACAGTTTTATTTATTTACTTTCGTCTGCACTGGGTCTTCATCGCTGCGTGGGCTTGTCTCTGTTTGCCGTGGGCAGGCTTCTCATCGTGCTGGCACCTCCTGTGGCAGAGCACAGGCTCTAGGGCGCGTGGGCTTCAGTGGCTGTGGCTCCCTGGCTTAGCCGCTCCGCGGCATGTGGGATCTTCCCGAATCAGGGATCGAACCTGGGTCTCCTCCGTTGCCAGGCCGATTCTTTTACCACGGACACCAGGGTTGCTCCTTACAGAAGAGTCGTTGACAGGACCCCTGGGAGGTTGGCTGGGCCAGATATGCTTCCCTGCTTCCCTAGGCTAAAGTTTACTGTGTCCATCCATCCATCCCTCCACTCCTGGATTTCAAAGCTTCCGGGCCTTTCTCTCCTCCTGCCTCTCCCCCGCCCTGCCACCTCTACCCTGTATGGCCACTGCCTCCCTGAGCAGCTGCTCTCTGTCGAGTCTGTGAGTTTACAGAACACCCCAGCTTTGTCTCCAGGTGGTCAGTGGTTGAAATCCCTTTCGAAATTTTTCCTGTTTTTTAAAAAATTTATCTGGCTGTGCCAGGTCTTAGTTGTGGCATGTGGGATCTAGTTCCCTGACCAGGGACTGGACCCGGGCCTCCTGCATTGGGAGCACAGGGTCTTAGCCACTGGATCACCAGGGAAGTCCCTGAAAAGTTATTTTAAAAAAAAAACAGAAATGATGGCCTATTTACCATAGAAAAATTATGAATAAAGGAGAGGCACAAAGAGGAAAAATCAGAGTCCCCAAGGGGTTGGGGGGGGTGCACTGTGGCACAGCTGGGGCTGGAACCCAGGGGGTCCGGCTCCTGCACCCCAGCATGAAAATCCAGGCGCCCTGTGGCCAGAGGACATGGAGGGAGCTCCCCGACCCGGGCAGGGCTTGGGAATACCACATGCCCAGCCTCCCTCACAGAGAGGCCGCAGTGGGAGACCTGGCCCATGTAGGGGTGGGATTTGCCACTCAGGGGGTAATACATTTACATCTGTGCCCGAGTGCCCTGTCCTGTTTCCCCACCCCTCTCTGGATGGCGGTACTCACCTCTGCCCCAGCCTGACCCCCAGAAGCATCTGTTGATCCTTGGCTTAAAGACTAGCCCTCACCGGCCACGTTTGATTCCCTACCAGCCGCTCTGCCCCACCCCATCTAGGCTCTTCTCCCCTAAGCACTCCTGGCCCTTCCTGCCAGGGGGTGGGGGTGGGGGGGGGGACCTTCCTCCATTCTTCCCCTCCCCCCAGGGTCTAATCCAAATGCCGCCCCCCGCCCCCGACCCAGGCCCACCTCTTCCAGCCCCTCCCCTTCCTCGGGCCGCTTACCCTCATGGGTACCCAGACCACGCACCAACATAGTCGGCTCCCTCCTGCTCCAGAGCCTGGAGTGGGCTAAATGAGGTGATGTCTGTAAAGTGCTGAGCCCATAGGGAACACTAAAAATAAAAACAAGCTCCTATTACTGCTAGGAGTATTAGATTTTCTCCTTCCCTGTTGCTGGGTTAACCCTGAACTATGGATGCAGGGCCCTGGAGCAAGGGGAGGACGGCTGGGCGCACCCAGCCCATCTTGGCTCTGCACTGGGTCTTCCTCCTTCCAGACCCGTTATCCCTAGAGTCATCTGGTAACCTGTTGCTCCTCCCGGAAGGTTCTGTGAGCTCCACCCCCCAAAATACTGGGTTGGGGCCTTTCTACTGGGTTCCCCCAGCCCCCATGATAGCATCATAGTGCTAATGACATTGGTATTGATTCCCGGCTGCAGATGCCCCCCCACCCCACCCCTTTGTCGGAAGTCATCTGCCATTTGCCTTTAAAGAGCCAAGGCCAGAGCTAGGAGAGGAACAAATGATTTGTAGGATCAGACCTGCCTCTAACTTCCCCGACTTGGGATCTGGCTGTCAGAGAAGAGTGTCTCAGAAAAGTTGGGTAGGGACTTCTGAGGTTTGGGGTCTTTGTTCTCCCTGCTCAGGCTTCCTGGAGGCTCATTTGCGTGAGAATGAGCACTGCCCTTCACTTACTGTGGTTGGGGCTCTGGGAGAAGACCAGCCAGGCTTGTGGCTGGTGGCTGTGAGAGCCCAGCCCATCGAGTGGGGGGCGCGGGTGCGCGACTCTCAAGCTTTTGTGGAACTGCCACTACCCATGCACCAGCACCCACTCTCAGCTTCTCCCTGCCCTGACCCAGCACCTGTCCACAGAAAACGGCTCTCCCATCTTGAGGTCTGGGGGACCTGCCCCATCCCCTCTGTCCTGGTGACCTGCCTGGCTGGGCACAGGTGGGATGCTCTTGGTCTTCTCAGCAACCCAAAGCTGCTTCAGGTTTTCTGTACTCGCCAGTTCTCTCAAGTCTCCATACGCTTGCCTGTGTGATTCTCCACTTGGGACCTCCTCTCCTTGCCTTCACTTGGCCCTTTCTTACTTACCTGCTGATAATAATCACAAATGATACTAGCAACAGCTACCACTTAGGGAGTTACTACTGTGACCCAGCACTTGATTTGTACTAAGCCATGGTAAGGGGTTAACCCCTTTTTCAGACAAGGTAACTGAGGCTCCAGTACTTTGGCCACCTGATGCAAAGAACTGACTTATTTGAAAAGACCCTGATGCTGGGAGGGATTGGGGGCAGGAGGAGAAGGGGACAACAGAGGATGAGATGGTTGGATGATATCACTGACTTGATGGAAATGAGTTTGAGTAAACTCCGGGAGTTGGTGATGGACAGGGAGGCCTGATGTGCTGCAGTCCATGGGGTGGGCAAAGAGTTGGACATGACTGAACGACTGTACTGAACTGAACTGAGGCCCAGAGAGATGGAGGCATTTGCCCAAGGCTAGACTTAACAGATATGAAGAACTGACTCCTTGGAAAAGACCCTGATGCTGGGAAAGATTGAAGGCAGGAGGAGAAGGGGACGACGGAGGATGAGATGGTTGGATGGCATCACTGATTAGATGGACATGAGTTTGAGCAAGCTCCAGGAGTTGGTGATGGACAGGGAGGCCTGGCGTGCTGCAGTCCATGGGGTCACAAAGAGTTGGACACAACTGAGCGACCGAAGGCTTATAATAGATAAACCTGGGATTTAGTTAAGGAACAAAGCTCAGGCATCTGGTTCTGAAACCTGGGACACAATATGGTCACCCTCCTTATGAGGGAGTGGGGCTGTCCCTTGTCCCTGGCCTTACCCCCCAGGCCAGGTAGGTTGGCTCCATCAAGGGTATGCTTGTCTCCTTGCCTCATAATTGCCCTTCTGATGCACACACCCGTCTCCTGGCATCTGCCTCAGCATCTAGCCCAAGACCTGGCACATAGTAGGTGCTGAATTTGTCAAGTCATCATCTGTAGAGGTTGGAGTGTTCCCCGGGCCAGTTAAGGCATGGTAGTTCCCTTGGCAACTGACGTTAGGCTCCCAGGCTCCGCCCCGGCCCTTTCTCCCAGGTGTTTGCCTTGGGAGCTGGCCGTGGTGCTGAAGGCCCAGCAGCCCACCACAGTTCTCAGCTCTGTGTCCCGTTTGGCTACTTCCTGAGCCCTGCCTAGCCCCAGCTCCGTGGGCCAGCCCATCTTTCTTTAATGAGACGGTTTCCTGAGGGCCTGCTGTGTGCAGGCTCCGTACACCCATGGAGGAGGGATCAGGGACAGCCACTTAGGACACTCCAATTATTCATCAAATATTTATGGGGTATCTTTATGTCTCCGAAAAGCCTTTGAGCAACCTGGGCTTCAGTTGAATGCCAAGTAGAACTTCAAGGGCTTCAAGCAGAAGGGATGGCACGGGCTAAGGCCTGCAGGTGTGGAGGTGAGAGGCACGTCTTGAGGGATGCCCGCCTCTGGACTCTGCTGTCCACCAACCCGAATTTTTGATTGGCGATTCTCTCTTTGGCATCCCCTGCAGCCCTGAGCCACCAGCATCGTGGCTCCAGTGCCCTGCCACCCAGGGTGGGACCCAGACAAGGTGCTAGGAACTGTGAGGACAAAATGGAGGGGTGCCAGCCCCTACACAGGAGGCTAGCATCCCTGTCCTGGGAACAGAGGGAGCCAGGTCATGTTCTGTGGCCAGATTAGCATTTTAGAGAGACCTCTGGCCTGTGTGGGGGCAGGGATGGATGTAGTGGTAATCCTGGCCGTGGATGAGGCCTCCTCTTGAAGGGGCCAGAGCCCTCCTCCTCCCCCAACCTTAAAAAGAGTGAAAATCCCCTTTCTGGTTCTGCTGCAGCCCAAACAGCAGTGGGAAATAATCACTTTTCACAGGCCTCTTATCCACAGCCAAGCCCTGCTCCCGTTTAATCAGCAGTGCCAGTGTGACTTGAAGATTCCTGGGCTTGAGAGATCAGGAGAGGGGTTAAAGAAAATTACCCTCGCCTCCTCCATGCTAATGTAATCTCTAACCAGATCTGCCTAGCCACAGCTCAAATTGCTTTTTAGATTAACATTTAATTATTAACAGGGTCCCCTGGAAGGCCTCGGGCTCGGGGCTTGGAACGGGAATGGGGGAGGGAGCGGTAGGAGGGGGTGGGGTGGGCTAGTACTCTGGCTGCCTTGCAGAGAGAGTTGGGGGGGTTGGATGGGGAAGGGGCAGGGGAGAGTGGGGTCAGGAAAGGAGTGAGAAAGGAGACAGCAAGGAAGAAGAGAAGCGCCAGGATAGAGGGGCAGAGAGAAGCGACAGAGAGAGAGACAGGAGCAAAAGACAGACAGACAGTGGGCCCGCCTGTCGTAGGGGAGGGGCCGTGCACCCTTGCGGCACTCTTGGGTGAGGGTCCCTCCACCCTTCTGTCCTGGTCAAGGTCAGGCAGATCCTGCCCCTTCCAGTACAGGGGGGCCTTGAGCTTTCTGAGGCCTTGTGCTGGCCCGGCTCGGCTCGTGGTGGTAGGAACCCATCCTGAGAAGGGAGCCACTCAGGCCACACATTCAGGCTCCAACCCAGCTCTCCATGGCTCGCAGTCCAGTGCTCATTGCCCCTCCCAGATCCTGGTCCTCCTGCCTCAACTTCACATTCTTCCCAGCAGGTGGGGCTGTGCTGGGGGCAGAGAAAGGGTGAAGGAGAGCAAGGCTTCAAGTGCAGTGCAGGGGTTGGAGGTGAGAATTGCGGGGTTAGGGGGGAGGTGGGCGGGGGCACTCCTGCCCGCACTGAGTGAAGGTCATGAGGCCTGGGGAATAGCAGGCATCGCCTTCACCTGTTGTTAGCGAACTTGGAGTCCCAACTGTCCACTCGGCACTTAACAGCCTGGGTTTTATCAGCCTCCTGTCTGGGCTCCTCTCGACTGCATCTAAACCCCGCTGGGTGTGGACTCAGCCCTGTGTCTTGCACACAGCTAGTGTCCTGGATTGTGTTGGAAAACCACACAGTAATATCGCCTCATCTCCAGGTTCGAAGGGCCTCCCCGATCGTCTGGGCCACTCCCCATCAGGATTCCACAAGGGAAACTGAGACTCAGAGAAGGGCTGTGACTTCAAGGTCACTCAGCCAGTCAGAACCCTGGGGCTTGGCCCCTGCCTGGCAGGTGCCATCCTAAGGCCTCCGGGGCTGGTCCTCTACTCTGAACTCCTAGTCCCACTGGATGCCAGGACGGCCTGGCATGACCTCTTCTCAGCCACAACCCATCTTTGGCCTTGAGTGGAGCCACAGAGGCCAGAAGGGGCAGCTCCCGGGAGGAGGGAAGCTGGGAGCGGCCTTGGTCACAGCTGCCTCCTGCTGCGGAAGTGTGGCCCTGCCTCCCACCTGCTCAGGGCCACCCCAGCTGGCATGGCAAAGGCAGACTCTGACCTACAGGATGCCTGGAGGAGAGTTCTGCCCACCTGGCTCTTTAGGGAGATATCAGAGGCTGAGGGGAGAGGCCAGAGAATTCCACTTCAAGCAGGCCGGCCTTGGGAGCATGCAGTCTGGTTGGATATTCTATCTTGGCAGGACGTCCTCACATATTTCCATCCTCCCAGCACATGGCATAGGGCTGGTCCCCAAAAGATGCTCCAGGAGTATTTGCTGCCTGAATGAGTGAATGAATGGCTGGGTAAACGACGGCCACCTCAGAACGGTTCCCTCCTGGAGGCAGGGCCTTGCTCTAGCCATCTCAGGATTGCTCTGCCCACATGGCCCTCTCAGATTGTCCTCTGTGAATGTTCATGGGATGAATCAGTGGCCTCCTGGGGGCCCTCTCTTCCTCCCCCTCTGCCTTTCGTCTCTCTTCCTATGATCCTAGAGCCTCCTGGAGAGGAGCCAGAGACTGGGGAGAAGCACGACCTTGCTTCTGCTCCTTCCTGCCCAGCTGCCTGCGAGATGGGAGGCGGCCCCAGCCCCCAGCATGGAGCCAAGGCTGGAGGCCCGAGGCGGCAGGCCCTGGCTGGGGTTGATACCCTCAGGCTCTGCCCCTTGAAAGCTGTGTGACCCTGGGCACGTGACATCCCCTCTCTGTGACCGGTTCCTCATCTGTGAAATGGGCCTAGAGATAGAAGCCACCAGGGAGGCTGCTCGGAGGAGGACGCGGTGAGGTGTAACAGACTGGATGCGTGTGGGGCGTGGCCCAGAGGGCGCTTTCCCTCGATGCACGCTATTATTAGCACCAGCTGTGTATTGTTAGTTTCAAGCTCCCTGTTCCCACTGGCAGCGTGGGGAGGGGTGGCTCCCCAACACCCCCTGCAGCCAGACAGGCTGGAAGGGATGACAAAAGGCGGGCAGGGCCAAAGGCCCCAGTTCCCTGTTCTTCTAATAAATATAAAGGCAGCCTTTAGACATCCGTCTGCTGTGCATTGTTCTGCCAAGGCGAGCAGCAGACTCAATTCCTCCTCGGACTCGGGAAGTTCCTTCCTTTCTTTCCCCTCCCCTGTCACATTTCCTTTATCTAAATCCTCAGCTATGAAAGGGCATATCGACAGCTGGGGGCATTATCTGGTGGAGGGGACCTTTTCCTAGGGGTGCCTCCGAGATAAGGCGTCTTATCAGCCCCCGAGTCAGGGACGGTAGCCAAATCAGTCTAATCATTGAGGCTTGCGACGTTTCCCCCTCCCCCCCAACTTTTATATTATTAAAGTCACAAAAGACCTTGGGCTTCTAAACAGCCTGATTTGCAGATAGGGTTTCAAAACGAGCAGCTCTCCCAGGATGGTCCCTGCTGAGGGAGTAGTCATGAGTCGGGGTGGGGGCTCTGAGCAGCTGGCTTTCTGCAGGCGGGTTGATGCCAAGCAGAGAGGGGGTTGGGGGAGATCACGGAAAGATCATGACTGTCTTAAGCACCTGCTCCAGTCCTGTCTCCAGTTTGCTGTGTGACCTTTTGCAGTACACTTGGCTTCTCTGGGCCCTGCATCACTTCATCTGACAGTAACTAAATTCATGGATTTGGCCCGTCATTCAACACCTCTTTATTAAGCGATTGCTCTCTGCCAGGCTTTGGGGAGAAAGAGACAAATAAGACACGGTCCTTGCCCCCGAGAAACTCAACAGTCCAGCAGAGAGAAACAGACACGAAAATTGGCAGTTACAACTCTGTGTGATTAGGGTCATGAGCGGGGGTGCCCAGAGGAGGGGAGCCCGAGTCTGAGTTACAGGCATCAGGTGGCAGTCCTGTAAGTGGACAGACCAGCACTGGCAAAGGTTTGGGGGCCAGTGGGCTGGAGGGAGCAAGGAGAGATGGCGGAGGGTGGTGGGGCAGGTCATAGTGGCCTTGAGGGCCAAATAAAGAGGGTTCGGCTCTCTTCTGGCACCAGAGAAGCTTTAGGCCAGTAAGAAGGTTTTGTCTTGTTTGCAGATAATATGTGCATGTGCTCAGTCGCTTCAGTCACGTGCGACTCTTTGCGACCCCATGGACCATAGCCTGTCAGGCTCCTCTGTCCATGGGATTCTCCAGGCGAGAATACTGGACTGGGTTGCCGTTTCCTTCTCCAGGGGATCTTCCCAACCCAGGGATTGAACCCGTGCCTCCTATGTCTCCTTTGTCAGGCTGGTTCTTTACTGCTGAGCCACCTTGGAAGCAGTAGATAACGTGGGTGATACCAGACTGTCCTCTGCCCTCCCTCACCAGACTCCGCCCCGCACCTGCCCCAGCAGCAGGGCACAGGGTTCCTGGGAGAAGGGGCAGGGGGTTGGGGTACTGGGGGCCCAGGAAGATATCCCTCTTCTCCACGTGCAGCTGGCCGCTCAGACGGCTGGTCCTCCACAGGCACGGGACAGACTGAGCCAGGCGGCTGCACCAGGAAAGCTGAGCTGAGGCCTTCCCGTGGACTCTGTCTTCCCTGGGGAATCCTTTGTGGCCCCCGAGCTGGGCCTCGTGGTCTCTCACATCCCCCAGAACTGCCTGGGTGTCCACATCTGAGCACGCTGAAACCAGAGCCCCATGGGAAGGGCATTTGCTGGGGTCTGGCATTAGCTGATCAGTCGTGTCCGATCTTTGTGACCCCATGAACTGTGTTGTATGTATCCCACCAGGCTTCTTTGTCCACGAGATTCTCCAGGTGAGAATCCTGGAGTGGGTAGCCGTTCCCTTCTCCAGAGGATCTTCCCGACCCAGGGATCGAACCCGGGTCTCCCACATTGTAGGCAGATTCTTGACTGAGCCACCAGGGGAGCCTGAGGGAGGCTGGGGAGGCCCCAGAATAGGCAGCCTACCCCTCACCCAGTAAGCCCTGCAGCCCCCGGCTTGCCCTTTTCCACTGAAAAGCAGTCTAGGGTGCTTGACCCCTGAGGAAGGGGGGGCGCTGGAGAGGGGCTGGGCTTCTGGGCGCCTGGCGATTGGCCAGAGGTGAGGAGGACCAACCCGGGTGGGGCTGGGCTGGGCCAGGACCCTGGAGAAGACTGACCTGGGAGGCATCACGGAGGTGCTTTTACAAGGCCAGCGAGGGGCAGGGACTCCCCGGGGGTCACACAGGCACGGAGGTGGGGGAGCTTCTGGGCCTGCAGCCCAGGTTTCCTCTGGGTGCTGACCTCTCTCCTTCGCTGCCCAGCACGGTGCCAGCCTGTGGGCAGCAGTGCAGCCCAGTGCAGAGGGGCCAGGCTCCCCCAGCCCCTGGCTGCTGAGGGCCCCGGGGAGGGCGCCGTCTCCCTCTGGGTTTTGTCTTTGAACAGAGGGGCTTGCGGGGGCCCAGCTGGCCTCTCCCCTCTGTCCCCCTGAGTGTCAGAGCAGTGAGAGGTGGCTGGTGCTCTGGGCTGGAGTGGGGACCCCAGGCCGGGCTGCCAGGGTGCCCCAGGCCTCTCACCTTCCAGGCAGGCACACGATGGTGTGTGTGTTTCTGTGGACGGCTTGTGTGTGCTGAGAGGTGCTAGAGGGGCGTGTCACTTGGGGTGGACGAGGGTGCGTCTGGGTGTGCCAGGAAAATGGATGTGGGGAGCGCCTCTGGGTGTGTGTGGACGCCCAGCACGGTGGGTGGCGTGTCCGAGGGGGCCTGGGTGCCCCCAGGAGTGTGGTGTGTCCCCAAGGGCCCCCGGCGTGGCCTGCTGCCGGCTTGCTCACGTCCCAAGTCTCCGGGGAGCGGCACCTCCTTCCGCAGTCAAGGGCTTTCGTCCCTGCAGTAAGCCCCACTTCATTCCCTTCTTCAACTGTGTAATTTCTGCCTGATTGTAATGGCATATTTTAAAATTACCAGAAATCAAAGCCAGGAAGTGGATACCGAAGCTTTTATCGCGTCGCTGCGTTAAGGCTGGCGATTGGGGGGTTGGGGAGGGGAGGCATTAGACCCACCGACCCTCCCCCATCCACCACCCATCTCTCTCTCCCTCTCTCTTTTTTTTTTTTTTCTGAGACAGTAATAGGAGAAAATTGGTTTTGAAACTGAATAAAAGTCCCTTTGAGAGTAAATCATTTCTTTCAGGGTACCTTTGCTGAAAGTAAAATAGAGCATAATGAAAGGTGGGGACGTGATTGTCTTTCATTTACCGAGAGTCCAGGACAGACGGGGGGCTGCAGCCGTCTCGGGGAAATACAAGATTGGAATAATTGCTCGGTAACAAGGAGCTTGTTGTGAAATTAGTATCTTAAGAAAGTAGTGAAAAAAGGCTTTTCCTCATGAATACTTCATTATTAGAAGAAAGCGGCAGAATTTAGGGCTCCAGACACCTGTTTAGTATTAAATAACTTCCCTTTCTTCCCCTTCAACACACCCTCCCCTCCGCTTTCTTCTTTTTTAAAACCAGCCGCCCCGCTTGGGCCTTGGCGGTGGGGGTGGGGATGGGGTACCCGGGCTGGGTAATCCTCAGCAGTGTCCTGGGTTGAGCCCATACCTGGGCCCACCTTTCCCTGGAAGGAAACATCCCACCCTCTCCCCATCTATCCAGGGCAGGCCCTGCCCGTGTCATCTTGCCCCTCAGAGGCTCCGGGTTCTCGGGGAAAGTGAGGTTTTGTGTAGCTAAAAATGCTCACTTCTGTGTGAATCTGGGTGAGTGAGCCCACGTGGACCTGTCTGGAGCCACGTCTGAGCTGCCCTGGGTGGGCCTTGCCTTTTCTGTTTGGGCTTGGGGCCTCAGTCAGGGGGCCTGGTGGCCTTTCGGGCCTGGTCTCAGGGCTCAGTCTGAGACCAAGGTCAGGCTCAGCACAGGTCACCCCCGGTTCTCGCGGGGACCCCACCCTGGACATCTCACCCTTCCAGGGGTACTGTGAGAAGTCTCCAGACTGGGGTGGCGGGGGGGGAGGCCAACACTTCAATGAGTGGGAACCCCGTGTGTCACGGACAGTTCCCGGACACCCCTTCCCTCCGTGTAGCTTCCTGAGATGACCCTACAGATGGGAGGTCTGTGCCCTTCATGAGCTCAAGGCTGAAGGTGGGGAGCAGGGAGGAGGAGGGAGGGAGGTTGGTACAGATTTGCTGGCAGGTGGTTACAAGAGAATGGAGCCCACCCCCACCCGAAGGAACATGGAGGGGAACTGCTGAGAGAGCATGGAGTGGGCGAGGGTCAGAGCACGCCTGGGGGCATCTGGGAAGCCCCTGGTAGCAGGGATGAGTCGGGCGGGCGGGGAGCTGGGAGGCAGGCCTGGAGCGGCCTATGTGACCAGCACCTCCTCTCCCCTCCTCACAGGGACCCCACAGCAGAGCACGCCCCGCTGCGGGCCCCCAGCTCAGCCATGCTGGCCTGTCTGCAGAGGACCCAGAACGCCCCCGGCCAACACCTGGCCTGCCCGACCAAGAGCCTGGAGCTGCGCAAGTGTGAGTGACGTGCTCTCCCCGCAGCCCCAGCCCCCACCCCTTCCTCTGCCCGCTCCAGGCCCCGGGGCTGGCATCCTCCGGAACACGCCGAGCTCACCCTGCCTCGGGCCACGGCAGGGCAGCTCTCAGGCGGGGAAAGCCGTCCCCATTCCAGTGTGTCCCCTCACCGCCAGCCTGCTCCGGCTGCTCTGTGCCCTCCCAGGCCTTTGGGAGGCTGGGGTCCCTCCCTGACAGTGGCACCCACTCCTTTTGCCTGGCTGACACCCACCGGGCGCGACCTTCCTCTCCAGCAGCCCCCTCTGGCCACTTACCAGCACCGGGACCCCAACCCCAGCACTTCCTCCGTGGCCTGCCACATGCCATGTCTGTCTGTGTCAGCAGAGAGTAGGATCACGGGAAAGCAAACACGCTTAACCCTGGAACCACGCAGGTCTGAACCGTGTGGGTCCACTTATCCACAGATATTTTTCAGTAGTGAACGCTCTAGTACTCCAGGGTCCGCGGTTGGTGGAGGAACCGAGGATGTGGGGGGCCAACTATAAATTATGTTCAAATTAACCCCCGTATCGTTCAAAAGTCAACTGTCGTCCCGAATGGGATCCCAACTTGGGGCTTGGATTGCTGTGTGGTCTTGGGCATGTCCTTTCCCCTCTCTGGACCTTGGTTTTTTCAATGGGTCAAGTTAGGGATCTGGACTTGGTAACTTCCAAGGGTCTGTCCTTTACCATACAGGAGAGGGGTCCCAAGCCCTCTGAGCCGATTATTCTTAACCACCATAGATTTGTTGTTGTTTTTGTTATTTTTTAAGTATTTAGAAACATTTTAAAAAGTAGGGAGATGTGCATAAAAACCTGGATCTAGTGTGTCTTGAGTCAGAAAATCTGGTAACATAGGCCTGTGTTCCTCCTGTACTGCAGCTATCGGCGAGAACAGAACGCCTGCGTCTTTAAAGGCATATTCCTCTCCAGTCACCACAGTCCCCAGTCCCCACCCTTCCCTGTTGCCTTCTGTTCTGTATAGCACAGGATCAGTTACCATTTATTACTGTGTTTTATTGTTGCTTTATTCTTTTTTTAATATGTATTTATCTTTAGACAGGGGCTTCCCTGGTGGTTCAGAGGTAAAGAATCCACCTGCCAGTGCAGGAGACATGGGTTCGATTCCAGGTCTGGCAATATCCCTCTGGAGAAGGAAATGACAACCCACTCCAGTATTCCTGCCTGGAGAATCCTATGGACAGAGAAGCCTGGGGGGCTACAGTCCATGGGGTCTCAAAGAGAGCCGCTGAAGAACAATCTTTAGACGGTAATATACTCATGTAGTCCAGTGTTCCAAAGGAATAAAGGGGTAGAAAGACAAAGCCTTCCTCTCCACTCCTGTCTGTTCCCCCAGATGTTCTATGCATGTGCCAGCAAATACGTGTGTCTGCACATACTGTATCCACTGTCCGACGCCTCACTTTTTTCACTTAGCAACACATCCTGCATGTCAGCATCCGAAGAGCTCCCTCATTCTTTGCGCATAGTTTCTCGTAGCGCGGACGATCCATCGTTTACTTGGCCCATCCCCTAAGGAGAACCGTGCCCCACCTGCCGTTACGAGCAGCGCAGCAACAAACCGCCCCTGGGTATGTGCCACAGAGGTGTGAGTAAAACCACACCGTGCATTTCTGCAAGAGGAAATACGGGCTCAAAGGTATGTGCATTTGTAACTTTGACGGATGTGGTTTGATTTATCTGTTCATCGTCTTGATCTGTTTTTCCCCCACTGGGTCTTGTCCTTATTGATTTATAGGAGCTCTTTGTATATGATGGAATTAGACTTCTGTCTCTTCTATGAACTGCAGATGTTTCCCCCAGATTGTCATTTGTCTTTGATTCTGTCATGGAGGACTTTTTTTTGGTGAAGTGAAATTTGTCAGTATTTCCTTTTATGGACTTTGGATTTTGTGTCATACTTAATGTCATTTCTCATGCTGAGGCTGTTAAAAAAAAAATGAGAGGGAGCTTCCCCAGGGTTTCTTCTAGTTCTTCTCTGGTTTAATTTTTAAAATATATAATCTCTGATATGTTTGGTAATTTATCTGGTGCAAAGTTGGGGTATGGATACAAGTATATTCAAATATCAGTGCAATGCTGGTTTAATTATTGTAGCAGTATAATACACCTTAAAAACTGTAATGGCTTTGTTGAGATATTATTCATGTACCGTACAATCCACCCATCTGAGTGTAGCATTCAGTGGTTTAGTATACTTACAGAATTTTGCATCCATCACCCCAGTCCATTTTAGAGCATTCCTGTCAGCTCAGAAGAAATCCCTTTACCCACTCCTTCATCTTCCGTTCTCTACAGAGTCCTCTCTTTTGGCCTTTGCTGGGAAGGGACTCATAGTCCGTGGCCTCCTGTGACTGGCTTCTTGCCCTCTGCACAGTGTTTTCAGGGCTCATCCACATCATAGCACGTGTATAGCACATTTGAATACTTGGTGGTTCTTCCTGCTTGTTATGCATCATTCTCTTATGCAAAAATCTCTTGGTTCTATTCGTTTTCTGTCTGGACCACAGAATCAACTTATCTAGGTAAGAACAAAATCCTGTTTGGGTTTTTACTGGGATTGCATGCAATTTATAAATTAATTTAGGAAGAAGTGACACTTTTGTGATTCTTTCCCTCCAATAACATGATCTGTCCCTTTCTGTTTGTTCAGGCTTTCTTCTGTGTCCCTCAGGAACGCGTTAGTACTTTCTTCGTTTAGACCTTTGCACATTTTTAAAGTTTCCTGACTCTGGAACATTAACCTTTCATGGCTAATCTTTTCTTCCATAAGTGTTTAAATAAAGGCTATTAACTCCTGCCACCTTACTGAATTTTGTTGTTTATAAAGCTTTTTCAATTTCGTCTCTTAAGTTTTCCAGTTATACTATCAAATCATTCGTAAGCAATAATTTGACCTCCTGCTTTGCAAGTTTTATACCTTGATTTCTTTGTCTTATTAAGGTTGCCTACTATCCCTGGAACAATAAAAAATAATCATGGTCACAATAGACATTCTTGCTTTGTCTCTGATTTTAACCAGAAGCTTCTAGGAGCTCCTCATAACACAAAATGCTGGTCTAGGGGCAGATACTTTATCAGGTTAAAAATAAGTGTCTACCTATTCCCGTTGTATTAAGAATTTTAAAAATCAAGAATGGAATTTGAACTTCTCAGTGTCTGTGAAACTGATCATAGGTTATATTTTTTCCTCCCTTGTTCTCTTAATGTGAATAATACAGATTTCTTAATAATGAACCAACCTTGCCTTCCTGGTTGGTTCCCACTTGGTCATGAGAAATATTTCTTTGTAACATACCATGGGGTTGCATTTTCTATTTAATAGTTTTACTTCAATTTCATCAGTGACATTAGTCTTTAGTTTTCTTTCTTGGGAACAATTTTTGTTGGGTTTTAGCGTCAGTGTTACACTTGCTTCACAAAGACAGTGGAGGCTTTCCTCCTTCCTCTGCTTTATAAGATCGTAAGTAGAAATGGATTATCTGTTCTTTAAAGATTGGTTGATCCTCCATGAAGCAGTCTAGGCCAGTGCATTTATTTGGGGGAGGTGGAGGTCTGGGTAGCACTGAGATATTCGCCATTCCTTCCGTAATGATCGATTTAAATGTTCTTGAATGAATTTGGTAAATTATGTTTCTCTAGAAAAGTACCCGTTTTATCCAGGTTTTAAAATTTATTTGCCTGAGGCTTCCGAAAATAAATTCCTTTAAATGACTATGTTACTCTTGTTTCTGATACTGTATATTTTGTGCTCCCCCTTTTGATTAGGTTAGTTAGCTAATGAGATGATCTACCCCCCTCCTTTCCAAAATGAAACATCTTTAAGATCCATTTATTAGTAATTACCCTTTTCTGGTTTCTAATTCATTAATTTATGCATTTGTCTTTATTAAAATGCTCCTGCTTTGCTTTTTAAAAAATTTTTTGAGAGGCTTAGATCTTTATACTGCTAAACAAGAAAAAAAGGAAAATTACGGCTCTGAATTGTCCGAGCACTGCTTTAGATGTATCCTATAGGTTCTAACATGTATTTTTATCAGTACTTTCTAAACACTCTGTGGGCTTCCCAGATGGCCCTAGTGCGTAAAGAATTCACCTGCCAATGCAGGAGACACAATAGACTCAGGTTTGATCCCTGGGTTGGCAAGATCCCTGGAGGAGGGAATGGCTACCCACTCCAGTATTCTTGCCTGGATAATCCCATGGACAGAGGAGCCTGGCAGGCTACAGTCCATGGGGCCACAGAATTTTGGCTTTGATTTCTTCTTTGGCTTCAAGCTCATCTGAGTTCCATCTATGAGCCCAGGTAGTGGGTGCTTTTGTGTTTTGTTATTTCTAGTTCTATTGCATTATAATCAGATAACACTAAGATTTCTACTTTTTTGGACATCAGTGAAGTTTTCTTTGCCATATAATCTCTGGGTTTTTTGTGAGTTTTATGACTTTTTATGGGAATTTGAAAAGATGTGGCTTTTTTTCAGGGCTCAGAGTTTAGTATTTACCAATTATATCTACCCCATTAATTCAGTTCAGTTCAGTCACTCAGTTGTGTCTGACTCTTTGCGACCCCATGGACTGCAGCATGCCAGGCTTCCCTGTCCATCACCAGTTCCCAGAGCCTGCTCAAACTCATGTCCATCGAGTCGGTGATGTCATCCAACCATCTCATCCTCTGTCATCCCCTTCTCCTCCCGCCTTCAATCTTTCCCAGCATCAGGGTCTTTTCCAATGAGTGGGTTCTTCGCATCAGGTGGCCAAAATATTGGAGTTTCAGCATCCATCCTTCCAATGAATATTCAGGACTGATTTCCTTTACAATTGACTGGTTTGATCTCCTTGCAGTCCAAGGGACTCTCAAGAGTCTTCTCCAACACCACAGTTCAAAAGCATCAATTCTTTGGCGCTCAGCTTTCTTTATAGTCCAACTCTCACATCCATACATGACCACTGGAAAAACCGTAGCTTTGACTAGCGGGACATTTATTGGCAAAGTAATGTCTCTTTTTAATATGTTGTTTAGGTTTTTCATAGCTTCTCTTCCAAGGAGCAAGCATCTTTTAATTTCATGGCTGCAATCACCATCTGCAGTGATTTTGGAGCCCAAGAAAAGAAAGTCTGTCACTGTTTCCATTGTTTCCCCATCTATTTGCCATGAAGTGATGGGATCAGATGCCATGATCTTTGTTTTCTGAATGTTAAGTCTTAAGCCAGCTTTTTTACTCTCTTCTTCTATTTTCATCAAGAGGCTCTTTATTTCCTCTTTGCTTTCTGCCACAAGGGTGGTGTCATCTACATATCTGAAGTTATTGATATTTCTCCCGGCAATCTTGATTCCAGCTTGTGCTTCATCCAGCCCGCCATTTCGCATGATATACTCTGCATATAAGTTAAATAAGCAGGGTGACAGTATACAGCCTTGACGTACCCCTTTTCTGATTTGGAACCAGTCTATTGTTCCATGTCCGGTTCTATTGCTTCCTGACCTGTATACAGATTTCTCAGGAGGCAGATAAGGTGGTCTGGCATTCCCATCTCTTGAAGAATTTTCCACAGTTTGTTGTGATCCACACAAAGACTTTGGCATAATCAATAAAGCAGCAGTAGATGTTTATCTGGAACTCCGTTACTTTTTTGATGATCCAATAGATATTGGCAATTTGATCTCTGGTTCCTCTGCCTTTTCTAAATCCATCTTGAACATCTGGAAGTTCTTGGTTCACATACTGTTGGAGCCTTCTTGGAGAATTTTGAGCATTACTTTGCTAGCATGTGAGATGAGTGCAATTTTGCAGTAGTTTGAACATTCTTTGGCATTGTCTTTCTTTGGGCTTAGAATGAAAACTGAGTTTTTCCAGTCCTGTGGCCACTGCTGAGTTTTCCAAATTTGCTGGCATATTGAGTGCAGCACTTTCCAGCATCATCTTTTAGGATTTGAAATAGCTCAGCTGGAATTCCATCACCTCCAATAGCTTTATTCGTAGAGATTGTTCCTAAGGCCCACTTGACTTCTCATTCCAGGATGTCTGGCTCTAGGTGAGTGATCACACCATCATGGCTATCTGGGTCATGGAGATCTTTTATGTGGAGTTCTTCTGTGTATTCTTGCCACCTCTTCTTAGTATCTTCTGCTTCTGTTAGGTCCATACCATTTCTGTCCTTTATTATACCTATCTTTGGATGAAATGTTCCCTTGGTATCTCTGATTTTCTTGAATAGATCTCTAGTCTTTCCCATTCTATTGATTTCCTCTATTTCTTTGCACTGATCACTGAGGAAGGCTTTCTTATCTCTCCTTGCTATTCTTTGGAACTCTGCATTCAAATGGGTGTATCTTTCCTTTTCTCCTTTGCCTTTTGCTTCTCTTCTTTTCTCAGCTATTTGTAAGGCCTCCTCAGACAGCCATTTTGCCTTTTTTGCATTTCTTTTTCTTGGGGATGGCCCCATTAATTAGGTCTTGTGTATTGTACTTACCTGTCATGATAGAGAAATGGATTAGATACCTACTGGTAATGTGTGCCAGTCTGCTGCTGCTTGTAGCTCCTAAAGCTTTGGCCTTATAAATGGTGATGCAATGCTATTTAATGCACAGATATTAGTACCTTAAATCTTCATAGTGAATTGCATCCTTCTTGGCTGTATTTAATACTTTTTGGCCTGGATTCAACTTTATCTATTAAGATGGTAACCTCATATTAAGATGCTTTTTTAATTCACAGTTTTTCTTGAAACCTTTGCCAGTCCTTTTATTTCAACCTTTCTGAATTACTTTGTTTAGCTGTGACTCATATAATATAGAGTTGAATTAAGCTTTGTGATCCAATCTGAATGCCTTTTAAAAAATGTTTAATAGGAGAGTTTAGCCCATTTACATTTATTGATGCAACAGATGTCTGGTATTAGTTCAGTCATGCTGTGCTTTGTTTTAATGGCTTTGAAGAGTCTTTCCCCGTGTGATCTAAGTTCTCTGTGCACCTACTAATCACAGGAAAGGCTGGGATCTTTTTCCAGTGGTGCAGTGTTAAACAATTCCCTAATTTTCTGTCTTTGACACGGCGTCTATTCCATCTACCCTAAAATGAACAAAATGATGAAATTAGTGCATATCCTTCTTCTCTCTATAGCATTTTCTCGGTGTTCACGTCATCCTTTTAAACCTCTATTAACTGACTTCAGCTTTAAATGTTTTTTGATCCCAGCTATTAAAAATGAGGACACCTGTGTATTTATTTATACTTCCAATCCCCTCTCTCCCTTCTTATTGATACCATTACCTTCCTCCCAAGGGCTTGCGCTGTTAGCGTCTGGTTACATCACCACAGGCCGTTCCATCGCAGGCTCCTAGATAACCAGGGGCCGTGCTCGCCACCAGCTCTCTTGCCTTGTTTCCCATCATCTGAAGTTGCCCTCTAGTCCACAGCTTAAGGCCTCCTGTGAACCACACTCCTGGAATCCCCACACGTTCAGCACGGTCTGGAACTTTCTACTTGAATGAGCAAAAAAATCATTCCTGGGTCACTCTGTTTCCTTGAGGATTTTTTCGCAGACCTTGTTCTATTCTTTTTGAGTGTTGCATGTTACCATGGAGAAGCTGAAGCCTGATCCATCCTCCTCTAGGTTTCATTTTGATCTTTCCACATCTTTCATGCCATGACTCTCCGAGCCTGAGTCTTGGGGTTGACCCTTCCGAGTCTATCTTTTCCTGGAGTCCGTGCCCTTCGACAGGCAGCTCCCAGGTGTGTGCTCTGTTACTTCAGTTTCCTTTTGTGTGTCTTCCCCATGAGCCCTCTTCTAATGAATGCCTTCCCAACTGTCTCCCTTGCCTTTTGCTCACCCTTCATCCTGTTTTCTGTGCTGCCTTTTTTCTCCCTGTGCTCATCCATTTCTCCTTTCATAAGTTTCTTTTTATCCTACTCTTTGCATTTTTGCCTTAGAGAAGCACTTGCTTACTACATTATTTGCTTCACAATGAAATATTTAGCCAAAACCTTCTTCTCTTCTGTGGCCACATTTTTTTCTGATGCAGAGTGGTCCCCCCCCGCCCCCAACCATTATGGCCTTTTCCTTCCCTTTTCTTATATATTTTGATTAGGTCCTAGGGTGGTTCAGTTTTGATTACTTGCCTCTGGAGGGTATTTCCAGGAAGACAAGGTTGGCGGGGAGGGGGGTGGACCTAAGATGTTATATCAACATCCTCAGAACTAAAGGTCCTCGGATGGTGTTCTTTCGGATAGGGGTTTAGAGAAATATTTGTCTGCCTCATCAAAAACAGAACAATGACAGATAAGCTGGAAGGGCTTTCTGTTTCAAGAAAAAGTGTTTTTCATGCACAGCCCCTCTTCCCTCCTTTACACAGCCTCCAGGGAGAACACATTTTCTTTTATAAAATTATATACTTCACTGAATAGATTGTCCGTGGCACATAATTCAGAAAGCATAAGAATTTACAGTGAAAAATAACTCCCCTTCCCAGAGGAAACCAGCATTAGCGGTTTTTTAAATACCCTCCTGAAAAATGCATGCCTGTGGGAGGGACAGCAAATACCTTTTATGTCAACATGCACAGCCCGATGCTCCTCGGCGCCTTGCCTTTTTCTCCTTCCTGATGTAGCTGGGAGATCACTCCCCACCTGACAGGAAGCGTGCCCTCGCCGTATTGTCGTGCAGGTGAACGTAGCATCTTGACCCATCTCTCCATGGACGGACATTTAGGCTGTTTCTAGTCTCTTGCTCTTCCAAACAGGGCTGCAGTGAACACCGCCTTCGGCCATGTATGTATATCTGTGCAAAAATAATATTCCAGGATGGGCTTGCTGGCTCAGACGGTCTGTGCATTTTAACCTCTGATTTTAACCACTGTCCAGGTGCCAGGGTTTCCTGCTTGCCCTCTGCTGCCAGCAGGCTGGAGGCAAGTGCTGGGCATGATGACCTGGCTGGTCCTCCCCGCTCTGAGGCTGGAACCAGAGAACGTGCTGGGCAGTGTGTGTGCTCAGTCGCTTCAGTCCTGTCTGACTCTTTGTGACCCTATAGACCATAACCTGCCAGGCTCCTCTGTCCGTGGGATTCTCCAGGCAAGAATACTGGAGGGTGTTGCCATGCCCTCCTCCAGGGGATCTTCCCAACCCAGGGATGGAACCCAGGTCTCCAGCATTGCAGGCGGATTCCTTTACCATCTGAGCCACCAGGGAAGCCCCAGAATACTGGAGTGGGTAGCCCATCCCTCCCTCCAGAGGATCTTCCCAACTCAGGGATCAAACTCACATCTCTTATGTCTCCTGCATTGGCAAGCGGGTTCTCTACCACTAGCACCACCTGGGAAGCCCCACGAGAATGTGGAGGGGCCACCAAAGATGTCCCACTTGCCCTGCCCGCTCAGACCCTTTGACACCTTTGCACTTACTGCAAGAGTCGCTGACTCTGCCTGTAATTGAAGAGCATGGGAAAGAGGGCGGCCAGGATGGGAGATAAGCAAATTGAATTGGTGCCCTGCTGCCCGGTCAAGGCCTAGACAAGACTCCCGAGCACCCAGGCCTAGGCTGACCCACTTGTCCCCGTGGCGCTCCCCCCGACTTCCCCCAGGCAGAACCCAGACAGGAAGTGCTGGCCCTGAGCCTCATGGCCAGACCTCGGGCTGTGCTGTTTGTCACTAAGGGACAGAGGTCTTGACTGGGCCACATGCAGCGTGACCCTGGGTGAGCCCGTTGGTCTCAGGGCTGGAACGCTCCCTTCTGTGAAGTGAGGGGCCAGAGCACCTAAGAAGCCATCCCCTGTGATGACGATGATGTCAGAAACCCAGTGGGGAGAAGACATGGCCAGATCTGAGCCCCCCTCCCGCTTCTTCCTGGGTGATGGCATCAGAGTGGCCTGTCTGCACAGGGCTGCCCAGCACTGACCTCCAAGAGCTCCCCAAACGTGCCAGCGGACCAGAAACGGCTGCAGTTCACCCCTGGGACCTGAGATCCAGCAGGTGGAGGACCCGGGGGCCGCGGGCAGCCACGTGTCCAGGAGCCCAGGCGGCTGGCTGCTGTAGCCTGATCCAGCTGACCAGACAAAGTGACCTGGAGGAAAGAAAGGTTGGGGGTGGCGGGGGGAGTGAGGCAGGGAGGGAAAGTCCATTCCCCTTTCCTGCCTCAGGCCTGTGACCCGGGGCTGCTTCCAGCTGGGCAGGGCCAAACAGGACCCGCCCACCTGGGGACCGTCCCCTTAATGAATATTTGACTTTCTTATCATGGTTTTGATAACAGACACTTTGAGTCATGCTTCCCTGAGAGCTCGGGCCAGGCAGAGGGCCCCCGGTGACAGCACGGGGGCTTGGCTGGTGCAGGGGGTGGGGGTGGGGGCCTTACTCAGTCGTCCAAGGTTGGGGGGGTCTACCCCCACCCCCATCGCTCCAGGAGGCTGTCCCGGGAGAGGGTGTGAGCTTCCGTCCTCACTCTGCGGGATCTTGGGGGAGGGGTGCAGCCTTTCCTCTGTAGATGCGGGTACAGTGACCGCCCCGCCCTTGTCCCCCTGATCCCCCAGGGCACAGGCTCTGAGACCTGATGGTCTGGGGGTCAAATCCTGGCTGGCCCTGAAGGGGATGTGTGTGTGGTCTTGGGCGAGCGAGTGGCCCTCTCGGGTCGCAGTTTCCTCCGCCGTGATGTGGGAATGAGAAGAAAAGGCGAGAACCCCCAGAGCCTGGCAGCAGATTCAAACCCTCTATCTGCTCCATGTCCCCCAGAGGCTGGGAGCCCTTTCCCCACACCCAGCCCGCAGAGGGACCACAGGCTCCCCAGCCTGTCTCTCCCATCTTAAAGGGGAAAAGCATCCAAGGGGTGGTGAACCCAAGAAGGTCCTGGAGCAGCTCTTCTCCCCAGTGCCCACCCCTCCTCACCCAACTCCCACCCATCACCCCGGACCCCGAAGGCGGGAGCCCCCAGCCCCACGAGTATTCCTGCAGGTACCGCTGCTTCCACTAACACTAATAAAATAAGGAAGAAACAAAGCGATTTAAAATTCCAATAAAATGAAAAACCCACCGCTGGCCATGCAGCAGATTCAATTAGGTAGCCGTTGCCAAGTGCAGCCAGGGAGATGGAGGGACAGTCCAGGGCTGCCCCCACCCAGAACCAAGTCAGGAGGGGACGGAGGCTCGGAGGTGACAGCCGGGACAGGCCGGGTGGAGGCAGCCCCCTTTTACAACTGAACGAATAAAAATAAGGTCTCAGCAAACTAGGACGACAGGCGACTACTTCTATTACAGAGGTTTCAACCGCAATCCGCAAACCAACCCGAGGGCTGATAAAGTCAGAGGAGGACGAAGACCCAGGTCACTGCCTTCCCACACTGTGCGGAGGTGCTGGCCGGCTCAGCAAGACAGAGAAAATAAGTTTTAAGGATTAGAGAATCTGCCTGTGGTGTGGGAGACCTAGGTTCAATCGCTGGGTTGGGAAGATACCCTGGAGAAGGCAATGGCAACCCATTCCAGTATTCTTGCCTGGGAAATCCCATGGACAGAGCAGCCTGGTGGGCTACAGTCCAAGGGGTGGCAGAGCTGGACACAACTGAGCGACTAAGGGTTAGAAGTTAAACTGCACAGAAGTTCCAAGAGAAGAATTCAGCAAGATTCTCAGAACGTCAGCATATAATAAAGCACTTACTGCACAGCACAGGGAACTGCACTCAGCATCTTATAATAACCTATAATAGGAAAGAACCTAAACATACAGACATAACGCACATCCTTGTGTGTACTTTCTTTGGCTGCACCACATGGCTTGTGTGATCTTAGTTCCCCAACCAGGGACTGAACCCAGACTGTGGCGGTGAAAGTATAGAGTCCTAACCACTGGACCACCAGGGAAGTCCCGTGCATATCTTTTAAATCATCTCTAGATTCCTTGTACCTAGTACAATGTAAATACTAGGTTCATTGAGTTCAGTCGCTCAGTTGTGTCCGACGCTCTGCGACCCCATGGACTACAGCACGGCAGTCCTCCCTGTCCATCACCAACTCCCGGAGTTCACTCAGACTCACGTCCATTGAGTCAGTGATGCCATCCAGCCATCTCATCCTCTGTTGTCCCTTTCTCCTCCTGCCTTCAATCTTTCCCAGCATCAGGATCTTTTCCAATGAGTTGGTTCTTCGCATCAGGTGGCCAAAATATTGGAGTTTCAGCTTCAGCATCCTTCCAGTGAACACCCAGGACTGATCTCTTTTAGGATGGACTGGTTGGATCTCCTTGCAGTCCAAGGGACTCTCAAGAGTCTTCTCCAACACCACAGTTCAAAAGCATCAATTCTTCGGTGCTCAGCTTTCCTTATAGTCCAACTCTCACATCCATACATGACCACTGGAAAAACCATAGCCTAGATGGACCTTTGTTAGTCTGCCACTGTTTCCACATCTATTTCCCATGAAGTGATGGAACCAGATGCCATGATCTTAGTTTTCTGAATGCTGAGCTTTAAGCCAACTTTTTCACTCTCCTCTTTCACTTTCACCAAGAGGCTCTTTAGTTCTTCGCTTTCTGCCGTAAGTGTGGTGTCATCTGCATATCTGAGGTTACTGATATTTCTGCCGGCAATCTTGATTCCAGCTTGTGCTTCATCCAGCCCAGTGTTTCTCATGATGTACTCTGCATATAAGTTAAATAAGCAGGGTGACAATATACAGCCTTGATGTACTCCTTTTCCTATTTGGAACCAGTCTGTTGTTCCATGTCCAGTTCTAACTGTTGCTTCCTGACCTGCATACAGATTTCTCAAGAGGCAGGCCAGGTGGTCTGGTATTCCCATCTCTTTCAGAATTTTCCACAGTTTGTTGTGATCCACACAGTCAAAGGCTTTGGCATAGTCAATAAAGCAGAAATAGATGTTTTTCTGGAACTCTCTTGCTTTTTCAATGATCCAGGGGATGTTGGCAATTTGATGTCTGGTTCCTCTGCCTTTTCTAAAACCAGCTTGAACATCTGGAAGTTCATGGTTCACATACTGCTGAAGCCTGGCTTGGAGAATTTTGAGCATTACTTTGCTAGCATATGAGATGAGTGCAATTGTGCAGTAGTTTGAACATTCTTTGGGATTGGAATGAAAACTGACCTTTTCCAGTCCTATGGCCACTGCTGAATTTTCCAAATTTGCTGGCATATTGAGTGCAGCACTTTCACAGCATCATCTTTTAGGACTGGAAATAGTTCAACTGGAATTCCATCACCTCCACTAGCTTTGTTCATAGTGATGCTTCCTAAGGCCCACTTTACTTCACATTCCAGGATGTCTGGCTCTAGGTGAGTGATCACACCATCGTGATTATCTGGGTCATGAAGATCTTTTTTGTACAGTTCTTCTGTGTATTCTTGCCACCTCTTCTTAATATCTTCTGCTTCTGTCAGGTCCATACCATTTCTGTCCTTTATTGAGCCCATCTTTGCGTGAAATGTTCCCCTGGTATCTCTAATTTTCTTGAAGAGATTTCCCATTCTGTTGTTTTCCTCTATTTCTTTGCATTGATTGCTGAGGAAGGCTTTCTTATCTCTCCTTGCTATTCTTTGGAACTCTGCATTTAAATGGGTATATCTTTCCTTTTCTCCTTTGCTTTTCACTTTTCTTCTTTTCACAGTTATTTGTAGGGCCTCCTCAGACAGCCATTTTAATTTTTTGCATTTCTTTTTCTTGGGGATAGTCTTGATCCCTGTCTCCTGTACAATGTCACCAACCTCCATCCATAGTTCATCAAGCACTCTATCAAATCTAGTCCCTTAAATCTATTTCTCACTTCCACTGTATAATCGTAAGGGATTTGATTTAGGTCATACCTGCTGAATGGTCTAGTGGTTTTCCCTACTTTCTTCAATTTCAGTCTGAATTTGCCAATAAGGAGTTCATGATCTGAGCCACAGTCAGCTCCCGGTCTTGTTTTTGCTGACTGTATAGAGCTTCTCCATCTTTGGCTGCAAAGAATATAATCAGTCTGATTTCAGTGTTGACCATCTGGTGATGTCCATGTGTAGAGTCTTCTCCTGTGTTGTTGGAAGAGGGTGTTTGCTATGACCAGTGCATTCTCTTGGCAAAACTATTTGCCTTTGCCCTGCTTCATTCTGTGCTCCAAGGCCAAATTTGCCTGTTACTCCAGGTGCTTCTTGACTTCCTACTTTTGGATTCCAGTCCCCTATAATGAGAAGGACATCTTTTTTGGGTATTAGTTCTAGAAGTTCTTGTAGGTCTTCATAGAGCCATTAAACTTCACCTTCTTCAGCGTTACTGGTTGGGGCATAGACTTGGATTACTGTGATACTGAATGGTTTGCCTTGGAAACGAAGGGATCATTCTGTCGTTTTTGAGATTGCATCCAAGTACTGCATTTCGGACTCTTTTGTTGACTATGATGGCTACTCCATTTCTTCTACGGGATTCCTGCCCGCAGTAGTAGATATAATGGTCATCTGAGTTAAATTCACCCATTCCAGTCCATTTTAGTTCACTGATTCCTAGAATGTCGACGTTCACTCTTGCCATCTCCTGTTTGACCACTTCCAATTTGCCTTGATTCATGGACCTAACATTCCAGGTTCCTATGCAATATTGCTCTTTACAGCATCGAACTTTACTTCCATCACCAGTCACATCCACAACTGGGTGTTGGTTTTGCTTTGGCTCCGTCTCTTAATTCTTTCTGGAATTATTTCTCCACTGATCTCCAGTAGCATATTGGGCACCTACTGACCTGGGGAGTAAATAGTTGTAAATATGATGTAAATGATATGCTGATGGTTGTAAATATGATGTAAATGCTATGAAAGTAGTTGCTAGTGTGCAGCAAATTCTCCTTTTGCTTTTTGGAATTTCCAGTCCTCCGCTGAATCCTTGGATACAGAACCATACGGAGGGCTGAGTGCATATTTATAAGGGATATTAGTCTATAGTTATTTGGTCAGTAAGATCCCCTAAAGGAGGAAACAGCAACCCACTCCAGTGTTATTGCCTGGGAAATCTCATGGACAGAGGAGCCTGGCGGGCTACAGTCCTTGGGGTCACAAAGAGTCAGACATGACTGAGCAACTAAACAGCAACAACAGATACTAGCCTCACAGGATTAGTTTACAAATGTTCCCTCCGAGGCTCTTTTTTACAAAGTTTGTGGGGAAATTGGTATTAATTCTTTAAACGTTCTGTAGAATACACCAGTGAAGCCTTATCTAGGCCTGGGCTTTTTTTTGTGGGTGTTTTGGTTACTAGTTCAATCTTGCTCTTTATTCAGTTCAGTTCAGTTGCTCATTCGTGTCCGACTCCTTGCAACCCCATGAATCGCAGCACGCCAGGCCTCCCTGTCCATCACCATCTCCCGGAGTTCATTCAGACTCACGTCCATCGAGCCGGTGATGCCATCCAGCCATCTCATCCTCTGACATCCCCTTCTCCTCCTGCCCCCAATCCCTCCCAGCATCAGAGTCTTTTCCAATAAGTCAGTTCTTCACATGAGGTGGCCAAAGTACTGGAGTTTCAGCTTTAGCATCATTCCTTCCAAAGAACACCCAGGGCTGATCTCCTTTAGAATGGACTGGTTTGGGATCTCCTTGCAGTCCAAGGGACTCTCAAGAGTCTTCTCCAGCACCACAGTTCAAAAGCATCAATTCTTCGGCACTCAGCTTTCTTCACAGTCCAACTCTCACATCCATACATGACCACAGGAAAAACCATAGCCTTGACTAGACGGACCTTTGTTGGCAATGTCTCTGCTTTTCAATATGCTATCTAGGTTGGTCATAACTTTCCTTCCAAGGAGTAAGCGTCTTTTAATTTCATGGCTGCAGTCACCAACTGCAGTGATTTTGGAGCCCAGAAAAATAAAGTCTGACACTGTTTCCACTGTTTCCCCATCTATTTCCCATGAAGTGATGGGACCGGATGCCATGATCTTCGTTTTCTGAATGTTGAGCTTTAAGCCAACTTTTTCACTCTCCTCTTTCACTTTCTTTATTATGGGTCTATAAGGACTTTCTATTGTGTATTAAGTCAGTTTTGGTAGTTTGTGTGTATCTATAGAAATTGTTCATTTTATCTAAGTTATGATACTGTTACATTTACTAGGGAACCTAAATTTATTAAATATTAAGGAATATAAATATATTCACAAAAAGGTAAATAAATGACATCTATGGAGAAAAAAATTGTTTATATAATGATAGTTTTTAAAGATCAAAATAGACTTACGTCCTGTGCGTGGACAGATATTCAGTATGGAGAAGAGCTGATCCAGTCCCTGCGTCCTAGCCATCCTGTGCATAACCTGAAGACCTCACGTGGAAGTTGATAAAGAGCAGAGGGTCAAGAACAACCCAGGTGCTTCTGATGAAGAAGTGTAGGGGCCAGTTCTGCCATGGCTAGTCTGAAGCCATGAGACTAGCAAAGAGAAAGAGGGCACCGGGGGATGGGGCAGAGCATCTAGAAGTGGACAAGGCAGGCCTTGCGGATCACGGGGGGTGGGTAGGCATCGCCGGGACCGCTGGTTATCCGAATGGAGTGAATGACACTGGAGACTTACCCAGCACTGCACCAACAGGAACTCTGGGCAGACCAAAAACCCACACCATGGGAAGCAGACAGCAGTAGCACCTAGGCCTGACCTCCAAGGCCCACCGGGGCAGTGGGCTGGGCTGGGGCAGGTCGGGGTGGCTGGCAACCACCCGGCGTCTCCCCACCTCCTCCCAGCAGAGAGGCCGGAGAACAGCTGCTCCCCGCCCCGCTCCCGGGCGGCCTCATTAGGGATTCTGCCGGTGCCACCAGCTAATTAGTGTCGCGTTAATTGAGCATTCAGAAGGCTGCCACCTCCAAGGGCAAGAGTGTCGGCAGCAGAGGGGAATGCAGATGTGGGCAGGCTCCTCCTGGTGGGCTGGGGCCAGGCCCTCTGCCCGGGGACCCCCCGACCCCCACCTCAACACAGATAACAACCGTCCATTTCCCGAGCTTTAGGGAAGAGGCAACAGGCGAAAACTGGGAGGGCAGGAGAAAGAGACAGCATGCACTCAAGGCCCGCCCGTGCTCAGGCACCCGGCACACCACCCCTCCGCCAGGAAAGCTGCAGTCAGCCCCCGTCACAGTCACCAAGCGTGAGGTCCACCGAGGGGACAGGTTTGCCGGGGGAGGGCGGGGGGTGCCCAGTGGCTCACTGGAAGCCGCACTCGACTGCCCAGCGACCAGCGTCTGTCCAGTAGGCGCCCAGGCTCCCACCGCAAAGTCTGGCACATGGGAGCAGGAATCCTGGGCTGGGGTCCTGGCCTGGCCACCCACCTCCCCCACCTTGATGGGCAGGTACCGTGTGACTGCCAGGGCCGAGTACCCCAGATGCACCCGCCCCTTCGGCCCCAAAAAGATGAGAAACTGAGGCTCTCACACCCAGCCGCTGCCCAAGGTCACCCCATGAGTGGCCGAGCGGGCGTCAGACAGCCACGGGCCTGCCTCCAGCCAGGGTCCCACTGCCCACCTCTCCCCAGTCTCAGCAGCACAGCCCCCCACCTTCTACCCAGGCTCCCCCCGACCTCCAACTTCTAGAAGGCAGGCTGCCGCTGAGGTCTCCCTGTAGCCACATTAAACCCCACTCAAAGGGCTGCTTTTAATTGGCTTAATATACTCGTTAATAACTGCGTCTATTTAACACACCTGTAAAAGGCCCATAACATTAACTTAATGGCAGCAACGGCCTGCCTGCACTGCCAGCCAGCCAGGCAGCCTTTCAAATTTCCCGACAAGGAGGGGCCACGGCAGTTGGGCAGTGGGGGGGCAGCAGCGGGAGCGGCCCAGGTAACAGAGGGGCCGCCTGTGTTTCTGTAGACGGGACCCAGGCTCTGGCTGGCAGCTGCCCCCGCAGGCTCTCAGATATTCGCTGGAGCCCACACCATCATTCGTGCGATGCTCCCGGGGCACCTGCTGTGGTTCCAGGCATTCTTTCGGGCATGAGGGTGCTGAAAAAGAGCAGGGCCTGCCCTCAAAGGCCCCCAGATCCAGCCCAAGTGACAAGCCAACAGCTACAGCAGGCAGTACAGGGGGCAGGCAGGGAAGGCTGCCTGGAGGAGGAGGCATCTCAGCTGAGACCAAGAGGGGTGCAGTCAGCAGACCAGGGGGTAGGTGAAGACCAGACCTCCCTTTCCTCCTCCTAGTGCATAATTCAGGCATTCCGTGCACCAGGCACCACATGGACCATTCCACCCCATCCCAGATTCCCCTTCCAGATCAGATCCTGGGGAGACCTGGACATGGGGCACTTCTTCCCAGGGTGTGGGGCGGGGGAGACAGACGCAAGATGAGCAAGGTGTCCAGGCTACCAGCATCAACCTGAGAGAACCCATCCAACTGTGGTGTCCATGGTGCCCAGTGATTGACAGCAGGGGTCTGGGACATGGATGCCCAGGGCTTGAGTCCTGGCTCACAGATCCTGGTCCACCAGAAGCCTCAGACTGGCGGCGCCGTAAGCCACAACCCACCCACTGGTGTGTGGTGTGTCTTGCTGGTATCTGAACACTCTCAAAAGTGTTCCCCTGTGGGCATGGCACGCCTCCCCGACCCCACCTCGGTCCCTGCCCCTTCGGGGCCTCCAGCTCATTTGCAGTCCATCTGTCCGCCAGTGGTCAGCAGAAACGTGCAGAAATCTGTGTCTGCAACCCCCGCCTGAAGCCCTGTTCTGTGAACATCCCACTCCTCTTCCGAAACGCAGGACCTTCCTCCCAGGGCCTCCACGGGGCTGGCAGAAGGGTGAAGCCGTGGGTGTTTGGGGCAATGCCTGGCCCAGAGGCAGCCCTCAACAGTGGAGGCGGGCGGTCAGCATGTAGAGGAGATCCAGGGACACTGTGCAGCGGACCAGGGGTGGGGGTCCTGCAGGGGGAGCACAGGGCCATGGCCTAAATGCCACCCTGAGCAGCTCAGGCTTCATGCCAACGGGGGCTCACGGGAGGGTCTGACAGGGAGAGGCAGGCGGGCTTTAGTGAACTGCTCCCCAACAACCCGGGCACCCCCTGAGGGCAGGCACCCTTGACAGTGCTGACCACAGCTCTCCAAGGTCAGCGACGTCAGTCTCATCCCCATTCTACACAAGAGCAAACCGAGGCTCAGAGAAGGGCAGCAGCCTGCCTAGGGTCACACAGCCAAGTGAGCATGGCAGGCCGGATTTGACCATGAGGCCTTCCCAAAAAGCGGCTGACTGCCCTCCGTGCTCCGCCCAGGAGCAGACACTGGCCCCAACACGGGGGCGCCAGGGAGCCCCGGGCTGCTCAACCCCCGCCCTGCCCCACTCCACCCCTGTGGCCGAGGCAATTACAGAAAAGCACAGACGAGAAGTAAAACACCTCCTTCCCAGGCCAGGCGCTGCTGGCACCCGGGGCTCTTTCCCTTGGTGTCTTGGTCCGACCCCCATCGAGAGGGAAGGGGGGAGGCAGTCGGCGCCCTCTGTGGCCTCTTTCCATGTCCCCGCTTCCCTGCCTTGTCAGAGCCCCCCCGACACCCGAGCTTGGCGCACAGTGGGGGTCTCCTGGGCGCTCTGTCTCCCAGGACGGTCGGGCTGCTCCCAGGGTAACCTTGTCTCGTTTCCCACCCAGGAGCCTCTGAGGGGTCGCATTAAAACCCTCCTCAGCTCATGGCCCTTCTCTGCTCCCAGCCCTCCCACGTGGAGCAAAGCCCGGATCCTCTCAGTGCCCCCCACCCCAAGGCCCTCCACGTGCCCCCGCCTCTCCGGTCCATCTCCTATGACCACGCCTCCAGCTCTGCTGCCCCACACGAGCCCGTCCACTCCCCCATCAGAGGCCACACGGCTCACCCCCTCACCTCCTTCCACTCCCCTGAGGGGCCACTTAAATCAGGGAAGCCTCACTGCTGACCGCTGTGTCCAGACCAGGCTCCCCCATCCCGTCCCTCTGAGTCCCCCACGCCCAGCTGTCCCGGCTACTCTGTCTGCATAGCAGGTCACCCCAAAGCCCAGTGGCCTCACACGCCATGTCATACGCTCAGACTATAGACAGGACACGGTGGGGTGGGATGTCTGCACCGTGATGTCACTGGGGACGGGGTTGAGGGCAGGCAGCCCTGCTGAAGACCCAGGCCCGGGCTGGAATCTTTGGAAGGCCCGTTGTTGTTCAGTGGCTTAGTCACGTCTGACTCTGTGACCCCATGGACTGCAGCACGCCAGGTCTCCCTGGCCCTCACCATCTCCCGGAGTTTGCCTAAGTTCATGTCCATTGAGTCGATGCCATCCAACCATCTCATCCTCTGCCGCTCTCTTCTCCTTCTGCCTGCAATCTTTCCCAACGTCATAAGGCCTGCTCCTTCATAAATCGTGTGGTGGATGCCGGCTTTGGGGGCTCTGGGGCACTCAGACACCAAATGCGGCTTCTCCACGTGGCCCAAGCTTCCCAGACCAGGAATGGATGTCCTGAGAGACAGAGATCCACTGGATCTCCGGGTGGAAGCCAGATATACCTTTAGGACTGAGCCACGACACTCACCAGCACCATTTCTGCTACCTTCATTCATTAAAATCGAGTTGCGTAGTTCATGTTTAAGTGGAGGAAAGTTAGGCTCCACTACCCATGGGGAGAAGTGCCAAAGAACTGTGGGCGTGTTTTAAAACTACCGCACCAGGGGACTTCCCTGGCGGTCCCGTGGTTAAGACTCTGCGCTTCCAATGCAAGGGGGCACCGGTTCGATCCCTGGTTGGGGGGTACTAAGATTCCACATGCTGCTCAGTGTGGCCAAAATAAAATAATAAGAAGGAAAAATCATGTTATTGAGAAATTGCCTGACTTTATTAAAGAGTCCTGTAGAACTTCAGGTTAAACTACCTTTAAAAAAAAAACCGACCACAGCTGCTGTCTCCTTCACGGGGCTGTCGCTGCCTGACACATATGTTACTGTCTGTCTCCCTGAACTTGGGCTTCCCTCGTAAGCTCAGCAGTAAAGAATCCACCTGTCAATGAAGGAGACCTGGGTTCAATCCCCGGGTCGGGAAGACACCCTGGAGAAGGAAATGGCAACCCACTCCAGTGTTCTTGCCTAGGAAATCCCATGGACGGAGGAGCCTGATGGGCTACATTCCACAGGGTCGCAAAGAGTGGGACACGACTAAGTGACGAAACCACCACTACCGCCGACTAGCTCCAAGAGGGTAGGCACTTAGTTCGCTTTGCCTGCTACTCATCTCCAGGCCCAGGACGGAGCCTGCATGCAGGAGGGGCATGGGAAATACCCGAGGCACGCAGGCCTGGGTGGGGGCTCATCTCCACAGGGCTGTCTCTGGCTTCATTCCTCCCAAGACCCAACTCTCCCAAGGGTGGAGACTAGTGGGTAACAGGGGCTCCCAGGCTGGACAGGTTCCTTCTGGCCGACCACAGCCTCGTTGTGTATTCAGCAAGGCTTCCCTGAAGAGTGGACAGGCCAGCTCCGGGAGCCCCGTCTGCTGGGAGAGCAGGATGAGCCCAGGGCAGGCGGCATCTGCCTGCGGCCACACCAGGCAACCACCAAACCTTTGCCGGGGTCCCCTGAGCCGGCTCAGGGGAACCCAGGAAGGTAAGGCCTGCAGGGCCACAGGTCCCTTCCTCTGCCCCCTCCCCCCCGGGCAGAGCTCCCCTGGACACGTGCTCACCTTTGGGTGGCCCTTCACTGCGTAGAAGCCCACCGCAGACAGCTGGCTTGGCTGGTTGCTCTGAGAGAGGCCTTTTTGTGCCATATTTGTGAGAACGGGGCTGTGCGAGGCCCTTGAACACTAGCGGCTGGGCTCAGCTCCAGGCGAGGGTCTGGAGCCTCTTCCTACAGGGGCTTGGAGGCCTGGCCTGGCCCGAGTGACCAGGGAGCCCCCCACCCCCAAGCCGCAGCCACTGTGCTCTGCTGGGCAAGGCTGCATTTGAGGCCCCGGGTGGCTCAGGAGAAAGCCCTTTAGGAACAAGGTGTGACGTAGTAGAGGCTGCGGATGCCAAGGCTCACAGGGCGCGGTGATCACGCCAGGTTTGGACAGGGTGACTCTGGTCCATGGTCACCCGAAGGCGAGCATGTGTCTGGGGAGCTCTGCCCAGGGCTGTGTGCACAGTCGCATGTCCTTGGACGGAACGCCTCCCGCCTCTCTGAGCCTCCAGGCTGACTTGATGGTCCCTCCTCAATACTGTCTGCCTCCTGAGCCTATGGAAGAAGACGGTGGGGTGGGGGGTGCCGGGGGAGCCTCCTGGGTCTCCCAGCCTCGGCTGGGGCCTGCCTTGGGGTACAGGGGGAGGTAATAATGATGTGGAAGCCGAGCCCCAGCTCTGCCCTCACCAGCTGTGTTTCGGGGAGGTCCCATTTCTTTCCTCTGTAAGATGGGGGCCTGGATCAGTTATCTACTGCTGTGTGGCAAGTCACTCCAGAATGTAGTGGCTTAAAGCAGGGGTCCCTACCCTCCAGGATTTAGTGCCTGATGATCGGAGGTGGAGCTGATATAATACTAGAAATACAGTGCACAGTACATGTAATGAGCTCGAATCATCCCGAAACCATCCCCGCCCTCCCCCAGCCCTGTCCCAGTCCAGGGAAAACTTCTCTTCCACGAAACTGGTCCCTGGTGCCAGAAAGGCTGAGGACCGCTGGCTTAAACGGGTCAGTCCTTATATACTGTCTCCTGTTTTCCGTGGATCAGGAGCCCCCTAGCTGGTAGCTCTGCTCCGTGTCTCTCGTGAGGCTGCGGGCAATTGTTGGCAGGGGCTGCAGTCACCCAAAGGCCTGCCCGGGGCTGAAGGACTTGCCTCCCCAGGATGGCTCACATGGCTGCCGGGCCTCCCTGCAGGCTGCTCCCGTGTCCTCACGGGCGGAGCAAGTGATCCTGCCCTGGACTTCTCACCCCTTCCCTTCACTGGTATCTCGCAGGCCACATGGGTCAGCCCCATCGGAAGTGGAAGGGCATGCATACCACGAGGCGAGGACCACCGGGGTCTCGCGACAGGTCTTGGAAGCTGCCTGCCAAATGCCACAACTTGTCTGCTGCCTTATCTGTGAAATGGGACCGCCTCCCAACCCCTGGGAGGTGGGTTGGGAACCCCAGGTGCCGCAAACAAGAGGCTTGGGGCAAAGCTGTAGGCCCAGAGCCTCGCACATACTAAGTGCTCGCAGAAGACAGCCTCTCGGGGTACCACCACCATCGGCTCCCACAAACGCTGGAGGGACCCCAACTGGCTGAGGGCCCTTCTGACCAGCGGGGGGCCAGGCGGGCCCCTTCTGTCCACAAATGGGAACAAGAAACAGGCATTGCCGGTTTTTTTTGTTTTTTTTTTTGCCTCCTTCTTCAGGTTTTAAACACCTAATTTATTCCATCCATTAGATAGATTTTGTAGATTTAATCATTTTCACAGTTGGTGGCTCATTGGATACTCAAGATAAACTCCAAATGAAAGTATAATGGTGAGGACAAATGAGTTTTCACACCACAATGGCAGAAACTTGCTTGGGAAGAGAGTTTAAGGGGAACAAAAATACATACAGATATCATTTTTTTCCCTCGGCAGCCGCTTTTGCTGACTATAGTAGGTTACCACAGTTAATTTCACCAGTTTTGTTCATCTGTAAAATTGCATAAAAGTGACATTTTTGTGCTCATTATAGCAACTGCTGATTTATGGCTGGTAAATGAAGAACTGGGCCCTTTTTTGTGGGACTCTCCGAGCGGCGCTAAGTGCCCATGAAATTGCTTGTATAATGTAGTTTAAATCCAATCTCAGAGAAAGATTCCCCCGTTGGCCAAAGTGACATTTCCATTCTCCACACCGAGTTTATTTTAGGCCACTTGTGGTGGGGAGGGGGGGCGGTTGCCCCAGGCAGGGTCAGGATGGGGGACCTGGGTCAGCTTCACCCGCCCAGCTCTCATCAGGGCCACAGGGATGGGTGGGTACTCTGTCACCAGCCTCCTCCTTCCCCGCTGCCCTGCCCAACTCAGGGCAGAGGAGCACTGTCCTCCTGATACATGGTCTTCCTGGCCTGCTCCTCCCTGGCTGAGAACCTCCCATGGCCGCCGAGGCCTTGGCCCAGGGCTCCTAAGGCAGCACGGCTGACCCCGCATCCAGGCAGTTTCTTGTGGCCAGGTTTCTGTCCTGGGCACCGCATCCCTGACCGGTACCCACGAGAGGCCATGACACCCTGTCCCCAAGTTAGGATGACAGAACTCGTCTGTGGACGACATGGCCAGTGTACCCTGGGGACAGAACCATCGGGAGTTCCTGCCCCATGGTGAAGAGGCCCTGCTCGGGCCTGACACCCTCCTGAGCTGCCCAGGGTGGTCTTTCCTCCCCGCACACCTGCCCTGCGCTTCTGCTCCTTCTCTGGTTCATCATTCCCCTGGGGGCACACCGCCTCACCTCCGCACCTTTGCCCGTATGGCTTCTGCCTGGAATACGTTCCTCTCCTTCCTCACCCCTTCAGCCCTGCCCTAGCAGAGACACTCTTCTCTTCCAGAAAGCTGTCCCTGGAGCCCCCGGGGTGAGGCTACCCTGTGCCCCCACGCTCCCTGTGTCCCCATCACAGCACTCAGTTGGCTCAGATTGGCTGAGAGTCCTCGAGGGGGTCTGCCTGCCAATGTGGGAGACATGGGTTCGATCCCTGGGTGGGGAAGATCCCCTGGGAGAAGAAAATGGCAGCCCACTCCAGTATTCTTGCCTGGAGGATCCCCTGGACAGAGGAGCCTGGTGGGCCACAGTCCATGGGGTCACAAAGAGTCAGACACAATTTAGCGACTGAGCACATATGCTTACATCTCGAGGGGTTGGGGGTGAGGCTCGGGGAAGGTGGGATGTGGCGGGTCACCTTCCCATTGGTGGGGAGGTGGTGGGACTTGCACTCTGTCCCAGCCACGATGCCAGGCCCACCCGTGCACATGCCCTGCCCCTTCCTCTCCCGGGAAGACCGTTGTTGTGCCTAGCAGATGGGGAGGGTCATAACACACATGGAGAGACCCACTTCTGCTGAGGCTGCGCCACTTGACTTGTTAAACCTCACAACAGCCAGGAGAGGCAGTGTTAGCAGCAGCATAAACCCATTTTGCAGGTGAGGAAACAGGCTCAGGGTGGTGAACCCCTCCCTCCCCTCCCCCAAGACTCAGTGCTGGGCTCCAGAGGATGCCCTTGGCAGGGGAGGAAGGCAGTGTGCCATGAGAACTTGTAGGGTCGTCCTTGCCCAAGGGCCCAGTCAAGTCTCCGTCTCCCAGGACCTGCTGTGCGCTGCACCCCCTGGTGGGCCGCTTGGCACAGACGTTCCCCGAGGCCGCCCTGCAGACCTGGCACAGTCATCCCCGTTCCACAGGTGGGGAAACTGAGGCTCAACCAGACCAGCCACTTGTCCAGGACCACACAGCCCCACAAGCAGGCAGGACTCCACCCAGGCTGCCAGCTCCAAAGCCCTGGGTCTCT
Source organism: Bubalus kerabau (assembly GCF_029407905.1). Classification (NCBI taxonomy): domain Eukaryota; kingdom Metazoa; phylum Chordata; class Mammalia; order Artiodactyla; family Bovidae; genus Bubalus; species Bubalus kerabau. The sequence goes on along the minus strand of NC_073639.1, from coordinate 67,575,187 downwards.
CCACCTGCTTCCTGCAGGCCCCTCGCTCCCCTCCCTACTGTAGAGAGGGCTGCGGACAGCCCCGAGGGAGGTCTCAGGACTGGGTCGGTCTCTGGAGGGGACAAGGGGGTCTGCCCGCCGGCCACCTGCTTCCCCCGCTGCACGGGCCAGCTGTGCCCACCGACAGTGGGATTGCCCTTCAGGGAATCCCCTAGTGCTTTCACTGCCGAGGGCCTGGGGTTCAATCCCTGGTCATGGAACTAAGACCCCACGTGCAGCACAGCATGGTCAAAAAAAATTTTTTTTAATAAAATAGCTGGTAAAGAATCCACCTGCAATGCAGGAGACCCCGATTCAATTCCTGGGTCGGGAAGATCTGCTGGAGAAGGGATAGGCTACCCACTCCAGTATTCTTGGGCTTCCCTGGTGGCTCAGCTGGTAAAGAATCTGCCTGCAATGCGGGAGACCTGGGTTCGATCCCTGGGTTGGGAAGATCTCCTGGAGAAGGGAAAGGCTACCACTCCAGTACTCTGGCCTGGAGAATTCCATGGACTGTATAGTCCATGGGGTTGCAAAGAGTTGGACATGACTGAGCAACTTAGCGGAGAAGGAAATGGCAACCCACTCCAGTACTGTTACCTGGAAACTCTCATGGACGGAGGAGCCTTGTAGGCTGCAGTCCATGGGGTCGCTAAGAGTCGGACACGACTGAGCGACATCACTTTCACTTTTCACTTTCATGCATTGGAGAAGGAAATGGCAACCCACTCCAGTGTTCTTGCCTGGAGAATCCCAGGGACGGGAGAGCTTGGGCTGCTGTCTATGGGGTTGCACAGAGTCGGACACAACTGAAGCGACTTAGCAGCAGCAGAGCAACTTAGCACACATGCACACACACCAGAAATGACCCAAACGCCACCAGCAGTAGGAAGGATGAGCAGGACAAGTGTGTCCTGCAGTCACACTCCAATACCCCAAGGCCATGAGAAGGGACAGGCCCTGCCCCCACAGCTCCCCAGATGAACCTGGAAAAGTAACCTTGAGTGGGAGAGACCCGACACCGTGTGATCCCTGCTCACCTGTGCCGACACCAGGAGTGGTCAGGAGTCTGGAGGGCCTTCCCCTTGGTCCCCTTGCTGTGGTTCCTGTCTGAGGGCGGGCGCAGGGGTTGCTCTGGGGACTGGCCACCTGCCCCCCCTCCCCCAGCCTGAGTGTCACACGAGTGTGTTATGTGTGTGAAAGTGCAATAAGTCTGTGATGCGTGCAGTTTCCTTGACATACTTTACGCTGTGATGCAAAGCTTAAAAATTTAGAAGGGGGGACTTCCCTGGAGGTCCAGTGCTTTAAGACTCTGTGATTCCAACTGCAGGGGCCTTGGATTCGATCCCTGGTCGGGGAACTAAGATTCCACATGCCACACGGGCACGGCCCAATTTTTTTTTCTTTTTCATTTAAAAAATTTGGATGAATGAAGGAGCAAGGGAGGTGCGGCTGGGGAACCCTTCCAGGGAGCCGTAGGGGGCGCGGCCTGCAGGTCGGCCCTCACCTGTGCATCCTCCCCTCCCCGTGTACCCCTGCAGGCGAGACAGTGGCTAGCTCCATGCATTCCTCCCGTTACCCGAGCCCGGCGGAGCTGGACGCCTACGCCGAGAAGGTGGCCAACAGCCCGCTCTCCATCAAGATCTTCCCCACCAACATCCGCGTGCCCCAGCACAAGCACCTCAGCCGCACGGTCAACGGCTATGACACCAGCGGCCAGCGCTACAGCCCCTACCCGCCGCACACGGCCGGCTACCAGGGTCTGCTGGCCATCGTCAAGGCCGCCGTCTCCTCCTCCTCCAGCGCGGCCGCGCCCGCCGGGCCCGCCAAGAGCGTGCTCAAGAGCGCCGAGGGCAAGCGGACCAAGCTGTCTCCGGCCGCCGTGCAGGTGGGCGTCGCGCCCTACCCGGCGCCCAGCACGCTGGGGCCCCTGGCCTACCCCAAGCCACCCGAGGCGCCCGCCCCGCCACCTGGCCTGCCCGCGGCCGCGGCCCCCGCCGCCGCCGTCATCCCCCTGCCCGGCCGCGGCCTGCCCCTGCCGCCCTCCAACCTGCCCTCCATCCACAGCCTCCTCTACCAGCTCCACCAGCAGTGCCAGGCCCCCGGCGCCGCGCCCGCCGCCTGCCAGGCCGTGCCCGGGCCCCCGCCCAGCCCGGCCAAGCACGGCCCGGTGCCCGGCTTCCCCCGCGCGGCCTACTCGGCCACGGCCGGCCCGCCCGAGTGCCGGAAGGGCGCCGAGTTGGGCCAGGGGAGCACGCCCGCGGCCTTGACGTTGGCCGGGGCCGCCAAGCCCGCGGGCTACGCGGACGGAGGCCTGGATTACCTGCTGTGGCCCCAGAAGCCGCCCCCGCCGCCGCCGCCCCCCCAGCCCCTGCGGGCCTACGGTGGCGGCGCGCTGGCCAGCAAGTCCCCCGAGGCCTGCGGGGGGCGGGCGTACGAGCGGGCCAGCGGGTCGCCCCTCAACTGCGGCGTGGGGCTGCCCGCCAGCTTCACCGTGGGCCAGTACTTCGCCGCCCCCTGGAACAGCGTGCTGGTGACCCCCACCAGCGACTGCTACAACCCCGCGGCGGCGGCGGCAGCGGCAGCGGCGGCGGCTGCCGCTGGGACCGAGCTGGGGCCGGGGGCCGCCCGGGAGCTGGCGGGGCCCCCGGCCGAGACCCTTTCGGGCCTGCCCAGCAAGAGCGTGTGCAACACGGCCGTGCTCAGCAGCAGCCTGCAGTCGCTGGAGTATCTCATCAACGACATCCGGCCGCCCTGCATCAAGGAGCGCATGCTGGGCAAGGGCTACGAGACGGTGGCCGTGCCCCGGCTGCTAGACCACCAGCACGCCCACATCCGCCTGCCCGTCTACAGATAAGGCCGGCCCGGCACACGCAGGGACCAACGGGCAGGGCGCCGAGGAGGCTGGGGGTGGGCAGGGAGAGGCAGGCCGCAGAACAGGGTGGGCGGCACGCAGGGCGGTGGAGATGGGGGACAGCCCGGCCCCGAGTGCCCCCAGATGCCCACAGGGAAGCCAGGCTGGCGACCCGCCAGCTACCACCGATGGGGAGTTGGCCAGGTGACCTCGCTCACGACGCCCCTCCCCACCATCGGCTGCCCCGGCCCGCCCCCCGGGGGAGGCCTAGGGGCAGCCACCCCCCAGGTCCATGCCTCCCTCCATCCAAGCTGGCGGAGGCCGGGAGAGAACAGAAGCGGTTCCACCTGGAACAGAAGCGGTTCTTCCCGGCTGTCCAGGAGAGGGGCTCAGGCCGCAGTGGGGCGCAGGAGGAAATGTGATGGCCTGGGGGCGGGGGTGGGATCGGAGCAGGCCCCTCCCCCCGGGCTTAGGTCCTCCCTCTTGAGGTCCCAGTCTCCAGGAGAAAGAGCAGCGGGGGCCCACAGCGCCCCCCACCCCCACTGTCCGCTCCGGTGAAGACCAGACTACAAGAGGCTCCGGGGAATGCTGGTCTCTCTGCTCCTCCCCTTTTAGACCCTCTTCCCCTCCCCATCATGCCTTCCCCACACAGACTCCCATCTCCCTTCTCCAGACCCTGGACCACCACCTTCCCCCTTCCCACCAGGACCTCTTATGGGGGGGCTGCCGGGCACAGTTGTGCAGGGTGTGTACTGCACAAGGGCAAACTCATCCGAGGAGACGTCATTTGCATCCTAGACGTGTGTGTTTATGACAGCAAATTTTCTGAACCTCGAGGAAGGGGCGGCGTTGACCTATTCGCACAAAGGCGCCATAGGGGCTAACAGTGTCAGAGGGCTCAGACCCTGCTTCCTTCAGGGGTCCTCCCAGGAGCCCGTGCCAGGGCAACCTGCTGGTTTTAACTGGGAGATCCATCCACCCCCTTTTCCTGCAAGCCACCCTCCAAGGCCTGCCCCACACCACTTGGGAGGGGGGATCAGGCAGGCATGGGGGGGACCCCCATTAAGTCCCTAAGGCCCAATTTCCCCAAGTCCTGGCCCCTCTGGCACTCTGGAAGTGGTACTGTATCTCTCTCCAAGGCCTGTTCAAGCACTAAGTGCATTTACGAATCTCTGAGAATGTTTTTTTTTATATACTAAAATTGACCATTATATTCTACTGTGAGAAGTACGGTCTGCACTATATTGTTTTAAAAACGAAGAGAAAGAAAAAAAAAGGAAAACACAGATGGTGTCTCAGCTGTGGGATTGTTTCGTTAAGCTCTTGTGTTTGTTCGTTCTTCCTTCCTCCACCGCCCCCAACCCTTCCTCCGCCAGGAGTAAATCGGGCTGTCTTCTCCCCTGGCAAGGCTCGGAGCCCTGGGGAGCAGGTGGGGAGCCTCCCAGCACCCCCTCTGCTTAGCCACTTTGTAGGCGATGTTTCATTTGCTCCCCTAGGTCTTCTGACCCTGTTAACGTGTCAGCCACTTGGCAGGGCCAGCGACCAGTCCACAGGGCAGCCGAGACAGAGCCGAGCCCGGGCCCCACTGGCTCATTCCCTGAGGGGTACGGAGGGGATCTGGGGTTGGTGTCCCCCCTGTGTCACTAACCCCCCCCCCAGTGCCTGGCACCCTCTGTGCGTCCCCTTAAGCAGTGTGGCTTGGGGACAGGCCAAAGGGGTTGGGCAGTGGCCATCTCCCTGGCCAGCCCCAGCACATACACACCCCATGCCCCAGGGGCCTGGGGAGACCTCCCTTGCCCCAGGATGCTCAGCGTGTATCAGGTGCTTACTGGGCATTTTCCTATACACAGCATCTCTTGGGAGCCTCGCCACTGCTTGTAAGGTGTGCCGTGCTAAGTCATTTCAGTGGTGTCTGTCTCTGTTGTGACCCCCTGGTCTGTAGCCCGCCAGGCTCCTCTGACCATGGGGATTCTCCAGGCAAGAATACTGGAGTGGGTGGCCATGCCCTCCTCCAAGGGATCTTCCCCACGCAGGGAAGTCTTAAGTCGACTGCATTGGCAGGCGGGTTCTTTGCCACTAGCGCTACCTGGGAAGAAAGCTTGTAAGGTAGGGGGTGTTCTAGAGGAAGAAGCTGAGGCTCAGAGATGTGAAGTGACCTGCCTGAGGTCACACGGCAAGTCTGCGGAAAGTTGGGGTTCAAACCCCACAGCATAGACTCTTGTTCACATCCTGTCCCCTCCTTCCTCCCTGACCTGCTGGCCCAATGTCTGAACAGAGGGGAATGGTGGGTGTCCCCAGTCTGATTCAGGCCTGCCCTCTCATGCATGGAGCCCCATCTGGATGCCTGGCATGGCAAGATTCGGGGAAGAAGAGGGACAGAGGGGACACCCTGGATGTGACCTTGCAGTGGGGACATCCACCTCCCTAAAGCCAGGCCCCAGAGCCTGGCAGCACACGGAGGTTTTGAGAAGAGGCTGTGTCCAGGGCAGGACCCAAGCCCTTCTGAGCCGGGTCAGTGAGCCAGACATGTCACCAGGGCCTGAAGAGCAGGAGCAGGGGTCTGGCTGGGTGACAGGCCAGGGAAGCCATCGCTGCGTGAAAGGCCCCTGGTGGTGGTTGTTTAGTCGCTAACTCGTGTCTGACTCTTTGCGACCCTGTGGACCAAAGCCCACCAGGCTCCTCTGTCCATGGGATTTCCCAGGCAGGAATACTGGAGCGGGTTGCCATTTCCTTCTCCAGGGAATCTTCCTGAACCAGGGATCAAACCCATGTCTCCTGCACTGGCAGGTGGAGCCTTTACCCCTGAGCCACTGGGGAAGCCTGAAGGCCACTGGGTGTGACCACAGACAGGATGCCAAGGAGCACTGACACAGTGCTTTTCTGACCTCATGTAACTGAGTCTCACAACGGCCCTTTCAGGTCATAATAAAATCATCCCTGTTTTACAGATGAGGACGCAGAGGATCTGAAAAACAGCCACAAAGAGAGGAAGAGGGAAGCGGGTTCTGGCATTAAGCCCCACACTTGGGGCCAGGCTGCCCCCAGACATTCTACCTTCACATATCTCTGAAGCTCACCAGGGGCATCGCAGCCCCCAGGGCTATCCAGCCTCTGGAGGGAGCATGCCCTAGGTACAAATCCTACCATAGGTACTCTAAGTGACCCAGAACCAGTCCATCCCCAAAGAGGGCAACGCCAGAACCAGGGATGGAATTCAAGGAGACCACAGTGTGGGCACTTGGGAGAGGGGCGGGGCAGAGCAGGCTCAGCGCTGGGGGCGGCAGCCCGTGGCCTGGCTGTCCCCAGGGCTACCACTGCAGCCACCTCTGCACCAACGCTAGGTAGCCCAGGTCCCCAGGTCTACCAGCAGGCCCACCAGGCAAGGGGACAGAGACTGCAGCCACCCTCCAGGCCAGGTCCCTCACATCCAGGGTGAGGACCCGTCCCCTATCAGAGGAAAACCTCCTGACCCCTCTGCAGGGCGAGTGAAGAGGCAAGCAGGTGGGGCCACGGAGCACAGCCAGTCCGGGCCTGACCCCAGGACCCAGCTCCGTCCTAGCACCAGCTCCCTGGGTGCCTTGGCCGGGTTTCTTCTCCCTGGGAGCTGAGGGAGCTGAGCTCAAAGGGCTCTCCAGCCTCGTTAAAACCACGTAGAGGAGCAGTGCAGGTGTTAAGGATGTTACCGTCACTACAATTACCGGCAGCCCTGTTACTGCAGACAAGCGGGCCCAAGGCTCAGCGCTAAGTAGTAGGTAGGTCTCACCACAGTTCAGGTGTACGTGGTATACTTGAGGCCAGCAAGACCAGAAAAGGGTGATCACTTTGCCTAAGTTCACGCAGTTCAGGATGGAGCTCAGAGAAGGGGCGGGCGGGGGCAGAACACCGGCCTTCTGATTCAAAATCGAAGCTCTTAACTCCTACGCAGAGACTAAAACCACCACCGATCCCTGAATATGTCCTGTCTGGCTCCAGAATGCAGATCCAGCGTTGGTTCCCACACCCTGCGGCGCTGCTGGGACCTCCTGTAGGTGATGGAGGCAAAGAGGAGCCGCCTGCTCCCCCACCAGAGCTGCCTGCCTTCCCTTTATAAAGACACTAGAAGCTTCTCCCTCTCTGGGTATCTGGGGTTCATCCCTAGTTAGAGGTGAGCTGTCTAGTCCCGTAGCCATGCACTGGAACCACGTATATTACTACCACTTCCCATCATAACAGATCACTCCATGTTCCAGAGGCCTCAGATGCACGTGAGGGCTTCGGCAAACCTTTAAGTGCAGGGGAGTCCATGGCGGGGACACTCACCTTTGCGGGGTAGCTCCATGTCTTCCTGTCTCATCCCAGCCTTTAGATCCTGCTCCCATTTCCATCCCCGCCTGGCCTCCAAGCAGCGACTTCGACCTCGCTCCGCAGCGCTGAGCTGCACCTGGGACTCCTCGTGCCCCGCGTGCCCTGCGCCAGGGTTTCCCCTACCTGCGCTGTAGTGCGCATGCGCATCCCGGGAGTCTTTAAAGGGCCCACGCAGTCACTACGGGGCCCCCTTCGCTGGCCATTGGAAGGTGGGGCCCAGCCACGGTGGGTGGGCAAGCCCGGGGGAACAAAAGGTTTTTTTGTTTAAATCACCACTTGCTCACCAGAGAGTGAAAAGGGGAGAGGAGGAGGCAGGAGGCAGGAAAACTGGCCGGCTCCCATAGACTCGACATGTGGCCCTGGGCCTCGGTCGGGAGTGGTGGTGGCATTTGAAGGGCTGGGACAGCATCACGTGATGTGTGACCAGGATGACAGGGCAAATTAGTGCTGTGAGTGGGCCCTGCCTCCCCCCGCCCCGGAGCAGTGGGGCCCAGGGCTTCCGGGCCTGAGGCTGCCTCCCCCCAGCATGTGGCCTTGGCAAGTGGCTGCCTCTTTGATCAGTTTTCTCAAGTGTCAAGTGAGTCTGTATCACAAAGCTTGCACCACATGCGGCTGAACATAGGCAAAGGGCGGTCAAGTCCGAGGGGCTTCCTTGGTGGTTCAGCCGTAAACAATCTGCTTGCAATGCAGGAGACCTGGGTTTGATCTCTGGGTCGGGAAGATCCCCTGGAAGAGGGCATGGCAACCCACTCCAGTATTCTTGCATGGAGAATCCCACGGACAGAGGAGCCTGGCGGGCTGCCGTCCATGGGGTGGCAGAGAGCCAGACACGACTGAGCGACTCAGCAGCAGCAGTCAAGTCCTCTAGGCGGCACGAGCCTCTTCTGAAGGTGGATTATTCCTGTCATCACCAGAGGCTGATTTTCACATTGCAAAATGGGTTTCTAGGTTAAAAGAGTTTGAGAAACCGAGGCCTGGTTCACCCTCCCTCCAGCACCGTGGAGATGTATATTAGCATATTATTTGCTCATGGATTTAATATGCTAAGTCACATTAGATATTAAAGGTTCTGAAAAGTCCTGCAGGGTAGATGTGCATGTGTGTGTGCTCAGTCACTTCAGTCGTGTCCAACTCTTTGCGACCCCATGGACTGTAGCCTGACAGGCTCCTCTGACCATGGGGATTCTCCAGGCAAGAATACTGGAGTGGGTTGCCATGCCCTCCTTCAGGGGATTTTCCCAAGCCAGGGATCGAACGCAGGTCTCCTCCACTGCAGACGGAGTCTTTACCAGTCTGAGCCACCAGAGAAGCCCAAGAATATTGGAACGGGTAGCCTATCCCTTCTCCAGAACTTTCCAACCCAGGGATCAAACCCACATCTCTTAAGTCTCCTGCATTAGCAGGCAGGCTCTTTACAACTTGTGCCACATGGGAAGCCTGCAGGGAAGATAGCCTTCCAGATTTAGCCCAGCATTTCCCTAACTTTTTCCTATCAGCTAAGTTTTTGTTTGTTTCTGTTAGCATCCCAAGGAACAAACAGGACTTCAGGAAATACTGAGTCCTAATTTGTATTGCAAGTGGGAGAACTAAGTCTCCTCTCCCCACTGGGCCTCAGTTTCCCCATCTGCAACACAAAGACTCCTCATGGGTTTGCGGCAGAATCAGAACTGGGATCCAGACCTACCCTGGAGTTGTTGGGCCTCACGTCCTAATTGGTCTTTGTCCACCGTGTTGAGCTGGGCTCCAAAGAGGGGAAAGACCACCAGGAAGAGAGAGGAAGCCCTCGTTTGAGAAGTTGGGATGATGTCCTTATTTTGAAAATGAGAAAAGTGAGTTTCAGAGGAGGGAGGCAACTCGCCTGAGGGCACACAGCAACTAGGTCCTAGACTCCCCGGAGGCAGAGACTCCTTTTTCACCTGGTGGGAGTGGCAATGGTGGGGTTTCCTTGGTCTGTAGCTCCAGCCTCACCTCACGGGGAGCTCACGCTAGGGGCTCCTCCCAGACCATGGCACCAGGTTCCAAGTTTCCCTACGGCCTCCTCTGAGGAGGCTCCTGGGCATGACTACCGCAGCCTCTGGTGGCCAGTCTCTACAATCAGCTGCCCCACCCTGTAGCAGCCAAAGGCAGATCTGTGGGATCCAGTGAGTATATCCTAGACTGTGGGGGTCTCAGATAAAGCAGGAGGCTCTCTGACATCGCTGAGAACCTTGAGATGCAGAGATGAGCCTGAGCTCAGATATAGGGACCTGGGTTTGAGTCCCAGCTCCACTTAACCTGTCCTGGTTTCATCTGTTAGAAGCCATCAACAGCCTGTGGGAAAAACAAAGTCTTTGTGCTATGGAAAAGCCACATAGCTAAGACTGAAGAAAAAAAAAAAAATCCTGCCACCTCCCATCAGGGGTCTCCTTCTAAGACAGAGGGTTCAAATGCTGGAGTCCACCACATCCAGGCTGTGTGTACTTAAGCAAATGCATTTACTTCATTGAGTCTCACTTTCTTCATGTATAAAATAGGCAGAAAAGTTTGTTCTTGTGTCTTCATGATTTTGGCAGAGTAATAGGAAACCCTGACGAATTGGTATAGATGAGAAAAAAAAAATTGCTATCTCAAACAATCATAAGAAACCCTAAGGCAGAGTGGCTCCAGAGTTGGTTAATTCACTAGCACAATGGTGAGATCAGGTACCCATGTCCTTTTCTTCTTTCTGCTCCACTAAGCCCCTTCATGATCACAAAATGGCTGCTACAGTTCCAGGCATCACACCCAGTCCTGATGGTGCCTAGCAAAAGAGAAGACAGTGTTTCTTATATTTCTCTAATTTCCCCCAAATCCCTCTTCCTTCAGCAGACTTTCTCTTTTGTCTCATGGTCCAGAACTCATTTATGTGGCTATTCCTATACCAGGACCTAGTAAGGGAAATAGAATCACAGTGGTGGGTGCATCTGGGGAAAGCCCATGACTGTAGAGCAGAGTGGAGAACTCTGAACAAAATGAGGTCCTGTGAACAAGGAAGAGAGTCTGCCTTCCAGATAGGCATCCACATCAATTCACAAGCGCTCGCACATAGTCCCTGAGATCGAATCTCAAGCACTGAGCACAGCACCTAACACACGGAAGACGCCTTACGTGTGCTCATTTGTCCCCTCCTTTTTGTGTTTCCCTCCGAAGTCACAAGACTCCCAGCCTGGCCTCTCCTGACCCAGCCTCCTGCCCTCCTTCCCTGGGGCCTGGGTCTCTACTGCCCAAGGTGGCTTCTCCTCTGTCCTCTGGCTCCATCACCACCACCTCCTTTTGTTTCTGTCCCAAAAGGTTGGGATGAACAAGGATCTCCCCATTGTTCCCCAGGACTTCAGATTCCTAAAAAATAAAAAGTGGGAGGTGCTTGATTCTCATGCAAATGCTTTCACCAAGGAATCAAAAATTAATAACAGTATGAACAGAGGCCTGGAGTATTTAACCACTCCATCCAAACAACCAAAATGATCCGAATACACCATTATCCAGGCGAGGTGTAGAAAATTGACTGCCGACTACGACATTATTACATCGGAAATGTCAGGAGCGTGTGAAAGCCAGGGGGAGATGAACAGTGTGGTTGAAAATGGCTTTTGATTTTTTAAAAAAATTCCCAGCATTCATCTAAAACAATAATAACAGCTAATAATAACAGGGCATGTAATAATGAACTATTCATAAGCATAAGAGGTAATTGTTCAATTAAGATCCGCGAGTTTCTGCGACTGTCTTCTCTGATGGGGTCCCTTTGTTTTTGACTCTGGTAGCACTAATTATTTCCCGGTAGTGCTTTAAACTTGGGATGAAAAAAGCCCTGCTGTCAAATATGACATACAAGTGCTTTATCATTATTAAATACACACACATGCACATAATAAGAAATCCTTGTTGGGATAAAGTTAGGGGTATGTTTAAACTGACAGTCTCCGGGGTTCAGCATTAGTGATAGGAGACAGCCAGGGTCTTCACCCACAGCAGAAGTGATCTGGCCTCACTAACTCTCACCCCTCCAGGCATCAGAGTGTTTTTCTCTCTGGCATGAGAATACCTGGGTTCAAATCCCGCCTCCACCACTTACCAGCTGGGTGCCCTGCGCACAAGTCTTCCCCTCTCTGAGCCTCTGTTTCCCCATCTATAACATGGAGTGCAATGGACATTCAGGTTTTTGCAGCCTGACCAGGTTCCAGTTACTCTTTTTTGTATTGTCTGTATTCGTTAGCTATTGCCACAAAATTGATGATTTGCACTTGAACAAAATCACAAAAACACAATAGCATACCAAAAAAAAGTTTTGGTCCCACGTTGGTTGGGGGCCCCCTGATTTCTGTGAGGCTTGCCTGGGCTGACGCAGCTCTGTTCCACGTACCTCTCATCTTCCTAGGTGCTGGCCTCGGCAGGTCTGCTAACACCCCATTGGTTAGAACAAGTCCTGCTCTGCCCACAGTGGAAAGAAAAAGAGGTGCTGGAAAGGAACGGCTAAAGGGGAGAGTCAGGGCCATTGCCGCAGGCTAGCCCAAGTATCCGCATCCCAACTTGCCTCGGGATCTCTCTCCCCTCATCCTCAGTCCCTGTGGTCCTGGAGAAGTTAATATCATCCCTGGTTCTAGCTCTGCCTTTCGGAGATTCTGAGCCTGGGGTTTTTCTCCGTAAAGAGAGATCCATGTTAGGAAGGCCTTAAAAGTTCAGAAGCATCAAACAGAGACCACGTCATAATCAGGAGGGATATTTTTCTCTAAGCAATTCTATGGCCAATGTGTCCCCTGAAAATGTTTTGACCTACCACCAGTTCACGCCCTGTCCTTTGAAGGACATTGGCAAAGGTCATCATGAGGATCTCACAGGAACAAACAAAATCTCAACGGCTGGAAAATATTTGAAATTCCCCTGGAACCGCTTTTGAAAACTTTACAGAAAATCAACACCCACACCATCAAATTATTTAGAAAATCACAATTGAAAAAGCTGCTATCTATTTAGCTAAAAATGTTCCCAGAGGAAAAGTCATAGCCTACAATGATTTCATTATTTTAAAAGAATGCATTCTGCGTTCACCTCAATAATTTATGAAATCTTTTTGAGTTAAGAGGGTGTTTTGATTTTGTGGGCCAACCCATCACAAAACTCCTAGAGAAATGACCTCCTTATGGCTCCAGGATAAGTCACAGTCATGTTCCGTGACAATGTTGCCTGCCTTCCAGTGGGAAGATGGGGGTGGCGGGGAGGGCATCTGGCTGCAGAGGCAATAGCGGTTTCCACATCCTCCTTTCCCACAGAACCAAGACCTGGCTGGGGAAACTTCCTTTCTCTATATTGCTTTCTGCTGCTTTAGGACAACTGCTGCTTCCAGCCTGCTGATTGGCTGAAGCACAGGCCACATGACACAATTCTGGCCAATAATACAAGAGGGAACCTTGGCTGGGGGACTTCAGGGAAAACATCTCTCTCATAGAGAGAGACACAGGAAGTACCATTTCTCCTTCATCTGGATGCCTCTGAACAACAAAAATGTGAGTTGCTCAGTCGTGTCCAACTCTTTGCAACCCCATGGATTGTAGCCCGCCAGGCTCCTCTGTCAATAGAATTCTCCAGGCAAAAATATGGGAATGGGTTGTCATTTCCGTCTCCAGAGGATCTTCCCAACCCACAAATCGAACCCGGGTCTCCTGTATTGCAGGTGGATTCTTTACCATCTTAGCCACCAGGGAAGTCCTGGATGCCTCTGAATCTGGGTGAAGTGCCCGAAACAGTGGCTCCATCTTGTGTCTTTGATGGAGCCCCACGGCTTCCCTGGTGGCTCAGACAGTAAAGAATCTGCCTCCAACGTGGGTTGGAGACCTGGGTTCGATCCCTGGGTTGGGAAGATCCCCTGGAGGAGAGCATGGCAACCCATGCCAGTATTCTTGCCTGGAGAATACCCATGGACAGAGGAGCCTGGTGGGCTACAGTCCATGGGGCCACAAAGAGTCAGACATGCCTGAGCGATTAAGCACAGCACTTGTGAGGAAAAAGCCAGCACGCTTGGTGGGCGGTGACTAGCACAGTGCCTGATGAATGCCTGAAGGAATAGTGAGCTGGCAGAGCCCTTAATGAATCACAGAGACTGAATTAACAAGCCTTACTGCCCTCCCTAACTTGGGACATCCTGCTGAGATAATAAATATTCTTTTCTTCAAGCCAACATAAGTCTTCTGTGACTTGCTGCCCCAAACATGTTAATGTATGAACACCACAACCACAATTCTCTCTTCTTTGAAAAGCCCAGGGAATCACTTGACCTTCACAAAGTCAGCGCCCATTTTACACATGAGGACACCGAGTCTCGAGTTTAGGAACTACCTACCATTTCGTAGGAGCCTTGGCTCAGCCAGGGAGGGTATCCCATCCCCCAGATCGGACTGGCTCAGGTATGACATGTGACCCATGTCCATTCAAACAGAATGGCTCTTGGGACCTCCATTAAGAATGCTGGAGGGCTTGTCTGGTGGCTCAGTGGTAAAGAATCTGCCTTCCAATGCCAGAGACACGGGGTCCATTCCTGACTGGGAAGATCCCACGTGCCGCAGACCAACTAAGCCCGTGCGCCAGAGCTCCTGAGCCTGTGCTCTAGGGCCCGCGTGCCACAACCACTAAAGCCCAAGTGCTAAAGCCCGTGCTCCGCAACAAGAGAAGCCCGCATTAACCACAACTTGAGAAAAGCCTGTGCAGCAACAAGGACCCAGCACAGCCGAAGATAAATAGATAAAATTATTAAAAAAAAAAAAAAAAGAATGCTGGAATGAGGAAGCAAGTATCCTTGGGAGAAGCTGGGTCATCCATGGACCGCAAGGGCAGCCCATCAGGCCTTGGAAGCCAACGTAAAGGGAGACCGAAAGAACGGGTCTGTGGGAAGGTTGGCACCCCCCCAGCCACCCTCAGTGGTAATATGAGTCTCCCCTTCATTCTCCGCTTCATTCCGATAGCTGAAGAAATTCCCATCCTTCAAGTAATTGACATCCTTCTAACAGACAGGGAACATGGAGGCCCAGAGAAGTGACCTGTTGCCACTGTTTGGGCAGAGGGTGCAAAGCCGGGTCTTCAGACCCCACGCCCTGTGTGTCTCCCACTGCAGCTGTCCTTGGCCAGGTCCCCCAGAGTCCCAAGCTCTTCTCAACTGAAGCTTCAGATGGGACCTAAGACTGGGTCCAAGCCAGGATCGGGGACCTGGGAGGTCAGAGGAAAACCGGCGGGCTGCAGCTTCATCCAGGGTGGAGCAGCAGGATCGGGTATTTGGAGGGCCGCTTCTCATGCCCGGAGGCTTGGAGCTGCCCCAGGGCTGGATCAGCAGTGGGGTGTGACCTGGGGAGAATGGCAGCCCTCGGAAGGGAAGCTCCAGCTCACGTTCACAGCTCCGCTGGTGCATGGTCCCAACCAAAGGCTCTCTCTCGACTCCAGTGGGCCCCGCTGTCCTTATTAGGGCTGCTCTCCCCCTCACCATCACCCCACTGGACACCAGATGGCTCACCCACCTCCGTGGCTGTCGTCTCCGCTTCTGCTCTGCCCCTCCCAACTGCTTCCTACTCCCCCTGAACCCACATCACTCTGCCATGATGAGCTTTACCATCTCCCCACTGGCACCATTTTTCCCCACCAACGTCATCACCTCTCCCAGCACCTCTGGAGACTTAACTGTCTCCCCACAGCACCGTTATGCCTCCACCAGTACTCTCTTCTCCTCACTCCCTTCATCTCTACCTCCCCGTCACACCCCAAGCTCACCCCCATCTCTCAGTCACCACCACCGCCCGAGTCCAGCCCCTCCAACCATCACCTGAACACTGCCTTGGTTGTAACTCCTGCCCCGGCTTCTTATCCCCACCCTACCCCCAACCACAGAGGTATCTCTTTGCTCACGGTCTCCCTGCTGTCTTCCCCCCATGCCTGCTACCACTGCCCCCACCATCTCTACCATCAATGAACATTTATTGAGCACCGACAATCCCAGACCCACCCAGGGCCCGGCCCCTCATCAGAGCCACCGCACTTCAGCCCAGGGTGGCCTGTGCAGCCGGCCCTGCACCTGGGACCAGGTCCTGGGGCCCCGGTTAGGCTCCAGTTCGGGGCTGGGGATTGGGCCACTTTCCTGAGAGCAGAGCAAATAAATAAATGAAGAGGCAGGGAGCTGAGTTCCGGTGGGCGGAGACCCTGGTGTCCCTTACTGTGACTCCATGGGAGTGAGGCAGGCGACCAGGCGTCCCGTGCCCAGGCCAGGGAGGCAGGGCAGGGGACGTGGGGTGCAGGCAGGAGCCTGGAGACCAGAGGGTCCTGGGGCCTCCCCGGGATGTGCCCGGCCCTCACCTCTGGGGGGTCGAAGGAGGGTACGGGGCGGGGCACACCCCGGTAGGGGGCACCTCTGAAATGCAGCTGGACTGAAAATGGGCGGTGGAGAGGACCTTGCTCCTGCCTGCCGGCCCTAGAGCGGGGCATCGTCAGTCCTCCACTTGGGGGGGTAACTCTGCTGGTGGCCGTCGCAGCTGGGGTTCCCCACGTTGTCCAGAGGCACCACCACCTCATCCGGGTTGGAGTTCTTGTTGAGCTCCACCACACGGGGCACCACCGAGGACCAGCGATCTGCAGTGAGAGCAGTGGAGGGCAGGGTGAGGGTGGCCAGAGAGCGCATGAGCCTGTGTATTGCGCGCCTTTGATGTCCCACGCACTCAGCAGTGGGCGAAAGGAAAAGGAAAGTGAAGTCGCTCAGTTGTGTCCAACTCTTTGTGAACCCATGGACTGCAGCCAACCAGGCTCCTCCGTCCTTGGGATTTTCCAGACAAGAGTACTGGAGTGGGTTGCTATTTCCTTCTCCAGGGGATCTTCCCGACCCAGAGATAGAACCCGAGTCTCCGGCATTATAGGTAGACACTTTACTGTCTGAGCCACCAGGGAAGTCAGTGCTCTAAAGGGGGAGGTATATTATCCCCGTTTTACAGAGGTGGCAAATGGGGCTCAGAGAGGTCATGGAGCCCGCCTCGGAACACAAAGGAGTAAAAGAAAGAATCAAGATTCAAGCCGGGGTCAGGAGGCCTGCGAGCCCAAGGCCTCCCGACTGTGCTCGGCTGAGTGGAAGAGCCCAGGCTTTCACTGGCAGTAGAGGAAGCTTGGCGGCCAGCTCCACCCTCCCATTCTACAGACGTGAATACTGAGTCCCAGGGAAGGGACAGGACTGCTCCAAACAAAACGGTGCTGAGGAAGACCAGGGCTCCCGCTCTGTGTCCCTCAGTCTCCCCCACACCTCCCCTGACCGCCCCCCACCACAACTCACCCCTCCGGAGGCGGCCCACGGTGTGTGAGAAGCCGTAGTACTGGTAGTTCTCGTTCTTGCCGGGGTCCTCGTTAATGATGCCCAAGTTCTGGTTCCAGTGAGACCAGTTCACCTCGTCCACCCTGGTGGGGCCACAGCAGACAGAGGGTCAAGGAGAGCCCCCTTGCCCAGAGAAGGCACCCCTTCCCCACCCCCAGGCAGCCTCTAAGCTCCAGCCTTCCAGCACACCCTCCTGCTTTTTTTTATTCTTTTTTTAAATTAAAAAAAAAAGTTATTATTATTTATTTATTTGGCTGCACCTGGTCTTAGTTGCAGCACTTGGGATCTAGTTCCCCAACCAGGGATTGAACCCAGGTCCCTGCACTGGGACCGTAGAGTCTTTGCCACTAGACCACCAGGAAAGTCCTTGGTTTTTTTTTTGTTTTGCTTTGTTTAAATTTCTGATAATATATATAGACAGATAGATAAAACATAAAATTTCCTATTTCACTTTTTTTTTTTTTTTTTGGCTTCTATACTTGGCTTGCAGAATCTCAGTTCCCTACCCAGGGGTGGAACCCGGGACCCGGCAGTGAAAGCTTGGAGTCCTAACCCTGGGCCGCCCGGGAGGTCCGTCACCCACTTTAGAGTGTACAAATCGGGGCATTAAGTACATTCCTAAGATTGTGCAACCATCACCACCACCTAGTTCCAAAACCTTTTCATCACCCCAAACAGGAATTCTGTGCCTGTTAAGCAGTAACTCCCCATCCCCTCCCCACCAGCCCCGGCAACCTCTGTTCCACTTTCTGTCTCTGGATTTATCTATTCTGGACATGTTGTGTTAAGTAGCATCATTCAGTACGTGGCCTCTGTGTCTGGCTGCTTTCACTTAGCATCAGGTTTTCAAGATCCATCCACGATGTAGCCTGCATCAGTACTGCATTCCTTTTTGTGGCTAAAGAGTCTCCCATTGCCTGCAAAGACCTTATTTGTATGGCTATATTCCATTCATCTGTGGATGGACATCCTCTTTCTTGATATTCTCACTCTTATTATTGAGACACCCTCATAAAGTCAGGTTATAGGGCCCAAATGGGCTCGAGATAATTTTTACTGTTTTAAAATATTTATTCGGCTGCATTGGGTCTTAGTTGTGGCACGTGGGATATGTGATCTTCTTTGCGGCATGCAGGATCTATAGCTGTGGCAGGCAGGATCTTGTTCCTGGACCAGGGATCCAACCCGGGCCCCCTGCATTGGGAATGAGGAGTCTTAGCCACTGGACCACCAGGCAAGTCCCAATTTTTACTTTCTAAAATTCTTTTTAGTTATTTTAATTCAATTTCCGTTTTTGGGGGGCAACTGCTATGAGTCAGGACCCAGCAAGGAAGATACATCCTTTGCCCCCATTTTACAGATGAGGAAACTGAGGCTTGTTGCACTATTCGTCCAAGGTCACAAAGGTGTTAAATCACAGTCGAGACTTGAACTTTGGATCCAAAACAGGGCTGTGCGGTGGGGACTGTCATAGTGCAAACTGACTTTGCCTGATTCCAAGCATGATGCTGATGCTCCATGCTGGCAACCACGTTACAAAGAATGAGTTCTCGTTAAAGAAAAGATTCACCCAGGGCTTCTCCTAAGAAGCTGATATTCCCCATGCACCTGGGTAACATCTCAAGTCCTGGAAGCTGCTGATAACTCAGTTTCTCCATTTCAATCAAAGCCCTGAGGGGACTTCCCTGGTGGTCCAGTGGCTAAGTCCACACTCCCTATGCAGGGGGCCCGGGTTCGATCCCTGGTCAGGGAACTAGATCCCACGTGTAGCAACTAAGAGCTCCCATGCCACAACTAAAGATCCTGCAAGCCACAACTGAGGGATCGAAGACCCTGCAGGTCACAACTAAGACCCAGGGCAGCCAAATAAAATTTGATCTATTTAATTTTTTTTTAATAAATATTTTTAAAAAATCCAAGCCCTGAAACCCATTCCATTGTATCACCAATAGAGGGTGGTGCCATGCATTGCCTCTGAGTCTGCTTCCTCCAGCAAAGGAGAGAGCAGTAACACCAGCTGCTTCGGGGTGTCTGCCCCAATGTGCATTGGGGGCTGGCCAGGTACATCTCATGTGCCAACCTGTCTAATATGCACAGCTGGCCAACAGAGTGATGCTATCATTGTCCCCATTTCACAGATGAAAAAACCGAGGCTGAGAACTGAACCCACAGGATCAGGCAGTGGAACTGAGCTCCGGTCAGGCCCCTGGGGGCCTCAATGGCTCAGAAGTGGCAATGGGTAGAAAGCACAAGGAGGCCCGGTGGTCTCGCCCAACCCGGCCTCACCTGAAGCACCACCTGCGGTCTGGAGTGCCGTCCGAGCTCTTGCCCACGGTCACCATTTCGCCGGAGCGGAAGGCCTTCCTCAGGAACACGGGGAAGGAGCGCTCGATGTCCAGGATGGTGGTGGCCCACTTGGGGAGAGAGGGTGGGCGGGCAGCGCGTGAGCCGCGCCCGGCCTTGCCTAACTGTTCTCAAGGCAGGAATGACGCAGAGAACCAGGCTTTCTAGCTCCCACCACTCCTGCGTTAAAGACTCAAATACCTCCAGGCGCCTGGCCGGAGAAAATGAATGAAGGGTCAGCAGCCTGTGCCCCAGGACACCAGGTGTCCCCTCAGTGCTGGGCATCCCCAGGGAGGGGTGGGGACTGGGGCAGACCAGGGGGTGCAGGAGACCCCCACCCCGTGTGAAGGGGGCAGCCACCTCTCATTCATCCAGGAATGTGGGCCCGCCTGCAAGGCTTCCAACTTTTCAAGAAAGGCCAGAAATCTGGATTTTTCTATGAAATCTCTCAATTAAAATTTTTTCGCATTAAGTTTTTAAAAAATATATAGTGATGCAGAAAACAAATAAATCTTTGCTGGTCAAATCTAGTCCACGGGCTGCAAGTTGGCATGTTACAAGTTACATCCAGCAGGGAAACTGAGGCCCGAGGGAGAAAGTGGTAGAGATAAAGGGTAAGAGCAGGTCCGATGGTCCCCTGAGACCCAGACCTCTGGGGAGGACCTTGTGGAGTTGTTTTTCTTCACTGCGCCATTTCCTGAAAATGTGCCAAGTCCCGGTAAGTGTGGGTGCTGCCTTCCCGGGCCTCGTGGTAAGGCTGTTTATCGGGAACCCGGGTTCTTGAACTGCCTGCAGCCAGGCAGGCAGTCACACCCTCCCCCCAGGCCCTCTGCTCCCTAGGCTTGCACGGAAACCTGCGGGAAACAAAGGCAGCAGCTCCCCAGCGCATCCACACCCAACACATCTGCCTGGGGTTGGAGGGGCAGGGGGAGTGGGCAGCCCCTCTGATGACGAAGCTGATGCTTCCCGGCTCTGGGATGGCCTGCTCCCATGCCAGCCTGGTGTCTTGGGCCCGGCTGGGGCACAGAAGCTGCCCACGGGCTCCGTGCGGAACCCCCACTGAAATGTGAGGCTTTCTGAGTATTTCCGGTGCCCAGAGCGCTTCCTCCCTGGAGCTGGGGGGATTGCATCCCATGAATGGGACCGCAAGGGAAGCTGAGCTGCAGAAGCCACCGGAAATGCGCTAGGTGGCTCTGGGAAACAGACCTGCAGGCTTTATTCGTGCCCATTAAACAGACTGGGAAGTGGAGACGGAACGGGGTGGTGCGGCTCGTCCAGAGCACCAGGCCGAGGAGGTGCAGCAGGCCAGGTGGCCCCGGGGCAGAGTGGCCAGCAGGGCGGGCTCACCTGCAGCTTCCAGATGTGCTTGCTCTCCTTGGACACCTGGCCCACTGTCTCCCCCATGAGGGCGATGAGCATGTTAAGGAGCAGCACGAATGTGAGGATGATGTACGTGACCAGCAGGATGATGAAGACCACGGGGTACTTGGTGCTGCTCAGCATCTCCAGGTCGCCCATGCCGATGGTGAGCTTGAAGAGGTCCAGGAGGAAGGTGCTGAAGGTCTCACTGTCGCGGCATGAGGGGTAGGTGGGCACTGTGCAGTTGGCGTGGTCCTCATCGCACACCTTCAAGTTGGCACACGGGTTCAGGAGCGAGACCAGGGCTGCGGGAGGGACGGCAGTGACGGTCACGGAGGGTGAGAGGTAGGGAGGCCCCTTCCCATTTGATGGAGGGAAACACTGAGGCCTGGGGAGGGCGGGGAGGCTGGCCCAAGGTCACCCAGAGTGGAAGCCAAGCCAGTGGTTGAATCTGGGTCCTCCTGCACGCAAAGCCTTTGCTCTTTCCACAAACTCTTATTAACAAGAAAGAGGGTCCCAGGACTCAGTCTAGTGGTTCTCAACCGGGGATAATTTGTCCCCCAGGGCACCTTTGGCAGGTTTAGAGACATTTTTGGTGTCACAATTGGAGAAGGGACACTACGGGCACCTATTGGGTCAAGACCAGGGATGCCGCCAAACATGTCACCATGTACAGGACAGTCCCCACCACAGAGAACTGTCTGACCCCAAATGTCAACGGTGCTAAGGCTAGGAGAACCTCAGTGAGCTGACTGTTCTTAGAGGTCTTGGGAGTCTGGGATGCCAGCATTCCAGGGGCAGACTCACTCTCGTGTTCCTGTTTCCCAGCTCACAGCAGCACAGAAAGGAAGGGAGGAAGGTGAAACCAGGCACCAGCTTTGACTGCCCCTAGAGCTATGCTCACTACGGCCGTAACCCCCTCCAGACATCAGCTAACTGTGGTGCACATCCCTTCCCATGAAGCCCAGATGAAGCCTCCGAGTCCTGTTCCCTTTTGGATCCTGGGCGTTGGATGGCCGGTCACCCGCCCCTTGGGGACCAGCCCGACAGCTTGATTACCTGCCCCAACCCTGGTCCTGCCCCTATGTGCCACTGAGCTCCCAAGGCATCATAACATCAAGGATACAGCCTAGTAGAGGCTTTGTAGCTCCTGCCACCAAGATGGTAGAGTCTATTTCCACACTCTTTGATTTTTACTCTTTTTATTTTTTGGCTGTTCGCATGATATATAGGATCTTAGTTCCCAGACCAGGGATTGAAGCCAGGTCCCCTGTAGTGGAAGCGCTAAGTCTTAACCACTGGACCACCAGGGAATTCCCCTGTTTCCCCACTCTTTGAATCAGGCTGAGGCTTGCTTTGGCCAATAAGGTGAGAGAGACAGTGATGCTGTGCCAGTCAGTGACCTCGAACACTTCTGCTCACATCTGGGAACCCTCAGACCACCGTGTGACCAAGTCCAAGCTAGCTGGCTAGAGATGAGTGACCCCGAGGAAGACAGCAAAGTCACTCCCAATGGAGGCCAGCCCTAGCTACACTAGTCAGCTGCAGCCAATCCGCCAGCGAACACAGACACGGGAGCCCAAATCTGGCCCAGGTCAGCACAAGCACCCAGCAGACCCATGGACTTGAGCATAATAATAAATGGTGGCTGTTTGGGGGTCTTCCCTGGAGGTTAAGACTCCATGTTTCCACTTTAGGGGGCACAGGTTCAATCCCTGGTTGGGGAACTAAGATCCCACATGCTGCAGGACATAGCCAAAAATAAAAAGGGTGGTTGTTTAAAGTCACTAAGTTTTTGGGCGGCTTCTTTTGTCACAGTAGCTAAGATGACAGTTTTACCGTTTCCTAGCTTTTGAACTTGGGCATGTTATTTAACCTTACTTAATCTAAGCCTCAGTTTCCTTAATTGTAAAAGGTCATAAGAAACGCACTTCCCTTATAGACTTGTTGGGAGGATTAAACGAGGCAGGGATGGGAGAGGACTTGGCTCAATGCCAGGCACACAATGAGAACCCTACAAATGCTGGATATTCTCCTCCAGACACCATGGCGGCGGCTCCAGCCCCGGTGCCACCCCCGCCAGGCCCGCCTGGGCACCCGGGGCTCACCTGACGCGTAGCCGATCATGAAGAGCAAGTAGACCAGCAGGAAGCGGAAAAGGTCTTTGAAGAGGATCTAGACACCCCGGTGGGAATAGGAGGCAGAGATGAGATACGTGGTTTCTCGCTTTCCCAGCTCCTCATCCCACACCTTCTCTCCAGCTCCACCCTGCCCCGCCCCATGTCCAGGCCCTGCCCGCTGCCCCCACACCACCCCGCAGCCTCGGGGCCAGCAGCACTCTCTGTGCACATGTGGTGTGTGTGGCTCCCTCCAAGGACACACAAAGCCCAGGGGGAACCGCCTGCCCCATACCTTCTGGATCATGATGCTATAGGTCCCAGTCAGCTTCAGCCCGCGGGTGAAGTAAAGGGCGTTCATCCAGCCCAGGACCAAGGCAAAGACCATGACGGCCAGGTACGCCTCGATCCCCGCCAGGTAGAGGGCGGCTGAGACAATCACCAGCACGGAGTAGATGAAGCTACAGGGCAGCAGAGGGCACGAGAGGAGCCAGAGGGGAGAGGGGGAAATGAGACCCTGGACAGGGAGGCAGGCCCCCAAGCCCTGTAGGTACTAGGGCATCCCAACGACACCCAGAAGAGAGACCATGAGACCATGTGGCTTCCTGGGGTTCCCCAGCATCCTGATAACCAGAATCCTCAGTTAACTGGCAACTAGGCCTCCCTGGTGGCCCAGTGGTTAGGAAGGCGCCTGCCAATGCAGAGGACACGGGTTCAATCCCTGGTCCAGGAAGATGCCACGGGGCAATTAAGCCTGTGTGCCACAGCTTCTGAGCCTGTGCTCCACAACCAGAGAAGCCACCGCAAGGAAAAGCCCGCACACCACGAGAGAGTAGCCCCTGCTCGCCGCAGCCAGAGAGCCTGCATGCAGCAACGCAGACCCAGCGCAGCCAAAAAATTAAATAAATAATTGCTTAACAAAGTTAATTGCCAACCGATGTGTGTGTAATTGTCCTGGGGCCCTACCAGATCCCAAAGTGATGTCCTTTGTAGTTGCTAGAGGAAGATTCAGTAGTTCTCAGTGGAGATTTTGTGGCTAAGTGAAATTTTTTTTTTTGCCCTACCATGTGACATGTGAGATCCTAGTTCCCCGGCCAGGGATCAAACTGTGCAACCTACAGTGGAAGCGTGGAGTCCTACCCCCCAGAATTTTCATTGTTCTCTAACTCTAGGAAAAAGGGAAAATATGTAACACACATGCAGCAATCCATCCTGTGCCCCAGGCAGACATCATTAATCAATCCCAGCACTCTTTCCCACTGAACACAGACACAGCCTTAAGATTCTTAACATGGGCACTCCTGGCAGACATTAGCAATCAATCACAAGTGTAAGAGGTTAAATTTATTTCTACCCATGGTGTATATAGTGATAACTCTCTAGCAACCAGAATCTTGCTTTAACCAGAGGACTCTTTTACTTGACAATGGCCTGACTTTGGGCTACAGTAGCTGATCAGGCTGGGTGAGTTCACTCCTAATAAGAGTCACACACACCCCCTACCACCAAACCTCGAGGATGTCCCTCCCAACCCCACCTTCCTCACCCAGAAGCTGCCACCCCAGGGACCTCTACTCACTAGAGTAGCTGGAAGGAGCCATCGATGAAGAGAGAGTTCACTCCAGGGCATTTCTTCATGAACAAGTCTTTGATCTGAAGGAGGGGACGGGATGGGTGAGAGAGATGGAATCAGCAGAAGTGTGGAGCAGACAGTGGAGTGAAGAGAGGTGGAGGGGGACTTCCCTGAAGGTCCAGTGGTTAAGACTCGGCATTCCCAATGCTGGGGGCATGGGTCTGAGCCCTGGTGGGGAAGCTCCCCGTGCCACGGGGTGTGGCCAAACATTAAACAGATTAAAGAGGTGGAGAGAGAGGTGGGTCCAGGCAGGGTAAGGCTGGGGCCAAGTGCTCACGTTGGTGAAAAAGAACAGGATCCCAGTGAAGAGCGTGATGATCTCGCCGGCCAGCCTCAGGTAGTCCATTGTGGTGCGGTAAGGGTATGGCGGCTGGGGGGCAAGAGGCACGCAAGTCCTCACCCAGCCCCTCCAAATCCAGATGTTCCCCAACATCCCAGCCTCTGGGTCCATGGAGCCTCCTCCTTCACCCTCCTCCCCCTGGGCGTGGGGGCGCCTTCCCACCCTGTTCCAAGCCTTCTCCAGCCCCTCCCACAGGGGGCCCAGCTGTGCCCCAGCTCCTGTGGCCCTCGCGGCCACTCACAGTGCCCTCGAGAGGCTGGTAGTAGGCGGTGAGGGTGAAGACGACCATGGCACACAGATAGGAGACCACGTTGATGTAGAAGGAGACGGCCCCGAACTTCCGCCACTTGTCCCGCAGTAGTTCGTTGATGGGCTCCACGGCCAGCATCTCATGGCGGTTCTGTGGGGGAGCAGGGTGGGCAGGGGGTGGGCAGGCTGACTCCAGTGTGCCTTCCCCCACCCTCTGCCCCAAGAGCTCGTTCTCCTCCTGACCCATTCTTCAGACACCCAGACTTCTGGGCTCAGCATTTGAGGCTCTGCCCAGTTCTGTCCCAACTTACCTTTCTAGCCTGTTCTAGACACACAGAACCCAGAGCTAGAAAGCTCCTGAAAGAACATCTATTCCTATGGTCCCCAAACTCTAATCAGTGGAAGTTGCCAAGTTGCTGGCACCAAAATCACCTATGGAGCTTGTTAAAAAACATAAATCCCTGGGGACTTTCCTGGCAGTCCAGTAGTTTAGACTCCGAACTCCCAAGGCAGGGGGCACGAATTAGATTCCCTGGTCAGGGAACTAAGTTCCTGCATGCTGCAGCCAAAAAATTTTTAGTGCAAATAAATAAATAAACCCCTGGGTTTCAACCTCAGACATTCTGATTCAGGAAGTGGGAACTGGGAAATTTAGCCCCAGGATGATAAATACTTGACTCACCACAATTTTCCAAGTCTGAACCCAGGACAGACAGCAATAATTGAGTCCCACACAATAGTTCTCTATACAGTTTCCTGGGCAGACACTACCAATCAATCAGAGTTTGCAGCTGAGATGCTAAAACTTACCACCACCCCCAGTTTAAATCAGGTTGGTCACTGATTTGAAAGATGAGGGAAGTGAGCTCCAGTATGAGAAGGCATCTGTCCAAACTCACAGAGCTGGGGCTAGAAGGAAGACCTTCTGTATGCAGGCCCCAGGGCTTTCTGCCCCATTTGTGCAGCATCCTGTCTCTTTAAGGGCTTGAGTTTCTTTATCATCAAGGATATGTGCACTGATGTAGCCACAAAGATGCCACTGCAATGTTATTCCTGATAGTTAAGTGCAGAAACAAACTCAAATGACCAAGAATAGAGGAATGGTTAATTAGAATGTGGTACATTTCCACGCAGCAATGATACTGCAGAAGAATATTTAATGGTGCAGAACGATGTTCATAAAATACTGCTAAGTTAAAAAAAGAGCTTTTAAAAACTTCATATAACAAATGCTAATGATAATAGCTGACACATAATGTTTACTCTGCGCCCGGCTGTTCATTTGGTCCCCCCAGCAACCCAATGGGAAATGCTCTATTTTTATCTGCATGGTACCAAAGAGGAAGCTGGGACTCAGAGAGATTGGGGAGTTTGTCCTGAGTCACACAGCATGTCACTTACAGCGCCAGGCTCCTAAGCCAGTCCTGCGTGCCCCTGAAGTCTGACCCTAACAATCCTGCCATTCCCGCCCTTGCCAGATGCCATTCTGGGCACTCAGTTGGCCTCTTCTATTGCACCCAGTCCACAGACTCACTGCTCTGGCCCCTCCTGCCCTGCGCCCACCTCGATCTTGCTGTTGTACACCAGGATCTCCAGCACGGAGGTCTCCTCCCCACATGTGTCCAGGGAGGAGAGGTCGTAGAGCGAGGAGTACACCGGCCCGTAGGCCCAGTCCTTGAACTTGCGTGACAGGTGCCTGGTGTCCTCATCTGTCACCTCCCGACGGATGATGTGTTGGAAGATCTGTGTGGGAGGAGTAGGATCAGGGGGTTTTGGGGGGGCGTGGGCAGGGGTACTGCCGCAGGGCCACTCACGTGGGAGGGACTCCAGCAAATAGCACCTCCCCAGAGAGCAGGATGGGCGAGGGAAAACATTTACTGAGCACCTGCTGGATGCTTTCCTTACATCACCTGGTTTAATTCTTGCCCTCACCATCCTGTTTGACAGATGAGCTAATAGCATGCGTGCTAAGCTGCTTCAGTGGTTTCCGACTCTTTGTGACCCCATGGGCTGTAGCCTGCCAGGCTCCTCTGTCCATGGGATTCTCCAGACAAGAATACTGGAGTGGGTTGCCATTTCCTGCCCCAGGAGATCTTCCTGACCCAGGGATTGAACTCGTGTCTCCTGCACTGCAGGTGGATTCTTTACCGCCGAGCGATCAGGGAAGCCCCCATGAGGAAACAGAGGTTCAGAGAAAAGGAGGATGTTCCCTGAGGCCACACAGCAGGTTAGAGGCTGAGCCACAACCCCGGCCATGGAGGGCAGAGGAGTACTGCAGGGCTACAGCTCTGGGGCGCAGCTCTCTGTCAGTGGCATGCCCTGGCTGGTGGGAGTGGGGCGGTGAGCATCCAGCGGGGTGGGATGAGCAGAGAGGCTCTGGGATGAAGTCGAACAGCCTTGCTGGACAATAGGGAGCCACAGCAAGTTCTTGAGCTAGAACTTCTGCACTCTGGGGTGGGCAGGATGGGAGGCGAATGTGCACATTAATAACACGTCAGCTGCAGCCTCCCTCGTGTATGTGTGTGTGTGTGTGTGTGTGTGTGTGTGTATGTATGGTGACCCCGGCCCCACACGCACCCCAATCTTGCCCGTCTTGGCGGCCATCATGAGGGGCGAGAGGCCGTCGTTGTTGAGCACGGCCTCCAGGTTGCTGTCGGGGAAGAGGCGGGCACACTTGAGCAGCAGCAGGTCGTACATCTTGGTGACGAACTTGGTGTTCTCGCGGGTGTTGTCGGCGATGGCCACCAGCGCGTGCAGCACCGTGTTGCCGCGCGAGTCCTGGCGCCGCATGTCCGCCTTCTTGTGCGGGTTCTCCGTCAGGTAGTTGACGATGTGGGGCTGGTTGGTGCAGGCAGCCAGCGACAGGGGCAGCTCACCTGCGGGGCAGGCGGTCGGGGGGCCGGGTCAGGGGCGGGGCCCTCCCCGGGGAGATGCCGTGACGATGGACACAGCGCCCACGGCCAATGTGAACCAGCCCTGGCCGACTGCAACCGTCTGGGGGCGATGTCCCCGGGGAGGCAGACGTGGCTATTTAAGGCATGGCCACGCGACGTGGAGGCTGTGAGGGACTCTTTGAGGAACTTTGTCCCTGAACCCCGAATAACATGTGTCTAAGCGGGGGTGAAATTTAAAATCTTTCATGGGTCCAACTGGGCCATGGTAGTGATGCCATTTGGACCCTGCATCTGACCATCAGTGCCAGCTTAAGTCAGACCAGAGGATGCGAGTGATGAGGTGTGTGTGGGGGGGGGAGGGGACAGCCCACCACAGCCCTCTGATCCCATTACGATGCCCACAGCACGGACGGGACAGCTGAGGCTCAGGCAAGCGAGGTGACGCTCCACTCCTCAAAGGTGAGACCTCAGTGACCAAGACCAACGAGGCGGCCTGTGCCCTGGGCTCCGTCTGGGCCTGCGGTCAGCGCGGCCCTGGGTATCTCCGGAGGTGTCAGGACTGCCAGCACCACCGGGTACCCTCCGCGGCCCCCAGCTTCAGCTCCATGTGCCCCAGCCCCCACCAGGCCCCTCCTCACCGAAGTAGAAGTAGCCGCCCTCGTCCTTGGGCTGGAAGAAGCGGCCCCGCGCCTGGGCATGGACGTCGGCTCCTTGGGCCACCAGCAGTTCCACGTAGTGTTTGCAGCGGCGTTCGATGGCGATGTGCAGGGCGGTCTGGCCTGGGAGGGGGTGGGGGACTGTCACTGGGGGATGGGCGGGCGCACAGCCCTGACCAGGTGTGGGGGGCGCTGGGGCGCAGAAGGTGGAGATCCACCCCAGGGCAGCAAGGGACCTTCAGATGTTCCCGGACGTGGAGTCTCTGAGGCCTGAGGTCCCAGACCTGCTGCGTCACACCCGCAAGAGTTTAGGCTCACGGGATATCTGACTTGGAGGACCCCAAATGTGGAGACGTTGCAGACTCGTAAGAGCCTTTCACGCAAGAGGAAACAATGGCATCGTGGTCTAACAGGATTTGGGACACAAAATTCACAGCCTCTGAATCTGACATCCAGGAATCCGAAACGTCGAGGTGGATTCATGGATCTCAGAATTTAGACCCGGGGAGCTGGGCCTGGTGACACCTCTGCCTTTTCGAGCTGTTGGCTCACAGGACTGTTGTCACAAAGACTCAGAGTCTCCAAACCAGAGCATCTTGGGTCCGGGATCCCAGGTTCACAGCGCCTTTGGCTCATTACATGCGAGAACCTTGGAACCTTCAATTCTGAAACTCAGAATTTAAAAGTTGGAAGGGGTAGTTATTGTTGTTCTTCAGTCCATTCGTTCATTCATTCGACAACTGGTTCCAGGACATGCTGGCACTCGCGGCCCAGGCTGAAATGAGGTGTTGCTGGGGGTGGGGAGGGGCTGGACAAGTGAAGAGGGAGCCCCTCTCCTGCCCGGCCCAGGGCCCTACCTCGGTAGTAGATGTCTCGGAAGGGCGAGTTGATGAATTCCCGCATGTTTCCCGTGCGCTCGGCGATGTCCAGAAGCACGGGGATGGTGTCGTTGCGGCCGTTGCTCAGATTCAGCAGGGCCTTGGGCAGGCAGGTCTTCCCGGTGGACGGTTCTGCAGGGAGACACGTGCAACAAGAGGAGTGCTCGGCCTGAGGCCCAAACTGCTGGGCAGCAGGGGACAGGGCACTGGGCAGGGAGCCAGAGGTCCTGGCTGTGTTCTCCTTCCTGAGCCCGGCCCCTATCTGCTCCCCAACCCCACCCCAGGGTACTAAGAAGGTCAAAGAAACTCAGAGGAGCAGAAGTTCTTTAAAACATGGGAAGCTGCAGCCTGTAGAGACATGGTACTTACCAAAGCATATTTGGAAGGACTTTTCTTAAATATGGACCATTTAAAAAATATATATATTTATTTGTCTGCATTGGTTTATTTGCAGCAAGCAGGATCTAGCTTCCTAACCAAGGATTAAACCCAGGCCCCCTTCTTTGGAAGACGTCCCTGGAGGGGACTTTTAAAAAATCAGATAAAAGGGGGGAATGCTGAGTTAATCAAAGCCAATCGCCGCCATGTCTTCACTACAGGACTTCTCAGAGCCTTTAATCTGGTAATGAGGTCTGGCAACCTCTAAAAACAGACCCAGGAGGCAGTCGTTGCTTGAACACAGATCCTTTACCCATGAAGCAGGTGCAGTAGCGCCCCTAGAGGGGGGGAGAGGTAGTGCAGCGTTTCCCGAAGTAGGGGCTGTGAGCCATAATAGACAGGAAACTATCTTAGAGGATTTGGGGGCTCCTGCAGAGGCAGCAATAAAAACAGCAAAAGCCCAAGTGTGCAAGGTGTCAGCCCCTTGTCAAATCTCTCCCATGAAGTCAGTCTCCATTTGGTACTAAGGGGTCTTTAACACCTCCCCCTAATGCTTACTAATGTCCCTTTGCAATTTTCTTTCCCTTGTATTAATTTTTATGGTGATGTGAGTGGATTTATATCTTTAAAAGAGAGAGTCAATGAAAAGAGAACTGGCTTTTAACCAGGCACAGGGCAACACAGCCCGATGCAGGAAGGGGCCCAGGAACGGGACAGGGAGTGGGAGAGGCAGTGGTGGGCTGAGGGGCTGGCTCTGGAGCCAGGATCCCTGGGGCTCACATCAGGCTTTGCTCCCCATTTCTGATTTGTGTGTGACCTTTTCTCCGCTTTCATTTCCTGTCTAACTACATTGAGCCTATAAAGGGAAATCATAGGCTAATAGATAGCTGTTGATGAGCCCAGGACCAGGTAGACAGGCATTCTCAGTAAGTCATACGGTTGCAGTTATTATTCTACCAGAAATGCTTTCGAGACTCTCCTTAGATACCTGGAATCAGTGGAGAGAACGGGAAAAACCTGCGGTCGCAGAGAGACCTGAATTCCAGTCCCACCGCCCCTAGGAGTGATGTTGCTCAAACCTCATTCTGGCTATTTCTTGCTACATCCCTGGCGCCCAGCCCAGTGTCAACAGCAGGTAACTATGTATTGAATAATAACAGACTTCAGCTTTCCATCTGCATAAGCTGGTGGGCGGGGGGGCGGGGGGTGGGTGGAGGGGGGGGCGCGCCGAATGCTGGCCCAGGCCCCTGGGGAGTCTGCTCAGACCCACGAGCCTGGAGGTGGATCATTCCGTTTCCTAACTGACAGGGAATTAGAAAATTAGAATTGTCGCAACTCTCCATGCTGACCTCATCATCTTGCATTCCCCAAACCCCAACCTGGTCTGCACGTGTCCCCTTCTTAGACACTGATGTCCCTAGCCAGCCTAAACCTCTGTCCCTCGCCTTCATCTTACCCTTGGCACACACCCTCTCCCCCAGTGAGTCCCCACCAGTTTCACCTGTTTCTCCAAGCCCTCCACCACTCTCCATCTCCATTGCCACCAACCTGGCCCAGCCAGCATCTCTCTCACATGCCCAGGACACCTGCCTGGTTTCCTCTGGACATCCTTGAATCCTGGAAAGCCTCTCTGGATATCCTTGAATCCACTTTCCACATAGCAACTGAGTTCAACTCTGGTCATGGTCAGCCACAGGGCCTTTGCACATGCTGATTTTTAACCTTCTCTCTAATCCTCCCCCACCTGTTTTTACCTGCTGCTGCTGCTGCTAAGTCGCTTCAGTCGTGTCCGACTCTGTGCGACCCCATAGACGGCAGCCCACCAGGCCCCGCCGTCCCTGGGATTCTCCAGGCAAGAACACTGGAGTGGGTTGCCATTTCCTTCTCCAATGCATGAAAGTGAAAAGTGAAAGTGAAGTCGCTCAGTCATGTCCAACTCTTAGCGACCCCATGGACTGCAGCCTACCAGGCTCCTCCATCCATGGGATTTTCCAGGCAAGAGTACTGGAGTGGGGCGCCATTGCCTTCTCCAGTTTTTACCTGGCTAACTCTAATTCATTCAGACTCAGCTCAAGTGTCGCCTCCTCCCAGAAACTCTCCCAGATTTTCCTGATCAAGTCAAATCCTTCAACACAGCTTCTTTGTGGACACACAGTTACAGGTTGTAATTGTGTATTTGTTTCTGTGATTGCTTAATCAATGTCAGTCTCACCCCCGAGACTGAGAGAAACTTGAGGTCAAGTCTGCTTTGTTCATCATTTTTTGCCCCAGGCCAGTACCACTCCTGACGCTTGTTAGGTGCCCAATAACCACTTGTTGAGTAAATACACATTCAGTGAAGGGGCATGCTGTGCACTGCAAGGAATTCCAAACCACAAGGGTTCAAGTGGTTTATGTAGGATGTGGGACCACACCGTTGATTTGGACTGTAGCAGGGTGCGGGGCTGCCAACCTGGGTCCTGGGATAAGAAGCCAAGAACAGGGCTCAGCCAGAAATCAGGCGTGGCTGCAGTCACAGGACTCCACCACCAGGTGGCGAAGTGGCTTTGTCCACTGGGGAGGCTGGAGCCAGGGGCCCTAAATAAACTTCTGTTGGAGGTTGTCCAACTTTTGAGGGGGTGGTCACTGACTCCCCTAATGAGCTCATGAACCTCTGGCTAGAAAAACATGCAGGGGTGCAGCCAGTGTTTGCGGAGCTCGAGACATGCAATTTGGGGATCCTGTTTATGAAAATGAACACACAACTACAAATTCCAAGTTAGGTCCACGGATGTACTGGGGGCCAGAGCAAGAGAGGGTCCTGAAGCCTAAGTAGTGGGCCTCACAGTAAGTCCCCCTCTACACCTGCCTTATTCGGTACAATGTCAGGGACCTCCCCCCAGCCGGTCTTAGAGCCCCCCACCCAGGCTCACGCAGACCCACTTGCCCGAACTCAGCCTGTGCTCAGAGACCCAGTCCTTAACTCAGGAAAAACCAGAAGTCTTGGCAAGTCCAGCCTGGCGCTGCTCACCAAAGGCAAAGCACCACGATCTCTGTTTCACAGGGGCTCCCTCTACCCCAAATCTCCCCACTTTTGCATGGTGAACTTGGGGGGCTAGGTGGGGCTGTTTGGCCAGGGCTTATATGTGGTTGATCTCCAAATGAGATTGGCAGCATCATGGAGACCTTCTGAGGGGAGAGGGGGACCCCATCCCCCTACAACTGTAACCTCATGCCCCACACAAGGCCACACCGTCTGCGCCCTGGCTGGGCACCATGAATGAACGGTTTTTGTAAGTCCGGTAATTCTCTTCTGATGGACACAGTGATACAGCAGAGTATCATTTTGGTGTTCAGAGAGTCTGGCTGGTAAAGGTATATGTGAAAAATACACTGCAGACCTGGTCAGCCTATTTAGGCGCTTAATTTGCTTGAAATACCTAAAGTCTCCAAATACCTGATCTCCCTGGAGCATCGTCAGCCCTGTTACTGTGGCCGGCCCACCTGAGACAGGCCCTCCTTCCTGGCAGTTCAGTTCTTGACATTTTATATTGATTTGTGGGGTCATTTGGCCAGTTAACGACAGCTCACCTGGTACCTGGCACACAGTACGTGGCTGACTTGGGGGAGGGATTCACAGGCTCCCCTCCCAGATGTGCAGACAGGCCGGGGCAGCGGAGGGAGCCAGTGCCCTGGGGCGGATGTTTGAGCCTGGACGAGCCTGGAGGGAGCTGTCTGGGCTACGTCCCAGGGCAGGGGACTGGGCTCCAGTCTACAGTGGGGAGCCAGAAAATTGGGCAGGGGCGGGGCTTGAACCTGGAGAGCAGAAGCAGGAATGACCTGCAACCCGTTCCAGAGCTCCCCCAGACAGGACAGGGGCTTCTGGGACCCTGGCTGCCTGTGCGCGGCACTATGGGATTCTCTGTCCGCAGAGGCCAGGGCTATGCTGTGATTATTCCCCAGGGTACAGATGAGGAAACTGAGGCTCAGAGAGGCCAAGGATCCCTTAAGTGGTAGAGGTGGGATCTGAGCCCAGGTGTGTAGACTCTGGGCTTCCCTGGTGGCTCAGATGGTAAAGAAACAGCCTGTAATGTGACCTTGCTTACCTATGACACTTTGCATCAATAAAGGCTGAATGAAGAAAGGCAGCCAAGGCCCAGAGAGGTTAAGTAATATGGGAAAGGACACACAGGACTAGACTCCCTGTCCAGTGCTCTTCCTGGCTAGTGCAGCCCACTGACCCAAGAGAAGACACTGACAGGAAAGGGGGCCCCCGACGCCAGGCCTCCCCCAAGCCCCAGATGGCCTGCCTGCTATTCTTGGGTGGCTCACCCCGGAACTCCTCGTCCGTGAGGCGCTTCTTGTGGGTCAGCAAGAAGGGGAGCAGCCCATCCAGGTCAGCGGTGGAGCCCCGGGACACGATGTCAAAGAGGATAGGCCGGTTGAAGACTTTGAGGATGGGAGGCGGCTGGGGTGCGGGAGCTTTGGGGCTCTGTGGCTGCTTCCTGAAGGGGGAGGAAGCGGGGTGATAGGAGGGCTCATCCCCTGCCCACCCTCATGGTCTCCAGCCTTAGAGGCTGGAGGATTGTAGGGGAGGGCAGCTGGAGCCCTAGGGAGGGGCCAGGCTAAGAGGGGAGAGTCATCTGGAGACACAGGAATGTTTTACCCCAACACTGTACCTAGCACCTACTGTGTGCTGGGTGGAGACCGACAGAAGCTCCCAAGGTCCCCATCCATCTATCCAAACATCCATCCACGCATTCATACATCCAACCATCCACCCATTCACTCACCCATCCATCTACCTATCCATCCACTACCCACACTCCCACCCCTCTACCCATCCATTCACCCATCCATCTATCCACCCACCCATCCATTCTTCCATCCCTCCACACACCCACCCACCCATTCACCCACCCATCCATCCATCTCTTTGTCATTTATAAGTGCTTAGTAAGCCAGAGACTGGAAGAGACAAAGATACTAAGGACAGAAAGGAGGAACACCAGACTAAAAGATAAAGCAACTCTATCATTTATTCAAATCACTCACTGCTTGATTTATTCATTCAACAAACATTTGAGACAAATGAGGCCGTGCACGTAGATGCTTAGCTCAAGGCCCCACCACAGTCAACGCTGGTAAACGTTAGCTGCTGTTCCTGTTATTATTTAGTGCTACTGCGTGTCCGGAGCCTGTATGTGTGGAAGAAACGCTGAGCTGCAGAGGCGGGTGGAGAAAGAATAAGGTGGGGAGGGCTGGGGGAGGAGAATTGATGGAGAAGGAAAGAAGGGAAAAAAACAGACAGTCAATCAGCCATTCAATAAGCGTTCACTGGGCACCTACTGTGCGCTAGGTTTTGAGAGACAAAAAGCTGGCGCAGAGCTAGCCCAGGGGCACCGAGGGCAGGGACACTCTGTGTCGCGTGCTCACCCACCCAGCGCCCAGCACACACAGGGGCAGGAGGAGGCTGTGAATGAAGACAGGACAGACAGGAGAGGAGGACAGCATGCGAACGGGAGAGTGGAGGGGAGCAGAGAGGGAGCCAGACAGGAGGCGGGGGCCAGGGCCAAGGGGTCACCGAGCTGTTCCCGGGCCCAGACCTTGCCCCCCAGGACGGGGCCTCCAGCGACAGGGCGCCAGGGAAGGGAGAAGAGGTGCTTCTGGACACTGGGGTGGGGGGCACACAGGCTAGGGCAGCCCCCATTTCATCTGCTCCTGAACTGTGACCTTTGAGCCAAAAAATGAAAAGAACACCCTTGCCCCGCCCCCATCCTCACTGAGGCAGCCTTCAGGGTCTCTGAAGACCTCAAGTGCTCAGCCGCACCCCCCTCCAACTCCTCTGCAGCCCCTCCAGAGCCATCAGCTCTAGCTGTCTGAGGTAGTGGTGGGGATGAGGGCCTGAAGGAGGGGGAAAGGGAGACGAAGAGCCCACCAGCTTGCAATGCAACCTTCCAAAGAGATCGGGCGCCGGGGCACCTTACTGTCCTGGGCCTGTCTCCACTTCTGAGTGGAGCTTACAAAGTTCATCCAGCAGCTTGCAGACTGCGCTCCTTGGAGACCTCAAGCTTCTCCAGCCTCCACCTGGAATGTTGTTCAGTCACTCAGTCATGACCGACTCTTTGCGACCCCATGGACTGCAGCACGCCAGGCTTCCCTGTCCTTTACCATCTCCCGGGGTTTGCTCAAACTCATGTCCATTGAGTCTATGAGATCCAACCATCTCATTCTCTGTAATCCCCTTCTCCTCCTGCCCTCAATCTTTCCCAGAATCAGGAGCTTTTCCAATGAATCCCCTGAGTGGCTGCCCTTTCTCACTCCTTAGCTTTGGGCTTAAATGCCAGCTCCTCCAGGAAGTCCACCTGGATTATGTTTCCTGTATCAGCTCCCTCTCTCACCTCAGCACCTCCCCCAGAGTGAACTATTTTTTTTCAATTCTACCAGTTTATTGCTACCAACCCATCTCCCTCCACCCTCCTCATGCATGCGGGCTCAGTCATGTAACCCCATGGACTGCAGCCCGCCAGGCTCCTCTGTCCATGGACTTTTCTAGGCAAGAATACTGGAGTGGGTTGCCATTTCCTTCTCCCAGAGTCAACTCTTTCTTTCTTTCTTTCTTTTTGACCAAGCAGCATGCGTGATCTCCCCTGAGCAGGGACTGAACCCATACTCCCTTCATTGGGAGCATGGAGTCTTAACCACTGGATCACCAGATAAGTCCAAAGTGAACTGTCTACTCACTTGCTTATTAAGTGTTCTGCCCTCCAAACTGAAAGTGCCAGTGACAGTTACTCAGTACCTAAGCTAAGCAGGGGCAGCATCTGGCCTGGCTCATTCCTGGAGCCCCAGGGCCAACCCCTCCCCTAACCTGGCATGTGGTGGGTGGTCCAAAAACCTTCACTGAACAAACCGATGACTCGGTAAATAAACAAAGGAGACAGACAGCTCCTGACCAAGTGGGGGCTGAGAAGGTGGCTGGGCTTCATCCAGGGGCGTAAATGAGTCTGTGATCAGCATGAGGGGACAGAAGGACATACGCAGACTTCAAGACTCCTCCAGACACACACAGAGGCCTGAGTAGGGTCTAACGGGTTTTCATGTGGAGATGGCTAGACAGAGAGATGGCAGATGAATAGATGGGTCGATAGGTATCCGAATGAGTGATGATGGAGGATAAACTGGACAAACGGATGGACAGGTGGAAAGGCGGGTAGCTGGTAAGAGAGAAAGAGAGAAGGAAAGAGAAATAACGAAAGAGAGATATGGAAATGGAATAAATGAATGAATGATGAATAGTTTGATAGCTGACTGGCTGGATGAATAGAAACGGAGAGTAGATAGAAGAATGGATGGCTGTTTGGAGAGTAAACAGTGGACAAACGGAAAACGGGTGGTATGAGAGGACGACTAGATGATGGATAGAAGGGCAGACAGGTACTTGAGGGAGTCGATGATGGACAGGTGGACAGATGGATGGATGGACTGGACGAGTGAATGGCTAGGTGGAAAGACAGGTAGCTGGATGAATGAATGAGTAGATGAAGGGTGGGTGGGTGGATGGATGGGTGGATGGGCGAATTCAATACAGAGGAGACCCTTGGCCAGGCAGCCAGCAATACTCACTCTATGACCTTCCTCCTCCACCGCTTGTTGTCACTGGGGTGGTGACGATAGGTGCCGTAGTCAAACAGCGAGTCCATGGGCGCCTTCTTGGGCCCGGGCACCACCGAGGACTCGTACAGGGTGGACTCCAGCAGGTCGATGGGGTTGGGCACCCCCTTGCGGAAGGCGCCCTGGAACTTCATGCGCAGGTTTGGTCGCCCGTCGCCTGGGCCGGCGGGGCGACCACCATCAGCCGGCGAGGGCGACGGGGAGCCGTCTTCCCCCTCGAACAGGTTGGCCAGCGATGACAGGGGGAAGGCCTCCCCGCCGGGGGGCCCACTCTCATCCCCGGGGGACTCGGCTGTCTCCCCTGGCCCCCCACGAGGGCCTTCGCCAGGATCCGCCATGCTGCCCTGGGGACCCGTCCACACGGCTCGGCCTGCAAGGGAACGGGAGGGGCGTCAGGCCGGCTCCAGGAAGCCCCCCCCCGCGGGCAAACAGCGCTGCTGCCAGCTGCTTCAAGCCACCCTTGTAATGACAGGGGTGCAGGGCAGCCACTCCCAGATGTGGTTGGCCGCCAGCCCCCGCAGGAGCTGCAACAGGAGCCCCATTCAGGGACCTGGAAACACACGCCCGCCTCGCGTCCAGCTACCCTGGACATCAGCTGGAGAAGGAAGGGCCTCAGAATCACACCAGGTCCCCAAACATAGAGCCTAGGGCTTACTCCTGGCCAACCAAACCAGCTTTGGAGCACCCAGAGCAGGGTTTGAATCCAAGTTCCGCATTTAGCCACCATATGATAGGAAAGCTGATGGTTCACAGCCTCGGTTTCCTCATCTGTGAAATGGGGATGAAGCAGAGCACATGCGATCCAGTGGCCTGTGCTGTGCCTGCCACACAGAAAGCACCTACTAAAACCATTGAACATATGCTGCAGGCACACTAGGTGCTCAGCAAATACACATGCACTCATTGTGGGAGTCAGTCGCCTTCAGCTTCCCAGTGTCATCATTATGACCCCATTTCACAGAACAGGAAACTGAGGTTCTGAGCGTTCCGTTAGCCGTGCCCAAACTCTGCTCCCCAGTGCCGAGCGCTGACCCCTTCCCTCCCCTCTTTGCCTGGTTAGCTCCTGCCCACCTGTGTTCCCAGCTCGTGCTGCTTCCTCTGGGAAGCCCCCCCGACCATGTGTTCATGGGATTAGTTAATCCCGGGCTGTGAGTACCAGAGGGCAGGGAAGGCCTCTGCCTGTCCATGCCTGCACCCCGGCCCCTTGAGGGGTGCCACACGGACACACGACCTGATGACAAAGGTGGTCTCTATTCTCGTTTGTCAGGTGAGGAGAATGGAGCTTGACGAGGGCCAGTCACACAGCTTGCAAGGAGAAGAGCTGGACGTGAACCCAAGTCTCTCTGGCTCCCAGGCCCAATGTTTAGCCAGGAGAAGGGCAAGGGAGGGACCAGTGCCTGCTGGCTGTCAGCCCCCTGCCCTCTGCAGCACGCACGGGGCGGGCTGGACACCAAGGGCGAGTTTCCTGGAACTTCTCACATCCTGCCCGGGCTGCAGAGAAATGTCTGCAAAACTCTCTTTTCTACATCTCTCCCTCCGCGCACATTAGCAGAAGAACAAATAAAGATTGGTCCCCACCTTGTTTGGTTTTGGTTGCCAGGAGAGAAGGCGAGGGCCCCTGTAAGAGGCCTCTCTTGGCGGGCACAGCAGGGCACACAGAGGGTCAGAGCTCCTGTCTCGGACGGGCCCCACTCTGGGCACAAATGGGGAGGCAGAGCCTGGACTTTAGACTTTTCCCGGCCTGGGTTCTAATCCCAGCTAAGCTATTTCTGTGTAGCATGACCTTGAGAGAGTGTCCCAAGCCTCAGTCTCCTTATCTATAAAATGGGTACAATAGTAGTAGCTTTCTCATACATTTGCAGGAAGAATTAAATGAGATCGGGCATGTCCAGTGTTGACCCTGGGATTAACCCGGGGGCTGTCGATGAGCACAATCAGAGAGGGAAGAAAGGGCTAGGTGCACAGGTGCTGAAATCAGTTTTACCCTTCCAGCAGGTCGATGGGGTTCCCCTCTGGGCCCTGGTTAGTCAGCAGCTGTGAGATCTTGGGCAAATCACTTCCTCTCAGTTCCCCACCTGTAAAACCAGGGTAACCACAACACCTCCTAAAGCCTGGGAGATGCCAAGTGCCTTCAAGAATTTGAAGCACGCACTGGGTGCCGGTGCCTAGTATGAGTCAGGAGACATTAGTTCCAATCCACCTGCCAGGCGGGTAATGAAGACCCCCTAGGGGCTGCCCCCTGGATCCCAGCTCTGTGACGCAGGAATGGGGGTATGTTGAGGCAGGGAGGGCTGTCCACCAGGGTGCAGGCACTGAGGGGGAGATTAGACTTCCCCAGGCACAGTCCTGCTCACCTCAGTGGGGACCCCAGGGTCAGGGGAAGAGAAGGAGTTTAGGCACATACTTCTTAATTACTGCACCCCCTCCCAGGTCCCCACAGGGTTCCAGACACCCTCCACCCAAGGTGGGGGCCAGATGAGGCAGCCCCTCCAGCCCCCACCATGCCTGTACCCCTTCCCCTAAGAAATCTCAGCTCAGACAGCATCCAGGGTTTCTGGGGCTCCACAACAGGGGGTCTGGAGTCAGCCAGCCCCAGGTTCAAATCCCCACTCAGTCACTCACTCACTGCCATTAGCCTTGACAAGGCAAACAGGGATCAATGTCAGCGTATTAATTATGGTGAAGCGATAATTATGAACTAAACCCCCATCATCACCATGATCATGGGGCTCTTGGGGGCCCAAGTGCTTCACACACATGCTTTCGCCTGGTCCTCCCTGGAACCCTAGACCAGTGGTTCTCAGCCGGGGCGCCTCGGGTCCTCAGGGACACTGGGCAATATCCAGAAACATGCTTGGTTGTCACACTGCAGAGGAGAGAGGGCTAATGGCATCTAGTGAGTCAAGGCCAGGGGTAGCACCAGACACCCTACAAGGCATAGGACTGTGCCTGCCACGAGGAACTATCCAGCCAGAAAACAGTGCTGAGGTTGAGAGATCTACCTCTGGAGGTAGGTACTCCTGTAATACTCCTTTCACAGATGAGGAAAACTGAGGCTCTGAGAGGTTAAGTGACTTGCCTGAGGGCACATTGCAGGTGAGTGCCAGAAAAAGTGAAAGTAAAAGTGTCAGTCACTCTTTGTGACCCCATGGACTGTAGTCCGCCAGGCTCCTCTGTCCATGGAATTCTCCAGGCAAGAATACTGCAGTGGGTAGCCATTTACTTCTCCAAGGGAATCTTCCCAACTCAAGGACTGAACCTGGATCTCCCGCATTGCAGGGCTTCCCTGGTAGCTCAGCTAGTAAAGAATCTGCCTGCAATGCAGGAGACCCTGGTTCGATTCCTGGGTTGGGAAGTTCCCCTGGAGAAGGGATAGGCTGCTACCTACTCCAGTACTCTTGGGCTTCCCTAGTGGCTCAGATGGTAAAGAATCCGCCTGCAATGTGGGAGACCTGGGTTTGATCCCTGGGTTCGGAAAATCCCCTAGAGGAGGGCATGGCAACCCACTGTAGTATCCTCCAGTATTCTTGCCTGGAGAATCCCCATGGATAGAGGAGCCTGGAGGGCTACAGACCATGGGGTCGCAAAGAGTTGGACATGATTGAGCAACTAAGCACAGCATAGCACTCCTGCATCGCAGGCAACTTCTTTACCATCTGAGCCACCAGGGAAGCCCTTAGTGACAAACCCAGGACTCAAACCCAGGCAGTTGGCTGTGGAGGCTGGGCTACCCTAACCCCTCAGTTGACAGCATGGCCTGGGGGCCGGGTGCCACACCAAACCCTTAGAGTATCTTGTTCAAGGTGCACAACGGCCCCTCGAGAGGATTACTACCATCAGCCCATGCTAACCTCTCTGAGCCTCAGTTTCCCTGCATACAAAATGAGGGCTGCAAAACAGCTTCTATCCTATAGGTTAATGGGCAGGTCAGGTGTCTCTTGGGCCCCTAATAAGCACCTGACAAATGTTTTGGGTTTTTTTGGTCTATTTTCTGGCCACATTGTGCAGCATGCAGGATCTTAGTTCCCTGACCAGGGATCGAACCTCTGCCCACTGCAGTGGAAGCACCCGGTTAAGCATCTTAACCAGGGAGGCCCCTTGACAAATAATTGAATCATCATCGCCATTATGATACAATCCCAGCATACCCACCCTCCCCAGGTACACGCACGGGGTGGTCCTACAGCCATGCGTCCACAGTCCTTATTAACATTCACCAAGTCCTCCCAGCCTCTCCCTCAGTTAATCCACCGGGGCCTGGTGAGCAAGGTTGCAATGCTCCCATTTCACAGCTGAGAAAACTGGGGCCGCTGAGATGACGCCACACAGAGTGAGCGACCTTGAAGAACTGGACTCTGGACTCCCAACCTTGGACTCCCTCCACAGCGCACAACCCAAGTGTGTACAGACACTAGCGTGCACGCACACGCCTGTTCACAAGCGGACACACACACAGCCTGCTCTGTGGCAGTCCCCTCCCCAAACACTGGCGTTCTCTGTGGTTGGGGATCGCGATCACTCCCTGTTCTCATTTGCCCTGTAGGCTGTTATTACACATTCCAAATCCGTGCCAGACTTAGGGGGAAGGAGGGGTGCCAGCAGGGAAGGGAGGCTGAGAGTCCTCCTGACTCTCCTCTGCGTGTAAATATCGTGTATGTTTCCTCCTCTCTTTCCCCCTGTGCTCATGCGTGCATACGTGTGCCCACTGTGAGCCCCTGGGAATGCCTCTGCAGGGGGCAGCGCCCAGCTGGCACCAGGAGCGTATCAGGGGCTCAACGAAGTACATTTAGGCCAAGTGTGGACGTCCCCACAGGCTGTGTGACCACTGCATTCATTTAATGTGGCGGATTTCAAACGTTTTTAAGCATCCAAACCCTATATATATATATATATATATATATATATATATATACACACAAACACACACACACACATATAGGCTTCCCAGGTGTCTCAGATGGTAAAGAATCCACCTGCAATGCAGGAGACCTGGGTTCAATCCCTGGGTTGGGAAGATCCCCTGGAGAAGAGAATGGCAACCCCACTCCAGCATTCTTGTCTGGGAAATCCCATGGACAGAGGAGCTTGGTGGGCTACCGTCCATGGGGTCACAAAGAGTTGAACACCACTGAGTCACTAACACACACCCCCACATCATAATATATACTAGGCAGCAGTCCACACACAGATAGTAATTGTGGCAGGATGGATGCGTCTGAATCCCAGGGCCCAAAGAACAGGACTGGAAGCCATTCACCCACGTATTTACTCAACAAATGTTTCCTGAGCATCTATCGTGTGCCAGGTCTTGGGGGCACAGATGTGAGCAAGACAAAGAACTCCTGCCCTCCTGGGGCTGACCTGGTGAGAAAACAGAGCAAATAGCCAGACAGAGCAAGAAGCTGAGGCATGTCTGGGGATGAGAGCTGGTTAGACAGGAAGGGCTTGGGAGCGGTGAATTCATGGGTGCAGGACGAGGAGATCAGGAGATACAGGGCTGAGCCAGGGTCCCCCAGGTCTTCCTCTCTGCCCGGGTCAGACCCCAAGCTCTCCAGAAACATGGCTGAAGGTCACGCATTTGGCTCTGATGGCCCTGGGGACTCGGTCAGGGCAGCTAAACCCACACTCCCTGGCCCGACCGAGGAGGGGGCACCTGGTGGGAGCTGGTGGGTCTGGGAAAGAATGTGCATGTTGACATCAGACCGATCGGGGTTGGTGCCCAGACCCTACTGCTCATTAACCAGGTGAGCCTGAGCTAGTCATTTGGCCTCTCTGAGCCTCGCAGGCCTCACCTGCCCCTGGGGGACTTAACTGGGTCACCCTGAGGATTATAGGAACTGAGTCAAGCACCTGGTACACAGTAAGCCCTCAACGAACAGCAAACCGCAAGACCGCATGAACGGCAGGTGCTTCTCCCTGGCAATCCCGGGTGCAGCAGGGGCGGGCTGGAGGGCTCTGGCTCCATACCCCCCACCCTTCTTCTGGCAGAAGAAGGGGCCCACCCTCGCCGTTACCCCAGGGCTTTGCCTGATCTCATGGAAACCCTGGCACGTCCTTGTCAAATCCCATCCTCCTGATTACGTGAGCGAGGAAAGCTGCTTAGATCTGGGGGCAAGTTCAGGCGTGCAGGGGCTGCTCCACCCCAGGGGGAGGAATGCCAGGGAGCTGGGACCGATGCACGCCAACAGGCATCTGCTGAGTGCCAAGTGTGTGCAGGGCACCGAGGAAGCAGAGAAGAGTGGAAACTCGGGGAACTCAGTCTAGGAGGGGACCAGGTGGCTGACCCGCTCCGGGCCTTTGCCTGGGCTGGTCTTCCTCCACTGGCTCCCTTTCTCTGGGTGTCATCTTAACCAGCACTTCCTGAGAGGCCTTCCTCCCCCCGCCCCACCCCACCCCACCCCATTCTAAACCAGCTCCTTGTGCTCACTCTTACAGCAAACTGGGCCTCCCTTTACGGCACTTCTCGTGATTAAACTTTGACCTTTGCTTATATCACCCTTTCATTCATTTTCTCTCTTCTCTGGAGTGTGAGCTCCGTGAAGGAGGGACTATCTTGTGCTGGCTGTCTCCCTGGCATTCAGGGTTATGCCAAGGCACCAGTAAATATCTGCTTGCTTAAACAGTCAGGCAAGGTCCACTGAAGTTCTGAAAGGAGACAGGCAGGAGGAAGCAGCACTGATTGATCCTGACGGGCCCAGGAAGAGGCAGCGAGGAGGAGGGCTTGACACGTGCGACAGATAAAAGAGCAGAGGAGACAGCAAGGTCCGGGGTGTGGGGCCGGGAGACAGCAGGGGGCACTAAGGACCAGGCGGCCTGAGGCTTCGGGAGAAGACAGGAATGAAGAGAGAAGAGATGGGTGAGTGGGCAGGCGGGAGGTGGGGGGAGGCAGGCAGATCAGGCGGAGGTTCTGGGCTCCCAGACAGACTGCTCCCTCCATCCTGTGGCTCTCTGCCCCAGCTGTGGGGTCCCCCACTTCCTGCAGTAACCTGGACTAGCCTATCATTCTAGATCAATCCTGGAGGGATGGCGTGGGTGGGGAAGGGCCTAGGAGGACAGAGCCCAAGGCTTGCTGGCGCTGAGAGAGAAAAGGCCAGCTCTATCCACCTCTCCACCCGCCAGGTAAGGAAACGGAGGCTCAGAGAGGTAGAGTCACCCTGATAGGGTTGCCCAGCTCCTTAGATGTGGAACCAGGTCTGGGACTCACACGGCCCCGGGACCTGCGCCTTTAGTGGATACTTTATTATTTTTTTATTTGAGCCACACTGTGGGGTATGTGGGATCTTAGTTCCCTGACCAGGGATCAAACCCATGCCCTGCACAC
Source organism: Bubalus kerabau (assembly GCF_029407905.1). Classification (NCBI taxonomy): domain Eukaryota; kingdom Metazoa; phylum Chordata; class Mammalia; order Artiodactyla; family Bovidae; genus Bubalus; species Bubalus kerabau. The sequence continues at coordinate 67,530,801 of NC_073639.1, read as the reverse complement.
TGCAAGCATGGAGTCCTGACCACTGGACTGCCAGGGAAGTCCCCTCAGTGAATACTTTACCAGGACCAGGGGACTTGAGAAGAAAAGGACGGATGATGGGGGTGGAGGGAGAGTGGTTCAGGGTGGGTGGTGGGGACCACGGGCCCCAGAGGCAAACTGCCCACTCACCAGCTGTGTGACCCAGGGCAAGTCACCCAGCCTTCCTGTGCCTCTGTTTTCTCACCTGTAAATGGTGATGGCCGCAGCGCCTACCCTGGGGTGGTTGACAGGGTCAAATAAGACCGTGTGTAAAGCACTGATCCTAGCACCAGGCAGGGAGCGCCGTGCTGCACTCAGCCGCGTCCGACTCTTGGCGACCCCACGGACTGCAGCCCGCCAGGCTCTTCTGTCCGTGGGGATTCTCCAGGCAAGAATACTGGAGTGGGTTGCCATGCCCTCCTCCAGGGGATCTTCCCCACCCAGGGATCGAACCCAGGTCTCCTGTGTTACAGGCAGATTCTTGACCATCTGAGCCACCAGGGAAGCCCAAGAATACTGGAGTGGGTAGCCTATCCTTTCTCCAGGGGATCTTCCCCACCCAGGGATCGAACCCAGGTCTCCTGCATTGCAGGCAGAATCTTGAACCGTCTGAGGCACCAGGGAAGCCCAAGAATACAGGAGTGGGTAGCCTATCCCTTCTCCAGGGGATCTTCCCGACCCAGGACAGGTGGATTCTTTACCCGCTGAGCTACCAGGGAAGGCAAGGAGTACACACCCAGCAGAAGACGGTTGCTGCCAGCACATCAGGGTCACTGTAGTGTCTTTATCAGAAGATGGATAAACAGACAAACTGAGGATCAAGGAAGGTGTGACAGCCAGGAGGGCCAAGCAGCTGGGCCCAGAGCCTGGGACGCTGGCAGCCACCTCAGAGCAGCCGCCAGTGGGAGCTTGGCTCCCCGGCCAGGCTGCCGAGGCTCCCTCGGCCCAGTGGGTGGGAGCAGCAGGGGGCATCATGCCATGCAGGGCGCCTTCCCCAGCCGGCCCGTATTTACCCAGCAGGTCTCGGCCCTGCCTACTTCCTGTCTGCTGCACAGCGGTTGCTTGTCCAGGGCAGACAGAGCCCCAGTGTCCCATCGGGTCCCCCCCACCCAGGAGGGGCAGGGCTGGGGTGACTCACCAGGCCCCACAAAGGGCAAGGCTGATGTGACCACGACCTCACTCGGTCATTCTGCAAGTCCTTGGCCAAAGGGATTCCGACAGGACACACAAGGATCCCTCCGAGCTTTCAGGGCCCCCCATTCGCTTCCAAGGTCCCCGGCCCCAGGGTGGGAAGCACCGGGAGGTGGTGCGGCTGAACGGGTTAAGAGCACACTCCGAGCAAGACAGAAGGTGACGTGTGATAGGATCCCATGTACGTGAAATGTCCAGAACAGGCACATCCATCGAAAAGAAGCAGAGGGACGGCTGCCAGGAGCTGGGGGCAGTGGGGGGACAGTGACTGCTAGTGGGGATGGGGTTCATTTTGGGGATGATGAAAATGTACTGGGGTTAGACAGTGGTGATGTCTCTATAACCCTGAACATTCTACAAAACCACCAAATTGCACACACTGAAAGGGTGAGTTGCATGTGAGTTACATCGCAGAAACCCTTTGCAGCTTGATGACCTCGGGAAAGTCACGTCCCCTCCCCAGCCTCAGTTTCCTTGTTTTGACAAGGAGACGTCGTGAGCTTAGATGCTCATAGAGGGGGCAGCACAGGGTCTGGTGCACAGCGGGGCACTCAAGGACATGACGGTCCTGTCCCAGGAGGCTCTGGCTCCTTCCCCCAAGGCCTCGCCCCCTCCCATCCCTCTAACCCAGCCCTGCTCAGAGCGCGATGCTACCCAGCCCAGGAATACGGAAGCCCTGTCTCTCTAGCCCAGCCCCTCTACCCGAGGACAGTCACAGCCACAGAGACTACACCGCCCACCCCCGGCCCAGGGAGGATTCTGCAGCCTTAGAAACCACCCAACCAGTGTTCTCTTCCCCACCGGCCACTTCCTGACAGGGTGGCCGGGAGCAAGTCACTTCTCTCTGGGCCTCAGCTTCCTCATCTGTAAAACGGGGGAAATGATCACTGCCACGTGGGAAGGATAAACTCACATATTTGCTTTATAGTTACTGGTGGGACTCTACGTTCATGCTTTGAATGAAAAAATAAAATGATACTCTTACACCAAAAGGCTGCCATGAGGACTGAATGATCATGGAAGATGATGGACTGAATTGATAATTCACGAGTTTAAGCCAGTGCCTGGTGTGTGGTAAGTGTTAACAATGGCAGCTGCCTTTTCATTGTTAATATTTCTTCAATTAACAGCTAGAGAGACAGAGCCCAGAGAGGGCAGGGTGGAGGCAGCACTGGGACCCAGACATCCCAGGTCCAAAGCCAAAACTCATGATTCTGCTCGGAGACCTCGCCTTCTGAAAGCCTTTTCTCCCCTCCTCGTCCCCATCTCTCCTTCATCACTGTCCCGTTACCCAGCTGGGAGACTGAGGCCCCGAGGAGGCAGGACACCTACCCATGCAGACCAACACCCACCCCTCCATCTCACACCCATGGGCAAAATTCAGAGAAGAGAGCTGACACCATGGAATGAATGGGCCAGGCAGGAGCCAGGGAAGGGTGCCCCAGGCAGCAGAAAACCAGTTCAAGATCCTCTTGCTGCCCCCGCCCGCCTCATCTACAGCCTACGCCAACAGGAGGCTGTGTCTCTGGCTAACTGCTTGAATGCCCACGTTAGCAGTCCCATAGCCCTCTGGTACATGTCACATACACCTTCTGTTATAATCCAAAAAATAGAAGTTATTATCATTTCCATTCTCAAAGGAATAAATTACGACTGGGGAGAATGGAGGGAGGGGCTGACACTTATCCAACACCCATCGTGTGCTGAGCACGCTTGCCACATTTCACAGATGAGCAAACTGAAGCTTGGAGAGACCAGGAGACCCAGCTGAGGTCACAACTCAACAGGAGGGGAATGTGGTTGGGATTCCAACCACCTGCTTTTAAGCCCATTTGAGCTCATGCCTTTAGAGTGTATGAAGCCCTCTCCTTGGGGTCACTTTTCTAAATGCCGCACCCCTTGGAAGTCTCAGGGTGGGCCGGAACAGATTTGGAGTTTCCATTGTGCCTTTGCTGCTTAGTAGCTGTGTGACCCCAGGCAGACTGTCACCTCTCTGAGACTCAGTTTCCTTATTTCTAATTTTGTTTTGTTTTGTTTTTTTGGCTGCACAGCACAGCATGTGGGAATCTTAGTTCCCCAACCAGGGATTGAACCCATGACCCCCCTGCATTGGAAGGGCAGAATCTTAGCCACTGGACCAGCAGGGAAGTTGCCTCACTTCTAAGAGGAGCTAATCACAGCACCCACCGCTGGGTTGCCTGGGACTGTGGGTGTCAAGAGGGAGGCTCATAAAACGCTGTCCCAGATGTTGGGAACTTGGACGCCAGCTCCAGGAGGGCGGGGGCCTCTTCTGTTACAGTCACCCGAGTTCCTGGGGCCTAGAACAGGGCCTGGCACATCGCAGCTGCCCAAGACATACTTGCCGAATGAATGACCAAATGGATGAATGCAGAGATATAAATGAAAGGAATCGCAGCTAAGTCCTTCTCCACAGGACAGACAGCCCTTCACAGCTGCACCTCTGCCCAACTAACCAGCTGGACACACCCTCCTTCCCATCCTTGAACAGATAACGTACTGAGCGCCTGCTGCGTGCTAGGCTGTCTGACCTATGATGTTCAACATCCTCCCGCGATGGCAATGGCAACAGCTACCATGTGTCCATTTTGCAGATGAGGAGACTGAGGCTCAGGCAGGCCAGGACTGTTGCCTGAGTCCCTGTCTGAATCTGAGCAGGCGGGTTTTCCTGATGCCCCCACCTGGCTGATCTGTCTGTTGAGTCACTCGGTCCTTCCTTGCTTCATCCGTCTGCTCTGTCCACAGGTATTCCTGAGTCCCTCCTCTCTGCCATGGGGCACAGGGACAGGAGTGAACCAGGCCAGCTGGTCCCCGTCCGAGATCTGTGGGCCCTTTGGCTGCCGGGTTCTCCCCTGAACCTGGGGGGCCCATTGGGGACATGCACTGGAAGTGCCTGCTCCATACACACCCTTGACGAGCCATCCCAGAAGGTGGTCAGCCTTCCTGGTCAGTGAGGTGGAAGCCAGGCCACTCCACCCTCGGGGAAAAACTGGCGTCCGGTGAGACTGAGGAGCTCTTTGTGCCGCGGGTGGGCAGGGCAGGGGCGGGAGGGATGGCCGTTACTCACCACCCAAAGAAAAATAAGCGCACTCCCATTTGGTCAATGGCCCTCCTGTCTGCCCCCACACCACCACCTCCTTCCCGAGCCTTTCCCGCCCTCTGATCTCATCTGGAGCAGACCTGTGAGGGCCTCCGATGCCCCTGGTGTGCCGTCTGTGACTGTCACTGATGAGGAAACAAGCTCAGAGAGATGGCGTGACCGGCCTGAGGTCACACAGCCAGAAGGGCAGAAGGGGGAAGCCGATGACCAGGACGGGGCTCAGAGGTGGGAAGGAAATCGGAGTCACAGTGAAAGCGAGGGCCTGGCCTCCCTTCTTCATTCCTGCTCAGCCAGGGTGACAGCTCAAGGGAACTCCAGGGCACCTGAGGCAGGGGGAGCCCAGGCCGGGGCAGGAGTGGGCAGCCAGAAGTATCCAAATCCCCCTCAACTGGTTTGCTGTGACCTCCTGCAAACCCCGGGGGTGGCAGCCCCAGGAACAGAGAGGTTAAGCCACTTCCTGAAGTCACAGAGCAGCGAGTGGCTGAGCTGGGATGTGAACGGAAGTGGGTCAGACTCCAAGACCGGACAGTCCCAGTGGCTTTCTGGGAAGGAAGTTGGGCCAGCCACTGGGCTTTTCAGGGACCCTAGGGGTCACTGGGACCTAGCTTTCAGGTCCAGTTAGCTTCCATAAGCCGGCGGGGCATCCCTTGGCAAATTGCTGCTCTCTCTGAGCCTCAGTTTCCTCTGCTGTAAAATGGGACTCAGCATTCCTGCCCTGCCCAACTCCAGTGTGGGCAATGCTGTGACCCCATCAAGGCAATAGACCGTCAGGCAATAAACACTGGTTACATGCTGAACAGTCTGTGCTGCTCTGGAGACTGTCCACGACCACCCCCACAAAGCCTGCACAGACATCACCCCATTTTACAGGTGAGGAAACTGAGGCCCCAGGAGTGAGGGAACTTCCTGAGACTTGGGGTGTGAGCCAGGTAGCTAGGCTCCAGCCCTCATGTAAGCACTAAGTCAGGAAAGTAGGAAACTTTGACGGCCCCTGGCGCTCAGCCAAGGCCTGTAAGTATTTCCGAGCTGCAAAGGCAGCATCTCTTGTCCAAGTGCAAGTCCAGCTTTGCCCCTGCTTCCTTCCTCCCGCCTTCCTGGCACAGAGGGGCTCTCAGAGGGATGAGCTGGAGGAAAACGCGCCCTGGAACAGGCTGCGGGACAGGATGAGGAAGCAGACGGTGCTCGGAACCCCCTCCATGTGCTTTGGACTGTCCTTGCAGAGAGGGGACTGACAGCCCCATTTGGCAGATGAGGAAACTGAGACTCAAAGATGCGGTGACGTGCCTGAGCTCCCCTGGGGAGAAGGCAGCAGGCATAGGAGTTAAGTCCGGGCCTGTCTAAACAATTCAGGCTCTTACCTCTAAATTGCAGACTATCTTCCCATGACCCCAGATCTAGACAAATGGGGACAGGCCACCTTGGAAATTAAGGGACATGGATTTTATATGTATCTACTTTTATTGAGTTGGCTGCACTGTGTCTTAGTGGCGGCATGCAGGATCTAGTTCCCTGACCAGGAATCGAACCTGGGCTCCCTGCATTGGGAGTGCGGAGTCTCAGCCACTGGACCACCATGGAAATTCCTAGGCACTGATTCAGAGTCAGATAAATGGAGTTCAGACCTTAGTTCTGGCCCTTCCCAGGTGGGCCAGCAACTTTACCATCCTGACCTCAACTCCTCCCTCTCAAAAATGGGTATCATCCTAGCTTCGCATCCAAATGTACTTAGTCTTGGGCTCAGTGTCTGGCACACAGTAAGTGCTCAGTAAATGCTCACTGTCAACATAATGACTGCTAACGCAGCCTATGCTTGGCTGAAGCCAGACAGAACCTTGCACCCAGAGTTCAGAGTGGCAGCTGCGGGTCCCAGGACCACAGGCATCTTGAGAGGTCTGAATTAATCTTTAACAGGTGAATTCTGCCCCAACCTGGCAATACGAAGCATTCCAGAGGGCCTGCTGGCAGGAAATGTTCCCTTGGCTCCCCAGATCCTGCGTGAGTCAGGAGCTGGTCCTTGGGTTCCCCCGTGAACTGAGGAGGGGCCTGGAATGTTTTTCCTAGAGTCGAATGGGGGAAACTGAGGCACATAGCAGGTTGAGGGCCTGGGAGGTGTAGAGCTGCCCGCTCTCCATGTGGCCCCCTCCCTCCCAGGGACACACGAAGGACCTCAAAGGACTCTGGTCCTCTCAAAACGCTGTGTTCGGGCACTCAACCGTGCAAGTGGGGTTAATTGCGCACCACGTGCTGGGCGCCCTGAGATCAAGTCTTGCATAGTGCTTTCCCTCCATCTTCCAGCTGCCTACCGGGGGTGCCAGCCCCTACCTGGGGCCTCACACCTCTGGCTGGTTGACTTCTCCGCCTGGGGACTGGCCTCCCCACCCAGCCCCGACTCCGCGGGCCTTTCCAGACCACACATCTGGCGTGGCCCTCCCAGGCTGGACTTGCAGGGTTTCTGGGTCTGACCCAGCCCACTGCCTGTCTGATCCCTTGTCCTTCCTGTTCATGTCACGCTCCAGACAAACGGGACGACGTCTCAGCTCTGCTAGTTTCACCACCTGCTGACGAGCAGAAGTCAGGTCTTTACCTGAATACCCTTTCCCCCAGCATCTGCATTTACTCCTTCAGGTGAGCCTCCAAGGCCACCTTGATCAAGCCCTTCTGGGTTCCCGATCATCACAATCCCACCCACAGCCCGCTCCCCTGAGCCCCAGCCATCCGGGGCACACACGCTCCCTGGCTGGGTGCTCTTGGGGCTGGTGTGGGTGTTGCCTGAGGGCAATGCCAGGGTCAGGAAGACAGCTGCGGGGGAGGAGGCAGCCCTCCCTCCCATCCCACGGGCTCTCTTAGACCACCCAGTTCACCGCCGCCCTCACCCAGGCTGGGGCTAGGCGGGGGTCCGACGCCTCAGTGCCCAGTTGAGGGCTGGCCCAGGGCAGCTTTGCAAGGGGGTTTTGATGGACAGAGGAGGAAATGGCTGAGGCCCAGCTCACACCTGCACAGCTGATGAGGTGGGAGGGGAGTCCACAGCCCCGGCTGGATAGAAGGCGTCTGGTCTGGATTTCGCTTGGGGGATTCGAGGTGTCTTTACTAGTCTCTCACACACTTCTTCCTCAGGTGCCCATTCTCTGAACCTGGGGAAACTCCACTTGGAAATGACCCCACCCTGCTTCTATTAATACAAGTGTGAACCTGACCGGTCCAGGACTCATTTGTTGTTTGTCTTAGGAGCCCCTCCCTGCTCCGGTTTACCAATAGAAATGGGGAAAGGGGTCCCCGGCCTTTCTGGCTCCCACCACCGTTCAAACAGAATGGTCTAGATAAATGTGGAAATGGCCAATTACCTTTTTCACCCCCTCCATTGGGCTTCCCTGGTGGCTCAACTGGTAAAGAATCTGCCTGTGATGCGGGAGACCTGGGTTCAATCCCTGGGTTGGGAAGATCTTCTGGAGAAGGGAATGGCTACCCACTCCAGTATTCCGGCCTGGAGAATTCCATGGACAGAGGAGACTGGCGAGCTACAGTCTATAGCGTCCCAAAGAGTCAGACACAATTGAATGACTTTCACACTTCACATTTCACCCCCTCCGTTAAGAAGATGTTGGGGCAACAACCACCAGCGCAAACCTCATATCCTTAGGCCGGGCTCCAGGCAGTGTGGGGCCCCTTGCAGGTCGGCTGTCCTCGCTTCAGCCCAGGGGCGCCCTCAGCCCACCCCCATTTTCTAGATGAGCTGTCTGTCCCTCAGACAGCTAAAGAAGTAGCCCGAGATCACACAGTAGCAGGTGGCCAAATGAGGGTTCAGACCACAAAGGCCCCACTTTTAACCTCACAGACAATCCACACTTGACCCTCGTACCTGACCTTTCTTAAGAGGCCACCTCCTCACCCAGTGACCCCATCCTTGCCCCTATGATAAAGGGGCAAGCTCAAACCCTCCAGAGGGTCTCAGTGTCCGAGATCACACCCCACCTCCACCCCCCAGCAGAAGTCCTTGGTTCTAGACACTCCGCGGCCATAAGTCCACCCCCTCCTTGGCAACTTCCACGACAGCCCCTGGGCTCCATGCAGGGAGGACGTTGGAGCTGGACAGCCCTGGCTTTAAATTCCACTTGGCTACATCCCTGACCTGGGCCTCAGTTTCCTCATCTGCAAAATAGGGAGAACGGATGGAGGAAACCGGCTGGTGCTGGGCCAGGCAGGGGTGTCCATGGTTGGAAACCGCCAGGCATGTGGGAGGGTAGGCAGTCTCTCCCAGTTCTGAGAGACCTCCCAGGGCGTCCCGGCAGAGCTGGACCGGAGATTAGATCTTCCTGCCTCCTGGCAGAAGAGCCCTCTCTCTGGGGCTCAGTAATGAAGAAATGATCTTTGGAAGCTGCAGACTCCCAACCCTTCCTGGAGATTGAAGGCAAACCCCCAGGCACCCAACTCCCTCTTCCAAGCCCACCAAAAAGGAGGTGACCGCGAGGTGGGCTGCAAGGCCTCCTGTGTTTGGTTCCTGGGCTTGGATCTCCCGGGGAGCGGGTACCTCCTTCCCCCAGGCCTGCATTCCCGGAGCCGGGAGCCGAGGTTAGCGCCCACTTGGCAGGTAGGGAAAGGGAAGCCCAGAGAGGTGGTGCCCAGCCCAAGGGACCCCCACGGATCCCGCGCCCCAGGCTGGCACTCCGCAGCCTCCAAGACGTTCCCGGGGGTGCGCGGGGTCCTTGGCTGTGCCGTCCCTCCCGGGGGTCCCCGCCCCGAAGGCCCAGACCCCACTCACCTCCGAGAGGGCTCGGCAGGCGCCGGCGGCCGGGAGCGCGGCGCTTCCTGAATCCCGGCAGCCCGCCCCGCGCCCGCCCGGAGCCGTCGCGTCCCTCCTCCCCGGGCTCAGGTTCCACCGCGCGCGCCGCCCCCGGGCTGCACCCCCACCCCCCCGGGCTGCACCCCGCCCGCGCCGCCCGCCCCGGAGGCGAGGCACCGAGCCTACCCCGCGCCTGGGACCCGCGCCCCTGGGGGAAGGGCGCGGGCGGGTGGGGGACGGAGGCGGGGCCTCAGTTTCCTCACCTGGAAAACGGGCGTCATCACCCCAGGTACAGGAGCAGCCGCTTCGTGGGGGGCGTGGGGTGCCTCTGGCTGGAATCCTGAGACCACCGGCTCCTGAATTCGTCAGCCCGGGACTGCTTCCCCATCTGGTAATGGGCTTGTCGCCGATTCCTCCACGCTTCCGTTCATTCAGCAGTCAATTCAGAGACAGTGTGCGCTAGGTCCCGGCCTTTGGGTAGCTCCAGACTTCCAGCAGCAGAGGCACCTGTGTTACAGACAGTACCATCCGGGACTAAACCAACGCGAGCGCCTTTGAACCTCACCTTTTTACCCAGCGCCTAGCACAGAGCCTGGACTGAGCAGGCCACCAACCAGTGTTCTTTTATGGAGAAGGTGAGCCCCACAACGCAGTCCCACCTTCCACCCCAGACATTTGAATACCCTAATGGACAGGCAGCTCACTTTGCCAGGACTGGCTCGACTCCTCCAGCCAGACTCCTGGAGCCCAAGCCCTGGCTCTGTGACTCACCAGCTGAGCAGCCAGTCCCTACTCTGCCTCAGTTTCCCCTCACATCACAGTGAAGAGGCTGAGGGCACAAGGTCCATGCAGAGGCCGAAGAACAGCCTTAACCCTTTTTATGGTTATTCTTTTCTCAAAACTGAGCTGACTCCCACATTGGGAAGATGGTGGGGTGGGTCCTTCCTCAACAGCTTGCAAGCAGAAATAGCTGCCAGGGTGCACTGGTTCAGCAGCCAGAAAGTGGAATTTGAGAATTGTTGGAGAGAGAACCTTAATGGAAGTGCTGTGTTCAAACCACTGGTCGAGGACTTCCCTGGTGGTCCAGTGGTTAAGACCCTGTGCTTCCACTGCAGGGGGCACGGGTTCGATCCCTGGTCGGGCATACATGCTTCAGTCAGGTACGACTCTTTGAGACCCTATGGACTGTAGCCTGACCAGCTCCTCTGTCCATGGAATTCTGCAGACAAGAATACTGGAGTGGGTTGCCATTTACTCTTCCAAGGGATCTTCCCGACCCAGGATTGAACCCGAGTCTCATGTCTCCTGCATTGGCAGGTGGGCTCTTTACCACTAGTGCCACGTGGGAAGCCCCTGGTCAGGGGACTAAAATCCTGCATGCCTCGCAGCCAAAACAAACAAAAAATAAAATAAAATGCAAACTGCCAGTCTGAAACAATTACCAAAAAAGAAACCTTAATAAAGAACTTACTGAGCAAGAGGTGGGGGTGGGGTGGAGGGTGTCAAGTAAACCTTCCTCCCCCCAGGCTGTGCGGCGGGGATTGCTGTGCCCATTTTACAGATGGGAGATGGGGGCTTAGAAGGAACCGTGACCTTGCCAAAGCTCTGTCCCTGAGGATTTGAGAGAGAGGATTCTCTCCTCTGGGCTTCCAGGATCTTAGACAAGGTAGACAAGCAGTTATCTGGCAGTGAGGAATGTAAACAGAGGGCCCCTTAGACCTCCCTGAGGAGGAAAAGCCATTCTGTTTGGGGCCTTCCAGGCTGGGGGTGGGTCAGGGCGGGATGCAGAGGAGTCCTGGGCATATCTAGTCTGGAGCCCATTTCTGGAGAAAGCCTCTTCTTAAAAGAAAGAAAAAGAGGGGCTTCCCTAGTGGCCTGGGAGCTAAGCCTCTGAGTTCCCAATGCAGGGGAGCCGGGTTCAATCCCTGGTTGGGGAACTAGATCCCACATGCCACAACTGAGACCTGGCACAGCCAGATAAATAAGCAAATATTAATTTAAAAAAAAAGGATAATTCAGTAGGAGGATGCTGGGGGCTTCCCTAGAGGCTCAGATGGTAAAGAATCTGCCTGCAATGCAGGAGACCTGGGTTCAAGGCCTGGGTCAGGAAGATCCCCTGGAGAAGGGCATGGCTACCCATGCCAGTGTTCTTGCCGAGAATCCCATGGACAGAGGAGCCTGGTGGGCTTAGGAGGGTGCTGGAGGGGACTGGAGGAGGTAGGGTCAGGGATGATGTTTGCTCTTCTCCGGAGTGAGGGGGAAGAGGCAGGAGCCCTCCGCGTCAGTATGGCTAACCCTACTCCCTCCTGACCCCCATTTCACAGACTGGCCCACTGAGGCCCCATACAAGGAAGTGACTCATCTTGGGCCAGGAGGCTGGATCTTGGCCCCTGTGCCCACTGTGAGTTCAAACTCTGCTTTGCCGCTGATGAGGTAGGGGCCGTGAGCAAGAGCCTCTCCCTCTCAGTGCCCCGGTGTTCTCATCTGAACAATGGGTATCAGTTTCCACGAGGCAAGGACCGTGTCTGTCTTGTTTGCTGGACAAGCCTCTGGTACTTAGTAGGTTCTTTTAAGATACTGGTTGGTTGAGCTGGAGGGGGTGGGAGTTTAATGGGTATAGACTTTCAGTTTTGTAAGATGACAAGAGTTCTGGAGATGGATGGTGGTGGTGGGCACTGCAGTAACCACCTGCGTGAGTTATCTTACGACAGGAGGTCCTGGTAAGGAACACGGAACCGACAAGCCACCACCAACCAGAAGAATTCAGGAAAGGTCAAAAGGAGAGCGGAGACTCCAGTCCATCTGTCCTGCCGACCTCCCAGAACCCTTCCCACTGGAATCCATCCTAGCTAAGCTCTGCGTGCACCACCAGGAAGGGCCCTGAGTCGGAACGATTGGCCAAAGACAACCTGGAAGCTAACCCCATCACCATAAAACCCGAGACTGCGCGCCGCGGGGCACAGCGGTCCTCCTGGGCTCCCTTACCCTGCTGCTCTCTGCCCGGGCGCCCCTCCCCAATAAAGTCTCTTGCTTCATCAGCACGTGTGTCTCCCGGGACAATTCATTTCTGAGCGCTAGACGAGAGCCCACCCCCGGGCCCTGGAAGGGGTCCCCCGTTCCTGCAACAGTGATGCGGGTACAACGGTATGAATGATCTTCACGCCACCAAACTGTACACACAAATGGCTTACGAAAGCAAATTCCGTTACGTGTGTTTTACCACAATAAAAGAAAAATTGGGGGAAGTACTGGCTGATTGAAAGCCTGCGGGCCTGCCTGGCAGGAAAAAGGGGAGTAGGAAGAGAAAGCAGGGTGCTCAGGGCACCCAGCAAATGCTCACTGGTTTGACTAAATATGAACAAGAGTCACTGCTAGGAATTGACGGCAGTGGCGGTCACTGTTTCTGTCGCTGGCAAAACTGCCCAGCCTCTGCTTTGAGAGGACGAGAGATTCTCGACGGAAAGAACTTTTCCTCTTAGGGAAGGAAAAGATTTCAAAGCCATTAAAGCAGATGGAGAGTCCTGTAGAGGCTGCAGGGTGGCCCAGCGCCTTGTCCCACACGGGTCTCAGGGTCCCCAGGCGGGCAGGGGGCTCGGCCACTTCCACTAAGGGAGGTTCCTGGGCAGCACCGAGGGTCTGCACTTAGCAAGTGCCTGCTGTATGCCAGAATCAGTGCCAGTGTTGGGGAGAGACCGTGAACCGGGTGGGTTGCATCTCAGGAACTTTATACAGACTGCACCTGCCCTGGATTATAAAAACAAGATGCATGTACCTCACTGTACAGTTAGCATAGCCCCGATTCTGCCGGTCACTTCCTGACAGCCGGGCAGGAGGGATTCCTTTTTTCTTTAACTTTTTATTTCGTATTGGGGTATAGCTGATTGACAATGTTATGATGGTTTCAGGTGGACAATGAAGGGGCTCAGACATACACATACATGTATCCATTCTCCCCCAAACTCCCCTTGCATCCAGGCTGCCACGTAACATTGAGCAGAGTTCCCTGTGCTCTACAGTAGGTTCCTGTTGGTTGTAGAATTGACATTCTATGTCATTTCCCACGAAAGGACGCAGAGACCCCGTGTGCCCGACAGACTCCAGCTGGTAGCATTTGAACCCAAGTCTGGCAGACCCTGTAGTACAGCAGGGCCAATGAGAATACAGTCTCAAAAAGGCAGATCATAACATGTTTTAGCAAAGAAGTAGGGAAGCTGGGACCCTCATACATGGCTGGTGGGAATACGAAATGGTGCAATCACTGTGGAAAAATCTGGCAGTGCCTCAAAAAGTTAAATATAGAGTTACCATATGACCCAGCAATTCCACTCTGTGGGAGACAGCCAAAAGAAATGAAAACAGATGAACACAAAAACTTGTATACAAATGTTCACACAACATCACTCATACCGGCCAAAACTGAAACAGATAAATGAAATGTGGTATATCTATACTGTTGAATATTATGCAACAATAAGAATGAAGTAATTCCCTGGTGGTCCGGTGGTTAGGACTCTGAGCTTCCACAGCAGGGAGTCTGGGTTCAATCCCTGGTCAGGGAATTAGCATCCTGCATGCCACACAGCAGGCTTCCCAGGTGACTCAGTGGGTAAAGAACCTGCCTGCAATGCAGGAGATGCAGGAGACGCAGGTTCGATCCCTGGGTCAAGGAGATCTGGAGGAGGGCTTGGCAACCCACTCCACTATTCTTGCCTGGAGAGTCCCTGGTAGGCTACAGTCCACAGGGTTGCAAAGAGTTGGACACAAAGTGATTGAGCACACACGCACACATGCCATACAGCTAGGCAAAAAAAACCCGGAAAAGAACAAAGAATTGATATATGCTACAATGTGGATGAACATTATGCTGAGTGGAAAAAAACACCTTGAAAACATGCTGAGTTAAAAAAGCCAGACATCAAAGGCCATAAGAGTCCCCCTACATGAAATGTCCAGGAGAGACAAATCCACTGAGACAGTGGATTCAAGGGGCTGGAGAGGCTTGGAGGGGTGACAGTTAAAGGCTATGGGTTTGTTTTTTTTTTAGGATGATGAGAATGTACTAAAATTGCTATGGTAAGAATTGCATCTATCTGTGAATATATAAAAACCACTGAATAATACACATCGAATGAGTGCACTGCATGGTTTGCAAACTGTATTTCAATACATCTGTTACAAGAGATTAAAAAAAAAGAAGAATGTGCTCTCTGAAGTCAAAAGGATCTGGAGGATCTGGGTGGGGCTGTACTGTATTTCGAAGCTGTGTAATTTCGGGCAGGTACCCCTGCTTCTCTGAGCTTCACTCCTTCATCTGTAACGTGGGGACAGTAATCTACCTCATGCGGTTGGAAAGGTTAAACGTGATGATGCTCGTGAGGGCCGGGCAACGCCGGGACAGAGCAAAATAGACAGAGTAAATAGTCCTGTGGGGGCACCGTGGGGTCCTCACCAAGACTAGCATCCCCCTCAGAGCACTCCCACGTTTACCCAGCACTCCCCCTTACATATCTTCCTTTCCAGTAATCTGGTGAGGTTGGCATCAGCGTCTCCATTTTACACATGAGAACTACTGAGTCCAGCAGACAACAGGCCTCCCTGGCAGAGAGTGGCTCCCTCTGACACCCCCAAGCAGAAACATTTTTCCTCCCCCTCCCCACACCCCACGTGGCTCTGTCTCTGCCTCTCCCCTCCTTCTCTCTCCTTAGGCACCTCTTCAGCTCAGCTGGTGGTCTCACGGCTCCAGAGCTCAGTTTAGGCCAAGAGTTGGTGTTTAGGTTCCTGGAGGCTTGAAGTGGTTCTCAGACTCAGGGGTGCAGCCAAAAACCAGCACCTGCACACCTGGGCCATCTCATCCCCTCCTCCCTACAACCCTCAGAGGGGTGGGTCTTTTCCAGCCCTTTTTGCATTTGGACAAACTGAGGCTCCACACAGTGAAAAGCCCTCTGCCAGAGGAACCTGCTGGTGATGCAGTCAGGATTTGAAACAGGACTGTCTGAATTCAAACACCCACTCTCCAGCCCCTCTAGCAGCCACACTGCCCCCTGGACCTCAGTCCCCTCACCTCTGACGTGGGAAGCCCTGCTCACATCCACCAAGGTGAGACTGCAGAGCATGGGGTTGTGGGGATGAGCAATTTTGATTGGCCTTTTAGCTCTTTCTCTGAGTGCTAGGGACGGGCTCAAGTGATGAGGAGAAACAGCGGGGCGGGGGGACACATTTATGCAACAGCAGCTGTGTGCCAGCCGTTTCATAAGGCTTGATCCTCACTGATCCCCCTCCAGCTACAAGAGAGGAAGGCACTCAGAAAGGTGAGGGAACCTGCCCCAGGTCACAGAGCCGGGAGGGTGTGGGGTCTGATGGTCTTCCTCTGGGAGCCGGCCCTAGCGGGGAGCAGGCCCCGTGTGAGATCACATCCCCCACATTCACCCAGAAGCCGCGGAGACAGGATACCCAGAGACTGGGGACAATCAGCTGGCCTGTCTATCTAGGGCCTACAAAGAGCTGGCCTTGTCCCAAGAACTGGAGGCCTCGCCCTGCCAGGGACTGTCAATGGGGCTGTTCTGGAATTCTCCCTGGGGCAGAAACCTGAGGCCAGGTGGCAAGGAAGCCCTTCCCCTCAGCCACCCGTTGCCATGGACACAGCCACTCTCCGCTCTCAGCCCCTGGCTGTGATTCCAGTCTGCTGGGCAGCAGGCCTGGTGGCCTGTGGGTGCGGTCACCCGGCCACAGCTGGCCATGGGCATTTCAAAGTTAGCTTCATCTGGAGCTGGGGCCTAGAGGGGGCGGGGCGGGGGACCTTGTGCCAGTGGATCTGAAAAATTCCAACCTTCCCAAATGGGGTCCTTGGGGGGGCCATGGGGGATCCTGGGAGGCCCCTGGAGTGGTGACTGAAATTGTGAAGGGGCCTGAACACTTTCCTGCGAGGCCCAGGACTTTCGCAGAGGTCTGGGACCCGGACCCCCGGCACATAGGTGATGAAGGCTCAACCTTCTCAACCAGGAAGAGGCAGAGGGTGGGACGAAGGAAGGATCCCAGCTAACAGCTTTTTAAGCTGAGAACTGGCTTCGTCACCCTCTACTCACAGAGGCTTATGATTTCCTTTGTTCTGAAACAAAAACCAAAGTCACATGGACCTCGGCATTGCTAGGTTTCCTCCCTCACTGTCCTTGATTATCAGGCTCCAGACACTTTGGTCTCTCTCTGTTCTAAGAACACAGTGCTCTCTCTCCTGCCTCAGGGCCTTTGCACCAGGTGCTGTTGTTCAGTCGCTAAGTCGTGTCAAACTCTTTTAGACCCCATGGACTGCAGCATGCCAGGCTTCCCTGTCTCTCACCGTCTCCCGGGGTTTGCTCACAAGTCATGTCCATCAAGTCGGTGATGCCATACAACCATCTCACCCTCTGTCACCCGCTTCTCCTCCTACCCTCAGTCTTTCCCAGCATCAGGGTCTTTTCCAGTGAAAAGACCAGCTGTAGCCAGCTTCTTTTCATGGTCTGCTCTTTCTCCCCCTTCAGATCTCAGCTCAAATGTTACCTCCTCAGAAAGGCTTTCCCTGTCCCCCACCCCTCCCCATCTAAATCTTTTGCCCTGGACCATGAGCCCCTTGGAGGGTGCAGGCTTATCTAACTCGGGGCTCACTTACAGTAAGTGCTCAGCAAACAGGAGCTGAACGACTCGCCTTCCAGACACCTCTCGGGGCTAGGTGGAGAGCTGATTAAGAGTTCATCATCATAGCTGCCCTTTATCAAGCACCTTCTGGGTGCCAGGCGCTGCGCTAAGTACTCTGCACACGCGGTCCCATTAGATGTCACAAGGAGAAACCCACGTGCCCGCGTGTGGATGGAAAGATTTTCCTGGAATTATGAATACAAACCAGGGACTGTCGCAGTGAAGTCCACTGTAGATGGACAGAGCTAGGAGGGCACGTAGAACTGTCCAAGCTCCTGACTTTACAGAGGGGGAAACTGAGGCCCAGAGGGGAGAAGGCACTCGTCCAGATCACACAGCCGATTAGGGCAGAGCAAGGAATCACTGCCTTTTTCTGGGGTGTTCCTGTTGATGCGTCGCTCTGTGCCCTGCCGTTATCTTTCAAAACAAGGACTAAGTGAACACGCTATGGTTTAACTGCATTAGGGGGCCCGCTGCCCCTCAGGAACCCCTGGCAGGCATAATAAATAAAAATATCAATAAATGCTATTTACTGAACATCTTTCCGTGGCAGGCACTTCACACACATCACCTTATATAATCCTGCGAGGGAGAAGTGTTCCTGTCCCATTTTACAGATGCAGAAACTGAGGCTCCGAGTGGTGAACTGGACTTCCCAGGATTACATGGGCTACAGTCATGGAAGCCGAACGTGAACCCTAAACTGTGAGGTGATGGTGGGGGTGGGACTACCAGCAGCAGCAGTGGTAGCGCAGCGTTAATAGGAGTAGGGAGAGCGGCGGCAGAAGTAAAGCAAGAGCAGTGCCAATAGTCGCGGTGGCGGTGGTAGTCGCAGCAGCAGAGGGGAAAAAGCAGCAGCAGCAGCAGTGGTACAGAGGCGGTGCTAAATTACTAGCAGTTGCAGCAGCAGCGGAAGTAATAAGACATATCTTTGACCCAGCAGCAGCAGAGCAGTCGCCCTCATCCGAGTAGTGGAAGTATTAGGAGACACCCTTGACCCAGCGGCTGACATTCAGTCAGAATCCCAAAGCACCCGCTTACGAGGCTTCAGACTATTCCAACAGTGTTCAAATAGGGCTCCTCACGTAGCCCTTGGAAGCCACCCCGAACACGTCAGTGGGGCACGCCTTGGGTGCGGGCTGGAGTTCTAGAAGGTGCGGACAGGCGTGGGGGACTCGCCGCTCCCGGGGAAGCGGCTCTCTGCTCACAGCGCCACCTACCGGGACCCGCGGGACCTGCAGGAGGTCGGCGCGCAGGCGCAGCGGCGGTGGGACGCCCAAAGCCACGACGCTGAACCAAAGGAACCCATTGATCAACCAAATAAACCCAGGAAATGGAATCGTCCTCCGTTTTCCCGTAAGCTTCTGTAGAGAATGATCAATGGGCCAACAATGAACAATTAGCAGCCAAGCGCTTGCCTGGGCGGTTTCACTGATTGTCAGTGAACTAAGAACTGTTAGTATCCCCATTGTACAAGACAAGGAAACTGAGGCTCAGAGAGGTGCAGCGATTTGCCCAAGGTCACTCAGCTGGTAACTAACAGAGCCAGACTCCGACACTTGGTCACGTTACCATACACATCACACACCAAAATATTCGTGCAATTTAACACTAAGACAGCTTATTTCATAAGTTTCTAATTGCTTTACAAATAGTATTTATTTATTCATTCATTCGTTTACTTTTGTGTGGCCCCATTGTGCAGCTTGTGGAATCGGTTCCCTGACCAGAAACTGAACAGAGGCCCTGGACAGTGAGCGCTGGGAGTCCTAACCACTGGACCACCTGGGAATTCCCTACAAGTATTTAATGTAAGCCTCACAACCTCTGAGAACGGGTACTGGCGGGACCGCCCCCCCACCTTGCCCCCCCAACCTCCTCCTACGGAAAAGGAAACAAGCTTTTTATGGAGAAGTGACCTTCAGTTCCTTGTCTATAATAGAAAATTTGAATCACAGTTCAGTGAGATTTAACTAAATGCGAGTAAAGAGTCCTTTTTTTTTTAAAATATAATTTATTTTTAGAGTCTTTGGCCACACCACAGGGCATGCAGACCTTACCCAACCAGGGATGCAAATGATGCCCCCTGCAGTGGAAGCTTGGAGTCTTAACCACTGGACCACCAGGGAAGTCCCAAGAGTCAGTCTCTATCAAACTTTTGGACTCACTCTGTCCGCTGGCATCCAAACGGGCACGACTTGGGGAGATATGGAGTCAGATGAGAGCCCGAGGTGCCCCCAGACCTGGCAGGATCACCCTGGCTGAGTCCTCTTGCCCCATCCCTGGGGTGTTCAGTCTCTTAATCTGATAAATGCAGCTTCTGATGCCCACGTCAGGGCACTTGTGAAATGATGTATACAAAGGACTTGTGCAGGGCCTGGTATACAGCTGATGCTCAATGTGTGTTCCTTCCTCCCTGCCCCAGGCAGGAGTGAGTCCCACTCTGACGAGGATGACATGAGAAGGCTTGGATGCACTGCTGACTTCATCTCTGGGGTCACAATCCCAAAATGCTCCTGGGGCCAGGCAGGTACCAGGAATAAAGAAGGCTGTCCTGGGAAAATTCTGACCTTCCACAGAGAAACTGCCTTCCTGGTGTCACTATATTATGTTGGAAACATGCAGAAAAACTTTTTTTTTTTTTTTTAATGTGGACCATTCTTAAAGCCTTTATTGAAAATCTGTTACAATATTGCTTCTGTTTAATGTTTTGGTTTTTTGGCCATGAGGTATGCCCGATCTTAGCTCCCCAACCAGGGATCGACCCTGCACTCCCTGCATTAGACAGCGAGATCTTAATGACTGGACTGCGAGGGAAGTCCCCAAAAGCTCTTTGTTATACACACACACACACACACACACACACAGAATTTTTAAAATTTGTTGGCAGAATTTTATATTCAAAGGGAAAAATCCTAAAAAGCAGTTAGAGCTTAGAAAGATCAGTGGCATTCTTCCTATCAGCAATGTTAGGAAACATCATGAAATCAGAGACAGCAAAAAACTTAGTTCAGACTTCTAACCCTTGGCCACATCAGAGGGAACCTTCCAAACTGGATATCCGACTGATTGTGCAGAAGACCCCTGAAGATGTTCCAGAGTTTTCAGAGTCAAGCTCAAATTCCTCAGTGGCATGATGTCTCACATACACACAGCCTGCTCTGGGTCAAGCCAAAAGGACATTGCCTATGAACTGGAGTGTCCCCCCTTCCTCCTCTATTGGGATCCTCACAACCCCAACTTTTCCATCGAGGTTCAGTGTGCGCCCCAATCTGTGGACTCAGGCTCCCTCTGGGCGCCGACCACTCTATATTACCTCTGCTGATTTACTGGTCCATCCTGCCCACTAGACTGTGTGTTATGCAGGATCAGGAATGAAGTAAAATATTTTCCCCCACATTTAACCCTAGTACCAGAAAAAGCACCCGCCCATGATAAAGTGCAAATAACCAATGGTTACAGGGTTGGGGAGGCAACAGGGATTGGTGGAGACTGAGGCAAAGTGAAAGTCTATCCACCCAATCGCCCCATCCAGCCAAGGGGGCAGTCACCTCTCACTTCTAGCCAGGCAGTTTGATTTCTCTAAGAAGCTAGAAATAAAGCTTTTTCTGGGACATGTCAGTTTCTCAACGTGGCAGCCAGTTCTATTTTTCAAAACCAGAAAATAGGACCCAGAGACTAAAAAGCAAGTCCTTGGCTGGTCCCCAGTTGTATCCTTTGATCCAGAAAAAACAAGGAAAAAAAAAAAAAAATCAAGAATCAAAACAGCACACCAATGTGATTCCAAAATAGAGATTTATTTATTAAGGATTATTTAGTTTCTGAATAAAAATCACCAATTGTTCCTCACTGGGTTTTTAAACATACATCAATTCTTTGTGGGTTGCTTTGGTCATCCCGACACTTTAAAAAGACAATTCTTTTTAGAGCCAGGAAGGACAGTTAAGGCAGTAAGGCGTGTTCGTGGGTTCATCCTCTCCCCCTCAAAAGAATACACATGGTAGGTAGTTGCTTAGGTTGGAAAGGCTGTCCCTGAAGAAGGTAATTATGCAGAAGAATGCAAATGCAGTCATCTACGGTTGGTTATTTGTGTCTGATAGCTTTAAAATAAGCCTCCCCTTGGTCATCAAAGGCTTGCTGGTTGGTTTCAGCTATAAAAACACTGTCTGGCAAAAGACAGTAGGAGAGGCTCTAACGACAGTGCTGGAGGCCCGGCTGTGCAAACCACTTGAGGACACACACCAGTCTGCTTTAAAAAGAAAAAAATCCCACAAGAGGGGCCCTGTATAATTTCAGATCAAACCCTCTCATGGTCCTTGAAACACTCAAAACATCATTCAGCCAGCTCCTCAGAAAGACACGTGCCTATTTTCAAAGTGACGGATCTAACACCACTTCCCCCAGAGTCATGCTTCGAATGGGGGTTGGAGGGGACCAAAAAACCCTAGGACTTGATTTATTAGAAATATTAATTGATTTTTACCACACTGAAATGAAGGCATAAAGTCAGTCTGTACTGTCATGAAATTTAAAGGAGATTCTGAAGTGTGACGGTTATTTATTGCTCCAGGAGGGCAGATCCCAAACGTGACTTTTAAAAGACCAGGGCCGGCCCCCTGTGGACCCTGGCCTGACTCAAGGCTGCTCTGGGGGCGCGCCACGGGCAGAGGGCAGCTGGCCAGCCAGATTCACAGTGATTCGGGTTTGCCTGTCCCTGCAGGGGGTCTGCGGTCCGGGCTGTGCCGTCTGGAGTACCTGCTGTGAAGCTGGCCTACACCTTGTAGTCGAGCTCAGCGTTCATCCTGGTATACATCTCGTAGATGACGTCGATGGTGGCTGTGTAATTGACCAGGAAGAGGCGGATCTTCTCCAGGCATTCCTCCTCCGTCACGTTCTGGCCCTTGGAGAGCGCTTTGAGGAAGTCGGACTTATAGGGGGCCGCGTACAGCGCTGCCTTGAGACGGGTGACAGGGGGTGGCACAGTGTTAGAGGAGGGAGAGCCCAGCCACTGGTCAGGTTCCGGGATTGAATGCCCCCAAGGTCCGCACTGGGCATGAGGTCTGTGTTGTTATTCATGGCATTGAACAGGAAAGGCCAAGTGTGATGGTGGTGGGGGGTTGTGTGTGTGTCCCTTTCTACCAGGTGAGGGACAGCAGGAAGCTTTGGGGACAGACAGACCTGGCTTCAAATTCCAGCTTCTACTGCTGACTAGCGGTGAGCCTTGAGCAAGCTACTTAGCCTCTCTGAGCCTCAGTTTCCTCATCTGTAAAATGGGGATAACAATGGCACCCACCCAACTGGGTTGCTCTTGTCAGGATTAAGGAGGTCGTGCCAAGTGCTGAGCACAGCACCAGGCACACAGTAGGTGCTCTGCGAGGATGGACCTCTTCCCTCCGGTGGGTTCCCTGCTCTGGAGAAGGTGAACAGCTTCCTCATGAGACCCACTATCTGAGGGGCCGGGCGGGGAGAGGATGGTGGATCTGTGCTGTTCCTCTTTTGACCTTCAGGGGGCGACACTTGCCTAAATTTCAGGGCTTCCCTGACAACTTGAAAAGGCCAGAGAACCAGAAATTCATAGCATTTCCGAACTAGAAGGAAAACAATGCAACCGGATAAAACAGCTTAAGACTACAAGTTTGAGAAGGTGAGGAAATTACAAATAATAACATCATTAAAAATCAAAATGGGGGGGGGGAGTGGAAGGGAGGGAGGTTTAAGAGGGAGGGTATATATGTATACTTATATCTGATTTGGCTTCCCTGATAGCTCAGTTGGTAAAGAATCCGCCTGCAATGCAGGAAACCCCAGTTCACTTCCTGGGTCCGGAAGATCCCCTGGCGAAGGGATAGGCTACCCAATCCAGTATTCTTGGGCTTCCCTTGTGGCTCAGCTGGTAAAGAATCCGCCTGCAATGCGAGAGACCTGGGTTTGGTCCCTGGGTTGAGAGGGTCCCCTGGAGAAGGGAAAGGCTACCCACTCCAGTATTCTGGCCTGGAGAATTCCATGGACTGTATAGTCCATGGGGTCGCAAAGAGTCGGACACAACTGAGCAACTTTCACTTTCATGTCTGATTCACCTTGTACAGCAGAAACTAACACACCATTTAAAGCAATTATCCTCCAATTAAAAAAAAAAAAAATCAAAATAGAAATAGCTTCAACACACCAAGCACTGTATACAGAATAATACATAGACTCTTCACAATGAGCCTGTGAGGCAGGGCCTATTTTATGTCTATTTGCAAGATGAGGATACTAAGCTCAGGAATCCTGGCTCAGGAATTTCTTACTGTGTGACCTCTAGCAAGATACTTAACGTCCGGGGCATCACTTTCCCCATCTGTGAAATGGAGCCAAGGACAGGGCCTCTCGTGAAAGTGGCCCGCCTTGAGCTAGGCATTTAGGGCACCCAGTTATGGTGGTGAGGCCTTCACAGGAGGCAAGGCTCTGGGGGGGTGGGCAGGGCTCTTGCAGTCCCTGCCCGGGATGGGTGCTATCTCCAGCCTTGCCAGGGCGGACCGATGGCCCACAGGTGCCATATTTCCTGCCTGGATTCAGTTGACGCCTGACCCTGCCTGCCCATGACCTGTGCCACGCGGGACAGAGACCCGCCCTCAGAGCCCCATTCTCTCCGCAGAGAGGATGGGCGGGCAGGGGGTGCTGTAGGAGAAAGGGGGACCAGAACAGTGTGCAGTGCACCCGTGGGCTCTCGACGCCTCTCCGGTGGGATTCTCCCATAGCTGGGCTGGTGCCAAAGGCCTGTGGTCACCATCACCCAACACAAGTCACCAAGAGCCTCGTGAGCAAGTGTCCCTTCAGCAGACACCCCCGTGGGTAGGCACAGGGGCCCTTCCTCCCCTCCCCACCCCCCTCCAGTGCCAGGGTCCCAGCTGAATCCAAGGGGCCAGTGAGGTCAGCCCACAGTCAGCCTGAGGGCCTCGTCTCTGCCCTGGTTCTTCTCATGGTCTCCCAATCGGGCCCCTCCTCAGAACCGCCACACAGCACTTAGGAAAATGCCCACCGTGCAGCAAAGGCCTCTCATCACACCAGTCTCATCCCAGACAGACGGGGGAGAGCCCCTCCTGAGCCTGGGGTGGGCAGCGCAAACACAGACACGGGCCAGGGGGGCCACAGCGACGGAGCGTGTGGCGGACAGCGAACCCCACAACCAGGGGTCCCTCTGCGCCCACGGGGTGGCTCACCTGGAAGATCTTCTGCACAATCCAGCCGTGGTACTTCTTGAGGGCCATCTCGTAGGCCTTGGTGGCATTGACGCGGATGAGGTTAGGGTGGTTCTCATCCCGCTCGCCGTCGCAGATGCTCTGGAGGAAGACCTGGATGAAGCGCAGGCCTCTGCAGCCGGAAAGGAGAGGGTGTGTCAGGGCCCAGCCCGCTCCCGCCGGCCCCGCCCACCCACCCACCGCACAGAGACCCGGATGTACCCTGACCCGGATGTACCCTGAATAAAGCACTTCCCGTGACCCCGGAATACCAAAGCGGGCAGTCGCTCAGCTGTCATGTCTACACCAGCTTCTGTGTAACGTGACACCCCACCCCCCCTCCACTTCCAGGGGATCACCTCACGTGTCGCAAGCACCTCGTCTACACCTGGCCTGGGGCTGACCCCGGCCATGACCTCTGCTGGGCTGTGAAGTCTATAGAGGGCAGGGTCTGGACGAGCTTTGCCCATTTCTATGGCCATGTGGCCATCCGTGCTTGAGTCAGGACGAAGCCAATCAATATAGTGTTGAAGCCCCAGCTCTGGTCCTCAAAGGGCTCAGGGACCACAGACCAGGGCCATGCTGAGAACACGAGCGAGTCTGATCCTGTGGGCTCCCCGCTCCCATCCCTGCCTGTGCCGTGGTCCGCATCCTCCCGTGGCCACTTGAGCCCTTCCTCTGGGGTAGGATGATGCTCCAAGAGCCAGGAGCAGGGTGTGGGTCATGGCAAGGCCACCAAGTCTAGAATCAGATCAGTGCCAGCCCTTTATTCCACATCATCTCATCTGCTCCCCTCAGTCCGTCCGGTGAGACTGAGCTCAGCTCAATCTGCCCACTTCACGGAGGGGAATACAGAGGTACTCCAAAAGCCTCAAAGGCTGAGATAAAAGTTCATATCTCAGTCTCATATCTTAGACAGTGACAGCCTGTCTCACTCCCTAACTGGGCTCCTCTGCTCCCTCCCTGCAAGGGGGTGCGGATCAGTTTGGGGGGTTCTTGGGGCAGAAACGCTTGGCCCAAGGACTGAAAAAATAAAGTTCAGCTTTATCACCTGTGAGGTGAAGGAACTCCTCCATGCTTGGATCACAACTCTCAATCACTGGGGATCAGCCTGGAGTGTGAACCACGCTCAGGTTCTAGTCCCAGCCCTGCCCTGACTGGCCACCTCTCCTGAGCCCCTGCTTCTCCCAGCCTTTATGATCCTCCCGCTGCCCAGAGCTGGAGTGAGTCTTTGTCAAGCTCCATTTTACCCCGTTGCTGATGCCCCTCCGTGGCATCCCAGGACCCCCAAGGAGGCTGGAATTCATCCTTGACCAATTCCACCTCATCTTTCCCTGCTCCCGCCTTGCATCCAGGGCCCTGGCTGGACCAGATCCTCCTGGAGGGGCAGATACTCTGTACCTCTCCTGCCCTCCCACCCCTGCAAGGCCTCTTCCTCCTGGGACCCTGCTGCTCAGTCTTGGAGATGCTAATTGGTAACCCTCCTCCAGGAAGCCCTCCCTGATTTCTCTCTGCTCCAGGTTCTGATATCCTGCTGTCGTGACCTGCCCGGCAGCCTGACCCCCTGCCTGGGCTGGACTGTGATACCCTAAGAGGGACCCTGCCTTTCCAAGCAGCATCCCACGCATCCGGCACCAGGCACAGCACACAGCAGGTGCTCATTATGTGCTCGACTTGTTGACATCCACCAGGATCTGCTCTCCCAGTCACCAGGCTCTGCCCATGTCTCCTCTGGACACAAACAACCTACTTCCTGACCTGAACGTCACTCTCTGCCTGGCTCTTCCTGAGAAACCTACAGAACCTGCCAGTGGATGGACCCGGGGGCATTCCTCATTCCAGGTGTGTGACTCTCCGGCTGACACACAAGAGTAGGGCAGCTCAGTGTGGACAAGTCATAAAATAGGCCATAAGGGTGTTAGTTACAGCCCACCTACCCACTGATGCCCACACTGACTACATCCTCCAGGGAGCAGACTCTTCCTGTTCCATTTCACCAAAGAAGTACACAGAGAGTGTGGGGTGAGGATTAGCTTCTGGGGATGGGGATCCAGGGAAAGTGCGACTTTCCTGGCTCCTGACTCCAGGCCCCAGAGAAGGGGCAATGTTGGGAACATCAGTGGGGCAGAGAATGGGTCCCTGGCTTCGTAGCTGCTGCCAGGGACTGTGGAGTCTGCATAGCTGAGGGAATCCAGGAGCTGGCAGAGAGCAGCATGAGCTCAGCAAGCGAGCTGCCTGGCCTCTCTGAGCCTCAGCGGCTTCGTCCGTAAGATGGAATGACTATCTGCGGTTCCAAGTATGTGCCACGAGGACAGTGCGTAACATGGTCACAGGCACTGTCAACTAACTCTAGGGTGAGACCATCTGAGTTCAAGTCCCATATCGGGGTGCCCTGCCCCCACCCCACAGGTCGAATTTATGTGAATTAGAGTTCTTTCTTCTCTGGATGCTGTGGTTCTGTCAATAAGCTGTCATAACATACAAATTTGCCATGTGCGTGATGTGACTGGCTGGTTGTAGTCAGGACGTCTTTGTGCAGTGCGCAACCTGCGCAAGTGCTCAGCCACTCTGTCCCAGCCCTGGCCCTGTGCCCTGAGCCCATGAATTGCCCCCCAGAAGCCACCAGCATCCTCCTCTAGGACATGGGGATATATGGGGACGATCATACCTAACGCACAGCACATAAAATATGATCAGGTGTCTAAAGAGCTTAGCACAGTGGCCGGAGTATCTGTGGGTTTGTTACGCCTCTGGTGAGGCTGGAACCAGCAAGGAAATGTCACCATCAGGCAGAACTTGGCCCCCAGGGTGCTTTTTCTCTGTCACTAAGTAGCACTGCACAAGAAGAACGCCTATGTGGAAGACGGACGTGCCCGTCTGCCCCGTCAGAGTGGACGCCCTGGGGCAGTGGCGGGGTTGGCTGTCCGTCCTCTGCAGGGCAGGCCCCTGGCCCCCTGGTCACACAAACACCCCGCCACCCAAGCCCATCACCTCTTCAGCCACATCAGTGCCAGCGTGGCCCCCACTTTGGGCCACTCGGCCCCATACATCTCCTTCTCCACCTCCAGGATGTTCTGCAGGGTCCGGAACTTGGTCGGGTTGGTGTCATAGACAGCTTTGATTTTCTGGAACAGAGCACACAGGGTTTCCCCCTGGGGAAGGCTGCCTCCATAGCTGCCACCCCACCAGAGCCTCGCTGTCCTGCCAGGACCGGCATGGGGGCTGGTCGCGACAGTAGTAACCCCCAGGCCGTCTGCATTCACTGGATGCACGCGGTGCTTCACAGCCACAGCCTTCTCTAATCCCCACAGCAACCCTGACGTGCCTGCCGTCGTGCCAATTACAGATGAGGAAGCAGGCTCAGAGAGGTGAAGTGATGTGCTTAGGGTCACACAGCTGGTGCAGGTAGGAACGGGTTCCAGCCCTGACCAGATCCCAGAGTCCACGTTCTCCAACCACTACTGACAGCACCTTGAACCCCAAGTATCGGAAGTTTCGCTTCTGTGGACAAACACAAGTAGGTCCTTAGGATTCAGAGATGTCCAACAGGAAGAAGGCTCCTGAGTCAGAGGCAGGAAGTTTGGATGTGAATCCCACCTCTGCCACTTCCTTGCTGTGAGTCCCTCAACAGCTCTGGGCCTCAGTTTCCCTGTCTGTAAAATGGGGATAATGACACAGCCCCGGCCTCATGGTGGGTCCTTGCTGGGGGGGCGGTCAGCGGTTGGGGGATGCCATGGGGAGCTCTAAGGATTGAGGAAGGGAAGGGCTGGGTCAGTGCAACTGTGGACCCTGGAGTTTATTTTTTGTTTGGTGGAGTGAATCCAAGTACCAGCCAGGTCCTTCTCAGGTCAGCCCTCCAGACTGTGAATCATAGTTTGGCTGTGACTGGATGGCATGACTGCAAGGAGAACCAAGAACCTGGAGCCTTGAGTCAGAGGAGCTGGGGGCCAGGCCTGTTTTCTACGTCTCCTGTTCCTTAGCCTGGGGAGCTTGCAGTGGGTAGCAGGGCAGTGGTAACCAGGGTGGGATTAGAATCCTGATCTGGGTACTGGGGCTGCCAGGCCAAGTACATACGGTGATGTTGCCACTTATGTCCGCCTTGATAGGAGTAAACACTGGGGAACCGAGGCAATCTGGGGACAAAACAAGAAGAGAGATGTTAGAATCCCAACAAGGGTGATATTCAGGACCGCCATGGGACAGGGGGAAAGGTCACTTGATGTGTTTAAGGAAAGAACTGTTTGTAGGTGTTAAAACAGTTCGTGGGCAAGTAAATTTGGAGTCCTGGGCTCCAAGTGAGACTGGTTGCTTACTGCAGGACTTGTCAGAGCCTTTAAAATACAACCAGATTCTCTAAGGGGCAAATGCTTTTTCCACAGCACCCCTCATCCTAGGATAAAAAGTTCTGTATCTGCACCATCTAATATGGGCCACATGTGACTACTGAGCACTTCAAATGTGGTGTGATCAAGGCACTCAATTTGTAATTTTATTAACTTTCATTCATTTAAATGTAATACCCACAAGTGGCCAGTAGCTACCATATTGGACAGTACAGTGTAGAGCATCTCGCAAAACTAACACTGAGAAACCATCTTGGCCAACAAGGCGGATGGCTGCTAACAAACCAGCTGGCCAGGAAGCAGCTCGAGAAATCTTGGTCCGTGGGAGAAGAGGGGCCAGATTTATGAAAGATAACCTTCTTATTCACCAGCTTCTAAGGCAGAAGTGAGCTGGTGACCCAGAGGCCCCCCGGTCCTGAGACTCTGCGTAGGAGCCTGGGAGAAGCCACCAGCAGGGGGACCCCCGTCACTTAACAGAGCTTCATGAACTGGGGTTGCACACCTGCTCTGCAGACACTGGCAGTCGGGGCTTGGGAGTATCCCTTCTGCTCCCTGAGCCTGTTTTCCCATCCAGCAAGTGGGCCAACAGAGGTGGTTGGAGCTGCTACGAGGATGACTTGAAACCACCCACTTCTGAGACATACTTTGTTCATCTCTGACATCCAAATGCTCTCCCTTGGAGGCAGTGTTCCTTTCTTGGTGGTTCACAAAACAACAGAGCACCTTAAAATAGGTGGCGCCTTGGAGCTGATGAAATATGGACCAAGAAACTGGCAGTGCCTGGAACTCAGGGCTCCCTGGGAAATATAAGCAGTCTACGGCCTGTTTCTCCTCCTTT
This sequence comes from Bubalus kerabau, assembly GCF_029407905.1. Lineage (NCBI taxonomy): Eukaryota > Metazoa > Chordata > Mammalia > Artiodactyla > Bovidae > Bubalus > Bubalus kerabau. The sequence goes on along the minus strand of NC_073639.1, from coordinate 67,501,628 downwards.
CCCACCTCTGTGACCTCCCCAGCAGGCCATCATGGGGACCAGAGACAGCCCACGGGTCAGAGCTCCCTGCTGAGGGCTGGGCATGGAGGGAACAGACAGGGAAGGGCCGGGTCTCTCCTGAGCAGACTCAACAAGGACTTCAGCCTCAGAGCCTGAATTCAGCTGTGCTTCCCTGCCACCTCTGAGCATCCTCGATACAGAGCCCAGGGGGCAAAGACACCTGAGCAGGCCACAAGTGGGTACCAAAACCTATGGCGGGGAAACCCCCCCGCCAGCTTCCCCTTGTCCTCAGGCCAGGCAGGGGCTTCGGGCACGCACCAGCCGGCTGCACAGGGGCGGAGGACTGGAGGAGGGCCACCTGTGGGCTGAATTCCACCCAAGGTGACCCGGCACACCTGGCCAGCCATCTGGAACATTCTAACTGCATCTGTTAAGAGAGGTGCATTGAGGAAACAGCACTGGATGTTTTACATGAAAAAGCCCCCAACCCCATAGAAAGGAGGTCAGGTAGGAATCCAGACAGACTGGGTTTGAATCCAGGTAAGCAAGTCTCCTGCCTGGGCTCCATGTAACTTAGTTTCCTCACATGGCAAATGGGGCAGCATGCGTACATACTAAGTCGCTTCAGTCATGTCTGACTCTTTGCTACCCCATGGGCTGTAGCCCGCCAGGCTCCTCTGTCCCTGGGATTCTCTGGCAAGAATTCTCCTGGAGTGGGTTGCCATGCCCTCCTCCAGGGGATCTTCCTGACCCAGGGATTGAACCTGCGTCTCTTACATCTCCTGCATTGGCAGGCAGGCTCTTTACCACCCGTGCCACCTGTACTTATTTCATAGGGTTGTGGTGGGGATTGAAATCCAAACACTGAACACATTTGCAGAGTGCCCGGAACAGCAACCCTCAGTAAATGAACTCTGACCGTCTTTATGACTTTGGGACACGACTAGGGCTAGGCTCCGCACTCCAGCAAACATCACCCAGGCTTGGAAGTCACCAGGTCCTCCAGGGCCTCTGCTGAGTGGGCACACAGGGCCCGAGCCCCTGGCCACCTCTACTCTCCTGACTCCCAACTGAGGCCCCCTTGGGGCCCGAGTAGCCACATGGCCCAACTGCAGGCTCCCGGGTACAAGATCCTCAGGCTGGAAAAACCGTCCTCTCAGCTTGCCAGCCTGTCTCCCACTCCTGTGGGGTCACATCTCCCTTCCCAGACGGCGGCAGGAGCTGCTCTGGGGTGCCAGGAGTGGGTGCAGACATCCTGTCCCACCAGATCCTGCCAAGGGCGTTAATGCAGTAATGACTCCACCCATGGTTTCATCCTCCCTGATGTATCGCTGGCCTCATCCTGCAAGGCCAACCTGGGAAGCCTGTGCAATTTGCTAGTCCTGCACCGTGTTCTCCGCCGGGACACTTGCCACGACTCCCCCGAAGCATGATGATGCACAGTAATAATGCAGAGAACTTCCTATGGTCCAGTGGTTAGGGCTCAGTGCTTTCACTGCCCAGGGCGCGGGTTCAATCCCTGGTCAGGGAACAAAGATCCCACACGCCAAGTGGAATGGCCAAAAAATAAAAAGAAACCTCAAGAAAAAAAAATAATGCAAGACAGTCAAGACTCTCCAGCACTAGTGACTCTTTCCCTCTTGACTGTGTAGCCAAGGGTTGCCAATTCCGAGTCTCACAGGGGCCATGCAGGTGCCATGGACAGGCTTTCTGGGGACTGGCAAAACTCTTCCAAAGGCATGATCATGGCTTCACCTCCTCGTCTTTCAAAAATACATGGTGCCCAAAGACATGAGGCGGGTTGACAGATGGACAGAGAGGTGGACAGACAGGTACAGTCAGATATAAATGGTAGAATCTAGATGGTGGCTACGTGAATAGCTGCTGTGAAATTCTTTCAATTTCGTTATATGTTTGAAATTTTTCATATAAAAAACTGGAAGAGAACGTCAGGCTTTTTTTTCCTGCTCATAAAAGTCGGACTCCTTCCTTCCACTTTTTCTCCAAGTTCACTGCACTGCTACCTTCACTGCGGTTCCACGTGTAAGTCTGTCTTCCGTCCACCCCACCCTGAGCTCTGAGAGGGCAGAGACCAGGTGGTCTTAGTCCCCTGCTCTGCTCCCCACCCCTGCAGCCAGCAGCATGAACAAGGGGGCAGATAGTGGGAAACATGAATCGAGAGGCACCCCACTGTGCTTTTTCCAGCCACATTCTTGTAGGGCAGACTGACCCAACGCATGGGTCTGAGGACCCACACGACTAAGATGGCAGAGGCCATGGGAAGGGGCTTGGCCTCGGTTTCCCCGTCTGTAAAGGGACCATCTCTGGGCGGCTGCTGTGATGGGGGGTGGGGGAGGCATGCCAAGTCAGGGCTCAGAGCCTGGCCGTGATTTGATTACCACTGCGGGCTGATTTTCGAGTAATGCCATCCTGCGTGGAGATGTGGAACTACGGTTTGGCGATCATCAGCCACATGTGGGTGGCTTACCAGCTTCTCACAGTGACTCAGGTCAGTCGACAGGCATTTTAGAGACGCAGAGAGTAACATTCGGTTTCCCTGGCTCTGGAAATGGCTTCTGTGTGGTTCTGAGTGTCCTCCCTACCCCCAGATGGCGGGGAGAAAGGCTGTCTCATCTTCTCCTGACACCACGTGGGGCCCGAGGTCATCGTGATCAGCAGGAGCCGGCCCCAAGGCAGCTGCTCTTGCAGGTCGTGGCAACTGTGCAGAGACCAGGCTTCTGCTCAATGAGGGGTGGGATGTGGGGCCTGGATGGACTTCTGGAGCCGGAAGGGAGCAGAAGGAGAGAGGGGCAAAGCAGGGCTGGGAGATGGCCCCCAGGAGAGGGGGGTGGTGTGTATATATAGAAGCCCACACAGGAGTCGGGTCGGCAGCATCTGGACCGCCTGTGATCAGAGGAGGAGCAGTGTAGAGCTACGCAGCCTTGGTCCTGAGTTCAGACCTCAGATCTGGCATCACTCTGGACAAGTAACTTAACCGCTCTGGGCTCAGGCCCCTCCCTTTCCAGAGCCCCAAGGTGCTGGGCAAACAGGAGGCACTCCAGGTGACCTGACGCCGGCCTCCACACGCCCTGTGGAAGGCTCTGGGCTGCTGTTTGCTTTGGCTTAGCCTGATGCCAGCGGGCTCTGAAACGCCTCGTGACGGTGCAGGGTCACCTGGTGAGAGCCAGGCACTCACACACAATTCCAGACCCGAGGCTGGTACCAGCATCCCCTCTAGCCTTTCTTTCTAGGACGTTTCCATCTGTGTGTGTGAGCTCGGCAAAAGCGAGAGGACTCTGACCGCAAAACCGAAAATGATTTTGACCCCTGAGCACTCGGTGGCCTGCGAGCTGAAACTCACGCCGGCCCTGCTCTGGACACGACGTATTTCTTTTCAGGCCACCCAGTTTTACCTTTCATACAGAATACAATCCTGCCTCAAAATTACCTTTCTAGTTTTACCTGTTTTGCAGTTATCCCAAACTTGTTTTTCATTATTGTCAGCCAATGGGCTCTTTAGAATGGCACCCGGAACCTGCCAGAAGAGAGGGAGCGGGCTTGGGTGGCTTTCTAGTTTATCGTCTCACATCCAGAGTAAAAAGAAGCCATCTCAAAAACAAGAGAAAAAATCAAGTACATTCCCACCATCTTACTTCATAAAGGGTCACAGATTCTAAACACAGTCAAGCCTTACCTTGGTCACCGGGAACACGTGGCAAATGGCCCCTTCTCTTTAGACTTTTCCTAAGCATGCCACTCGGAGAAGGAGATGGCACCCCACTCCAGTACTCTTGCCTGGAGAATCCCAGGGATGGGGGAGCCTGGTGGGCTGCCGTCTCTGGGGTCGCACAGAGTCGGACACAACTGAAGCGACTTAGCAGGAGCAGCAGCAGCAAGCATGCTACTCAACCCAAAAGGCATAACAAAAAGGCCAATAAGTCTGATTACAAACCCAAAAACCTTCTATATGGGATTGGGTGGGCATGGGAGGAAATCCCATCACCAATCAAAGCCAAACAGCAAACTGATTGGGAGAGGGGGTGACCCATGTAACAAATGTCATAGACCAAAGACTATTATCCCTAATATGTAAAGAGCTCTAACAAATTAATAAGAAATAACCTCCTTATAGAAAAATGGACAATTAAAAGACATTTAATCTCAATAATGGAAAATAAAGCAGTGAAATATTTTCCATCCACCAAATTTGATGAATGTACCAACTTTCTCTCTAGTTCAGCTATCCTGGATGGAACTTATCCAAACGTATGACAAATGTCCCTGAATTTGTACAGCAAGCCATTTGCAGTGTACTAAACAGGGCCATCATCAAAAATAGGAATTATGATAAAGATGTGACCCAGTGATATCAGAGGCCCCCTCAACTGTTCCCTAAATGGGTCTACATGGTATGCTTCCAGGGTTTTAGGACAGCGTTATGTAGGTGTTTTTTTTTTTTTGCTGTGCCCTGTGGCATGTGAAATCTTAGTTCCCTAACCAGGGATGGAACCCATGCCCACTGCAGTGGCAGTGGAGAGTCCTAGCCACAGGGCTGCCAGGAAAGTCCCCAGCTTTGTGTAGTTTTAAAAAAATTCCTCTTGCTTTCTGGGCAGTGCTTTGATTCTGCGAGATACTGGGAGAACAAACAGCCAACTCTGTCAGCATCACCGACAAAATAAGAGGAAGCAGACACCCAGCAACATTCTGTGACCTTCTGCCCGGGTCTCTGCCATAGTTCAGACAGTTGAGGTTGTCCAGAGAGCAGAACTCCCCATAAGCCAGCAGTCACCATGTGCCGCACAGAATCACATTCGTTTCCTGTTTTTCTGGCCTCCATGTAGTTGGAAAGCACCTGCTGTTATGCTCCGAGCAAGCCCCCAGCACATATTTGGAAATTTCCATCCAAGCTGCCCCCTCTACGCCTGCCTCTCCAGGCAACCATCTCTTCCAGTAGGTGATGCTGTCAACACTGGGCCACAAGGTGACCGAATAGCCCCCACCCTCTCATTTCATCTCAGGAATAATTTTCACTCAAGAACAAAAAGCATTCTGCTTTTAAGACGCACACCTTCACTTTCAGCCTGTGTGGTTCGGTGTGGGAAATCCGGGCCCAACCCGTAAATATTCATTTGAAAAAGGAAGAACAGGGTGCCTGTGTCAGGATGCTAGGGGCCTGGTTTGGGAGGTTCTATTTCAAACTCAATTTTTTTTTTTTTTTTCAATAGCTGGATAGTAAGGTTTCTCTGTTAATCACATGGGACAGATTAACTTTACAGATCCTAGGTTACAAGGATCATAATGGGAGGCACTCAAATTACAGCTGATGGAGATGAATCATTTATTAATCCCATGGTACGTGGGGTGTGCATGTGTGGTGACTCAGTCTGCAGTTAGGCCTATTTTGAAGCATAAGAGCCCGAGAATGCCCACCTTTCAAAAACTAGTTCCCACTCTAACTTCTATCTAAGAGGAAAAAATGTTTACCAAATGGTACTTTTAAAAATCACCCCTGGGACTTCCCTGGTGGTCCAATGGCTAAGACTCTGTGCTCCCAGTACAGGGGGCCCAGGTTCGATCCCTGGTCAGGAAACTAGATCCTGCATGCTGCAACTAAGACTGAGTACAGCCAAATAAATAAAAGAAATTTTAGAATACTTTTTAAAATTAAAAAAACAAAAATAAATAAAAATCAGCCCCGTGACATGCCAACTCTCTTTATCCACAATTGTCCCCTTTGGCAAAAACCAGCCAGCAATTGGGAATGCAAATGGGAAAATGAGTTCTCTTACTTGCTGTGTGGCCTGGGAGAAATCAGTTAACCTCTCTGAGCTGCAGTTTCCACATTTGTAAAATGAGGTTAATAACAGACCCCACCTTATAGAGCTGTTGCAAGGCTTAAATGAGGTTGTAGAAATAAAGGGTTAGCATAATTTCTGGCTCAGTGTTTTAAAAGTTCTTCTTTATGATTATAATAATTGTCATCATACATTATAGCATCATTCTTTAGGAAAGAAATCCAGGCAAGAATGATTCCAATGATTAAGATGTCAAAAAGGGAATTCCCTCGTGGTCCAGTGGTTGGGATTCACTGCTGAGGGCCTGGGCTCGATCTTTAGCTGGGAAACTAAGATCCCACAGGCACGACAAAAAAAAAAAAAAAAAAAGAGAAAGAGATGAAGACAGGGAGGACAGAGAAGTAGAGAAAGGTGTGGATATGGATAAAATCAGCAGGAACTTTCCAGTTATAAACTAAGGACCGCGCGCTCCTGACCATTACAGCCTGAGGTCTCAGCAGGGAGTGGTGAAGGGAAGGTGGCCTAACAGCAGTGCAGAAAATGAATCATTTCTGAGCCAGAGGAAGTGAGCTGGCCACAGAACTGCAGATGGAGAGAAGAGGTTTTATAGGACCCTGGGGAGCGCTGATCCATTGTAAGGACTTGTAAAGGCTCAGATACAGTTAACACAATAACAATTTTGGGGGGAAAAAAAGCCCTGATACAAGTAACTCGGTAAGAATGTAACACAAGTAGTTAACATCCATCCAGGCCCTTTTAAAACTGAAACAATGCAACCTAAGACCAGAACTCAACATTGCTATTCTAACAAGCTCATTGAAATGAGCACACTGTCAATGCCAGATGGGAACTGCCAGCATTTCCCCTCCCCCACAACAGCTCTAAAAGGTCCTTTCTGCTCTGAAAGACTTGTTTGCAGAGCTGGCCCCCTACAAAGCCCTTCCTCGTTACCTGACTTGGTCACCTCCCTTCACCACTCTGAGCCTCAGTCTCCTCTTCTGTAAAGTGGTGCCCATTCCTCCTAATTCATAAGGTCGTGAGGAGGAGGATTGGAAATGAGAGATCGGCTTGTTCAATGCTGAAGCACATGGAAGTCACTCAAAACATGGGTTACGCTAGCTATGGGGTCAGGCGTTATACCTTACAAAGCCGCTGTCACGCATTCTTTCCATTCCCTTTCAAGTTACCCATTGGCTGGGCACCGATGCTCTGCCAGGCACGTTGCTGGGGCCTGGGACACGATTCACAATGGGGCACTGTTCCTGCAACCAGCCCTACGCAGTGGACATCCCACAGATGAGGAACGAGGTGGGGGCTGGACAAGCTCGCAGGGGACAGAGCGGATGTCTGGGTCTTTTCCCTCTGGCTTCTCCATCTTCTTCCCTCCAGGAGCAGAGGCCAGACCTCCATCCTTGACCTCAGGGCTGGACTTTTCTGAACCCAGAGGATCAAGAAGATCTCCTTTTCGCTAGAGGAACAAAGGTGGTGGACACCACTGGTCTGTGCTCTGAGCTGGCCTTTGGATGTTATAAATGAGAGTTGCTTTAGCAGCCAGGCTGCTCAGCTGGCCCCTAGCCCTGGCAGCTAGTCACCAAGAGCCCAAGGAAGCTTCTTTTTTCAAGAACCTTGTTGCCCAAGGGCAGTGTGGCAAGAGGTGCAGATTCTCAGGCTTTTCCAGAGGCTGTCTACCCCACCTGTGAAAAAAGGTGGAGAGATTCTCGCATTGGACGCCAACATCATCTGGGGGAGTTAGCCTCCACCAGCCCCCCTGGAGGCCTAGCTTCCCCCTTTTACAGTCGGGGCTGCAGGCTTAGAGAGGGGAAGCTCCTGGGTGAGGACACACAGCTGGGACACCGTGGAACCGGCATTCAAGCTCAGGCTGGCTCTGCTTGATACCAGTTTCCATCTATATGCGGAGTACATCATGAGAAACGCTGGCCTGGAAGAAGCACAAGCTGGAATCAAGATTGCCAAGAGAAATATCAATAACCTCAGATATGCAGATGACACCACCCTTATGGCAGAAAGTGAAGAGGAACTAAAAAGCCTCTTGATGAAGGTGAAAGAGGAGAGTGAAAAAGTTGGCTTAAAACTCAACATTCAGAAAACGAAGATCATGGCACCTGGTCCAATCACTTCAGGGAAATAGATGGGGAAAGAGTGGAAACAGTGTCAGACTTTATTCTTTTGGGCTCCAAAATCACTGCAGATGGTGACTGCAACCATGAAATTAAAAGATGCTTACTCCTTGGAAGAAAAGTTACGACCAACCTAGATAGCATATTGAAAAGCAGAGACATTACTTTGCCAACAAAGGTCCATCTAGTCAAGGCTATGGTTTTTCCAGTGGTCATGTATGGATGTGAGAGTTGGACTGTGAAGAAAGCTGAGCACCGAAGAATTGATGCTTTTGAACTGTGGTGTTGGAGAAGACTCTTGAGAGTCCAAGGGACTCCAACCAGTCCATTGTGAAGGAGATCAGCCCTGGGATTTCTTTGGAAGGAATGATGCTAAAGCTGAAACTCCAGTACTTTGGCCACCTCATGTGAAGAGTTGACTCATTGGAAAAGACTCTGATGCTGGGAGGGATTGGGGGCAGGAGAAGGGGACGACAGAGGATGAGATGGCTGGATGGCATCACTGACTCTATGGACGTGAGTCTGGGTGAACTCCGGGGGTTGATGATGGACAGGGAGGCCTGGCGTGCTGCAATTCATGGGGTTGAAAAGAGTCGGACACAACTGAGCGACTGAACTGAACTGAGAGACTCCCATTCAGGGACTTCAGCCAACAATAAACCCGGGTTCAAAGCTACTTCTCTCTAAGCCTCCCAAGCAGCCAACACACGAACAGGTTAACACACGGGGCCAGAGGCAGCCCTCTGTTTAGGTGTTGCTCGGCTCTAATCTGGGCCAGGTGAGCTCACGAGTGGGTCTCACCAACACACAGGAGATGCTTCTCAAGGTTAATAAGACCTCACTCCCTACTTGCAAATACACCTCCAATGGATGAGAGGAGTCAGCAGGCTGGTTCAGTTCAAAGTTGCAAAACCGGGGTTGGGGTGAGTGGGGGAACTTGGGGAGTGAGAGGGAGGTCCGAGAGAGAGGATATGTCTACACACATAGCTGACTCACTTGGTTATACAGCAGAAACTAACACAACATCGTAAAGCAACTATGTTGTAGTTTTGTGGCTCAGTTATGTCCGACTCGTTTGCAACCCTATGGACCCTGCCAGGCTCCTCTGTCCATGGCATTTCTCAGGCAAGAAATACTGGAGTAGAGTGGGTTTCCATTTCCTTTTCTGGGGTCTTCCCCATCCAGGGATGGAACCTGTGTCTCCTGTGTTACAAGCAGATTCCTTACCACTGAACCACCTGGGAAGCAACTATACCTCAAAAAAAAAAATTTTTTTTTTTAATTTGCAAAACCCGTTGCCTTAAGTGGCTGTAGTATAAGCGGAACCCATCCAGGTGAAAGGAAGGTGATGGGCTGGAGAGGAGTGGTGCCCCAGGCAGTGAGACTCTGATGCAGGTATAGAGCCAGAAGCGAGTGATGTCATGGTACCATCTCTGGGGCTGCAAGCCATTCAAAAAGGCTACAGCATGGATTTCAAGTTGGGGTAATAGGGAGCCACTGCAGCTTCTAGACAAAGAGTGACAAAACTAAATTATAACCAGGTCTCTCCCTTCGCCTCTCTCTCCCTCCATTTCCCACCCTTCAATTGCAAATGCTCTGGAATGGTTGTGTAATCGACCGTAAAAGCTGAGAGGGTAGGGCCTCACAGAAGTCAACTGCAAACTGATCAGTGGTGAGATCCAATTACTGGGTCAAGGTGGAGAAAGAAGATGGACAAAGGGTTGTTGACCTCTAGGTGGACACAGCAAAACCTATCCGGCTTGGGAGACTCAGACCAGAGATACAGAAGAACGAGCCCATGATACAGGTGCTCTGAACCACACATGACCTGCAGCCCCAAAGAATCAGCATTCATCAAGCCCAACCAATTCTGTCCCAAACCACACCCAATGAAGCATTAAGAAATGTGACTGCGCTAAACACATATAAAGCCTTCACCTGCTTCGAGCCAGCAATTTCCCTTCAAAAAATTAGAAATAACCAAAGAAGTATGCAAAGAAATATACATAAGAATGTTCACTGTAGCATGGTTTACTAGAGAAAAAAAAGAAACAATGTGAATATCCAACACCAGGGGCCTGGTTAGTTTATGGCTACATTCAAACAACAAAATTCTAAGTAGCTCTGGAAAATGATGGTTGACATGGAAAGCTGGTTATACTATATGGTTGGGTTAAAAAAAAAAAGCAGTTTATCCTTTTTCCCTTAAAGTTGGATAAAGAGACAAATGGGTCTGAAAGGAAAATAGTCTGAAATGTCACCGATTTCTCTTAAAAAAAAAAACAACAACGGGACTTTTCTGGTGATCTGGTGGTTTCCTGGTGGTCCAGTGGATAAGAATCCTGTGGCTCAGCTGGTAAAGAATCCACCTGCAATGCAGGAGACCTGGGTTTGATCCCTGGGTTGGGAAGATCCCCTGAAGGAGAGCATAGCAACCCACTTCAGTATTCTGGCCTGGAGAATTCCATGGACCATATAGTCCATGGGGTTGCAAAGAGTCGAACACAACTGAGCGACTTTGACCATACATTGAATGCAGAAGACACAGATTCAATCCCCGGTCCTGGAACTAAAGTCCCCTAGGCCGAGAAGCAACCAAGCACACGTGCCCAGTGCAGCCAAATAAATTAAGGGTTTTTAAAATAACAACAAAAAACTCTGCCTCAAAAAGCCGTGAAAGGATTAAGTGAACTCATCTACATAGTCTGCTTAGCATGGAGTAAATGCTCAATAAAAAATGGCATTATTTATTTATTTTGGCAGATTTTTAATTTATCATTTCTTCTTGACCAATTTTTCCTCTGAGAAACAGATCTTCCTTAAAGAAATAAATACTTTTTAAAAACACTGCTCTTAGCCCTCTGCTCTATTCATATCAAGATCGGAAGCTCTCAACTGGGGGTGACTGTTTCTCTGCAGGTATTTTTGGTTGTTACAACTTGGAGAAATGGGATGCTGCTGGCATCTGGCAGAGAGAGGCCAGGGATGCCACTGAACATCTTACAAAGCACAGGACAACCGCCCCTCCCCTCCCCGCCCCCCGCCACTCCAAAGAATGGCCCAGCCCCGAATGTCAGCAATGTCATGGTGGAGAAACCCTGCTTTGGAAGGAACTGCCACAATGCCATTCAGACTTCTTGAGTTCAAACTTCAGACCTGCTCCATGCCAGAGACACACACGGCACCCAGATCACAAATCACCCAAGGGGCCAGACATTCCCAAGCCCTGGACAAAGCCCATGTTTCAGAGCAGATGGGCCGATCTCCATCAACCCCGGTGTGCCAGGGGAAAGCCACTGGTGGGAGCATCCTCCCCAAACTTCAACCCTCGGGAGGAACCCTCCCCCGAGAAAAGCCTTAATGCTTCAGAACGGATCATCACGTTTTTCAAACAGTGCTAAGAATTATCCTCTGTGGGCCGACCCACTGAGGCTTCTGTATAAATGGCGGCTCTGTCAACAGATGTGACGGCCCACAGCGCCCAGTTCGCAGCAAAGACAAGTGTCTTTTGAGATCAGGGAAGGGGGAGGGGACGTTCTCCTACCCACGCACCAGCTCACCACCGGCTCCAGCCACCACCACCCACCCCTTTTCCCGTAAAACTGGCCCGATACTTGCATCAAGTGAAGGCGGCCCCGAACGCAGAAACTGATGGACAACCTTGCTGAAGATGCAGGAGGAAAAGGCCACAGAACTTAGCTTGGGGGTTTCTCCACCTTGAGAGACAGCTGACATTTGGGGCTGGCTCAGTTCTTTGTGGTTGGGGTCTGTGTTGTGCCCTGGAGGGTGTTTACCAGCATCCCTGACTTCCAGCTGCCAGTACCATCTCCCTGTGCCCCTTACCCACTGCCCCCCCAGGATGTGACAACCAAAAATGTCTCCAGATACTGCCCGTTGTCCCCTGAGGGGGCAAAACTGTTTGAGTTGAGAAGGACTAGATTAAACAGACTCTGAATCCTTATTCAGAGCAAATATTCATAGAACTAAAAGAGGAGGGAAAAACCCATCACAAAAACCAACAGTTCCTCAATGCTAAAATCAGACAGTTCCCAAGCTCCTGCCTGGAGATTTAGCATTATCTCAACATGGAGATACCGATATTAAGAATATTCTGTACATTTAAGTGCTGACTGAGCACCTACTGTGCACCAGACATTGTTCTGAGTATCAGGGATGCAACAGTAGACGTAAAAGACCCAGGTCTGAGAATCGTACAAACCAGGCAAAGGCACTCACTCAAACACTCACTAATCAATCATCTACGCTATGAAGGAACCAAAACTGAACTCAGGAACTTGTATAACAACCACGCCCCCAACAGCTAGGCATTTAAAGGCCTCGGAACCTTACACACTCCATCTCATTTAGTCCTTGCCACTAGCCTCAGAGATCAGCATGCCCATTTCACAGATGGAGACACTGAGGCAAAGGGTGGAGGAAGAGAACAGGGATGTGACTTCATGTAGCCACAACCACCCCAGAGCCCACAGCACTGTAGCAACTACTGCCCACTGGGAGCCCTGATCACCCTCCGGGGGACAGGGAGTGACTGCCCTGGGTGCCACCATCCCTTTAGTCCAAGTTAGTGTCAGCTTCTGTCAGTCTGCAGGTTTCTGCTGGACTCTGCCCTGGGGACTGGTCTCTTCCAGCCAGGCCACCAAGTAAACCAGCAGGGCGGGGTTTTGGGAAAGCCCACATGGAAGAGGAGAAAGCAGAGCTCAGGTTGCATTCTTTCCTGGAGACCAGCAAGGCAAAGGGCAGGGCCCTACTGTCTTCTGTTTCCCATTTTCCACCCAGGGTGTGGGCTGAGTTGGAGGACGGGAGAAACGAGGGTCTGCAACTGGCTTAGGGCCGCCTCCCAGTGTTCCTGCGACCTCCCAGGGCATGACAGATGGGGGAGGGGACTTTTTCTTTTGGACCCCACCCCAAGCACCCAGTGTCTGATGTCACCCCACAAAGCAGGTCCCCTGGTCTCGACCCCTGCTCCAAACGGAGGGGAAAGTTTAGGTGGTTCTCCCCAAAAAGGGGGCCCGAGAGTTTTGCAACTCCATTTCCAAAAACCCCCTCCTCACTTTGCCAGGCTTTCTGCCCCTGGAGTGGGGGTGGGGGGTGGGGTCTTGGACTTGGAATTATGAGGAAAAGAAGGGTTCACACCGTCCCACGAGGGAGAGGATGGGAGAATTTACAGAAAAGAGGGGTTTATCAAATGAGGGTTTCATTTTAAAGTGAGAGAGTTGGGAGCCATTCAGAAGAGGAAGAACGGGAGGATGGGGTGTGGGATGAAAGACCTGGGTGGTGGGGGACGGTGGGACGCTTTGGGGGAGACGGAGGACTGCAGAACTGGGGACGTGGTAGAGTAGGGGTGTTCGTGGGGAGATGGACGTTTGGGGAGCACAAGCGGGTGGAGATCTGCGGGCATCTGATGGATGAAGTGTCTGGGGAGACAGAGGATTTGGGGATGTCCGGGAAAAGATGAGGATGTGACATGTTCTGGGGAGAGAGGATCTGGGAGCAGTCTGGGATAGGGGAAATCTAGGGTGCTTGCAGAAAAAGGGGCTCTTTGGTGCCTGGGGAAGTAGAATCTGGGGTGTCCACGGAAGGGCTGGTTTGGGGATATTTGAGAGAAGAAGGAAGCGGGTGCATCTGGGAGCGCCCTGGGGCAGGGCTCCCGGCCAGTTCCCCCTTTCACCCCGGCTCACCGAAGAAGGGCGGCAGGTGGGACACCGCCTCCAGGAAGGGCCCCGTCTCGATCTGCTTGTCCGCAGGCAGGGGCCTCAGCAGGTGCTCCGCCAGCAGCGCCATTTCGGGGTCGAGGCCCGCGGTGATGCCCCAGCCCGCGCCGCGGGCGTCCACGCCGCCCCCCGGGCCGCCGCCGTCAGCGCCGGGGCCGTCACTGCCGCCCTCAGCAGCCTCCGGGGACGCCAGCGTCGCCACTTCCGCCCGCGCTGCGCCCGCGTAGCCGAGCGCTCAGCGCCGCCCGCAGGCCGAGCGCCTAAACTGCTTGCCGCGCCGCCCCACCCCCGCTCGCCCGCGCCCAATCCGCGCCCGCCGCCGCGCCCGCCAGCCCAATCCTCGCCCACGGCCGTGGACCTCCGCGCCGCCATTGGTCGGGGGGCGGGGCCAACCCACCCGCGCGGAAGCGCGCCGACTCCAACATTCAGGTACGCCCAGGTGAGCCGCTCCCAGATGTCCCGTCCCCACGTGTTTCCTGCCACCTCCGGCGTGGCACCCCGCAACCAGGCGAACTGGCTCGGGCCGCGTCCTCGCCTGATGGGCAAGGTCACAACTCACAACCCATCCACCAGCCCAGGTTACAGCCCAATCCTGCCAGCATCCTTCAGGACATTTGCTACCCCACAAACAGGGACTAATCTTTAACAGTCCCAAGAGACTTTTTGGACACTGCTGTGATCAAAGTTCTCTTTGGCTACAACAGTGGGGATCCTTGATTCTTTAGTGATCTTCTGCCTGTTGGACACCGGCCAATCACAAGTTAACTCAGCCATGCCTAACCAGGACTCTTGTCAGCTGAAATCTGGGGTCCAGTCTGACCTGTACAGTCTGATATTACCTGATGGACTCAGCCCAGTGTACAATCCAACTCAATCACCACCTGACTGGTGCATGTTTCCTCAAACCTGACTTCACCCCCAATAGACCAAGGCACATGCTTGCCACAACCTGGAGCACAATTCATCTCAGTCACAACCCACCTTGATGCATGTATCCTAAAATCTAGCACATAGCTGTTGAGAGCTTCTCATTCATTCTCAGAATAAGCAATTCACTATGCTCCCATCATGCACCATGCACCATGCACTGTGCTAGGCACTGAGGATAAAGTGATGAACAGTACAGCAAAATCCTGGCTCCTGTGGGGCTCACATTCTAGTTGAGGAGACAAGATAATACATTATATTACAATACAATACATAAGTAAATAAGACAAATTCATATGCTAAGTGTAATGAAGAAAATAAAATAAGGCGGAGTGACAGGGATGACTGAGGATGTGCTTGTGATAGGATGTAGGGAGTGAGGGGCAGTAAGTACCTATGAAGTGGCGACATTTGATCCAGGACCTGAAGAAGAAGTAGGAGACAGCCAGAGTGGCTGGGACACATGAAAAAGCCTTAAGGTGACAAAGAGCTTGGTGTGTGCAAGCAACCAGGGGAGGGAATGGGAGTGGAGTGAGTGAGAGGATGAGGCAGAGAAATGATGATAGGAACTGAGCTCAGGGAGGAGAGCAGGGGCTTGTTAGGTTAGGTAGAGTGTGGTATAAAGTTTAGATTTTAAGCTAAGGGCAATGAGAACTCACCGGTGTCAGTAAAAATCATTGCCAAACTTTATTCAATATTTTTCAATGTAATTTTGCAAGGGGAAAATGAGAGAAGAGGCTGTTCCAAACCCATGTATAGTCAGGAAATGAAAGGATCTGGGGGAAAAAATACTATCATGTCTTACTCATGACCCAAACCCTGACATGTTCCATCAAGTCAGCTCACCCACGAATAGAAGCCCAAGCCGTCAAACTTGGCTTGTTCCCACCCCACCCAACCTCACCCCGCTCAGGCATCCTAGATACCATCTCCTTGAAGCCTCTCTCACCAGCCCGCCCAGCACTTGGACCCAGAACCCCCACCCATATTTCAGACACAGCCCTGCCATGAATTCAACAGAGAGATCACAGCCTACATGGGGACCGCCAGCCTCAGATGACACCCCGATTTCTCAACTTGCTCCATCTCAGCCAAACCACCGGAGACTGTGGCTGATATCAAAAATTCAAGTCTAGAAAAACCGTCTTGCCATGGAATATGGGTTCAATGTGGTGAGAAGGGTCGTTGTTCTGAGTGAATGTGATGTCTTGATGCCTACCCATCCATACAACAAAATTTTTAGTGCCTGCTGTGGGATGGAATCCCCAGCTCTCCACAGTCCCCACCACTCTCAGAGAGCCTCTGAATCTCCTCTTTCCTCTTTGAAAATAATACATAGTTCATGGAGAGGTACTTTGAGACTACTATCCCATCTCTCATCAGACTTTCCATTTATTTATTTTCATCAGTACAGACTTCTGATTCCATGGGTTACAATTCATTGCTGTTATTATTTATTTGGGCACCCAATGTATCCCAGACTCAGCCCGTGATGGTCCTTTTCAGCTGGCTTCTGTCTCCCTATCATTCTTTAAACATTTCCTTACTTTCTGGCACAAGATATTCCAGGCTCTTCTTGTACTTTTTGACTGCTTTGAGTCTTAATTGCAGCATGTGATATCTGTGTTGCAGTGTTTGGGTTTCTCACTAGTTGGGGTGTGTGGGCTAAGACTCCCTGCAGCATGTAGGATCTTAGTTTCCCGATCCCTGCATTGCAAGGTGGATTCTTAACCATTGGACCACCAGGGATGTACACACACACACACACACACACACACACACACCTATATTTGTTTCCATGGTCTTCTATTGATGTTGAAAAGCATGAGTTTACCCTAATAGATCCAAGTCCAACCTAACTCCACAGGGTTAATGCTAGTCTTTCCATGTTGGTAACCTCCTCTCCGACAGTGAGAAACCTAGTATTTTCAGTGTGTTCACTTAATTGACCAACCCCCACCCCATATATCATGATTTCTTATTGTTGATGCTGCCCTCTACTCAACAAGGATACCCTCTACACCCTACTCAATCTCTGACACCCCATGCGTGCGTGCTAAGTAGCTTTAGTCATGTCCAATTCTTTGTGACTCTATGGACGGTAGCCTGCCAGACTCCTCTGTCTACGAGGTTTTCCAGGCAAGAATACTGGAGTGGGTTGCCATGCCCTCCTCAGGGAGATCTTCCTGGCCCAGGGATCAAATCAAATTTACATCTCCTGCATTGACAGCTGGGTTCCTTACCACTAGTGCCACCTGGGAGGCCACCTGACCCCCCATGCCAAGCTGCTTTTCCATTAGGATGCCCTCCTCACTCACACAAGCTCTGGCCCCTATGATGGGGCCACCCTCACACCATATGGACACTCTTCTTATCCCACTGGGCTATGACACCCCTCTGTGGACCAGCATGTATCTTATCCCCCTCCCCCTACAGCTCACATTGATGTTGCTGGGACCCCCTTGTTTAGGCTACCCTGGATTCTTTATTATGGCACATGCATGGGCTTAGTTGCCCCACATGTGGGATCTTAGTTCCCAGACCAGGGGTCAAACCCATCTCCCCTGCATTACAAAATGGATTCTTAACCACGGATCCAGCAGGGAAGTTCCTGGATCAAACTGTTATCGAATATAATGGAAGTAGAAGGAGGGGGCTTCCCAGGGGGTTCAGTGGTAAGGAATCCACCTGCCATGGACAGAGGAGCCTGGCGGCTACAGTCCATGGGGTCACAATGAGTCTGACACAACTTAGCATGATGGAAGGGAAGGGCATGGGCGGGAAGGGGAGGGAGAAGAGGGGATGGGGAGCGCGGGGAGGAGCCACATGAAGGTTAGCAGCTGGGGCCATCAGCTATGGACCATCAACCCCCACTGTAGCTTACTGTAGTGGGGCAAACGTCTCACATTCAGTACAATGTATTGGGTATTACTGTGAAACAAAGAGGACAGAGGATGGAGTCAACAATAAATAAGGTTTTGTGTGGGAGATACTTCCAGACACAGAGGAGCCACCTCATCTTTTTGAATTGTTGGGCCATCACACTTGCTCCATCAGCTACGAACCTGCTCTCAAATTGATTTGCAGGACCAGCTTGGCCAGTGGAGTTAATTCTAGTGCTAGGCATTGACTCAGTGGGAGTGAGGTGTTCATCCTACCAAGTTTCATCGTTTTCCTGAACCGACTCCACCTGTGTTAATAGCTTCTTTCCAAACCGAATTGTCAAATCTGGGTGACTCAGACGGTCCCTTCTCAACAGTGTTTGTTGGGATGGATAAAGAAGACCAAGGTCATGTTCTTTTGGACATTTCACCCTGGAAATCAGCTTCCCAAGGCTGATTTGGTCATAATATGGTCATAATAATAGTAACAGATGACATTTATTGAGGGCTTCCCTGGTGGCTCAGCAGTGAAGAATCTGCTTGTCAATGCAGGAGACGTGGCTTTGATCCTCAGGTCAGGAAGATCCCCTGGAGAAGGGAGTGGTAACCCACCCCAATGTTCTTGACTGGGAAATCCCGGAAAGAGGAGCCTGGCAGTTTACAGTCCATGAGGTCGCAAAAGAGTCGGACACGACGTAGTGACCAAACAACCGCACCAACGTTTATTGAGCACTTACTATGTTTTGAGCCACTTCATAGCTGTATGGCCATGGGCCATACTTCTGTATAAGTTTCCAGTGGCTGCTGTAACAAATGACCACAAACTTGCCAGTTTCAAACAACGGAAATTTATTCTGCCACAGTCTGGAGGCCAGAAGTCCGAAATCTGTATCTAGGGGCCAAAGTCAAGGTGTCAGCGCTGCACATGCTGGGAGGGCCCTAGAGGAGAATTTGTCCCTTGTCTCTTCTGGTTTCTGATGGCTCCAGATGTCCCTGACTTGTGGCTGCATAACTCTGGCCTCTGCCTCTGTCTTCACGTGGTCTTCTCCTCTGTGTATGTGAAGTCTCTCTCAGTCTCTTTTTTCTTTTCTTTTTTTTTTTGGCCTCACCATACGGTTTGTGGGATCTTCCCAGACCAGGGTTCGCCTGTGCCCCCCTGCAGTGGAAACACGAGTCCTAGCCACTGGACCCCTAGGGAAGTCCCCTGTTTCTTTCTTATAAGGAGGGCACTTGTGATGGCATTTAGGGCCCATCAGATAATCCAAGATGATTTCTCCATCTCAACCCTTAATCACATCCGCAAAGACCCCTTTTCCAAATCAGGTCACACTGACAGGCTCCGGGGATAGCACCTGATCTTTCTGAGGGCCGTTCCTCAGCTGGCCACACTTCCCCTCTCTAAGCTTCAGTTTATCCCACCTGTAAAATGAGGATAGTAATCATGGTAATGGCCTCTCAGGGCTGATGTGGGGTTTAACAGATTAATGGAAACCTGGCAGCAGGGGAGGAGGGGTGGGGGTGCCCTGGCAGGCAGGCAGCCCTCGATGAATGGTGTGGTTATTATGAATCGATTTCTTGAGTTATTTCTACCCAGGACTGGCAATTCTGGGGGTAATTGATTCCAGTGATGTCACTTCCCCAACTGCCAGGTTTTCAGCAGGATTAAACGTGCCAAATTGGCTTTGTTGAGCCAACTCCTCTGGGTGTGAAGAGCCGCCATGCCAACCCGCCTTGCAGTTTTGCGGAGCCCGTCTGCCGCTTCTCCCTAATTAACGCGCAGGCGACGCTCGCCAGCAGGCCCGCTTGCTGCCATCCCAGGAAAACAGTGCCACAGACGACAGCTAAATATTTGAACGTTTTTTGTTTCAGTTGCTGCATGAAAATAGTATTTTGGGCATTTAAACAGCACAGAGTAAAGGGAGAAATTCTGCTTCATTTTCTACCCATGGGGCAGCCTTGGGGAAAAAATGCTGTAAGGGAACCCAGTCAGGTCACTGACCTAAGACAGTGTCACAACAAACTACCATTGCTGCTGGTAGCTCTGCCACTTTAGCTGTGTGACCCTGGGCAAAGAACCTCTCTGAGTCTCAGTTTCCACATCTGTAACATGGGTATCCTAAGAGTCCCTCCTTCAACATAGTGAGAAGATTCAAGGAGATGGCACCTAAGGATTTAAGGAACCACCTGGGACATGGGCTGGTGCTTGGCCTAAGTCACTTGGGGGTGCTGCAGGTGAGACTGTTGATGATTCTAGAAATGCCCTGCCCAGCTCTCAGTACTTCTGGGTGGGAGCAGAGTGAAAGCAGCCAGGTCCACCTCTCGGGGGTCTCCTGGATCCGGTCCTGGCTCTGTTGTTGACAGGTTTCTAGACTCTATTTCCCTCTGTGTGTCTGTTTCCCCACAGAGCAGATGGGTCTGGAACAAGTATTTCAAAAGCCCTTTCTAGGGGGAGAGGGACAAGTCAGAAGGCTGGGATTGACATGTGCACACTCCTACACACAGAAAACAGATAACTATTAAGAACCTATTGAGACTTCCCTGGTGGTCTCGTGGTCGAGAATCTGCCTTGCAATGCAGGGGATGTGAGTTCAATCCCTGGTCAGGGAACTAAGATCCCACGTGCCTTGGAACAACTAAGCCCACACGCCACAACTACAGAGCCCATGAGCCACAACTTAGAGTCCATGTGCGGCAATGAAAGGTCCCACATGAGGCAACGAAGATGTGACTAAGACCTGATGCTGCCAAATAAAAAAAACAAAGAACCTACTGTATAGCACAGGGAACTCTCTTCCATACTCTGTAATGGCCTATGTGGGAATAGAATCTAAAAGAAGAGTGAGTATATGTATACATATAACTGGCGCGCTCTGCTGTGCACTTGAAACTAACATGACACTGTAAATCAACAACACTCCAATAAAACTTTAAACAATAAAATAAATGAACTAAGCTGAAGCCATTAAAAAAAAAAGCCCCTTCTGCCTTCTGGTTCCACGAGTGGCTTCGGGGGTGTGCCCCTCGCTCTTGCTGCCCCAGGTAGCTGGCTTGGCTGCAGGACCCAGGCCAGTCATGTGAGTTCCTCACCGTGCCAAAAAGGGTGGAGTGGAGGTGCAGCTCAGCGGACAGGAAGAAGGCTCCTGAAACTCATCAGAAGAATCTGGGAACATCCCAGGTGCTTGCTCAACATAGATCGCGCTAACTTTTTAGAAACCGGTCCTGCACACTGCCCAGGTTGTGTGGCAAACCTCTCTGGCAGGGGTGTGACCCTCCAGTCCATGTCCCCGCACTCCTGACTATGAGGATGTAGCACCCCATGGGCCACAGTTTCATGCACCCACTCTCAAGGTATTTATTAAGTACCCACTGTATACCAAGCAACACAGCAGAGGCTGGGACACACACCAGAATCCAGAGAGCCAGGTCTCTGGCTCTCATGAAGTTTGCAGTCCACTGTGGGCAGGATGTTACTCTTTAAAGTCATTTATGGAGAAGGCAATGGCACCCCACTCCAGTACTCTTGCCTGGAAAATCCCATGGATGGAGGAGCCTGGAAGGCTGCAGTCCATGGGGTCGCTGAGAGTCAGACATGACTGAGCGACTTCACTTTCACTTTTCACTTTCATGCATTGGAGGAGGAAATGGCAACCCACTCCAGTGTTCTTGCCTGGAGAATCCCAGGGACGGGGGAGCCTGGTGGGCTGCTGTCTCTGGGGTCGCACAGAGTCAGACACGGCTGAAGCGACTTAGCAGCAGCAGCAGCATCGAGCACTGCAATGAACAGTAACGGAGGAAAAACCAGTGTGTTCTGAGGCTAGGTGACCTGACCGGGTTAGAGGGGTTGTGGGGGACTGCCTCTCAGAGGAAGGGGTGTTTACACCAAGACCTAAAGGATGAGAAAGAGTCAGAAAGGAAAGAGCCTTCTAGGCAGGGGGAACAGCACAGCAGAAGTAATACCGTGAGACTCAAAAAAAGAGATGGCTAGCGTGCCGGGCAAAGTCAGCCAGGGCCCAGACTCACGGTGCGGCTTCACGTGGAGGGAGATGGCCCAAACGAGCCCTCAAGGTCAAGCAGAAAAGGGAGCTGCCCAGCGCCTTGTAGTTAGGAGTGGGAGGCTCTCTGCCATCCGGGGATGGCTAGGGGGTGCCCATGTCTGGGAAAGGCATGGGAAACACAGGGCTGGCTCCATGCCCCGTCTCTGTGGACTGCGCCCAGATCTGATGATGGCCCAGCAGGATGGAACCAGTGTAAGCTTTGGGTTGGGGACATAGCACACATCATATGGCCAGCCATGCCGTATGTTTCCCCATCTGAAAAATGGAGTTGTGATAACCCATAATTCCTAGAGACACTAAGTGTTAAGCAGGTGCCAACCAAGTCTCCTCTTCTTTGCTGCCTCCATGCACTAACGCCACCAGCGGCTCTCACTAGAGACACTGGCTCTGCCACTGATCTCATCTGGGTACGACCGCCCCATCTCTGGGCCTCGGTTCCCCTAGAGAGGAAGGGATTTGGATGGGTGAGCCCCGCCTCGCAGGGCCAGGTGGTTCTCCAGCTGTGGTGACGTCAGATCCAGCAGGGGGACTTGTCAGGAGACAAGTCTTCTTGGGCTTCACCTCCCCCAAGGGGGCAGGGGGAGAACCCCTGACATCCCTTCCCCAGTGGTTCGCATGGTCCAAGAATTACACTTTGATTCTAAAAGCGAGAGAGGCACACATCACCTGTTTTCCAGAAAGGGCTCTGTGTGCGCGTGGTGACTCCTGTCTTTAGAAATTCCGCCGTGGGAAGGAAACCAGCCTGAGTGATGAAACAGCAGAGTCCAAGCAACCACGTGAATCCAGGCGCCTGCCTCACTGCCAGCGAGTGGCCTTCTTTCAGAATTCTCTCTGTGCACGTGGGATGCAGCTGACTGCCAACCTGCCCGGGGAAAGGAGTGTTTGAATAGTTATTTTGTTTTCTCGCGCTTTCTCTTGCCAGTAACACCCCGGCTATGGAAACATACCCACAGTGTGATGTCTGAGCTGCAGAGTGATAATGATAATAATGATTTGTATTCCCATGACCTGATTTTTTACATTAAATAGTTGAAACAGAAAAAAAAAATCAAAAAAAGAAATTCAAAGTAAATTTAAAAATCCTACTTTGAGATGGTTGTACATTGTGAATATACTTAATGTCACTGGACACTTAAAAATGGTTAAAGTGGTCATTTTTGTCTCTTTTATGTGTATTTTACCCCCAAACCCATGTCATATGTCTGTCCTTTGGGTGTATGAAATGTTCATAAGATGTTATTAATAATTATAGGGGAAATTGGTGTGAAATATAAGGAAACTCTCTGTACTTGCTTTGGAAACTTTCTGTTTAAAAAAAATCAGATGTCCAGGCCCCGGTCCTGACCAATGCAATCAGAATCTCTGTCTCGGGGACCAAGCATCAGGATTTATCAGAAAGCTCTCCTAGCAATTCAGAACTGTCAGGGTTGGATGACTCATGCATGGAAAGCGCCTCGTAAGTGTAAAGCATGGGGGAAGTGCAATATGTTATGATCAACCAAAGTTTTGATTTTTTAAGATTTTTTTTCTGAGGTGGACCATTTTTAAAGTCTTTATTGAATGTGTTACAATATTGCTTCTATTGTTTCGGTTCTGGATTTTTGGCTGAGAGGCATGTGAAATCTTAGCTTCCCTACCAGGGATCAAACTAGTATCCTCTGCTCTGGAAGGCGAAGTCTTCACCACCAGACTGCCAGGCAAGTTGCCCAATGCTTTATTTTTAATAAAATTACACAAATAACAGTGACCAATGTAAAATTAAAAACCCAGAGAGAAAAATTAAAATCACCCCTAATCCTGGCCCCTAGTGACAACCACTGTTTCAGATGAAAAAGTCCTTTTACACCTTTTTCTCATGGATAATACCTACCTGTATTATTATTCCTGTTGTTATTGTTATTAAAACACAAAACTGGACTTCCGAGAGGCAGCCTTGTAGCCCCAGAGTCTTTGAGCTTCCCTATCTACAAGACATCCTTGTCTTCAGGGAGGTCGGGGAGGCCAGCTTAGGTATGAAGAGAGAACCCAGGGTGGTTGATGAAACGCTGTGAAAACCCAGCCTAGATAAATGTGCCTCGGCAGCGCCACCTGCTGTTTATGTAAGGGCATTGCATGGCCTCCAGCACGGTCCCCGTTCAGCTAATAGGGAAGCCGCTCCAGTGTTACCATTCCACTCCCATTCCTGTTTTCTCATCTCTTGCCAGAATACCTCCAAACAAGCCCAAGAACAGCACCAAGAAACAGTGCGCTGGCCCAGGGCCTGTGCATGCAGCGTCCATCTCGATGGCTACCTGCCAGGGCTACCCCTCTGTGGGCCATAGTCATCAACCTGTCACAAAATATTTAATATTCCTGAGCACTTTATATGGCTAAACTGGTCCACATCTACTGGCCTCTTTTAAGAGTTATATCTGTAAACCACACAGTTCTGGAAAAGCAGACTGAAAAGAGGTTCACAAGCTCTGGAAGTTGGATGTAAATCCTGGCTCTCATGGTGCCGGCAAGAGATTTGCTTGACCTCTCAGTTTCCTTATCTGCAGAATGAGGGCAGGAACCTCACCTGCTGGAGGGAAGCTTACACAAGAAAATACATCTGAAAGCATTTGGCACGTGGTAGGTATTCAAGCAATGTTAGTTCCTTTTTGTTTTTCTTTTTGCTTTCTTTCAACACCATCTTTCCCTTTTTCTCTTGGAGAAAAATTAGGGGCTCAAAGTTGGGGGGAATCTACTCATTCATTCTCGATGAATATTTGTTAAATGACTACGCTGTGCTGGGCGCTAGAACCATAGCAGGGAAGGTAATGATCCCTAACCTTGTGGAGCTGCAGAGCAAGTCCAGGCCCTGGAATCAGACAGAGCTGGGTTCAAGGCTGGACTTACCACCTACAAGCTGTGGTTCCTCGGGCAAATTCCACAACCTACAAGCTGCGGTTTCTGTCCCAGAAGAAAGGCCAGAGGCTGTGGCCTGGGGCCTCAGGCTTCCAGGACAAGGTCAGTCAAGCCCTAGGCCCTTGGTCCCAGTAGTTGAGCTTGTTTGGTCCTTTAAGGCCATTATACAGACGAGGCAACTAAGGCCCAGAGAGTGGAAGGCCCTTGCCAAGAGGTGCAACACCAGGACCTGAAGGCTCGTCTCCCACAGCACAATTCACGCATTTCTGAAGTTCCTATCACACTCAAAGAGGCCCATCAACAACTATTTATTAATTAGGCTCTTTTGCTGTGTGGGCGGCTCTGGCCTAGGTTTAGGGTGACTTGCATAGGCTACGGAGGTGTCAACAGCCTTCCCAGTATAATAGGCTCCTTTTTCAATTACTTGAACATTCTTATTTCACGGATGAGGACACGGAGGCTCAGAGTGATGAAGTGACCTGTCCAAGACCACACGACTGTTGTGGTGGACGCTGCAACAGAGGTCACTCTGTTCAACCAGACATTATACTGCATCCAGGAAAAACAGAGAAGTGAATAAAAGAAGGAAGTGGGGGGTGGGCTTCCCTGGTGGTCTGGTGGTTAAGAGTCCATCTTGCAATGCAGAGGACCCAAGTTTGATCCCTGGTTGGGGAACTAGGTTCCCACATGTGGCAGAGCAACTAAGCCTACAAGCTACAACTAGAAAATGGGAGTGCCGGCGACTAAGACCCCAGGCAGCCAAATAAATAAAATAAAAAATAAAAAAAAAAAGGAGGAAAGGGTGAAGGGAAGAATAAATGAAGACAAAAATGGGAAAATGAAAAGAGCATGAATAAAAGAGTTAATACTTTTGTTCTTCATTTATTTTTGTTACACTGCAGAGCTTGTGGGATCTTAGTTCCCCAACCAGGGATTGAACCCAGGCTCTCGGCAGTGACAGCGGGGAGTCTTAACCACTGGACTGCCGGGGAATTTCCAATCTTTTAATTTTATTTTTTAAGAGAATAGTTGGTACATAAAATGATACACGTAGCATGTGAGTTACAAAACATACTAACAGAAGGAACACCCTTGAACCCACCACCATCCTAAGACAATAGAAAGCTGCCAATAGCTCGAACCTACTTACACCAGCGGTTCTTCGAGCTGGCGGCACGTTGAACACACCTGGGGGGCTTAGACAGCCACTGATTCCCTCTGAGTGCTCGATGGGGTTTGTCTGGAGTCCGGTTTGGACATCTGGATTTTTCAGAGCTCTCCAGATGATTCTCTTGGGAAGCCAGGTTTGAGGGCGACTGGCTTATAATTCTCTTCCCTATTATATCCTTCTGATTTTCCCCGACGCTCACCTGCCTCCCTCAGGTAGCCACCATCCTGAATTTGGTGTAGTGAATGGATTCTTTTCCTTAGACGAGCGATGTCCGCGATTGAGCTCCCGCCCACCACGAGGGGGCACCAGAGAAAAACACAGACATCTTTTCTCTCTCTGCACGCCGAGTAAAGGCGCTGCAGGAGGCTTGGCCCTCGCGGCGCTCCATCGCCGGCCCGTTGCCTCGGCAACGAGCGGGGAAACGGCCGGCGTAAGTGCTGCGCTGTCCGAGAGGGTCGCCGTGGGCCGGCAGGGATTAGGTTGGGGCTTGCGGGACCTTGGGCCGGGGCAGTCTTGGGAGACTCCGGCGCGCAGAGAAACGTGAGTTGGGGGTTTAGGCTCGGTCGGGGGCCGGCGTCGGGGTCGGAACCCTCAGAGCTCTGCCGCAGTTGGCTCCGCGCGGCGGGAAGCGCGCCCGCCGTTCCGGACGCAATCGCGGGCGCCCGGGGCTTCGGCTTCCAGTCCTCACTCGGCTCCCCGCGCGGCCTGGGTCCGACCCTTTCTTCTATAACCGCTTTTGTTGTATGTGGCTGAGAGAGGGACGCGACTTGTTCAGAGAGCCTCCCAGCTTGTTGATGGTTCATCTGGGGCCGGAATCTTCACTTTCCTCAATCCTCATGCAAAGATTTATCCGCAGGCGGCCTATGGGGCAAAGGAAAATGTTTGTCAGGCCTGCCACAGTCTAAAGACAGATCTTGACTTGGCAGCCTCAGGCTAAGCTTGACTCATAGACGCAGATGATTTTCCTCCCGGTTCGGAGGACTCTGAGTTTGTTTATTTGCCAGAAGCTCCTTGAGCACCGTCACAGCCAGGCACTGTGTAGACCCTGCACCTGGGGCAGCTTTTGGACCGGGAGTGGTTGAGGGGAGGTGTCCGGAGAGACTGGTTCTGCTTTCGAGTCTCCAGCCGTGTCCCCACATCGCGCCCTTGACCCATGCAAATTGATTCTTCCCTCTGGGTAGTAGTTTCCCCATCTGTAAGAGGAGGGATCTCCCTCCATGCTCATCCAGAACATTACCAGGTGTGACACCTGGAGATAGCAACCCACTCCAGTATCCTTGCCTGGAGAATACCATGGACAGAGGAGCCTGGTGGGCTACAGTCCATGGGGTTGCAAAGAGTGGGACACGAGTTTCATTTCAGCAAGCGACTTTGATTTCACCTCACAGCCAGGGCATGTTGGTCCCAACAGGTACTGTCTTGCCGTCTACAGAGCTTGGGCCTCATCCCAGCCTAACATGAATTAGACTCCCAGCTCTTGTTTAAATTTTCTCTGCTTCCTTGCTTTGTGATCTTCAGCAAGTCATTTTACCTCTTTGAACTTAAGTTTCCTCAGCTGCCAAAAAAAACAGGGCGATAGTAACAATGAAAAAGGTCATATAAGTCAAGGACTTGGCCCACATCCATATGCCTTCAGTTATCCTCTCTGTTACCCTAGGCAGAGCACAGAAACCCCCCGTGTGCTAGTCCAGTGTCTAGTCCAGTGTCGTCAGGACTGGCTCCCTGTCTCTGCACTGCCCTTAATGATGTCAGGCTCACAGCTGGGTGCAGTCCAGGCTTCTTCAGCTAGATGATTTGCGGTCCTGGTAGCAAGTCATTTTTAAAATGCTGATGCCTGGGAGCCTGCACTGAGATTTTTTTTTACTTAATTGGTCTGCCTTAGGGCCCAGGCTCTACCAGGCGATTCCAGTGTGCAGCCCAGGGGTGAGGACCGGGCCTCAAAGGGATGAGGGGCTGCAGGAGGCTCCTGTTCTTAGCGCCGCTAAGAACATGTTCTCCTCAGATGGCACTCCCCACGCTGCCCTCCTCCTGGTGCAGCCGGCGGCTCCCAGATCAGCAGGCCGCCCGACAGCGCCGCCGGGAGCAGGAGGCACATCTTCGGCAGCAGTGGGACCAGAACAGCCGCTACTTCCAGGTGTCCGACATCTGCAGCTCCAAACAGGCAGAGTGGAGCTCCAGGGCCTCCTACCAGCGGAGGTAACTGTGCGGTGAGCACCTTCCCTTAGGGCTGGAGGGCCGCCTGCTGCCGGGAGATGTGACTGACTCAAGGACCTGGGGGAGGGTGGCTGGCCGGCATGGATACTCTCATGGAAATGTGATGATTTCCATGGATACTCGCATGGTGATGTCTTTCCAACTGGAAACGGAAAAAAGGTCATCAGTGAAGTAACACATTTGACTGAAAAAGATAAGATGATGAGACATGTATGTAGAATCCGGAAGTCCCCTGGTAGCCCCATTTCCCCAGGAGAGAACCACTGTGAACTGTCTGGTCCATAGCCTCCTGTACACTTCTTCATCTGTGTTTGTGTGTAAATATAGATACAAGCATACACCCATTTTTATAGAGAAAGATACATACAAAAAGACGGAAGTTAAAAGCATAGGCTTTGGAGTCAGACAGACCTAGATAGCAATTCTGACTATGGGCTTTGGAGTCGGACAGACCTAGATAGCAATTCTGACTGTGTCACTTGCTGTATGAATGAGCCTCAGTTTCCTCATCAGTGAAGTGGGGCTCAAACAGAACCTACTTTATAGGATTTATGTCATGACTACTATAAAAACCATCCAGGTTATGTAGTACATGGTAACTACTCAGATAATATTAGCATGTGCATATATATGCCTCTCATACATTTTCTTGCAAGAACAAGATTCTGTTGTGTATAGTGGTTCTATTACCTGGTCTGCTCACTTTGGCCGGAGGACACCTTCCCAGGTCACCACGTTCTGTGTGCCTTAGCCTCTGTCACCCACACAGCCAGCCATGCAGCCCCCGTGCAGCTGGAAGCACTCCTGGCTGATGGTGGCCCCTCTCGCCCAGCATGCATGCCTACCAGCGGGAGAAGATGAAGGAGGAGGGCAGGAAACGTCTGGAGGCCCGACGGCAGAGACTCAGGCAGCTTCTGGTGGAGGAGCAGGACTTGCTGGCCAGGCAACTGGAGGAGCTGAGGCTGAGCATGAACTTGAGGGAAGGGAGAATCCGGGAGCAGCACGGGAACCTGAAGGCAGCCCGAGAGGAGCAAAGGAAGCTGGTAACTTTGCATAGCTCTTTAGGAGGCTGCGAAGCCCGAGTCCCCAGCCTGCCAGTGAGGCCATGAGGCGTCCCCCTCAGGGGCTATGAGGTGGCAGTTCACTGCAGAGCCAGCTGGGAAAAGTGCTGACTCTAAGTCGTTCTTCGTGTGTATTTTCCGGGAGTCATCTTTAGTCTCTTGGGCCCCTTAAATCATTATATCTGAGTCCTTTTTCTTTATTCTAGTTCTCTGGTCCCACGAAAGGCTGGGACTGGTGTATTTTAACTTAACTTCCAAAGTAGTCGTGTGTAGTGGTGGTCTCCAAGCTCTGTTTTTAAGCCTGCTGTATATTTTGAAGTAGATCTTTAGCATCTAGGACCCATCTGTAGCATCAGATTTTGGCCCCCTTTTATCACCATTATAAGAGTCACTTGTGGGAACTCCCTGGTGGTCCAGTGGTTAGGACTCCACACTCACTGCTGAGTGCCCAGGTTCAATCCCTGATCGCGAACTAAGATTGGCATAGCCAAAAAAATGAGTCATTTGTCAGCACCTGATTGTGTCTGTTGAGAGCCAGACACCTCCTGAGGCCCGAGGGAGGTCTGAAGGGCAGGAGCCGTGCTGGCTGCCAGTGGAAGAGCTCTTAGGCTCAGCTGACTTCACTGTGGGTTACCTGAAACGTGGATGGATTGGAAAAGCAATGTCAGTCTCCCTTCTTTGTGTTTTCTTGGCAGATTGCTGAACGACTTTTGTATGAACACTGGAAAAAGAACAACCCCAAACTTCGAGAGGTGAAAACCAAAGAGATCCTCCCATTGGTTTGCCTAAGTAGATGAAATCACGTTGCTCGCCTTGTTTTTAAATTTGCATCTTGTGCTGGGATGAAAAAGAGATCACTCCAGCTGCTTTGGAAAGAGGCTCCACACAGAAGATCTGGTTCATTTGGTTATTTAACATCTACAAGAGGCTGCAAGAGGTTGGGACATCTGATAGGAAGGGGGAATCCCAACAGTGGAGGCTGGGTAGGCAGATGGGGCCACCTGGACAGCCTTGGGTGGCCTTCCCCTGGAGTTACCTGGGAGCTCCTGCGAGATTCTCAGCAGAGGTGCATGGGGCCCTGGCTACATTTTGGGGAGCAGCAGCAGTGTCGAGGGGGTGGGAAGGGGTGATGTCAATTGAGGGGTTGCGGCTGCAGCCCAGGTGAATGATGGTCAGAACTGGAGTGGCAGGAGAAAGGGGACAGATCCACAAGACTTTGGGGCAAGGAGAGAAGGGTGCACTGTGGCTGGGGTGACATCATTCAGCAGAGACTGGGCTACAGGGAGAGAATCCTGTGACAGAAATCATTAATTTAGTTCAGTTTACAATTTGTGTATACATTTGTATTTAGTCTCTAAGTCGTGTCCGACTCTTTGCGACCCCGTGGACTGTAGCCCATCAGGTTCCTCTCTCTGTGGGATTTCCCAGAAAGAATACTGAAGTGGGTTGCCATTCCCTTCTCCAGGAGGGTCTTCCTGATCCAAGGATCATACCTGGGTGTCCTGCATTGGCAGGCAGATTCTTTACTGTCTGAGCAACTTATTTAGTGGTGGTAATTTATATGCATGTAACTATATTTAGAAGTTGCCAGTCATAGTAGAGTATCTGGCTGCTCTGGTATGCCATGTGGTTACCACTAAACCTCTCCTCGGCCACTTGTAGATTTCAGTGGATCCTCCAAAGTCAGGTATTCAGTTGTTTATTCAGAACATTCAAGTTAGTTGCGAATGTTTATGTTTGTAAGTTGAGAAAAATTTAAAACTTGTATAAACAATTTTCCAAACAAAAGCCTTTGGACATTGTTACGATTCATTTTCTGATCCAAAAGATTCTTTAAACCCAGAACTCTTATTAATAATCCCAAATTTGTTGCATCCATCGATAAAGGTGGTGTGTGTTTTCACAGCTGCTCCTTTGCAGAGGGAGGTTTGGGGAGCCAGGCAACAAGTTGAGTCTGCTCCTCACCCAGGTCTTGCTGCCCTGGGGCCTGACAGGGTTTAGACCCACCACTGTAGCCTTTGAGATTGGATTTCCAGTTCAGTGTCAGCTCAGCTCCAAGGGGACTGGGAGAAAAGTTTTTGATACTTTGTTCCAGTTCTTGAGATGGCTTAGAATTGCCTGGTCCTTTGGTTTTCTTACTGACTTGCATTTAGACTATGTATGTTGGGGTCACCATGCACTTCCTTGTAAGACACCTGGTCACATTCCAGGCCACAGTACAGTGCTCAGCAGTGAACATTCATCCTGCGAACCACTGAGGAAGTTTATATTTTCTACCTTCTCATCCTCAGATCGAATCGGACCTTCACAAGAGGCATGTGATAAATGCTTGGGAAACACAGAAAGAGGAAAAAAAACAGGTGTGGTATGTGTTGGGAGACTCTCTCCAAGTCTTTGAATTTGTTTCTTTTCCATCTCAGTGACTCCAGGCCAGGAACAGACCTTTGCTCGGTTTACTTAACACCTGTTAAAACGGAATCTTTGTTGCTCTTGCACAGAAAAGAATCCCACGTGATCACTCTCGGGGCAGAATAAGACCAGGTGTCCAGGGCTAGGCCATGGTAGATGCAGTATGCATCCTTAAAGGTTGTTGTGTTGCCAGTACCCTCTTTGGATATAATTTACATCATAAACTCAGCCTGGGTTGACAGTAGCACCTCTGGTGATGCAAGTCCACACTTCGTGGCCCCATCGCTTTGCCTCTGGGTTCATTTTGGAAAGTGCTTTGTTGACTTGTGAAAGGGAAGGAACCCGGTGTCCCTGAGCCCCTCCTCCGTGCCGGGCACTGTGCTCCCAGCCTCGTCTCTCAGACCAGCAGCACACCCATGGTTCCCACCGTGAGAGCTGAGCCCAGGCCTCACGGCCGATAAGTGCACAGCCTGCTCAGGTGTAGACGTGTCGGAGTGAAGAACGGGCCCTGCGGCCTGATGACCAGTGGTGAGGTCTTCGCTGGCTCCGTGTTACAGACACTGACCCCCACGTTCATTTGGCTCCATGCAGCAAGAAGCCGCTGAAGAAGAAAAGGAAAAACGATTTGAAAATGAGTATGAAACGGCCCGCCGGGAAGCGCTGGAACGGATGAAAGTGGAAGAGGAGAGGAGGCAGCTGGAGAGTAAGCTGCAGGCGGAGGTGCTGCGCCAGCAGATGGAGGAGCTGAAGGCGAAGGAGATGGAGGTGAGGGCGTGCCCCGGCCACCAGGGCCTCCTCACTCGCAGCCGCTCATTGTGAGGAAACAGGCGTTTTAGAAGCTGTTCCATACGGAGATGGCATCCGGGAGGTGGTTCTAAGAAGGGGAGCCATGCTGGTTTCTCCTGACGTGCGGTCTCACCAGTTGTTCTTCCACACTCACGCTGTGTGCCGGATTCTTGAATGCTAACCCTCAGGGGATCACACCTGTCCCCGCAGATGTGGGTAGAGGCCTGCTGTCTGAGGGCCTCTGAGAACCTGGAGTTCAGTGTGTGCTTGGTAAACTTGACTTAGTCTGATGAGCCAGCCCACAGTTCTCCCTGGCTAGTAGTTTTGGGGTCTCGGGACAAACCATGAGGATCTTTGGTCCAGGAGGCTGTTCTAAGAATCCTGTGCCCAGCAACTCTGAGGGGAGCAGCCCCCCTCCCCCAGGCCTCAGTGATTCGAGAACTGGGTCCTTTGTGCCTGAGCACTAGACTGGCTGCTGGGAATACAGCTAGGGGCTGTGTCAGGTTGGGGAGACAGAGGTTAAGTTGCAGTAAGCGTGGGCAGTGCAGGGTCTTGTGGGGCAGGGTTTCATTTTTGTCGGCGGGGTTGGGAAAGACCCAGCTGGGATGACTGAGTGAGCTGGGCCAAAGGGCTTAGTGCCTTGGAAGTGGGAGGGGATCCCGGGTACCAGGTGGCCAGGCCGTCCTTGTTGCATCGTGTCTGTTAGAAAGGGAGATGAGGGATGACGAGCCTAACCGGGTTTGCTGTCCGGTAACCACAGGCCACCAAACTGAAGAAGGAGCAGGAGAATCTGTTGAAGCAGCGCTGGGAGCTGGAGAGGCTGGAGGAGGAGAGGAGGCAGATGGCAGCCTTGCGGCAGAAGGCGGAACTGGGGTACGTGTGGGAAGGCCCCCACCCCTCGCCTGCCCATCCCAGGCCAGCGAGCCTCTCACTTTCTCAGGCTTGCCCTGGTAACCCTGAAAGC
The DNA here is from genome assembly GCF_029407905.1 of Bubalus kerabau. Taxonomy (NCBI): domain Eukaryota; kingdom Metazoa; phylum Chordata; class Mammalia; order Artiodactyla; family Bovidae; genus Bubalus; species Bubalus kerabau. Next base: position 67,468,605 of record NC_073639.1, on the reverse strand, counting down.
AGAAGGGATACAATCTGTAGAAAGTAACAGTCTAACCTCTGCAGAATTCTTTATGATCGTAAGCGCTAAAGGCAACCCATATCTTCTCATTTCTAGACGCTTCCTGAGACATCAGTATAATGTGAAGCTCAATAGACGCACACAGCAGATCCAAGAGGAACTGGTAAGTCTGAAGTGACAGTCTGGTGTTGCTTGTACTTTCTTTTGAAAAACATGTTTTTTGTTGCTTAGTAACGGGTGCGTTCTCATGAGAAAACACCAAGGGTCATCCCCTCTTGACCAGTAGCCCTCGCAATCCCTGCCCCTTCCCAGAGGTGTCTGGATATACATCTTTCTGGATATACATTTGACCCCTCAACCACATGGGGTTCGGGGCACTGACCCCCATGGAAGTGAAAACCTGTGTACTGTTATTTCTGCCTCAAAAACAAAGGAACTGATAGGAACTGATAAATGACTCACTGAAGGGCAGGAAGCTAAGACAGTTTGGATAGAATCAGGACTCAAACCCCAGTTCTTTTGAGTCTGCATACTGTAATCTCTAGTCAGACACTTCTCCCCCACTTAGTATAAAGATCTGTAAAGGGAACTCCGCTGAGTACTCTGTAATTACCTATATGGGAAAAGATTTTAAAAAGGAATGGATATATTCCATTATAACTGAATCACCTGGCTGTATACATGAAACTAACACAATATGGTAAATCAACTATATTCCAAGATTAAATTAAAATATTAAAGATCTATAAGATAAAAATACAAGTACTATCCTTATTGACAAAAAACTGTGGTTAGTGGACTCACCCAGTTCAAACCCATGTTGTTCAGGGGTGAGCCGTACACATTCAGGGAAGTGGTGGGTTTGGGGCTTCTTGGTTTCGTTTTTGAATGTACTTGATGTGGCATTGCTCAACACAGTACCTAACAGTACACCTCAGACCTCAAGACCAGTGTTCTTAAACTGAGCTTGCCCTTTCTGGCTAGCTGTTCAGTGTTTCTGGGAAGTATTTAGACGGGCTCCCTTGCTGAGATGGGACAGGAGAGATTGCTCATCCTGGCTGGCTGTCCTCTCACGGAACAGCTGCAGGAAGCATTTTGAGCATTTCTGTAGCTTATGTCCTCTGCAGTGGAACTGCTTGAAGTTGTGTTCTAGAAAGCTGGGCTGCCAGGTGTGTCCGAGGGCAAGGATGTGCGTGTGGCGCAGAGGGTCTCTCCCGATGGTGGGCAGAGAAAAGCTCCTGGGCGTTTGTGGCCTCTAAAGTGGCCCTGAGCAATCACTTCCGAGAAGACCTGCGATCAGGGAGGGAGGCTGTTACTTGTGGTAACTGCGCTTCCTCGTCTGTCCTCTAAGGAGGCAGACAAGCGCATCCTGCAGGCGCTGTTAGAGGAGGAGGACGAGAACCAGCGTGTGCACCAGGCCCGGCGGGAGCAGGCCCTGGCCGACGTGGCCTGGATGAAGCGGGTCATTGAGGAGCAGCTGGAGCTGGAGAGGGCGCGGGAGGCGGAGCTGCAGATGCTGCTGAGGTGAGGGGTGGCATCCTCAGGTTCCCTCGTGCCGCGGTCCCCGCAGGTCAGCAGGTTACCATGAGGGTCATCTGCTGCTGTTGAAACGCCCGTCCTTGTTCCTCTGTCCATCGTTCGTGAGGCGCACACCTCTGCTAATGGACCTAGCTTGTGGGTGTTTCCCTCGGGTTATGTAAAGTGGAAACCCCTGGGGTTTAAAGTAAGGATCTGTTCATCTGAAATCTTAGAAATTTGAAAGGAAATTGTTATAAATTATGAAGACATTGAATGCATCTTAGGCCTATATAAATGAGTCTTGATCCTAAAACTTCATCTGGTAGAGTGAAGTAATGGAATAACAGTTAACACTTATTGAGCACTTACTGTGTGCCAGATACAGTGCTAAGTGCATTATGGTCCTCCTCCTGTTTAAACCTGACGTCCAGGCTAGTGGGCCACAGACAGTCAAGGCCACTCACCTGCCCGGACCACAGGGTGAGCTAGAGTGACCGCAGGAACATGGCAGCAGAGCTCAGGCACTGGTGTGCCCCTCCTCCTCTCCATTCCCAATGGTTTCATTCACTTCTGTGTTTAAATGTCCCGGGTGCATGTCATCACCAGTGCTTTTTGTAAGGAGAGGGAGTGTTAAAAAAGAGAATTTAAAAAGTACTTATGACAGTAGTATTTTCTGTGAAGTTATCCTTACCTGTAATCCACTGAAAGTTTACCTGGAGGTTGACCCCGCAGAAAGTATGCGATACCTGGCTCCCTGGAGCCTTGATTGTTCTTTGGTTCTCTTCTGCCACTGGCGGTGGTAAGGAGCCCGCTGTCATCCGCTCTGTGTCTCCCTAGGGAAGAGGCCAAGGAAGTGTGGGAAAAGAGAGAGGCAGAGTGGGCCCGCGAGAGGAGTGCTCGAGACCGGCTGATGAGTGAGGTAATCCCGGGAGGGGTGCAGCTCGGCCGGGCAGGTGTCTGGGGTTGGTGACCATGTGTTGACCCTGCCAAATGCTCAGGGAACAGAGTCCCCTCAGGTTATTTTGTTGTCTTTTATGTCATCATAAAAGTAATATGTTTACTAGAAAAAAACTTCAGTACAGAAAAGTAAAACCAAAAAGTCACCTAGACCCCTGTCATCTCCACAGCCACTATTTATTTCCTTCTATGCTTCTGTTTCTATGCATAACATTTTTCCTACATATTACTTATTATACCAAGCTATTTGATTTGTCATTTTAATATATATCTTTGTAAATATCATTTTGATGACATATATCACGTGGGTAGACTATAGTTTGTTTTTCTGTTCCTTTTGTGGGTCCATTTTTTTCTAATTGGAGCCTTTTAAGAAACACTGCGATGAACACCTGGTGCAGAAACCTTTTTCATATTTAGGAATTTTTTCTTGGGGTGCAACACCAGAAGCGGACTAAAGAACATGACTGTTTCATTTGTCATTTAGAAGTAGTCTGTTATAAGACACACCCCAATTCAAAGGAAATCTTTTGGGGGAGAAAGCCTTTATTCTCCATGTATTGAAAGTCATCTTACAGTAGTTTAAAATGGATTTTGTATTCTGTGCATGCCAGCATGCTACATTTTAGAACCTGTGGGAACGTGGGTCCCAGCTGGTGCTCTTTTAGGAATACCAGATATTCTCCAGCATGTTTTGACTTTTTTCCCTCCCATTTAAAACATCCCTCCTTGTTGTGGCCACTTGTCCTGTCCAGAGAGCCTGACTGTCCAGAATGGCAGGTGGTTCCCAAGACTGGACCGTGTTCTGGACGAATCCTCCAGAATCAAGCACAGCAGATTTCTGTTGCTTTGAGCAGTGAATTCACAGCCACAAGGTTGGCGGGATGACCCTGACTCTACCTCTGGCTGCCTGCGTGGCTCGTGGTTCTTGTTTTTTCTGGCACTTGCTGATAAGGAGTGAGAGTCGCCTTGTGGCTGTGTGTCTGTGGGGACGGAGCTCCAGCCCTGCCTGCTCCTGTCTCTCTGGTGCTTGGCTGTCTCCACACGCACAGTCCACATGCACCTTGTGTGTGATGGGGACGTGTGGGAAATATAGCCAATTGTCTGGGCTGACCCTGTAGTAGGCTTGCCCGGTGCATCTGGGCCTGAGGCCGAGGATTAGGCTGGTGGCTGTGTAGCTGCAGCGGCAGAGTAGTCCACGGTTGGTGGATCACTTTTGAGGCATCTGTTAAAGTCTAACTAAAACCTCCCCTCTTCCTTTCTGCTGAGGATAGGTTCTGACAGGAAGACAACAACAGATCCAGGAAAAGATTGAACAAAACCGACGGGCGCAGGAGGAATCCCTGAGACACAGAGAGCAACTTATTCAAGATCTTGAGGAGGCAAGAGAGTTAGCTCGTCGTGAGAAAGAGGAGAGTGAGGAACTGAAATCGGCCAGGAAACAGGAGCTAGAAGCGCAGGTGGGGCTGAGCCCTGGGATAAGCGCAAGGGCAGCAGGCCCTGTTGGGGTTGCTGTGCCATCAAGGCACGGGGCTCAGGGGCCCTTGACTTACTTCCACAGCCTGGCCTGGACTTTGTCTAGGAAGCCCCCAATCAGGAGCTCAGAGCATCCATTTTTGTTTCCCACTGGAACCTTGACCCTTCTGGTTGTAGGTCCAGCCCCGCTCTGGGTCCTCCATCTCCTAGGAAAGCTATGCTTACTATTCCTGCCCCTCACCTCTTTCCTGGTTGCCTCTGCAAGCACTTGGCTCTCTGGCCCCAAGTCTCTTTTATTCAATTCAGTACCTAATAGTTAACACAAAAGAATCTTGCAAACACGTGGCCACATCCAAAGTGTTTCACAAGGTACATACGACCACACACATAACCTCTCCGGGTCCATGAGTGTCCTTCCCACGAGGGCACTGGTGCTCAGCACTGATGCTCCAGTGAGGGGACCCCAGGCTGTCCCTCGAGATAGGAGGCAGGGTCCTGCCCGTGGCCCATCCAGGGTGACTTTCCTCTTGGTGCCCAGGTGGCAGAGCAGCAGCTGCAGGCGTGGGAGGCAGACCAGCAGGAGAAGGAGGAGGAAGAGGAGGCGAGGCGGGAAGATCAGCTCACGGCCGCCCTGCTGCAGCAGGAGGCGACGATGATGGCCAAGCAGGGCTACCGGCCCAAGGTAGGCAGCCGCTCAGTCGGCCCTGCCCTCCTGGTCCCCCGTTCATAGCCCCGGGCACAGGGCCACTTCCCAGCACCTTGGACTCTTCCTTGCTCCTCTTCTCGTGTGTTTCCTTTCCTTTCCTGACTGGTAGGGAGCCTGGACACAGGGTCTGTTCGATCCTCTGTTGGGCCTCAAATAGACCTTGCAGCAACTTTGCTCTGGCTCCTGCCGCTGTAGCCTGATCACTGAGGTCCCGACTGGTCTGCTGGTGCCTGGCAACCCTGTCTGGGACAAAGAGAAATCCGGGAGGAGGTTTGGGGCGGCTGGTGAGGGGGGAAGGTGCAGTGGGGCTGGGTCCTAGCTGTCCGGACAGCAGTGCCCAGCTGAGCGGGGTGACCGGGACCTGGGTCCCTTCCTCTCCTGCCCTCAGCACTATGGTCACCCACTCCCTGTCGTCTGGTCCTCTCCTTCCTTCTTTCTTTGTCTCCCCAAGTACTTGAGTGACCCCTGGTGCAGGACCTCAGGGGAGCACAGGGAAGCGAAAGCCATGCTTTGGAGGAGCTGATGAGTAAAGCACCAGGGAAGTGACCAAGGGCTCAGCAGGCATGTCGCCACTGTCCCTCCTTGACCAGGGCCACCCTGGCCACCCTGGCACTAACATGCTGCCAGACAGAGGCCGGCTCTTCTGGTCAGAGACTCTGGGAAGCTGATGGAGCAGAGCAGGTCCCACACCTCCTGCAGAATGTCAGTGTCCTAGCCAGCCGGGGCTCTTGAGTGCAGGGAACAGCATTTTCTAAACTTCCTCCACCATGGATCAGTGCGTGTCTCAGATCAGGGACTCACAGGGCCACGTGAAGTGTTATTTAGGGCTGGTACTTAAAAAAAAATCAGAGTGCCTCATTTATGGCTTAGGGTCAAAGACTTTTTAGCTGTAAATGAAAACAGCCATTTATAAAACGGTGCTTTTAGCTGTTTCTTGAGATTAATTTCTAATGCTCCAGCAACTGCTGACTTAATCAGTCTTGTGTTTTCTCTTTCTTCTCAGCCTTATGGACATCCCAGAATCGCTTGGAACTGATTTCATTGGTACAGAGAGTGAGGATGGTGAGGTCTCTGGTATGCTGCTGCCAGACCGTTGTACAGGCTCTGTTCCAGTGTTCGGGTCACTGTAAAATAGTTCCATGAATGTTCAGGTCCACGATTAAATGGAGTGAGGTCTGGCTGGGCTTTAAGCTGTGATGGCTATACAGGAGGCCCTTTTCTGCCTTTTTTATCTCAGAAAGGGACCTCATAGTCACACGTTGACAGTGCTCTCCCAGTCTTGTGATATGCTGATAAATAATGTTAGATTCTAAATCGGTGCTAGGACTTACAAGGTGTCTTCCATGATGGGCTACGGGTTTCCTGTTGTCACACCCCTAATTGTCAACTTCCAGTGAGGACTCTTAATTACAGATAGGAGACAAGTCTTTCAGTTTTTAAAATTGCCATTTAAATTTGTTCTATTGAAAACAAACTTGTGGGTCTTGGTCTAGTTTATTATTTTCAGGGTTTATTAATTTAGTGGTCCCAAAATGATTATGTCTTGTTTTCTGGAAGAAAAGAACTATGAACCCTGAGACAGTCTGGTGGCGTCCATGGATGCCTTCTGAAAAGGTGGTGAGAAATGAGTCTTTCCTTGTTTTAGAAGCATTTTGGTAGAATTTGCATAGAGCATTGTTGGGGGTGATGAGTGACCCCAACCTGTATGTAACTGAGCCTCAAAAGGCCACCTGGCTGGGTAACGTTTTGGCAGGACACCTTGGGCCTCTAGTGTCTTGGATAGGGCTCAGCCATGTGCAGCTTTTGAGGTTTATGTCCCCAGAGGAAGGGGCACTGAACCTGAAGAAACTAGATCAGACTCAACTGCAGATCAGCCAAAAACGTCACTTCTCACTGTTCTATCACTGTGACATAGTCCTAGATTAATCTCTATAAATAGTTATAAGTTCCTTGCAGCAATAATCATATTTTTTTGACTTGTATTTTTTTTTCATATTTTTCCTCTGAGGTTTCAGTTTTCATTATATTGTGCTCAAGATTCCATATCTCAGTAAATTACAACTAATTACAGGGCTCTGTTCCAGGTTATTAAAAACCAGAGTTTATTAAAAAATCCCGAGTCTCAGGGCGGCACTGCCTTTCATTTCTATTGTGCCATAAAAACAAATTGAGCTGAGAACTACATCCTTAGTCTGGCTTTCATTTTCTTGTCTTAAATTTCTTTTGACTGTGATCCCCTGAGCACTGCTTTCATTATGCATGTTCATATTTCCATTCCTCCTCTCAGATGTTCATTCATTGTGAAATAAAGTTCTGGTTTGATGGCACTGCTTCCAAGATTTTGTCACTGTTGCTTTTAATAACCGCTGCAAAGCGGGTTGTATAGAATAAGTTTTACTGATTTAATCCACATCTCTAACAGGTTTGGATGTTTTCACTTTCTTGTGTCAGTGGTATTGTCTCTGTTCTCATTTTCACTGGAACCTCTTCTAAGTAAAACTGCAGGGAATCACTAGCAGTCATACATTGTCCGAGCTCCGGGATAGAATTCAAAATGGACAGAATGCCTGGTAAATAGGCACTCATGTATTTACTGAGTATTTTTTATTTCCTTGAGTTTTTTGTTTGTGAAGCCTGGCAGCAGTCTTATTAGCATTAAAATTCATTATACGGGATTCCCTGGCAGTCCAGTGGTTGGGACTCCGCAGTCTCTGTTACACTAGTTCTCTACCCTGATATATTTAAATGTTTCCTCTCTGAACTAGGCCTCAGTCTTTGTTTCCAGATTTAGAGCATCCACTGTCTTAACTATTTCTGGTGTAGCATGTACTCTTAGCTCGTAATTATTGATTGTGTATATTGGTTTTATTATTTTAAGCAACTTTTCCTACTTACTGTAAAATTAATGATTTGTAAATCATTCTACAGCAGATTCTCCTGCAAGGTTCAAGTTGTTTAGAACAGATGGTGTTGAAGCCACTACTCACATGTTCTGTATGTGAATGATTTTCACTCTTTTTGCTCATTCAGCACATATATCCTCTCCAGGGAGGATGTGCTGCTAGGCCTGGGGAAGTTACAAAGCTGAACAACAACAGGGACAGGAATCAAACAAGTGCACGGGTGAGCAGATGCCCCTGGCAGGCACAGAGCCAGCTGTAACTCATGGGGCTGAAGGAACCATTTGTGCAATAAATATATTCAGTGCATCCGTATTTCTTTATGGGTATATTAATATTCACGTTTTTAAAAATCCGTTTTTGGCGTCACTGGGTCTTCATTGCTGCATCCAGGTTTCTTCTAAGTGTGGCAAGCAGGGTCTACTCTCTAGCTGCAGCTCACAGGCTCTAAGAGAGCGCAGGCTCAGTGGCTGTGGCCCCTGGTCTCAGCTGTCCCCCATGTGTGATCTTCCCAGACCAGGGATTGGACCTGTGTCCCCTGCACTGCCAGACAATTCTTAACCACTGGGCCACCAGGGAAGTCCCATAATGAATTTATTTTTTTTTTTACAATCTGGGTTTTTAGGTAGTTTTCAGTCTTCATAAAATACAGAGCATAATCATAATGCCTTCAAACACATTAGCATTAGCAGTGCTTGCTGACCATGATGAAATTTGGCCATGAAGCCACGTGGAATTTTATTTTAGAGAGTCTGACACCATCGTGTTTTCATTTTAGAGGGTTATTTACTTTATGACTTAATGTTACGATTACTCAAAAGTGCTAAAAGGTAGGAAAAAACTTACCTCAAAGGATATAAGCATGTAATTAAAAAAATTTTTTTATTAAGACTTTATACCTTAAGTATTTCATTTTGCAGTGCTAATGTAAATGGTATTATTTATTCATTCTCATTTGGCTTCCAGTTTTTTTCTTTTAAAAACTGGGTTTCTGTGAACATCCTGACACATAATTTCAGTTGCATGCATTTAGGATCATCTCTAGCTAGACAGCTGGACGACCTCTCTCTCAGCTTTCCGTGATGATGACGTTAAAGTCTTATGCTGTGATGCTCTCCTTGCAGTGCGGTAGTGGTTTCTTTCTCTCCCTCACTTTATTTTGGTTATTAGCTGCAGTTCCCTTTTGTTCATTTTTTTGCCCCTAAATACCCAGTCCTCCGTTTCTGTACACACTGTGTAGAGAACACTGCCCTGAACATTGAGACAGCTGAGTTGGGCAGTGTCCTTCACTCAAGAGATCAGAATCTGACTTGAACAGCAGTTTCCACGTGTCTCAATTTGAAACCGACAGAAGAGAAATACTTATGGCAAAAAAACAAGGAATTGGAAACGAAACACAAGCTCGGCCACCCAGGTGTTCAACATTCCTTTAAAGCCCCCAGCACCCACGGTGGGCAGAGACCAGCATCCCTGCCTTCCCGCCCTGATGCTCCCAGACAAGAGGATTGCCTCCAGGCCTGCCCCCCCCATCTCCCTCCCACCTCACCTCTGTCCAGGGTGCAGCCATCCCTCACCCTCTCCTGCTTCCAGAATGTCTGCCGTCCACTATGTTCCTGCAGCCCACATCCTGGAGGCTCCTCTGGACAGTGAGAACCCTGTGGCTGAACACAGGCCCTGTGCTCTGACCTGCATCACCGCCACCACCAACTGGGCTCTGTTTCCTTGTCTGCAAAACGGGAGGTCGTTTCAGTTGTGACTGTAGGAAATTGCACTTAGCCAGGGACTGCCCACAATAAGCGCCTATATATAGGTAATTATGTAGGTAATTCGGCCCCTCAGAAAGGAAGGGGGCTGGGTAGGGTAGGGAAATATTGAATGAGGTCCTGGGAGGGGAGGGCTAGGAGAGGGAAGCAGATAGCAAGGTGGGGGGCAAGAGGGGGCTAACAGCTACTCTTAGGCCATAGCGGTGGGGGGGGGGGTGTGTGTGCAAATTGTAAGACCAAGTTAGATTTCAAAACTTATCCTGTCTGTAATGCATTGTGGGCTCCTGAGGAAAGCAGGGCCTGGGAGAGAGACGATCCTTCCAGTTGGTCCTTACAGGATAAAGGTGAGAGGAGGCTAGGCCGAGTGGGAGGGAATTAATTACCTGGGGTTCTGAAAGGCAGAGGTGGAGAGCTGGCGGGCAGCAGGACACAGGCAATGCTACAGGGACTGGGGAGGAAGGGAGAAGCCTGAGAGGGGACAGACAGAAGGGGGAGGACGAGGCCCAAGAAAGGAAGGTGTGAGGAGGGGAGAGGAGTTTCGGGGAGCAGCTGCTGGGGTGGGAGATGGGCTGAGAATTCTGGGGAGTGTGGTCAGGGAAACTGCTTGTGAGTAAGGGCCTGGGAGCCGGGGCGGGAGGATGAAGCCCAGCTTCCCTAGACCTCCCCTTGTCCGCAGCGCCCCCTCCACCAGGGAGCTGCTCTGTGGTGAGCTGCCTCGTGACCCCAGAAAGCTGTGGAGTCTGTGCCATCTTGATGGCTCTGGCCACAGGGCCAGCTCCTGGACAGCCTCTCGGCGCGTCACCCTCAGATGGCGCCCGACCTGTCCCTGTGGTGAGGCCAGTGGCCTCTGTGTAGCCCCATGGCTGGCAAAGCACTGCCCATGGTGCTTGGGAGCCAGTGGACAGTCCTTTCAGTTGGTTATTTCATAGACGCTGCGGGGGTCCTGGCACCTGGGGCTCAAGGGTAAGACACAATTTCTTGGCAAAAGAATGCGCCCCGGTTACTCACTCAGGAGAGGTGATGGCACCCATGCTTGGCTGGCTTTCGCTGAATTTTAAAAACTTAATGTGAGGAGTAAAGGCCTCACTATCAGATACCTGGAAGTGACCCCATGATGCAGGACCTCTTGTAAGAAAGCTGTCTGCTGAGCACAGAGGACAAGGCCATCGACAGAGCTCCCAGGGTGGAGGCACCTGCAGTACTGCCTCCCACAGAAGGTGGGTTTCCATGGGGACAACTTCCTCAGAACGTTGACCGAGTATCTGGAAACATCAGCTAATTGATGGCAGACACAGTACCCCAAGGACACTTACATAGCCTGTTTATTGCATAACTAGCAGGCACAAATTCCAAAACGATTTTACAATGCTTACAGGGTTGAACAATAATTACAGGGATACGAATGTACAACGAACAGGAAAAATAAGTACAGAATCATGGGTGACATGGATAGAAGACACTGGGATAAAAGGCATTTCATTTTTCCTATGCAGCATTTTCTTTTGGAAAATCAAGGTGACCTTCAACCAGGACAAGAAAAGAAGGAAGACCCTCTGCGTGGGGAGCTCAGGGCGGCTGCAGGGGACAGACCCAAGCTGGGCTCGCTCGGGTTCTGCAGCTGAAATCGCTGGGGGAGTCAGAGGACAGCTCCTGAGTTGTGTGTTTCCAGTTCCCATCCGTGAAATGCTGTGTTTAGTCTTTGGGTCCGAGTCGTTGTTCTTTGGCAAATAAGAACTATTTGTGTTCCGAGGCAGAGGAGGACTTCAGCAGGAGATGCTCAGGTGGAGCTGCCTCCCCGTCGCTTTCCTACCTGCGTCCTCCCAGCTCCTTAGGGCATCTGAGGGGGCGGGGATTTGAGAATCAAGGGGAAGAGGATGACATAACAGAGCTCAGACGTCAGTGTAAGGCCCAAGAACCCATGTGCAAAAGGTGGTGAACGGCTGCTGAGACGAGGTGAGAACGTCCACAGGCCCCATGGGTCTCTGACCCTGGCCTCGAGGAAACACGCAGCAGGCTGGAGGAGAAGGGTCCCCCTCAGCCCTCCTGTCGCTGGGTGTCACTCCACCTGGGAGCGTCCCTTCCCAAGTGCTGGCACTGTGGGTCAGCAGGGCGAACTCCTGCGGTGTGCTCACGGCTGGGCATGCTTTGCTGGCCCCCATGTTCCTTGACTTTTTCTCCAGGGGCATGAAATGACATCCCCCACTCCAGGTCCTGAGTGTGCCCGTGAAGACGCTGCTTCACCCACTGCAGCAACTCATCATCCAGAAGGCTGTCCTCCCAACAGAGGCGGCCAAGGGCACCGACCCGAGGCTGCACCGGGCCTTGCCCGAGGAGCCCGTGTCAGCCGGGAAGAAGAGCAGGTGCTCGCCAGGAAGAGGAGGGACAGCCCGTCCGTGCAGCGTGCAGAGATGGTTCTCAGACGGTGCCTGAAGTGGAGGTAGAAGACCTCCTTCGAGAAGACGCCCCTCAGCATCTGACAAAAGCGTGGCACTTAGGTTTGTGCAGACAAATCTTGGAGACGTGGACCCTTTCCCCGTGCTACTCAGCAGAGCAAAAGCCGGCGAAAGCACCCAGCACAGTGACTTAGTAACCAAACACCATCACCGTACTCCTTCTGACAGCATTCAGTCAGGCTACAAAGGTGTTTGTGATTCAAACAGTTCTGTGAAAATACAGGCTTACTGAGCATGTTTTGGGGCAACTGTGATGATTTTGACTTTTCCATGTGTGTGAACAAGCGCTACGGGACAGAAGAGATGGTGAAACAAGGACCGACAGCAACTTTAACACAGGGTGCGGCAGCCCCGCAAAAGGTGATAAGGCTCAGAGGCTAAACCTGGGGAGGCCAGGGAAGCCAGGCCTCGCGATCCACAGCAGAGCTGGGAGCCAGCAACCTCCAGGCCGCAGCATGCCCACACGCGTGCTGTGAACACGTTTAGACAAGTCACCGATGATTACAGATGGAGAGATGGCACAGAAACATCTGATGTCTTCTGACAAGTCAAAAGCTTCGGCAACTCCAGGCCCGTTTTATTTACATGGCAGCCTGAGTGGAGCTGGGCAGCTGCTGTCCCCACTGACATGCCGTGGGCTCCTCGCTGTCCCTCCCTGGCACCTGGCTCGCTTCATTCATTGTCACTACTGCCTGGCCCCGCTGGTTGAGGTCAGGGTCTGAGCCACGCCCACACAAAACAGTGGCCACGAGCAGGAAGGAATACACTTTTAGCTTCCAGAACGACCCAGCTTTTCTTAGAAGGCAACCTCAGGGCATCCCAGACCTTACACCTGCAGGCTTTTGTAGCCTTGGGATAGCGCACGGTCACCTAGAGCGCTCCGCAGGGAATTCCTGAAATGTGATGTCTGATGCTGAAGTACCAGCGAGGAGGCGCCAGAGGAGAAGCGAATCCCAGTGACTGTACGCATCTTACCTTACCTGAAGTCCTTAAAGGTGGTGAGACGTGCGGGGCTGGTCGTGTGAGAATGCTTTAAGCGGCTAAAGGAGTGAGGGGAGTAGACCATTTCTCTCGTCACAGTTTGCGGCAGTGCTATCTGAATGGGGTGGGACGAAATTAGATATGGCTCGTGGAACTGGGGGTCCTCAGCCTGTGCGTGACAACGTGGCCAAGGCACACAGGACATGGAGGGCGAGTGCTTATCGCTATGGAGACTTCGGGGTGACAGTAAAACAGAAACGGACAGAAGACAAGACAGAAAAATTAGCTGAGAGAACACCGAGTGTGGCAGGACGGGTAAACGGAGCACTTCATTGTTCCCTCCCGAGAGAGACTGCTACGCTAGTTTCAGAAAGCGGCAAAGTCCTTTCTCTACACGCCTGCTTGGAGATACCCCAAACTTAAAGAGGTTCTGCAGTAGGGCCTGGAAAACTTGCTTATTGCACAATGCTTGACAGGGATCAGACAACTCTCCAGAGAATGTTTCACTAAGAACCTCACTTATAGTTTTAGCCACAGGCAAGGAGTCTGAAGGGATGGAGAAGGTCTAACAAACTTTAAACAACGAAGCTCTGCTTTCGGGTGTCTATGATCGTTAACTTGACGGTCACGGACAGCACAACAGAACGTCAGAAGGTAAACTGGCAGACAGGCACAAAATAAGGCAAGTGGGTTAAATTAATAGTTGAAAATTTGTTAGAAAACATGCAAAAATAATACTGAGTTTTCTTTTTAAAAAGTTTTAAACTTTCATTAAATGTTTTTGTCTGCAAAAATCGCAAGAGTTCCATGTCTAAAGTGGAAACCGGACTTGGAAAAGCCTAGAAAACAGAAGGGCCAGCCCTGCCGTTCAGTTGTTGTTCTCTTTGGTGGTGATGGTGACCAGCTGCTTGGCGGCCTTGGCGATGTCGTAGGCACACTGGATGACCTGCTGCGTGACCAGCTGGATGTCCGTGGGTGGGCCCGGGTCCCCCGGGAGGGTCTTCTTGCATTCTGACTGCAGTCGGTAGGCACTGGACGTCAGTAGGCGGAGGGAGGTCCTCACCATGTCGGACTTGGGTTTCTAAACAGAAAAACAGGCGTTCGCCATGGACTGCAGGGCGGACACCTCCGAGAACAGGGACAAGCATTCCTTGGAAGACAACTCAAACTATTCCGCAGTTTTTTCCTGCATGTTTTTACTGGGGATGTGTGAAAGACCACAAGTTTGGCAACCCGCAATGTAGGGGATTCTGGGGGCTCTGACTCAAAGTTCAGAGTGCACGCAGTATATTTAGCAGTATGCATTTACTACTGCTATTCTGAAGCAGTATTTGAAAAATTATTTACACAGGTGAAATATTCCAGATAAAATTTTTTTTCTATTAATGCTTTGCCTTGCAGCATTTGGCTCATACATTCTTGTATTATTAAACCCAAACTGATAGCTCTATATGGCTGTTTGCATATTTAAAACTCTCTGTGCTACCAAAAAAGATGAATATAATGTAAAGGTCATCAGAAATTTCTTGGAGCTCATTGAAAAGGATCCAAACCAAGTTAGCAGGGAGTGACTTACTTTGGGGAATAACGCTGCCATTTCTGTAACAGCTACATGTATCCTCTCTGAGCACGGAATATAACTGCAAGAATATTGAAAAGGTTATTCAAAGACAGCAAAAATAATTCAGAGACAGAGAACACTCCCGTAATAAAGGGGCTGAGGCCACAGCCAGCCTGCTGTGGATCCCACACCAACACAAGGCACTTGGGGATAAAGCCGGGGCCCCCACCCTTCAAAGTTGATTCCATTATATAAAACCAGCCTCCAGGTATGAATGCACGCGATGTACATAACAGCCTGGTGGAGCCACAGAACACTGAGATCACAACATACACTGAATGGATTTGTACATTTAAAAAAAAAAAAAACTTCCCAGATTGTACCAAGCACCATATTGCGATCTTTGAAGCCAGAAAACAGCCCCAGGACACATATTTATATTCTTGACAACCATCAAAGAAAGAAACATAACGTCAGCATGTTTTTTTGGTCATTTGCAATACGAGCGGGGCACTTCCGAGCTGGGTGAGATGGGAAGTGAAGCGTGTTGCTCGGCAGTGGGAGAGCGCCAGGGGAGGGGTTTACCATGTTATCGAGCGACCCTAACAGACCATACGTGGGAAGGTGGGAAACGTTTTGCTTCATGTAATGAGGGAATAAAGGGGCCTGCTGTCCAGGCCGCGGTGCTGAGCAGAGGTACTGCACATCTATAGCGTGTGAGGCAGGAGGGGCATGTGATGAACAGGATGTCCCAGGGAAGGAGAGATGAACAGTTATATGATTGTCATGGAAGGAGGCTGAGAAATCGTGTAGGTTTCTCTTTTTCTCTGAGGCTCCTCCAGCCATCCACCCATGAAGACTAATTCCGCTCCGGTAATAAACACTGCCCGCTCCCCTCCTGGTGAGGGGGAAATGACGCCACTGGGAGAAGTCTGAGCTGTACAGCAAAACGAAAAGGGTGGAAAATGGGGAGGTGAACGTGACACTGCCAGGGACACGGAGACTGCAAGAGACACCGGCCCATCTTTCTGTGGAAGGGAGCACGGAGGAAAAAGGAGGGCAGTGCTGTGCTCCTCGAACAACTTCTGTTTGTGCAAAGGCATGAAGAGAACTTCTTCACGAAAGCACTAAACTTTGCTGTCGGTTAGTCGCTGAGTTGCCTCTGACTCTCTTGCGACCCTATGGACTGTAAGCCCGCCAGGCTCCTCCGTCCATGGGATTCGCCAGGCAAGAACACTGGAGTGGGCTGCCGTTTCCTCCTCCAGGGGATCTTCCCGACCCAGGGATCGAACTCACATCTGGATTCTTTACCACTGGGCGACCTGGGAAGGCCCAATTTTGCTGACCTACTGAAAAAAATGAGGTTTTCCTGGATTTTGATCAAATTCTGCTGCTTTCACAAATTCAGTGGGATGATGTTAAACGTGTCTAGAGCAGACCAGCCGCCACCTGAAACTAGGGTCAACTCTCAACTGCTAATAACCCACCCGAGAGGAGAGGGGCGGGTGATAACAGGGGCTGGGCCCTTCTCTGCAGCTGCAAAGAACTCTGAGGGATGCTGTTCTGCCCAGACTGAGCAGGTTTTTCTTTGAGGAGCAGAGAATGATTTGGGTGATGATTAGACCCACTTTTATTTGTAAACCACTTGCTTCCTAGACGTGCACATGCACACGTGAGGGAGTCGGGTAAGAAATTAGGTTCATTTCAGGAAATCTATGGCACACACTCCTCCCCAGCTAGGCAGAGCGGCCGGGAGAATCTGTTGCCAGTTTTGAGGCAGCTTCTTTCACCTCGAGAACTAGGAATGTCACCACCCCAAAGATGCTGTAATTCTATCTCTAGATGCAGTTTTATTTGGAGCATTTCGTGAGAAGATGAAAGATTAAAAATACCATATAAAACAGGTGAGATGAATGGAGAGAGTAGCATGGAAGCATATACACTACCATATGTAAAACAGATAGCCAGTGGAAATTTGCTGTAGGACTCAGGGAACTCAAACGGGGGCTCTGTGACCCCCTAGAGGGGTGGTAAAGAGTGGGAGGTGGGAGGAAGGTTCAAGAAGGAGGAGACATATACATCTAAGGCTAATTCATGTTGATGTGTGGCAGAAAGGAAACTGATATTGTAAAGCAATTATCCTTAAATTAAAAATAAATTTTTTAAAAAGGAAAAAAAGTACCGTAGAAAACAAACAAACAAAAAACCCCCAAATTTACATATTTGTTTTTAAGTGTCTTAAGTAAACCTGAAATTTCCGACCTTCTGATGTCAGCATGTTAAAACCCAGTCCCGTCTGTAACCAGAGCAGCAGCATCTCTCCCAGAGCGCCAGGCGGGATTCTCAAGCCCCCTTACCTGTCATGTTTATTTTCTTGGGCTGCCCTTAGGAGCTCCTGTATGTTTTTGGTGATCTGCTCTGTCTTCCGGATGACGTCTTCGGTGCTGGGGAGGATGGGGCTGGGGGCCGCATGGGGCTCTGCCGTGTCTGGGCCTGAGCTGTCACTCTGCCACACCGAGCTCCTCTGCCTTCCTTTCCTGCTTGACCTGTGAGCGTTAAAGAAGTGGTTAAAAGTGACAGGTGCTGATGGGCGGCCTCTCTGCTTCTAGGAGCCGCGGCGTGTGCATCTGCTGGAGGCACGAGCGGGCTGCTACTGTGGTTTCCTTTATCCTGTCTGGCAGGAGACTCGGGGTAAGGCTCGTTGAGCAGCAGCAGCCACTGCTCACGGGGAGGTGGCTTCATTCTACCACGAGGCTGAATGGGATGGCCCCCACAGGAAGGCTAATGATGGGGAAAGGGAGGGAGCAAACAGAATGGGGAGCGTGTGTGGTTATCAAGTCATTTGAGTCAAGGCAATTCTTGGGACAGAGATGCAGGGTATAACCTAACGTTGACTTGAAGTGAAGGACTGACTTTAAGCATAATACAGAGACTCAGAGAGGAGTCTAACCTGCTGGTAAAAGGAAAAAGGGCCCCTGGGGCAATCAGGTGAGATGAGAAAAGGTGTGAACTGTGAACTTATGTCTCAGTATCTGAGGACCTTAAGGGTCTGAGGACAGAGAAGCAGGTGGAGGTGGTAGAGGGCGTGACCAAGCTGTTAGGTGTCTGGTTAAAGAGCCCAGCCCCGAGCCCTCCTGCACAAGTACCCCATGTCATCCAGGTCCCTGTCGTTGGGAGTGTTGTCGTAGTCACTCTCAGGTGTGCTGTTCTGCTTCTCCAGCCGGGATGCCTACAAGAGGAAAGGTGATCCCGTTAGCTGAGAGCACCAGATACTTCCTGGGTGCCCTCCCAGGAATCCTTACCTGTCAGGCCACATGGCCTTCATGCCCTAGACTGCATCTGGGACAGGGGCCAATGCTCTATTAAAAATTTAGTAACAGGGAATTCCCTGGTGGTTCAGTGGTTAGGACTTGGTGTTTTCACTGCCCAGGGCCTGGGTTTGATCCCTGGTTGGGGAATTATGACCCCACAAGCTATGTTCAAGGCCAAAAAAAAAAAGTTTTAATTAAAAAAAAATGTTTAGTAACTGATGAACAGTGGATCCAGAAATGCTTTCTTTCCTATTCTACCCCATCTTCATCTTCACTCCCTAGCTGCTCTGCACCCAGATCCCTGATACAAATTAACAGAGACACGCAAGGCAACACTCACGTTTAGCTCTCTAAGAAGTATGGAGTTTAACCATAATATAAAGAGACCCATTGAAGAAGCAAACATGCCATATCATAGATTGGATTGTCAGTGCTGGGAGCTGCTTGCAGATTAGCTGGTCTAATACCAGATGGGAAAAGGAAGGACCAAAAGAGCCGGGGATCACCCCCAAGGCCAAAAAGTCAGCAGAAAACCTGGACCAAAACCTGGAGCCTCTGTCTCCTGCTGCCTGCGATGCCCCAGCTTGGGGTTCTGAGGTCCACCACTGCTCTCAATCTGGCTCTCCAAGAACCACCCTTAGAGACGGCTTCTGTGAGCCACAAGAGGAAGCCAGAAATCACTCATTCATTGCCACACGTTGTTTGTGGGCCAAAATGGATCAAGCCGGTGTGACAACTGGTTTCCAAACATTTTCATCAGTCTCCCCAAACATCTATCCCTTAAAACATAAAGATACAGTGTAAAATAAAAGGGATGCAGGAACCCTTGAACTGTTTTGAGCAAACGGCAGCACCACTAATTACAGGGCCTCCAGGTGGGGTGGGGGAGTACTACATTTAGAGGGGACCACATGCCTTTGAAGGGAACTGTGTTAGTTCTGGAGTATTTAATACAGAGGATTTCCTCTCAGTATTTATCCACAGTGCTTAAGAATTTCTTCATTTGAATAGAAATCAGTGGAAGCCGATTTAAAACCTAGGTTGATTACCAATTGCAAAAGACAAACATGAGCTATTTCTAGTTCTATACCCTGAATTTAATCCAAGTGAATCAAAACATGTGACTAAGGAATTTTATTGCAGTTGTAGTAAAAGATAGCTGCAAATTCAGAATTTCTTCATGTGTAAATTCAGAGCCCTGTTTTAAACACATGGAGTCCCTGTAGCTTCACTCATAAGAATGGTTCCCTTAGAGTAAGTCAGTTAAGAAAGCCTCCCTAAAGTTTAATTATTTGCTCCTTACTGATCATGCTGCTTGGCCTTCTGAAGGCCTATGTGGGCAGGCAGGCAGCCCCTATTCTGCTTCTCTAGAAGCAGAATACTATTAGGACTTGCTGCTTTCACTGCCCAGGGCCTGGGTTTGTTCCCTGGTTGGGGAATTATGACCTCACAAGCTATGGGTAAGGCCAAAAAAAGTTTTTTTAATTAAGAAAAAATTTTTAGTAACTGATAAACAGTGGGTCCAGAAATGGTTTATTTCCTTCTCTACCAGAATACGTGTTGCCTGCTAGCCTCTCTCTGATCTCTCCCAGGTAGAACGCTCTTTCTGTGTGTGCGCTGAGGTCTTTTGCGTCTCCCTCAGATGCTCTATTTGGTTCCAGCCACTTAACGCAACACACTTGCGATGGGCTTCTACAGAGTCTGTGCTTTAACCACTTGAGTTCATCTGGCAAGTGATTGAAAGTGTTGGCTGGCAGCTGCACAGTCTGCAGAGCTAAGTTCTGTAAAAACTACAGCATTCAAGATCCCGCTGTTTCAATCTCCTACCAGCAAGCAGCGCTGCTTCACTTGCTGCCTCTTCATGAGCCAATCAGTGAGTTAGTGGCTACTGGCCGTCTGGATGGAAGACCAAAGCAGGCACTACATCCCAGGAAGGGAACAGTGAAACCAGGCTCTTCCAGAGATATTTCAAAAAAACAAGACAAAACAAAACCAAAAAACAAACAAACTCCTCTTACCTTTCACAGTGCATGTCTGAATAATCTTTAAATTTCTTTTCCTTTAGTTTTTATATATACATACACACAAAGATGAGTGTGTGCTTCCGTGTGTGTACACATATATAGAGCATAAAATAGAATGTGAAACACTTGCATTTAAATAAGTATTCTGAGAAATTTGTCCAGAGTAGTTCCAGTGAAAAAGCTAGAAAACAGAATTAAACCCAGAAAAATCCCATCTATTTACAATGGATCTTTTTGCCTTCCTTGATGTAAATTTGACAATTACAAATCAAATGTATCACCCATGATCAAAAGTACCAAGTTTCACTGAAGCATGTTACAAGAGTAATGACTCATCTATCTGATTAAAGTACTCAGGAAATGCTTCTTGAATACAGATAACAATGTACAGCAATAACCACCCAGGAAATCAGTTACTTACATTAAATCCTTCATTGTTGTCAACAAAAGCATATTTCGGGCTTTCAAATTAATCAGTGTTAATTTTAAGGAAATTACTGTCAACATGCAGAACTCAGGTCTATTAGTTAAAAGTGCTGCTCTCTTAAAGCTGTTAATAGAAAAGTTACCTTATAGTTGGTGCTGGTTCAGTTTATTTAAGAGAGTGGTAGCTTTCTCTGAATACAGATGTGCCAATAAAAACCTAAACCCATGATGCAGCTGTCAGGAGCAACTGGGATCACCAGTGTAAATGACGTGTATAAATCACTGTCTCAGCAAGCAGTCCTGGCAATAATTCTCAAAACTACCAAAAATTAAAAAAAAAAAAAAAAAAAAAAAACTTTCACAGTGGACAAAAAGGTTTACCTGACTCTTAGCAACATTTCAAGAAAAATATCATTTCTATTTAGCTGCCCCGGGATGGAACCTGGGTCTCCTACATTGCAGGTAGAGTCTTTACCACTCAGCCACCAGGAAAGTCCTTAAGTGAAATACTCTAGTAAAAACAGTGCAGTTCAACCTCAGAACTGCTCAGAAGATAGCAGCATACACACGTCAAGAGGTTTCTTTTCAATAGATTACCTCAAACGTGCAGAAAAGAGCCCCTGAAGGGCCACAATGAGCTACTAGGCACTGGGAAATCCCTCCTCAGTGGGAAAGAAGACTCTCCATAATTCCAGCCAAACGCGGAGGGAATAGACAAAGGCCTGTGCAAATCCCCCCTGGTCTGTAAAGGTGGTCCCTCATCCACAGCCTCCCTCCCTTCTCTCACTTTAGGGACACCATCCTTCCAGTAAAAGGCACGAGAGCCAGGACCTGAACACAGGTTTTCAAAGCCTGTGCTCTTCCATGACTTTCCCAGCTTGCTGTCATGTACTCTTCATGCATCAAGGCATTTTTTAAACTGACAGGGCCTTTGGGAGCAGGGGTGTCACCTAACTTCCTAGGACTCTTTAATTGACTTTCTGAAAGGAAGGGTGTGGATGAGGTGCTTAATAAATACTTGCTGCCTGGCTACTCTAAAGGGAGCTTACCTGAATCACGTGCTGTTACTGGGAATGTAAATTATACACTGGCAAGTTGGACTTGACCAACTAAGAGTGAACAGCTTTGTACTAACAGCTACCTACACCTCCAATCCGGATGTGGAATGCAGGGACTGCAAAACCTGGGTCTGTCAAGTCAGGTGCTGACATAACACGTCAAGACGTTGGAAAAAAAAAAAAAAAAGAAACACGGTGTCTCAGCATTTCTGTTAGTCCTAATAACACTCTCAACAAAATTGGACAGATTTGCCATATTATGTTTAACCAGCAGCCAGCTAATTTTCTGATTGTTTAAAAAGACAGAACATTCAGAATCAACGTTACAGGGCGAACTGTGGACTGTGTTAAATGTCATGTGAGACTGAGCGATGTGGAGTGAGCTAGAGGGAGGCCCTCTCCCACAGACATGAGTCCGGGTGTGCGTGCGAGGCCTCATGCAGGACAGAAGGTGGTTAGTGGAGGAGGGAGGGCCAGGAGAAGCACCAAGCGCCCAGGAGCAAGGCCCCTCCTCCAGAGAGCAGACCATTCAGTGTACTTAACCCTTCGGGTGCTCTCGTCCCTCGACCAGGACAGTGTTGAGGGGAAGGAAGGCAGAGATGAAGAGGAGGTCACAAACGCACTCCTCCCAATCTGGAAGGGGAAAAAGAGACACACTCGGGAAAACACAAAACAAGCATGAAACCCCGCCACCCACCCTGGCTTCACCTGGGTTCCCAGTTAAAAGACTCCTAAGGAGCAACTCACTACATGGGATCAGTGCTGCAATGCCCACGCTAGCCAATGACAGATCCCCAGAGATGTTTAATCCCTCAGTGAAATAAATGCCTCTCGGAAATTACTTGGATCTGTAAGGCTACTTTTCCATGAGGTAAAAGACAGTACCTAGCATAATCTGTCAATTGTGCCAATGGTTTCTTTTTTTTTTTAATAGTCTTAAACAAGTATTTGTTTTTTAATCAGGACAGATGATATGAAATGAAAATCTATACAAATGATTTAAAGTTGGTTTATGTATATCAGATACAGTACAGATATAGAACTTTTAAAATAATAAGACATTTTTACATTTTAAATGTTTTTAAAATCAAAAAGTGCACTGTGAAAATGAACAAAGTGGCTTTTCCTAAATTTTGTTCTCAGTTATACAAAAATAAGATTCTTAACTTAGTTCAATGGCATTCCCATTACACCAAATGTGTTGAATCAATTGTTTTAGAATGTTTAGCCCAAACCACTTTAAAAGCTGAAGCAGCAGATTCCCAATTACAATATAACAACACTGTAATTTTATCACACTAAACCTTGACAAAATTGAATAGGGTATAATTTCCCAGGCCATATTCTTTACTATTGACTCTGAGAACTTTTTTGGAAATTCCTATAAAAGTGGACTGAAGAGCAACTGACATCCAAAAAGATAAGTATTACTCTCTGAAAAAATAAAATCACGTAGATTCAAAATGCAGACAACATTTTGTCAAAACATAGGTTTTTAAAATAAATTAATCCAAAAGATATATAATTTGAAAACCTCACAACACAATACTTATTCCATGGGAAAAGCAAGAGTGTTAGCAGCCTGTTACAGAATACCATCTTTGGAACATAAAGCAGGTCAAGTCGATATAGGAGTTTTTACATCTCGTTCTCATGAAATGAAAAAGCAACACTTTCTCCCCACAAGGGAGGAGGAGGAGGCAGCAGCTAAGCCGGCACACTGACCACAGGTACAGGGCTGCCGAGGCCCACAGGCCTCCGACCAGGCCTGCACCCCCAGGCCACAGATGCCACCCGCTCCACTCGGAAGAGTGGAGAAGGCACTCTGAATTCCAAGGGCTCTGGTGCATAAGCGGGCATGTGCCCGCCTACCTGGAAGAAGATGGTACTTTCTTCCAGTGGTAACCTTTATAAATTTTTGGTTTTGGATATGGGGAAGGAAGTTCATAACCAAAAAAGTTCCAACAGTGGCCGCCCAGGAAATATACTATGGATATGAGGCAGAAAAAGGGGGAGAGGGGGCTGAGCAAGAGCCAGAATCCCCAGAGCTGCTGGGACACCTTCGGCCACGGGCCCTGAGTGCTTGTGGGAACACCACAAGCACCTGTCAACATGTTAATACAGCAAACACAAGGACGGTTCTCGTAGCCCAGTTTGGCAAAGCGGAGATTGGGGATCTGCAAGCTGAGAAGAGGGAAGGCAGGGGTCAGGCTGGACAGAGAGTAAAGAGCGGAAGCGCTGGTGGTGTTACTTACGTGCGCTGGGAAAGGCTGGAGTCTCGTCCTGCTCTCTTCGGGGTGGTTCACTTCTCCCATTGGGAGATAGGGTTTCTGACCCGATCCCGTCTCGTACATGGACATGGGCCTACTGCCCCGGGCAGATGGACGTCGCTTTAAGGAAGAGTGGTTGGAAGTGTCTGTGTACTCAGAACCAGTTTGCACCTGATATATATTGGTTGTGGCCTGTTTCCTGAGGTTCGAATTTTCACTCTGGAGTGTTTGAAGCTGAAAGACATGTTTGGCAGTGGGACTGTGTTTTTCTATAGCAAGCAGAAAAAGCAAACACCAAGTAAAAGCATACGACTACCAGCTTTAACAATAACAACAGTAACAGCTTGCTGAGCTGAAAGTCAAAGGCAACCACAAACACAAACTCTTTCTGCTAGAATGAGTGAAATGCAATCAACTCACTTAATCACTTAAGCAAATGAAATCATTTCTGACTGTGGAAAAGTTGCAGTTTGGACTTTTTAAAAGCAAAATATCTCAAGGCTTAAAGACTGGTCATGGTGGCCCTGGAAAATGTCTGCAGGCAGGCTGTTTCTAAGGCTGTTTCAAGCAAGAGCTTGAGATCATTAAGACATCACTTAGGTAACCTGCTTTTCAGATGAGCCCTGAGCAATTTAGAAATGCCAAAAATGTCAGCAGACACCATGGAAGCAGCACAAAGATAACTTAGAGTTGCTTTGCAAAGCAAGAAAGACAGTGAAATCCAGTTTACGGAAAAAAAAAAAAAAAATCAGATGAGCTATTGCTGCCCAAAAAGCCAACAGGAAAAATAAAGATCAACAAGTTTTTATTATATAATATATTCTTTGAAATTCCAAACAACTATTTTTTTTTTCCTTAAAGAGAGGGAACCAGATCATGGTAAGTTTGCTCTATAAACATATCACGAAGAGAACCGGAGGCCTACTGAGCTATCAACACCTTCGTCTGAACGCTGCACTGGCGCGCCGCCCTCTGGTGATCAGTCATCTTCCAGCCAGGGCCGGAAGACCTGGCCTCGCTCTCCTTTGGCTCTGTCGCCCAGAACTGTGACCGTGGTGGTGTCAGCTTTAAACACGCTAAGCTGCCTGGCACCACCCCGTTTTAGTTAGAGGCTGGCACCTGGAGGCCCTGAATGCTCTTCCCATTGCTCACATGCAGGCTGCTTCATGGTGCTGGATGAATTAGAGTTACAGGGATCGGCAAGGAATTGGGTTCCTCTTTAGCCATCTGGCATGTTAGACACAAGTAACTGAGTCCAGGCTGTACAACGTCCTTCCCCTCTGGTGCTCCTCCATCCTCCAGGGCATTTTATAAGCTGGGTGTGGTATGAGTTCAGCTGTCTACTCCTTGAGAGAGAGCAAAAATCTGACCAAATTCCCCACCGGGGCCAAGGCTTAAGTCCACAAGCAACTGTGTCTGCACCAGAAGATCATTACTTTTTTCCAATAGCCAACCCATTCAGTGTTAGGAGTTACTTTCAATTTCTATTTTAGAAAGCACCGCTCTGTGACAAATACACCAATAGTGGCTGCTCCTCTTCATTAGTTAGCATCTTTTCCAAGCAACTGTTAAATGTGAAAGATCAGACACAAATCATGCGACTTTGTTGACTACTATATTAAAAAACTTTACCTGACTTTGAAATAAAATCAACGTTTCTTCACTGAATAAACGAGTTCCATATACTTTATATCAGTAGTGCCAAAATGCCTGTGAAAGTCTGACTTACTGTCTTTGCCACAGAAATACCCTTGTTTTCTATTTTCTCGAAGCATGACCCCTGAGAAATGAGAGGATGCTTCTACACCTATGCTTCAGGCCATAACTTGTATCTGCAACTCCCTTTCCAAGGATGGCTGCAAAGTAATAAGCATCTACTGAAAAGTCCTACATTCCAGGAGACAGACAGGCATAACGTGCCTGTCAAAACTCCTTACTAGGGAACCCATGTTCTCAAGTGAAATAAACGGTCGAGGGCCAAAAAGTGAGGAATATAACTGACACACGGCCCTCAGTGAAGGACGGGGGGATCTGGTCATGTGCTTATCTATGTGGAAACCTCCTAGAGGATTTTAGACAAGGTCTTGAAATCTGAAACTTTATCTTCACACTTTTCACTCTAGAACATCCAGTCTGGATCTCACCTGAATGTGCGAGATCTCAGCTGGTCTCAACTTTAAAAAGTTTTAGTACTCTGAATTTAGCGAGATGTCCTTGGATAAACCTGAATGATGCTTATCTTAATAAGAACCAGGCTATACTTTTTCTGTTTGGAAGGAGTACAACAGGAAATGAAAAGTTACAGATAACAGTTTCAGAAATCAAGAGCATTTTCTAAGAATCAAGGAGATAATCCACGAATGATGACAAATAATTCCACTCAACATTTCTTAAAGAAGCTCGAGACATTTGCTTTCAGAGATTCGAAGTTATCTCTGGTGATTTCTACAAATACTAAAAGGAGCATAACAGAATAAAAATGGTAATGCTTAGCAGACTGATTTGCAGTGGCAAAGTCAGCTTGTTTCAGAAAAAGTCACCCTAAATCCATGTTTTAGTTCAACTAATGAGACAAACTATAACTCACTAAACAAAAGAAATTTCAGAGAAGAGAGAAGTGCAAGCCCTGTACATTATGGCAAAAGGGCACTTGGTCTGTCTTGTTCATGGCTGCACACCAGCCTTCGACAGGACCAGGGTGGCAGAGAACAAATGTCTGATTAAAATCTGATTGATCTTCAGGTATTCTTATCCCCTTCTATTACAGGTATTGAAGCCATCTATGTCAAAATGTCTCCAAAAAATGATCTAGACTCAAAGAGAGTCCTGGACCAAGTCCCAGGTGAGGATGCACTGCTGTGCCCTTTCCTGACGAGCAGAGGCACAAGGGCCCCTTAGTTCTTCAGCCTTCCCTCAGGAAGCACCGCTGAAAAGGGCCTAGCCACAAACAAGGTGCGCCGTGTCCTCCGGTGGTGGTAACGATTCTGAAGCATTACTCTTCAAGTGACAGTAGGAAGATGCAGATACATACTTTGTTTTGTTTCTGGTTAAGGGAAGCGTGTGTGTATCTCGTTTTGTAGAGCACTGAATGGTGGGAGCAGTGCCGACAAAGTCTAGGGCAGAATTTAGAATTTTTCTACTTCCTCTTCTTAGCATTCTTATAAAGAATGACATACATAATCCTCTCTTAAACATATTCTTTGCTCCGTTAGCCACACGCTTTTTAGAGATCAATATATTCATGTATTTCTGACTCTCTCAAAAGGTGGCAAACAAGCAAATGGGATTGTCTCTCACCAGCATACAGTTCTCACTTGTACACATGAAAGGCTTTCTTATACTGAGTATCTGTTCTGTGACTCCGAGGACATCATAAATTAGTGGTAGGAACTGGCGAACAGTGCAGTGGGACTGTGCGACTAGGCTGCCAGGCTGGGGGTGGGTAACAATAAACAAGAGTGAACAGGGACAGCAGCCCGTGTGTGGCATGGGGTGGGCTCTGAAATGCTGGTGAACACACACCCTGTTCCGGGCTTTTGTCTGCTCTGTCTCATGGTGTGATTAGAATAAGCAATAAACAGTAAGAATCACATCCATGGAGCTGTGTCTAGCTTCCCAGGAAACACAGGATCCTTGCAAGGGTCTCTACAACTGATATGAACACTTACTTAATAGGTTATGATGTTCTCCTACCTGGGAAACTTAAACTGGATTTATATCTAATCAAAGCTACTTCATTGAAAATATCCATAATACATACTGCTTCCAAAGAGACAGCTTGGCCCAAAGATTTTCAGGTCTGTTTTTCTTCCCTCTGATCACAAGCATCATGCCTGGGATTCTTCCTTATATACTATGGGGTTAAAGAGCAACCATCCTGGCATTTATTGACATGTTACCTTTTTCTGCATAATTCTCAGCTCGTCACTCAAGTTGTTATTCACCTTCATTAGCTGTTGTATCTTGGCCTCAGAAGCCACTAGAGCGTTTTTGACCTCCAAAAATTCCTGCACAGTGACTGGTCCATCTGATAAATCTGAATCTAGGCTCTAAAAATAAATTGGGGAAAACGTTCACAATCTGAGACGATGATAACATTCAAGACTAACAGCTCAAGAATTTCAAATTCTGACTGTGCCAGCTGGATCGCAAAGTTAATCAAACCAAATCAAGGCTTCTGAGAGGAATACAAAAATAAAACAGAAAGGTAGGGCTCCTACAATAGATGAAAAATTTTCAAGTCAGTATTTTCTGGCAATCAGACAGTGGGGCCACAAATCTACTCTAACATTGACTCTGTACACCTGTCTCATCTGCCTTTCTCTTGTTCGTTTATTTTTCTTTTTTGATTCATTATTTCCCTCATTCTGACAGATTTTTACTAAGCACCAGGCAGTGTTCTAGGGGCTTAGGTTACATAAGAAAAGAAAATAGAAAAAGTTTCCTGCTTCCATGGTGTTTACATCCCAACTGAGTGAGAGAGGGAAAAAATAATAATAACTACATAGTATAGGGGAATGTGATAAGTGCTATGGAGGAGGAGTGAGGGGCTGGGGAGCTGAAAGACGGGTGGGGGTGGGTGCATTTTAACTAGACAGCTGGGTGGGGGGACATGAGCAACAGCCTGCAGGAGGGGAGGTCACTAGTCTGGTGGCCATCTGGAGGACAGCGTTCCAGCCTGCGGTAGGACTCAGCTAGAGGGCGTGGGTGTGCAAGGCCCAGAGGAGGGGGAGGCCGGCCAGTGCAGGGACCCTGTTGTGCAGGGTCCAGTCATGACCCGCCTTCATTCGACTGAACCCAGCACTTCTGGGGAGAAGGCTGACTCTTGCCGTCCCCTCCATGTTCCCTGCATCTGCCGGTGGCACCACTGACCCTCACAGCTGTGTAAGCTGGAAAACTCCGGACACAACTCGGGTAAATCTACCTTCCCACTTCCAATGTCTAACTTGTCACCAAGCCCTGCCTTTCCTGTCTTCCTGTTTGTCCATTCTCAAGTGTTTGCTGAGCCCCTGTGGGCCAGGTCTGGGATATTCAGCGGTAGGCGGGCCAGCCAGGCCCCTGCTGCCCTGGCCTTGGGCTCACCCTCTGTTACAGTGACTTTTTTTTTCCATCCAGACCCTCCCAGCTGAAGAGGCCCTGAGGTGAGCCTGTGTCAGCTCTTGTTTGGACCTTGTCGGCACCTCCCTGCCTGGGTTCCTTTCCTCTGCTCCTGACCCACCAGAACGGTCCTCCCCAAACAGAGGACCCAACAAGGTGGACATGGTCTTCCTGCCCTGCCTAAAAGCTTCCTGGGCTCTGCGCTGCCAGCCGAGGTCTCGGCTCTTCAGTCTGGGGTCACACTCCTGCACGGTGTGACCCCTGTCCTCTGCCACAGCTCAGACTCCCTCTCCTTTCAGGCCGCCTCTCTACGTGACCAGACGTCCCCCAGGTGCCCGTCTCACCTCCGCTCAGTCTGACCCCTCCCCGCCTCTCCACGTGCCCACGTCCTGGGCCTTCCAGCCTCCCCTGACACTCCCCGTCAGTGACAGGCTGTGTCTGTGAACCGCCTGCCCCCACCCCTCCGCTCCTGTCTGCACTTATGACCCTCAAACCGCAGTTCCCTCTCCTTTTGGTGAGGACAGCCTCACAGAGGAAAGAGACCAGGCATCATTTAGGAGAGTATTATCCACAGAAGTTTGGGTAACTACCCAACAAAAGTAAACATTTGTTGAAAGAATAAAACCCACCCGTCCCTCCTCACAGGTTTTATAAAGTCAATACTGCAGCCAGGCTGTGAGTCAGCAACTGACTCAGGGGCGAGGGACCCCCTATTTTAAAACTATTTACCTTGTTGACCTTTGCTTGGGCCAAACTAGTAGAAAACCCAACTTTACCTCCAGAGCACTTTTCCCAGGCCTAGCCCTCAAATGCTTTACCAATCAGGCAAATTTTTAGGAGGAAAGATCTGAAAAAGAACATAAGCTCACTTTCTGTGTGCAATGCACCACCTTACCTTTTGCCTGTGGGCCTTGCTTGCAGTGGCTTCCGGATCCGTGTCTTCGTCTGACGCCACACTGTCGTAGTCTGGCTGGTCATTGTCCTGACTCTCAACACTGTGCTGGTTACTAATTGTTTTCAGTATCAGTTCCACATTGTCTGTCAACAGAAGCAAATAACTTTACCTCAGGCTTGAAAAGAACTTCTTTTTTCCTAAAAGAAAAATGAGCCATTTAAAACACTGGAAGAAAAATGACAGAAATATCAAGGTTCTATTCACCCCAAAAAGGGATAACAGAGCACGTTATCAACTGGACAGAGTCTACGGAAAACTATAGAGAGAGAGTAAAGCAACCATCTGAGATGCCTGCCAAAATGGGCACGAATTAGATGGCTAGGAAAGAGCTGCTCATGTAAGGTGGCTGCTGCTGCCGCCGCTAAGTCACATCACTCGTGTCTGACTCTGTGCGACCTCAAAGACAGCAGCCCACCAATCCCCATCCCTGGGATTCTCCAGGCAAGAACACCGGAGTGGGTTGCCATTTCCTTCTCCAATGCATGAAAGTGAAAAGTGAAAGGGAAGTCGCTCAGTAGCGTCCGACTCTTTGCGACCCCATGGATTGCAGCCTACCAGGCTCCTCCGTCCATGGGAGTTTCCAGGCAAGAGTACTGGAGTGGGTTGCCAGTGCCTTCTCCACATGTAAGGTGGCAGGTTCCCAAATTTGTAATCATTCAAGGAAACAGTATAGCTCGAAATCATGAAAATAAAGCTGTAACTAAGGTACGATTAACTGCAATTCAGTTACAATTGTAACTTTTTTACAAGATAATGTCAAGTCAAAACAGAAAGAAAACTGCTAAAGTAAGCCTAAAAACTAGGAGATCATTGAATAGGCATGTTGGCCTTTCCTTAACTGAACGCCAGTGAGAAAGAGAGAGAAAGAAAATGACCCACTGGACACACCCATGCAGACCAAGAGCATATAATTACTGGGAAATAGCGATGGTTCTATCGGCTCTGACATATTATGAATGAAAGACTTCACAAATTATCCAAGTCTCTCAGCTCTCTTTCAGGCAACTCAAGCAAACCTCGAATTTCCAATACTGTTTATGAACATTTTGAAGGATAATATCTGGGTGATAAACTATGTTTACTCAAAGGGAATTTTAGTTTTCAAAATGAATATGTAAAATATACATACCATCAGATTACACAAGTAGTAAGGACTCAATATAGAAGGAAAGTTATGACCAACCTAGACAGCATATTGAAAAGCAAAGACATTACTTTGCTAACAAAGGTCTGTCTAGTCAAGGCTATGGTTTTTCCAGTGGTCATGTATGGATGAGAGAGTTGGACTGTGAAGAAAGCTGAGCGCTGAAGAATTGAGGCTTTTGAACTGTGGTATTGGAGAAGACTCTTGAGAGTCCCTGGGACTGCAAGGAGATCTAATCAGTCCATTCAAAAGGAGATCAGCCCCGGGTGTTCTTTGGAAGGAATGATGCTAAAGGTGAAACTCCAGAACTTTGGCCACCTCATGCGAAGAGTTGACTCATTGTAAAAGACTCTGATACTGGGAGGGATTGGGGGCAGGAGGAAAAGGGGACGACAGAGGATGAGATGGCTGGATGGCATCACCAACTCAATGGACGTGAGTTTCAGTGAACTCCAGGAGATGGTGATGGACAGGAAGGCCTGGCGTGCTGCGATTCATGGGGTTGCAAAGAGTCGGACATGACTGAGCGACTGAACTGAACTGAATGATAAGAGTAGTCATTCATAGCTATTGATACATGTCGTTCTATTTTCTGCCAGTCTTTTTCCCAAGCATATACAAATACATACAGATTTTACTATTTGTAGCAGTCATGGTCTATAAAGTTGGTGTGAAGAACAAATCAGCAAATACTGAACCACTGTTCTGAGTGGAAATACAGTTAGGTTCCTGCAAATGTTTGGTCACATTTTTGTCCACTGATAAATACATAACCTTGTTTCACATGCGTTTCTATTTAAAGACATCTTGAATATATATCATTGATCCATCAACATTGAACTCATGGTTAACAGCCCTGTAACTCAGGCCTGAGCAAAGCTAATCTAACACATGTATTTTCTGTAAGGCATGTCACCGCCTTTGTGTGCTCAGGAATGCTATACAGCTCTTCAGCACTGTACGTGGGGACTACTTTAAACAGTGAAATTATCAAAAAATGTGAAAACTGTAGCACTAAATAAGTATTAAAAAGGCTACTTGCTTACAGTGTAAGAGCTGAAATAAAAGGAAGAGTGTGGCCTTGCTCAGTCTCACATGGGAACATGTGTTTTGGGTGACTCAAATTTTTTACCACACTGTACAGATCCACAAATTACCATCAAAGTGGTATAAGATTTTAAGGTAATAATTTTTAATTTATTTATCTTTTTGCTGCCCTATGCAACTTGCAGAATCTTAGTTCCCCAACCAAGGATTGAACCTGCACCCTTGGCAGTTAAAGCCCAGCGTTCTAACCACTGGGATGCCAGGGAATTCTCAAGGTAATAAATTTTAATGAATAGGTGAACTGGCAAATATGAGATCTGGGAGTAATGGGGATAAATGGCATCTTTATATTCATTTGTACATATGCATGTACATAAATGTTTTCCTTACAAAATTGGGATGATACTAAACCTTCTTCAAAAAATTAATTATTTTATATTACATCATTACATAGTCCCTGAAAAAAGTGTGCCCTATTCAAATATGAAACTAACCATTGCTCTGTTGTTTCCAGTGTAATATGTATCATGCATATAATATCTCTAATTCTCCTCAATTAACACCTAGAGATGGACCCACCAAGTCAAAGGAAGTTGTACATTTTAAGGCTTCAAATTTATGAGTGGACCCTTATCACTGCACCTTCACCAAAATTTAATCGAGTTTCTTAGAACTTGTTTATGTCTGGTTGAGTCAGTAAAATCAAGAAGGACAAACTGCTGTCAGTTAATGATACTATCTTTGGGGATAAGATGTTGACTGAAAAACTGAATTCTTATTGAATGTATTTTTCCGGTTCAAATTTTTTTAATTTTAAAATGAAAACAACAAAATGTACAAAACAACAAAAATACAGTATCAGGGCTGGGGAGGAAGTGTGTTCTCAAGCACCGAGACAGGACCCTGAGCTACTGAACAAGACTTGAAGGGCACCTTGGAAATATGTGCTAGGTGCTCTCTTCACAACTTTAAACACCAAAAATTCTCAGTGCAGATATCCTTTAACAAGATCTAAGTCATACCTGAATTAATTTCAGAATGCAACTTTATAAGGAAGGCAGGTGACTGAGGGGTAAAAACTCATATATAAGATAAATGTGAATCACAGTTAATAATGTTGAGATATTCAACCAGGACTCAGAGAGAGAAACTTGTCATCACAACATAGTACCAATAAAACTTAACAGGGCTTTACGCTGTGGTATCGATGACTGCTTTAATTATTTTTATAACTTTAACACGTGTGTGAAGTTCAGAAGGCCAAAGAAGCAAACATTTAGAGGTCTGAAACAGTTACCTTTTGAACTAGAGAGAGGGCTGCCTTGCTGTCTCCTCTTGGCGTCACTGAGAATGTCGATAACCAGAGTGGCAAACTCATGGGCGTTAAACCGAGCTAGTTTCTGTCTGCCCTGAGGGTGAGAAAATTATTGGAAATGTTCCCAGATATAAAAATACACACATGTTCACATAAAATTAGTCAGACTATTGTTAGAGTTCAGCAAAGGCCTTCCAGCATGCTCAAAGTACCATCAATCACAGCCATAACTGAATCAAACTTTGTTTCTGTGTATAGTTTAAAACCATTTACATAATAGAACGACGTAACATTTCTCACAAGGCATATTTCTTTTTGTGAACTGAAATGAAATGGTTCTACTTAATACTTTATCAATTCTGTTTTGAAATAGGCCTACTAGTTAAAAATCAACTTGAAGGGATAGATTTTTAAATTTCAAGACAGTTTAGATGCTGGGACTCCATCACTATATATAAACATTAATCAAAAAAAAATGAAAAGAACTTCATAATTTATTCAACTTCTCTCCTTTTGATGGATGCTTAGGCTTGGTTTCTGTGCTTTATCATTACATACAATGCTTCAATGAAAGTATGCATAAAGCTTTGTACTTTTATTTTATTAGGACATGTTCCCAAATAAGGTATTTGGATCAAAGTTATTTGATATCCTGGGTGAAAGGATGCAGTTCATTTTGAGACCTCTGTAACCAGTTAACAAACTGCCTTTCTGCAGTCTGTAGCAATTTAAACTCTTATCTGTAGCATAAGAATGCCACATCCTTACCAGTGTGGAGTCTCCTTTATCATATACTTTATTAATTTGATGGATGAAACACTCATTAATGACTTCAGGTTGCTTTCTTTGATTACTAATGAGGTGAAATATTTCTTTAAAAGGTGTTTGAAAGCCATTTGTAATTCTTCTGTGAACTGTCTTATGTTCTTTCTCACTCATTAACTTCTGTTGCTTTTCTTATCAATTTGTGATGTGTGTGTTGGTACATAAAGGATATTACCATTTTAATCAGTCAAAAACATTTTAAATACCTGTCCTGGGAAAATAAAATACCACAATATCGGTCATTCCTCAAAGATCACCACTAGTGTGTTTTTGGACTCGGCCACTTGCCTGGTTCCGTGTCGATGAGTACTCGGGATTGACTGGAAGGAAGGGGACGACGGTTGTCTCGGTCACCAGGGTGCTGTGGTTCTGCGTGGCAAGCCAGACTAGCCAGAGGAAAGAGCCAGAGATAGAATCTCATCACCACGGGCGCTGCTGCTCCTCTGAGAGCCGCGGCTCCCACGTTACTAGGGAGACTTGGGGTAGCACACTCCGAAGCCAACATACACAAGAGTCAAAGTCGACACACGTGTTATCAGGACAGCAGGAGTTGGGCAAGGAGAAACACTGAGGCTGGCAGCTTGCTGCTGCCTATGGTAACAGAGCTTAGTAAACAGAGCCACATGTTAAGTCACCTGCATCAGTCTCTCGCCTGTCAACTTCATCGTACACATCCATGGCAAGTTCTTCAAACAAATGATTACTTAGCTGAAAGCAAAAACATATCAGGGACACAAGGGACAAGGATTAACACTAGGAGAATGAGTGAGGACTGTGACTTATTCACCCTTCTACCTCCAACGTCTTATCCTTACTTAGCAAATACCCACCGTTAAACAGACAATAGCATTTCCAAAATGGTACAGATCCTCTAAAAACACTTGCCACCTGCTGCAGCCTCCCTCCAGACATGCAGATAAGAGATGCACAAGGCAGCTAAAGTGCAAATCTCAAAGACAAGAGTCCATTCTCCACTCATCGCATGACATCACCTTAAAGTCTCTTCTGCTCTTTCTGGAAAATGTTTGCCAGTGCTCCCCACCCCCATTGTAAGGGATCTTAAACCCTTGGTAGGATAAAGAAGTCAAAACATGCCATCTCAAGAGGATAAAACGTGCCCTGCAGGAAAATACCACCCAGACCTCTGGGTTAAGTCTCTGCTGTCTTCCTCAGTAGGTTGCTGCTGCTGCTGCTAAGTCGCTTCAGTGTCCGACTCTGTGCGACCCCATGGACGGCAGCCCACCAGGCTCCCCCGTCCCTGGGATTCTCCAGGCAAGAACACTGGAGTGGGTTGCCATTTCCTTCTCCATCCTCAGTAGGCAGGGGTTCTCCAAACCCCCAAAGAACTACCTGAGCGTCCCCTACCAAGGACAGCCTGTCTAATCAGTACACCGTGTAGTGTCCCAGCAAAACAGTCCCCATAGCCTGGGGCGCCCGCTTGGCAGCAGCCAGGTCTTCCTCAAACCAATGGAGACTAAGCCCCCCGCCAGGCTGGCCCCAGCTCTCCTTGCACTTCCTCCCTCATGAAACCCTGCTGCCCAGTGGATGTTACTTCCGGGGTGACTGCTGCCCTGCTCTGTGAGGGCAGATGCTGAATTTGTTCCATTCTCTACTATTCCCTTCATCCCCATACAGGCCCCAGCACTGAGATGGGACTCTAAATATCCATTCGTTCACTGACCAGAAGGTACTTCCTGCAGAATTTAAACCTGGCTGTGCACACCTCCGGAGAAGGCAATGGCACCCCACTCCAGTACTCTTGCCTGGAAAATCCCATGGATGGAGGAGCCTGGTGGGCTGCAGTCCATGGGGTCGCTAAGAGTCGGACACGACTGAGCGACTTCACTTTCACTTTTCACTTTCATGCATTGGAGAAGGAAATGGCAACCCAGTCCAGTGTTCTTGCCTGGAGAATCCCAGGGACGGGGGAGCCTAGTGGGCCACTGTCTATGGGGTCGCACAGAGTCGGACACGACTGAAGTGACTTGGCAGCAGCAGCAGTGCACACCTCATTGGGACTTGTTAAAATGGTTACAGTACATTGTTAGGTGACACAGGCAGAATAAACAATTCTGTAATTATGCTTCAGTTAAAAAAGACAGGCATCTGAAACCAGAATAAGAAAAATATACCAAAATACTGAGCCTGAACTTATTAAGAATATAGTAAATGAAAAAAAAAAAGAATATAGTAAATGAAGATGATTCCCTTTCTCTATTTTCCAGATTTTCTCTAGCGTGGTTACACTACATTTATAATTAAAAGTCAGCTCTGAGAGACTTTTGCTGGATAAGGTGATGAAGGATTGGGAAGCTGAACTTGCATCATAAATACCCAGTGTGCTTCCTCCAAGGGGCTAACAAGCTAATGTTATTATTACTAACAATCACTACAACAGCAATACTGCTGAAGGCTTGTACTGGAGGTGCCTTGCTAATATCATCATGATAGTAAATACTACAGCTCTCCGAAGACAGGAACTACAGTTATACCACTTTACAGAGAAGGATACCCAGGCACAGAAGTTAGTGTGCCTCAAGTCACAGAGCCAAGAAGTAAGGGACTGGAGATGCAAGTTTCTCTCAAAATGTTAAAATTTATGAATTCAAGGAATACATTAGTCGTCTTATATTTCTCCCAGCTGTTCATTAGGGAGATACTGTAAGATAAACACTAAACTGGCACTGATATGAGGAGGAGACCACAGGGTGTGGGGAGCTGACCCTCACCGAGCAGCTCTGACTTGCAGCTCTGCTGGACCATCATCTTGCTTTCTAGAAAGGAGGGGACACCGAGGCACGGAGCGGTGCGGAGCTCATCTGAGCTGAGATCTGTACCTGAACAGTCTGACCCAGAGCCCAGGGTCTGGAGAGCTACACTTGACTTTGTCCCAGATATTTATCTAGTATCTCTAACATCTAGAGATATTACAGACCTAACCCCAACTTTCAGCCAAGCAAATACAAAACAGCATAGTCAAGGGAGCTGGGGTTTTCTCTTTAATGTTTTTATTATTTAAAATAAAAATTGGCTTACATACTGTAAGTAATTAAAGGAAACACAGAATATTCAGTGCTGACTCCAAAGCTTATCATCTTAACTACAGGACCTCCTTAGTTTAAGAAAGGCAGTAAAAACACATACACACAGAACTGCAGATACAGAACACAGAGACACCAAACAAATTGAATAAAATACATTTATTGCATATTACAGGTAAATGCTAGTAATGAGAAATTCATTTTATGTATTATGTAGTACTTAGTACTATATGAAGTTCTAGTAAAGAGTCTTCTATAAAAAGGGGGGTGAAGAGTAAGACATGAATTAGGAGAGCTGCGTATTCAGAGCTGAGCTCTAAGAATACTCCTACCTACATTGCAAAGGTGGTCAGACTTCAGCCACTTGAATGATAAAAGGGAGGACAGCTGGGAAAAGAGGGTTCCAGAAAGAAGACCTGAAGGTGGCCTGAGAGGGTGCTAACCCTTAAAGAAATAGTTAAATGCACACTCCCACACCCACACACAGTGGGAACCAGATGGGAAGAGGGGCCAGAACTGAGAGTGAGAGCGGAATGATGCCCTTAAAGGGTATGACAAGAAGGATCCTGGTTCTGATCTTAAGAGTACAGAGAACAGCTAAGGTGGGTGAATCAGGTGCTTAGAATGGCTGGGGAAGCACCAGGTGAGGCTTCATTTGTGGGGACTTTACACAGAGATTGTGTTCCCAGAGGAGCAGATTTCTCAGGGACCTGATTTAAGCTGAAATGGACAGGCTGGAAAGAAACACGCAGACTAATGTGAGCTTGTGACCTGAAGAACTGGGTAAACTCGGAGCACACAGCCGGGGCAGAACTGGCTATTAAAAGCCTACATTTTACAAAGCTCTGATGAATGGTGTAGAACATGCCTGACAGTGAGTGGGGGCTGGATCCCAAATGGCAGTGAGCTTTTTATCAGTCTCTAGCATCCTACGAGGCCATAGGAAGTCATCCCAAGGAGTGCCCCACTTACTAGTTTACATTGAGAGAAACTAGGGAACTCTTACAGGGAGAAACAACTTTCTAAAAGTCAAAGGCACAGTCCTCACTTTTAAAATAACAGAGAAAGATGGCAGTATTTGAAGCAGAGCCAGTGAACTGGATGTACTAAACTTAGTACTTCCATTCTTCTTTACTGCAGACTTGATGGTTTGCTTCTGATTTAATGTCTGAGAGCATGAAACAAAGTAATCTGATGTACTAGGTAACAGGCTGAGAACAGGTATTAGCAGGACACATGGTTTTCCATAGGGGAGTTCACTAGGAAATAGAGATACTCACAGACTGAAGTTTCTTCTTAGCAGCTTTTGCCAATTCAGACAAATCCAGGCTGCTAAGAAAATGTACAACACTGATGAGCAAACAAATAAAACCATTTTCATGAGCTCTGTAAAAGGCTAAGGTAGCCAAGGGATCAAGATATTCATTACAGCTCATGGACAAGGTCAGAGGTCAAAATTCTTTAGCCCAATAGTCAGCGAGGAAACTGAACAGAACTTGGTAAGACTATCTCCTAGAAATACCACAATCATGCAAACATTTCTCATGGTAAAGAGAAAAATAACCACCTACTAACCAAAAGGCAAAAACTATGCCATGCTAGTCCCCAGGGTGTGTATGTGAGAAATCATAATTTTTAAAGTATTTTTTTTAACAGCACAATAGAAGAAAAATATTAAAGGGGCAGAATGTTAGAAACCAGAATGGCAGGATTACATATGGAATAGCAATTAATCTTTTCACGAACTCTTGACAGGATCTGTGCAAAGGTTATTAGCTATATAAGGGTTTAAAGTGCATTTCTACAGCCATGATCTCATCTGACCTTATAGACCAGAGGTCAACAGATTATAATCCCCCTTTTTGTTTGAGCTAAGTATGGAATTTACATTTTTAGGTGGTTGGGGGAAAAAACCACAACAGATGATACTTGGTAGTATGTGGAAATTATATGAAATTCCAATTTTAGTATCCAGAAATAAAATTTCACTGGAACAGACACGCCTTTCATTTACAGGGTCCACGGATGCTTTCATTTACAACTGGCAGAGTAGCTGTGGCAGAGGGTGTGTGGCCCAAAAAGCCTGAAGTACTTACTATCTAGCCCTTAACAACAACAACCACAAAATTTGTTGATCCCTATTATAGACAGAGGATATATTCTCTAATAACACAGAAATATTCTGTGATAATTCTAGAGACACAATATACTGTCACAGCTGGCTAGGACTACCACAGTATCACAGACTCCGCTTTTCTTATTAGCAAATTTGTTACTTGCGCTCTTTCAAACTTAAAATTTTATATGGTGGTTTACTTACAGCCGTCTTATTTCCAAAGTGCATAGCCATAAAAGAGAAAAATGTATGGGCTTTGTTAAACACAAAATATAAAACACTTATACACTAAACAACCAAGGAAAATACTCATGACAGATGTAATTGATTGGTATTTCAATGGCCTTACCTGTCTGCCATTTGAGGTATTATAAAGTGCTGCCCATTTTTGTGATCTGAAACACAAACCAAGCCAGAGTCTCATTTGTATAAATACTAATAAGATCTGTAAAGGAATACCATTATTTTCTGAATTTATGTTTTGCTCCTCTCACTACACAGTTTTTGCTCCTCTAGCTCTCTTTTTTTGAATATTTTGAATCAAAACATCTTTTGATTATTTGGATAATTTTTTAACATTCCATTTTAATTTTTCTCTAGAGTTTCTGACCATATATGATTGTATAGTCTTTTTTCAATGCCAGGGATTATAATATGCAAAACTTGTTACAATCTACTAGAAATAATATTTTACCATTTTAAGAAAAGTGCAAAAACTTACCTTCATATTTCTTTTACCCTCTCCCCTTTCATGTTGTAACTGTCAAATATATTACTGACACATGCTGAAAACCACACCATACAATACTATAACTTTTGCTTTAAACTGTCATACATACTTTTAAAAAACTTAAGAAGAAAACAGGCTATTGTATTTATCCAATACTTATCATTTCTGTTGTTGTTCTTTAGTTCCTGAAGTTCCAAGATTCGCTTTGGTTTATCAATTCCCTTCCACCCAAAGAACTTCCTTTAGTATTTCTGTTAGAGCAACTAATTCTCTCTTTTTTTTTTTTCCATCTTAAAATGTCTTTTTTTTTTTTCATTCCTGAAGGTTATTTTCATGGAAATAGAGTTCTTTCCTTTCAGCATTTAAAAAATATTGTTCTACTTCCTTTTCATCTCTATGGTTTCTGATGAGAAATCCACAGTCATACACATAATTGTTCTTTTATATAGTATCATTTTTTTTCCTTGGCTGCTTTCAAGGCATTTTCTTTCTTCATATTTTAGCAGTTTGATTTTGATGTGTCTGAGTGATGACTGGAGTTCATCCTGTTTGGAGTTCTCTGAGCTTTTCAAATTGTGATTTTATGTCTTTTGCCAAATTTAGAGTTTTTACCCAATATTTCTTCAAATATTTTTTCTGCACCACATTCTTTCTTCTCTCTTTCTAAGAGTCTGATGATACTAATGTTCTGGTTTTGTCCCGTAGGTCCCTAAAGCTCTGCTAAGCCTCCTTTTCCTCCCACTCTTCTTTCTCTCCGTTGCTCAAACTGGATTATTTCTAGTGATCTATTTTCAATTCGCTGACTTTTTTCTTTGTCATCTCCATCCTAACTAAACCCATCCAGTGGGTTTTAAAATTTTAGTTATTATATTTTTTAGTTCTAACATTCTGTCCTTTTCTATATCTTCTGTTTCTCTGCTGAGACTTTATTCAATTTGCTTCAATAATGTTCATACTTACTTCTTAAAGCATGATATTACTATCTGCTTTAAAATCTTTATCTGATAATTCTAACCTCGGAGTCACTGAGGGTTGGCATCTGTTAATAACTACCTTTTCCCATGCAAGTCTTTGGGATTTTCCTGTTTCTTTACATCTCAAGTAATTATGGATGGTATCCCAGATATTTTACATAGTATGTTGTGGAGACTCTTATGAGTCTTCCTTGAATTCTGTGGTGAATGTTAATATTTTGTTTTAGCAGGCACCTGACCAGGCAGGTTCGGCCTCCTGGGCCAAGTGGTGAGAGACTAAAGATAAAACAAAAGCCGTCAGGGTTCCCCTCAGGCTCTTGGTCAGAGATTTAGGCACCTGTGCTTGCTATTACTGAAGCCACAGGATTACTAGTGGGGAAAGGAAGAGAAAAGTCCTGTGGGAACTCCCCGATTCTCAGTCCTGTCAGCCCCATTTCCTGCTCCTCAGACCACACAGAGAAGGCTTCTTTGCACCTGCTGTGCAGTTCCAGGTTTGGGGCTGTCCTGGAGGCCGTATCAGAAGTAAAATCAAGGGGACACTCATCACCAGCTTGATGTCACTGTGAGTTCCCTAACCTGCCTGCTGGAGTCCTTAGATAGCTCTCCATGCATTTTTGGTCCAGGGTTTTTATTGTGTTTAGAAGGAGAGACAGGGTGAAGTGTGCTTACTCCATCTCACTGGGAACTGGAATCACACCAGGGGCTCTTAACTCTTTTGTACAACCAGGGTGGAGAACCACTGGTTATGTGATTATACACGTATGTGGATATGCTATATCAGGGGTTGGCAAAATTTTTCTGCAAAGGACCAGACTGTAAATATTTTAGGCTTTGTGGCCATATGGTCTCTGTTGTAATTACTCAACCTACTCAGTTCTGCAGCTGTAGTGTGAAAGCGGTCACAGACAATACAAAAATGAGTGGGCATGGCTATCTTACAATAAAACTTTATTTTTAAAAATCAACGTAATAGGCTTATTTGGCCTGCAGACCAAGGTTTGCTGACCCCAGTTCTACCTCATGAACAAAGCAGGTTAATGGTAAAGTTCACTTTTTCCCTTTTCCCCATTCCTTAGCTAGCAGAATTCTGCAAACAACTATAGAGGTTAAGGCTTTGCTCTTCCATGCTGACTCTCATTAACCACAAGAACTGTGGTGCCGCATTCAGGCTGGGTTCAATGATGCCCTCTGATTCCTGAAACGGCCATACTGTACAGCAATCATTTTAAAAACTAAAATGTCAAGCTGTGACCGATGTTATGTATTTCACATATAGCAAAAAATGCCATAGTCATCATTTCACACAGAAATCCTTATTTGCGGTTTTCTCAAGGATACGTTAGAGCACAGACCATAATCAGCAGTGTCCCGACTTGCTCTTCCAGGGACTGCCTGGCTGCAGCTGTGGAGAGGCTGCTCTCCTTTCACTCACCTGGTTTCCTGCCGCAGAGATAGAAGGCTAGTCTGTCAGTCAGCTCATACTGTATTTCTACAAGGCGCTCTGCCAGCTCGTGGTGCCCTCCTTGCCTACAAGAGAAAACAAAGTGCTGTTTATACTACTCACTGGCCACGGGTGCTAGAAGAGAAAAGTACAGAGACACCCCCTGAGATACCTGAGGAGTTAATCAAACGTGACTTTTCAGAATAATCAACCTTTTTGTGTGAGGTAAACTGTCAAGGTCGACTCTGATTTCCACTCTTATAAAACTGCTTTCAAAATCTCAACTACCCCCTTTCTCTGATTAATTTGTGAGACAGGGGTCTCCCCTGGTGGTCCAAGGGTTAAGAACCCACCTACCAATGC
Source organism: Bubalus kerabau (assembly GCF_029407905.1). Taxonomy (NCBI): domain Eukaryota; kingdom Metazoa; phylum Chordata; class Mammalia; order Artiodactyla; family Bovidae; genus Bubalus; species Bubalus kerabau. The sequence continues at coordinate 67,426,153 of NC_073639.1, read as the reverse complement.
AGGAGACATAAGAGATGCGGGTTCCATCCCTGGTTCGGGAAGATCCCCTGGAGAAGGGCATGGCAACCCACTCCAGTATTCTTGCCTGGTGAATACCATGGACAGAGGAGCCTGGCAGCCTACAGTCCATGGCGTCGCAGAGTCAGACATGACTGAAGTGACTTAGCATGCACACATATAAACGATGGTGTGTTAGACCTGATGAAACACTGCGCTCTTCGACACCTGAGCTCTTATTCCCAGACACACTGCTCTATCCAGTCAGGACCCCTGCTGTGCCGTATGTGCCCGGTCCACCCCTCCCTTCAGAACTTGACCCACATCCTTCTCCTCTGAAATACCTTAGCTCTTCTTCACACACCCAAATCCAATCCATTCTTCAAAGACCAACTAAAGACATTACTTAATGATCTGGGCCACAGTGAAGAAATACTATGTATGTATCCACTATGGTAATGAGTTCTACATTATCTTGCCTCATTTAACTCTTACATGCATTTATGAATCCTCTCCTCCATGAGAGAGTAACGTCTAGGGGGGCAGAGTTTTGTCATTTCACTTGTCATTTTCAAGTTGTCAACTGTCATTTTACCCTGTGCAGAGCATCGTTCTTTGCAGTTAATCAAGTTAATTTGGAAAAAGAAGGAAAGATGATCCATCTTCTGTCATTTAAATGATATTAAAGACTAATCTACGGATTTACTTTTTTATTTTCCACTACTTCACAGCCAAAATTTTCAAACGAAGAAAAATTTAAAGAATTTTATAGGGAGCCCCGAGATGTCCACTACCTAAATTCTGCAATTAACATTTTACTATACTTGTTGAACCACATATCTATCCATACAGGGGCTTCCCAGGCAGCGCCAGTGGTAAAGAATCTGCCTGCCAATGCAGGAAACGTAGGTTCAATTCCTGGGTCAGGAAGATCCCCTGGATAAGGAAATGGCAATCTACTCCAGGATTCTTGCCTGGAAAATTCCATGGAGAGAGGAGTCTGGTGGGCTGCAGTCCGCCGAGTTGCAAAGAGTCAGACACGACTGAGCACACACGCACATCCATACAGATTTGTTTCTAAGTTCAAGCCATGACTAAGAGTATTCAAAAAAAACTGAGGCGTGGGTTCTGCAACTCTTTATACTTGATGTGGATTCCAACTATGGCTCAAATACCACTATGTTACAAAGGATAAAAAAAAAATGAAAGATTGGAAGCTAAAGCACAGTGGTTAATGGTTCTACCTTCCCCGACTTTGACTGGCTCTAAGATCATACGCACTTGAAATATCTTCATCTGCAAAATAACAGAATTCATATCTTTGAAGGAGCTAAATGCTACCCATGCACAATTTAGCCACTTTTAACAATGAATCATACACAAGATAAATAATCCCAAACAGAGAAAGGTAACAGAGTCGAGTCTCTCACCTGGCATAGTCGACAGGAGTTTTCCCACTGGAGTCCTGGGTGCCTGGGTCTGCTCCGTATACTGCCAACAATTCCGCCTGTAGAATCTGCCCTGCTTTGGAGGCCACATGGAGGGGGGTGTTTCCTTTCTCCTAAGAATCATTAATACAAAGTACACAAAAATAAACGAATTAAATAACCCGAAGGCTAAGCAAATGCAACCCATTTAGTTTCAACTTGATATCTGAACCAATTTGGGCTTTCTTACAGGGTGAAAAAAGTTGGCTTGTGCTCCTAAAGATAACAGCCTCAAACAGGTTTCAAGATTCCCTGTTCTCACACTTGAATGGAGTTGCTGAAAAATACATAAACAAGAAAAGAATGTTTGTTAAAAGTGTAAAGAATGAGGGAGCAAAGCAGCTGGCAGACCACTGCAATCTACATTATCGCAGCACTACATCATCTTTATCTCGCTCAGCAAGGTGAATGAAGCCGTCTCTCCCGTGCTGGTAACAGCTACCCCTGGGCTCTAAGGCAGAGTCAGGCCTACGTTACTGATAAGGGAACTAGGGCTGGGAAGGCTGATGCGCCCAAAGGCATGATCTGTCCAAGTGGCGCAACCAGTCTCTGAGTGAGAGGGAGTGTGAGGAGGGGTTAAGCATGGCTCTGAAGTCTGACAGACCTGAATTTCAAACCATATACCCCTTAAGCTGTATGAACTTGAGAAAGTGTTTAAAGCAATCTGAACCTGTTTCCTTATCTCTAAAATGGTGATAAAAATGCCACCTATTCACGGGCAACTATAAGAGATCGATGATACAACAGAGCACAGAGCCTGGTACACAGGAAATGCCCAAAGAAAATAGCTGCTATTATTATTGCTGTTATTATTAGGTGTTAATATTGAACCTAGGGCTTTAGAGCTTCAGATCTTAGACTGTGTAAATCACAGAATTCCGCCTTATACCACACCCTCTCCACAACACTAGTCTTGGCCTTGTGCACAATGATTTAATGAAGTCTTTCGGGGTGGAAAAAGGCCTGTGGCATATCAAATTCTATAGCACTGAGGTAAAGCCCTTATACATTCAGAGGATAATCTGCCTTCCTTCAACTCTTCCTTCAACCCTAGAATTGTCCAAAATGCAAGCATCCTTACCACAGGATTGAAGAAAGCTACTCTAACATCTGCATCCAGATCTTGTTTTCCTAATTAATTCTATTTTTAAAAATTGTGGTTTAAAAACACAATGAATGGGAGTAACATTCACATCCACCTTCAGGCAAAGTTTAAAATTCTGAACTGTGAGTGCCTGTGCTCTGGATGAGCATCTGCCAAAAGCAGCACTTTGAAAATTAAGATACGTGTTTTTGTGGCATCTCTCAAATACATGCAAAGGCCCACATAAAGAAAGCCATCAACTCATCTTGTGAGTTTAATAAACCATCCCATGGACTACGGCTCTGAGTGACACCCTACTTCCTGAAGATCTCACTCCGCATGCAACCCAGAAACCTGCACAAGTCCCACAGACCTTGTAGTCCCTCCTAGAAACAAACTCTGACATGGCTCCTATTTCAAAGCTCCGCAAATAAAAACTTACAGAAATACGACTCTAGAACCAGACCTAGAAAACACAAATAGTTTCCTGGATACTTATTTTTTCCTTTGTCCCACTAGTATACCTCCACTAATATGAATGGTTGCCATTTGAATTAAGATGAGAGAAGAAACCAATGCAAAAAAAGCTGTTACTAAGTATTTCATATACAGAAAGGAGCTTTCTTTTCTAAGTGTCTTTTTTTCCCCAATCAGGACAATGTGCTGCTTCATCTGGTGATTTCAGGACTCTGAAAGGTGTGGCCCACCTTACTGAGATCTTTGGCGGTCACACTGTCGTCATCCCGGCAGGGCAAGCGGTGGACGAACGCTAACATCTGATACTTGGCTCTGATGAATTCTGCTTTATTAGGACTGGTTTGAGAACAAAAAAAAGAAAACAGTTCACTTGCAGTTCAGATACAACATTTCCCATTCTTCAGACTGTAAAGAGAAGAGGAAGTGACCCACATCCCCCACTCAAGAATAAAAGGAACAATACTGAAGTAAGCTTTGGCAGTGTGTTAAGACCTGAAGTCTGAAAACGTACATTAGTCATTATAATGGCCAGGGCTGCGGAATACCTGCTTTTTATAGTATCTTTCTTCTCTGTGTAATTTTCTGAAGTGACCTAGCAACCTTGGGAGGAAGCAGCTTTTTGTCCCATCTTTTAAGAATCCAGATGTCTGGTCTGACTGCCTGTTGGTTGAGCACCTAAGCGCAAACCCACTGACATCGACAGCCACCAAGCCTTAGTCTTAAGCTGAAGAAACCAGACTTGTGCTGGGTAGCCATGCGGAAGAGATGGTCCCATGCCTGGCTTCGTTCTGCATTCCTAACGGCAAAGAGTTCAACGCACAACTAGGTGACCACCTCCTGTGCTGCCCCTGTGGAGGCTGGTCCAAGACAGTTGCGCTCCTTTCAGTGGGCCCCAGGGGTTAAGAAGAAATAAGAGTATTTATAAACATTCCACTCACTGTACTTTATCCTGTGGATTAGCTTTGCGTCTTCCACTCATAATAGAGGTGGGGTCCAGTAACGAATGCTCCCATATAGAATTAGCACCATTATTATACAAGGTTTCAACCATCTAAAACCAAGCAGTATAAAATCACATTTTAATTTCTTTCTACAAACATGCCATGGAAATCAATGACTGAACTGATTCCACGACAAACACTAGCATGACTAGGAGATCACACACTTCATTATTTTCTGTTTTAGAATGAGAAAGAAGAACCTACATGCAGGATTCAGGTTTGACCAGGAGGACAGCTAAATACTTCAATGGGTTTGATGACGTTTTCTAATACATGATGAAGAAAGAGCACTCTGACACTTTAGGACAGCGCTGCCCAAGCCTGAGCATCCAAATACTATTTTTCAAGATTCTTAATCTTTTTCTTTAAATTCACTTACCTTCTAAAACTTTCACTAGCAATTATAATTTGATGCCCTAGTTATAGTTTTATGCAACCACTGAAATAAATATTTGAGTATAACCTACAACTACCTTTGATCAGTGGTAAAGAATCTACCTGCCAACACAGGAGATGTGGGTTCAGGAAAATCCCCTGAAAAAGGAAATGGCAACCCACTCCAGTATTTTTGCCGAGAAAAAAACCTATGGACAGAGGAGCCTGGCGGGTCTGTACAGAGGTGGGCCCGACGGAACGGCTGAGCGCATCACCTCGAGCGCCACTAGTGGTCCATGAGTCACTGCGGGAACCGCTGTTCCAGGGTCGTCTGCATTTCACACTACTCATCTCTGGGCTTTATTCATATCCTATAATATAATATAGGGTATGACACAATATCTGTACTCTGTATAATCTGACAGCAGCAAACACCCATTTTGACATGGGAATGAGCTGTTAGAAACTTCTGAGCAGAAGTTATTAATCATAATAAACCATTTTCATTTCAGAGCATGCCTCCTGACAAGGCCTCGTCTGATTTTTACAACACTGCAGATACTGTCAGATCAGAGGTCTAAACTCACCCTTTCGGGACAGGCTGTGCAGCTGTCACAGATTTAGTCAAATATGTACTCAAGACAAATGAAGGCAAAACACATGCCAAAGTCTGAGTTCCAACAGAACTCAGAGAATGTGCACCCCAAAATAGAAGTACCCGCTGACATGCTAATGGACCCCCAAATAAAACTAAGAGCCCACTGAATACTTGGCAGGGTGTTAGGCGTTCAATCAAAACAGAACTTGATTGTCTCTAACAAGTTACAAGAACTTTAAGAGAACTTAAATCAGATGTGTCAGAAACTTCAGAGGACTCCTATCAAAGCAGGAAACTTCATGAAAAGGTTCTAAGGCAGTTGCTTTCAGGAACATTCATCGTGGTAAGCGGAAAAGACAGACTGTTTAAAAACAATTTCTGGCAATAGTCTAGAAAGTCGGCAGTAAAACATTAGGAAGAAATTTTAATGACTATCTGTCTACCTATAGTCGAGCTTTTCCAGATTTTCACTAGGAGAAAAATAATCTTAAATAACGAATTCAATACTTATATATAGCACTGATAAGCATGGCACCTCTACTCAATTAGGATTCAAACATTTTTGTAAGGTTTAAGAAGTGTAATTTCAGTTGCTAAAACAGTAACTCCTAAAAACTTAAACTTCTTGAGGAGAATTCTTATTCTTTACCTGAAGCAATGTCGGAGGCCATGGTGTGTGTTTAAGATGCCTCACTTGAGAGATATGGCGTCCCAGACTCCGATGGACACTGCAGCATTCATCGCATATAAACGTTCCCCTATTTACGGATGCCCAGGAAGGATCTGGAAAGAAGAGTGAGATCAGTGGCAAGGATACCAGGTGGTTGCTATTCTGCCAGGTAGCAAAAGATGACCAAGGTTTGGTGTTTCAGAAAAACAAGACATTTCTGTTGTGTTGGTATGCTAGCTGGGGAGCCTGTCTGATGATACCACCTATCTTGGCTAGGGGTACAATGTTAATAGAGATGGAAAACATGGATTGAAGCCCTGAGTGAGCACTTACCTGCTTTCTGGTCCAGGGCCACAATCTGCAGCCCTAGTAAGATCTACTATCTCGGATGTGTGCTCCTTCATTAAATGTAAGAGAAGCAAATTGAGCGGGTTCACCTGAATCATTCTGACTCCATCCCCACAAATGGCAGGACAACAAAACTGCCCATGAACAATCCACACAGAATTATGTGAAGTGAATGGTGAAAAGACAGCTACCCTAATACCGCCGCACATCGACATGCCTCTGGGCTTAGCAGAAAGCTACAAGCGACACAATTTATAAAACAGCTCAGCCACAGTGGCTCTGAAAACAGACTGGGAAACCCTGGCCTCCTCCACTAGGAAATGTGCTAGGATATCCGTTAGCTATCTTAAATAAACTGTTGAGTCCGATCTCACCACGGACCTGAAAGAACAGAAGCTGTAAAAACATCGGCCTCACAGAAAACAAGGTGCAAAATACAAATGAGCAATATTTCTGACGTGCGCATGATACTTTTTTTCCTGTGAAGTCCGACAAAGCCTCATCAGACACCCTCTGAAACAAGGAAAAACGCACACTTAGTAAGCAGTAAGAATAACTCACGCTGGGAAAGTAAACTAAATATTTAGAAATTCAAAACACAGACGGACCTTCTACATTTCATCAGATTCACACAAGGGGTGACAATAGGTACCGCTCAAGCTGCTTGGCTTGAGGGTTATATTTAAAAATTCTTCAATGTCCACAAAAATCTCTAAAATGCATGTACACCATCCTTACCATTTCTAACAGTTTATTCAAACCCTTTCCAACCATATAATGAAAAGTTATGGGATTTCAATCAAAGACAAACTGGGAGTCAGAGAGTGTGGTGGTTAAGAGGGCTGGCTTTGGAGACAAGCAGTCCAGGGTTTGAACCCCAACTCTGCCACTTCTTGCGCAAGGATCTTAGGCAAGTTATTTCTTTGAGGGTGCTCATCATGGATCAAATAGAACAACACATCTCAGGGCAGTGAGGATATAAAGAGTAAGTGAAGCTCTTTGCATATAGTAAGTACTCAGTAATGTGAGCTGTTATAACTTTTCCCAATTATTTTGTAAGTACCACTCAAGTATTTTCAGGAGCTCACTGCAATTCATGGCCACTAGGAGAAGGAAATGGCAACCCACTCCAGTGTTCTTGCCTGGAGAATCCCAGGGACGGGGGAGCCTGGTGGGCTGCCCTCTCTGGGGTCACACAGAGTCAGACACGACTGAAGCGACTTGGCAGCAGCAGAGAAAGTCTTTGATTGCTAATATTCGAAATATTGAATGTTCCACATGAACACTATCTTACATTGAAAAACCTCATGGAGTTTTCATGTAGTTGAACTCAGAATAGGATATGAACTAGATTCATTAAAAAAAAAAAGGTAAATCAGGACCTCCCTGGCGATCCAGGGGTTAAGACTCCGCACTTCCACTGCAGGGTGCGCGTGTTCAACGCTTGGTCAGGAAACTAAGATCCTGCATGCCATGCAGCACGGCAAAAAACAACTAAAAAAAAAACAGGTAAACTATTGACTATGATTTGATCACAGTTAATCAAACATTTTGGAGCTTCAGCTTTAGTATCAGTCCTTCCAATGAATATTCAGGGTTGATTACCTTTAGGATTGACTGGTTAGGGAAATCAATCCTTGAATATTCATTGCGAGGAGCGAGGATCAATGCTGAAGCTCCAAAACAGTTGATTAACTATCATCAAATCTTAGTAATTAGTTTACCTATCTTTTAAAAAAAAATTTTTTTTTTTTTGCCATGTTGCAAAGCATTGGAATTCCAACTCATTGGAAAAGACCCTGATGCTGGGAAAGATTGAGGGCCAGAGGAGAAGAGGGCGACAGAGGACAGAGGACGAGATGGTTAGATGGCATCACCAACTCAACGGACACGCATTTGAGCCAGCTTTGGGAGACAGTGAAGGACAGGGAAGTCTGGCATGCTGCAGTCAATGGGATTGCAAAGAGCTGGACACGATTTAGGGACTGAACAGCAACAATACAAGTTTGCCATGAAACAAAAACTCAAACAAAATTCTTCAGTGAAGTACAACTATGTCAGTACTTACTAAAGCACTCTAAAAAAACAAAGACTGGAAACATCAAGATGAAAGATCCCTGCAAAGATACGTAACAACTTTGCTTTTTGCAGTGTGGTACTACTAATGACACACATACAGAAAGACTTTCTTTTGAAGATCAGCCTTGGTTTTCACCTATTGTTCAGAGAATTTACAGTCCTCTTGGAAGAAATTAAATAGGGACAAGACAGGAAGGATTGAACACACACTAAGCAAAGCTCTCCACTCCAAGGCTCTCTACTAGTCATTTTGACATCATGAATCAGAATCACATGAAGAGAATATCAGAATGTTAACGACAGTAATATCCAGTGAACCCCTTCCAATTTATGTGAACATTTTATGCTAGGGCTTCTTAACATGGGTTCTAGGAACACAACCAATGGGCTTCAGAAACGTCTATTATCCCACTAAGAAATCTTAACAAATTCTGTGTGAAAGGTGAAGTGCGCGTGTATTTTGTGGACAGAAGGTCTTAGCATTCATCAGAATCTCACAGGGATCCTGAACCATAAAGGTTACTCTCTCACTAGGGCTTTGCAGAAAAGGCAGCACAAATTCCTAGCTGCTCAAGTTCAGAACATTTCAAGGTAGCCTAATTATATTCAAAACAGGAAGGAAGTGACTCAAGTCTCTGTAGATTAGGCATATGAGACAACAACTAAAAAAGATACAATGGAAGAGAAAAATGTTCTCAAAGGCACAAAACGCCACAGAAGTGCAAGACAGTACTTAGTACAGAATTCAGCATGACAACCGAGATGCAATTTTCCTGTGCCCTGTATACCATCCACTGAGAAGCAAAGAACACGCGCTTCAAGAGGAAGTTTGAACCTAGATTCATGTGAATCAAACATCACAGAAAGTTCAACCGAAAACAGGCAAGAAAAGAAGGAAGTGGAGCAAATAACATTTTTAGAGAATACAATGGAGTTCGTATGACAAGCTAACTTAGTTTCTATAACACCTCTTTAAACTCCTCCACCCGGTCTCCCTATCTTCAAAAGAAAGTGGTAACCCCACTTACATTATACAGTCCGTGAAATAACCACCTAAGGTTTGAGTTATCATAGTCCTTTTAAAATCGGTCTGCACCTCCATATGACAAGATGAAGTTTAAAACAGTGGTGCTCGATGACTTCGTTAAGATTGTTTATTGGACACTATTGTGCCAAAGAAGCCATCTTACCTTTTGAATTACTTCAAATTCAAAGGAGATAAATCCAAGCACTGAAAACAGCACAGAGGCCTGTCAACCGGGCTCCAACCGCTAAGATAGATCTAAACTCTAAATCTGAATACTAAACATGGGAGGGATGGTTTCCGCCCTTCAGTGTTCCCATATGCCTAACCTGCCTGAATACCCAAATGATTATAGTTGACAATGATTTGGTGTGTTTGTTTTGTAAGCAGTAATTAATGTATAATTTAGAAATTCAACTATAGCTTTAAGGGGCTGTGAAGGTTCTGTACACAATACAAAAAACAGGAAAAATAAAAACAACCCCGAAAACCACCTTAGATGAGAAAATCCTAAGCATATTCATTGAAACTGTTCTACCCCTGAGCACCGTACTCTCAATCATCCTCACTCGAAAAATGAGGAAATCAAGACTCGGCCAAATAAAGTCACCAGCCCAAGGTCACCCAGAGGCAAAATCTAGTTTGAACTCGGCCGGTTCAGATCTCAGAACTTGAGACAAGCATTGCTTCCTCAAGCGATGGTCGGCGTTTGCAAGACCCCGTCATCCGGGAGACTGTGCGCGGCGGAGTGGCAGTCGGGATGTTAGAGAAGCGGGGCAAAACTCATCCTTGGGGGTCCTCTGGCGAGTCTCAGTGGAAGGAAGCGGCGAGCGTCGCCTACTCCGGACAGGGCCTGCCCCCCACACCGGGGCGGGGGTCTGGGGGCTGTGGGGAGGGGAGATGACACCTGCAGCCTCTGGGGGCCGCAGCCGGGAGGACGCTCGCAGTTGATTTCTCTAATTGGCCTCCTCGTGGATTGCCCAAGCCCCTTCCTGTTGGGAAAGCGGCCACGACCCCGCCGCCTCTACGCCCGGCCTGGGACAGAGGGGACGAGCAAGAAGAGAGGGACGGGAGTGACGGGAGGGCGGCGGCCCCCTACCCGCCCGGCTCTGACAGGCCCGGGACGGGTCCCGCCCCACGGCCGCCCAGGCGCCTACTCGTCGCGACCCGGGGCATGGGGTGCAGAGCTCTACTGCCCGAACCCTCCCGGCCCGAGGGGGCGGCCCCGGGGCAGGGGTCCTGGCCAGGAGAGCTGAGGGGAGCGGGCCCGGCCGGTGCGACTCACCCGGCCCGCTGCAGTCAGCGCACACCTCGCTGCTCCGGAGCCGCTTCGACATGGCTCCCGCCTCCCACCTGCCGGGAACCTGGGGCCCCGGGACAGTGAAGGCGGCGGCGGCGGCTGCTCTTCCGCTCTAACGGGTCCCCGCAGCGGTGCTGGCGGCGGCCGCCTCTCCCCTCAGCGTCTCACAGCCGCGGCGCAGCACGCACGCGCGGGGAGGTGCTCTTCGGCGACGGGCAGGTCACGTGACCGGAAAGGGCACGCTTCCTTGTCGCCATTTTGAGTGAGGGCAGGTGTCTCCTCTCCTGTTTCCAAACCTCTTTAATTTGGGGGGGGTCTCCCTCTCTGGAAGAGATTCACTTCCTCCCAGTGCTGATTAATATCAAGGGAAGCAGCATAATGTAGTGACCAAAAGTATGCAGCCACAGCCTTCTTGAGGCAATCATTCAAGTCATTTAGCATAACTTTGGCCACGTTCACTTATTTATTCATTTCTTTATTCAACAAATATTTATTGACCAGGGCTTACTTGGTAGCTCAGCTGGTAAAGAATTCGCCTGCAATGCAGGAGACCCCGTTTCAGTTCCTAGGTCGGGAAGATCCCCTGGAGAAGGGATAGGCTACCCACTCCAGTATTCTTGGGCTTCCTTGGTGGCTCAGACGGTGAAGAATCCGCCAGCAATGCTGAAGACCTGGGTTTGATCCCTGGGGTTGGGAAGATCCATTAGAGGAGGGTATGGCAACCCACTCCAGTATTGCCAGGAGAATCCCCATGGACAGAGGAGGCTGGCGGGGCTACAGTCCTTGGAGTCGCAGAGTCAGATAGGACTGAGTGGCTAAGCACACATAGATAATACTGAAATTATCAGGAATGCACATTTATTGACCATGTACTATGTTCCACACACTGTTCTGGGCACTGGAGAAGGAGCAGTGAGCCAAGAAGACGAAATTTTCTGTATTTATGGAGTTACATTCAACTGTACTAGATCTACAATAAAATAAGTAGGAATATATTAGATGTTTCCCTATGCTGCACTTTTAATCCTAGCTGGAAAGTGGAGGTAGTCTGTCTACCTCAAGCCCATGATTCACGTTTGTATAGCTTGTTACCTAAAAATGATTTTTACATTTTTAAAGGGGTGTAAAGAGGAAAAAAAGAGGGAGAGGACAAAGAATATTCAGCAAAACCCTTACATGACATGCAAAAGCGAAATATTTACTAAGGACAAATGGAGTAACTTACAGAAGCATATAGTGTGCCTGCCCCATAGTGAGCACTCAATAATAGTTGCTCCTCTTACTGGAATTAGATACTGCTATTATTTCCTAATCACAACTTTTTTTTTCCTTTGAGGGTGAGAATAGATAACCTAATTTACAGGACTACATAAGCACAATGAGATGAATTTAATCAGTCTGAAATCGAGCAGAGATGTGGTCCTAATGCTAATGAACATTGTATGTATTACATATGTGTAAGCACAACTATGATCCCCATTTGGCAAATATTCCATGGCTATTGTGGGCCAGAAACTGTCTTGACCTCCAGGTACTCTGGTGAGCAGCCATTGTGGAGTTTTTTCACTAATAAATTAAGATAAATGTTCAATAAATACGGAAAGATGACGAGGCAGAGGATTAAATTGCCCAAGACTTCTGAGAGGATAGGAAGTCCTGGAAGGGGTCTCAGGAGCACTGGTCTTTGGTTCATCTCTCCATTTTTATAAATGTGTGGTGTGGGCATAACCACATAAATCCCACACATTCCACAATTAGAGCCTCTGGGTTCCATCCTGATGCTCCTGCATCCTGTTTTGGTTCACAGACTCACAAATCTTCTGGCCTCAACATGTGTGGAGAAAGGATTAGGCCAGGATTCTTGAACAGCTGTTGTTGCAGGCGTCTGAAAAGCTGATGTCCACAAGCAGAGAAGGCAGAAAGTATGCTTTCAGGATGCATCAAATAACTTTGCCTGGCTATGTGGTCTAGTTGTGGACAGCTGTGCAGAAAGCTCAGGCTGGCGAGCAGCCGTGAGTTGACTTGGTTCTTCATTGAATCAAGGAACTATAGTGTCTTAGGGTGAAACCCAAAGAATGAACTTAAGTTTGGCTGACTGTGGTCAAGTGTAAGTATTATCTATTAGTCCTTTCGGCCATAACCCCAAATTAAAAAATAAAGGACACACGTATGTGGAATAAACCAGCAACTTAGGTAACTTTGAATCATAACCCAGTTTGGAGTTGAGGCAGAAGAGTGCTTCTCAAAGTAGGGGGGGTGGGGGTATGAATTTTTCTCCTCCAGGGTACATTTGGAGACATTTTGGCAGGAGTGTTACTGACATCTAGTGGGTAGAAACGGCGGGGATTCTGCCCAACATCCCCACATTAAGTTGTTGTTTTGTTTTTTTTTTTCATTTCTTCCTTTTTTTTAATTTAATTTTATTTTTTAACTTTACAATATTGTATTGGTTTTGCCATATATCAAAATGAATCCACCACAGGTATACATGTGTTCCCCATCCTGAACCCTCCTCCCACCTCCCTCCCCATACCATCCCTCTGGGTCGTCCCAGTGCACCAGCCCCAAGCATCCAGTATCGTGCATCGAACCTGGACTGGTGACTCGTTTCATATATGATATTATACATGTTTCAATGCCATTCTCCCAAATCATCCCACCCTCCCACAAAAAGTTTTATGTGGTTCCTGTCTTGCTTTCCAATTTGGATTCCTTTTATTTCTCTTTCTTCTGATTGTTGTGCCTAGGACTTCCAAAACTATGTTGAATAAAAGTGATGCAAGTGGGCATCCTTGCTCCTGATCTTAGAGGAAATGCTTTCAGCTTTTCACCCTTCAGTATGATGTTAGCTGTGGGTTTGTCTTACAGGGTCTTTATTATGTTGCAGTACGTTCCCTCAGTATGTAGCATTCTACAATGGTATTCTGCTACTTCTAAGTCACTTCAGTCCTGTCCGACTCTGTGTGACCCCATAGACGTCAGCCCACCAGGCTCTCCTGCCCCTGGGATTCTCCAGGCAAGAACACTGGAGTGGGTTGCCATTTCCTTCTCCAATGCATGAAAGTGAAAAAGTGAAAGTGAAGTTGCTCAGTCATGTCCGACTCTTAGCAACCCCATGGACTGCAGCCCACCAGGCTCCTCCATCCATGGGATTTTCCAGGCAAGAGGGCTGGAGTGGGGTGCCATTGCCTTCTCCAATGGTATTCTATTCAGTCATAAAAAAAAAAAAGAATGAAAATTCGCCATTTGCAGCAACAAGGATGGACTTTTGAGGGCGTTATACTAAGTGAAATAAGATAGAGAAAGACAAATACAGTATGATATCACTTACATGTGGAATCTAAAAATGACAACAAAGTTATAAACATAACAAAAACGAAGCAGATTCACAGATACAGAGAACAAACTAGTCCTTACCAGTGGAGAGAGGGGTAATATAAGTGTGGGGGAGTGGGAGGCACAAACCACTGGGTGTAACATAACTCAAGGATGTATTGTACAATACCAGGAATATAACCAATATTTGGTAAAAACTGTAAATGGAAAGCAACTTTTAAAAACTGTGTAAAAAATAAAAATAAATCCAAAGTAAAAAATAAAAGAATTAGAGTTACCAGAACAGCAAAAACAAATAAATCAAATTTATGTGGTTCGAAATGTGCGTAAGTTGAGAAGCTCTGAGCTAGAACCATCGTCTCATGGGGCAACTACTTAACGCCACTTCTTCAAGAGTTTATGATGCCTACTTGAAAATTGGTTGGTGTTGCCCACTTCCAAAATGGCTCCTGACCAATCGTGGCAGGATCTGCCCAGGTCCAAAAAGGCTGCAAGAGAGTCAGGAACTAGAATGGTTTGGTCCAGGAGCCTATTGTCACCCCCCTTTGACCGCAGAGCCGATGGAAGAGGCCCAGTTGTGGACCGAACCATATGAGGACCTGAGGCAGGAGTAAAGGGGATGATAAAGGCTAGATCGAGCTTTTCAGGTCGAGATCCTAGGCTAAGCAAGAGAGTTTTATTTCTGTTTTCGGTATGATGCTCTGATTCCCGGTATGGGATTGGAGGTGGGTGAGGTTGAGCGGAACCCGGCCCGGGTGGCTAGCCTCGCCTACCCCCCCGCCGCGGTGGGCGGTGGTCCGCTCCCCGCACTTCCCTGTTTGGGGCAGTTCGGCCCGCAGAAGTCGGTTTGCGAGCTGTCAGCGCGGGCGGGAGCGCCGCGGGGCACGGGGTGGGCACGGCCGACCCCCGTCCCCGACCCGGCCCACGATCCCCGACCTCCCGCGCGTGCCCTGCCCCCGGCCCGCTAGGCCGGCCGGCCGCGTACCGCGCCCCCTCGCTCGCTCGCTCGCCTGGTTCTCTTCGCTCGCCGGCCGGCCGGCGGGCGGGCGCCGGAGACCCCCACCGGGGGCTGAGGCTTGGCAAGCGGGGCGGTGAGGGCCCGACTCTGGCCTCCCTCGCCATGTCCTCGCCCCGCGACGCTAGCGGCGACTTCCCCTTGCACCTCCTGGTCTGGAACAACGACTACCGGCAGCTGGAGAAGGAGCTGCGGGACCAGGTGAGGGGGCGAGGCGAGGGTCTTACCCCAGCGAGAGGAGCCGGGGAGTCGGGGATCGTATCGCCTCCCTGAGCGCATCTCCAGCCCTCTGGGGAAGGGGACGGGGCACCGCCGTCCCCTTCCGCTCAGCAATCGAGGGACAATAATAATAACAGCAGGATGTGTACTGAGTATTTAATGTGTGCCAGGCCGAAGGTTTTATATACATTCTCCCTCTTAACCTTTCCAGCAGCCCTAGGAGGTAGTACTGTCCTTTCATTTTACAGAGAAGGAAACTAAGGCGCTCAGAGATTATGTCTCTTACACAAGGTCGCTTACCTAATAAACACCAAATCGAGATTGTAACTCTGGCCAGCTGGCTCCAGCGTGCACCGTCTTAACCAATTATTCTTGCCTTTCTCCAAAATGTGTGAGCAACACACACCTCTCACCCCACCCATTCTTTTTGTCAGGAAGGACTTGGTTGGGTTTGGAGCCCAGGTTCTGACTCGCCCTGTGACCTTGGGCAAGGCATTTTCCCTGTCTTGGCCCACGTCCTCTTCTTTGTGGAATGAGGGTGTTGATACCCATGTGGGCAAATTCTGTTCTTGACTGTTACCAATAGGTCTGGGGTGATGCCCAGGAAAGCTCCCCAGGGAGACTGATAAACACCGAAGTTTGAGAACTGCTGGTGCACAGCATCCTTAAAATCACTTCCTGTTCTAAAGTACTTTGATTCCTTTTTTATTTATTCCCAGCTTTATAAGCAGTGGTTCTCAGTTGGAAGTGATTTCCTCCCTCATCCCACACATCTGGTAATTAATAGAGACATTTTTGTTTGTTACACGCGGGGAGTGGGTGTTACTGAAATGTAATGGGTAGAGGCCACAGAGGCTGCTCAGTATCCTAGAAGACACACACGTGTAAGACATCCCCCTCCCCAGTTAAGATTTGTCTTCCCCAAAATGTCAGTAACATCTTTCTTGAGAAACCCTGTCTTCAAAGCAGCACAATGATTCTGGGAGGTATTGGTACCCTCAAGTTACAAACGGACAGACTTAGCAGTTACGATGTGTATGTGTGTGTTTTAGTCCCTCAGTCGTGTCCAATTCTTTGCGACCTCATGGACTGTAGCCCGCCAGACTCCTCTGTCCATGGAATTCTCCAGGCAAGAACACTGGAGCAGGTGGCCATTCCTTTCTCCAGGGGATCTTCCCGACCCAGGGATCGAACCTGAATCTCCTGCATTGCAAGCAGATTCTTTAAGTCTGAGCCACCAGGGAAGCACCTCGTGTAATTGTTCTGGTTGACTTCATTTTATCTAGTGTATTAAAGTTCTGGTTTTTGAATGGCTCAGATTTGATGCGCTAATTGTCAAGAAATTCTAGAGGAAAGAGGGCATTGGTTTTCTTCTGATTTGCAAAAATTGAGCAAGGTCAGCATTCCCCACCCCACCCCCGCTCCGACACCCCCCACTTGATGAACAGTTACTGCTAAGTGTGTTCTTCCTTTTTGGCTGTGTTGGACCTTCACTGCTGCCCGGGCTTTTCACTAGTTGTGAGTGGGGCCTACTCATTGCAGTGGCTTCTCTTGTTGTAGAGCGCTGGCTCTAGGCAAGTGGGCTTCAGCAGTTGCGGCTCAAGTGGGCTCACTTTTTGCAGCTCCTGGGCTGAAGAGCACAAGCTAAGTAGTTGTGGAGCCCAGTCTTAGTTGCTTTGCGGCATGTGGGATATTCCCTGATTAGGGATCGAACGCATGTCTCCTGCACTGGCAAGTGGATCCTTTACCACTGAGCCACCAGGGAAGCCCTAAATGTGTTCTTGTACTCTGCCATCTTTAAGTCTATTGAGCACCCAGTGGAAGTCAAAAGTTGCCCTTTTTTCTTTTAAATTCTCTGTCCACACAGAATAAACTTTTGTCGCAAGAGTCCTTGTTCCTAATTAGATCATGCCCCCAGAGTAAATGATTCAACAGTTAGGCATCACAGTATACCTGATGATTCAATTCCCTTTCTCTTACTAGACATAGGTCAGAGGGAACCCGCCATCGTTTTGTTCTCGGCTTTAAGTCTCACCTTAGACACTTTAAAAATGACCAGACAGTCTTTGTTTTTAGGCCTGCTGTGTTTTGCCTCTGTACTTCCTCAGTATCGGAGCCTCACAGCTTCTTGTGAAATATTGAGATAAAGTACAAGGAAAGTCACAAAACTAAAATCCAATCTGATAGAGTGGTTCACCATCGTCATTGAACCACACACATGTTCAATACCAATTTCAGAAAACAGCAGGCTTTCTGTTCATGGGAGGTGAGGAAAAGAGTTAAAACGAAGCACCGTCTTTCTTTATAGAAAAACTCAGTTGATAATAACAGTCTTGGTTTGTAATCTAAAATGTGGCATGGTTGAATTATTTCTTTTTCCTGCAACTTGTGATAGAAATGTTCATCAAAAGTTCTCTGTGCCTCTTACCTTGAAAAACATTAAGGACACAGGTGATTAGCGAATTCTAATTTTACAGCAAAGTAGTCCTGGGATACATTGATCCTTAGTGCCTTTGAGTGTCAAGGAGGTCAAGAAAGAATACGCATCTTTGCTAATTATTTGTTTTTGACTTTGTTATCTGTTATAACTGTAGATCATGTCACAAGATTCTGTTTTCTCTGGGGGAGAGATAGTTGAAGTGTATTCAGAAAAAACATCTTGACTGTGGAAGTTGGACTGTCATGACCACGCAGTCCAATTGCATTCCTGAAACTTTGGCCATTGAAGGGGTGGAGATGGGGCTGGCCTCACGGGTGTGCAGGCTCGGCAGTTGCCCAGGGCCCTGTCCTGAGAAGTGGCTCATGCTTGGTTCAGTGCTCTGTTGTCATCATCTGGAACGTCTTACTATTTTCTTTTGAAGAAGGGGCCTTGCATGTTGATTTTTATCTGGGTCCTGTGAATTATGCAACTGCTTCAGGATCAAAAAGTTGATTATTGATACTATTAAAACACAAGGCAGGGAATATTTTGTTGCTTTGATACTTATTGAGATCCTCTGTTAATTATGAAATAGCTATCTACTCTCCTGCCTTGGAGGCAGTTAGGTTAATGGCCAGTACTAATACTGGTTAAGTTGTGAGCTTGGGTGCTTAATTTACCCTTAACAAACCAGTTCATGAGCTGTCAAAATGCGGAGCGTTAACACTAAACGCTTACTATTTTGCCAGGCACTGTGCTGAAACATTTTTCTTGTTTTTGGTTTGTTTTAACTTTTTCTTTTATATTGGAGTATAGCTGATTAACAATGTTGTGATAGTTTCAGGTGGACAGTAAAGGGACTCAGCCATACATATACATGTGTCCATTCTCCCCCAGACTTGTCTCCCATCCCAGCTGCCACTTAACATTGAGCAGAGTTCCCTGTGTTATACTGTAGGTAAAAAATGCATATACTTACTTACTTACATACATATATATATATATATATATATATATATATATTTTTGTTTTTTTTTTTTTGCCACACGGCACTGCATGTGGAATCTTAGTTCCCCTACCAGGGATCAAACCTACCTGCACACCCTGCATTGGAAGCATGGAGTCTTAACCACTGGGCTGCCACGCAAGTCCCTTAAAATGTTTTATGTGCAGTTTTAGATTTAATTCTCACATCAGTCCCCAGGGGTTAGTGCTTGTGTGATTCCCATTTTACAGATGAGGAAACAGAGGTGGAGAGGTTCAGTCACCTGCTTACCAAGTCATCAAACTAAGATGTCAACCCTGAGAAAGTCACTCTCACAGCATAAGAATCCTGTATTCTTACCCTTCTGCTTTCCTTCTTTTGGTAAAAGTGCCTCCATTTCAGGATTCTGGAGAAAGAGGAAGGGAACAGATGAGAAGGTGCGGGTCCAGGGTGCCTGGAAGCAATACATTTACCATAGCTGCTGCTGTTAATATCATCAACATCCTGGGAATGTAGCTCCTTTTATGTATGTTCCAGTTTTTCTACAAGGAACCCGTATTGGCTGCATAATTAAAAACAAAAAATTTCCATCACCCCAGCAGTAAAGCCAGCTGTTTCACTTAAGGCTTTGTTTGCCAGTACTTTTCTGCAGTCCGTTCCTTCATTCTTTCCGTCCCACGAGTGAGACATGAAGCGGGCACACTGGTAGCTGTAAGAATTTTTATTTTGTTCTAGAAACAGCAGCACAGAAAGAATCAAGTTTATCCAGATGAAGAAGAATAAGCACATGTTTCTGAATGTGTGTGAGTCAGCCCCACCATGTCTTGTTCATTTAGCCGAAGTTCACTGCTTGTTTAACTTTGCCAGAGATGAGATTGTTTCAAGCTTTCAGCGTTTACTCAGCCGATGCACTTTATTAAGTGCCTCTTAACCCATCAGCTCTACTGTCTTTAATATTCAGTGGGGCCTTAAAGTTGGTCGGTGCAGTTGAAATGATTTGTGTTCTGGTTATGTCATTTGTCACTTAGCCAGAGAGGTCTGTTCAACATCTTTCAGCCTTCCCGCCGATGCTGGAAGAATGAATGAAAATTTAAGGGGAGAGATGCAAAGGACAGTCTGTGCACCTTAGCAGAGGAGGGAAAGCCCTGTGGGATCAAGTGAGGTAGAGGGTGGCAGATGAGGCCTGACTCCAGGGCCAGCCCTCGGTTAGGGAGCCAGCAGTGAAAGCACAAAATCTGGGCAAAAGAGGACGTTCTAGGCAGCGGCAGTACTCAGAGCCTGACCGGGAAGCACCCGGGGGTTCTCATCGCAGCCCAGGGCAAGGCTGGGTGAGGCCACCGGGCACTCCAGCCAGTCCCTGTTGGCTGGAGGCCCACCCTGAGCCAGAGCCTTGGATCCAAGGGAAAGAGCCTGGAGCCTGCTCTCAGGTGCTCCTCCTCAGCCCCTGGGCTCAGTTGCACCTTCGCAACCAGGCACGTATTTATACCTCCCCCGGACTTGGGGTGGGAGAACCAGCTCAGGCCCCGGCTGGCCACAGAGGACGAGGGCCATCTGAGCACTCACAGGACTCTCTCAAGCAAAGGGAGGGCCAGTTAGCAGCCGCTTGCCTGAGGCCTTCCCCCCAGGAGGTACCTATGATAGTTTCCGAAGTTCTGACTGTGCGCCACTCAGAGTGGGTCCCCCGAGGCTAGTGAGGGACCCGGAAGTGGACCCAGCTGTCAGACACAGCAGCCCGCACTCAGCTGCAGAACAGTAGGCTACCAAAGGGCTTGGATAAGAAGAGTTGGTGGGCTTAAAAATTAGCACATAGGGAGACATGGAGAAATCTCACGCCTTTTCTTCTTTGGGAGGGCACTGTGATCATTAAGAGGGTGGGCAGTTTTAATTTGGTGCAGCTCATCATTGGAGAAACTTAAAGGAAAAATTTAAATGATTGGCTATGACAGTGAATTCCGGTGAAATTCTGAGCTCTTGCTAACTCAACTCATGTCATTAGTTTAGGACCCGCAGCTCCCCTATTAGCTGTAAGGAAATTGGAACAAATCCCTTTTCGGGAGAAAGCGACAGCTTATGTGAAGCAATGTAGTGTAGGAGTATAATCATAAGAGCTGACGCTTCTAAGAGCTTGCCATGAGGTTTACCCTCGTAAGACTTTTGTAAGATAGGTGGGTTTTTTTTGTGTGTTTGTTCTTATTGTTCCCGTTTTACAAGCACGCATACTGAAGCTCAAGAGGAGTTAAGCAGCTCGTCAAAGAGCATATAGATCGTAGATTAGACTTACGTGTTGCATAAAACACATACATAGGTTGATTTTTAAACATCTTTATTGAGATTCAGTTCCCTTATGCAATTCAGCATTAACGTGTGTTATTCGGTTTTTAGTGTAGTCGTGCAGCTGTCACCTCAGTCACATTCCAAAGCATTGTCATCACGCCCGAAAGAAACCCCACACCCATTAGCTGTCATTCCCTATTTCCCCCCAACCCTTCAGCCCCACGCAACATTAAGCAGCTTGATACCTCTATAGATTTGCTTCTTCTGGACATTCCTTATAAATGGAGTCATACAATACGTGGCCTTTTGTGTGTGGCTTCTTTAACCTAACATGATGTTTTCAGTGTTCATCCATGTCATGGGAGGTGTTAATACTTCATTCCTTTTAATGGCTGAATAGTACTCCCGTGTGTGTGTGTGTGTGTGTGTGTGTGTGTGTGTGCTATATTTTGTTTATTCCTTAGCCAGTTGATGGACATTTGGGCTATTATGAATAATCCTGCTCTGCTTATCTGTGTATAGGTTTTTGTGTGACTGTATGTTTTTATTTTTCTTGGGCAAACACCTATAAGAGGACTTGCTGGGTCTTATATTAATAGTAATTCTGTGTTTAACTTTTTGAGGAACTGCCAAATGTTTTTTCAGTTTGACTGCACCATTTTACATTCCCATCAGCAATGTATAATGGTTCTAGTTTTTCCACATCCTTGTCAACACTTGTTATTGTCCTCTTGATTGTAGCCATCCTAATGGATGTGAAGTATTATCTCATTGTGGCTTTGATTTGCATTTCCCTAAGCTTCCCTGGTAGCTCAGCTGGTAAAGAATCTGCCTGCAATGCAGGAGACCCCGGTTCCATTCCTGGGTCAGGAAAATCCCCTAGAGGAGGGATAGGTTACCCACTCCAGTATTCTTGGGCTTCCCTGGTGGCTCAGATGGTCAAGAATCCGCCTGCAATGCGGAAGACTTGGGTTTGATTCCTGGGTCGGAAAGATCCCTTGTTGGAGGGCATGCAATCTACTCCAGTATTCTTACCCGGAGAATCCCCATGGACAGAGCGGCTTACAGATCATGGGGTTGCAAAGAGTCTGGCGTAACTGAGCAAGTCAGCGCAGCACAGCACAGTCATTAGTTATTTGAGCGTCTTCCATGTGCTGTTGGCCATTGGCATATCTTCTTTGAAGAAATGTCTATTTAAATCCCTTGCCCGTTTTAAAACTAGATCATTTGTCTTTTTATTCATGGATAGTTAGAGTTCTTCATATATTCCAGATGT
This sequence comes from Bubalus kerabau, assembly GCF_029407905.1. Classification (NCBI taxonomy): domain Eukaryota; kingdom Metazoa; phylum Chordata; class Mammalia; order Artiodactyla; family Bovidae; genus Bubalus; species Bubalus kerabau. Next base: position 67,404,189 of record NC_073639.1, on the reverse strand, counting down.
GCACATGCTGAGTTGCCTCAGTTGTGTCCGACTGTTTGCAACCTCATGGACTGTAACCCGCCAGGCTTCTCTGTTCATGGGATTCTCCAGGCAAGAATACTGGAGTGGTTGCCATGCCCTCCTTCAGGGGATCTTCCCGACCCAGGGATTAAACGCACGTCTTTTGTGTCTCCTGCACTGGCAGACGAGTTCTTTACCACTAGGGCCACCTGGGAAGCTCCCATATTCTAAATACTAGCCCATTAATAAGTACATACAAACTTTTTCTCCCTGTCTTTGTCTTTTTACTTTCTTTATACCATTTGAAGTACAACAGTTTTCAGTTTAGATAGAGTATAATTTAATTGTATGTTTTCTTCTAAGAGTTTTATTGTTTTATTTCTTACATGCAGGTTTATGATCAACTTGGAGCTAATGTTTGCATTTAGTATATATAATACTTCATTCTTTTTTGCATGTTGATATCTAGTTGTTCAAGCAGCATTTGTGGAAAAGATTATTCTTTCCCCATTGAATTATTTTGGCACCCTTGTTGAAAATCAGTTGACCATAAATGTATAAGTGTATTTCTTGACTCTAAATTGTATTCCGCTGATTTATATGTCGACCCTTTTGCCAGTATCACAGTCTTAATTGCTGTAGCTTTGTGTAGTAAGTTTTGAAATTGGGAAGTGCGATTTCTCAAATCTTTTCAAGGTGATTTTGGCTATTCTGGGTCCCTTGAATTTCCTTAAGAATTTTAGTATCACCTGGTTCATTTCTGCAAGAAATAAGCTGGAATTTTGATGGAGATTGCATTGACTCTAGCTCAGTTTAGGGAGTTTTGACATGTTAAAATATTAAGTCTTCTGAACGATGAACATGGGATGTTTTTCCATTTTTTAGATCTTTATTTCTTTCAACAGTGCTTTATAGTTTTCAGAGTATAAGGTTTATACTTCTTTTGTTACTTATTTATAAATGTTTTATTATTTTCGATGTCACTATAAATGGAATTTTTTATTTTACTTTTGAGGTGTTACAAGTGTATAAATATACAATTGATTTTTCCACATTGCTGTTGTAGCCTACAACTTGCTGAACTCATTAGTTCTAATATTTTTTAAGTGGATTTCCCAGGATTTCCTATATGTGAGATCATGTTGTCTATGAGTAGAAATAGTTTTACATTTTCCTCAGATGCCTTTTATTTCTTTTTCTTGCCTTATAGTCTTGGTTAGAACCTCTAGTACAATGTTTAATAGATATGATGAAGAGAACATTCCTGTCTTATTTCTTATCTTGGGGGAAAGCATCCATTCTTTCACCATTAAGTATGATGTTAGCTGTGGGTTTTTCATAGATGGATGATGTTTGAGGAAGTTCCCTTCATTCCTAGTTTGTTGAATGTTTTGGGGTTTTTTTTAATCATGAAGGGGTTTAGGATTTTGTGAAATGCTTTTTCTGCCTCATCTTAGTCCATTTGGGCTGCAGTAACAAAATATCATGAAGTGGACAGTTTATGAACAATAGAAATCTATATAGTCTTGGCACCTGGCAGTCCACGATCATGGTGCCAGCGGGTTTGTGTGGTGTCTGGTGAGGGCTTTCCTCCTGATTCATAGCAAGTGAATCCTCACAGTGTCCTCACTTGGTGGAAGAGGTTTCACAAGCTCTCTGGAGCCTGTTTTCTAAAGACACTCATTCCATTCATGAGGGCTCCACTCTCATGATCTAAGTACTTCCCAAAGTCCCCACTTCCTAATACCATCATCTTTGGAGGTTAGGATGTCAACATGTGAATTTTGGGTGGACACTTCACATTTAGACCACAGCATGCATTTATTGAGATGGTCATATGTTTTTTATTTTTTTCTACCTATATGATGTGTCACATTAATTGATTATTGGATGTTAAGCCGCCCTTGCATTTGTGGGATAAACTCACTTGGTCATGGTGTACAATAACCCTTTTCATATATTATTGGATTTATTTTGCTAACATATTGTTGAGGATGTTTGTATCTACAGTCATAAGAGAGATTGTCTGTGGTTCTCTTTCTTGTTTGTCATTAGCATAATACTGAGCTCATAAAATGAGTTGGGAGGTTTTCTTCCTTCTTCTGTTTTTGGGTTTGTGAAGAATTGGAATTAATTTATTGAACGTTTGGTAGAATTCACCAGTGAAGCCCTTCTGGGTCTGAGGTTTTTTTCCCCTGGGAAATTTTTAAATTACTGAGTCTATCTTTTTACTTGTTATACATGTTTTCACGTGTTATAAATTTTTTCTGTTTTTTTTTCCTAAGTGAGTTTTGCTAGCTTGCGGCTGCCTAGGAATATGTGCCTTTCATCTAAGTTCTCATTTGTTGACATACAGTTGTTCATAGTATTCATTTATAATACTTCTTATTTCTGTAGAGTTGATAGTAATATCCCCTATATCATTCCTGATTTTGGTAACTTGAATCTTCTCTTTTTTTTCTTTTGGTCCTTCTAGCCAAAAGTTTGTCAGTTTTGTTGATATTTTCCAAGAGCCAACTTTTGGTTTTGTTGATATTTCTCTGTTGATTTTCTATCTTTTTTCCCCCCACCAGTTTCCACTCTAATCGTTATTCACCCATTGTTTTAAATCACTCTGTCATTATAATATATCATTTTACCTCCCTTATCTCCTTTCAGATGAGAAGGAGGGGCATAGGAGGCCCTGCACAGTTATAATTATCTATGCAAAGTGTGCAGCTATGGGACTCAGACATACAGTTGCCCCACCGCTGCCCTGTGGTCAAAAATAGAAAAAAGTTAACTTAATATATTTGAATTTGATTGTATACATCATATCTAGTGACCCAGAAACTTGAGCCTTACTTCTTAGTCCCAGATGTTGGCTTTGTTCTAGGGTGTGAATTAAAGTAAGTAGTTTCCCCTTTTGCCTGATAAATGTTGTTAAGCATCTCCTGTGTCTGGCAGCGTGCTAACCCTAGCACCTTTCATGTAGTACTTAAAACTTGTTGAGTAAGAAAGCATCATCTATAACAGACGTGAAAGATAAGAATGAATTTGCTAAGTCTTTCTTTCCTGTTAAACTTCAGCTAAGTTAATAGTTTCAAGTCACATTACTTAAAAGAAAAAAAAACACAATGATTTAATGCACATTGGAGACTAAGGTGGCAGAAGCTAAGAAATATAAGATTCAGATCCCGCCCTTTGGAATTCTCAAGTGAGATAAACAGGCCATCCTGTTGGAAAAGTCAGGGAATCCCAGGAGGTGGTGTGGGCCCTGTTCTAGGAGACGCGATGGCCTTTCAGCACCTGAGAGAACACCGAGGCCTGGAGTTGGTCCAGGAGGACACGTGTTCACTTAGCGGAATGTCTTCAGCCACTTCTATTTTTCTTCAATACCAGTCTGTCTTCACTTCACAATGGCCGCGATACAATTAGCAAAACAGGGAGGTCGGGTAGCTGTTGGATAGTGGCTGTTTACCCACAGTCCTGCTTACCGTCCTCTCCTGTGGCCGACAGTGGCTTGTCCTGGATCTCTCTGGAGGCTGCCCCACAACTAGCATCGCACATCAACATAAAGCACATTTTCTAAGCAAGCAGTCTCATGATTTGGGGCTGTGGTGGGTCTTCATTGCTGCACACAGGCTCTTTTTTCTAGTAGTGGGGGCTACTCTTCATTGAGATGTGCAGGCTTCTTATTTCTGTGGCCTCTCTTATTGTGGAGCAAGGGCTCAGAGTCGTGGTCCATGGGTTCAGTAGTTGTGGCTCACAGGCTTAGTTGCTCCGCGGCACGTGGGATCTTCTGGACTAGGGATTGAACCCGTGTCCCGTGCACTGGCAAGCAGATTCCCAACCACTGGACCACCAGGGGGTCCCCTTAAAGGTTTTTATTTTCCAACAGCCCCACGGAAGTTTCTTGTATCCTTGGAAGAACATTCAGAGCTGTCTCTGGAAGGCAGCACTGACCCCTTCAGATGGAGCCCTGGACCCCAGTGCAGGTGCCGGAGGGAGGACCAGAATAGGAGTGAAGAGTAGAAGCCAAATGGATGTTTATCTGCGTCCTCGTGCGTGCCTGGCGGATCACGCTCATTGTATGTGGGACCCACGGATGCTGCCACGTCGGGGCACTTGGAGCTCAACACACAATAACGAGAGTGGTGTTTTGGTGGGAATCCAGCTAGAGAACGTACTTTTATTCTGACCCAAATTATCTTCTGTACTTTCAGTTTTGATTAAAGTCCTTGCACTTCCTGTTCTGGACTTGAGTGCTGAGATGTGCTGGAGAAATCCCCTACGTTCCACACCACGGGGTGGCTGTGTTTCCATGCAAGCCCTTAGCCTTATTTAGACTTAATTTGAGTGCTGTTGTGCTTTGGGTTGTGTTTGATGATCGGAGGCCTGTAGCCAGTGTTTGTTTATGAGGCTCTTAACTTTATAGAAAAAGGAACTCAGTAACTGTCACCTTTATTTATAGCCCCCAGAGTCACATTATTTCAGTTCGTGCCCATGTATAAGCATTTGTTTTTCCCATGTACTGCTGTCTTGAGTGTGCAAATACTATTTTTAATTTCTATATTTACTATTAACCTCTGAAACTCCTTTCCACGTTTTTGTGTCCAGTTGTATATATCCAGTTACATAAATGCCAGTGTTTACTTTACAGAACGTGGAGGCCCTGGATCCTCGAGGTCGCACCTTGTTGCATCTTGCTGTTTCTTTGGGACATTTGGAATCTGCCAGAGTCCTGCTCCGACATAAAGCAGATGTGACAAAGGAAAATCGTGAGGGTTGGACAGGCAAGTGTACTTGCGAAATAACGTAAAGCCTTCCATTTTGGTTTCTCTCTCTGAATAAAGGTTAGCCTCAGTCCTCATTGTCTTCAGAGTCATCTTTATCTTGAGCTCTGTCTCTCTGGGGACTCGGGGCCGGGGAAGGAGCTGAGAGCCTCGGAGGCCACTGGCTTGTCTGCAGCACAATGGTCCCAATTGTGTCCTGGGTCAGGCGCCCAGGGTAGGGGGTGACTCCTCATCCAGAAAGCAGCTCTCAGTGCACCAGACATGAAGGCGAGCACCCGGTTTCCCCTGAGGAGCGTGGCGGTAACTCCAGCAAATCCATCATGACGGACAATCAGAAAGAAATGATAGGCAGCTTGAATCACCATGTGAAGAAGGAGTAGGCGGCGGGCTCTCGCTGGGTGTCTAACTAGTCCTTTCTCTGCCTTGCTTGTTTGACATGGCTGACAGTAAGGCTGGGAAGGACTCAGGAAAAGGCAACACAAAGGCGCTTTCTCACTTGCAGAGAGCCAGTCTGCAGTTCCTGGGGGACCATATTCATCCTTACCTAAAATCTAGGGCCTCCAGCCATGGACGTGTGGGCGTGACTGCCGCTGCGTGTAGCACAGCCATCCTGGAGCACCTCACCGCAGAGGTACTTGAGTTGGCGGGAAATGCGTCAGAAGACTTGAAGGTAAAGTGTATTATGCCTCGTCACTTGCAACTTGCTATTCGTGGAGATGAAGAATTGGACTCTCTGATCAAGGCTACAGTTGCTGGTGGTGATGTCAGTCCACACATCCACAAATCTCTGGGAAGAGAGGACACAGAAGACTGTCTAAAAGAAGCCTGGATTCATTATTATCTCAGGACTCTAAATACCCCTACAGCTATCCAGTGTTGGTGATTCCAGTGGACCATATCTCTGGGAATAAGACAGTTTTGCCTTTTTTGTAATTCTGTTTGAGCAAGTTGGAAGCTTAATTAACTTTCCAACAAGCCAAATTTCTGCATTCGAGTCTTAACCATGTTTAAGTGTTACTGTGGCTTCAAAGAAGCTATTGATTCTGAAGTAGTGGGTTTTGATTGAGTTGACTGTTTTTGAAAAACTGTTTGGATTTTAATTGTGATGTAGAGATTATAGTAACAAACATTTGGTTTGGCACAGATATTTTTTCTGTACCAAAAGAAAAAATGTGGTGGATAAGCTAAATAAAGGTCATATCTCACCACCCCACCCCCCACCGGCCAAAAAAAAAAAATTACAGCTGAAAATAGTATCCTTTTCCAGTGAAATCCTGGCACTTGACTTGTTTTGAGACTCTTGAGACTCCCTTGGACTTTGAGGAGATCAAACCAGTCAGTCCTAAAGGAAATCAACCCTGAATATTCATTGGAAGGACTGATGCTGAAGCTCCAATACTTTGGCCGCCTGATCGAAAAGCCAACTCGTTTGGGAAAACTCTCTGATGCTGGGAAAGATTGAGGGCAGAAAGAGAAGAGATGGCAGAAGATGAGATAGTTGATAGCATCACCGACTCAATGGACATGAATTTGAGCAAACTCCAGAAGACACTGAAGGACAGAGGAGCCTGGAGTGCTGCAGTCCATGGGATTGTGAAGAGTCAGACACAACGTAGCAACGAAACAACAACACTTGTTCTGCAAGCTCTCGTACTACTGGTCTGAGTAATTTGGGATTGACTGAAAAAGAATACACACAACCTGCCTGCCCATCTCCACAGCTGTGTGATCACACAATGAAAGCCAGCTCTGAAGACACCGTCAGGATTTCAGAGTCAGTAGTAAGAAACAGGGGGAAGAGAATAATGGCAGGTTTGCTCAAGAGGCTGAGAGTACTCTTTTCTCTGCTCAGTCAGGTAGGGGTTAAAGTAAGTAGTCATGGTCATGAAGATTGGATGGGGCTGGAGCCTCTGTCTCGCTTTAAAGAAATTGTTGGCCTTCGATCCAGAGAGATACTTTTCAAGCTGGCTTTGGAATTTGTGAGTAAGTATGAGAATACAGGGTGATCAGATTACATCTTTTTGCCTTCCAGTTTTGCACGAGGCTGTGAGCACCGGTGACCCCGAGATGGTGTACACGGTCCTTCAGCATCGGGACTTCCACAACACGTCCATGGCCCTCGAGGGAGTTCCGGAGCTGCTCCAGAAAATTCTTGAGGTAGCCATAAAAACTGCCAGCGCATCTGTGGAGTTGAATGCTGACACAGCAGCCGCAGAGTTTGACATCCTTGTGCGCCCTCCCAAACAGTTTGAAGGATTGTGAAAACGATGTATTGAATACCAAATAGCATGATTCCTTGCTTTTGCGATCTGTTAAATGTATGATGTCTTTCACAAACTATGTTTCCAGGTCATTAGACTGACTCTTTTAAGTGCTATTTAAAAGTTAGAACTAAAGACAAATGGACATCAGGCAATTAATTTGTCTAGCTGCTTGTTTTCTTAATAGTAGCATCCTGAGCTCAGGTCATCTTGGGGAAATTATAATGAACTTCGTTACTGTCTGGGGATTTTCAGGGCCTGTTGAGGCTCAGAAGTCTGTGTGCAACTCTCCTTGACACCTCTGTCGCTTCTAGCCATTAGTATTTTGTGACTTCTAATCCATTGCCTGAACTTAGAGTTACTAGCTTTGGGGCAGTTTATCTGTCTTGTGAGTAAAAGGGTATGGGCTCTGTAACACTTGGAGAAGCTTCTTAAAAGATTTTACTTCTAGGCTCTCAAGTTTGTTTTGTTTGTTTGCTTTAATATTTATTTATTCGACCTCGCCGGGTCTTAGTTGCAGCACGTGGGGTCTTCGACCTGGCACGCACGTGTTTTAGTTACAGCATGGAAACTCTTAGTTGCGGCATGTGGGATCTAGTTCCCTGACCTGGGATCAAACCCCCAGCCTCCCGCATTGAGAGTGTGGAGTCTTAGTCACTAGACCGTCAGGGAAGTCCCTCTTGGATTGTTTGGGATGATAGTTACCATTCTTCAGATAGCCTTTGTCACTTGCAGTAGCTGTCTTATTGGTCAGTCATGTGCAGTATTCCTGAGGCAGCCAGCGGTTCAGTTTTCACATCATTTATTCTCAGTTGAAGCACAGAAGTGAGCTCCCCCAAGTACTTCCAAAGATACTTGCTAGATAAATCAGCTTCCCACACTTCTTGAGAAAAATTAACAGCTCTGTTGAGAAAAGGAATAACTTTGCTGTGAGACAATCTGAGCATTCTTCTTAAAAAAATATTAACACTTAAGCTAAATCCTGCCTAAGACATTGATTTTCCACATACTGCACAGAAACCATCCATGAAATACAAGTTGTTGTATCCACTGATTTTAAAATAGATGTGTGTTTGAGTGCACAGAGATCACATAGATTTGTTTTCTTGTCTAACTCACTGTAGGAGGAACTAAAAACAACATCTGTCCATTTGACAAAGCAGAAAATGACCTATTTTACCTGGAGTCACCCCCCCCCCCCATTTTTAAATTCCATGTAGAAGACTTTTTTCACCTGTGTCGATCCATAGCCGTGAACTGCCCTGAATTATACCCTGTGTTGGAGGTTACAGACAGCCCACAAATGACCTGGTGCCCCGTGGCACCAGAGGCCATGCCTAACAGCCTGTCTTTCAACGGCGTCTCCTCACTGCGTGTCCATGTTTCTTTTCTATTGTCCCTTGGAGTGACTTTACCCATCTTTGGAATCTGGAATTTCTAGCTTTTGTCTTTTTGGGTTTCTTAAGTAGCTCTCCCAGAACCTTCTATAGGAATTCATGATGGGTCAGAAAATGATTCTAAACAGGCTTGCTGTGGTGGTGTGAAACCTCAAAAAGCCAAATTCTAGATGTTTAAGAAGAAAATGAGGGGCAAAAGTCTGAAGGGAAAACTCAATTTCCTGGGGACAGTGATGTCTCACACCCTCCTGGTTTCAGAGTGGTCTGATAAACACCCCACCCTTCCCAGCATACAGAGCCTTTTGCAGTCAAGCTCCCTGTAGAACAGGTGGGGTCCACGCTCCTTCTCCTTGCTTAGACCAGCCTGTGACCCTCACTGCTAGGAACCCAATTGAACCCTTAAATCGGATTTGACTTTTATCTCCCTCCAACCTTGTCGCCTGCAGTTAACTTTATTAACTGTCTAGACGTATTTTATAGTGAGATAAAATAACAGCCTGAATATAAAAATAGGCATTTAGTCTGATGGGTTTGCAATTTATGTTTCTTCTTATTTTCTCTGTTCTTTCTCCCTCTCCCTTTTGAACAACCCTATCAGCCCTTACTATGTGTGTTTAGCTAATGGTACCAAGGGTAATTTATTTTCTTTTATTTTTTAAGTTAATTTTTATTGGAGTATAGTCACATTTACAATGTTGTGTTAGTTTCTGATAGCAGGAGTGATTTCTTTTAAACCTTTGTCTTTCAGGCTCCGGATTTTTACGTGCAGATGAAATGGGAATTCACCAGCTGGGGTGAGTGGCTATGAGCTTGAAATTTATTTAGCTTGAATATAGGCTTATTTATTTTTTAAATCTAGGAAAGGCATAGATGAGAGTAACAGTCGCCCACAGTCCTACTTCAGCACAAGTGCTTACTGTTGTAGGTGTGTTCCTTCCAATCTTATCCCACACGCATGGGACTTTTTCTCCCAAGCATTCATCAATAGAATATATAGACAATTTTGTCTCCTCCTTTTGTTACCTGTGGCTGACATTTATCCATATTATTCATTTTTTTAAGATGTCACTTTAAAGGGGCTAAAGTCTTTAGTAAGTAGATTTATCATAATTCAGTTACTCATTTCCTTATGTAGTTCAATGTGATTCTTTTAAACTTGTTTTTCTAAGGAAGAAGATGAGATGAATATTGGAATAGCTCATTTTTTAACAAAATGGATGCATTGCTCCAAAATCTTATGTAAGGCAAATTGACTGACAGTAATTTTCCTAGATGTTCTACTTCTGTGTCTTGTAGATCAGTTAATGACAGCTTCCAGCTCCCAGAGCCTCAGCAATTTTCACTTCCAGACTTCCCTTTCAGGCACGAAGTCATATTTGCCATGAAACATTTAAACGAAGTAAAAAGTAATATGAAGGAAGAGAACTTGAGAGTCTTCTATACATCTGAGTTCTTTTTAATGAAGATAATAACCCTGAGCCCAGGTTTTGATAAAGCAGCATGTTTTAGACATCTGATCTCGTGACTCGTGGGAACGACAGGATAGTGGGTTGAGGCCGGATGGACACACACTAGCCCTGCTGGCGGCCAATAAGAGGGGTTCATCTGGGGCTGAGAACACACTTGAGAAACTGATTTAGCGTTTTCTCTGGGCAAGACATAGATCTGCAGTTTTATAAATGGCTCTAGAACTGAAAGTCCACTCTCATTCCTTAAGAATGACTTCTTGTATCATAAGCATGGGAGCCAGTTCTGTATGACTGTTGGCATCTCGCCTCTCCTGTCCTTTCAGTAAAGTCAGGGTCCTGATTTGCGGGGCCTGACTGTTCTGCCGGGCCCTCAGGCTTTTCTCAGTAGTATACATCTCTTCTCCAGTGCCCTTGGTTTCCCGAATATGCCCGAATGACGTCTGTCGCATTTGGAAAAGCGGTGCCAAACTGCGTGTGGATATCACGCTGCTGGGCTTTGAGAACATGAGCTGGATAAGAGGGAGGCGGAGTTTCATCTTTAAAGGAGAAGGTGAGTGGTTTCCCTTGTCGTCGTCACTGCTGTTGCTAAGTTCAGAGTGATTTTTCACCATCGAAATGTGTTCGTGTGTGTGTGAAAGATGATGCAGTTCAATATACGACGCTCCTTTGGTTTCACATCTTCCTTGCGCTGTACTTAGTTATGCCCTTGTTTCCGTTAACAGACAACTGGGCAGAGTTGATGGAAGTCAACCATGATGACAAAGTGGTCACCACTGAACACTTTGACCTTTCCCAGGAAATGGAACGGCTCACTCTGGACCTGATGAAACCTAAAAGCAGGGAGGTTGAGAGGCGGCTCACAAGCCCTGTCATTAACACCAGCCTTGATACTAAAAACATTGCTTTTGAAAGGTATGGATTTAAGTTCTGCATTTTCAAGTCTAATCCCATTACTGCCATCTTTATAGCATGTATACGTTAATTGGAAACTATGGGTGGATTAGAATTTTTTTTCTACTATGGCATAAGAAACACTAGTGGGCTTTAAAGTTGATCTCTGCTCCAACCAAATGGAAACCACAGCTGACATCCTCCACCATATGGCATTTTTATCACACATTGGTGAAGTCTTGGAGAAACGTCTTCATATTCTTTTATGGGCCCTTTTCTAACAGATTTTACCTGAATTTGATCTTTGTGTTTGGCAGTCCACAAGACTCCCCTTGTCCCAAACCATGGAGCTTGAGTTTCTGAGGCAGAAGCGATCCAGTATCGAATGTGGTTGGTTATTAGTCAGATTCACACTTGGCATACAGTTCAATGTGGTTCTCCCCCTTGCCCGCCCTCTGCTTCTCCATGAGGCCTAACAGTTTTGAGCAAGAGTCTGGAGGGTTTCAGTTTGATTCCAGACTTTATCTGGAGCAACCTCTGGGGAGGTCTCTGCCCCAGTTAAGCCAGGTGAGAATGGGTGTCTTCCCCAAGGGCGGCTCCGAGGCAGGGAGGGCTTTGTGAGGGGGACAGAGGCTGTCACAGCTATTAGTTAGGCTAAGAGTTTATTCCACAGATCACACTGAACCCAGGGAGTCTACATGAACCCTGAGTGTTTGCCTAGGATGTCACATCCCGCTCCCTGTAGACCAAAGCCGCATCATCTGAGCCGACACAGACAGCGTTCTCCTGGACTCAGGCTGTCTTCTCTCTTAATGAGTATATGAACTGTTCTTTTTCATCTTTCTTTCCAGTAGAAAATTTATTACTAAAACCAGGAGTCTTCTGTGTAGTCAGACGTAAGACTTAAGTGCCCCTTCCCCCTAATTTAGACCAAGCTGTGGAATTAGGGTGTGTGTTTGGTAGCAGAAGAGAAAACGTCAGGTATCTGCTGCCTTGGGAGCGATGCCCCCAAGGCAGGGTCAGTGCCCTTTCGTCAGCCTCTGGGCACCGGTCTCACCAGGTGACAGCCGCTGTCTTCCTGGGACAGCAAGCTTTAGGGACTGACCATACCTGGAAGGGTCTTGGGAAGACATCTCCAGGCTTGAGCACCTGCCTGTGCAGGATGGGAGGGCCCGCCTGCTCAGGGCTCTGCTCTGAAAGCTGGAAGACGGGAGAGCGAGGGCTGGAGGAACCTGGCGCCACTGGTGGAGCTGCTCCCTCTGCGGCTTTGAGCCAGCAGCTTCATCTTCGGGTTTCTGTTTCCTCAGCTGAAAGGAGAAAAAGAATGAATCTTGAGCTGAAATCTCAGATGTCGTGAGAAGAGCCAGTGTTCCCTCTAGTTCAGCAGCAGAGTTGCAGGGTCATTGTTTGGTCTGAAGTGTTGTTTACAGAGAGGTGATGGTTACTGGCTGTTACCCAGCAGGTAGATGGGCAATGACCGCGCCTTCCGTTTGTACTGAGTTGCATTTTGTATTCCTGTGGCCTCGGGGTTTTCAGATAGTTCAGGCTAACCCTCCTTTTGCAACTGACGGGGAGTTGCTGAAAGAGAATTTTCTGGAAAGCAGCTGCTGTTTTGGTGGGGCTCAGAATGAAATATGTACTCAGTGAGTTTCTTGTGCTTTGAGCAAGGACTTGAGCCCCTCACGAGGGTGAGGTTTGCTGGTAGAAATAGAAAAAGTGTGCTTGCCCGCTTCTTACCCAAGTGAGGTGTGAGCAAGCATTCAGCGGATTAAATTTAGCAGATGAGGGTCTGATATATTCGGATAGTCTTTTTCTTCCCTTTCTTTCTTCTCATCTGTCACTCGGAGCTCGATGTTGGCAAACATGTACTTTTCCTGCGTTCAAGTTTGGCCTTTGGGTATAGACCCTCTGTTTGCAGTCTGGATTTTTCTCTCGTCTGAAAGGTTCCTGCCCTGCCCACCTCAAACAGAACATGCCCTGGCCCCCAACCCGTGAGGCAGCCTCCGAGCCCAGCACCAGCTCAGTGGCCTTTGGGGTGCTGGTCTCATTGGAGACAGGCAGAGGGAAAATGGCCGAAGAGGAGGCTGGGTTTCCTCCTGTCATTTTCAGAGCCTCTGCACATACAGTTGATCAAGAAGTTAAAACCAGAATCTTGGTTTTAAAACAGGATGTAGATGTTGAGTTCAGGACCTAAGCTGTCAGAGAGTGGACATGGGGAAGGCGATGGAGCATCCGGGATGGCGGATGGGGCAGAGGTGGGTGAGTGAGGAACCTGGTGGTTCCCAGGGAAAAAACGTGGTTCTGATTTCTCAGCATCCACAAAGGATGCTGTGGAGCAGACTGGGTCATCCTTTGGTCCCTCAGAAGACCGGGTGCCAAAAACCCGTGATTTCTTGTGCCAGGATATCGAGTTCTTACTGAGAGACAGGAACTGAGGATCAATCGGTTCCCCCAAAGGAAGATCTGGATTTTCATTGATCACTGACGAAAAGGGGCCTTGGGTTTATTGATCAGTCAGGTGTGGTCCCTAAATGTGTTTCTGGAATGTGAATTGGAGACAGCTAGCCTGCAGGGTCATCCCTTTAGGAGCCCTCTCTTTCCTTGAGTGGGTCACATTGCACTCAGTTCAGTTCAGTTGCTCAGTCATGTTCGACTCTGCGACCCCATGGACTGCAGCATGCCGGGCTTCCCTGTCCATCACGAACTCCCGGAGCTTACTCAAACTCATGTCCATTGAGTCAGTGATACCATCCAACCATCTCATCCTCTGTTGTGCCCTTCTCCTCCTGCCTTCAATCTTTCCCAGCATCAAGGTCTTTTCCATTGAGTCAGTTCTTCACATCAGGTGGCCAAAGTATTAGAGTTTCAGCTTCAGCCTCAGTCCTTCCAATGAATATTCAGGATTGATTTCCTTTAGGATTGACTGGTTTGATCTCCTTGCTGTCCAAAGGACTCTCAAGAGTCTTCTCCAACATCACGGTTCAAAAGCATCAATTCTTCAGCAGCTCATCTTTATGGTTCAACTCACATACATACATAACTACTGGAAAACCATACCTTTGACTAGACAGACCTTTGTTGGCAAAGTAATGTCTCTGCTTTTTAATATGCTATCTAGGTTTGTCATAACTTCTCTTCCAAGGAGCAAGTGTCTGTTAATTTCATGGCTGCAGTCACCATCTGCAGTGATTTTGGAGCCCAAGAAAAGAAAGTCTGTCACTGTTTCCATTGTTTCCCCATCTATTTGGTGTGAAATGATGGGACCAGATGCCACGATCTTAGTTTTTGAATACTGAGTTTTAAACCAGCTTTTTCACTCTCCTCTTTTACTTTCATCAAGAGGCTTTTTAGTTCCTCTTCACTTTCTGCCATAAGGGTGGTGTCATCTGCATATCTGAGGCTATTGATATTTCTCCCTGCAATCTTGATTCCAGCTTGTGCTTCATCCAGCCCACCATTTCGCATGATGTACTCTGCATTTTAGTTAAACAAACAGGGTGACAGTATACAGCCTTGACATACTCCTTTCCCGATTTGGAACCAGTCTGTTGTTCCATGTCCGGTTCTAACTGTTGTTTTGACCTGCATACAGATTTCTCAGGAGGCAGGTCAGGTGGTCAGCTATTCCCATCTCTTTAAGAATGTTCCACAGTTTGTTATGATCCACACTGTCAGAGGCTTAGTCAATAAAGCAGAAGTAGATGTTTATCTGGAACTCGCTTGCTTTTTCTGTGATCCAACGGATGTTGGCAATTTGATCTCTGATTCCTTTGCCTTTTCCAAATCCAGCTTGAACATTTGGAAGTTCTCAGTTCACATACTCTTGGAGCCTCACTTGGAGAATTTTGAGCATTACTTTGCTAGCATGTGAGATGAGTGCAATTGTGCAGTAGTTTGAGCATTCTTTGGCATTGTGTTTCTTTGGGATTGGGATGAAAACTGACCTTTTGCAGTCCGGTGGCCACTGCTGAGTTTTCCAGATTTGCTGGCATATTGAGTGCAGCACTTTCACAGCATCATCTTTTAGGATTTGAAATAGCTCAACTGGAATTCCATCACCTCCACTAGCTTTGTTTGTAATGATGCTTCCATGAGGCCCACTTGACTTCACATTCCAGGATGTCTGGCTCTAGGTGAGTGATCACACCTTCGTGGTTATCTGGGTCATGAAGATCTTTTTTGTATAGTTGTTTGTATTTTTGCCACCTCTTCTTAATACCTTCTGCTTCTGTTAGGTCCATACCATTTCTGTCCTTTATTGTGCCCATCTTTGCATGAAATATTCCCTTGGTGTCTCTAATTTTCTTGAAGAGATCTCTAGTCATTCCCATTCTGCTGTTTTCCTCTATTTTTTTGCATTGATCACTGAGGAAGGCTTTCTTATCTCTCCTTGCTATTCTTTGGAACTCTGAATTTAGATGGGTATATCTTTTCCTTTTCTCCTTTGCCTTTCACTTCTCTTCTTTTCTCAGCAATTTGTAAGTCCTCAGACAACCATTTTGCCTTCTTGCATTTCTTTTTCTTAGGGATGGTCTTGATCATTGCCTCCTGTACAATATCAAGAACCTCCATAGTTCTTCAGGCATTCTGTCTATTAGATCTAATCCCTTGAATCTATTTGTCAGTTCTACTGTATAATTCTAAGCGATTTGATTTAGGTCATACCTGAATGGTCTAGTGGTTTTCCCTACTTTCTTCAATGTAAGTCTGAATTTTACTTAAGGAGTGTCATGATCTGCGCCACAGTCGGCTCCCGGTCTTGTTTTTGCTGACTGATGTTGCACTAATGGTGGATAATGAATAGGGAAACTAAGGCTCTGGCCCCTCCTTTCTGTGATGGACTATAATACACACCTGAAACTCCTTCTTCCCAGCCTGGACTAATTTCTTTGACCAGATCTCATCAGAAGAAAAGCAGACTGTTTGGAAAAACAGGGTGCAGGTCACCCCCTCCCTGCCACCTGTGTGTGCCCTGCGTCACCCAGGGTCGGGGCGGCAGGCAGGCCCAAGTGCAGCAGTCGCAAGGAGCTGGGATGTGATATCCTAGACAAAGGGGCCATCTGGGCAGGGCTCCCCGGGGCGTGGGAGCGTTTCCCAGAGTGAGCTGCCTTGAAAACGATCCACAGCCTCTTGGCTGCTTTCGGTTCCTAAATGTGTTTTTTTCCAGGCGTATACTGAGTGGAGTAACGAGGGGTTCAGGCACTTAACCAAGGCTGCAGCTGCTGCCGAAGTGCTGACTGCTTTAAAGCAGCTCCAACGGAGCTGGACTCAAGGGCTAGGCTAAAAGCCACTTGAGACATGGTTCCCACCACTGCTGCACCAAACCAGACACAGAGCGTGCCTCCCAAGCCTTTTTACTGGTGCTCACGGCTTCTGCACACAGCTCCCCACAGCCATGAGTTCCCGCCCCACCCGCTTTCTCCTTCCCGAGGAGCAGGATGGCCTGTGCCTCACGGATCTAAGAATTCCTAGGCTGAGATATGGCTGCTCAAGGGGCTGGAGCTGCCGACCCTGTCAGTGCCCGTGGTCGGGATGACCTAGGAAAGGCTCCCCCACCTAGCGGCGAGCCCTTGGCTGCTGGCCATCTGCGCTCACGCCTCTGAGGCAGCTGTCCCATGCGTGCCACCACCTTTTGTCGCCTCTGCTGGCAGCTTTTGTCACGAAGCCAAGAGGGGAGGCTTTCTCTGCCAAGGGGACTAGGCAAATTGATGAATAACTGCGGGAGGGGGTGCGGGGAGCTGTTTGAGCCATCTGTCATTAGCAACATCCTTCCGTGGACAGAGGGACCCTTATTTCCAAGTGTCCTTCGCTCACTTAAGCTGGGGGAAGAAAACCTGTAAAGGCTGCAGGGATGAATCTGAATGGCATATTGTACATGTGGAAATTTGTGGTGTTCACTTTTTATCAGAACTAAATCCGGATTCTGGGGCTGGAGGACAGATAAAGCAGAAGTTGTTAATGGTTACGAAGCAAAGGTAAAAGGACACTCTTAAAATAAGATTTCATATGGCTCTTTAGCTTCTATGCAAATGAGGGGTCTGTTCAGACTTTGTCATGCATCTGTGCTGAGGAGGTGCTCTGGGAAATAAGTTCTGTCTAGCATGTCTCTTCCTTGGATTTGTATCTTATTTGACTTGCAGAAGGTGAACTAGCACATCCCAAGGAGGTCTCTAGTTAGGCCAAAGAGAAACTGCTGTAGAGAAATGAGTCCCAGTATCAGTTGTCCTGGTGAGAGTGACAATTTTTTTCTTTAAAAACAAAAGGAAAAGAAAGGACTAGACTTAACATGCTTGTTCATTTTTTTTTTTCTTTTTTAATCACCTGAGTAGGTTTAAAAAATATATATGGCAAAATAGCTTTTAGGAGTCTCCCAATATTCTTAGTCAACCCCATTGTAAACCAGTAGGCGCCCAGCCCACTCACATGACGTCAGTGAATTTAGAACACAGCTGTCAGAGTGCAGACGACAGTTGCTCGAGTCATCTGGCATTTTGTCAACTGGGAAGCTGTCTCTTGGCCTCCCGCTAGGCCTGCAGTACAGCGGGGGTTAATGGCTCACAGCCACGCTGCCAGGAGCAGCAGGGTCCTCTGGTGACCTCTTGAGTGCGCAAGGAAGGCTTACGTCACACTCAGCGAGATGCACTTAGAAGTGCTGCGTGTGTTCCCTGAATCTTTGAACACTGGGAATCCAGTGTTAGGCATCCTCAGTTAATTCTCTGTGAACCATAACATTTAACTTTTCAGACCCAGTGTTCCTTAGTCAACCTTGAAAACAAGAGCATTGACCCTGGCAGTTAAAATAATTTGGGGTCAATAAACAGAATACCTTTTAAGCAGTGGCTTGCTGGTTTTCTCTTAATCTTACTGGTGTGGAGAACCTTGTGTTCCTTCCGTTTTCCTTCTGCCCCAGCAGATGGCTGTCTGGGTCAGTCCTGGTATAAGATTACCAAAAATCAGTCCAGGGACACGACACAGGTTCAGTTCCCTTAGGAGAAGTTCAGCTGGGAGGTCTACACTGCAGGCCCCTCTTTGAGAGGGTTTGGCAACACGAAGGGCAAGTAGGCAGGAGCAGCCTGTCCCTGTCAACTCCTCAGGGGTAATGAAAGATGTCAGGGATGCAGAGTAACTACTGAGACACTTCTAAGTTGGTAGCTGTTGTATATTCTCTGAAGAGTCCTAATGAATGTTTAACCATTTCTCATTTTTTATTTTGCTGGATTTTTTTTTTTGGCTTTATTTTGTTTTGGCTTCAGCATTCTTGCTCTTGCTATTGCTTATCTGTTGAATTTTGATTCCCCATGTCACTGTTTCCTTTTGCACACACCTCTCAAGGTTTACACGGTGAACAATGTCAGTGTGATCACCAAAATACGGACAGAACATCTGACCGAGGAAGAAAAAAAGAGATATAAAGGTAATCTCTTCCCTTCTCTCTGCCCCCGCCCCGCCCCATTTCTAGCCTACAGCACACCTTCGTCGGCTGTGTTAAACTTGGGGGTCAATGTGATGGGGTCATGCCATCCGAATTTCCTCCTTATAAATTTCTCCCTCGTCTGACTCACTCCTGGTGGCACTTCCCTGTAGTTGGCATCAGCTGTAATTAAAGCCATTCACAAGGCCTTGCTGATGTTTTATGAAGAACAGTTGTTGAAGTCAAGTCGAAAAAGTAGATAAAGATATTGAAGAGTATTTATCACTGAAGTGAGTTAGTGCAAAGCATCATGGTGGGAGATTCAGACAGGACTTGGGCTCTGAACCAAAACGTGGCCAGCATGTGGCCGCCTTATCTCAGCTCGCTGAGGCCAGTGGGGCCTTGTGAGGTTACCTACCCACTCTGTGCCATGGTCACCTCAGCTACCAGACCTGCCTTAAGAGTCATTGCGAGGATGAGATGAGTTGTTGCACATTGGAGACCAGGGCCTGCAGCACGCGGTAAGCATGCAATCACTGTTAACTCCCTCGTCCACTACTATTCCCTTCAGTCCAGTTCGACAGATGAGGAAGCTAAGGCCTCAGTCACACAAGAGGTGACCCACAAGGTACAGTTGGAATCAGATCTGGCTCATTCCTAAATCTAAACTCTTTGTAGTAATTCTGATTGAATTCTTAAAACTCTGTTCATCGAGCTTAGAGACCTTAATAAAAGTGTCATAGAAATACTCAGTCACTCAATCGTATCTGAGTCTCTGCAACCCCATGAACTATTGCCCCACCAGGCTCCTCTGTCTGTGGTATTTCCCAGGCAAGAATACTGGAGTAGGTTGCCATTTCCTCCTCCAGGGGATCTTTCTGACCCAGAGATCGAACCCAGGTCTCCTGCATTGGCAGGTCGATTCTTTACCACTGAGCAACCTGGGAAGCCCCCAGAAAGAATGTTAGCTGATGGTTATTAGAGATGATTTTATTGGCCTGTTCATGGATGGATTTCCTAATGCATGATGGAGAAATGTGAAGGTAGAACAGGAATCTTTTTCTATAATCATAAGTAAAGTCAAATAAATTTCCCCCCTCTGTAGCCGACAGGAACCCACTGGAATCGCTGCTCGGGACTGTGGAACACCAGTTTGGTGCTCAAGGGGTAAGTCAAAGCATGATTTCCAGCATGGTTTAACAGGAGATGACTTTTCTGTGCTTCTGGTGGAATTTCCTGCATCCTGAGCAGGCCACTTTATTTGAAAAAGCTTAAGAGCACTCCCCAGCTGGAATCGGAGATGTTCTTTTGGAAGAGAATCAGATGAGTAAGTCTTGGAAAAGAAAAGATTTTAGATGCAGATAGTGAGCATAGGAATCAGGTGCTTTCTCTTGCATCTGTTTTAAACTGGGACCTGTCTATAAAAATGGGACCGGAAAAAAAAAAAAAAAGGATTCGGGACTTTATATTTTAATAGAGCACCTTAACAAACATTTTCTGACTCAGTCCTCACAATAACCGTGTGAAATTTGCTGCTGCGGATGTCACTGAGGGTCTGAAAAATGAAGTGACCTTTCCAGTGTCACAGGCTAGAGAAGGACAGAGCTGGAACCTGATCTTCAAATCTTCAAATCCCATGAACTGTAGCCCACCAGGCTCCTCCATCCATGGGATTTTCAGGCAAGAATACTGGAGTGGGTTGCCATTTCCTCCTCCAGGGGATCTTCCTGACCCAGGGACTGAACCCTGGGTTCAGTCTGAAGATATGCTTTCAGATATTTCTGTCTATATCTCTTTTCTTTTTCCTTTCTCTAATCAGGAGGTAAAAAGGCAGAGGAGATTGGAGAAATGATTTGAAATGGAGAAATCCTTTAGGCTTGGCCATGTAGTTTGGTAATAGGTTTGTAGGTGTTCTGTGCAGTAACTTAATTAAAAAAAAAAAAGTTAATGACCAGAACTTCCTGCTCTGTAGCTGGTTAACACAGCCACCTCAGAGGCTGGGTGCCATAGACCTCCACTTGCCAGCAGCATTGGCATTTCTGACTCCCCTGAGTTCTGGCTCGGCAGGACCTCACGACAGAGTGTGCCACGGCCCACAACCCCACAGCCATCACGCCTGACGAGTACTTCAACGAAGAGTTCGATCTGAAAGACAGGGACATCGGAAGGCCGAAGGAGCTGACGATTAGGACGCAAAAGTAAGACGGACTCAGTGGTCATTTTCAACTTACAGATTCTTATTTGTTTGAGAAGTTGTGCTGTTTCCCATGTCATGGTTCTTCCAGCCCCTCCCTTGAAAAATAATTTCAAATTACTGGGATTTCCCTGGCAGTCCCTTTGGTTAATAAGACTTCTTGCCCTGCTACTTCAGGGGGCACAAGTTCCCCTGGTTGGGGAATTGAGATCCCGCATTCCGAGTGACCCCCCCAAAAAATTAAAATCACTTTATCTGATGAAAGCCGACAGTAAATTTCCCATCTTATTATTAGCCCTTCTCCAAATAGAATATAGACTGGATATAAGAATTCCTTTTTTGTTTTTAACTGCCGACAAGCCTCAACTGATCAAATGAAATGGTTTCCCCCAGCTACCAATACTCTCTGCTTGCTATCGATTAAGGCTTGTGGCGCAGGTCGTTTGCCCCCAGTTGCCCTGATTTCGGGGTGAGGCAAGTTCTTTGTGGCTCTCATCCCTTCCCAGCTCTGACGCAGGGGATGTGAGATAACTGGGGAGACTGTGGCTTAGGGAACTGGGCATTGTCTAGGCTACTGCAGAGGAATTGCGCAGTGTCCCCGTCTCCGGGAGCCGGCCTCAGTTGGTCTCATCTCACCCAATCCGGCAGGTTTAAAGCAACTCTGTGGATGTGTGAGGAGTTCCCGCTGTCCCTGGTAGAGCAGGTGGTCCCCATCATTGACCTGATGGCCCGCACCAGCGCTCATTTTGCCCGGCTGAGAGACTTCATCAAACTGGAATTCCCGCCCGGATTTCCCATCAAAATAGGTACCATTCAGTCAAGCAGAGGAGCACCCGACAAGGGACTTAATGGGAGAGGGCAGACTTGTCCTCGAGTTCAGTGTGATTTACAGAAGTGTCCTGGTTCTTAGTTCATTTTGCACATCAAAATTAGGAATTTCCCCAGCCATCAGTGCTGCTTAAAGATGATGCTGACAGATGACAAAGGCACAAAAGGGGACACATGCCTTGTTTTAAGATCAAACCTTACTGAAGTGAAACTTCAAATTAGACTTACTATTTGAAGAAGACAGTTGACACTAAGATCCTCTGATACAGTAATATGTTTTAGGGTTTGAATAGGAGAAGGCAGTGGCAACCCACTCCAGTACTCTTGCCTGGAAAATCCCATGGACGGAGGAGCCTGGTGGGCTGCAGTCCATGGGGTCGCTAAGAGTCAGACATGACTGAGCGACTTCACTTTCACTTTTCACTTTCATGCATTGGAGAAGGCAATGGCAGCCCACTCCAGTATTCTTGCCTGGAGAATCCCAGGGACGGCAGAACTGGTGGGCTGCCGTCTATGGGGTCACACAGTCGGACACAACTGAAGTGACTTAGCAGTAGCAGCAGCAGGGCTTGAATTAGTGCGCATGGTACCACATATAATACAAAATTGCTTGTGAAGAATTTACCTTTTGGATAGTTATATATTCATAACACTTGAAACCTGGCTCGATCACTTCCTGTGATCTAGAAGAAGTCACTTAACCTCTCTTTATCTCAGTCTTCCTGTATGAATATTGGGAAAGGGTTGTTTTGATTAAATGAAATCATACTTATAGAAAGTACTTAGCATGGTACCAGCATCGTAAGTGCTCAGTAAGTGGTGGCTGTTATTCTTCTGGATAAAGTTTATTTATAAAAGCTTTTATTTTGTTAGAAATTCCCTTGTTTCATGTCTTAAATGCACGGATTACATTTGGAAATGTTAATGGCTGCAGCACTGCTGAAGAAACTGTATCTCCACATGTGGAAGGGACCCAGCCTGATTCAGGTAAAAAAAAAAGTTGGATTTTGTGGTTTAAAAAAAAATTCATACATTTAATCATTATACTGAGTATTCAGTTTGAAATTAGAGTATGTTATGAAGTTGATTTCTGTCCTGAATGAAAGAAAATTTTAGATTTAGTTTCGATTAAGTAAAACAAAAAATTTGTAGGAATGTATGAATATGACCCCTCTTGAATTAAAAAGACAGCCTATCTTAAAAAACAACTTTACTGAGGTGTGACATGTAATCACATCCTCCCATTTTAAATGTGACAGTTCATTGCATTTTGACAAATGTGTACAAACCCATGTGACCATCACTACAGGCAAGATACAGAACATTTCCATTAACTCCCCCTAATTTCCTCAGGCTCCTTTGCCATCAGTCCCATTCAGATGTTGGATGCTGTTGTAAATGGATTTGTTTCTTAGTTTTATTTTCTAGTTTACTCACTTATACTGAAACTTAATTGGATTTTTTTCAGTTTTCTTTTTTATTATGGTACAATAGTGTTCTGTGTCTTAGGCTAGTTGAAGGATATGCAGGCCTTTGTTTTTATTATTATCACTTTTGAGTTTACAGGTGTATTATATACTCTTTTATATGTTTACTATTTTTCATAATAATAAAGGAAAACATAAAGACATTGGTGTGATTGTGTGTATATCTACACACACACATCACATTCCTCAGAGGACATACAAGTAAACACTGGTTACCTCTGGCATTTGGAAATAGCAGACAGGGTGTAGGGAGAGAGATCTTCACTTTTAATTTTGCAGTCTTGTGTTTTTTGTTTTTTTTTTTTTTGGTGATTATGCATTATATTACTAAAAAAAAAAGTCAAGGCAAAAAGGAAAAAAAAAACAACAGTATTCTGGTACTTTTCCCTGTCGAGGTTATTCTTCTTCGAAATCTCTCTCACCTAGCAGCAAATCTTGATATTAATCATTTTAATTTAAAAAATTTTTATAAAAGTTGAAGTGGAAATTTATTCTGCTAACTCAGGCACTGGACTGTCACCTTCTGTGTTACAGCTGCCCCTCTCACAAACTTCGAGGTTGATCAGTCTGTGTTTGAAATCCCGGAGTCTTACCACGTTCAAGACAACGGCAGAAACGTGCATCTGCAGGATGAAGATTACGAGATAATGCAGTTTGCCATCCAGCAGAGCTTACTGGAGTCCAGCCGAAGCCAGGTACATGTATCAGAACCAATGGCAGAGCTGGGAAGGTTTTACCCTCCCGTTTGGCCCCAATCTTTGGTTCTAAATGACAAGTTTGGCATATTTGTGGTATTTACCTAGATTATATTTTATGTCCCTGGTCTTTTATGAAATCTTCTTATATAAGACCACATGCGTAGCCCCAGTCAGCATCATTTATAGGATGTTCCCTGCCAGACTTGGTGGCTTCCTGCTCTACAAGAGTGGGGTCTGCTTCTGCCCTTTGGTGTGGTCCTAGGCTCCTGCTATCCACTGCTTTCCTCACATCATTCATCCAGCAGATGTTTGCACAGTGCCTGCTTTGTGCCAGGTGCTGGGAGGTTCCGTGGTGAAGCAGCCCCAGTGCCTGCCTTCACAGAGCCACTAAGCTTTGAGAACGGTGCCCACACTCCAGTGTCCTCCCAGCCGAGGTTTTTCACATTCTTGCTTTTTGTGGAGTCTCAGAGCTTGGTAGCATGAGCCCTCCCTCCCATGGACCCATTCTTAGAGCCATTTTGTTTTCTGAGGCTGCTGGACCAAGGGCCAGACCCCAGTGCTGGCATGTTCCCGAGAGGCTTCCCTCCCCTCACCCTCACCGTCAATCCAGTGTGCCTTTCCTTTCCCCATTCTAAGTGAGCTTATTTCTCCCCAACAGCTCCATCAACCTTGACCATACATTTTGAAAAGAGGAGTAGCCAAAGATGACCAATAATGAGTTACGTATTCTGGTCTTGCTCTGTTCATTTAAACTTTGCCTAAGGCTGAGTAGTTTTTAATAGATTGGTTTGATATCAAGTAAGGGAAACTGGGAGCTGTCAGTCAGGGTAGCGGACCCTGTACTACCTGACGTTTGGGTGTTACTTTAGAAATAATCCCGGTCCCTGTTAGTTTTTCACCCAGCACCGATGATAATGGACTTGAAATACTGTTAACCTTGTTCTTGCTGCTTTCATTTTGTTGTCAGTACAACACTTTATTCCTTCTAAGGGGTATTCACATGCATCCATTTGTCTTTCCTAGGAGCTTTCAGGACCAGCTTCTAATGGAGGGATCAACCAGGCACATGCCTACGACGCCCAGTATGAAAGGTGATTGACCTGACTCTTGATTAACCCGAGGTTGGTACAGGTGCCTAGGACACGCAGCAGCAGGCCTGGTGGGAGAGACTTGATAAAATGTTGGCTCTCCTGCTTCCTTTGTGGCAGTTCCTCATTGAATTAGCTCTAAGCTCACGGTGGCTGAGCTTCCAGGAACTGGTGATAGAATTGCTGACCAGTTCCTCTACCAGTGTCATGGGCAGAAAGGCACCCCGTAAATGTTTTCTGATCTTCTGCGAAGAATGTAATATGATCACAGAAGGGTTAAGTTGCCCTTAGTGGGAAGTTTATACAATTTCCCCCACTGGGGATCAAAGCTACGCCCTTGGCAATGAAACCTTGGAGTCCTAACCACCGGACCACTGGAGAGCTGCCAGATTATCCGTTTGATGAGGAGTTAACCTGGAAAGACTCATTTTATGGAGCATCTTCCTATAATCTGGGCACATATGAGAACCTGTTGAAGAAGTTGGGATTCGCTTTAAAATAGATCCGAGTTCAATTCTTAGCCCTGCCCTTAGAGGCTGGGTAATCTCGGGCAGGTGTGTACCAGCACCCAGCACCTGCATCCCTAGTTAGGTGAGATTGATGGCCTCATGCATACTGAATGGACAAGAAGCGCCTGGCACGGAGGGCACTGGGTCCCGGGCTAAGAAGCATGGGTGTTGCTGGCCCGCGGGGGTGACTGTTTCTTCCCCTCTGTGCTTCTAACGCAGGGCCATCCAGGAGAGCCTCCTCAGCAGCTCCGAAGGCCTGGGCTCCAGCACCTCCAGTGAGACCAGCCGCTTTGACAGCGACCTGCAGCTGGCCATGGAGCTCTCCGCCAAAGAGCTGGAGGAGCGCGAGCTGCGGCTGCGCGAGGAGGAGGCGGAGCTGCAGCAAGTCCTCCAGTTGTCACTCACCGAGAAATAGGCCCGCCTGCCTCCCGCCCCGTCTGCGCTCCCGGCCGAGGGACTGCGCCTGCGCGGGACTGCACCTCACACGGGTGCAGCAGAAGGCAGCTGTCCCCTGCTTTCTGCAGAGGTGCAGAGCCGGGGCTCCTCCGGGCCCACCCGCCACGCTCCCCGGTGAAGGGCCTGGGGTCCCGCCGCCCCTGCGCTCCAGGCATCAGGGGAGGAGAGAGCATCGTCACTTTCCATTAGCTCTGTTGGCTTGCAGGTCACGTTTTTTACTTACCAGCTTTAGATACAAACCCAGTCCCTCCTCCCACTGCCCCTCCCCCCAGGTTTGTAGATTAATTTTTATCAAGGAGTGATGATGAGTTCTTGCAGAGTCGGGTGCTTTTATAGAGGAGAGGAGCAGCCTTTGCAGAGCGTGGTGTATGAGGACCTAGGAGACACTTCTTTACAGTTCACCAAAGAAATGGATCACCTGTGCCGATCTGCTCTTTAATTTTTACCTTTGTACAGGGTTTCCAGGGCACCCTCACTGTTCCTAAGCCACCCCCACCTTATTCCAACCCTCCCACCCAGCTGAAGAGGAGATAAGTACAGGATCTATTTTAGATTTAGGGTTAACTATTTGCATCAAATTAAGATACACAGATGACAACGGAAGTTGCCTTAGCCTTAAAAATTACTGATAGTTTCAAACCACCTCACTCCTCTTCTTGTCAAGGAGGGGCCTGATTTGAATTTGTAAAGGCAGTTCCTTTGAGAGCAGGATCCTCCAGGCTAAACCCAAGGCAGCTAATCCTGACCCTGAAGGAGCAGCTAGGACAGCCCAAGGCTTGTTCTTGAAGTGGGCAGGCTGGCCAAAGGATCACCAAAGCAGGGGTGTGTTCCACGCCTTCTCTGGTGAGAGGTCTCCACCCAGAGGCCTGGGAAGACCCCACCACGTGCCCTGGGCACACTGAGAGGAAGGGGTGGGCTTGAAACGAGCAAGGGAGCTACAGACAGAACTCAGTGGCTCTGTACTCAAAAGGGAAAATGGTGAATCCACCTTGCTTTTTAGAGTTCAAATCAACATCTTTCTGGATAAATATATTTTTTAACAGAATCTTTTTATTATTTTTAAAAGAGATAAAAACGACTGCTCCCATCTGTAGCAATACAAGGTTATACATTTTAACCAGATTTTCTCAGGCCCTTTTTGGGATACCTTTAGTAGTTAACTATTTTGTCTAACCCTCCTGTAAATTTAACCATTGCACAACGTAAGAGGACCCTGGGGAATGCGGCCGAGGGCACCGTCACTCCAGCCCGGCCCATGGATTCATTCCCACAGGCTGCACTGAAGTCCCCCAGTTAACAACATACTCCTCTGTTCTGCGTCCGTTACCTGCCTGTTGCACTGCTTTGGGGATGGGAAGGGAAACCGAAGCCCCCGTTCCAGTAAACGGCCGTGTGTACAGTTAACTGTTGCCAGCGAGACGTGCCCGGTCACAAAGAACTGGACTTCTGATTCCATGTGACCATCTGCCTTTCTCTTCATGGTCTGACCAAAATTCCTTCTCTGCACACAAGGCCAGTATATGCAGCATCACATCTGTCTCAGACACAAGCCTGGCGTTTTGTTTACTTAGCCTTTACCTCCAGCAAAGACGCGTCTTGGGAATGGCTGCATTTAGGCCATGTGTTTACTCACCGAGGTGAACAGAGGTAATTTCTGTGTTCGCATTCCATTGTTCTGCTTTCCACGTCTTTGACTTTCTCCCTAGGAAGTCAGTTAAAAAGGGACTGAGCCTTGTATCACCATCACAGCGTTTTCCATATATGTGTTCACTCTCAAAATACAAATAAAGACAGCTTTCTTAGAGGGTGCTCGTACAATACTCTGAATGCTTTAAAGGCTTTTTTTTCTCTCTCCACATTTTTGTAGTCCCCTCCTGTTGTGTGTGTTATTGGAACATTAGAACGCCTCCCAGTCCTCAGTCGTGTGTGACTAAGGTTTCCTCACAAACGCAGATGACCTCAAAGAAGATACGTTGCACTATGGCAATTTCAAATGGCTGTGGTGCCCTGAGTGATGGAGTTGGCCTCCCTCCCCAGGTGGCGCTGGTGGGAAAGAAGCCGTCTGCCAGTGCCATGACTGATGGAGTTTTTAAAGTCCAAGCTAGACCCATGTCCAGATCTCTGTTCGTTTCCGAGGCAAACCATGCAATAGCACAGTAATCCAAGTCTATGCCCTGACCAGTAATGCTGAAGAAGCTGAAATTGAACGGTTCTATGAAAACCTACAAGACCGTCTAGAACTAACACCCAAAAAAGATGTCCTTTTCATTATACGGGACCGGAATGCAAAAGTAGGAAGTCAAGAAATACGTGGAGTACAGGCAAATTTGGCCTTGGAGTACAGAATGAAGCAGGGCAAAGGCTAACAGAGTTTTGCCAAGAGAATGCACTGGTCATAGTAAACACTGGATTCCAACAACACAAGAGAAGACTCTACACATAGACATCACCAGACGGTCAACACCGAAATCAGATTGATTATATTCTTTGCAGCCAAAGATGGAGAAGCTCTATACAGTCGGCAAAAAACAAGACCAGGAGCTGACTGGCTCAGATCATGAACTCCTTATGGCCAAATTCAGACTTAAATTGAAGAAAGTAGGGAAAACCATTAGACCATTCAGGTATAACCTAAATCAAATCCTTGTGATTCTGTAGTGGAAGTGACAAATAGATTCAAAGGATTAGATCTGATGGAGTGCCTGAAGAACTATGGACAGAGCTTTGTGACATTATGTGGGAGGCAGTGATCAAGACCATCCTCAAGGAAAAAAAAATACAAAAAGGCAAAATGGTTGTCTGAGGAGGCTTTACAGATAGCTGTGAAAAGAATAGAAGCAAAAGGCAAAGGAGAAAAAGATATACCCATCTGAGAGCAGAGTTCCAAAGAATAGCAAGGAGATATAAGAAAGCTTTCCTCAGTGATCAGTGCAAAGAAATAGAGGAAAACAATAGAAAGGGAAATACTAGAGATCTCTTCAAGAAAATTAGAGATACCAAGGGAACAATTTATGCAAAGATGGGCACAATAAAGGACAAAAATGGTATGGACCTAACAGAAGCAGAAGATATTAAGAGGTGGCAAGAGTACACAGAAGAACTATACACAAAAGATCTTCATGACCCAGATAACCACAATGGTGTGATCACTCACCTAGAGCCGGATACCCTGGAATGTGAAGTCAAGTGGGCCTTAGGAAGCATCACTATGAACAAAGCTAGTGGAGGTGATGGAATTCCAGTTGAGCTATTTCACATCCTGAAATGATGCTGTGAAAGTGCTGCACTCAATATGCCATCAATTTTGGAAAACTCAGCAGTGGCCACAGGACTGGAAAAGGTCAGTTTTCATTCCAATCCCAAAGAAAGGCAATGCCAAAGAATGTTCAAACTACTACACAACTGCACTCATCTCACATGCTAGCAAGGTAATGCTCAAAATTCTCCAAGCCAGGCTTCAACAGTATGTGAACCGTGAACTTCCACATGTTCAAACTGGATTTAGAAAAAGCAAAGGAACCAGAGATCAAATTGCCAACATCTGTTGGATCATCGAAAAAGCAAGAGAGTTCCAGAGAAACATCTACTTCTGCTTTATTAACTACGTCAAAGCCTTTGACGGTGGATCATAACAAACTCTGGAAAATTCTTAAAGAGATGGGAATACCAGACCATCCTACCTGCCTCCTGACAAATCTGTATGCAGGTCAAGAAGCAACAGTTAGAACTGGACATGGAACAAAAGACTGGTTCCAAATCGGTAAAGGAGTCCTTCAAGGCTGTGCATTGTCACCCTGCTTATTTAACTTATATGCAGCATACATCACGAGAAACGCTGGACTGGAAGAAGCACAAGCTGGAATCAAGATTGCTAGGAGAAATTTCAATAACCTCAGATATGCAGATGACACCACACTTACGGCAGAGTGAAGAGGAACTAAAGAGCCTCTTGAAAGTGAAAGAGAAGAGTGAAAAAGTTGGCTTAAAACTCAACATTCAGAAAACTAAGATCATGGCATCTGGTCCTATCACTTCATGGCAAATAGATGGGGAAACAATGGAAACAAGTGACAGACTTTCTTTTCTTGGGCTCCAAAATCACTGCAAATGGTGACTGCAGCCATGAAATCAAAAGATGCTTGCTCCTGGGAAGAAAAGTTATGACCAATCTAGATAGCATATT
Organism: Bubalus kerabau; assembly: GCF_029407905.1. Taxonomy (NCBI): domain Eukaryota; kingdom Metazoa; phylum Chordata; class Mammalia; order Artiodactyla; family Bovidae; genus Bubalus; species Bubalus kerabau. The sequence goes on along the minus strand of NC_073639.1, from coordinate 67,374,542 downwards.
AAAAAGCAGTGATACTACTTTAGCAACAAAGGTCCATCTAGTCAAAGCTATGGTTTTTCCAGTCAGTAGTCATGTGTGGATGTGAGAGTTGGACTATAAAGAAAGCTGAGTGCCAAGGAATTGATGCTTTTGAATCGTGGTGCTGGAGAATACTCTTGAGAGTCCCTTGGACAGCAAGGAGATCCAACCAGTCCATCCTAAAGGAAATCAGTCTTGAATATTCATTGGAAGGACTGATGCTGATGCTGAAATTCCAGTACTTTGGCCACCTGATGCGAAGAACTGACTCCTTGGAAAAGACCCTGATGCTGGGAAAGATTGAAGGTGGGAGAAGGGGATGACAGAAGATGAGATAGTTGGATGGCATCACCGACTCGGTAGACATGAGTTTGAGTAAGCTCCAGGAGTTGGTGTTGGACAGGGAGGCCTCGAGTGCTGCAATCCACGGGGTCTCAGAGTTGGACACAACTGAGCAACTGAACTGAACTGAGACCCATGTCTAGAAATGAGTATGGATTTACGATTGAGATCCTGCAAGGGAAAAATGTGTAATCCACTAATAAGACTCCAAGCCCCTATAATCTCAAGCAACAACCTGCAAACTTCTTACTCTCAACTTTAGAGGATGTTAAGGTCAGTGTTTGCTAAAATAACCCATTTTTGTGTATATTAGTCTGATGTGTTTGCTGGGGGGTGTGGCAAGTAACCTGAGTACAGTTCAGCTTAGGGAACCTAGGGTTTGACCCCTGCCCCCTGCACCCCTGAAGCGGAAGGCCAGGAGAATAATTCCACTTGAAAACAGCATTTGGGCATAAAAGTTTTCAGTTTATTTCTCTCTTGCTTCCAGAATTGATATTTTCTTTCACCTTTACTACTCTCTCTCATACTGAACAGATGGTAACACAGGGATGAACATGCAGGCTGGGTTTTCCATGTGTATGTAGAATGACTATGGCCAGTTTGTTTCAGAAAACCAAACATGATTGGTTTACTTGGCTGGTGATTACGGGGCAAAAGGCAGGGCACAAGGTTTATGGGTCTGGTAAGTTTTTACTCTTTCCTTTTAAAATGCTAAAAATAGCAATAAGTGTTTAGGCAGATAACAAAATATGGCATCCCAGATGAGGCGAGGATGTGGGCTCCTGTGATGTGACTGTCCCTGCCCCTCAGAATCCCCACCACTCCACCCTCCAGTCACAGGCCAGAGGTGGTGATCCCACTTCCATTTGTGTTAGTTTTCACATCACTAGATCCTCACTAGAATAAAGAAAGATCAAGTGTGTATATCACTGGTTTATAGATAAGAAAACTGAGGCTCTAAGAGAAGTTAAGCCTGTTTGTAACTGGAGCCAGAACAGGAATCCAGGTCTTCTGGCCCCTGGCCCAGCTTGAGAGATTACTTAGGGCTCAGTTTTCTGAGTAGCTTAGAGCTCTACTTCACAGTGCCTCCTTAAGAGATTAAATCAGATTCCAACACAGACACACACCTGCACTTTAAATGCTTGTGAAATAATGACTAGGATAAAACACATAAGATGTTACTTTAGTTTTAATGGACATTTGCTCAGAAGCACAGAACAGTGGACATGTCAGCGGCTCAGTCCAGGGTTACACACAAAATCATTAGGTCAGTTACAGTATCCCACTTCAGTTATCTCACATTTAGTTCAGGTTGTTTAAAAAAAAAAAAAATCAGTGCTGTGCTAGAATGGAGCACAAAACAAGATAAGCATTTTAATTTAGTAACAGATAAGCCTAGCACCCTTAAAATAAATACTGTTAAGAATGAAAGTATCATTTCCACGGGGGGATGTTCCAGTTCACCAACAGTGCAAATGAATAGCAGCATTTTCAAAGCTGAAATTAAATTGTGTAAACACACACCTACGTGCCCCTCGGCCTTGACAGTGAATACGCACATCTGCACGCCAGCGCCCTCCCCACCCAGGGCGGAAAAGAGCGCCTGCTGAGAACCAGAAAAGCTGCCCTGACTTCCAGGCCACAAGCTGGGAAGACTTAAGTGCAGGACAAGGAAGTCAACGTGTTTGAGATGGGCCAACTGCTATACTTCCGGCCGCCCCCAGAGCCTCCCAGCCCAAGAGTGTCCATGGTCACAGGCCTACCTGGCAACCCCGACTTCAGTGGAGGCATCTGAGCACAGAGCTCTAGGCAGCATGAGGAGTGGGGTGGGGGGTGGGGGTGGGGGGGGGAGGGTACGGCCTACGTTCCCTACAGCGGACACTGCTTTGCAAACAGGGCATCGAGGCCACCTCTGAATAATTAAAAACATCTGTCATTCTTATCCCATTGTGACCAAATGATTCTTAAGTAGGGAATGTCAACAGGTCAAGTCTTCCTTCTCTTAACAGTTTCAAGCATACATTTTCCTATCCAGGGTGGTTTTTTCACCACTCACAAAGTTATGTTTTCTTTCTCATGAGCACTCCATCTTTACCCTGAACCCTGGAACTTCAGGTCTTACTCTTAACAAGCACAGCCAGATATAAGAAGAAACACTGAGAAGCAGACTCAGTGGCTCAATGCTTGCCTCGCAGCATTAGGATAAGACAATGGCTAGATGTTTTTTCTAAATTGTTCAGAATTTACCAACTGTCCAGACCAAAGATCATTTCCAAGCAGTAAAGTTCTGATTCCAGCTTCTCCACTGACCCGCATGCAACACAACTTATTCCGTTCCCAGATGCTCATGGAAGGACTTGCTTGCTCGGCTGTCACCGGCGCCGAATGGGCTTGTAGACGCAGAATGCCATGAGGATCACGGTCACCAGCAGGAGGCTGAAGATGGTTCCCATCAACACTGCAAAAGGAAAACAGGTTACCGTCCAAGGGCAGCTCAAGTTCTCCAAGTCATCCGCTGACAGCCATGTGCCCAATGCCACTCAGTACCAGGCGCCATGCCGGGTGTTGGGAAACCAGCCACAACAGACCTCTCTGGGGCTGTCTCCGTGCACGTGGGGAGAGAATGTAGCTTTACATGCTGCGAGGAAAACGGGAATGTGAGGGTGATGGGGGAGGGGTGGTGGAGGAAGCCAGTGAGGAGGGAATACACAAGCTGGGGCCTTAATGGAAGAGGTGTGAAGATCTGCAGGCGGAGGATCTGCAAATGAAAGCCCCTTAGGCCAGAACAAGCCAGAAAGCCAAGGAACAGGAAGGAGGCCAAAGTGGCTGGGAGGAAGGAGCAAAGGAAGAAAGGCAGCCGGGCAGGAAGCAAGGAGCCAGCTCACGCAGGGCCGTGCAGACTAGGAAGCTTAAAGAGTGGATTATGGGACTTCCCTGATAGCTCAATTGGTAAAGAATCCGCCTGCAATGCAGGAGACACCGGTTCGATTCCTGGGTCAGGAAGATACCCTGGAGAAGGAATAGGCTACCCACTCCAGTATTCTGGCCTGGAGAATCCCATGGACTGTACAGTCTGTGGGGCTGCAAAGAGTCGGACACGACTGAGCGACTTTCACTTCACTTATGGGCAAAGAGGGACATGATCTGATTTAGTTAGAAAAAAGATCCCTCTGGCTGCTTCGTGGAGAACCATCCCATTACAGGGGTACAAGAACAGAAGCAGGGAGCCCAACTATGTTTTTAAAGCCATTCATAAAGATTGGAGAGTCAATAAGAATGACGTGTTTCAGTCTCTTGGGGCATCTTGACAAGGGCTTTCTGGTCAAAGAAGCAATGAAACAACTTCATAAATCTATTATGTTTCTGACAGTGAATTTCACATCAAAATTTTCTAAGTTGCTTAGGTGAGAAATGGAACCTATTGTTGTTACCCGCACCACTGCAAGACTAGATATAAGGACGTGGGATTTAACCTAACTAGCAACCTGCCAGAAGTGATGTGCAGCCCTCTTTGTGTGTCTATCCCAGAAACCTTGGGGGGAGCTCAAAATGTAGTTACCTTAATAAGTAAATGCACGTGTATGTGTTGGTAAGTAACCTGGGTTCTACCTGGGGCCTAACCATGCTTGGTCTCCAGATTGATAACTTACTGTTCCTCTGAAAAAACCAACAAGATTTGACTGAAGTTTTATTTAAATGAGTAATTTAGGGTATCTTATCTACCCCAGCCACACACTCACTGAACCAAGCTATTATTTAAAAACTGGCTGTATAGAGAGATCACCTTTCACTGGAGAGGGAAGGAGGGAGGACGAAGAAGGTGACAAAGACGGTGGGTCAAAACTGCAAGAGGCCAGAGGGAAGTTTAAGGGTCTCTGTTAAACAAAACCTATCTCAAAATAGCCCTCATTACCTAAACACCTGCCCTCATTTTCAAAGTTCTGAATGCCATGAGTCTCTAAAGCTCTGTCTATAATTGGACCTAAAGTTGTCTTACTCCATTTAAACCAATGTCCCCCACCCCTCCCAACCTGTTTTTGAAAAGGCTCTAAACAAAACCAAACCTCCCAGCAGGAATGCAGGGGACTAGAATTGGAGAATGTAAGTCTTCTTTAAAAAAGAAAAAAGAAGAGCTGAAACCCCACGTTGTTAGGTGCACAATAATCTGTTGGGATAGCTAACCTTTGGGGCCTGGATACATCTGCCACTCTTCATTTCCCAGGACCTGGGAGAACTTTAAGACCGCTGGGTGGTGGCATTGTTTAGTCGCTAAGTCGTGTCTGACTCTTCTGTGACGCCATGGACTGTAGCCCGCCAGGTTCATCTTTCCATGGCATTTCCCAGGGAAGAATACTGGGGTGGGTTGGCATTTCCATCCCAAGGGGATCTTCCTGACTCAGGGATCGAACCCACGTCTCTTGCATTAGCAGGTGGATTCTTTACCACTGAGCCACCTGGGAAGCCCTAAAGGCTACTTAGGGCATTCCTTATGGTCACTTCCCCTTTTCAAGCCTCATTTCTACCCTGTAACATGGGGCAAATGAAACCCATATCACAAGAGTGAGTTTCCTGAGGGCCAAAGATGAATGTCATTTAAACAGCGAATTTCCAGTGAAATGTTTTTGTACTGTTTTGGAACTATTCTAATACTGCTCTTTTTTTGTTTGTTTGTTTTTCAGCTTGAGTTAACACTGTCACATGGAATCTATTGTTTTAAATATAATATTAAAAGTGGCCAACATATTCTAAAAAATTCTAAAATCTTGGCCTTGGAAGGCTCTCAAAGGACATCTGGTCCAGCTTTCCACTGAATGTGAACGTTTTTTCTACAATATTCCTGGCAGTTCCAACTCTTATTTGGAATACTTCTGTGTATTTGTTTGTCAACCAACCAAAATACTAGAAAATTTAAAAGCACCTCCACATCATGATTTTTTTTTTTACTGTCAACTGTGTCTTACTCAAATAAATTGCATTTTAGATCTCAAAAATTTTTTCATATTTTATATGAAAAGCACTTAACACAGTGCCGGACAGATAATAGGCACATGATAAATGAGAGCCGTTATCATCACCAAGACAGGCAACACAGCACAGCAATCAAGAGCACATGGTTTGGGGTTTAGACTGTCTGGGTTCCTATCTACACTTACAGGCTACGTGACTTTACAGAAGTTACACAATCTCTGTCTGTTTCCTCTTCTGTAAAAATGGAGATAACAATTCCCACTGCATAGATCTGTCCAGGGGAGTGTTTCTCAAACAATCTGTGGTAAAGGACTAGTTTTTGTAACTTGTCTGTCCCAGTGCCACTACCTAGCCCTACTGTGCATGACTCACTAGCAGCTCCCACTACCTAGAAAGCATTCCCATTTAGAGACCAACTCAAAGTGGTTTTGAGTTGCTTGGATGTTGCAACAATGTCACACTGTCAGATTTCTAAATAATCTCAAGTGCTCTAATACATCTCTTTGCAGATAACAAACAGTCTGCAGACTTCACAGGGCTCTGCCACCACTCCTTGAATAGTACTGTTCTACACAACAGCAGTGGATTCTCAACCATGGGGATTCTGCCTCCAGTGGACATTAGGCAAGTGTCAGGAGACATTTTGATTCTCTGAACTGGGAGTGGGGTGTCCTCCTGGCATCTAGTTGGTAAAGGCTAGGGATGCTGCTAAATATCTCAGAGTGCTCAGATAGTGTGTGCTCAGAAGAGTATGTCCACCCCCGCCCCCCACTGCCCTTGCCCTTCAAACAGAATCATCTGGTCCAACATGTCAGCAGCACCCAGGATGAGAAATCCTGTTCTAAAGTATTAAGCAGGATGATGTATGGAAACCATGGAGCAAGTACAAAGTACTTGGGTACAAAGTGGTCGATACATGACAATGAACTCATGGAGAGTCAAGGTAACCCAGAAACAGTACCACGTGGCAGCACTGTAAATATACAGACCTACCAATGAAGTTCAGCACAAAATTTAAAGTTTGCCAAGCTTTGAGCTCCAGGGCCCCTTCCAAAGTCACGTACTTCTATATGTATATATGTGTGTGTGCATTTTGATGACATCCTCCCAGAAGGATGTTTCAAGCCCCCAGAAAACTAAGGTTCTCCTACTGGCCTCCACCACTTACTTTATTTATTTTTGAAACCCCTGCCCTTTGCAGTGGAAGAGCAGAGTTTTAATTACTGGACTGCCAGGAAAGTCTGTCCACCTGGCTGGCTGTATAACCTTGGGCAAATAACCTCACCTCTTTGAGTTTCACTTTCCTTATCTGTAAACCGTACCTTTCTCGTTAAGTTTCTGTGAGGCTCAAATCAAATCATGTATATAACGTGCCTAGTACAACACGGTACATAGGAAATGCTCAACAAATGTCAATGATCATTATGGACTAAGACTACTAGTCCTGTTAGGAAAGCAGAGGGGGTGAAGTATATTATGCGCCGTGTTGCCTAGCTCGGTCGCACATAGTCACGGAGGGGACCCAGAGTGTGACCTGGGTTATCCAGGGCATTCACGCAACCTGCACCTATCAAGCCCACAGTGGACCAAACCTTCCGCTGAGCCCCAGGCCTTCGGAGAGGGCTTGCACCAGCACCCGCTGCCCTCACACTGCCCCCACCGTCCACACCGTCCACACCGCGCGTGCCAGGCTCCGGCTGCCCCGAGCGGCGAAAGCGTAGACCCGACCGCCGGCCAGCAGCCACTCACCCAGGTTCTGCCCACGCAGCACCGCATACGGCCGGCTCCGCTCGGGCGGCTCCACGGGTGTCGGGGCCTCCGCCTGTCCCAGCAGGAGGCTGCACAGTCCGAGGCAAAGCCACTGCCACACTGAACGCAGCATCTTCCCTGACAGTCGGTGGAAGGCTAGCCACTTCCGCCGGAAGCCCCGTCCCGTCTCCTCCCGCCTACCACCTTCTATCGCACCGGGAGAGCGTCGTTGCCAGGGTAACTGTACTTCCCCGCCAGATTTCAGCCCTCAGTGAGGTTCCTCGGGGATCCACGTTCCTCCCGGACCAACGTTTCCACCCGGCCCAATTTTCAGGGGATCACCGTTCCGTCAAGGCAATGTACACCTCCATCACAGTTCCGTCCTGACCAACGTTCCCCCTTCCTTTGAGTTCCAGGTGGGCCCCCTTGCATACAGGTTTCTTAGGTCCATTTTGGACCTCTGGAAGGTGTTTTACGAATCCCTGTATTTTCTTATTAAATCTTCACCATAGGCCTGAAAAAGAAAAGACACTATTCCTATTTTACAAATGCCACCTTCTCTGGGAGTTTTTACCTGGACATGGTTTTCTAAAACGCTAACCTTCCCACTCCTTCTGTATATATACTCCCTACTCTTTAACCTCTCTCATCCCCTCATAACCCCTTCCCATTTACCCTATCCATTTAACCTACATTTTGTTATTTTGACTAAAAAAGTGCACAATGTTACAGTTGTGAGTTAAGTTTTATTTGGGGGCAAAGTAAGGACTATAGCCCAGGAGACAGCCTCTTAGATAACTCTGAAGAACTACTCTGAAGTGTTAGTGGGAAAGTCAGTATAAATGTGATTGTTAGTGCAAGATCGTGTGCCCGAGGGCACAATGAGGCCAAACAAACCAAAACTTCAGAGTTTGGAGCAGAGAAAGGTTTATTTAGTTTATTTATTTAAATTTAATTTAAATTATTTATTTATTTATTTATTTTATTAATTTAGTTTATTTATTTAGATAGCCCTGCAGTGGTTATAAACCACTGCAGGGCTATTTAAGGAGACACATGTCTTATACCCTAAAAAGCCCCTCACTACCCCCAAGGGGTTCAGCAAAGCATTTTTAAAAGCCAGCTTGAGGTGGAGCGGGGGACAGGGGGGTGGCAGGGTATGTGATCAGCTCATGCACAGTTCTCTGATTGGCTGATAGTGAGGGAACAGGGTAGTGTTACAGGGGTTAATTTGATCAGTCCTTAGTCTCCAGGAGGTCTGGGGCTATGTGCTCACAGTCATCAAGAAGTTAACATTTCCCATTTGGTGGGGGGTTTTCACATCCGTAAAACAAATGTGTGCAATTCTGGAAGTGTGCATCAAATGCTATTATCTAAGCACTTTCAGTTCACTTCAGTTGCTCAGTCATGTCTGACTCTTTGCGACCCCATGAACCGCAGCACGCCAGGCCTCCCTGTCCATGGGCAACTCCCAGGGTTTACCCAAACTCATGTCCATTGGGTCAGTGATGCCATTCAACCATCTCATCCTCTGTCATCCCCTTCTCCTCCTGCCTTCAATCTTTCCTAACATCAGGGCCTTTTCCAACGAGTCAGCTCTTCGCATCAGGTGGCCAAAATATTGGAGTTTCAGCTTCAACATCAATCCTTCCAATGAACACCCAGGACTGATTTCCTTTAGGATGAACTGGTTGGATCTCCTTGCAGTCCAAGGGACTCCCAAGAGTATTCTCCAGCACCACGATTCAAAAGCATCAATTCTTCTGCACTCAGCTTTCTTTATAGTCCAACTCTCACATCCATACATGACTACTGGAAAAACAATAGCCTTAACTAGATGGACCTTTGTTGACAAAGTAATGTCTCTGCTTTTTAATATGCTGTCTAAGTTGGTCGTAACTTTCCTTCTAAGGAGTAAGCGTCTTTTAATTTCATGGCTGCAATCACCATCTGCAGTGATTTTGGAGCTCCCCAAAATAAAGTCAGCCACTGTTTCCACTGATTCCCCATCTATTTCCCATGAAGTGATGGAACCAGATGCCATGATCTTCGTTTTCTGAATGTTGAGCTTTAAGCCAACTTTTTCACTCTCCTCTTTCACTTTCATCAAGGGTGCTTTAGTTCTTCTTCACTTTCTGCCATAAGGATGGTGTCATCTGCATATCTGAGGTTATTGATATTTCTCCTGGCAATCTTGATTCCAGCCTGTGCTTCTTCCAGCCCAGCATTTCTCATGATGTACTCTGCATGTAAATTAAATAAGCAGAGTGACAATATATAGCCTTGACGTACTCCTTTTCGTATTTGGAACCAGTCTGTTGTTCCATGTCCAGTTCTAGCTGTTGCTTCCTGACCTGCATATAGGTTTCTCAAGAGGCAGGTCAGGTGGTCTGGTATTCCCATCTCTTTCAGAATTTTCCACAGTTTATTGTGATCCACACAGTCAAAGCCTTAGGAGCTAAAGCAGAGGATATGGGGAAGGCCTGTCCTGGGAAGGCCCCCAGGGTCCAGCTCGGTTATAAGTCTTTAATGAAGAGGGATCCGTGAGGTCAAGCACACATTTTGGCAGAGGTTTACTGCTAGTCAGAAAGAGCTGGTGTCTCTATTAATGATGTTAGTGCTTTTCTAGATTTAAGAAGATTCAAGGATTTGGGCTTATAGAGTATCCTAAAAAATATTTAACTATCTGAAGACCAGTTTTTCCCAGAGCACAAAGTGCCGCATTCCTGATCTCTGCCCTGAACTCCTTTCAGGGTGTGTTGAAAGTCGCTGACTGCAGTGGCTCATGAATTCACCCATGTAAACACAGAAGGCAAGTGACAATTTGTAGTTGGCTTTGAGTACCTGCCACCCTCCTAGGATGTAAGGTCTGTAGGGGCGGAGATTTGTCATTGCTCACTGTTGTCCCAGAGTCTGGAAGGGTAGCATATTATGTTCTAGGAATGTTGGCTGAATAAATGAGGAAACAGCTTAGTTAAGTGTTTGGCCCAGTGCTGCACAGAGTAAATGGCAGAGCTACACCTTGACTCAGGTATAGTTTGGAATCTTTTACTATTTGCTGAGAAGATGATACTGAGAAATGGAATATTTCCTGGCATATAAGTAAACAAGGGTGTCACAGTCATGATTGACTGCAGCCCTCCAGCATGAGTTCATGAGCCCTAAGGGCACTGGGGGAGGGAGAAGAATACCTGAGCTCTGACAGCTATTGGGCTGCAGCCATTCCCTATGGTAAACCCCCAGGGAGCCAGGGATGTGAGAAACACAGTATACTGGCCCAGGATAGCTGACATGCAAATGAAAGGAATGATTTCCATGATCCCAGACTCTCCCATCTTTCCATACATAGAAAAACACAGAATTCCTTAACTTGGGATATCTGGTTTTCTTTAATTAATAATAATGTCTTTATGTTTGGACTACCTGCCCTTTGTTGTAAAACTTCTATATAACCTGACTCCTTCCCTCACCTCCTCAGAGCAGTTCTCTCAGGATTACTTGAGATGCTGTCTCTGGGGCTTGAAGTCCTAAATATTCCCACTAAATGAAGCATAACTCTCAACTTTTAGGTTGTGGATATATTTTTTTTTTCAGTTGACAAAACCAACACAGAAGAAAGGAGGTCTGCAATGACTGTAGAGATGAAAATGAAGTCGGATGACATTAGCATCTAGCTCCAGACAACTAGGCTAGACTTTGCAGTCACTTAAGCTGATAAATTTCTTTCTTTTAAAAAAAAAATTTTATTTTCTGGTTGCACCATGGAATCTTACTTCCATGACCAGGGATCGAACCCACACTCCCTGCTTTGGAAACACAATTTTAATCATTGGACTAGCAAGGAAGTCTTCTTTCTTTAATTTTTTCCTTTCGTTTATTTGTCGAGTCAGGTGGCTGTGATTTTCACCCCAAAGGATCCCTATGTGGTAGACCTTCAAAAACCTGAGTTGAATAAGAAATATCTTATCCAACTATTTTTAGCAAAGGGCATGTCTGTTTCAGTTGTTGACCTGTCCTTTCAGCTGAAGTGGAACCCAGCCAGCTTTACTCTCACCTCAGCCCTCTCCTGTCCTTAATTCATTTCAGCACATGTTGACCTGAAACAGGAAATCCACACATGACCTTCATGTTCTTTTAGACCTTTTTTTTTTCTTACTTGGGCACTTGGGATTATATTTTCAAAAAACCCCAGCAGAAGTTGAATGTCAACGGACTTTCCTGGTGATCCAGTGGTTAAGACTCTGTTCTCCCAATGTAGGGGGCCCAGCTGCAATCCCTGGCCAGGGAACTAAGATCCCACATGCCACTCAATGACGTTAAAAAAAAAGGTGGAGTGCCAAATAATGATGAGACTGGCTTCCAAGAAAGTTATATCTAAAGTACAGCTGCAAATGTATATTTTCACCTACATTTACTGCCGGGAAGCAGCTGTCTTCTGTACCATCTGTCCCTTTTTGTTGTTAATCAAGTTTCCATTTTTCATTTTTCTCAAACAGAAACATGTTTATGCTCCTGTGTCCTGGGACAGGGTGAAATTTAGCTTCATTGACATTCTAATTTTAAAACCATCAACTTGACAAATTTTACTGTCCATCAGTTTGAGTACATCTACTTCAAGCACTTTGAAAATCTCCTCTTTTTTTTTGTTTGTTTGATGACGCTAGTCACAATTCTACTTCACAGAAGAATGTCCCTGGTGGGTTGGGGGTGGTCTGTATAAAAGAACCTTCTCTTTTGCATGCTGCTGCTAAGTCGCTTCAGTCGTGTCCAACTCTGTGCGACCCCAGAGACGGCAGCCCACCAGGCTCCCCCGTCCCTGGGATCCTCCAGGCAAGAACACTGGAGTGGGTTGCCATTTCCTTCTCCAATGCAAGAAAGTGAAAAGTGAAAGTGAAGTTGCTCAGTCGTGTCTGACTCTTAGCAACCCCATGGACTGCAGCCCACCAGGCTCCTCTATGGGATTAGTGATCTTTAAAAGTTTGTGTTAAGACTCAGGAACTAACTCCTACAACTAGTAAACCATTTGGAACCTGTCACTAAACACTTACTTTCAGTCAACAGGAAACAAACCTTCTCCTCTTCCCCTACCTCCAGTATAACACTAATCTCCTCTCCCCCTATCTCCAGTACACCACGAAACACACTATGTTCTGCGTCTACAGACTTGCCTAATCTGGGCATTTCATGTAAGTGGACTCATACAATATGTTTTTATTTATTTATCTTTGGACTAACTTCTCTCCCTTAGATACATAAAGGAGACATGCTTATGTTCACCTGGAGGCCTGTACAAAATCATTCATTCCAGAATCATTCTGAGTAACCACCGTGGGAGACGACATGGATTATAGTACACAAGACTCAGAGGAGGTAAACTTATTTTGCTTATTTGTACCACGTTTTATACTGAGCCAGCAATTCAAAATAAACTCTTGCTTCTCATAACAACCTCAATGAATTCAAATACTATTCAGACATAATATTCAGCCAAACGCAAAGGAGTTCAGACTCGTGTTTCCATTTATTTGATGTCAAAAGCAGAGAAATCTAAAATATGGTGATCAAATCTAAAATACGGTGATCATAGTCAGAATGCTGGGTTCCTATTGGGGGGTTACTGACTGGAAAATGGTGAAAACCATCCTGTCTATGTCTTTCAGAAGTTCTGTATATTGATTTGGATGTTGGCCATACACACGTTGGGGCTTCCGTGATAGCTCAGTTGGTAAAAAATCTGCCTGCAATGCAGGAGACCCTGGTTCAATTCCTGGGTCAGGAAGATGCACTGGAGAAGGGATAGGCTACCCACTCCAGTATTCTAGCCTAGGGAATTCCATGGACGATATAGACCATGGGATCACAAAGAGTCAGACATGACTGAGAGATGTTCACTTTCACTTTTCATATACACATTTATGTATACAAGAAGTCATCAAGCCGTATACTTAATATCTATGTACTCTATAATATGTAAAGCAATCATCAGATGAAAAACAAATGCCAAGAATATTTTTCTCACAAAGCAAACTTCTGGCCCTGGTGTTTCCCCCCTGAATACTTACAAATATTTTAGACAGAAATAATGCCAATCTCCAACACATTCCTCAAGAGAACAGATTTAGGGGGACTACCCCCTTTTTTTATCAGTTTTGATACCATCTTCACAATAGACATTATAGGAAAAGGGCAATCACAGGCCAAACTCTTCTGGATGGTGATGCCAAAACCCAATACTAATCATTGGCAGTCTAGATTCAGAGTTTGAGTTGTTTGTTTGTTTTTCATTTTTTGGCTGCCAAATGTGGCCTCACCATGGATTGAACCTGTGCCCCCTGAAACTGAGAGCGCAGAGTTTTAACCAGTGGATGGCCAGGGGAGTCCCATATTCAGAGATTTTTAGAAAGAAATTGGGATTTAATGGCAGGATTTCCATCAGGATCACTGGCTGTTTGGAGGATGCCTTGGGGAGTGGTGGTGCAGTGGTAAAGAATCCACCTTCCAATTCAGGACATGCAGGAGACACTGGTTTGATCTACGTGTCGGGAAGATCCCCTGGAGAAGGAAATGGCAACCCACTCCAGTATTCTTGCCTGGAGAGTCCCATGGACAGAGGAGCCTGTTGGGCTACAGTCCATGGGGTTGCAGAGTCAGGTACAACTGAACATGCATGCTTACGCTTACTTACTTGATGATTGGAGAGAAGGGACAAAGCCATTGGGGTTAGTGAAATAAACATTTGGTGACAGAAGTTAGAAGGGCCTGGGTCGTCCTCAGGGATAGTCCTGGGGTGAGGCCTCTAGGGTGGGGCTATGGAGGGGTCCCTCTCAGAGGAGGAGATGGGAGTCTGTCCTCTGCTTCTACAGGGTCTAGGGATGGAGGAGAAACCTGCAGGGCCCGGATTCTGGTGAGAAAGGATGAACAGGGAGGGTGAGCCATCAGAGCCAGGGCAGGCCAGGGCCCGTCCTCAGCCCAGGCCGCTCAGACAGTGGCTCCCATCAGTAGTCAGTGAGAGGCTTCCCTGGTGGCTCAATAGCAAAGAATCCACCTGCCAGTGCAGGAGGCAGGGGTTCGATCCCTGATCTGGGAGTATACTACATGCCTTGGAGCAACTAAGCCCACTCACCACAAATACGGGGCCTGTGCTCTAGAGCCCACATGTCACAACTACTGAAGCCCGCCTGCCCTAGAGCCTGCTCCACAACAAGAGAAGCCACAGCAAGGAGGAGCCCCTCACCACAACTAGAGAAAAGCCCATGCAGCAATGCAGACCCAGCACGGCCAAAAATAAATGAACAAATTAAAAAAAAATGTTTAAGTCAGTAAGACATTGAGGGTCACAAACTTAATTAAATTCCCAGGGTACCAGCCTAGATGGCTACTTTCCCAATTAAATTTGTATGAACTCCTTGCTCATCCAAGGCTGGTCCATTGAAGGGAAGTTAAATCTTGGCAGAGCCATCATGTGACAGTTGGTTTGGAATGTCCTAAGTTCTGAGCCAGCTTAGGGGTCAAACAGACTGCTGGTTACGTGGGGTGGTCACCTGGTCATCGGGAAAGCTCAGCGTGAGACAGCTGACAGTGTGAAGACGCTGGGGGAGGATGAACACATGGTTGTACTTCCCCTGGTGCTTCAGAGGGGCTTCCTTCGGAGAAATCTGTCATGTCTGGGGTCAGGGATTAAGTCCTAGAGGTGGGGGGCTGGGTCAGGGTTTGAGCCATTCTTTTGGCTCAAGACTTCCTCCGGGGTATCAACTCTCTCCTCGCAGAAACCCTGGGGCAGGATATTTTGAAAAAGAGGGGGAGAGGAGCCCTTGGTTCATGAATAGCATCATCGGGAAGTCTTAGGGATTCAGGGATCTCTGTCCTCAAGGAACCAACTACATTCCTGTCTCAGTTCCATCATGCTGTGACTCTGGACGAGGCACTTAGAATCGCTAAATTTCAATGCTGTGAACTAGCAACCCACACCAGTACTCTTGCCTGGGAAATCCCATAGACAGAACTGGCGGGCTACAGCCCACGGGGTCGCCAAGAGTCAGACACAACGACTAAATAACAACAACACGATGTGGGCTGCAGCCGCTGCACTGTGCCATCCACAGGGCTGACATAGGGAGTCATGGGAAAGATTGAGATACATTCTCCACAAGCCGCAAAAGCACCCTTCCCATGTACAGGATGAAAAGAAAACATCCACCCTTCCCTGTCCTATAGCCATCCAAGTCCTCTTTCTGGAGGCAAGCCTACCCAGTTTCTAGCTTTTTCTTCGGCACAGTTATTGAGCAAGCACTTAAAGAGGACTTCTGAAGTACCCATTCTTAATTTTTCCTTGTATTTAACCATTTTAAGCCTCATACCACGATACTATAGGTTCTATTTAAGAACAGTGCAGAGAACTGTGGGGAGAGGTCAGTCCATCATCTTCCTAGGTTCATGCTGCTTCTAGAGGGATTTGAACCAGTGCCCATGTTCTCAGTTTATATTGTGCTGCCTTCCTATATTGCCTCATCTACATAAACGTATCTGGTGGACTTCCATGGTGGTCCAGTGGTTAAGACTCTGTGCTTTCAATGCAGGGGCGTGGGTTCGATCCCTGGTCAGGGAACTAAGATCCCACATGCCACATGGTGAGGCCAAAAGAAAAAATTAAAGGTATTTACCCACATAATCTCTCCCTTGAGTGTTTTAAGTGCACCCCAAACTGTAAGATCTTCTTAAAGCCTAACTTTGATTCAGGAGGCTCTGCTAGGCAGCTGGTCGGATAAGGGGATCAAAGGTTTAAACTGTGAATAAGTTATCACTGACTTTCCTGTGCTCTTCTGCCAGCAAGATGCCAACAGCTCTCTTTGTTATGAATGCATTTCCTAGGATCTGGCCTGATGGAGACAAAAAGGAAACTTGCTCCTCAGTTAAGAAGATACACACCTCACCCCCAGCAGTGGGTCAGAAAAGTGGGCATCCTGCCACACCCCAGGGTGCACCTTACAAACCAGTCAATTGAAGGTACTTTGGAAATTCAGTCTTTAAATAGACTGCAGAATAATGATAGAAGTTTATTTAGTATACTGTGTGTAAGAGAAAACTAAAAATATTAAGCCATATTCCTTTTTTTCCATGTATGAAAATTTAAATTTGCCAAGTTATTTGTGCCATGACCAGAAAAGTAAAGGTGTATTTACAACTCAGGTTTGTTTACATGTAATAGTCAACAATGTCTGGATATTAATGTTTGAATGTTAGCTGATGGCTGAATATTAGCAGAAGTAGGCCTCTCCGTGAAACAGTGCAGTCAGGTTATTTTTTTTTTAATTAATGGATGTTAGTATTTAGGACAGGTTTTTTTGAAAAAGGGTTGTTTTATTTTTCATTTGGCTGTGCCAGCTCTTAGTTGCAGCATGTGGGATCTAGTTCCCTGACCAGGGATCGAACCTGGACCCCCTGCATTGGGAGCCTGGAGTCTTATCCACTGGACCACCAGGGAAGTCCAGTTGTGGTTAAACAGTAGGATATCAGAATTTTCAAAACTTCTATAATTGATTATATTTATGATGAAATGTTAGTCGAATGAATAAAATAGATTATTTTGTCTCGAATTCAATCCAGTCCCCCAATAAAAGTGTGCTTGTAATCACCTACAAAATTCTAAACAACAGATGATCAATGTGGTAGCAGCCTATGTGAATTCACGGAGGCCGGCGTGGTTTTGACAGATGTTAAAAATAGAGCAGCGGGCACTTGCCTGGGAGTCCAGAAGTTGAGACTTTGCCTTCCAGTCCAGGAGGCGTGAGTTCCATCCCTGCTCTAGGAGCTAAGATCCCGCATGCCTGGCAGCCAAATAAAAACAAAATGTAAAACAAAAGCAATATTGTAACAAATTCAATAGGCTTCAAACAGACTTTAAAATCAGTCCACATTAAAAAAAAATATATAGCAATTTAGCTGGACTTCAAAATGGGCAGGATGAGTGATGGGACTCTGTCATTGAATCATAACATGGAGTTTAGTACCATTTGTAGATTGAATATTTCACAATGATATAGGTTGCCTTCAGCTGAAAAGCCAAGGGCTCTGTCTCACTTCTTTTCTGCTCCTCTCCTTTGCCTTCCCTTGTCCACCAAGGCAGATGGCCCAGCAGCAGCTGAGTCATGCTTGTTTTACCCACCACACCCATGCAGCCTATCTCCTTGCCCAAGGCAACAAAACCTCACCGAGCAATTCCTGAGCAACACCACCAGTGACTGACAGTCACTCTGTGTCCCCCCACCCCCACCTGCCAGACTCCCCTGAGGACCTTTTGGAGGAGCTCCCTCATGACAGAGCAGAGGAAGAAACCCTATCTAATGCCAAGGTAAGGTCCCTTGTCTTTGTCTGAGATGGATATGTTGCTTTGTTCGTTTATTTCATGTTCAATTGCATTCATCTGTGAAAATCTGGATTATTGATGGTTTACACAGTTTCCGTGATGGGGAGAGTGCCCCTCACAGATCTCTAACCAACTGACAGCTGATACAAAGGGGTATTCAAGGGACTTCCCTGGTGGTCCAGTGGTTAAGAAGCTGCCTTTCAATGCAGGGGCTGCAGGTTCAGTCCCTGATTGGGGAACTAAGATCCTACACGCCGCAGAACAACTAAGCCTACGTGCCACAACTGGAAAGTCCAGTGCACTGTGACAAAAGATCCCGAGTGCTCCAACTAAGACCCGATGCAGTCAAATACATATCAATAAAATAAAATAAAAAGAGGGCTTCAAAAATGGCAGCATCTGTCCTACTGGACAAGCATTTCCACCAGCAGGCATTTCTCCTCCTTGGACAAGGATTCAGGGATTGCCAACCAAAACGGACTTTAGGGACACGTTCTCTAGGAAAAGCCAGTCAGTACCTTTTGGCGTGAGTAGGTTTGGCCTCTTTTGCTTTTGGGTGCCCTTGAGTCAACTGCTGTTTCCCATTTGGTTTTCTAGATTCACCAAGAGAACAAAAGACGTGTGCAGGTGAGGAAAGGAAATTCAAACTCCTAAAAAAAAAAAAAAAACCCTGATCTTACCTTCATAGTATCTTCTTTTCTATTTGTATCTGCAGGTGGTCTCAAGAACCAATGAAAAGGGTATGTGTTTTAGAATTACTCACTCAGTGAGGAAAAGGGAGGTGGGGCTTTCTTGCTGGTCTTAGGTCTGGAAAGTTACCCTGTTTCCAGTTTCCTGCTAGGGATGAGGACTGGGGGCGTGGGGTAAGGACCGAATCCCCAAGTAAAGAACTATGGCCTAGCTTTGCACCCCCTGGGAATAGCTGTGTTCTGTTGAGGGGGTGTGGGTCTGCATACATGGGGCTTTAGAAGTGTGTGTGTGGGGAGGATCTGTGTGAAGTGATTGTGAATGTGTGGACAATATGTACAGTTAAAAATACGTGTTTCCCAGGACTTCCCTGGTAATCCAGTGACTAAGACTCCATGCGCCCAATGCAGTGAACCCAGGTTTGATCCCTGGCATGCCGCAACTAAGACCCAGAGCAGCCAAATAAATAAATTTTTTAAAAATACGTTTCCCCCATAGATAGTCCCACTTACACATCACAATTGCCAGCGTCACATTTCCCAAAAAGTGCCATCAGCCCTGAATACTTTATGTACATTATCTCGTTCAACCCTCCCCACTGTGCCTAGGCAATGACCCACTATCCCCACTTCTCAGAGAGAGAAGCAGAGGCGCAGAGATGATTGACCCATGCTCAGGAGCTCCTATGTGGAAGAGCCAATATGTGAATCCAAGTGTGTGGCCAAGAAGCTGAACCGCTGACTTTCACTTATCACTCAACCATGGGGTCATTTGTCTTAGGGCAAGACAGTCTGGGCATCAGTGTACAGAGACCACAGACACTGCCCATCATCAGAAGGGGCCTCAGTGGTCCCAGAACCCAGGGCAACTGTGAAAGTGAAAGTTGAGTTGTGTCTGACTCTTTGCGACCCCACAGACTGTAGCCTGCCAGGCTCCTCTGTCCGTGGAATTCTTCAGGCAAGAATACTGGAGTGTTTTGCCATTCCCTTCTCCAGGGATCTTCCCAACCCAGGGATCGAATGAACCCGAGTCTCCCACGCTGTGGGCAGATTCTTTACCGTCTGAGCCACCAGGGATGCCAGGGCAGCTATAGGTGCATTTAAAGCCAACTTTGGCATCGATGTGAGTGCAAATGCCCATCAGAAGCCACATGCTCCTGGTCAGTCCACAGAGTCTGAGACTCTGTGTGGACAATGCAGGTTGATATCTACCGGTGCTGAGGTCACTCCTCAGCCTCTGGCCCTAACCATATAAAAATCCGGGAGAGAGCTTCCCTGGTGACTTAGTGGTAAAGAATCCACCTGTCAATGCAGGGGACACGGGTTCCATCCCTGATCTGGGAAGGTCCCACACACCATGCAGCAACTAAGCCTGTTCTCCACAACTACTGAGCCTGAGCTCTAGAGCCCTCAAGCCGCAACCGCTGAGCCCGTGTGCCTACAGTCTATGCTCTGCAACAAGAGAAGCCACTGCAATGAAAAGCCCTCACACCAAAATCAGAGAGTAACCCCTGCTTGCCACAGCTAGAGAGAAAGCCCTTGTGCAGTAATAAAGACCCATTGCAGCCAAAAGATACATAAAATTTTTAAAAATTGTTAAGACTTGTTTTTTAGGAAAAAAATCAGGGAGATATTTTAGTGTATTTAATAGTCTTATGACCACAAGCTCTATAACTCATGTGAGCTTCATCCCCCAGAATAGTGATAGATAAGAACCCAGGATCTGGCTTTGTTGTTAGCCTGAACGCCCTGCTTCTCATTTCTTTCCTGTTTCTCTCCTTTGCCTTTCTTCGCCCACCAAGGAGGGTGGCCCCTAATTCTCAGTGCTTGCTTGTTAACCGATCGCGGCCACAGACTCTCGCCCACGGTCCACATCGAGCAGACCTCTCTGAGTGATTCCTGAGCAGCGTCACCAAAGCCTGACAGTTGCTCTGTGTCCTTCCAGCTCCCCCGAGCGCCTGGTGGAGGAGCTGCCCATGCACAGGGCAGAGGAAGAGAGCCCGTCTAACACCAAGGTAAGCGCGACCATCTTTTAATTCATTAATAAACTTAAAATTTGGCTGCACCAGGTCTTGGTTGCTGCGCACGGGCTCTCTCTAGTTGTGGCAAGCAGGGGCTACTCTTCACTGTGGTGTGCAGGCTTTCCACAGCAGTGGCTCCTCTTGTTGCAGAACACAGGCTCTAGGGCGCACAGGCTCAGTAGCTGTGGCGCACGGGCTTAGTTGCTCCTGGGCATGTGGGATCTTCCCAGATCGGGGAGCAAATCCGCATCCCCTGTATTGGCAGGTGGATTCTTTACCACTGGACCACCAGGGAAGTCCAAGTTCACCCATCTTTGTCTGAGATAAGAGTGCTGCTTTTTTGGTTTCTTTCTTTCGTTTCTAATTCATTTGAATTCACGTAGGAAAATCCCAGCGTGTGCATTAGAGGTGGCGTTTACAATTTCCTTAACAGGGAGCATTGAGTCTCTCACCTATGACCCGCGATTCCAGAAAAGAAAGGGAAGGTGTTAGTCGGTCAGTTGTGTCTGACTCTTTTGCGACCCCATGGACTTTAGCCCACCAGGCTCCTCTGTCCGTGGAATTCTCCAGGCAAGAATACTGGAGTGGTTGGCCATTCTCTTCTCCAGGGGATCTTCCCAACTCAGGGATGGAGGCCGGGTCTCCTGCACTGTGGGCAGATTCTTTACCATCTGAGCCACCAGGGTGCCCTAGGCCATTCACACAGGCAGCATGGCTTTAGAGATCACGCAGGGACCTTTCCTCATTAGAAATGTTTCCTCAGTGGAGTAAGAATTTTGCGATGGGTGGACCAGTATGGACTTGAAAGATCCACGGTGCAGGAAAAGCTTGTCCCTTTTTCACCAGTGTTGTCTTCTACACTATCTTTTGGGACCTTTGACTGGACAGTTTTCCCACCTGTTTTTCTAAAGTCCCCTATAGGATCAAAGACCCACATCGACAGTGCACAGCATGATCTGATACCCATAGCTGTTTTCTCTTCTGTCATGGCAGGTGACCTCAGGATTAACCAAAAATGGTACGTACCCTGGAATTACTCATTTGCTTCGTGGCGGGGGCCGGGGGCGGGGGGTGCGGAGAATGCGGATAATGAGAAAGATGGGCTGTGTTGGCAGGCTTTCATCTGGATCAGATCAGTCGCTCAGTCGTGTCCGACTCTTTGCGACCCCATGAATCGCAGCACACCAGGCCTCCCTGTCCATCACCAACTCCCGGAGTTCACTCAGACTCACGTCCATCGAGTCAGTGATGCCATCCAGCTATCTCATCCTCTGTCGTCCCCTTCTCCTCCTGCCCCCAATCCCTCCCAGCATCAGAGTCTTTTCCAATGAGTCAACTCTTCGCATGAGGTGGCCAAAGTACTGGAGTTTCAGCTTTCGCATCATTCCTTCCAAAGAAATCCCAGGGCTGATCTCCTTCAGAATGGACTGGTTGGATCTCCTTGCAGTCCAAGGGACTCTCAAGAGTCTTCTCCAACACCACAGTTCAAAAGCATCAATTCTTCGGCGCTCAGCCTTCTTCACAGTCCAACTCTTACATCCATACATGACCACTGGAAAAACCATAGCCTTGACTAGACGAACCTTTGTTGGCAAAGTAATGTCTCTGCTTTTGAATATGCTATCTAGGTTGGTCATAAATTTCCTTCCAAGGAGTAAGCGTCTTTTAATTTCATGGCTGCAGTCACCATCTGTAGTGATTTTGGAGCCCATAAAATTAAAGTTTGACACTGTTTCCACTGTTTCCCCACCTATTTCCCATGAAGTGGTGGGACCGGATGCCATGATCTTCGTTTTCTGAATGTTGAGCTTTAAGCCAACTTTTTCACTCTCCACTTTCACTTTCATCAAGAGGCTTTTGAATTCCTCTTCACTTTCTGCCATAAGGGTGGTGTCATCTGCATATCTGAGGTTATTGATATTTCTCCTGGCAATCTTGATTCCAGCTTGTGTTTCTTCCAGTCCAACATTTCTCATGATGTACCCTGCATATAAGTTAAATAAACAGGGTGAAAATATACAGCCTTGACGAACTCCTTTTCCTATTTGGAACCAGTCTGTTGTTCCATGTCCAGTTCTAACTGTTGCTTCCTGACCTGCATATAGGTTTCTCAAGAGGCAGATCAGGTGGTCTGGTATTCCCATCTCTTTCAGAATTTTCCACAGTTTATTGTGATCCACACAGTCAAAGGCGTTGGCATAGTCAATAAAGCAGAAATAGATAGATGTTTTTCTGGAACTCTCTTGCTTTTTCCATGATCCAGCGGACGTTGGCAATTTGATCTCTGGTTCCTCTGCCTTTTCTAAAACCAGCTTGAACATCAGGAAGTTCACGGTTCACATATTGCTGAAGCCTGGCTTGGAGAATTTTGAGCATTACTTTACTAGCGTGTGAGATGAGTGCAATTGTGCAGTAGTTTGAGCATTCTTTGGCATTGCCTTTCTTTGGGATTGGAATGAAAACTGATCTTTTCCAGTCCTGTGGCCACTGCTGAGTTTTCCAAATTTGCTGGCATGTTGAGTGCAGCACTTTCACATCATCATCTTTCAGGATTTGGAACAGCTCAACTGGAATTCCATCACCTCCACTAGCTTTGTTCATAGTGATGCTTTCTAAGGCCCACTTGACTTCACATTCCAGGATGTCTGGCTCTAGGTCAGTGATCACACCATTGTGATTATCTGGGTTGTGAAGATCTTTTTTGTACAGTTCTTCTGTGTATTCTTGCCATCTCTTCTTAATATCTTCTGCTTCTGTTAGGTCCATACCATTTCTGCTCTTTATCGAGCTCATCTTTGCATGAAATGTTTCTTTGGTATCTCTGATTTTCTTGAAGAGATCCCTAGTCTTTCCCATTCTGTTGTTTTCCTCTATTTCTTTGCATTGATCACTGAAGAAGGCTTTCTTATCTCTTCCTGCTATTCTTTGGAACTCTGCATTCAGATGTTTATGTCTTTCCTTTTCTCCTTTGCTTTTCGCTTCTCTTCTTTTCTCAGCAATTTGTAAGGCCTCCCCAGACAGCCATTTTGCTTTTTTGCATTTATTTTCCATGGGAATGGTCTTGATCCCTGTCTGCTGTACAATGTCATGAACCTCATTCCATAGATCATCAGGCACTCTATCTATCAGATCTAGGCCCTTAAATCTATTTCTCACTTCCACTGTATAATCATAAGGGATTTGATTTAGGTCATACCTAAATGGTCTAGTGGTTTTCCCTACTTTCTTCAATTTAAGTCTGAATTTGGCAATAAGGAGTTCATGGTCTGAGCCACAGTCAGCTCCTGGTCTTGTTTTTGCTGTCTGTATAGAGCTTCTCCATCTTTGGTTGCAAAGAATATAATCAGTCTGATTTTGGTGTTGACCATCTGGTGATGTCCATGTATAGAGTCTTCTCTTGTGTTGTTGGAAGAGGGTGTTTGTTATGACCAGTGCATTTTCTTGGCGAAACTCTATTAATCTTTGCCCTGCTTCATTCCGTATTCCAAGGCCAAATTTGCCTGTTACTCCAGGTGTTTCTTGACTTCCTACTTTTGCATTCCAGTCCCCTATAATGAAAAGGACATCTTTTTTGGGTGTTAGTTCTAAAAGGTCTTGTAGGTCTTCATAAACCTGTTCAATTTCAGCTTCTTCAGTGTTACTGGTTGGGGCATAGACTTGGATTACTGTGATATTGAATGGTTTGCCTTGGAAACGAGCAGAGATCATTCTGTCGTTTTTGAGATTGTATCCAAGTACTGCATTTCGGACTCTTTTGTTGATCATGATGGCCACTCCATTTCTTCTGAGGGATTCCTGCCCACAGTAGTAGATATAATGGTCATCTGAGTTAAATTCACCCATTCTAGTCCATTTCAGTTCGCTGATTCCTAGAATGTCGACATTCACTCTTGTCATCTCTTGTTTGACCACTTCCAATTTGCCTTGATTCATGGACCTGACATTCCAGGTTCCTATGCAATATTGCTCTTTACAGCATCGGACCTTGCTTCTATCACCAGTCACATCCACAGCTGGGTATTGTTTTTGCTTTGGCTCCATCCCTTCATTCTTTCTGGAGTTATTTCTCCACTGATCTCCAGTAGCATATTGGGCACCTACTGACCTGGGGAGTTTCTCTTTCAGTATCCTATCATTTTGCCTTTTCATACTGTTCATGGGGTTCTCAAGGCAAGAATACTGAAGTGGTTTGCCATTCTATTCTCCAGTGGACCACATTCTGTCAAATCTCTCCACCATGACCCGCCCATCTTGGGTTGTCCCACGGGCATGGCTTAGTTTCATTGAGTTAGACAAGGCTGTGGTCCTAGTGTGATTAGATTGACTAGTTTTCTCTGAGTATGGTTTCAGTGTGTTTGCCCTCTGATGCCCTCTTGCAACACCTACTGTCTT
Organism: Bubalus kerabau; assembly: GCF_029407905.1. Lineage (NCBI taxonomy): Eukaryota > Metazoa > Chordata > Mammalia > Artiodactyla > Bovidae > Bubalus > Bubalus kerabau. Next base: position 67,350,003 of record NC_073639.1, on the reverse strand, counting down.
CGAGCCTCCCCAATTCTGAATTCCTGCTGGGAACAGGGGCTGAGGATGGGGTGAGAGAAGCTGATTTCCCGGGCAAAGAACCATGGCCATTTTTCTTTCTAAATGCTTGTTTACTTACGGCTCACTGGGTCTTCATTGCTGCACCTTGGCTTTCTCTAGTTGCAGCGAGCAGGGGCTACTCTCTGGTCGCCGTGCGCAGGCTTCTCATGGCGGTGGCTTCTCGTTGTGGAGCACGGGCTGTAGGGCTCTTGGGCTTCAGTAGTTGTGGCACGTGGATTCAGTAAGTTTCGGCTCCCAGGCTCTAGAGCACAGGCTCAGCAGTTGCGGCTCGAGGGCTCAGTTGCTCTGAGGCAGGTGGCATCTTCCTGGATCAGGGATCCAACCCGTGTCTCCTGGGTGGGCAGGTGGATCCTTTATCACGGAGTCACCAGGGATGCCCCCATGGCTATTTTTCAACTAGCAGTTTCATTGCCTTTAAATTTATTTATTTTTGGCTGCATTGGGTGTTCAATTTCTTTAATTTTTTAAATTTAGATTGCCTTCAGGTGGTGACCCCGTACGTGTGTCTGTGTGTGTGTACTTCCAACAACACAACTGCCAGCGTCAACTTCTTTTTTTTTAATATTTTTATTTATTTATTTGACTGCACCAGGTCTTAGTTGCAGCACATGGGATCTAGTTCCCTGACTAGGGATCAAACCCCAGACCCCTACACTCGGAGCTTGGAGGCTTAGCCACTGGACCACCAGGGAAATCCCTAGTGTCAAGTTCTAAATGCAAAAGATCCCACTGCTACCGTTTCATATGATTAAATGCATTTTAAATGTCTCAAACCATACACTTAAAATGTGTGCAGTTCATTGTATGGCAGGTAGACCTCAGTAAGCTCAGTGGAAAAATCTCATCACCAGCCTGGCAAATGTCCACAAGGTTCCAAGAAGCACTGTGATTGGGTCAATGACAACTTCTGTTAGAAATTTTCTCCTCCATCCAACCTTTCATATTCAGTTTGACAGGATGATAAATGAAAAGAAATCATCCCTGTCCTAATTTCTCATGAGAGAAAGCAGAGACTGGGGAAGGTGGATGAATTCTGGAGAGCCGCATAGACTGTGGGTGCGGAACTGAGGGAGGCCATCCAGACTCTTTCATCCAGAGCCTATGCACTTTCTCCCACACCCCTACTGCCTGGGAGAAGCTCAGCTTCCATGCGTTTGGCATCAGTTATGTTCCGGGGCCTCTCTGTGTAGGATGCTTGCAGGGCCCAAGATGCAGCAACCCCAGCCCTTGCTCCATCAGATATTTTAGTACTAAATGGATATTTCCTCCAAGGATGCTTCATTCCTGCTCCTTCCCTTCTTTCTCAAACCGTTGGATTACAGGAGGTCTCAGCATTAAACCTCCCTCATCTCTGGGGCTTGGGGGCAGAGTTCCTTTATTTTGCAGGAGCCCCGGGGGATCCCACGTGTCCCTCTCAGTTCTGGAAGAATCTGAGAGAGGACGAGTGAACAGACCGCGTCTGAATGTGTCCTTAAGAGTTGGAATTTAAGGCTTATCCCTTTGGAGGCTAGAGCCAGAAAGATCTGGTGGAAATGGGGAAGTGAGATATTAAAGAGGGATCCCCTCTCTCATCTGAGGATTTGCAACTGTGATCAATGTCTGGGTGGAGGGCTCTGGCTCCAGGGAGCCCTAGGAAGTTCTGGGACCTCAGAGGAAAGAGTGATGGCCCCAGCTGGAGTAGAAGAAAGGAGTGAGCTACTCTATTAAGTCTGTTGCTCATGTTTGTGTCTCTAAAGATTGGATTGTTGATCGAAGATATGACTCAAGTAGCGAGGACAAAGACTCCCCAGGTAGGGAACCGCTCAGGTAGGATTCAAGGGGAAGAGGATCCTGGGAGCAGTTGGGCTATACCTGTTGCTTTAGAGACAGAAGAGGAAGGGTGTAAAATGGGAGAGAAAAAGGAAATGTGTGTCCTTTTTATGATTTCATGACTTAAGAGCTCACTAGGACTTCCCTACAGTCCAGTGGTTAAGACTCTGACTTCCAGTGCAAGGGGTACAGGTTCAATCCCTGGTCAGAGAACTAACAGCCCACATGCCATGCTGCACAGCCAAGAAAATAATAAAAAAAATTTTTTTAAATAAAAGAATAAGAGCTCTCTGTCTCTTGCTTTGGGAACCTTGTTTTTTCGCTTTGGTATTGCAAGCTTGTCTTCCCCCACGCCCCCACCAAGACCTGATGTTTCCTGATTCTGCCAGTGCCAAACCCCAAAACCTTTGGTTGGCATCTCTTGGGAATTGAGTGCTAGCATTCTGGGTTGGGTTTTGGTGTTGATTTACAAGACAGGCCGTCTGGTGAGACACGACTCCCTCACAAACACTTGAACCTGGAGAGAGTCCCTCATGTGTACTCCAGATGCTAGCAGGCACTCCCTCTGCATGTTCAGGTCTTGTGGCAGCGCCTCCATGCCCTGTCCTCAGGTTTACATGTGCTGATCATGTGCTCTGTTGCTCAGTGGTGTCCAACTCTTTTGTGACCTCATGGACTATATAGCGTGCTGCAATCCATGGGGTCGCAAAGAATTGGACATGGCTGAGCAACTGAACTGAACTGGACTATATAGCAAGGCTCCTCTGTCCGTGGGATTCTCCAGGCAAGAATACTGGAGTGGGTTGCCATGCCCTCCTTCAGAGGATCTTCCCAAACCAGGGATCAATCCCGAGTCTCTTGTATTGATAGGCAGATTCTTAACCTCTGAGCCACCTGGGAAGCCTCAGGTTTAACCCTGGTTTAAGGGCACTCCCAGGGGTGGAAATGTTAGAGGCAGCAGCAGGGGTTTAAGGAATCACCCCCACCCTAACTCTGTGCTTTCTTTCCCCAAGGCCATTCCATCACCATTACTGCCCTTGTGCACACAGAAGCCTGTGTTACAGATTCTGAGGACTGAGTTACGGAGACCAGCAATCTGCCTGTAATTAATTTCCTACTTATGTCCCTCTTTTTTAATTCTGTTTATATTCTACCGGTAGACGCCTCTTCATTGCTCTTCTCCGTTCCTTCTTGTGATTTCTATCCTAAAGAACTTGGTCTTGTCCAGACACTTGAGGTCCAGAGATCTTCCATGTCTAGAAAAATTTCTCTCCAGCCCTCCTCCCTCCCTGGCTTTCCCATCGTCATCCTGACACCTGACACCCAGTCTGCGCAATTGAGTTGTGCTGAGCAATCCTGAGTGGCCAGCATAGAGGTGGGCTGGGCATCAGAAAAACTGGGTACCCCTCCTATGGGGGTTCTCCTGCACTGGATGGTTCTGGTCATGCACAGCTGTTTTCTGCCTTTCAGCTGTCAAGATTACACAATTTTTTTTTAGAAAAAGGTTATTCCATCAGGAATCTAATTCCAGAAATCCTCCTGTCCTGGATTCAAGAGAATGAATCAAGAAAGTAAAAGGAGATGAAAAAGAGCAAGAAGAGGAAATGTGAGTGTTAGAGAGGGTAGGAAGATGTGCAGAAGGCGAATAAGTGCACTTCAGGAAAACCCCCAAACCAGAGGAGCGCCCTGGGTTGGCCACCACGGCATGTGGCTGTGCAGGGGAGATGAGTGATGGTTCCCATCAGTGCCAGTGAGTGAAGGGTGAACTGACTACATGTCCCAGGGAATGGATACCCAGTCCTTCCCAGGCCCCGAAGAGGGGGCCGTACGTGCCTGCAGGGCCACCATATTCACGACTCTGGGAGGGACAGGTCACGTTGCATTCTTTGTGGAAAGCGTCCCTGGTATGGTTAAATGTCCTGTCCTCCTGACCTTCTCAAGCTGAACAGGGAGCTCCTCAACCGATCAGTGTGGTGACTGTGTGACAGGCCCTTGATGCCCCACCCCCACCCCCCGTTTCAGGCCTCCTTGGACAAGGGTGAGGCGCACAGAGGTGCCAAGGTTCCTGCTCATACAAGCAGGCAGTTCCCTGCGGGCACGCAGTCACCCTGACATCAAGTAGGGGACCCTGCGCGATTCACACCTGGCTGGGATTTGCCCAACCCCTGGGGAACCCCTCAGCCTCTGTGGAGCCCCGTGGAATGGCCTTGGTCACCTCATGGCACCATTTCTCAGCCTGAGGTTCTGCAAACTTTCTAAATACAAATAAAACTCAAAACACAAGAATGTGAAAGAAATTCGATGCAGTGCTACCTCGGGGGTATGTTAAGGAGTTAGGATTCTAAGTTACTTGCATTTGTTTTTATTTCCCAATATTGTAAATAAAAAACACAAATGCAATTTGTGTGCTATTTTCAAAGCAGTACGTTCTGCGACCTTTTCTTACTGAAATAGACTGAGGCCATAACATTTATGGTTCTGTTATTATTAAAGCATTGTGCTGTGCTGTGCTCTTAGTCACTCAGTCAGGTCTGAGTCTTTGCAACCTCGTGGACTGTAGCCCACCAGGCTCCTCTGTCCATGAGATTCTCCAGGCAAGAGTACTGGAGTGGGTTGCCATGCCCTCCTCCAGCAGATCTTCCCAACCCAGGGATCAAACACCGGTCTCCCACATTGCATGTGGATTCTTTACTGTCTGAGCCACCAGAAAAGCCCAAGAATACTGGAGTGGGTAGCCTATCACTTCTCCAGGGGATCTTCCCAACCCAGGAATCAAACTGGGGTTTCCTGCATTGTGGGTGGATTCTTTACCAGCTGAGCTACCAGGGAAGCCCTTAAAGCATTCTAATTTTCTTTTAATTGAGGGTCAAAGTTTGGCTGGGGAATTAGAAAGAAAAATGACTTTTAGGGAACAAGGTGCATTCCAGGTCTCTGCCCATTTCTACTCTGCAGGTCTTAAATGTTGAGCGTGATCTGGGAGGACCAGGGTCACCAGTCCCACCTGTGTTGTTATAGCCACGCGTTCCGGGAAACAAACTCACTCAGAAGGACAATGCAGATAGTAGAGCACAGTTTATTACACCGGTGGGCCCAAGGCAGAGTCTTCTCTTAGCCAAGGACCCCGACCAGCATTTGTGAAAATCTTTTATACCCCATGTGTACGTGTCCGAACCCACCACCCCAATTTCCTTGAGACTTACATAAACCAAGGAAAATAAATCCCAATAACCCCATCATTCATGTGGTATGTGTTCAAACAGTTAATAACCAATAAGTCTGCCGATAGATACAGAAAGAATTTATGACCTGTCCAGAGGCAGGAGTGATTACAGTATGTTTTCTCTTAGGCGATGAGTAACCAGGATGTGATCTTCAAGATTGCCCTGTCCAGAGCGGGTCTTATCCTTCTATTGTAGTTTCCATAGGCACTAAACACAGAGTTCAGAGTCCATTGGAGAGGTGGCCGAGCATGATCAGCATGAACAGGCCTAAGGTGGAGTCAGCTCTGTCTGTTTCCTCCTTCAGTGTCAGCAGACCTCCTGATCCTCGCAGAGCCCAGGTGGGTGGGACTCAACCCTTTGATCCTGAAGTTACTTACAATATTTTTCCCAGTTGGAGATTTGCACAGAGAGGCGATTGCCCACCTTCCCCTGGATCAGTGGTAAAGCCTTTCCTTGCCCACTATCCTTGGCAGTTCTAGACTTTCAAAGTCTCCTATCTTTGGACTTCCCTGGTAGTCCAGTGGTTAAGACTCCATGCTTCCAATGCAGGGGACATGGGTTCAATCCCTACTTGGGGAACTACGTGACTTGAGGCACCAAAATCACTTTAAAAATAAGTAAAATAACAGTAAAAGCCTATGTTTGATTGGAATCCATGTTTCAAGATCTTACTCAGCAGGGGCTAAAATCCCACCTCTTGTTCATGAACATGTGTCCTGGAACCCAGGACACACAGAGGCATAAAACTGATCTGCTCTGATTCCCAGGCTCTGCTCAGTTAAGTTCAGTTCAGTTCAGTAGCTCAGTCGTGTCTGACTCTGAGATCTCATGGACTGCAGCTCGCCAGGCATCCCTTAAGTTCAGTTCAGTTCAGTCGCCCAGTCATGTCTGACTCTTTGCGACTCCGTGGACCGCAGCATGCCAGGCCTCCCTGTCCATCACCAACTCCCGGAGTCCACCCAAACCCATGTCCATTGAGTCGGTGATGCCATCCAACCATCTCATCCTCTGTCATCCCCTTCTCCTTCTGCCTTCAATCTTTCCCAGCATCAGGGTCTTTTCCAAGGAGTCAGTTCTTCACATCAGGTGGCCAAAGTATTGGAGTTTCAGCTTCAACATCAGTCCTTCCAATGAACACTCAGGACTGATCTCCTTTAGGATGGACTGGTTGGATCTCCTTGCAGTCCAAGGGACTCTCAAGAGTCTTCTCCAACACCACAGTTCAAAAGCATCAATTCTTTGGCACTCAGCTTTCTTTATAGTCCAACTCTCACATCCCTACATGACTACTGGAAAAACCATAGCCTTGACTAGATGGATGGGGTCACGAAGAGTCGGACACAATTGAGTGACTGAACTGAACTGAACTGAACTGACTAGATGGACCTTTGTTGGCAAAGTAATGTCTCTGCCTTTTAATATGCTGTCTAGGTTGGTTATAACTTTCCTTCCAAGGAGTAAGCGTCTTTTAATTTCATGGCTGCGATCACCCTCTGCAGTGATTTTGGAGCCCCCCCCCCTCTTGCCCCCGCAAAATGAAGTCTGCTGCTGATTCCACTGTTTTCCCATCTACTTGCCATGAAGTGATGGGACCAGATCCCATGATCTTAGTTTTCTGAATGTTGAGCTTTAAGCCAACTTTTTCACTCTCCTCTTTCACTTTCATCAACAGGCTCTTCTTCTTCACTTTCTGGCATAAGGGTGGTGTCATCTGCATATCTGAGGTTATTGATATTTCTCCTGGCAATCTTGATTCCAGCTTGTGCTTCTTCCAGCCCAGCGTTTCTCATGATGTACTCTGCATATAAGTTAAATAAGCAGGGTGACAATATACAACCTTGACATACTCCTTTCCTGATTTGAAACCAGTCTGTTGTCCCATGTCCAGTTCTAACTATTGCTTCCTGACCTGCATACAGACCTCTTGCTTTTTCAATGATCCAGCGGATGTTGGCAATTTGATTTCTGGTTCCTCTGCCTTTTCTAAAACCAGCTTGAACATCTGGAAGTTCACAGTTCACGTATTGTTGAAGCCTGGCTTGGAGAATTTTGAGCATTACTTTACTAGCATGTGAGATGAGTGCAGTTGTGCAGTAGTTTGAACAGGCTCTGCTAAATGTCCAGCCAAAAGCACTTGATAACTGAGGCTCTACATTTAACTCTTGCATGTATCTGGGTCCTGGTATCTCACAGACTTGACCGGAAGTGAATCTTTAAGTACTGTAGCCATGGATCGTGTGTCTCCAGTATTCTTAAGTAACTGGAAATATGGGCTCTTCAGTGACACTGGAAACCAGAATCTCAAGTTTCTTTTTTAATACTACCCGAGTTTTGCATTCGAAAGTTCTTAGAATTCTGAAACTGTAAAGAATATCTGCAGACCTGAAGGAAAACTTTGAGTTCATTTATTGTCAGTCAATGCCTGGAAAGAAATCTCTTATTGCTATCATCATGTTTTATGGCATAGGGAAATATTAAAACGTAGGTGTATCAAAAACATGATGAGGCTTATTTTAAATGTTTTTGAGATTCAAAATATGAGGTCATAATGAAAGTTTATAAATTTTACTTAAAAAAAAAAACCTTTATTACTAAACTCTTAAAGAAATTTGAGAGTTTGTTGATGTTGAACATGCTCCCACATATTTTGGATTTTTTTCTTCAAATATTTTAAACCCTGGACAGGCTTTAATTCTTGAGTGACAGTTGCAGACATATTTAATATTTGATTAATGTTGTTGCTGTTCATCTGCTAAGTCGTTTCTGATTCTTTGCAACCCCATGGACTGCAGCACACCAGGCTTCCCTGTCCTTCACTGTCTCCCAAATCTTGCTCAAATTCATGTCCACTGAGTCAGTGATGTCCACTGAGTTCATTCATAGTGAGAGACTTTATTTTCTTGGGCTCCAAAATCTCCACAGATGGTGACTGCAGCCATGAAATTAAAAGAGACAATTGGAAGAAAAGCTATGACAAACCTAGACAGCATATTAAAAAGCAGAGACATCACTTTACTGACAAAGATCTGAATAGTCAAAGCTATGGTTTTTCCAGCAGTCATGTGCAGATGTGAGAATTGGACCATAAAGAAGGCTGAGTGTCATAGAATTGAAGCTTGTGAAGTGTGGTTCTGAGAGTCCTTTGGACAGCAAGGAGATCAAACCAGTCAATCCTAAAGGAAATCAACCCTGAATATTCATTGGAAGGACTGATGGTGATGCTGAAGCTCACAACACTTTGGCCACATGATGCGAAGAGCCGACTCATTGGGAGAGACCCTGACGCTGGGTAAGATTGAAGGCAGAAGGAGAAGATGACAGAGGATGAGATGGTTGGATGGCATCACCGACTCAAGGGACATGATTTTGAGCAAGCTCTGGGAAGCCTGGTGTGCTGCAGCCCATGGGGTTGCAAAGAGTCAGAAACGACTGAGGGACTGAATATGTCCATTGAGTCAGTAATCATAAAAGGGTCTAGCCGTCTCACAGCAACCCGCTAGGTGGCACTGTGTCAAAGTCTATGAAAGGACCTTGCTTTTCCCTGTTCTAAGCCAGACCTCATTGAGTTAGACAAGGCTATGGTCCGTGTGATCAGACTGACTAGTTTTCTATGATTATGGTTTCAGTGTGTCTGCCCTCTGATGCCCTCTCGCAACACCTACCATCTTACTTGGGTTTCTCTTGGACATGGGGTATCTGTTCATGGCTGCTCCAGCAAAGTGTGCTACGGACAGAGGTTCATGACATTGTACAGGAGACAGGGATCAAGACCATCCCCATGGAGAAGAAATGCAAAAAAGCAAAATGGCTGTCTGGGGAGGCCTTCCAAATAGCTGTGAAAAGAAGAGAAGTGAAAAGCAAACGAGAAAAGGAAAGATAAAAGCATCTGAATGCAGAGTTCCAAAGAATAGCAAGGAGAAATAAGAAAGCCTTCCTCAGTGATCAATTCAAAGAAATAGAGGAAAACAACAGAATGGGAAAGACTACAGAACTCTTCAAGAAAATTAGAGATACCAAGGGAATATTTCATGCAAAGATGGGCTCAATAAAGGACAGAAATGGTATGGACCTAACAGAAGCAGAAGATATTAAGAAGAGGTAACAAGAATACACAGAAGAACTCTACAAAAAAGATCTTCATGACCCAGATAATCACGATGGTGTGATCACTCACCTAGAGCCAGACATCCTGGAATGTGAAGTCAAGTGGGCCTTAGAAAGCATCACTATGAACAAAGCTAGTGGAGGTGATGGAATTCCAGTTGAGCTATTTCAAGTCCTGAAAGATGATGCTGTGAAAGTGCTGCACTCAATATGCCAGCAAATTTGAAAAACTCAGCAGTGGCCACAGGACTGGAAAAGGTCAGTTTTCATTCTAATCCCAAAGAAAGGTAATGCTAAAGAATGCTCAAACTACTGCACAATTGCACTCATCTCACACACTATTAAAGTAATGCTCAAAATTCTCCAAGCCAGGCTTCAGCAATACATGAACCGTGAACTTCCAGATATTCAAGCTGGTTTTAGAAAAGGCAGAGGAACCAGAGATCAAATTGCCAACATCCGCTGGATCATCGAAAAAGCAAGAGAGTTCCAGAAAAACAACTATTTCTGCTTTATTGACTATGCCAACGCCTTTGACTGTGTGGATCACAATAAACTGTGGAAAATTCTGAAAGAGATGGGAATACCAGACCACCTGACCTGCCTCTTGAGAAACCTATATGCAGGTCAGGAGGCAACAGTTAGAACTGGACATGGAACAACAGACTGGTTCCAAATAGGAAAAGGAATACGTCAAGGCTGTATATTGTCACCCTGCTTATTTAACTTATATGCAGCGTACATCATGAGAAATGCTGGGCTGGATGAAACACAAGCTGGAATCAAGATTGCCAGGAGAAATATCAATAACTTCAGATATGCAGATGACACCACCCTTATGGCAGAAAGTGAAGAGGAACTAAAAAGCCTGTTGATGAAAGTGAAAGAGGAGAAAGAAAAAAGTTGGCTTAAAGCTCAACATTTAGAAAACTAAGATCATGGGATCTGGTCCCATCACTTCATGGCAGATATATGGGGAAACAGTGGAAAAAGTGTCAGACTTTATTTTTTGGGGCTCCAAAATCACTGCAGATGGTGACTGCAGCCATGAAATTAAAAGACGCTTACTCCTTGGAAGGAGTTATGACCAACCTAGATAGACTATTGAAAAGCAGAGATATTACTTTGCCAACAAAGGTCCGTCTAGTCAAGGCTATGGTTTTTCCAGTGGTCATGTATGGATGTGAGAGTTGGACTGTGAAGAAAGCTGAGCATTGAAGAATTGATGCTTTTGAACTGTGGTGTTGGAGAAGACTCTTGAGAGTCCCTTGGACTTCAAGGAGATCCAACCAGTTCATCCTAAAGGAGATCAGTCCTGGGTGTTCATTGGAAGGACTGATGCTGAAGCTGAAACTCCAATACTTTGGCCACCTCATGCAAAGAGTTGACTCATTAGAAAAGACCCTGATGCTGGGAGGGATTGGGGGCAGGAGGAGAAGGGGACGACAGAGGATGAGATGGCTGGATGGCATCACCGACTCGATGGACATGAGTTTGAGTGAACTCCGGGAGTTGGTGATGGGCAAGGAAGCTTGGTGTGCTATGATTCATGGGGTCACAAAGAATCGGACACGACTGAGCGACTGAACTGAACTGAAGCCAGACCTCTCACCTCCCTTCCAAGTTCTGAAATATCCACCAGAAGGCAAGGACCCATCTGATCTTATGATTGTTTAGTTTTGTAACTGTTTCTGTCTCTTGATAACTACAATATCCTGACTATCTACTCCTCACAAGATTATTAAAAGTTCAGTTCAGTTCAGTCACTCTTGCTGCTGCTGCTGCTAAGTCGCTTCAGTCAGGTCCAACTCTGTGCGACCCCATAGACGGCAGCCCACCAGACTCTCCCGTCCCTGGGATTCTCCAGGCAAGAACACTGGAGTGGGTTGACATTTCCTTCTCCAATGCATAAAGTGAAAAGTGAAAGTGAAATCTCTCAGTTGTGTTCAAATCTTACGACCCCATGGACTGCAGCACGCTAGGCTTCCCTGTCCATCACCAACTCCCAGAACTTGCTCAAACTCATGTCCATCGAGTCAGTGATGCTATCCAACCATCTCATCCTCTGTCGTCCCCTTCTCCTCCTGCCGTCAATCTTTCTCAGCATCAGGGGTCTTTCCAATGAGTCAGTTCTTTGCATCAGGTGGCCAAAGTATTGGACTTTCAGCATCAGCATCAGTCCTACCAATGAATATTCAGGACTGCTTTCCTTTAGAATCAACTGGTTGGGTCTCCTTGCAGTCCAAGAAACTCTCAAGAGTCTTTTCCAATACCACAGTTCAAAAGCATCAATTCTTCAGGACTCAGCTTTCTTTATAGTCCAACTCTTATATCCCTACATGACTACTGGAAAAACCATAGCCTTGACTAGACAGACCTTTGTTGGCAAAGTAATATCTCTGCTTTTTAATATGCTGTCTAGTTTAGTCATAGCTTTTCTTCCAAGGAGCAAGCATCTTTTAATTTCATGGCTGCAGTCACTATCTGCAGTGATTTTGGAGCCCAAGAATATAATAAAGTCTGTCACTGTTTCCATTGTTTCCTCATCTATTTGCCATGAAGTGATGGGACTGGATGCCATGATCTTAGTTTTCTGAATGTCGAATTTTAAGCCAACTTTTTCACTCTCCTCTTTCATTTTCATCAAGAGGCTCTTTAGTTCTTCTTCGATTTCTGCCATAAGGGGGGTGTCATCTGCGTATCTGAAGTTACTGATATTTCTCCCGGCAATCTTGATTCCAGCTTGTGCTTCATCCAGCCCAGCATTTCTCATGATGTACGCTGCATATAAGTTAAATAAGCAGGGTGACAATATTAAAAATTACAGCAGTTTAAATTCATAGGTAAATGTTCAGCTTTCCTTCTTTTTCAAGGTTTTTAACCCTGAATGACAGCAAAATTCCACTGCACCCAATGCCCATTGATCAGCTGTTCCTTACTCTAAGAACCATTCCTTTTGTCTCCAGGCAAAACATTGGTTTATGTTGCTCTCCCAGGACAATTTATAAACATTTCTAACAGAATCTGTTACCAGTTTTATTTGGATTGTGCGTGCTAAGCTGCTTTAATCCTGCCTGACTCTTTGAGACCCCATGGACTGTAGCCTGCCAGGCTCCTCTGTCCCTGGGATTCTCCAGGCAAGAATATTGGAGTGGGTTGCCATTTCCTTCTCCAGGGGATCTTCCTAACCCAGGGATTGAACCCTGGTCTCCTGGATTGCAGGCGGATTGTCTGCCAACTGAACCACCAGGGAAGCCCATTGGTGTGGTCTTAAAAATTCTTTAAAGAGATAAACTTAGTAGAAAGTGGAGTCTGTGGCCTTGATTTTGGAAAAATACAAAGATATCCAGAAAAAAGTAGGCCACAAATAGTTACTGTGGGATGATAAACAATTGTGTGTAATAATTTGAGGTACTTTCCTGGTGTTCCAGTGGTTATGACTCTGCGCTTCCAATGCAGGGGTTCGATCCCTGGTGGGGGGACTAGGATCCTGCATGCCTCAAGGCGTGGACAAAAAAAATATTTTTTAAAAAAGTAATAATTTGAAATCAGTCTGACTCCCTTTATATTTTCTCCCAATTTTCATCCTCCCTACACTTTTCTGGTCCTCTAGGTGTCATCTAAGACAATAAAAGGAGTCAGCTGGCCTCACACCTCCAGACCCTGAGAAAGGAATCCAATTTAGCCAGAATGGATTTCTGACTTACAGAACTGTGTGATAATTAATGGCTATTGTTTTACGGTGGAAAAAATTATGAATTAATAGTGTAATTTTATTCATTGACCAAGTGGGTGGTATTTATCCACTTATACTTATTTTATGACCAAGACGGGTGTACGGTATGTCACTTTGTTTGCTGTTTAATTCATTGAAGACACCTAGAGAAGACAAGACTTGTTTTCAACCTCAACCATGATGCTTCTGTAAAAAATTAATAAACAGAAACCACAATCAAATAGAGTTGGGAGGCAGAGTGGGAGCTCTCATGTCCTTTGACCATAGCAGAGCACAACAGGAAGAAGGAAGACTCCTTTTCTTTCCTGGCAAGGTTTCAGCCAATGAAAAGCCATGACCTCTTTTCTAGAGCCCGCCCAACTTCCTTTCCCCCCTCTATAAAAACGTTCTCCTTCCCTTGCCCATTGGGGACTTAATACCAAGCTGTTAACACTTAACACCGCAGAGTGGGGGGTGGGGGGTTGGGGGGGGTGAGGGTTAGGGTGGGGAGAAGCTCATGACAACTATAACAAAGAGCGAAGGGTAACAAAATCTATATTGCTGTAAAGCCTCTACATTTTACGTGGTCAAAGCAAAAATTGCGCCCAAAACAAGTTAAACAGGGGATTTCCATGGAGGTCTGGTGGTTAAGACACCAGCTTCCACTGCAGGGTTCCAACCCCAGGGGGGAACTAAGAACCCTCATGCCTGGTGTGGCTAAAAAAATAGGAAAAAAAAAAAAAGTTACACTGCCGAGGAAGATGATATTGAAGACTACTGCAGTAATGGAGAAAGGCTAAGACTCAGTCTGAGCTCAGCTGAAACAAAAGGCAGGAGAGTCTCTCAGTGCTGAGGTGGGGTTGACCTATGGGGTGTGTCCAGCCCACTGAGTTATTCCTGAGTTCACAATGGATTTTCTCTGTGATTAGGACATCTCTCTGTGTTATTTAGTACCCATGGAACTTAGACTCCTCCTCTCCCACTTGCACTGGGAAATATACAGGGAGTATAGGTCCCTCCCACCTGCCCTGGCTGCCATTTCAGTTGTCACCCCAACTGATCTGAGTGGCGTGGGTGCTTCTGTTCTTAGCAGCTCTCTCCAATGTAACCAGGTGAGAGGGCAAGAGGACCCGCAGTTCAGTTCAGTTCAGTTCAGTTGCTCAGTCATGTCCGACTCTTTGCAACCCCATGAACCGCAGCACGCCAAGCCTCCCTGTCCATCACCAACTCCCGGAGTTCACTCAGACTCACATCCATCGAGTCAGTGATGCCATCCAGCCATCTCATCCTCTGTCGTCCCCTTCTCCTCCTGCCCCCAATCCCTCCCAGCATCAGAGTCTTTTCCAATGAGTCAACTCTTCGCATGAGGTGGCCAAAGTATTGGAGTTTCAGCTTTGGCATCATTCCCTCCAAAGAAATCCCAGGGCTGATCTCCTTCAGAATGGACTGGTTGGATCTCCTTGCAGTCCAAGGGACTCTCAAGAGTCTTCTCCAACACCACAGTTCAAAAGCATCAATTCTTCAATGCTCAGCTTTCTTCACAGTCCAACTCTCACATCCATACATGACCACTGGAAAAACCATAGCCTTGACTAGACGGACCTTTGATGGCAAAGTAATGTCTCTGCTTTTCAATATGCTATCTAGGTTGGTCATAAATTTCCTTCCAAGGAGTAAGTGTCTTTTAATTTCATGGCTGCAGTCACCATCTGCAGTGATTTTGGAGCCCCCCAAAATAAAGTCTGACACTGTTTCCACTGTTTCCCCACCTATTTCCCATGAAGTGATGGGACCAAGGAAAGATATAAGCATCTGAATGCAGAGTTCCAAAGAATAGCAAGAAGAGATAAGAAAGCCTTCCTCAGCGATCAATGCAAAGAAATAGGGGGAAACAACAGAATGGGAAAGACTAGAGATCTCTTCAAGAAAATTAGAGATACCAAGGGAATATTTCATGCAAAGATGGGCTTGATAAAGGACAGAAATGGTATGGACCTAACAGAAGCAGAAGATATTAAGAAGAGGTAACAAGAATACACAGAAGAACTGTACAAAAAAGATCTTCATGACCAAGATAATCATGATGGTGTGATCACTCACCTAGAGCCAGACATCCTGGAATGTGAAGTCAAGTGGGCCTTAGAAAGCATCACTACAAACAAAGCTAGTGGAGGTAATGGAATTCCAGTGGAGCTATTTCAAATCCTGAAAGATGATGCTGTGAAAGTGCTGCACTCAATATGCCAGCAAATTTGGAAAACTCAGCAGTGGCCACAGGACTGGAAAGGGTCAGTTTTCATTCCAATCCCAAAGAAAGGCAATGCCAAAGAATGCTCAAACTACCGCACAATTGCACTCATCTCACACGCTAGTAAAGTAATGCTCAAAATTCTCCAAGCCAGGCTTCAGTAATACGTGAACTGTGAACTTCCAGATGTTCAAGCTGGTTTTAGAAAAGGCAGAGAAACCAGAGATCAAATTGCCAACATCCGCTGGATCATCGAAAAAGCAAGAGAGTTCCAGAAAAGCATCTATTTCTGCTTTATTGACTATGCCAACACCTTTGACTGTGTGGATCACAATAAACTGTGGAAAATTCTGAAAGAGATGGGAATAGCAGACCACCTGACCTGCCTCCTGAGAAATCTGCATGCAGGTCAGGAAGCAACAGTTAGAACTGGACATGGAACAACAGACTGGTTCCAAATAGGAAAAAGAGTACATCAAGGCTGTATATTGTCACCCTGCTTATTTAACTTATATGCACATCATGAGAAATGCTGGGCTGGAAGAAGCACAAGCTGGAATCAAGATTGCCAGGAGAAATATCAATAACCTCAGATAGGCAGATGACACCACCCTAATGGCAGAAAGTGAAAAGGAACTTAAAAGCCTCTTGATGAAAGTGAAAGTGGAGAGTGAAAAAGTTGGCTTAAAGCTCAACATTCAGAAGAGGAAGATCATGGAGGACCCGCAGTGCTGATGTCAAAGCTGCCATCCCATGCAGTGGCTGCTGAGCCAGGTACCCTGATCCCCAGTGTCCCCACTCTGCTGGGCAGGGACCAATCCTGTACAATTAGATCTCAGCCCCGGAGAAGGGGTGCCTGTCCTGTCAAGAAGCTCGTCACTTTCAGGGCAAACACCTCCAACCCACAGCCCCTGGAGATCTGGAAGCGCCCAAGCTCGGCAGCGCATCCCTATGCTGCCCCAGGGACACACACACACATACACACACTCCCCCGCGCATGCGCCGTCCCTCTAGAACCTTCGCGCCCCACACATGCGCGCCCATTCTTTGCTCACAGGTTCTAGAGCTTTGTCCCAGCAACACCCCAAGCAGTGCTCGATTCGCCTTTGGCTGACTTGGCAGCTGAACCAGAGCTCTCTGAGCTCAGCTCTCTATCCAAGCGCCGAAAACCCACACGTGCCCTATGGGCAGTTACCTGGGCAGGCCCTGCCCCTCATCCCCACCCCAGAGCCTGGGGGGCCAGCACCTGCCAGGAGGGCTTGACCGCCCCCAGCCCGATCCCCGCACCCGCCAATTTTCCGTGGCCGGCCCAGATCACCCAGTTGTCGCCCCGCTGTCCACTCGCAGGCCAGCCCGCAAGTATCCGGTGACTCTGCCTCTGCGCTTTGTCGCAGCGTCTCTGAGACGGTGTTCTATGATTCCGCAGACCCCGCGCTCCTTCCTGGGGGTCCTCACCTCCCTCTGCAGGCGACGCCATCAGAGGAAGGCGGTGCTGGGTGCTCGCATCTTCACGATGTGCCGCGGCTCAGCGTCCGCAGAGGGCACGGTCACCTTGTGTGGTGGGCACCAGCAGCAGGTCACCCCCGTGCCGCCCACCACACTGAGGTGTGCCCCGGGCTCCTGCACAGAGAAGATGGTGAGGAGGGCCCTGGGAGAGAGCGGGAAGGGCATGGCCCAGCAGGAGGAAGGCCCCGCATTCACAGGGAAGGACCATCAGAAAAGGGGCCCCGATGGCTCTCGGGGTGCACGATCAACATTTAGGCCCCTGGGGGCCCAGGGAGACCTCTCTGCCTTCGTGCCCAAGCCTGGGCCTCTGCGGAGAAACCTCCACGCCAAGAGCTCAGTAGACAGATCCGCCAAGACACTCCAGACCTCTTGTGTGAGCTTCTGCCCCCAAAGAAACGCCATCACGAGCTCCTACAGCTCCACCCGAGGTTTCCCGCCAGGGCGGAGGAGGACGGGCCCCCGCATACCGCGAGGGCTGCCCTGGAGGTCCTCGAGGAAAGCGAGCGAGGGGGGCCCGCCGCTGCCCTGTGCCGCCCCGGTGGCTTCCCAG
The DNA here is from genome assembly GCF_029407905.1 of Bubalus kerabau. Classification (NCBI taxonomy): domain Eukaryota; kingdom Metazoa; phylum Chordata; class Mammalia; order Artiodactyla; family Bovidae; genus Bubalus; species Bubalus kerabau. Next base: position 67,332,790 of record NC_073639.1, on the reverse strand, counting down.
AGCAACAGCCGGTCTGACGAGGACGCGGAGACAACCAGGGGGCAGAAACGAACCTGGAAGAAAGGCGCCCCTACGTCGGACAGTCCCAGGCCCGGAAGACGCAGGTTTGCTCTGCTGCCGCGCAGGCGAGGGGCGCCACTGAGGCTGCCCCCACCCCCTGAGCTGGGTTTCCGAGTCACCGCGGAAGACCTGGACGCGGAGAAAGCAGCGGCGTTCCGGCGCATCAACAGCGCGCTGCGGGATGAGACCCCGGCCCCGCAGCCCTGCCGTCCCTTCCCCGCGCCCGCCGACCCTCCGGCTCCCGGCATGGCTCCTCGGCCCGAGAGAGACCAGAGGGACTCGGGCTCCCCAGCGCCAGTGGACACCCGGGCGTCTGCTGGAGGGGCCTCCTCTGCGCGTCCCTGGTTAGGAGGGCGACACGGCTCCCCCGGGCCCCTTTCCCCCCGGTCCCAGCCCCTCCCAGGCCCTCCTTCCCACTCATGGCCCCCCGCCCCGTTCACCCTGCCCACCCGCGCTTCCTCCCCAGGATCGGGCAGCGCGGGCCTCTCTGCTCGGCCCCCAAGCCCCTCTGCCCCTGCTTCGGCCCCCGGGCCAGGCACGGCGGATGCGACGGGAAGCCTGGCTCCGGCCCCGGCTGCAGCTTGGCTTGCCGGCTTCCAGCAGAAGCCCGTCTGGGGGCCTCTTACGAACGCGGCAGGAGGAGGAGGCCCTTCCCAACCCCCGGCGTGGGGCCCGGCTGCAGAGGATGCCAGACCAGCCTTCCCTGCAGCGCCCGGCTCCTTGGGCATGGGGTCCCCCACACCCATGTGCCTGGACTCTCCTGTCTTCACCCCCAGAGCCGCCCTCCAGTATCTGACCCTTGATCCCTGCCCCCCACCAGCCAGCTCATCCCGTCTGCTCTCCAAACCAGGCCCTCACCCTGCACATCTGGGGACCTGGCTCCCCACCCCGCTTCTGACACTGAGGTCACCCCCGTGGACACCATTCCACCCTCCCAGTCTCCCCTCTTCGGGTCTCCCCCTGGCTCCAGCGGGAGCCTCTTCCCATCTTCCCAGGCCCTGCAGACGCCCCCCAGGGACAGCGCGGCCTGTCACAGTCAGCGCCAGCCTGCCTGGACTCTTCAGCGGCTCCTCTCACACCGGAGCCCCTGCCCAGCCCATCGCTGGGGCCCCTGATGTGCAGCAGCAGGGAGCCCCCGCCTGGGACCACTCTCCACACTATGGAAACCCGGCAGCTCCAGCCCTAACCGGGACCCAACCTCTGCTCCAGGCCCCCCAGCTCCACACACCACCTCCCCCATGGGCACCCATGCCAGCACCCAGCCGGCCTTGGCTGCCACCGCAGCTGTATTCCCATCCGGCCCAGCCCCTGCCCCTGGCTCTGCAGCTGACACCTGCGTGCCCCAGGCCGTGCCCAGTGCTGGGCCCAACAGCGGGCCTCGCTGCTCCACCGTTGGTGCATCGAGCACAGCCCCCTGCAGGCCGGGAGTCTCTGCAGAACCTTGGGGCATTGGGAGCAGAGCATCTGTCCTGGAGTTGAGCTGCCCCTTTGCAGCTCTCAGTATTTCAATGGAAAGAAGGCGAGCCCAGAGAACCACACACAGCAGAGTGGGAAGAGTGGCCAGCCACACTGGGGCCTTCCTGGCCAGAGCCCCCCCATGGTGACCATGGGGCCTAGGGCTAAGAATAAGCCCAGCGCTAAGAATAAGCCCAGCACTAAGAATAAGCCTGGCTTTGGAGGTGCTACTGCCCCCATCTTCAATCACATGCCTGGGGGTGCACCCAGGCAGAGCCCCCATACTTCCAGCCCAGAAGACAGCCCACCCCCAGCCAAGGTTGCCTTCAGGGGCGTGTCCACCCCACCATCTACCCCCAGCAGCCTCAGCTCCAGGGGGGTCACAGCCAGGAAATGCCATGCTGTTAGGGACCCATCACCTGCTGAGAACTTGGCTGGACACAAGACCGTTAGGCCATCAACCAAGTCCTCCTCCTCCAGGGTGAGATCCACTCCTTTGGAGTCTAAGAGGCGGATGAAGACCTGAGCCGAGAACTTTGGGGACAGACAGTGTCTACCTTCCTCCCAGGCTGGGCCTCGTGTGGGCCTTGTTTCCATGTGAAACCCAAGTCTAGCCCTAACCCCTCTAACTCCAGAGCAAACCCGGCGCCTTCCGTTCCCCCGCCTTCCATCTTCCGCTCTCAAAGGTGGGTGGTTCGAGGCTGTTGTCCCATCCAGTGGTCAGTCCTCAGAACAGCAGACAGAGGCCCTAGTCCTGTTCCCTTCGCTGTCCACCCCCTCCCCCGTTGCCTACAGCTGACTCCTTCCCTCTCCCTGTCTTCCTTCCAGAACCCTCATGTTAGCTTCCTAATGTATAATAAAGTTTTTTCCTCATTACTTTGCACAGTCCTTATATGTGTCAGTGATCTGTTGATCAAGTGTGGGAAAGTACCGGCTTGTACAAGTGGTTGGGCTTCCCAGGTAGGGCTAGTGGTTAAGAAACCGATTGGCAATGCGAAGAGACACAGGTTCAGTCCTTGGGTTGAGAGGATCCCCTGAAGAAGGGCACGGCAACCCATTCCAGCATTCTTGCCTGGAGAATCCCATGGACAGAGGAGCCTGGCAGGCTACAGTCCTGAGGGTCTCAAAGAGTCGGGCGTGGCTGAAGCAGTTGAGCACGCATGTGGTGACATGGAAAGCCAGACCTGTTTATAGTTCCCTGTGATCTCTTTAATGGGTTGTGGAGAGTAGTACATTGTGACGGCTACAAGCACCAAATATTAAAAGTGTGTTTTGAGTTTAAGTGATGAAGCCCAGGGTGAAATGAGGCCAAGGTAGGGATAAACAGGGTCATTCTTGTCTGTTGGAATTCCTGCTTCTAACCCACATTTCTGGGCTTCCCAGGTGGTGCTAGTAGTAAAGAATCCTCCTGCCAATGCAGGAGACACAGGTTCGATCCCTGATCTGGGAAGATCCCACATGCTGAGGAGCAGCTAAGCCCACGCATCGCAACTATTGAGCTTATGCTCTAAAGCCTGGGAGTCACAACTACTGCACCCCTGTGCCCTAAAACCCATGCTCCACACCAATGAGAAGCTCACACATGGCAGCTAGAGAAAAGCCCTCGCAGCAACGAAGACCCAGCACAGCCAAAAATAAAAGTAAATGTATACACACATGTATACCTGTGGCAAATTCATTTTGATATTTGGCAAAACTAATACAGTTATGTAAAGTTTAAAAATAAAATAAAATTTTAAAAAAAAGTAAATAAAATTATTAATAAAATAAAATGCTGAGAAACTTGGTAGATGTCAGGGATTCTAAAAACAAACAAAAAAAAACCTAAGAAGTAAAAAAATAAAATAAAATCCTTCAAATAGGCTCTTATTACATACAGAATTAAGTTCAAGTTCCTTTGTTTGGCATTCAGGATTCTTATCATTTACCCCTTGCTGGTCCTGCAGTCATTCTTCATCACTCTCAAAACATATCAGATGTGGCCAAACACTTGTAATTCCAGAACATTTAATGCTGGCTCACAACTCCATGACTTTGAGTCAACTACCCTTTTCCCCCCATGTCATCATCTTTCAGTACTCAAACCTCTAAATCATCAATTCTCAAAAGTAGAGATGGACCCCAGACCAGCAGAATCGGCATCACCTGGGAATCTCTGTGAACTACAAATTCTCAGCAACTATCCCAGACTTACCTGAGTCAAGTCCTCTGGTGGTAGGACTCACCAGACTGTGTCTTAAGACTTCCAAGTAACTATGAGCACAAATGGAAGTTCTAGGGACTTAACACTGCAGGGGGCAAGCCTTGCCCCCTGGAAAGACAGGAACTAGTGAGTACATACTCCCCTCTTCCACCTCTCAGATAGATAATTTTGATGCATGTTCTACATTGATCTCTCCAGTGGGATCAAACTGTTGCAGGAAGTGGAACGACTTCCAAGACCCAAAAGTGGGCTCTTGTCTAACACTCGGAAATGAATTGCCCAAGGAGATACATATGCTGACAAAGCAAGAGACTTTATTGGGAAGGGATGCCGGGACTGAGAGCAGCAGGGTAAGGGAACCCAGGAGAACTGCTCTGCCAAGTGGCTCGCAGTCTCGGGTTTTATGTTGATGGGATTAGTTTCCGGGTTGTCTTTAGCCAATCATTCTGACTCAGAGTCCTTCCTGGTGGTACATGCCTGGTTCAGCCAAGATGGATGCCAACGATAAGGATTCTGGGAAGTGGTTGGGCACGTGGTTTCACTTTTTGACCTTTCCTGAGCTCTCCTGCTTGGTGGTGGTTTATTAGCTCTGTGTTCCTTACCAGGACCTCCTGTCAAACAACTCATCCAAATGGTCACTATGGTGCCTGGCCAGGGTGGGAGGTTTCAGTCAGTGTGCGTACCCTAACAAAACCTCAGCTGCCCACAATAGTGATCGCTTTTGTGAAATTTCTTGGATCGGTTTTCCCTCCTCAGTCCCCCACACCCATCTCTTGGGATCATTTCCTAAAACAAGTCTTATGCAAATCATTGTCTCAGGGTTTGCATTTAGAGGTATACAAGTGAAAAGAAAACCCTTCTTTATGTATCTTCCTCCTTCCCAAGACCTAGCCCACACCCTTTCTAACCACTATCTCTTCCCTCACCCCCATAGAAACGTGCTGAACTGGGTGGCATTTTGACAAACCATAAAATCAACACACAATCTGAGACAGACTGGGACCTGGGACACTTTGCTCCAGTGCTCGCACATGAACACACCCCTCCTCAGGCAACAAAATACAACGAAACTGCAGAGGACTAAAAATGACTGCCTGTGGGTGCAGTTGGGACAAATGCTGGACCCAAAAGATCAAAGACCCAACTGCCAATTTTGAGGAGCCTGGAGCCAAAAAACAAGGTGTAGGGAGCAAAAACAGGGTACTGCCCATTCCACCCCACTACCCCTGCACACACCACCACCAGAGGGGTGGGCAAAACACCTAAGCCACCCCTCTGGCCAGACCCCTGGACACACCCCTACGTTCACCCCATGTAAGGAAGAAACGCGCCCATCCCCTTCGGGAAGGAGTGAGCCAGGGAACCTGCTGGTGTTAATTTGTTCTCCCTCACCACCCCCGCCCCGCAGGTTCGATCCCTGGGTTGAGAAGATCCCCTGGAGAAGGAAATGGCTACCCACTCCAGTATTCATGACTGGAGAATCCCATGGACAGAGGAGCCTGGTGGGCTGTATAGTCTATGGGGTCACAAAGAGTGACATGACTGAGGTGACAACACGCATGCACAAGGACACATCTATTCTATATTTGGGCTCCAAAATCACTGCAGATGGTGACTGCAGCCATGAAATTAAAAGACACTTACTCCTTGGAAGGAAAGTTATGACCAACCAAGACAGCATATTAAAAAGCAGAGACATTACTTTGCCAACAAAGGTCCGTCTAGTCAAAGCTATAGTTTTTCCAGTAGTCATGTATGGATGTGAGAGTTGAACTATAAAGAAAGCTGAGCGCCGAAGAATTGATGCTTTTGAACTGTGGTGTTGGAGAAGACTCTTGAGAGTCCCTTGGACTGCAAGGAGATCCAACCAGTCCGTCCTAAAGGAAATCAACCCTGAATATTCATTGGAAGGATTGATGCTGAAGCTGAAACTCCAATACTTTGGCTACCCAATGTGAAGAACTGACTTATTGGAAAAGCCCCTGATGCTGGGAAAGATTGAAGGCAGGAGGAGATGGGAACGACAGAGGATGAGATGGTTGGATGGCATCACTGACTCAATGGCCATGAGTTTGAGCAAGCTCCAGGAGTTGGTGATGGACAGGGAAGCCTGGCATGCTTCCATGGGGTCAAAAGGAGTCAGACGTGACTGAGCAACTGAACCGAACTGAACTGAACTGATATCTATTCTACAGCACAGAAAGTGAAAGTGAAGTCACTTAGTCGTGTTCGACTCTTTGTGACCCTATGGACTGTAGACTACCAGGCTCCTCTGTCCATTGAATTCTCCAGGCAAGAATTCTGGAGTGGATTGTCAGGCCCTCCTCCAGGGGATCTTCCCAACCCAGGGATTGATCCCACATCTCCTCCATCTAAAGCATTGAAAGTGGATTCTTTACCTATTGAGTCACCCGGGGAAGCCCTTTAAATGGAGTATAATCCGTAAAACTATTGAATCACTTTGTTGTATACCTGAAGCCAATACAGCATTGTAAATCAATTATTATTTCCAAAAAAAAATGTTTAACTAAGATGTCAAGTCTGAATGTTCATTGCTTGAATAACTTTTCTATTTTGCCTTGAACCTCATTATCTGTCATTATAAACATTGGACAAATGTTTAGAATCTCAGTTTATTGTTGACTACCCTTTGCAAAACTGCTCTTGTCTTTTAAACCATTGTAATATAGGAATGTTTAAGGACCAAGCACCACCAGACTCGGGAAATCTGGATATGTTAAGAATTTATGTAATTAAAAATATGATTCTCTCCATTTGGGGTTAGCCAGTTGGAATGTTTACACTGAAATGTGTCATGATTGAGGGTTTTCATTTTATTTGTCCACAAACGGCGTTTAAGACACTAAACAGACTTTACCTCACCACTTCGTCCAGGTCACACCCTGTCTTTCTCCATCTTTCACAACAAAGTTCTTGAAAGGGTTATCTCCACTTCTGGCATTCATGCCCCTCACCCAACCTACTACTCAACACCCACCCCAGCCTGGCCTCTGCTCCCAGCTCTCCCTACACTTGAAACATCATGATCACCAGCAGCCTCTTGGGTGCATCTCAAGCCTAGATTCCTGAACTCACCAGAAACATTAAGCAATATGGACACCTTTTTGAAGCTCTCTGGCTTAAACAGTTACCCTTCTAGACCTCCCTGCTTTCCATTCCTCCTTGTACCTTCCTCCCTTTGCTTTTGTTTGTTTTTCATTTGGGGTAGAGTTGCTTTGCAATATTGTGTTGGTTTCTGCTGTATAACAAAGTGAATCAGCTATATGTATGCATATATCCCTCACTGTTGACTCTCCCTCCCACCCTCCCACCACCCGCGCCCATCCCTCCCATCTAGGTCATCGCAGAGCACAGAGCTGAGCTCCCTGTGTTATTCAGCAGGTTCCTACTAGCTATCTGTTTTACACATGGTGGTGTATGTATAACCCAGTCCAGTACTCTTGCCTGGAAAATCCCATGGACAATGAAGCCTGGTAGGCTGTAGTCCATGAGGTCACTAAAAGTCAGACATGACTGAGCGACTTTACTTTCACTTTTCACTTTCATGCATTGGAGAAGGAAATGGCAACCCACTCCAGTGTTCTTGCCTGGAGAATCCCAGGGACGGGGAGCCTGGCGGGCTGCCGTCTATGGGGTCGCACAGAGTTGGACACGACTGAAGCGACTTAGCAGCAGCAGCAGCAGCAGCAGCAACAGTGTATGTGTGTCAGGCCCAATCTTCCAATTCATTCCCCTCTTCTACCACTGCCCCCAGCCATGCCCACAGGTCTGTTCTCTACCTCTGGGTCTCTGTTCCTGCCCTGTCTCTATTCCTTCACCCATTACCCAGGTACCCAAACCAGAAGGATGATAGCCATCCTGTCTTCTCCCTCACCTCCTACCTGTAGTCACCAAATCCTGTCCTCCCTTCCTTCAACATAGACCTAGAATCCCATCCCTTCTCCCACCTCCAGTGCTTCCAGTTGAATCCAGGACACCTTCCCTAACACCTGGGTCACAGTTCAGCATCCTGACATGTCTGCCTATATCTACCTTTGCCCCCTGCAACCCACTCTCCCTACAGAAGCAGCCAGGCCAATCTACCCAGAGTGGTAAACTTTCGTATGGTCACTCATCTGATTTGCCACTGCCCTCAGGACACAGTCACAGATTTGCCTGACATTTGACCCAGTGGATCACTTTCTGTTTCCCAGAACAATGTCTCTACTTGGCTATCAAGATACAGTCCTGATTTTTCTTCCACCTCCCTCGATACGCCTCATTCTTGTTTGCTGGATGCTTGCATTTCTCCAATCTATTAATATTATTAAGTGTTTCAGGGCTCAGTCTTTAGTCCTTTTCTCATCCTGTTCTATACTCACTGCCTTGGTGAAGTCATCCCGACTCATGGCTTTAAATACATCTTCGCTGTGTGCGCGTGCTTAGTCACTCATTGTGTCCAACTCTTTGCAACGCTATGGACTGTAGCCCGCCAAGCTCCTCTGTCCATGGGATTTTCCTGGCAAGGATACTGGAGTGGACTGCCATTTCCTTCTCCAGGGAATCTTCTCAATCCAGGGATTGAACCTGCATCTCCTGCATTGCAGGCAGATTCTTTACTGACTGAGCCTCCAGGGAAGCCCCTGTGATGTCTGGGATTCACTTCCAAATAATACAAGAGGGGAGATGGGGACATCATTCAAGAAAGACTGTCTCTAGATTGGGACTTCTCTGGAGGCCCAGCAATTAGGACTCTGTGCTTCCACTGCAGAGGTTCTATTCCTGATTGGGAAATTAAGACCCTGCAAGCCACATGGCCACACACACACACACAAATAGGCAGAAGACCTGAATAAACATAAAAAATTGTCTATAGGTTGATAATTGTTGAAGGGGTTCCCTGGTGGCTCAGATAGTAAAGTCTGCCTTCAATGTGGGAGACCCAAGTTCGATCCCTGGGTTGGGAAGATCCCCTGGAGAAGCAAATGGCAACCCACTCCAGTATTCTTGCCTGGAGAACCCCAGGGACAGAGGAGCCTGGCGGGTTACAGCCCATAGGGTCACAAAGGGTCGAACACAACTGAGCTACTTCACTTTCACTTTGATAATTGTTGAATGGAAGGTGATACATAGACATTCATTATATTCTACTTTTGTTCATGTTTGAAATTTTCCATAAGAAAAATAAATAATACCACATCTCCCTCCCTTTCACTGCTAATATTCTGATCCAAGCCACCACATCTCTTGTTTGGACTGTTGCAGTAACTTCTTAATGAATTCCTGCTTCTGCTCTCACCACCTCTCCCACCCTCCACTTTTAATCTAATTCTCCCACCGGGAGCCAATGTGATTCTGTTAAAAGTCCAACCATGTCCCTCTTCTGCTTGGAACTCCCCCATGGTTCCCCATTTCATTCAGTGTGAAAGCTAGTTGCTCAGTCATGTCTGACTCTTTGCCACCCTTTGAACCGTGGCCCGCCAGGCTCCTCTGTCCATGGGATTTCCCAGACAAGAATACTGGAGTGGGTAGCCATTCCCTTCTCCAGGGGATCTTTCTGACCCAGGTATCAAAGCTGGCTCTCCTGCATTACAGGCAGATTCTTTACCATCTGAGCCATCAGGGAAGCCCATTTCATTCAGAGTAAAAGCCAGAATCTTAGTAGTCTTCAAGATCCTACACAATTTGCCCCCAACTCTGTACTACTCAAACCTCATCCCCTCCCACTTTCCCCCCTTGATCATCCCATTTCCATCACACTGCTATTCTTCACACCCACTAGGCACACTGCTACCACAGGGCCTTTGTACTTGCTGCTCCTTCTCCCATTATTTCCTCCGACGTACATACAGCTTACTCTTTGCCTCCTTCATGTTTTGCTCAAATATTTGCTTTTCAGAACTTCCCTAACCGCCTTACTTGAGACTGACCTCCCAAATACCATCACCCCTCACTATCCACAGATGTGGAATAGAAGATGGTTTAGTTGCTAAGTCATGTCTGACTCTTGTGATCCCCATGGACTGTAGCCCACCAGGCTCTTCCATCCATGGAATTTCTCAGGCATGAATACTGGAGTGGGTTGCCATTCCTCCTCCAGGGGATCTTCCCAACTCAGAGATCGAACCCATGTCGCCTGCATTTGCAGGCGGGTTCTTTACCATTGAGCCACCTGGGAAGCCTCACTAGATGTATAGTAAATGACTAATAATACTTGCATTTATTTTTTGTTTTTGGCCACGAGGCATGTGGAATCCTAGCTGCCCAGCTAGGGATCAAACCCATGCCCTCTGCATTGGAAGCACAGAGTCTCGACCACTGGACTGCCAGGGAAGTCCAATATGTACATTTACTTAATACTTTCCCTTCTAAATATTCTCAGGCTTAATCCACACACCCTATGGGATAGGTATTATTCCTAAACCCATTTTAAGGATTATTTATGTGAAGGTCAGAGAGGTTAAGAGTCTGACAAAGGGCAGACTGGAATTCCAGAGTTTGTACTAGGGACCCTAGAATTCCCATGCTTCAGTTCAACCTAGAGCAAGTCCCTGCTCTTTGTCAGCCTGTTTTGGATGACATCATAGGGGGATGGGATTGGTGGATACCATCCAACTGGAGGAGTTGCCTCTTTCAGGGCCATCCTCAAGCCAATGTCAGTTTGCAACTTATAAAAAGAAAACTAACAGTTGAGACATGAAACCTGCCACAGGAAGGGTGACTGAAAGCCACACCCATTAAGGTGGCACCTGACCTTCCAGTCATCACTCAGTATCTGGGGTGTGCCAGCCACAGTACACAGCCTCAATAAAGAGGAGCCCCAGGTCAGCCAGACACCCCTGGTTTCCTGTACACTCTGGCCCTTTATTCCACAGGGTACTGGAGAGGAGTGTCCTTAAAGAAGGGTGAGTGTGCCAGCAGATAGGTAGGTGCATAGCTGCATACCCAGCCACCAGTGGTACTCTCAAGACAGATGGCAGTATCCCTGGAGCTGTTTGATACCCCAGCTTCTAGGCTGAACTCCTTTGTGGCTCAGTGCCAGCATAACATCAAGGCGTGGAAAGAAGACGTGGTGAAGGCTGTGCAGTCCGTGGAGAAGTTCCTGAAGAAGCAGCACTTCCAGGGGGACCATGGGCTGGGCCAGAAGGTGCTGAAGGTGATCCAGGTGAGACTGGTCCCCTCCATTTCCCAGCCAGGGCTGGGCAAAACCCAACCCGTGGGTCCATGTCTCTGAGGATGCTAGGGACCTCTTGCCTCATTATCCCTAGTCCATGCTACTGACATCTCAAGACACAGCATCCCAACACACTGCTGCCTCGAGCAGAGCAAGTTGAGTAAGGAAGCTAATAATAGTAGTGCACATTCTGGATGCACGTGCCTAAGCCCTTCACATGTACTGCCTCTAATTTGTACACCCTCTGAAGTGTGCGCCAGTCTTTCCAGTTTACAGATGAGCACAGTGCAAACTCAGTGACTTAAGATCTATAATGGCTAAATGCAATGCAAGGTCTCTGGTTGAATCTTGGTGTGAATGGACCATCCGTAGAATATAATTTGGGAACAACTGGGGAAATTTCAGTATGGCCAGAATATTAGATTTTATATGTATATATATGGGAATTTTTTTTTTGAAGTGTAATAGTTTTGTGGTTGTGGGGGCAAATGTTCTCTTTGGTTGGACATAAATCTAAAGTATTTATGGACAATGGTCCTTAGTTTCTGTAATTTATTTTATTATTATTATTTTTTAAGATTTTTGGATGCGGACCATTTTTAAAGTCTTGAATTTGCTACAATATTGCTTCTGTTTTATGTTTTGGTTTTTTGGTCTCGAGACTTAGTTCCAGACCAGGGATTGAACCTGCATGCCCTGTGTTGGAAGGTGATGTCATAACCACTGGACAGTCAGGGAAGTCCCTGTAAATTACTTTAAAGTGGCTTAGTTGAAGCAAACATGGCAAGTTTAGACTTGTTGAATCTGATGGGGCAGAGGTATAAATGTTCTTTGTTTTCTCTTTCTATTTTTATGTTTACAATTTTTGATAAAGGAAAGTTTTTTTTGTTGTTGTTGTTTTTAAATGGAAGATCAGGGAGATGAGGACTTACCGAAGGTCACACAGCTGGTGGTGAAGCTGGGATTTCTTAGTCCACTCTGGGCTGCCCCCACTGAGCTTTTTCACCCCCAAACCCTTTCAGGAGCTGCCTCTCGTCACCTCTGGTCCTAACTAGGATAATACTCCAAGCGGATCAAAACTAGAAAGGTGTGATGAGAAAAAATTACTTTTGAGGTGTGATGAGGAAAAACAAAAAAACAATTTTCTTTTTCTGAGTTGCTGCCTAGGCGCCTTACAATATGATGATCCTGCTAACACCAAAAGTCCAGAGTCTGGACCTTTAGATAAATTTTGGGCACCCTGCAAGTTTATGCTTTGCTTCTCCTGGTAGAACCTTTTAAAATAACCAGTTATTAGGCTTCACCGGCGGTCTGGTGGTTAAGACTCTGAACTCCTACTGCGGGGACATGGATTTGATTCCTGGTCAGAGAAATTCCATAAGCCACACAATGCAGCCAAAATAAATAACGAAATTTTTTTTAAGTTTTTTTTAATATAGAGTCAAGATGGACTTTTTAAATTAAAAAGTAAAATAAAATAACCACTTCAAAGTTAAGCCTGCGAAACGTTAGTAACCTCTGCCCCAATCACCTTGTAAGAACTAGATGCTTTCTACCCTGCTAAATTGTGACCAGGGGAGAAGGCCTGCTCTCTCCCCAGTTCACCAAGTCCCCTTGCTTCTGGGATCTGTACTAATAAGCCTTTTTTAAAATTAATTTTTAATGAATTTTTATTGGAGTATAGTTGCTTTAGAATGTTAGTTTCAGCTGTACAGCAAAGGGATGCAGTTGTACCTGTATATATATCCACTCCGTTTGACATTTCCTTCCCATTTAGGTCACCACAGAGCACTGAGTAGAGTTCCCTGAGCTGTACAGTAGGTCCTCAATAGTTATCTGTTTGTGTAAGTAATAAATCTTATACTCCACTTCCTCTGTATGGGTATACTGAAACTGTGTCTTTCCTCCAAATGGCCCCGTGAGTTTCATTACCCTACAGTGGAGCTTGCTGGGGCAGCTACCTGCCCATATGGATGGCTTGTGCCCCCTCATTCATCAAGTAAAAATCTACATATTCTTAAATTTATTTATTTATTTTATTTTTGGCTGCACTGGGGATTTTGCTATTGCACCAGGGCTTTCTTTAATTGTGCTGCGTGGACCTCTCAACCACAGTGGCCTGTCAGGTTGCAGAGCACAGGCTCTAGGCACATGGGCTTCAGCAATGGTGGCACAGGGGCTCAGTTGCCCCACTGCATAGGGGATCTTCCCGGACTAGGGATCAAACCGGTGTCCCCTACATTGCAAGGCAGATTCTTAACCACTGGACTACTAGGGAAACCCTACATGTTCTTAATTCAATCCACCAGCTTCAGCTTCCCAACATGAAAGGTCCTGGAGGCAGACAGTCTCAGCCAATCCTTCCTGTAAACGCTAAGGAAACTGAGGCAGAGAGGGTGAGAAACTTTCCACGTTCACACAGCAAGCTGGTACAGGCAAGACTAGCACTAGGACTCCTGACTCGAAGCTCAGTGCTCTAGTTCTGCCTTTAGGAGCAGTCGCTTGAGGGAAGGATCTAGAAGCCGCAGGCCCATGTTACTTTGTAACTCTCAAACCCAGCACCCAGAGCCTGAAGCCATGCGATTTAGAAGTGAGACACCGTACATTCTGACATGAGGCGTGGGCTTGACTCTTGGCTTCTTCCCTCACTAGCCAGGTGACCTTGGAGTCACAGTCTTGTCTCTCAAACCCTCAGTCTCAGTCTTCTCATGTGTAATTGGGATGACATCACCGGCATCGCAGTGGGGGTGGGGGGCAAGGGTTCCCCAGTGGCTCAGTGGTAAAGAATCTGCCTGCCAATACAGGAGACTCAGATTCCATCTCTGGGTCAGGAAGATCCCCTGGGGGAGGAAATGGCAACCCACTCCAGCATTCTTTTTTTTATATAATTTTATTTATTTATTTTTGGCTGTGCTCTGGGTCTTCGTTGCAGCATGGGCTTTCCTCTGGTTGTGGGTATCAGGGGCTACTCTCCATTGCAATGTAGTTTTCTCATTGTGGTGTCATCTCTTGTTGCAGAGCACGGGCTCCAGGGCACACCGGCTTCAGTAGTTGTGGCACGAGGGCTCGGTAGTTGCAGCTCCCGGGCTGTAGAGCACAGGCTCAATAGTTGTGGCACATGAGGTTAGTTGCTCTGTGGCATGTGGGATCTTACTGGACCAGGAATTGAATCTGCGTCTCCTGCATTAACAGATGGATGCTTTACCACTGGTCCATCAGGGAAAGCCCCCACTCCAGTATTCTTGCCTGGAGAATCTCCATGGACAGAGGAACCTGGTGGGCTGTAGTCTATGGGGTCCCAAAGAATCAGACACAACTGAGCAACTGAGCACACACCCACACCATCATCATCATCTCTCCCTCGTCAACCAAATAGAGTGGTGCAGGCTAAATGATTAGTCAATGTTCAAAAACAAAAGCATTGTTATCAACTTTTGCTCGAGTGTTCTTCTGGGCCTGGAGCACCAGTATGACTCCTTCCAGACCAAACCCACTCCACCCCACCAGCCCTGAGAATAACGCAGATGGCATGGGGCAAGTGAGTGGGACGGAAGGATGTCTCAAACATGAGTTTTGATGGCAGGAAGTGGTATTAACCCAGCCCTCAAATCCTGCCTGCAACCTTCTCCAATCTTGAAACTAATAAATAATAGAGACACCCAAAGAGCAACGGCCATTGAGAAATTAGCACTTTATTTGGGCTTTAAACCCTCTGCCCTCCCATGAAAATCTGGTGAGCTGTGCTGGCCCATATGAGTGAATGCTTATCCTTGGGTTAGAATAGGTTTAGACCGGAGCAAATCATACAGCCTGCTCTAGAATGTTCTTCCCTCTCTGCCCATATCTTCCCACTGGGAAAGGTAGGAAGGGCACAGCCTTCAAGGGGTTGTGGCTTTCTTCGGCACACAGAGTGCCATCCCCAATGCTCTCACATGGGGCAGAAAGGCTGACTCTGAATGCAGGTGGAGAAAGAAAAATGGAAAAGAAAAAGGAGGACTTCCTTGGAGGTCCAGTGGTTAAGACTCCCACGCTTCCAATGCAAGGGATGTGGATTCAATCAATCCAGGGATTGATTCCTGGATTCCTGGATGGGGAACTAAAATCCTGCATGCCACATGGTGAGGCCAAAAACAAAGGAAGAAGAAAATAAAGATGTCAGACTTCTCTTCCACAGAAGCAGGGCCTGGCACGTAGACTTGGGTCACTGGAAATAAAGAGGCAGAAGAACCACACCCTGTGTTCTGACCTCTGTCTGATTGTGACCATGACTCCTGGTTATGAGTCCATGGCAAATCAGTTAACCCCCAATTGCCTCCTTTTTTTCATCTGTACAATGGGGATAATTATCCTAGTCCCTCCACCTCAACTGGGCGCTTCCCTGATGGCTCAGCAGGTAAAGACTCTACCTGCAATGCAGGAGACACAGGAGACTTGGGTTTGATCCCTGGGTTGGGACAATATCCTGGGGATGGAAAATGGCAACCCACTCCAGTATTCTTGCCTGAAAAGGCTCATGGACAGAGGAACCTGGCAGGCAATAGTCCGTGGGGTCGCAAAGACTCAGACACGACTGAGAGACTGACACACACCGCCACAATTAGTGAGAGTGAGGATTAAAAGACTGTTTGTATAAAAGACTTTCAGTGGTGCTGGACACAGTGAGGGCTCAGCTGGTGGCAGCTGGGTCATAGTCAATGTTCAGTGATTCCACCCACCAGCAGAGGTAACCCACCTGAGGTCTGATACATCTGTGGCAATTCCACCTCTCCATCCCGAGTGAGAAAGAGAGAAAGCCAAAGAGTTGGGGGCCTTGTATACCAGAGGCCACAGGACTGGAGAGCAAGTCCAGGATCTCGGAACATCAAAAAGACCCCTTCAAAATCATTCAGCTCAGTCTCCTTCAATTCTGCCTGAAACTCAGGCAGAAGAGGTGATCTAAGTCAACTTGAGAAAGAGAAGGAAGAGAGCTATATGGCTGACTTCCTGTGTAACCGCACCACTGCAAGCACTTGACACACATAGTCTTATCGAATCCTCCCAAAACCCGGTGACTCGTGTGCTATCGTTACTCTGAGATGACTGACGAGGAACAGGGGCAAGAGGGGAAGTCAAGATTAGGCTGCCCCATTCCCAGCCCATGGCTCTGATCCACCAAGAAACCCTGTGCCCCCTTTTTATTGAAAAAAATTTTTTTTGCTGAAGTAGAGTTGCTTTACAATGTTATGTTTTTTTCTGCTGTCCAACAAAGTGAGTCAGCCATACGTATACATATAGCCCCTCCATCCTGAACCTCCCTCCCATTCTTTTCATCCCACCCAGCTAGATCACCAAGGGCATGCATGTGTGCTAAGTCACTTCTGTCGTGTCTGATTCTTTGCGACACTATGGACCATAGCCCGCCAGGATCCCCTATCTACGGGATTCTCCAGGCAAGAATACTGGAGTGGTTTGCCATTCCCTTCTCCAGGGGATCTTCCTGACTCAGGGATGGAACCCATGTCTCCTGCATTGGCAGGCAGATTCTTTACTACTAGCGCCAACTGGGAAGCCCCTAGGTCTCCACACCCTTTTTTTAATGACATAAAATTATGCCAGTGCAGGAGATGCTAAGAGACACAAGTTCGATCCCTGGGTTGGGAAGATCCCCTGGAGGAGAGCAGGTGGAGTATTGCAGGTGGAGTCTTTACCTGCTGAGCCATCAGGGAAGCGCCCAGTTGAGGTGGAGGGACTAGGATAATTATCCCCATTGTCCCTGGAGAATCCTATGGACAGAGAAGCCGGGCGGGTTATACTGTCCACAGGGTCCCAAAGGGTCAGACAAGACTGCAGTGACTTTGCACACACACACAGAGCACAGAATTATTCAGACCTGCCCCTCCCATCCCCCAGAACCCTCCAACTGTCACCCTGTAGAGGATGATGGTTTCCTTGAAGTGGGGATCACTCTTGAAGATAAGGCTGAGTCTCAGAAGCAAGGCAGTGGGGTAAGTAAGAAACATGGGTTGTGGAGTCCGGCTGCCTGGGTTTGACACATCCACTGTGTGACCCTGGGTGAGCGGCTTGCTGTCTTGACCTCTTCACTTTCCTCCCCTGTAAAGAGGTCATGTGGGTACTCCCCACCCGTTGGTGAGGCAGGTAGTGATGAATGGGATCATCCGTGGAAGAGCCCTAGGGATTCCCTGGTCCCAGCAGTGGCCTTGGGGTGATGGGACTCTGTGTTCCACAGGTGGGCTCCTTCGGGAATGGCACGGTACTCAGGAACCACGTGGAGGTGGAGCTGGTGATGTTCCTGAGCGGTTTTAGCAGCTTCCAGGAGGAAGCCAGCAACCACAATCACCACGAGCACGTTCTGAGCATGCTCTGTGAAAAGCTCACGGATTGCCCGGATCTGCTTCACCTCCAGCCCCAGAACCTGAGGCTGGTCCACGGAGTCACCTCTGCTGTCGCCTTTGCCATTCAGACCTGGGAGATGGAAGAGCAAGTCACTGTCACCATCGTGCCGGCCTTCAGGGTCCTGAGTAAGGGAAAGCCCACCTGACTCACACACCTGCCCTCCCCAGGGGGGTACCCACAGCTGCTTCACCTCTCCTTTGCGGCCACGTGCAGACACCTGCATGCACCCATTCAACCCACATCCCGTGCTGGGTGCTGGGCGACTGAAATGCCTGGGACTGACTCAGCTCTGGCTATCCTTGTGGTTCAATGGGGCAAACAGATTTATCAAGGAATCACGCAGATAAATACATGATTGGAGAGGAAGGGAGAGTCAAGGTAGGGAAAGCATTAGAGCAACTCCTGGGGTGACTCTGGAATACTTACCCTGGGGGTGGGTGTTTCCCCACGCTATATATAATAGTTTGCGTCATCAGCTAAACCCGAATTTCCAATCTATCCCTACCCCACCCATCTGTCTCCCCCTTTGGCAACACAGGTCTGTTCTCTAGGTCTGTGAATCTGTTTCTGCAAAACTCACTTTTCATTGTCAAGAAGGCAAGCCTTTAGTCTCTCAAGCTATGTGGTTCCAGGCTTCCCTGGAAAGTGAAAGTGAAGTCGGTCAGTCGTGTCTGACTCTTATTGACCCCATGGACTACAGCCCACCAGGCCCTCTGTCCATGGGATTTTCCAGGCATGAGTACTGGAGTGGGGTGCCATTGCCTTCTCCGTTAACAGCGGCTAGGCATATTATATTTACTTGGAGCTGGTATACTTGGTGACAGCCTTAGTGCCCTCGGACACGGCATGCTTGGCCAGCTCCCCAGGTAACAGCAAGCACACGGCCGTCTGGACCTCCCTGGATGTGATAGTCAAGCGCTTGTTGTAATGCGCCAGGCGCGATGCCTCGCCAGCGATGCGCTCGAAAATGTCGGTGACAAAGGAGTTCATGATTCCCATGGCCTTGGACGAGATGCTGGTGTCCGGATGGACTTGCTTCAGCACCTTGTACACGTACATGGAGTAGCTCTCCTTGCGGCTGCGCTTGCGCTTCTTGCCGTCCTTCTTCTGGGCCTTGGTCACAGCTTTTTTAGAGCCCTTTTTAGGGGCAGGAGCAGACTTAGCCGGTTCAGGCATGTCTATAATGACAACACCCAACAACACAGAAAGATCTTGAAAGGCTTCCCTGGAGAGATACTCAAATGAATTAGCAGTCTCCTGAGAGCTTCCCCACGGGCTCAGCGGTAAAGAATCCGCCTGCCAATAGAGGAGACATGAATTCGACCCCTGGGTCAAGAAGATCCCCTGGAGGAAGAAATGGCAATCCACTCCAGTATTCTTGCCTGGGAAATTCCATGGACAGAGGAGCCTGGTGAACTATAGTCTACGGCGTCACTAGAAGTCGGACATGACTTAATGACTAAACAACAAAAACCCTTGAGGACTTATTAGCAACTGGGGCTTTCTAAGCCCTCACTGTCTCCCCTTTGTCTCCTCAGGGCCTTCTGTTCCCAACTTTTAGCCCTCCCCAGAGGTCTATGTGAGACTGATTAAGGCCTGCTGTACTCTTGGACAGTTCTCCCCATCCTTCAGCGAGCTGCAGAGAAACTTCGTGAAATACAAGCCAACCAAGCTGAAGAGCCTCCTGCGGCTGGCAAAACACTGGTACCTGGAGGTGAGGAGGCTGCCTGATGGGGGCAAGAGCAGAAGATGGGGGAGGGAGGGGAAGAAAAGGCAGGAACCAGACTTGTCATCAGGGGGATACTGTGAGGAGGGGCAACGGTTGTGGGGAGAGGATTTAGTTAGTTACCTGTTTTATGACAAGCTACTTTTTAGATTTCACATAGGATGTCTGCATGGTACCAAAGGGTATTTCCAAATACCCAGATGAGCAGAGTCATCTCCGCTTATGAAAGGAAGACTCAGAAACAAACAAAAAATGAGAAAGAAAGAAAAAAAATGATTTCTTATTTTAAAAAAATTGGTAAGAGTCAGAGTTTAGACTGGTTTAACCAAAAAAGAAAAAAATACCAAAAAAGAAAAAAATAGTATTTAAAGATAAAAATCAAGATACTATGAAAGTTTAAGTTAGTATGTGTATGGTGGATAAATAGCATTTTCTTACATATTATCACCTCAACAAAGGTTGTGATGTATCTTCAGATATTAGCAACACTGAAGTCAAGAAGGAAATTGGTTTTTTTGGCCAGTCAGTCACTTAAACAGGAAATGATCCAAAGTTTTGTGGATTTGAAGAGATGGAACTCAAAAGAATGATCTGTTTGTTTTGTTTGTTTGGCAAAGTGTACAAAGTGTTTTCTTCCTGAATACGACATGCACATTTATTGGCAATGTCCACAGAAAAACATACCAGCTTTATTTCTATAGCCCTTTCTTTGTACAAGTCTCTGCCTCTGAGGGACTTCTCCAGCGGTCCAGTGGTTAAGACTCCACGTTTGCACTGCAGGGGTATTTGGCTCCATCCCTGGTCAGGGAACCACGGTCCCCACAGGGCCTAAAAACTAACAGCCTAAAAGACTCTGCCTCTAAGACAAGATGTTGGCTGCATATGGTTTTTTGAAAGTTTCTTGACTCAGTATTATTCATTTGATGTTTTCTTTTATTTGAGAATTTTTATTTAACCAAGTGTTACAAGACGTGTTGATCAATCCTTAAGGACACAAAGAGTTCATATTATACATTAAACAGAACTAGAGTCCTGTGATGCTAAAAAGGTTATTAGTTCATTTTTATCTGGAGACTTTGTAACATCCCAGGAGTTATCATTTACTATTATGATTCAAAAGTATTTTTTGATTCTTACCAATTCATCCACTGAGGCCAAGGAATGTGTAAGTTAGATTCTCTGGGTTTTATTTGATTTCACCAAATCTTAACTGTAAGAATATCACTGATCTCAGAGATGTCCAAGTTTGTGCATGCTCACGCACAAAGTCATTTAAAAAAATTTTTTTTGAGATGTCAGTTGGAATAATTTATCATTTAAGTTTGTACTATGTATAGCCATATACTGAGGGTGAGTGAGTGAAGTTGCTCAGTCATGTCTGACTCTGCGACCCCATGGACTGTTGCCTACCAGGCTCCTCCATCCATGGGATTTTCCAGGCAAGAATACTGCAGTGGGTTGCCATTTCCTTCTCCAATACTGAGGGTAGGAGATAAAGAAAGAAAGCTTTGTCTCCCCCCGACCACCTCATATAGCCATCAAAAATAGAACATTAACCTGGGTAGTTTTTTAGAAATTAGAAAAAATTCTAATTTTTTTCTTTTTGTTTTTTAATTGAGAGTAACAGAAAAACCAACTCTAATGGGCTTAACCAATAAAGAGAATTATCAGCTCATGTGTGAAAACCTACAACAGTGGAGAGAGCTTCAGGCATTGTTTGGTGAAGGCTCCAGCTCTGTTTCTCTGTAATTCTCTTGTGTGTGTGTGTGTGCTAAGTTGCTTCAAGTCACATCTGAGTCTTTGTGACCACACGGACTGTAGCCCACTAGGCTCCTTTGTCCATGGGATTCTCCAAGCAAGAATACTAGAGTGGGTTGCCATTTCCTCCTCCAAGGGATCTTCCCGACCAAGGGATGGAACCGCATCTCTTGTGTCTCCTGCATTGGCAGGCAGGTTCTTTACCACTAGTACCATCTGGAACAGCTTCTCTCAATATTATATGTCAACTTGGTCCCCAAGCTGGTTTCCCTCATGGTGGCAAAATGGCCACATCTGTTCCTGCCCTCACATTCACTTAGACTTCTCTTCTCTCAACCACAGAACAAAAGAACTAGATTTGACTCAAATTGAGCCAGCTTAGATCACCAGGCGTCTCTTGAACCAACCACTTGGCAAGGGGGAATAGGTTTATCCTCGTGATCCTGTCCAGTCAGAGCCAACCCTGGAGATGAGGATTGGGCCAATCGCATCCAAACAGCATGGCCACTAAACAATGGGGGAGAAAGACATGCCTATTAGAGAAGCAACCCCAACATTAACTATAGATTCTCAGCTATTACCTAGTCCTGGAGGATCCTGGCAGGCTACAGTCCACGGGGTCGAAAAGAATCAGACCCGACTTAGCAACTAAACAGCAATGATAACATAGTCACCCAACACACACACAAACACATTTTTTTCCTCTTTAGCTAAGAAGATTTTTCTTTAAAAGAAATCTCCCGGAAGCCCAAATAGATTAAAATAGAGTTATTTCGGTTGGGGTGCTGGTGACAGAGCCCAACCTGCTGACTCCCTTTTTTCTCTTCTAAGTGTTTATCTGTTTGGCTGCACCAGCTCTTAGTTGCAGCATGCAGCATCTTTTGCCTTCACTGTGGCATGATCTCTAGTTATGGCATGTGGGATCTAGGTTTCCTGACCAGG
The DNA here is from genome assembly GCF_029407905.1 of Bubalus kerabau. Lineage (NCBI taxonomy): Eukaryota > Metazoa > Chordata > Mammalia > Artiodactyla > Bovidae > Bubalus > Bubalus kerabau. Next base: position 67,311,079 of record NC_073639.1, on the reverse strand, counting down.
GACGGAACCTGGGAGCATGGCATCTTAGCTATTGGACCACCAGGAAAGTCCCTGCTCACTCCTTGGGATACTTCTTCATCACTCCATTCCGGAAGTTATGTCAAGTACAGTTTGAAACCCACTGGACTCACCCAGTTGCTTAATTTTAAGATGGGGAAACCCAATTAAGGCCAGAGAGGAAAAGTGACTTGGCCAAGAATACGCTGCCAGTAGGTAGCAAAGCTGGGACAAGAACTTGGATTTTTCCAGTTTTGGGTCCAACGTCATCCTTCTATGGAATCTTGGGGTCTCTCTCTCTCTTCCCATGTCTTTCAGTAGTATATGAAAGCCAAGTGCCCTAGGGCAGAGCTGCCCCCAATGTATGCCCTTGAGCTACTGACCGTCTATGCCTGGGAAACGGGTAATGAGGAGAAAGAGCGTTTCAGGATGGACAAAGGCCTGATCACTGTGCTGCTGCTGCTCACGAAGTATCAGCGTCTCTGCATCTACTGGACCAAGTACTACACGTTGCAGAACCCGGTCATTGAGGACTTTGTCAGAAACCAGCTCAAAGAAAAGAGGTACTGGATCGTCGCATGCCAGCCACATCTCAGAGAAAGAGAATTAAGGGAAAGGTGGTATCGAGTTTCCTGGGTGGGCTTTATTTTATATATAAAATCACTATATACAATATATATATTTAAAGATTTGTCTATTTTATGGTTTGGCTGTGCTGAGTTTTGTTGCTGCACATGCGCTTCTCCCACTTGCTGCGAGGGGGGTGCCCTCTAGCTGCGGTTCAGAGGCTTCTCACGGCAGTGGCTTCTCTTAGTTGTGGAGTGCTGGCTCTAGGGTGCACGGGCTTCAGTAGCTGTGGCTACTATGGGCTTCACTGCATGTAGAATTTTCCTGGACCAGGGATAGACTCTGTGTCCCCTGCATCGCAAGGCGGATTCTTAACCACTGGACCACCAGGGAAGCCTGGGTGGACTTTATTAAATAGAAAAGCAGATATCTCACCCTGACACAGCTAACATCTCAAGCTGATTGATTGCCTTTCAAATCGCCAGGGCCTTAGGGGCTATAAGCCTTTTCCTTATTCCTTGAGCTATCACTCCACTCTACGTTAATCCTCTTGCCCTCAGAAGACCATTTCAGTGTTTTTTCCCAACATGAGAAACTAAAAAGAACCACGGAGACCCGAGTTAAATCCCAGCTCTGCCATTTTCTCATCTCTGTGAGCCTCCATTCCTCATCTGTAAAACAGGAGTTGTTGTTGTCCAGCTCTTTCGAGACCCCATGGACTATAGCTTGCCAGGCTCCTCTGTCCATTGTATTTCCAAGGCAAGAATACTGGAGTGTTTTGCCATTTCCTTCCCAGCAGATCTTCCCAATCCAGGGATTGAACCCATCTCCTCCATTGGCAGGCAGATTCTTTACCGATGAGCCACCACGGAAGCCCAACACAGGAGTAATTGGCACCAGCCATGCAGGACTCTTAGGATAGTCAGAGAAAATATACATAAAGGGCAACTGTATCTAGTCTATGATAGATGCCAGCTAAATGTTCAGTATTGTAACACACATTGCTTGTACCCATTTGTATCCTCTGGGCCTTTACCATTTCAGGGAAGGTTGGTTCAACCTCCAGCTGTCGGCACCTGTGTCCCTTTGCCTGTGGGTTTTCAGCTTCCCTTAGTGACTGGTGGGGATTGGTGTGTAAATACCTCAGCTCCCTGCCATCTCAGATGGAGGGACTCTTTCTGGGTCATGTGTTCTACACTAGTTCTCAGAGTCCAAGCCCCAGATGCTCACAGGGATAATTACCTTGATGCATATCTTTTATTGGCATCCTTCCCGTCCCTATCTCACTTTCCCACTTGCTCTTTGGTGCTTCCTGGCACCTCCTTCCAAATAAATGACTTGCACTCAAATCCTCATCTTAGGTTTTGCTCCTGGGAGAACCCAGCCTGAGACAACTCTTTGTACTAGAAGCTTTAGGTCATTGTAAGCAATATCATAAGAATATTTATTGTTCCCTCATGTGAGTGTCCAGAGAAGGCAATGGCACCCCACTCCAGTACTCTTGCCTGGAAAATCCCATGGACAGAGGAGCCTCGGTCCATGAGGTCGCTAAGAGTCGGACATGACTGAGCGACTTCACTTTCACTTTTCACTTTCATGCATTGGAGAAGGAAATGGCAACCCATTCCAGTGTTCTTGCCTGGAGAATCCCAGGGACGGGGGAGCCTGGTGGGCTGCCATCTATGGGGTCGCACAGAGTCGGACACGACTGAAGCGACTTAGCAGCAGCAGCAGCAGCAGCAGCATGTGAGTGTCAGGTCTTTTTTTTTTTTTAACAAGAAAGAGTAACCAGGTCTCCTTATGAAAAGACAGTTTATTGTACGGATGCCCCGAATATTGACCTAGGAAAACCACTGGGACCTGAGGCAAACTAGTATAGACTCCTCTTCTCTGTCATTCCTTCTCACGGCCCATGTGCTTCCTCCCCTCTCACTGCCTCTGTTTCTCTCTCCATACCTGCCCTGCTCCCCTCTTACTCCAAGGTGATGAGGAACATCCATTATTTCTGGTCCAAACTCCAGAGGGAACTAATTTGATTACTAGGCAGAGGCTCCACATGCCAGCTCACCTGGTGGGTCACTTGGATCAGGTGAGTTGAATCCACAGGACAGAGTGGCACTGCTCCCTGACTCCATCAGGCAGGAGCATTTCGGGGAGCCAGGGATGCTGGGGGTTGAAAGCATGGAGCCTAAAGTGTCCAGTTCATGTCACTAGCATGCTAACACATTCTGTCACTTAGATAAAGTCTCAGCTGCTGCCTAAGTCAAAAGTTCCTGGGGCACAAGGGCCAGGTCTTGGGACTTCCCTGGTGATCCAGTAATTAATGCTCCATGCTCCCAATGCAGGGAGCCTGGGTTTGATCCCTGGTCAGGGAACTAGATCCCACAAGTCACAACTAAAAAGAACCCCACGTACCGCAGCCAAGATCCTATGTGCCACAATGAAAACTGGCAGACCACAACTAAGACCCAGCTCAGCCAAATAAAACAACAGGAAACCACACAAGGGCTAGGGCTTCATCATGGGCTTGACATCCAAGACCTATGGTCACCCCATGCAACCTCAGTCAGCTATTAGACCCCTTCAAGCCAGTAGTCTTTAAAATATCTATTCAACAGTCAATTAGAGGAGAGACACTTGGAAGCTCAACCTCCCCTCCGTTGAGGCAGAGGAGATGGATCAGAATCCCATGTTCAGGTTGGGAGAACCTAGGGAGGTCTGTGCCTCAGTTTTCTCATCTGTAAAGTGGGGAGAAATTACCATCATCACCACCACCATCATTGCCATACCTTAGAGAATTGTTGCAGGGATTACAATAGGTTACTTAGAGATTGACCCCGTGCCTCAGGACACGTCAGTAAATGGTACCAGCGGTATTGTTATCGTCCAAAGCAATTCAGAAGCTCTAGGTTTGAACTCATTTACGTAGTCTGTTCAGCAAAGTGAAAGCTCTGAACTTAAGAGGCCCACACGCTGGTGTGGTCTGCCTGAGGGACCGCTATTCTTGTTCCATCATGGCTTTAGGGGTCTCAACCTCTGTACACCTCAAAGATTCCTTACAAACACCTAAAATACTCTCCCCAAGAGGAATTTACTTCAAGCATTTATTCATTTATTTCGACCACACTGGGACTTAGTTGTGGCATTTAGTCAGGATCTTCGATGGTAGTTGCTGCCTGCGGGATCTTTACTTGCAGCATGCAAGATCTAGTTCCCTGACTGAGGGTGAACCCAGGCCCCCTGCGCTGAGAGTGCAGTCTTAGCCACTGGGCCACCAGGGAAGTCCTGAGGAATTCTTGGAAACAACCCTCTTCACTCTGTTGCTGCTGCTGCTCAGTCGCTCAGGCAAGTCTGACTCTTTGTGACCCCACAGACTGTAGCCCCCTAAGGCTCCTCTGTCCAGGTGATTTCCCGGGTAAGAATATTGGAGTGGGTTGCCATTTCCTCCTCCAGGGGATCTTCCTGACCCAGAAATCGAATCCAGGCCTCCTGAGTCTCCTGCATTGGCAGGCGGATTCCTTATCATTGAGCCACCTGGGAAGCCCTTGTCATTGTATTACTCTCTGGCAATATTTGTGGACCCTCTTGGACTGACGACCCTGGGCTCTGAACACAGCAGATGCTCAGATGATTGCCAAGAAGATTTCTTTCTGGCCTTCAGGCTTCCAAACAAGAAAGAACCTGGGCTCCCTCTCTCTGTGTTGCAGGCCCATCATCTTGGATCCGGCTGACTCCACCTACAATGTGGCAACAGGCTACAGATGGGATATAGTGGCTCAGAGTGCCCGACATTGCCTGAAACAGTCCTGTTGCTATGACAACAATGAGACATGCATCCCCAACTGGAAACTGAAGGTAATGTCTCCTCTCTGGCTGCCAGAGGCTAGAAGTTCAGAATGAGCTACTGGTGGTTCAGTGGAAAAGAATCCACCTGCCAGTGCAGGAGACACAGGTTTGATCCCTGGGTCCACAAGATCCCCTGGAGAAGGAAATGGCAACCCACTCCAGTATTCTTGCCTGGGAAATCCCATGGACAGAGGAGCCTGGTGGGCTTCAATCCATAGGGTCGCAAAGGGTCGAACATGACTTAGCAACCAAACAAAATGCAGCTACTGCTGTTGTAAAGACAAGGACAGGTGAAAGGCACCTTTTTTTTTTAATGTCCATCCACACAATAGAATTTTTTTTTTAAGATTTTTTTTTTAAAAAATGTGGACTACTTTTTTAGTCTTTATTGAATTCATTACAACTGTTGTTTCTGTTTTATGTTTTCAGTTTTTCTATCACAAGGCATGTGGGATCTTAGTTCCCCAACCAGGGATCAAGCCCACACTCCCTGTACTGGAAGGTGAAGTCTCAACCACTGGATCACCAGGGAAATCCCTGAAGGGCACATTTGTCCTCAGACAGCAGACGGTGGATTTAACCCCCCTCTGTCCTCTCCCTTCCAGTTTGCATGAGACATCAAGGTGACAGTGGAGCAGTGGGGTTGTGTGGATTTCATCATCCAGGTGAACCCTTATGAGACCATACAGAAGCTTAAAGAGAAGACCCAGTGTAAGCTGGAGTCCTCGGCCCCACAGCATCTGTCCTTCCAGGATCCTGGTGCAGAGCGACAGGTCCTCAGGAACATCTCCTCCTTGGCAGATTACAGTATCTTCTCTGACGCTCGCGTCTCTCTGCTGCAGATCGTCTCTCCTGAGATGCAGGTCTTTGTGAAGAATCCCTGCGGTGGGAGCCACACCTATGCCATTTACTCCAGCAGCTTAGTCCTTGACCTGAAGTGTCAGACTGAAGTGAGGGAGGGGCTACTCATAAAGAAGCAACAGCTAGAGTTCCAAGGACAAGTCCTGCAGGATGAGTGGAGTTTGAGTTTCTGTGGTGTCTGAGACAGCACCACCCTCATCCTCTCCAAGAAGACAGCTGAATAGGTTCCATTTCCACCCAGTTAGTCTCCTCTGAAACATCTCCCTGTGCGTTTTTGCTGTTTAATCTAGGTCCCATGGATTTCACCTAACCTTGCCAGTAGAGGGATGACAAGGGATATGAGACTAGGTATGCAAACCAACAATAGCCAGAGCATGTTTGACAATAGAATTCTGACCCACAAGCTCTGCAGCCACCAGTCTGGAAGCCAAACCATTGTATCAATTAACTGGAAACCATCAGGATTTGGTCAACAACTACTAGCTTCCCTATTCCCTCCCTTCCAATTAGGACTGATGAAAGAAATCCAAACAAGCTCCCTGACCAATCATATAGGATGCTCTGCTTCTAATTAGCCCACCTCCAGCTTCCCATGCAAACAACCTCAATCGGGGTATACCTTAGGCCTTCTCTTTATGCCACGATAAAGCTGTCTCACCTCCCTCCTTGCCTTGGTGTCTTTGCCAAAGGCAAGGGATGGTGGCTAACCCCCTGGCTATAGTGAGTTGGGAATAAATAATCTTCGTTTGTTCTCTTTCGGGTGGTCCTCGTTTATTTCCACAGGTGCTAAGGCTGTCCTGGGAGTTATAGCCTAAACATATGAGCCTCTCAACTCTGGAAAGTAAGGACTGTGCAGAAAGTGAGATAGAGATAAGGGAAGTCTGGGAGATGGAGGATGATGTAGTTTTAAAAATCCCCTCAACTTATTTACAAAATAGAAGTAGAGTCAAGGATGTAGAAAACAAACTTATGGTTACCAGGGGTGAAGGGGGAAAGGGAAGGGATAAACTGGGAGATTGAGACTGACATAGACACACTACATATAAAACAGATAACTAATAAGAACCTGATGTATAGCATGGGGAACCCGACTCAGTACTCTGTAATAGCCTATTGTTGTTGCAGTTGTTGAGTCGCTAAGTCAAGTACAACTATTTGCAAGCCCATGGACTGTAGCCCATCAGGCTTCTCTGTCCATGGGATTTCCCAGGCAAGAATACTGGAATGGGTTCCCATCTCCTTCTCCTGAGGATCTTCCTGACCCAGGGATCAAACCCGTGTGTCCTGCATTGGCAGGCAGGTTCTTTACTGCTGAGCCACCAGGGAAGTCCGTATCACCTGGAGATCCTGTTTAAATGCAGGTTCTGATTCAGGTCCAGGCTGAAACCAAGACTACAAATTCTAACAGGCTCTGGAGTTTGCTGATGCTGCTTGTTCACAGATTATACTAGAGTAGTAGCAAAGCCCTAGGATATTGAAAGGAATACGGATTCCTGAGTCCCACCTCTTAGAGACTCTGATTTGCCTAGTTTTCAGTGAGACTCAACAATCTGCATTTTAAAAAGTCCCCTACACAACAATGTGAAGCGTACAGTTAAATATGGTTAAAATAGTATGTTTTATATTATGTGGTCTTCCCTGGTGTCTCAGCAGTAAAGAATCAACCTGCAATGCAGGAGGTGCAAGTTTGATCCCTGAGTTGGAGAGATCCCCTGGAGAAGAAAATGGCAACTCACTCCAGTATTCTTGCCTGGGGACTTCCATGGACAGTGGACCAGGCAGTTTACAGTCTATGGGGTCGCAAGAGTCAAACACGACTTAGCAACTAAACAACAAAATATTATGTGACTTTTACCACAGATGTGCGTGCGTGCGTGCTTGCTAAGTCGCTTCAGTCGTGTGCCACTCTATGGACTATAGCCCGCCAGGCTCTTCTGTCCATGGAATTCTCCAGTCAAGAATACTGGAATGGGTTGCCAGGCCCTTCTCCAAGGGATCTTCCTGACCCAGGGATTGAGCCTGTGTCTCTTATATCTCCTGCACTGGAAGGCAGGTTCTTTACTACTAGCACCACCTGAGAAGCCCCTTGCCCCCCACCCAACCCCGCCACAGACACAAAGGTCCCTAAGGTACTTCTGATGCCCAAATAGACTTCTGAATTTGTAGAATAAGTGGATAAGAATCAAAGTGCATTGGACCAAAATATGGGAACCGATCCTGACTGTCATTAACCCCTTGTGTGACCTTAGGCAATTCCTGCCTGTCTATAGGTCTTATTTTCCTCATCAAGGATAGATCTGTTGATCTCTTAGGCCCTTCCAGCTCTCACGTTTCAGGAAACCCTTCAGGACAATTTAGGACAAATGATGGCCTGAGTCTAAGAACTACAATCCCCACAATGCCCTGCGTTTTTCGGCTCCCTTTTGGGATCCTAAGAGGAAGACCGCGCCTGGAGGCGCTCCCCACAATCCTTTGCGGTGCTTCAAGGTGGCGGCACCCAGTGGCGCCATGAGCGATCTGGAGAGCAGCAGCAGCAGCAGCGATGAAGAGGAGCTGGAACGGTGCCGCGAGGCAGCGATGCCGGCTTGGGGCTTGGAGCAGCGCCCGAAGGGTCCAGAGAAGCCAAGAGTCGGTAGGGGACTATATTCGGGGGGTCTGGCCGTAGAGCGTATGATCTTCCCCTCAGGCCTGAGAGGATGGACGGTGAAGAGGGTGTCACCGGGATTCGACTTCTTTCCCTGAGGAGGCTCCACGGCCTGGGTAGGGTTCAGAGTAGGATTTAGAGTCAAAATACGGTCCAGGGCAGCGGGGCGGGTTGTTCCATTATCCCAGTCAGGAAAACCAAGGCACCAGAGTATCTCTTGACTCTGTCTCCTTGGGTGCATCCTAACTGTTGCACCCTGGGCGGCCCGCCACTCCTCGGAGATCACTGCGACAGCTGGATTCTTGCATCCAGCCTTTCTTCGGCTCCAACACTTCGCCAGCGAGCTGCGTCCCACACCTCCTTGACCGTGACTCCCTTTGCTGTTGTTCAGTCGCTCAGTCATGTCAGACTCTGCGACCCCATGGATTGCAGCACGCCAGCCTTCCGCATCCTTCACTATCTTTCCTGTCCTTCACTGATTCCCTAGTGCCCTGGGAATAAATCCCAGACCCCTTAACATAAGGGCGCCCAATGGTGGGTAAAGTGCAGAGGACCTGTGAATCTTAATGGGAAAAATATTTCATCTCACTTTCACCGGTCTCTGAAATTTAGCCTGTCTTTCCATCATGCGTGTGAACAACCGCAGTAGTTTTGGCAATACCTGTTACTTTGTCTTAACAGAAGTCTCAGACTTTCAAATCCCATTAGCCTTTCAGATATATCAAAAATATTTTATTCACAATATGTTGGGAAAAAAATCGTTTCCACTCATCCCTGCTTTAAAATTAAAGTAATTTTGGACTTCCCTCGTGGTCCAGAGGTTAAGAATTCACCTGCCCGTGCAGGGCACACTGGTTTCATCCCTGGTCCGGGGAGATCCCCCATGCCACAGGGCAACTAAGTCCTGAGCGCTAAAACCACAGAGCTGGTAAGCTCTGGAGTCGGCGCTCTGCAACAAGAGAAGCCGGTTTCTGCAATGAGAAACCGGAGCACAGAAACCGGAGAGTAGCCCCCAGTTGCTGTAAGTAGATAAAGCCCGCAGGCAGCAACGGAAACCCAGCACAGCCAGAAATAAATTAATTAATTAATTTTTTTTAATTACAGTAATTTTTAGGCCCATCAGTAGATTTTAATACATTAATGAAGAAGCATATGTATAAAGTATCCCAAATTTTGCTTTTTACTCTTAATGATAACTGAATTTCACTATCACTGGTTCTCTTTGTAATCCTATGTGTTGTATTTTTTGCTTCTAAAAGATTATTCTGAGAAGGATCCAGGCTGCCAGAGCAGGCCATGGCAAAGCAAAGTTAACTCCTGCTTTTGTTTTAAAGGACTCACAAGCCCTCGGGATCCAGTGGCTAAGACTCCATGCTCCCAATGCAGGGGGCCTTTGTTGGATCCCTGGTCAGGGTACTAGACTGCATGTTGCAGCTAAGAAGTTCATAGGCCGCAGCTAAGGATCCAGAATGCTGAAACTAAGACCCGGCAGAGCTGAGTAAATAAATAATTTCTGTAAAAGTTAAAATAATAAGTAAATAAAAGGACTTACAAACCCTTTGGTAATCAGTTCCCAGCCTTTGGTAATCAGTTCCCAGCCTTTGGTAATCAGTTCCCAGCTTGCTTTCCTGCCACACGTTCCACAGCTAGGCTCCAGACCATACTATGTCCTCTCGTCTGTGGTCACCATAACTCTGCCGTTTTCTTTTTATTTTCTGTGTGCAGAAATGCCTTTCCATCTCCACCACTCACTCAGTTCAGTTCAGTTCAGTCACTCAGTCACGTCCAGCTCTTTGCAACCCCATGGACTACAGCATGCCTGGCTTCCGTGTCCATCACCAACTCCCGAAACCTATTCAAACTCATGTCCATCACGTTGGTGATGCCATCCAACTGTCTCATCCTCTGTCGTCCCCTTCTCCTCCTGCCGTCAATCTTTCCCAGCATCAGGGTCTTTTCCAATGAGTTGCTTCTTCCAATCAGGTGGCCAAAGTATTGGAGTTTCAGCTTCAGCATCAGTCCTTCCAGTGAATATTCAGAACTGATTTCCTTTAGGATGAACTGGTTGGAATTCCATGCAGTCCAAGGGACTTTCAAGAGTCTTCTCCAACACCACACTTCAGAAGCATCAGTTCTTCGGTGCTCAGCTTTCTTTATAGTCCATTTCTCACATCCATACATGACTACTGGAAAAACCATAGCTTTGACTAGACGGACCTTTGTTAGCAAAGTAATGTCTCTGCTTTTTAATATGCTGTCTAGGTTGGTCATAGCTTTTCTTCCAAGGAGCAAGAGTCTTTTAATTTCATGGCTGCAGTCACCATCTGCAGTGATTTTGGAGCCCCAAAAAATAAAGTCCTGCCACCACTCACAAGCAGGAAGAATTTGGGCAGGGTACTTAAGTCTCACTGTATTTAAATTTCCTCATCTGTAATGTGGGGTTAAGGATAGTACCCACCATTGTAAGGAGTGGAGATGATGTATCTGCAGTGCTTGGCACACATTAAAGGCCCTGTAAAGAGCAGTTATGTGGTTGGTCTCTCGTCATGGACTCATTTCCCCTTCCTGTCTGGCTCCCATTTATCCTTTAATACAGCTGAGACACCATCTCTTCAGGAGGACTGGGTTACATGCCTTCTCTCCACGATCGTCATACTTTATGTGATTCCCTTCATATGTAATGCTTTCCTTTCTTCTACAATTGCTTCTTTACTTATCCTGCCTTTTTTCCTTTCACCCCTCCAACCCCAGTACCTGGAGTCAACTGTGGCTCATACTTGCTCCACAAATTTATTGAGTGAGAGGTTGCATGATGTGAACTTCACAGGGACTGGTGTCTGTTCACTCTGGTATCCCCAGGGCCTATACCTTGCTCAGGAAAATGATTCTTAAATGAATGAACTTGCTGGAAAGGGGCCTCTAAGGAGTGAGGAAGCTGAGACCCTAGCAAGACTCCCTATCCAGTGATCAGCATAACTGAGCCCCCTTCGTTTCTCTCTTCCAGAGCACTTAGCACACAGCTAAGCACGCAGTGGGCACTCAATAAATGCTGGAATCAAAGTACACTTAGACGTGCTCATTCAGCATGGTGATGAAGAGGGGCTGTGGAGCCAGACAGCCTGGATCCTCATCCCAGTTCTTGTCGCTTGTTAGCTGTTTGGCTAAGCTATTTAACAGGGCTTCCCCAGGGAGGCATGGGTTTGATCCCTGGGTCAGGAAGATCCCCTGGAGAAGGAAATGGCAACATTCTTGCTTGGGAAAGCCCATGGACAGAGGAGCCTGGCAGGCTACAGTCCATGGGGTCGCAGTCAGTCAGTCATGACTTAGCACTGAACAACAACAAGCTATTTTACATCTCCTTGCCTCGGTTTCCTCTTCTGTAAATGGGGGATGGTGACTGCTGCACCCCCACCCCCACCCCCATTAGCCCCATCAGGTTTTTGGAAAGATTCAACAAGTTATAGGCGCAAATCACATAAAACAGTGCCCAGCACACAACAGATGGTATAGTTGTTTCCTCTGTAAATACCTCAGTGTTCATTATTTCCACAGGTGCTACAAATGCTAAGTTGCCAGCCAACCAGCCAAGCCTCAGGTACTGTGCACTTTGGATTCAGGTTTCATCTTTTCATTCATTGATGTTGGCCCCTGCCACCTGCCCCCCCAACACACATACACCCCATGTACTCCCTGCTACACCTGGTATATCAGGGTGAGCAAGACACATGTCTTCCCCACCCTCTCGGGAGCAGCCTCTGAGCTGGCAGGAGGTGAGATCCTTTCGTATGTGTTGCAGGCACAAGGTAGATGAGCACGAACAAGATGGCAACGAGCTTCAGACCACCCCCGAATTCCGAGCCCACGTAGCCAAGAAACTGGGAGCCCTGCTGGACAGGTGACAAACACCTACATTCTCTTTTCCTGCCCTCATTCATTCATTCCAGAAGTAATGGCCCCCGAGGCCTGGGAGCTCAGCAGATGTCAGTTGGCACCGTGGTAAGCACAAGGCATCACCCTGCCGTGCAGGGCTTGTCATTGTCCTTGTCCTCCAGCTGTGGGAGAAGGCTCCCATCTGTGAGAAGAAGCATGTGCCTGCAATCACGGAGGAGGGAGCAGAGTGGGCTCAACTCCAGGGCCCTGCTCTTAACCGCTGTGCTTTCCTGCTGCCCCCAGAGGAAGAGGGAACCCCAAGATGCAAAAGCTTATTCCCACCACAAGAGGGCAAGGCACCAGCGGAATTCCTGTTTCTTGAGTGCTTACTGTATGACAGGTGCTGCGAGAATATAATCTGTGAAGATCCAGGTCGGCAGGACTTCCCTGGTGGTCCAGTGGCTAAGACTCCACGATCCCAGTGCAGAAGGCCCAGGTTCAATCCCTGGTCAGGGAACTAGCTCCCACATGCCACAACTGAAGAAAAAATCACGTGTGTCACAAGTAAGATCTAGCGCAGCCAAAGAAATACTTAAAAAAAAAAAAAGATCCACATCAGCATTCCTAACGTAGGTGCCCAGGAACTCGAGTCCAGAGTGTGGCTCTGGGCACCAGGGTTCCAGCGGCAAAGAGGAGGTGGAGAAATGCTGTACTCTGCATACCCACTGTGCCTTGGGAAGTTAATTAATTTATCTTTATAATTTTATTTATTTATTTTTGGCCGTGCTGGGTCTTCGTTGCTGTGCGGGCTTTTCTCTAAGTACACAGGCTTCTCATTGCAGTGGCTTCTCTTGTTACAGAGCGAGGGCTCTAGAGCATGTGGGCTCAGTAGTTGTGGCTCCCAGGCTCTGGAGCGCAGGCTCAGTAGTTCTGTTAGTTGGCTTAGTGGGCTTAGTTGCTCTGCAGCATGTGGAATCTTCCTGGATCAGGGATCGAATTCATGTCTCCTGCATTGGCAGGCGGATTCTTTACCACTGAGCCAGCAGGGAAGCCCTGCCCTGGGAGATTTAGATTCTTAGTAGTGTCTTCAAGGCTCTGAGAAGTCCTACAGTAAAGAGTCGTGCATAACTTTGTGTAGTCCGGCATCTTCCAAGCATGTTTGGCCACAGTGCCTCTGTTCTGCGGATGACCAGTGGCGTGGCATGGGACTCGGTCCCAGGTAGGCTGGGCTAGATCCATCCTCACTTGACAAAGCCCTAGCAGATTTTGAAAGGGAGACTCAGGATGTTTGGGCCATAGTCCTTCAATGTGAAGTAACCATCAAAAAGGACAGATGAGCCCTCCCAAAGTGCACAGCTGCTGCTAATCCCAGACAGAACTTTGGGCCAGCCCTCAGCAGCCTGCACCCCCACGGCCTTAGTGCCGGTCCCCAATCTGGGAATGTGCTTAACATGTTTAGGAAGGTCAGTTGGGCATCTCAATCCGAGGGAGTGATTTTTCTCAGTGACCGTTCGGCTTCAGGGTAACCTGAAGGGCCACCTGGCATTGCAATGATCCGTGACGAGCGTTTCCCCAGGTGGAAATCCACCAGGGTGTTGGTCACCCACCATCAGGATAGTTCCTGCAGTGTTCTGTATTTATTCCTCTCCAAAGAAATGACTTAGCACAGCTATTCTGAGCCAGTATCTTGTGTTTTAAGGGCTTCCCAGGTGGTGCTAGCAGTACAGACTCCGCCTGCCAGTGCAGAAGACATAAGAGATATGAGTTCGATCCCTGGATTGGGAAGATCCCCTGGAGAAGGAAATGGCAAACAACTCCAGTATTCTTGCCTGGGGAATCCCATGGACAGAGGAGCCTTGATGGGCTGTAGTCCATAGGGTCGCACAGAGTCAGACACGACTGAACCAGTGTAGCACGCACAAAGAAATGATACCCCAGTTGGTCCCTTGGCACCATGGACGTGGTTTGTCCATGGTGGCAACATGACTTGGCACCATGGTTTCTTATTTTGGCCCAGATTGTTCATGGTTGTGTGGGGCTGTACTGAGCGCTGTAGGAGAGTTAGCAGCGTACTTCGCCTCTACCCACGAGATCCTAGTAACATTGCTCCACCAGCCGTGACAATCAGCTGTGTCTCCAGACATCACCTAATGTCCCTGCCGACTGACACTGAACCACCGGGTTAGATACCCGGGTCAGGGTCAGGACCCTGTTGGCATCATTTCTGTTCCCTCTCCCTAGACCGTGTCCCGTGCAGGATGAGGCCTCTGGCACCTACACAAGGCAGTTAGGAGAAGCGCCCAGCACATCGTTCTGTTTGCTGCACGGACGTTGCTGAGAGCGTTGGTCTTCAGTTGCGAGGTGACTGCCTCGCCAGCACTCCCCGAGACCTGCTTCCTGGTCTCGGCAGTTCTCCCCTCTTTGTGTGTGCTGGAGAAAGGGGTCCTGTGGAGCTCATTGCTTATCTTTTTTTTTTTGGTTGTGCCAGGTCCTCATTGCTTTGCTCAGGCTCTCTCTAGTTGTGGCGAGCGGGGGCTCCTCTTTATTGAGGTACGAGGGGTTCTCACTGCGGTAGCTTCACTTGTTGGGATCACAGCCTCTAGGCTCACGGGCTTCGGTGGTTGTGGCACGTGGGCTCAGTAGTTGCAGCTCGCAGGCCCTAGAGCACAGGCTCATTAGTCGTGGCTCACGGGTTTAGTTCCCCACGGTGTGTGGGATCTGCCCGGACCAGGGATTGAACCTGCATTGGTAGGCTCGGTCTTTACCACTGAGCCACCAGGGAACTCTACTGATTGCTTATCTTACAGCAGTAATCATCTTCATCATCGTTATAGCTGGCATTTACTGGCTCCCAGCCGGGCTCCATCCTCAGGGATTAGAATTCACGTTCTCATTTGAGCCTTGTAACAGCTCTAGGAGGCCGGGAGTCTCATCACTCCCAGTGTTCAGGGGGGTAACACAGGTTCAGAGAGATGAGGTTCCTTGTTAGTAAGTGACAAAAATCAGAACTTAAAACCCAGGTCTGAAGTCTGAGAAAGGTCAGTGGATTGTAACAAAGTCAGTTTCTCAGCTGTGATCATGGATGTTAGTTACACACAGTGTTACCCGAGGGAGAAACCAGGTGGGGAATACATGGGGTCTCCCCATATTATTTCTTGGCACTGAGTGTCAATATGTATTAACTCAAGCTTTTTAAATATTTAAAAAAAAAAAAAAAAAAAAAGCAGGTCTGCCTGTTATAGGAGCTGAACCTCTGAAACGTTCTTTTCCTCAGCTGATCATATTTCCCTTTTCGTGCTTGCTGCCAGGAAGTTCAGAACCAAACGTGTGCCCTCTGTCTAGCAAGTCTGTCGGGCTTCCTGGCCACACTTCTGGCTCTTTCTGTCCCTCTTGCTCTCATTTTCTCTTTGCCTTATTTGAAGTTGCATTCTGTTATACTATGAGTATCTTCAGAACTTCTTCAGCACTTTGTGGGATAAAGTAGGGTTTGAACCAGTGAGTCACCATCGTTTGAGCTGACAGGGGCTGTTCACCACGTTATGGCTGTGACCAGGCATGTTCCCATCAGCTGGGGGCCCTCTGCATCCACGCGTAACATTGCATTACTCTATCCCCTCCACTTAGCAACAACAAAAAGAAGTTTTAATTAAAAAGAATATTTGTTGTTGTTACCCAAAATCTCATCCTAAATCCACTGTCTCTTCCCGTAGCTCCATTACCATTTCAGAAATCGTGAAGGAGCCAAGAAAGGCCGAGGTGCAACAAGGCGCCCTGGAGGATGACGGTGAGCAGCTCAACTGTTGATAACAGCATTCCTTTATTAAGCCCCTCCTGTGAGTCTTGAGCTACGAAGTGCCCTTTTGGCATATTATCTTCCTTCATGCCTGCAGGCCCTGTCTGAGGCAGATGTTATGGTGACCGTGTTCACAGGGGGACCCATGAGGGGAGCTGGGGCCAGGAATGTGGCCACTGGCCTGAGGTGACCCTGAGCAGGAGCGCCTGCTGCACCCCACAGCCTCTCGCACACGAGTCTCTGTCCCCTGCCCGACTCACTGACCAGTCTGCAAGCTGCCATAGGCAGGCAGCTCAGCTGCTGAGTCCCAGAAGCCTAGGGAGACTTGCTGCCTTGACTTGGTGGCCGGCAAACCCTCAAGCACCCAGTCCCCTCGCTGCAGCAGAAGGAAGTGTGCTGCCTCTCATCCTGTGAGGCACCGCTCTCTATTAGACAGGAGCGATGCCCTCTGGACCAGGGGCTCCGTGAGGGCAGAGATGGGGCAGCTTCGGCACTTGGGGGCCCCTGGCTGTGCTGACTCTGTCCCCATGGGTTGCAGGCTTCCGCCTTTTCTTCACGTCCATCCCCGGAGGCCCCGAGAAGGAAGCTGCTCCCCAGCCCCGCCGGAAACGGTTGCCTTCCAGCTCCAGGTGAGATGACACATCCTCTCCTCAGGTTCCCTCATTTTGGTCAGATCCCCCCCACTTCCACCCACAGATAGCCACGTGGACCCCAGTCAGGCCTGGGCCTAGGAGGAGTCCCACCAGGTAGCTGGAGACAGTAGCTCAGTGGGAGCAGGAGAGTTTCCACTGGGGGCTGGATGTTGACTGCTCTCGGAGCATCTATCTCGTGCCTGACACCACACTCCTGGGACATCCCTGTGAAGCCTGGGCTCTGTTAAGATCCCCACTTGATAGGTGAAGACCCTGAGGGTTGGAGAGGTTAAGTCACGAAACGAGGTCACACAGCCTCGAAGGAGAGAAGCCTGTGTGGGAACCCAGGTCCGCCCCCTGGCCAAGCCTGAGTTCTCCACATACCGCCGTCTCTCCCTAGCCTCCGTCTGGTGGCCTGGCCTGGGGCAGGCGCGGCGCCTTTGGGGCCCAGTCCCGAGTCCCACTAACACTCCCCCCACCCTCCCCGGCAGCAGCGATGATGGCGACGAGGCGTTACGGCGCTGCCGGGAGGCGGCTGTGTCCGCTTCTGACATTCTCCAGGAGTCCGCCATCCACGGCCATGTCCCCGTGGAGAAAAAGAAGAAACGGAAGTTGAAAAAGAAAGCCAAGAAGGAGGACAGTGCTGACGTGGCCACTACCGCCACCAGCAAGGCCGCAGTCGGGAGGCAGGAAAAGGAGTCTGCCCAGCTCAACGGAGACCAGGCGCCCCCTGGGACCAAAAAGAAGAAACGGAAGAAAAAGACAAAGAAGCCCAGTGAGGCCTCCCCATCCCCGCCAACAAAGAGCGCTGCTGCTGTGCCCTCGAACTGAGCCCAGCGTGCGGGCCGGGAGCCCACCAGCTCAGGCTTCCCACAGGGACTAGCCTGTCTGAGCCCTGAGTCCCTCTCCAATACAAGAACTTGGCTGGCGAGTCCAGGCTCTGCCCGTGACTGGGGCCAGCCCAGGTGTAGGGGCCGAGAAGCGGTCATAGGGTGAGCGGGGCCTGCCCTCCTGTGCTCCCCCTGGGCCGTGGCAGACCTGTGGTACCAGAACATTCTGTGACCCCAGGAAGAAGGAGACTCCCAGTCACTCAAGGCTGAAGGCCAAGTAGTTGAGCTCCCGCCGCCTCGGCCTGGTGCAGGAGACGACCTGAAGGAGGCAGGGTGGGGTGGACCCCCAAGGCCCCAGAGCCCCTTGTGTGTCTCCCTCCACACAGACTTCGTAAAACACTGTCTAGAAAAGACAGAGATCTACTCTGCACCCACACCCGGTTTTCCAGAATTTTGTCTCCATAATGTGAATATGCCGTGTGTGATCGTGTCTCTGAGCCAGCCAGATTATGGAAAATATCGAGGGAACGGAAATGTAACAGAGATCTGGGTGCTGCCCCTGATCCCAAGTCAGTGCTGAACTTGATGAGCATCATGCAGGTGGGGTCCCCCTGCCTGCACCCCGGGAAGTGTCCCCACCCCAGCTTCAAGACGCAGGAAGTGGCACAGCACGCGCCTGGGGCTCCTGGACCCACGTGTCCTGCAGAAAGGAGCAGAAGTTCACGGTGAAGGAGGCGTTCCGGCTCGGTGGCCTGGCCGCGGAGATTCGGTGGAGCCAGGAAGACAGAGGTGGGATGTGAGTGTGTGTGTGCCGGCCCCGCCCCTCCTCAGGCCCCGAGCCCCCGTCCACCTGCCCACCCCACCTACGCGACAAGCAAGATACTGGACACGGTCCGTGTTTACTTTACTAAAAGTTAAATAAATGTACAGGCTTGCTCTCAGCTGACTGCAGGCTGCGCTGATGCTAGTTCTCCCCTTGCCCTGTCCTCCATCCAGGATGGAGGTGGTCTACGAGGGCCGGGTTATCTGCAGCAGCCCCCACCCCGGGAGATGAGGTCATGTGAGCCCTGGGCTGACATGGCTGCCTTATCACTCAGGACCTCAGCCTCCTCAGCGGTGGCGGGGGTGGGCTGGGAACCCTCCCCTCAGCCAGCTGGCCCTAGCTCCCAGGTGCAACCCCTCCACTGATCTTGCCTCTCTTCTCCCTCTGGGCCCCTCAGCTCTGCTTCCCCGGCCTTGCTGCTTTCTGAGCTCAGCAGCTTCACTCCCGAAGCCAGGAAGGGTGTTCCGCCCCACAGCCTCGACTTGGCACCAGGCTCTCACCAGGGGCAGGGATGATGCCTAGGCCTGCAGGGGTGGGGGGCTTTCCAGTAGATGCAGGATGCCAGGCTGGCCTCAGAAGGTGTAGTGCTCAGGGGGGACAAATGTCGAAGAAAACCGGAGGTCACGGGCTGGGGAGAAGTTTGGCTTCGGCGGAAGAAAGCTGGAGAGGCCTGCGTTTCCCCAGGCCTCAGCCCAGAGGAGCCACTCAGGTGAGGCTTAGGAGAGTGGGGACAGGTAGGTCTAAAGGGGCATGTGGTTAATAGCAAGGGGGCTTGGTGGAATGGCCTGATTGGGGCATAGGT
The DNA here is from genome assembly GCF_029407905.1 of Bubalus kerabau. NCBI lineage: Eukaryota > Metazoa > Chordata > Mammalia > Artiodactyla > Bovidae > Bubalus > Bubalus kerabau. The sequence continues at coordinate 67,292,414 of NC_073639.1, read as the reverse complement.
GACAGAGTTGGGGCCACATTGACCTATGACCTCTGCCAGCTACACGGGCTGCTGTCCTGAGAAGTGTGGCTGGCAGTTCCCTGCGGGATGCAAGGGCTCCCAGCCTCGGGGTGGTTGTGTTCCAAGCGACAGGATTTACCCTGGGCAGCAGGGACAGTCCCTCCCCGTGACCCACCAGGAACAGGCTCTGCTCTCCAGCTCTCCACTGTCCCTACTTGAGCACTGAAGCAACCCTCCTCAGGTTGGGGCGCCTCTGAAGGCCCTGTTTCTGAAGCTGGCAGGATGGGGATGGGGACTGAGGCGCAGTTTTCCAGGGATGAGCAGCTGCCCGGTGAGCAGTAAAGGTTTGCAGGCTCAGATGTCCTGGTCACCTGTCCAGCAGACTGTGGAGGCTCCAGGGCCCCTGGGAGGCCGTGGTTACTGGGAAGAAGAGGCCATCTGCGTGGAGATGAAGGTCTCGATGACACCGTGGTTGGATGGCAGCAGGTGGCTGTGGCCATTGGTGGAGTCGGAGCTCTGGTACAACACCAGGCTGCTGGAGGATACTGCGGAGGCAGAGGAGGCAGCTGGTGCCCGCCACGCCGGTCCCAACCCCATGCCCCACCACCACCGTCCCTGAGGGTGTTTGGGATGGGAAAGTAGCAACCCCCACCTCCTGAGTCTCAGCAGGTTAGAACCCCAAGGTCACACCTCAGCTCTCAGGCCTTATTAACCCAGCCCGGCTCCAGGGCCGCCAGGGTGTGGCCCCCACAGCCCCAGCACAGTTTAGCGAGCACGTCAGAGGAGCCCTGGTGAACCGGCGTCGTGGTTAGTTTTCATGCCTCAGCTTTGCCTTTTAGTACCCAGTCATGATCCAAAGCCCAGTCCAGACATTGCTGTGTATTTTGCAGTTGTGGTTAACACCTACATAAGTTGGTGTTAAGTAGAAGAGATTTCCCTTGACAGCGTGGGTGGGCCTCATCCAATCAGTCGAAGCCTTTCACGCAAAAGCTGAGGCTTCCCAGAGAAGGAGACTGCAGCAGGGCCTCCTGCCCTGCAGCTTTCAGACTTGCAGACCCCACGGTTGTATGAATCAATTTCTTAAATACACACGTGTGTGTGTGTGTATCCCTATTGGTTCTGTGTCTCAGGAGAACCCTGACTGATTCACATGGTTAATGAATGGACGTGGAGTTTGGACCTGGGTCTGGGTCCTGGCCCCACCACCTCCAAGTCCCTCTCCTCCTCAGGTGCTTTCTCCTCTGGAAAACAGGGATGCTGTTGTCCACGTCATGGGTCGAGCACAGAGCCTGGACCGCGGAGCCCTCAGGGACTGTCCCTGCAGCCTCCAGGGCTGGAAGGAGGACCCCAAGACTCACACTTAGCAAGTAGCCGGGTCTCAGAGCCCAGCAGCCTGACTCCACAGTCACCAAGCAGATAAGTCTGCTTGTCACCGTGGTGTTGTGGGCTGCAGACTCGGGTTCTCAGGGAATGAAAATGCAGGGTTCGGGTGGGACATCGTGAGCTCTGGTCGCTACAGGGGAACGTGAGTCCTTCTGACTCCCCAGGAGAAGCCAGAAAGGTGTGAAAGCTCTTAATTTTTTAACTGTTGGCAACAAATTCAAAAAACGCCAAATGCGGAGCCAGAGCCGCACATCCACGAGTCACCTCCGGCGCCCCCAGCAAGCCCTTCCCGCGCCTCCTGATTCCGCCCTACTTCAGGTTATCTTCTTCCTCCACCAAGTTAATGGATGTTCCAGTGAGACAGCAGAGAAGGCAATGGCACCCCACTCCAGTACTTTTGCCTAGAAAATCCCATGGGCGGGGGAGCCTGGTAGGCTGCAGTCCATGGGGTTGCTAAAGTTGGACACGACTGAGCGACTTCACTTTCACTTTTCACTTTCATGCATTGGAGAAGGAAATGGCAACCCACTCCAGTGTTCTTGCCTGGAGAATCCCAGGGACGGGAAGCCTGGTGGGCTGCCATCTATGGGCCACACAGAGTCGGACACGACTGAAGCGACTTAGCAGCCAGTGAGACAGGCCCGCTTCTGTGGTTTCACACCCCTCTCGTCTCACTTCAGGGGAGCACCGGTGCCCCCTCATATGTCCACCCCTCCCCGCCACCTCCCTCAGCTGTGGGGACAGCAAGAAGGGGTGGGGTGGGGCAAGGGGGCTCACCGGTGGGGCTGGCGCTGAGCCGATGGCTGGGCTGCAGCTGCTGGATGCCAGCAGGGTCCTGGCCAGGGATGTGGATGGTGGCGGCCTGAGACACCGGCGTGTGAAGCCCGGACTCGCTGGAGGCCTCAGCATCTGAGGTGAAGACCTGGCGGAAGAGCAGCTCCTGAGCCGCCCTAGATGGGGGCTGGGGCAGGGCCCATGGAGGGGCGGGGCCTTACCTGCTTGGTAGGCGTGAGGCTGGCCAGGGCGCTCAAGTTGGTGGTGTCGGTGATGAGCATGGTCTGTGGAAGCAGGCCCGTGTGGGTGTACTGGGCCACCTCAGGCTTGTGACTGTAGAGGGCTGGCCAGGAGGGAGGAAAAAGGAGGGTACAGACATGGCACCTGGGTCCAGCTGGGCTCCTCCCACGAGGGCCCTCAAGGCAGGGGCATGGGCCTGGTGAGCCCCCCAGTGGGGCAGTGGTCGGGGACTCAGGGCTGATTTCTAAAATCTGGGAGCTCCAGGTAGAAGAGATGGGCACTGCCCCCAACCGCAGGGCCCTGCTCTGCCTGTCTTGTGGGGAGGAGCCTGGGGGAGGCGGGGAGCCCACTCCTGCCGTCACCTGGAGAGCGCAGGTGTGGAAGGGACCCAGAGATGCAGGTGCTGATGGGGTACTCAGTACGGGCCCTGGATGGAAGGGTCAGCGCCCTGGTGAGGGAGGCGCATCTTATCCCCCACCTCCAGGGCCCCTCTCCACAGCGTAACCCAGCATTTCATCTGCAGTCCCAGCCCCCCCAAAACACACAGATGCCAGCAGAAAAGTGACACAAATCACGTATGGTCACGTGGACTCAGATGAAAACACAGCCACCCACATACACACATAAATGGTGGCCTCCACCACACACACACACGTTCAGGTCCACAAATCCCTCATCCAAGAATCCAAGTTCCAGAAAGGTCTGAAAACCAACAGGTGTTCATCAGGTTGGTATTAGAGCTTGTCTGGTGGTGAAGTTGGTCCTAAGCCTATTAACCCTGATTCTTGGAATTCTCCCTTTGGCTGCAGAAACCATGGTGTTTGATGAAAGGGTGTTGGACCAAGCCTTGCTGAGAGTGTTGTACGTCCTCATGGTATATGCACCATATCACCTTTCTAAAAGCTGAGGGGTGCACGGGGCCCCAAGGGCACACATGGGTGTGTACACACAACCACATGGATTCACACCTTGAAATGTATTCAGCCCATGTACGTGCATCTGAGCACCCCCAGAGCCCCCATCACAGAAGCACTCACACTTCTGTGGGTATCAGACACACACACAGACCACAGCATCTGCCACACCGCCCCTTCCCCTGGGTTCCCACCACCCCACCCCCCAGCAGGGGGCCAAGGGGTGCTCACCGTGGGGGCTCTGCAGCTGGGCCATGGTGGCCATGAAGGGGCTCTGGGCCACGTGGCTTTGCACAGAGGGCATGAGTGGCTGCTGATAGGAAGGGTGCAGCGGCTGCGAGAACTGGACGGGCTGCAGGGTGGTCAGGCTGCTGCCCATGCTGTTGATGACTGGCACACTCTGTGCCTGCGTGGAGGCCAGGCCTGGAGTGGTGGGAGGGGCAGGGGTTGGCCAGGCCTCTGGCTACCTCCGTGGTGTCCCCAGGCCCAGCCCGGACCCCCAGGGGCACCAGCCCTCCCTCCTAGAGCCCGTGGCTTGGAGGAGGGGATGAGGTAATCCGGAAAAAGCCTTGCACTGCATTAAGGCCCAGGCAAGTGACTCCCCCTCTCTGAGCTGCCAGCTCACTATAAGGGCAGGGAGTGTGTCAAGGAGGGTTCCTTGGTGCCCTGGGGTTCTACAGCCGTGCAAAAGCCTTGGGGCTTAACTCTGTACCTCTTCCCCAGCAACTCCCTGTCTGTCATATATTGAGCTTCTGCATAATAGTTCTGTGAATAAACTCTGAACTTTAAAAAAAAAAAACTAAAACCTAGAAAACATCAGTCCCCCTTACACTGCTCTGTTTTCCTGTAGCTGTTTCACCGTCTCAGGTATTGTGTAACTTGTGTATTATGTTTATCGTCTGCCTCCCCCACTTAGGTGACTGAGTTCTGGGGCTCTTTGGTTCACTTGTGTATCCCTGGTGGAGCATGGTGCAGGCACTCAATAAATCTATGAATGAATGAGTCCCAGTGGCTCTCCCCATTCCTGGATTCAGCGGGAGTCCCCATGAGGCCCTCACTCAGATGGCCCCCTTCCAGCCCCACCAGCTTACCAATGACCAGTGTGGAGGCTCCTGTGTTGGTGAACGTGGGGCCCAGGGAGGCAGGCTCTCCAGGCCCAATGGCCATGACCCCGGGAAGCGAGGCCATGATGAGGTTCTGGGGCTGCTGGCTGAGGCCTGGAGATGTCTGCTCCAAGCTGTGCAGTGCTGTCAGGGTGCTGACCGGGGGCAGGGGGCCCCCAGTGGCTGAGACCTTGGAGGGGAAGCCAGACTGAGTCAGGGCGGGGCCCCACCCTGCCTCCCTGGGTACTGCCCCAGAATCTCCCAGCCGAGCGCAGATGGGGTAGAGTGGGGGGACACTCACCAGCTTGGCCTCTGTGCTCAGCAGACTGTGACTGGGCTCCAGGCCGGTGGGAGACACTTGATGCAGGGGTGCAGACACAGTCACCAAGGGACCGCCGCTGCTTGAGGGCACTTCCGCCCCCTCACTGGTGGCAGGCTGTCCATAGCGCACACCTGGAGTGGGAGCAGTGTCCAGCATCAGCGCCCCAGTTTCCTGCCTGTGCCCCCGGCCCCCAACACCCCAAATTGTATTGGCTTGCTCCGGCCACTCACACCATCTTTATCTATGCAGCCAGCAGATTTTGCTGGAGTATCCACTTCCTGCCAGGCCCTGTGCTGGCTGCTTGTTCAACCCCTTGAACACAAGCTTTGTGTTTTATTAGCTCTGTGGCCCCCCACTGCCCAGGGCTACACCGGACATGCAGTCAGTGCTCAATGAAAGACAACAGAGCCAAACTGAACTAGGCTAATGAAATTAAACCGCAGCAAACTTGAATAGAATGAATTGGAATTAGGTGAATGAAACTGATCAAGCTGAATCAAACCCGAAATGAACTGAGATTGAGTTGAATTGGATCAAATCGAATTGGATTGAAATTGAACTCTACGATATGAGATTAACCGAATTTCCTTGAAATACATTTAGTTAAACTGATCAGTTGGGAATGGGATTGGACCAAACTGTATGAAATTTAAATGAAACTCAGATTATAGTGAGTTGAACTGGATTGAGTTGAACTGAGCTGAAAGGAATTGAGTTGGCTTGATCAAGAATGAATTGCAGTAACCAAAATCCAGTGGGGTCGGAGTGAATGCGGTGGACAGAAGAGAGGGCAGTGGGTGGAGCTGAGTGGTCAGAGGAGAGGAGAGGGGTGGGGTGGATAGGGTGCAGATGGAGCTGGAGCCATAATGAGGTGCTAAGTGGTTTACCCCATATTCCCTTTGCCCACTGCCCAGTCCCCCTGCCCACATGGCACTCACCGTGGACCTTACTGGGGGAAAGGGCAGGCGGGGGCAGACCAGGGGAGCTGTGGGCAGGCAGCACAGGGCTGGGACCTGGCCCCGGTGGTGGCCCGCTGTACGTGTCCATGGCCAGCTTGTGCCGAAAGGCTTCTTCCTTGCGGCGATTGGCAAACCAGTTGTAGACACGCACCTCTGTGACGAGGTTGGAGCCCAGTCCCTGGGCCTGCGACGGTGACACCCCCCTCTGGATGCACTCCGCCCTGAAGAGACGGGTACTGTGAGCCTGGGGGAGGTACTGAGAAGCAGGGCTCTCTACCCGAGAGTCCGCTGAAGCTGACAGACCTGGTTTCCGAGCCCAGTCTGCTCTGCGATCTTGAGCAAATGGCTTAGCCTCTCTTGAGTCTCTTCATACAGAGGGAGCGCAGTAAGCGGAGGGTGAGTGAGACGAGCAGCCCCACTCAGGGGCACTTGGGTAGGCAGGGCAGCAGTTCCTAACCGTTTTGGCACCAGGGACTGGTTTCATGGAAGACAATTTTTCCACGGGCTGGGGTGCAGGGAATGGTTTTGGGGTGATTCAAACGCATTACATTTATTGTGCACTCTGTTTCTGTTGGGGCTTCCCTCTGCCTGCAATGCAGGAGACCCAGGTTCGATCCCTGGGTCAGGAAGGGAATGGCTACCCATTCCAGTGTTCTTGCCTGGAGAATTCCATGGACAGAGGAGCCTGGCAGGCTACAGTCCATGGGGTCACAAAAAGTTGGACACCACTGAGTGACTGACACTTGTTTCTATTATTATTACATCAGCTCCACATTGCGTCATCAGGCATTAGATTTGGAGGTTGGGGACCCCTGGGTGGGGGCCTGGGTGCCAGAAACAGAGCTAGGTTTCAGGCCCTGAATGGGAGCTGAGAACTCCTGGGCCAACAGCAGGAGCTCTCAAAACCAGGGGGGCCTCCCTCAGGATCCAGAGCCCTCCTTGCCTTCCCCAGCCCAGACCCAGCCCAGACCCAGCCAGCCCTGCCGACCGCCAACCATTCTACCTGTTGCACTCCTCCACCAGCGCCTCCCGCTCCTCCTTGCTGGGGTTCTTCTGCCTCTCATAGGCCTGGAACAGGATCTGCTGGGAGGCTGGGCCCCATTTGAATCGGTTTCTGCGCCCCTTCTTGGTCGGCAGCTCATCTCCCGCAGGCTCTTCAATCAGCCCACCCTGGCCTGCGTGGGTGAACTCTGCGGGCACAGAGAGCTGTGAGCAGGACACTGGCCAGCCCACCTTCCCGCATCAGCCTGAGCATGCCTTTGCTTCTTTCTCATTCCCAGGGTGCTGAGCCAGAGGGGCTTGCAGCTCGAACCCAGAAATCGCCTAATCCAGTGATGACAAACACACAGCACACGTCACCCCTTGCCTAACCTGTGTCCAAGGCAGACATCACTAATCAACCCCTGCACACTCTTCTATTGGGCCAAGATATAATCTCACAGTCCTCAATATAAGGCTCCAGGTAAGCATCACCTTTTATTCACATTGGACACATATGCCATCCCATTTTACAGAAGATGTAACTGAAGGTCAGGGAGGTGAAATATTTTTCCAGGGCCACACAGTAGAGCAGAAACCTGAACTTGTATCTCCTGAGTAGATTCAAGAGTTATTTTCAACATTCTACCCTTGAAAATCAAGCCTGAAGTACAAGTATTAGCCAGTAGAGAAGAGACCCAGCCACTTTCTCAGCTGATTCTTTGGTAGGAGGCCAGTTAATGGCACCCCCAAATAACAGAACAGCTAGCTGCCCTTCAAACAGCAGAGGAAATATATATGTGTGTATGTATATATATATATATATATATATATAGAGAGAGAGAGAGAGAGAGAGAGAGAGAGTATATGGCTCATGTATGCACGGGGGTCATCCCTGGTGGCTCAGTGTTCACCATATTCTTGCCGGGGAAGCCCCATGGACAGAGGAGCCTGGAGGGCTACAGTCCATGGGGTGGCAAAAGTCAGACACAGCTAAGTGACTAAACAGCAGCAGTATTTGCATATAATACCTCTGGAAGGATCTGTATGAGACTAGGAATGCCCATGGCTGCTTTAGGAGAAGACACCTAATTTTTATTGTAAAATCTTTCTTCTGTTTTATTAAAACTAAGTATGAGTATTGCCTTAAAAACAAACCTGGATAATTATAAAAGAAACATCAAAACCCATCTTTTTTACACTTTTTTACACTTAGGCTCAAAAGTGTGGAAGTGCACTTGGGATTCTATAGGGTATGAAGCTCAGGTGGTAAAACCCACCATGCCCTGAATGAGAACATGCCTAGCTCTCCCCAGGTTTGCAGTGGAGGGTTCCCTGAGCATACACCTCACCTCTGAGCCTTCGTTGCTGCTGTTCCTTCTGCCTGAAACACCCTTCCCTGCATCTTCAGGGGTCGAAATTCAACTGACACTTCAAGACTTAGTCGAGAGGTCATATTCCTTGTGTGATCACTCCTGATGCCCCTGCCTCCCTGAGGAAGAGGAGCCGCTTCTCTGCAAGCTCAACACTTGGAAACGTTCCCTGTGGTGCCCTGTGCTGGGCCTGGAACATGGTGCGTGTTCCAGAAACTCTGGCTCTTGTTGGTGTTATCACATTTTAATTCTTGTCTCACCGAATCATGCGGATTTGTCCTCTGGCTTCCCCTCTGCACAGGACGCTCTTAGAAGGCAGGGACCCAGTTCATCCATCTCTCGATGCCCAGGATCAACCCTCTTTCCCTCCACCAGAGCGCCTCCCGCAGAACAGGTGATACACGCTGGTTGAATTCCGCCCCCCCCCCCCCACTACCACGGCTCCTCGACTTTGTCCGTCTGCCTATCCAAGGAATGGGGAGGGGGCCAGACTTCCAGCCCCCGCCCTCGAGCTGCAGGGGGTCCCAGGCCCTGCCGGGAAGACGGGCTGCTGTCGGTCATTACTTACGCTGGGCCACCTCTCGCTGCTTGCGGACGTACCAGGTGTACAGGGCGGCTCGCTTCTGCGTCTTCATGGGCGTGCCCTTGTTGAGGTGCTGGGACAGGTGGGACTGGTTGAGGCCGGTGGTGTCGACCACCTCCCGCTGCGGGATGTTGTGCTGCTGCAGGTAGGACTTGACCATCTTGGCCACGCGCCACGGGTCCTCCCTGGGGGAAGGACCATCTGCTGAGCCAGGGGTGGGTGCTGGGAGCCCTGTCCACCCGGGAGGCGGGGATGGTGGATGGAGGCAGGTGTGGAGCCTAGGGGCCTGTGGCCTGACTCAGGGATGGGGAGGTATGGGCACTCATGTCAGGACACAAGGACATGGGGGCAGAGATTCACAGACACACACACGTGGCAGACGTGCACACAGGCCCCATCCAGCCCTGCACACACCCAGGAACAGATGAAGGTTTAGAAGCACACAGTGACACGCGGACACACATGTGGACTTAAACAGGCTCGCCCTGGAAGCCACACAGGCCCATGGGGAGGGTCCTCCGTTAAAGACCCCTCCTCATTCTACCTAGGAATGTTATCTATGACTGTGTCTTATCCACTGAGAGACTGGAGGGCAGGAACTGTCTGGTTTTCAGCACCCAACATAGGCCTGACGTAGAGTATGCCCTTGGTGACTGCATGAATGAACGAGTGTGCATATATATGGATGGATGCATGCATGCATGGATAGGTAATGTGATGGCCAATGGATTGACGGTGGCTGGTGGGTGAGAGGATGGATGGATGGATAAATGCGATGGTTGATGGGTAGATGGTAGATAAATGGACGGATAGGTGGGTGTATGGATGGACAGATGGTAGGGTAGATGGGTGGATAAGTGGATAAAAGCATGGATGGATGGATGGATAGGTAATGGGATGAACAATGGATTGATGGTGGGCGGCGGGTGAGAGGACGGCTGATGGATAAAGCAATATGATGGTTGATGGGTAGATGGTAGATGGATGGATGAACAGGTGGTAAGGTAGGTGGATGGATGAGCAGTTGAAAGCATGGATGGATGGATGTGTGGATGGATAGGTGGGTAGGTGGGTAGATGTACAGATGAGAGTGACCTGCTGGAAGAAAAAAGTTAGATCTGCCAAGAAGGCAAGAAACATGATTCTCCCACTTGACAGCCAGGGTCACTGAGGCTCAAAGCACTGTGTCACATGTATCTCTTGCCCAAGGTCATGGGATCAGCCCAGCAGAGTCCCACCCCAGCTCAAGGGATTTAGTTCTAAGTTGGCTCATCTGATAAAAATTACATAGCGTCAAAATGCCTCCTGAAAGTCTGCACTTAACCCTAGACGGTAGCGTGGCCAGTCTCTGCACAGCCCTGAGGCGGATGGCTAGTTTTTCAAGAGTCCCAGGGTTATGGGCTGGCATCCCAAGAACTTCTTGTAAGAAAAAATGTACGTAGTTCTGTCACTGGAGGGATTCAAGGGACCTGAGGCCACTGGGGCTCAGCCTCCTGCCCTCAGCTCACCATGGGGAACAGAAAGGGTCAGGCTGCCTGTACCATATAAGTCCTTCCCTCTCCCTCTCCTGCTGTGTCTCAGCCTTCCCCTCTTCCCTTCATCCTCTCCTGAGCTTTTGCTACATCACGTGGCAGATGCAACCGTGCTGAGAGAGGCAGAACTGGGATTTGAACCCCGGTCTGTGCAATCCTAAGCCTGTGTTCCCACCGCCTCTTTGCAGCTATTTGCTTTCAGAAATCGGAGGCTTCCAATACTGGCATGTGTGACAAATGGCGTGTTGCTGTGTCACGTGTCGCAGCCAAAGATTGGATACAACCTGAACGTCCAGCAAAAGGATGCTGATCAACCAAATTGCAGGGCCTCCCTCCAACCCCCTGAGAAAGCTCTGCACAAGCCCAGCTGGAACAGTTCATCTGATACATCTGCTGTGTGGGGCCTTCCCTAATGGTCCAGTGGTAAAGGATCCACCTGCCAATACAGCAGACACAGGTTCGATCCCTGGTCCTGGAAGGGCCCCACATGCCTCAGGGCAACCGAGCCCATCTGCCACAACTGCTGAGCCTGTGCTCTAGAGCCTGGGAGCCACAACTCCTGAGCCCAGGTGCCCAATTACTGACGACCACATGCCCTAGAGCCCGAGCTCCCCAACAAGAGAAGCCACCACTATAAGAAGCCCACACACTGCAACTAGAGAGTAGCCCCCACTCGCTGCAACTAGAGAAAAGCCCACACAGCCACAGAGGCCCAGCACAGTCAAAAAATAAACAAATAAAATTATATATTAAAAAATAAAATTTAAAGTGGGACAGGGTCTTTCCTGGTGGTCCAGGGGTTAGGACTCTGTGCTCCCTAGGCAGGGGGCCCGGGTCAGGGGACTAGATCCTATATGCCTCTGCTAAGAGCCCGCCCGAGGCAACAAAGCTCTTGCATGCCGCAATGAAGACTTGGTACAGCCAAATTAAAAAAAATTTTTTTTTAATTGGGATAAAAGATTTCTACATATTTGCTTGTGTTCACATAAAATACCGGAAGGACACAGAATGAACTGGAGACACTGATTGGATGCTAAGGACGGGGCAGGGCGGGGGGCTTTTCTCTGTTACTCTTCTGCACTTTGTAAATTATATGATACAGGATCATGTGTCATATATACCAATATCATATATTGATAATATACTACATAGATCATGTTTAAAACTGAATTGTGAAAAAAAAATCTAAAAGCAAATTAACCTCGCCCCCAGCACTCTAAAGCCCACCCCACAGTACCTTCCCCCCCGGGCCTTCTCTTTCCTCCAAGAACCAGTCTCGCCTGCTCCCCTGACGGTGCCCTTCTGAGACCCAAGGGCACAGAGACCTTCATCCTCATTGGCCCTCTGACTTCCTCCTTTTTTATCAGCAGGTCGCATAGAGGGAGGGAGGAAGGGAAGATAGGGACAGATGCAGTTAAAACAGTCAGCAGTCAGTAGCTGATTGGCAGCCGGGAGAGTGCGTGTTTTTGGGTATTCACAGTGAGCCAGGCACTGTGCTAAGGGCTGGTCATTTAAATCTTAACCCTGGAAGCTAGGTGCTACTTGTCGACTCATTTCCCAGGTGAGAAAACTGAGGCTCAGAAAGGTGTGTGCTTGTCCAAGGGGACCCACTGGGGCTCAGGACTATTTCGCTCTGCCTGTACCCCTGACATCTCCCTGAGCCCTGTCTCCCTGCTTTCAGGGGCCCTTAGAAGCCTCTCCTCCCCGCCACCACCCCATCCACCAGCTCACCAGATGCCAGTCAGTCCTGGGAGGGAAGGGCAGGACAAAGTCCAGCCTTGTGCTCCATGGCAAACATGTTTATCTGATTCCGGGGCTGGGCTGCCCATGGCCTCCCTCCTCCCCCAACTGCAGTCATCCCCCTCCTGAGAGAGAAGTCCTCCTTCCCTCCGTCTCTTCTCCAGAGAGAAGGAGCCCAAGCTTCCTTCAGCAGCGCCTCTCCAGGCTCAAATTAAAGATCTGCTGTCTCTCCCTGTCCATCTGATCCCGTGTGTCTCTGTCTGTCACTGTTTCACACACACTCTCTTTCTGTCTCTTTGTCTCTGTTTTCTGCTTTCTCCACCTCCACAAAACACACACACACACACACACACACACACACACACACACAGAGTCTCCAAGAACAGGGCTCAGAGTCTCCAAGAACAGGGCTCTTTTCAGGACATTTTCCCCAAGGCAGAATTAAGAGGCCAGGTCTCCAGGCATCTCCTGCTTTCACGCTAATGGGTTTGAGTTAAGCCAATCCCTGGTTCAAATCCCACCTCTGTGACCTCAGGTACACGCCTCTCATCCGCCCTGTAACAGGATGATAGTTCCACGTCTGCCTCCCAGTTGTCTATTGGGAGAACTGGATGAGTTACTAGTAGGGGTGAAATGCTGAGGTCAGGGCCAGGCGCACAGTAAGAGCTCAGTAAGTGGAACGATATTGTTACCACCACCACCTCCATCATCACCATCCACAACTTAGTCCTGGGGCCTCCCAGCCCCACAGCAGAGGGAAGAGGGCTCAGGAATGGTGGAGACCTGCCCATATCTCCCTCCTCCCACCTCCTGCCGGTTCTGGAGTCCCTCAGAGGTTTGAGGCCTTGCTTACAGGTCCATGGGATTTTGGTGGGTCCAAGGTTGCAGAGCTGGGAGACCAGCCTGAAGGGCCATTTATCTAGAGGGGAGCTGAATTCTCAGCGTGAACCCCAGCTCTACCACTCACCCTCCAGGTGGCTCTCGGAAGTTGCTTAACTTCCATGTGCCTCAGTTTCCTCAACCATGATAGGGGGTTAATAATATTTCATAGGTTATCAGGAGGAGAAGATGAATTTCATGCATTTGTAAGCCCTTCATAAGCCCTAGGGGACTTCTCAGGTGGCTCAGTGGTAGGGAATCCGCCTGCCAATGCTGGAGATGCAGATTCGATCCCTGCGTCGGGAAGATCCTCTGGATGAAGAAATGGCAACCCACTCCAGTATTCTTGCCTGGGAAATCCCATGGACAGAGGAGGCTGGCAGGTTACAGCCCATAGGATCTCAGAATTGGACACGACTTAGTGACTGAGCACACACGCACACGTCAGCCCTAGAGCACTGCATGGAAGTCAGTCAATGGTTAACAGTGAGACTGATGGAGGAGGGTAAAGAGGGAGATGAACGTGTCAAAGAAAGGCATGTGACCTCAGGGTGCTGTGTCAAGTGTGGAGGACTTGGGTCCAAGTCCTGGCCTTACTGCTTTGTAAGACTGCCTCGGGCAGGTCACTTTGCCTCTCTGAGCCGTAGTTTGCTCATCTGTAAAATGGGACCATTGATAATAGCAGTCGTTTTTTGCACTTACATGCCGTTTAACCCTGTGGGTAAGCATTATGATCAACTCTGCCTTGCAGAGAATACTGGGGCTCAGAAAACTGAAACTGCCTGCCCCAGCCAAGCTGGGGATCAAGTCCAGGCAGGCTGGCCTCTGTCGGGGTGTCAGACTGTCCCACCTCAGCCCCTGTCTTCCTGTGTCTCCAGGCCTTGGTACTGCCCAATGGAGAGGACCAGAGACCCTCGAGTTTGAGTGGCTCAGGGATAGGAGGACCTAGGAGGACACTCAGGAAGGAGCCCTGGGGACAAGCTCCTCCCTTGGCCATAGCAGCAGATATCCCCAAGGCTCAGAGAGACCTAGATGTCACTCATTCATTCATGAATGTCAGCTACCAGGCTGGAGATCAGGGGTCTGAGTGGTGAACACAGATCTGGAAGAGCTTCGGTAGTCATGGCCCGAGACAGAAAACAGACAAATAAGATGATCATAAGTAATGATACATTTCAGGAGAAAGTCAGCGAAAATAGAGGAAGAGAGTGATGATGCTGGGACCTTCCTTTAGATGGGGTGATCAGGGAGGGCCTCCCTGACGAGGTGATATTGGAGCAAAAAGGGGAAGGAATTGGTCATGGGAAGATCGGAAAGAAGGGTCCAGGGAGAAGGTACAGCACGTGCAAAGGTCCTGAGGTGGGAATCAGTGAAATCAGTGTAATGTAAGTGGAGGAAAGTGGTGGCGGGGAGAGAGGTACCTGAGGAAGAGGTCAGGGAACCAGGGCAGGGAGTGTGAATTTTACTCATTGTCCTGGTCAGGGAAACCAAGGCAGGATGAGAAGAGACATGTTCTAGGTCACACCTGGCTTCCTGGGAAAGTCCTACCCCTTCGCCATCCTTTCCAGCCTCAACTTCCCCCACCACCCAGGGCTGTCACAGGGGTCCCCCACCCCTCTGCAGCCTATGTCCTGAGGCTTAAGGCCCCACTTTCCCCCCTCGGGGTGTTTTCAGATCCCTTTTGTTACCTGAACAATAAGTAACCCAGGTAGTTAGTTATAAACTCCGCAGGAACAAGGAGCTGGTTGATAATTTATAGCAACATCTCAAATTTAAATGGAAAGTAAATAGCATGCTGTTAGCATTAAAGAAAACCCAATCGGGGCGGGAGGCAAGCACTCCAGCTTCCTCGCAGCTTGGGGCACCTCGCTCTCTCCCCAGCCCCTTCTCCCAGCTGCATGTCAGCCCCAGGCCCCTCCTGGCTCCTCTGCTCCACTCTGCTTCTCCAGGTCTCTCTCTCCATCTCCTGAGACTCACCCCCCACCCCCGTCTCTTCCTTCTTGTCTCCCCTCTCTCCCTCCACCTCCAGGTCTCTGCTGGTCCCCAGGGAGCACTTTGACCCCTGCGTGCTGTGGATCAAGCCTTCCTGTCCACCCATCATCCCACTGGAGGGGCTACTGGTCAAGAGGCCCCACCCAGCCAGGTAAGGCCTTTGGTACCCCTTCTGCCCCCTACTCCCCCCTGAAAGCCCCCAGGCCCATCTGGGGCCCTGAGCAGTTCTGGCCCAGCCCCACCCTGTCCAGGTTGCCCTCTCCCTGGGTCTGGTGATGCCTGACTCTATGCCCCTCCCCTGCAGCCCGGCAGGGCCCTTTGCCCTCCTCCTCCTGCCAAGTCAGGGGGCCCTGGCTGCTCCCCTGCCCCCTCCCCAGCCCTCAGAAGGCCTGGCAGGCCCTGAGGGCTCCCTGAGGGATGGATCCCACCCTCCCCCACCCCAGGCTGGGATCCAGACCTTGGACAGAAAAGAGATAGTCTTTAGGAACTCTTCCTCAGCAACCCACCTCCCCCCCGACCCCGTCACCCCTAGCTGCCCCCAGCTCTGACCCCAGTCCCAAGAGAGGGGCGTGGAGCCCCAGCTGGGCGTCCTTAGTCCAGCTCCTTCCCCTCTCTGAGCCCCAGTTTCCTTTCCTCATCCTTCGCTTTATGTAGCTTCCTCCAGAGTTCATCTCAACATTGCCCGAAATGACGCCTGTGAAACCTCAGCCAGGCACCCCTCCCCGGACTGTTAGGAGGGAGGTTACAGAGCCTCGGAGGGGGGGCTGTCCCTGAAGTCCCCAGGTTTCCCTTCCCTCACCTCCAACCTCCCCCACCCCCACCTGGGGGGAAGTCAGAGATGGCTCAGACCTCCCCAGGCCACCAGCCCTACAAGTTAATGATCATAGGCCTTATCAGAGCCTTTCGCCATTTATAAATTTATAAAACAAAAGAGAAATAATAAAGCCCGTGGGTAATTAGTAACCAGCTCAGCTCTGCTGAGGAGAGGGGAGCAGAGAGCTCAGACCCACCCCGTCCTCCAGGAGATGGGGAGAGCCAGCCGGTGGGTTGGGGGTACGGAGCAGGGAGGCTTCTAGTGGTACCCGCTGGTGATGGGGGGGCCTGAGGCTGTGCTGGAAAGGGGAGTAGCTCCCCTCCTGAGGCTCCATTTCCTGCAGGTAAGAAAGACCTGGGTTCTCCCGGCTGAAAGCTCGAGTTCTGCGGAGGCAAAGGGGGCCCCTCAAAACCCTAGCCAGGGGTGTGCCCTGATGCTTAGCAGGGAAGTTAGGACTGGGGGACTAGAAATGTGCCTAGTAGCTAAAAATTCCCACCACCACCCCTTCCCCAGTTCTCTCCCCGGGTACTCAAATTGTGGATTCTCTGCTCTGTTCCCATCTTGGGGTTCCCCTGTGGGGCATGCCCCACTTCCCAAGCTCTGGGCTGGAAGCCTTGGCTTATGGGGACGGGACCATGCAGAGGGCCGGATCGGGTGCTGGAGACTCCAACCTCCAAGCCAGAACCCCCCTCCCACCACCTCCAAGCTCTAACGGGCCCTTTCCCCGTCGCAACAACCAGGCTACAGCCCATGGGACTCTGGACTGGGAATGGCGGGCAGAAGCCGAGGGTGGGTCCCTGTCTCAGGGCTCCTTGGGAGCGGGGGACAAGGGAGGGGTCCTTACTGCAGCAGGGTCTCCACCACGGCCTTCTGGTGAGCCGCCTCTTCTGGGCTGAGGCTCTCCAGCTCCTTGAGGATGGGCGGCGTGAAGTCGTCCCCATCGTCGTCCGTCTCGTCCTCTGAGCCCCTGGTCTCCCCCAGCCCATTGGGCAGCTCGGCCAGCTCCCCTCGGCCGCCGCCACTGCTGCAGGACTCCCCCTTGTCCAGGGGGCCATCTCCAGCCAGCAGGTAGGGACCCGGCTCACCCAGCGCCTGGATCAGCGCCTCTTTGCTCAGGCCTGACTCGAGCAGGGCCGCCAGGAGCTCCGTCTGCAGCTGGCTCAGTTTAGAAACCATGGCTCCACTAGCGCCGGGCCACGCGGCCAGGGGCCACCGGGCCGGCCGCCTCCCCCGACCGCGTGGGCTGGCTCCGTGCTGGCCGGCCCGCAGGCAGGCCCCAGCCAGGCTCCTTGCACCCGCTGCCCCCCCAAGCCCCACTAGCCAAGCCCTGTGGGCACCCCCAACCCCCAACCCTGGCCCCAGTGGCCAGTGAATCAGGGCCCCTGCCCGCTCTGTTTACATTGGAGCTGGGGAAATTCTCCAAGGTTCATATTTATCCGTGTGCTTAGCGAAGGGACTGAACTTTGGACTTCACCCTGCGCAGTGCAGGCCTCATGGCAGTGCAGAGAGTGGTAGAGCCGTGGCCTTCAACGGGAATGGGCAGAGTGGAGGGTGGGGGAGGCGGCGATGGGGGGCCAGACAGCTGGGGCACAAGGTGCTGGGAGCCGGGGAGGCCTCTGGGTGACCAGCATCCAGTCCCACCCCCGCAGGACCTTGCAGTGGGTCAGGCTGGAGCAAGAGAACCAAACAGCAGGTTACCCTTGGGAACAGAAGCAGCAAGGATTTCCAGGCTGTTGGGCCAACTCTCCTCAAGGGCAGGGCAAGGTCACATCCACTTGAGGACACCCCCCACAGCCAGCCAGGGCACCAGGCCTCCCAGGAGGAAAAACGCGTTGACTCACGTCTACTGTGGACTGGGTCTGTAACTCACGTCATTACCTCCATGCAGCCCCCTACAGCCGTGAGTGGCCACAGGGATTATGCCCTTTTTACAAAGGAGGAAATTAAGGCTCTGCGAGGGTAAGCAACTCACCCAAAGTCACGCAGCTAGCAGGGACAGGACCTGCAGGGTGGAAGCAGAGTGAGGCTAGTCAAGTTCTTGACTCAGGAGCAAATTTTAAGGGGATGATGGAAAAACTCAGTACATCTAGATAAAATAATAGTTTATATAAGGATATTAAAAGTTCTAAATTAATGCAAACCCTAAAAGAATTTAAAAGAAATGTCCACACAAAAACCTGCACATGAATGTTCACAACAGAATAATTCACCATAGCCAAAAAAAAAAAAAAAAATACATATCCATCAGTGAAAGAATGGATAGAAAAAAATCTGGTCTGTCCTTAGAGTGGCATATTATTTGACCATAAAAAGGAGTGTGGGCTTCTCTGATGGCTCAGCATCCATCTGCCATGCAGGAGACACAGGAGACTCAGGTTCGAACCCTGAGTCAGGAAGATCCCCTGGAGAAGGAAATGGCAACCCCCTCCAGTATTCTTGCCTGGAGAATCCCATGGACAGAGGAGCCTGGCAGGCTGCAGTCCATGGGGTCGCCAAGAGTTGGACACGACTGAGCGACTGAGCACACACAGCAAAAAGGAGTGAAGTCCTGATTCATACTCCAATAGGCGTGAATCTGGAAGACATTATGCTAAGTGAAAAGAAGCCAGGCACAAAAGGCCATCTATTGTACGATCCCATGTGTAGGAAACATCCAGAATAGGCAAGTCCATATGGACAGAAAGTGGATTCATGGTCGCCAGGGTTTGGAGGGATGGGGGTGGGGGCAGGGAATGGCTATTTGGTGAGAATAAGGTTTCTTTGGGGACGATGGAAATGTTCTAATATTGATTGTGTGATGTTATACAACTCTGTGACTTTACTAAAAACCGCTGAATTTTGCACTTTAAATGGACAGATTTTATAGTATATGAATAAAACATATTTCTTAATTAATGCCAAAAATCTGATGAACAAAAAATATCAAATTTTAAATAGAGGCAGGTTCCAGCCCTCCCTCACTTCCTACTGATCCCAGCCCTGGACAAAAACTCATCCTCACACCCCACCAACCCACCTCTTCCCTTTTCCAGTAAGAGCCTGGAAAAACTTCCTGCTGTCTGTTCCCTGGGGTGGCCATAAGCCCCCAGAACGAGGGGTGCACACCATTGCCTGGAGTGGGCAGGGTGGTGTTGAGGAGCCCCCGGGCTGGGGCACCTCTCAGGGGTCTGAGGAACCAGGGTCATGCTTGCCAACAGTGGAGGGGAGAAGGTGTCATGTGGCCAGGAGGCTCTTGCTGCAGACCAGGCCAGGCCAGCAGAGGGAAAAGCGGGCTGGTCAAGTCTTCATTTTTGCACTCACTTGACACATTCGGCAACCGTGAGGCCCATGTGGCCACTGAGCACCTGAAATGTGGCTGATGCCTCTGGCCGAAACAACAATATTTTAGGTGAAAGCTTTTTTGTGTGTGTGTGTATTTAAAAAAAAATTTTAGCCACACTCCGTGGCCTATGGAACCCTAGTTCCCCAACCAGGGATCGAACTCATGCCCCCTGCATTGGAAGCATGGAGCCTTAACCACTGGACCGCCAGGGAAGTCCCGAAAGATTTTAATCTTAAAACTACATTTTTAAACATCTTACATTCAAAATTAGAAACCTTAATTTCCCCCATTTCTTTTTACTTTTATAATGGTGCCACTGGAAACATTTAAATCACACGCACGGCTCACATCCTATCTTTACTGGACTGTACCTCTCTGTCATTTACTTACACTGCTGTTGTTCAGTCGCTCAGTCATGTCCCACGCTTCGCGACCCCATGGACCGCAGCATGCCAGGCTTCCCTGTCCTTCACCATCTCCCAGAGTTTGCTCAAATTCCTGTCCATTGAGTCGGGATGATGTTTGTTTTTTATGCTCTGTCTGCCTCTGCTAGAATGTCCGCCTCACTCCTCCCAGGGCTGGGCTTTTGTCTGTCTTGCTCACTCCCAGTGCTTAGAATGTTGCCTCATCTGTACTTAGTAGGCACTCAATAAATATTCATGGAATGAATACATTTCATTGCACACCGACCACATATACTCAGCTCTGCACTAACCTTTAGTAATGTATGAAATGCTCAGAACCACTCTACGAAGTAGGCACTGTTATTCCCATTCTGCGGAGGAGAAAATAGAGGCTCAGAGGGGTGGAACAGCTTGCTCAGAGTCCCCCTAGAGCCTGGCAGTCTAGCTGCACAGGATGGTGCTGGCAATTGCCCCTTGGGAAAGTGGGACCCCCACATTTCTTCCAGCGCTTCCCTTTATCTCTAGCATAAGTAGCTTTGGGGTCAGGCAGCTCACCACTGGGGGCAGATCCTCAAGTCCAGCCGAAGGTCAGGGAGGACGCCATGTGCTGTCCCCTCGTGGCTCTCCCCCTTGTTACCCCCTCCAGGAAGCTGCTTGCCACCTGCAGCTGCCCCTCGGAGACTCTCATCTAGAAGGTGGAGCCAGATTGCGTGGGACCTGGATGCCCAGCATGACTTTTTTTTGCCACGCCAAGAGGCCTGTGGGATCTTAGCTCCCCCACCAGGGATCGAACCTGCATCCCCTTTAGTGGAAGCACGGTCTTAAACACTGGACCACCAGGGAAGTCCCATGGCACGACTTTTAAACTCCTTAACTTCTGGGGCCCCTGGCAGCCAGGTGCCTGAGCCAGTGACTTGGGGACGGAAGGTGGATTTAATTGGGAGGGGGACTAAGAGCGGGAGTGGGGAGATCCTGCAGGGTATCTAAGGAAAGATCCCCACCACCAAGGGCCCAACTTCAGCTCCCACCGCACACAAAGGCTGTTGTCCTGGGCCCCCTGAGTAGGGCTCCCCTCTTGAATGAGAAGGGTGTCAGATATTGATGCTTGGCAAACAGAAAGGGATGGATCCAGGCCCCAATCTGCCCTTCTTCACAATCAGGGGACACATCTGAATGGACATAGAGGTTGGGAGAGGCATTTTGCCTTCTTGAAAATCACATGAGACCTAGTGTGAATTTCACAGACCCCACACACACACCCCAACCCCAATGGGTGGCCTCAGGCAATGAATTTGCCTTTATTGACTTATGTATAAAACAGGTATAGATCTCCAACTTTTTATACCTAATGCAAGTATTCCAAACTTTCTTGGTTCTAGGCACCCTCAATGTCTCAGTAATTTTTTTTTATGGCAGCCCCTACTTGCCTCCCCACTTCCCTGCGGGGGGGAGGGGGAACCCAACAGTTATGTTTAGTAAGTAAGTGAGGTCAAAACAATTAAGTATTTATGTCAACTTAGTTGCCACTTGAGTGAAGTGAAAGTCGCTCAGTCATGTCTGACTCTTTGCGACCCCATGGACTGTAAAGTCCATGGAATTCTCCAGGCCAGAATACTGGAATAGGTAGCCTTTCCCTTCTCCAGGGGATCTTCCCAAACCAGGGATCGAACCCAGGTCTCCCACATTGCAGGCAGATTCTTTATCAGTTAAGCCACAAGGAAAGCCCTTGAAAATGCATGTAAATTGAAAGAAAAATAATATTTTAGCTGCTTCTTCAGTTCAGTTCAGTTGCTGTCAGTCATGTCCAACTCTTTGTGACCCCATGGACTGCAGCACACCAGGCTTCCCTGTCCATCACCAACTCCCAGAGCTTGCTCAAACTCATGTCCATCGAGTCAGTGATGCCATCCAGCCATCTCATCCTCTGTCGTCCCCTTCTCCTCCCACCTTCAATCTTTCCCAGCATGAGGGTCTTTTCAAATGAGTCAGTTCTTCGCATCAAGTGGCCAAAGTATTGGAATTTCAGCTTCAGCATCAGTCCTTCCAATGAATATTCAGGACTGATTTCCTTTAGGATCGACTGGTCTGATCTCCTTGCTGTCCAAGGGACTTTCAAGAGTCTTCTCCAACACCACAGTTCAAAAGCATCAATTCTTCGGCGCTCAGCTTTCTTTAGTCCAACTCTCACATCCATACACGATTACTGAAAAAACCATAGCTTTGACTAGACGGACCTTTGTTGGCAAAGTAATGTCTTTGCTTTATAACATGCTGTCTAGGTTGGTCATAGCTTTTCTTCCAAGGAGCAAGCGTCTTTTAATTTCGTGGCTGCGGTCACCATCTGCAGTGATTTTGGAGCCCAAGAAAAGAAAATCTGTCACTGTTTCCACTGTTTCCCCATCTATTTGCCATGAAGTGATGGGACCAGATGCCATGATCTTTGTTTTTTCAATGTTGTGCTTTAAGCCAACTTTTCACTCTCCTCTTTCACTTTCAGCAAGAGGCTCTTTAGTTCTTCTTTGATTTCTGCCATAAGGGTGTTGACATCTTCATATCTGAGGTTATTGATTTTTCTCCCATCAATCTTGGTTCCAGCTTGTGCTTCATCCAGTGCAGCATTTCGCATTATGTACTCTGCATATAAATTAAATAAACAGGGTGACAATATACAGCCTTGACATAACTGTTCCCAATTTGGAACCAGTCAGTTGTTCTATGTCCGGTTTTAACTGTTGCTTCTTAACCTGCATACAGATTTCTCAGGAGGCAAGTAAGGTGGTCTGGTATTCCCATCTCTTTAAGAATTGTCCACAGTTTGTTATGATCCAAAAAGTCAAAGGCTTTGGCATAGTCAATAAAGCAGAAGTAGATATTTTTCTGGAACTCTCTTGCTTTTTCTATGATCCAATGGATGTTGGAAATTTGATCTCTGGTTCTTCTGCCTTTTCTAAATTCAGCTTGAACATCTGGAAGTTCTTGGTTCATGTACTGTTTCTTCTTAAATAATCCTAAGTATGTACTAATGAAATAAGTGGATTTATTGGGCTCTATACAACTGCTCAAACCTGGGAACTAGATTGAACATGAGCCCCTTCATTTCCCGTCCTACAAAAGTTTTTACATGAAACTTTTTTTTTAAATCAGAACAACTGCCATAAACCCAGCTTCACAGAGTTATGACATCTGACATTCAAAATGCAAATTACCTTGACCTGGTAGTTTGAATGTTGGCCGATAGATGTCGCTGTGTTCCTTTCAAAAATCCTCTAAAATATTCTGTGGTGCCCAGGGGCACCTGGAGGCACAGTTTGGGAACTGCGGACCTAAGAGATGATCTTGGACAGAGGGTGTTCAGTAAACTGTAGTTGTGAATTTTTACCACCGTTCTTGCCTACTGCGTGAGCAGATGTTTGCAACATTCTGGCAAGACATAGGCTTCTACTTAGGAAGCAGCACAAGAGGGGTGCCCTGTCATCCAATCTCAGGGCTCTCTCGGAATTTAGTTACCACCCCCACCAAGCCCACCTCAGGACACATCTGTTTTCATTCTCAGACTATTCTTCCTCCCAGCCCCACTGCCTTTTAACCTTTATTGAACAGTTGCTGCTATATGCAATTTTCATGCTTTTTTCATTTAACCTCTCAGCAGCCTCATGAGGTAGGTACTTTTAGCCTCGTCTTACAGGTGAGCAAACTGAGGCTCTAGGAGGCTATATAATCTGCCCGTCTAGTGCTTGGCAGAGCTAACTTTGAACCCAGATCTCCCTGATGTCAGAATCCAACCCCTTGACCACTATTCCATGCCACCCTGCCTTTGAGGCAGTTCACGCTCGTTAAACACTTGCTACTATTATTTTGGTTGGTGTCGTCATTGTTTGTTGTTCTGGGTAAGTGTGACTTCCCACTGGCCTTGTCATCTTTGTGCTGGTTTTTACAGATGAAGAGACTAAAGGTGCTGAGGTGGAATAAGGCACAGTGGTTAGGGACTTCTCTGCTGGTCCAGTGGCTGAGTTCATGCTCCCAATGCAGGGGCCCAGCTTTGATCCTTGGTCAGGGAACTAGATCCCACATACCACAACTACGAGTTTCCATGTCCCACCTAAAGATCCTGTGTGCCACAGTGAAAGCTGAAGATCTTCTGTGCTGCAACTAAGACTCTGCACACCAAATAAATACCTAAATACTAAAAAAAAAAAAAAAAAAAAAAAAAGACACAGTGGTTAAAAGCAGAGACTCAAGTCCAACTGCCTGGATTTGAGCCTGGCTCTGTCACTTACACTCGGACATGACTGGGCGACTCAACAACTGCCACTTACCAGCTGTGTGACCTTGGGCAACTTACTTCTCTGTGCCTCAGTTGCCTTCTTCTGTAAAATGAGAATGAAAATGCTATCTGTTCCGAGAGCTGTTAGGAGGACTGATGAAGTAATTCACAGAAAGCACCATGCCTGACCGGAGAAGGCAGTGGCACCCCACTCCAGTACTCTTGCCTGGAAAATCCCGTGGATAGAGGAGCCTGGTAGGCTGCAGTCCATGGGGTCGCTAGGAGTCGGACATGACTGAGCGACTTCACTTTCACTTTTCACTTTCCTGCATTGGAGAAGGAAACGGCAACCCACTCCAGTGTTCTTGCCTGGAGAATCCCAGGGACGGGGGAGCCTGGTGGGCTGCCGTCTATGGGGTCGCACAGAGTCGGACACGACTGAAGCGACTTAGCAGCAGCAGCAGCACCATGCCTGACACACTACCAGCACTCCCCATGGCTGAATGAGTGGCTGCTCCACTCCCATTGTTTGTTGCTTGTTCAGTCGTTCAGTCGTGCCCGACTCTTTGCAACCCCATGGATTGCAGCACACCAGGCTCTCCTGTCCTTCACCATCTCCCAGAGTTTGCTCAAATTCATGTCCACTGAGTTGGTGATGCTAACCATCTCATCCTCTGCCTCCCCCTTCTTCGTTTGCAAAAGTTCTCCACATCAGAGTTCCTGCTCTCTGCTTTATTTGATTCTTAAGCCCTGATTCTGGCATCCAAGGCCACCAATACCTCAACCCCACTCTCTATCCAATCACAGAATTTGTCCTCTCCACAGCATACCTGAAACTGTCTCCCATCCAAGGCTTTTGCACACACTGTTTACCTGGAGACCCTCACCTGTGAACCTGTCTTCAGGATCCTCCTGAGTCTCCTCCTGATTCCTTCTGCTGCCCACAGCAACATGAGCCTTCACTAGCCAGCCTTCCCTAACTCAAGGGAGCAGAACCAGCAGCCACAGAAAGCCTGGGGTTGGGGATTAGAAGCTCAGATTCCTGACTCCACACTCAAAGGGTTAAGCTCAAAGTGTGCCTGCTCCTTGCATCAAAGGGTAGAAAACTGAATTGTGTTACTTTGCGAATCAACAATAAATGGGGTTGTATGTGTGTGTTTGGGAAAGATGAGAAAGGATATAATCCAAGCTGTCAACATCTTTGACACAGAACTATGCATAAAGAAAACCAAAAACAGTAGCGGGAGGAGAGAAAGAGAAATAAATGTCGAAAGAAAGGAAGAAGAATCTGTAACTATACAAGGTAATAGATGTTAACTAAACTTACCGTGGTAGTCATTTCACAATATATATGGACATAAACCAAGCCGTCACGTTGCACCTTGAACTAATACGATGTTATAAGTCTACTAAATCTCAATTTTAAAAATTGGGGAAAATTAGATTATGATGATGGTTGCAGAACTCTGGTTATATACTAAAATCATTAAACTGACTTTGTCTGGCTGTAGGACATGGGGGATTTCAGTTCCCCGACCAGGGATCGAACCCATGCCCCTTGCATTGGAAGCATGGAATCTTAACCACTGGATGGCCAGGGAAGTCCCTGAACTGACATTTTAAGTGGATGAGTTATATATATGAATTATATATCAATAAAGATCTTAAGAAAACAAGAAAGGAAGCCTGAATAAAACGCTGCATGTATAATAAAGTGGATATACATACGTGCGTCAGTATAAACCACAGTGTGTGTGTGTGTGTGTTTGTGAGTTGCTTAGTTGTGTCTGACTCTGCAAACCCATGGACTGTAGCCCGCCAGGCTTCTCTGTTCATGGAATTCTCCAGACAAGAATACTGGAGTGGATTGCCATTCCCTTCTCCAGAGGAACTTCCCCACCCAGGGATCAAACCCTGGTCTCCTGCATCACAGGCAGATTCTTTACCATTTGAGCTACAGGGAAGTCCCTAAAACACAGTGCATCATGTGGAAAGATGGACTTCAAAGGCACATTTGCAAACATTGCTAGGTGGTTAGACTTCAGGGCTTCCCTGGTAGCTCAGACAGTAAAGCGTCTGCCTACAATGTGGGAGACCCAGGTTCGATCCCTGGGTCGGGAAGATCCCCTGGAGAAGGAAATGGCAACCCAGTCCAGTACTCTTGCTTGGAAAATCCCATGGAATGAGGAGCCTGGTAGGCTACAGTCCATGGGGGTCACAAAGAGTCGGACACGACTGAGCGACTTCACTTCACTTCTTCACTTAGACTTCAGGTGATTTTTACTTTCTTGTTTATCCTTTTCTGTATTATTCAAATAGTTTAGCATGAATATTTATTTTCATAGATATAAAATAGAAAAACAATAAAGGCACTTTTATTTGGGTGGTACCTCCTCTCCAAACCCCACCCCAGGTTCACGTGATGCTCAGAGTTTGGTCCCCCATCTTAGGTGTCTGTCCCTGGACCCCCACCAAGCTATAAGCTACAGCTGTAAGAACCATGGTATGTCTATTCCTGGGCGCCAAGGGCTCCCAAGTACTGATACCTACATTCGTGAAGCTCCAAACACAGCGCATGCTCAAGAGATACTTGCCGGATGGAGCCCCGTCCACTGCTTCTGAATGAGCTTCTCATGATTTCCTGAAGATGTCTTATTCTGCGAGAACAAGGGGAACCTTGACCTTCCTTTTCCTCACCTTTGCCCCTGCCCAGCTCTGATCTGGGCACATAGTGACCCTGAAGGGTAGAAGAAAAATCGAGGCAGGAGAAACACCTGCTGAAGGAAGGGGCCCGACAACCCCGCAATGGCTGCGTCCGTTTTACTGTCATCCTCTTTACCGAGAGCAGAGGGCGCTCTTATTCCACACAGCAGAAATTTCCAACCCTGTCTTTTCTTTAGAACTCCGGGTCAGGGGAGCAGGAAAAAAAAAGACCCAGAAATCCAAGGCCCCTCCCGCATTGTTCCTGAATCAGACTTGCTAGCAAGCCTGCCAAGGAATCCCTCCTTTGAACAAACACCTCAGGAAATTTTCTCTGGATCAAGCAAGTGCAAAAACACAGCCCTCCTGGACCTCCGTGATACTCAGCCGGTAACGAATCTCCTGCAATGCAGGAGACCCGGGTTTGATTCCTGGATCCGGAAGATCTGCTGGAGAAGGGATAGGCTACCCACTACTGTATTCTTGGGCTTCCCTGATGGCTCAGACGGTAACGTATCTGCCTGCAATGAGGGAGACCTGGGTTCAATCCCTGGGTTGGGAAGATCCCCTGGAGAAAGGAATGGCTCAGATCAGATCAGTCGCTCAGTCATGTCCGACTCTTTGCGACCCCATGAACCGCAGCACGCCAGGCCTCCCTGTCCATCACCAACACCCGGAGTTCACTGAGACTCACGTCCATCGAGTCAGTGATGCCATTCAGCCATCTCATCCTCTGTCGTCCCCTTCTCCTCTTGCCCCCAATCCCTCCCAGCATCAGAGTCTTTTCCAATGAGTCAACTCTTCGCATGAGGTGGCCAAAGTACTGGAGTTTCAGCTTTAGCATCATTCCTTCCAAAGAAATCCCAGGGCTGATCTCCTTCACAATGGACTGGTTGGATCTCCTTGCAGTCCAAGGGACTCTCAAGAGTCTTGTCCAACACCACAGTTCAAAAGCATCAATTCTTCGGTGCTCAGCCTTCTTCACAGTCCAACTCTCACATCCATACATGACCACAGAAAAAACCATAGCCTTGACGAGGGAAAAGGAGTACGTCAAGGCTGTATATTGTCACCCTGCTTATTTAACTTATATACAGAGTACATCATGAGAAACGCTGGACTGGAAGAAACACAAGCTGGAATCAAGATTGCCAGGAGATATATCAACCTCAGATATGCAGATGACACCACCCTTATGGCAGAAAGCAAAGAGGAACCAAAAAGCCTCTTGATGAAAGTGAAAGTGGAGAGTGAAAAAGTTGGCTTAAAGCTCAACATTCAGAAAACGAAGATCATGGCATCCGGTCCCACCACTTCATGGGAAATAGGTGGGGAAACAGTGGAAACAGTGTCAGACTTTATTTTTCTGGGCTCCAAAATCACTGCAGATGGTGACTGCAGCCATGAAATTAAAAGATGCTTACTCCTTGGAAGGAAAGTTATGACCAACCTAGATAGCATATTCAAAAGCAGAGACATTACTTTGCCAACAAAGGAATGGCTACCCACTCCAATATTCTGGCCTGGAGAATTCTGCAAAGAGTAGGACAGGACTGAGCCACTTTCATTTTCTTCATATAGCCCTCCAGGTGTTTACAAGGTAACTAACCATGATTCCTACAAGCAAAGAGCCCAGAGAGACCTGCAGTGGTGTGAATCAAAACGAGGAAACAAATTCTTTAGCCAGGTTGTCACACTTCAGCCCCAGGGCTACGTGATGGTGTTGCCCAGAGGGCAGGCTATTACAAGCTTTCAGTTCAGTTCAGTTGCTCAGTTGTGTCCAACTCATTGTGACGCTGTGGACTGAAGCACGCCAGGCTTCCTTGTTCATCACCAGCTCCCAGAGCTTGCTCAAACTCATGTCCATCAGTCAATGATGCCATCCAACCACCTCACCCTCTGTTGTCCCCTTCTCCTTCCACCTTCAATCTTTCCCAGCATCAGGGTCTTTTCCAATGAGTCATTTCTTAGCATTAGGTGGCCAAAGTATTGGAGCTTCCATTTCAGCATCAGTCCTTCTAATGAATATTCAAGATTGATTTCCTTTAGGATTGACTGGTTTGATCTCCTTGCAGTCTGAGGGACTCTCAAAGTCTTCTTCAACACCACAGTTCAAAAGCATCAATTCTTCTGCAGCTCAGCTTTCTTTATGATCCAACTCTCACATCCATACATGGGAAAACCATAGCTTTGACTATAGGGACCTTTGTCGGTAAAGTAATGTCTCTTCCTTTTAATACGCTGTCTAGGTTGGTCATAGCTTTTCTTCCAAGGAGCAAACATCTTTTAATTTCATGGTTGCACTCGCCATTTGCAGTGATTTTGGAGCCCAAGAAAAGAAAGACTGTCACTGTTTCTATTGTTTCCCTATCTATTTGCCATGAACTGATGGGACTGGATGCCATGATCTTTGTTTTTTGAATGTTGAGCTTTAAGCCAGCCTTTTCATACTCCCCTTTCACTTTCATCAAGGGTTCTGTAGTTCCTCTTTGCTTTCTGCCATTAGGGTGGTGTCATCTGCATATTTGAGGTTATTGATATTTCTCCTGGCAATCTTGATTCCAGCTTGTGCTTCACCAAGCCCGGCATTTTGCATGATGTACTTTGCATATAAGTTAAATAAGGAGGGTGACAATATACAGCTTTGATGTACTCCTTTCCCAATTTGGAACTAGTCCATTGTTCCATGTCCAGTTTTAACTGTTGCTTCTTAACCTGCATACAGATTTCTCAGGAGGCAGGTCAGATGGTCTGGTATTCCCATCTCTTTAAGAATTTTCCACAGTTTGTTGTGATCCACACTGTCAAAGGCTTTAGAGTACTCAATGAAGCAGAAGTAGGTGTCCTTCTGTACTCTCTTGCTTTTCTATGATCCAACTGATGTTGGCAATTTGATCTCTGGTTCCTCTACCTTTTCTAAATCCAGCTTGAATATCTGGAAGTTCTTGGTTCACGTACTGTTGAAGCCTAGCTTGGAGAATTTTGAGCATTACTTTGCTAGCATGTGGGATAAGTGCAATTGTGCAGTAGATTGAACATTTTTTGGCATTGTCCTTTTGGGGATTGGAATGAAAACTGACCTTTTCCAGTCCTGTGGTCACTGCTGAATTTTCCAATTTGCTGGCATATTGAGTGCAGCACTTTCACAGCATCATCTTTTAGGATTTGAAATAGCTCAGCTGGAATTCCATCACCTCCATTAGCTTTGTTCCTAAGGATGCTTCCTAAGGCCCACTTGACTTCACACTCCAGGATGTCTGGCTCTAGGTGAGTGATCACACAATCGTGGTTATCTGGGTCATTACGATCTTTTTTGTATAGTTTTTCTGTGTATTCTTGCCCCCTCTTAATATCTTCTGCTTCTGTTAGGTCCATATCATTTCTGTCCATTATTGTGCCCATCTTTGCATGATATGTTCCCTTGGTATCTCTAATCTTCTTGAAGAGATCTCTAGTCTTTCCCATTTTGTTTTCCTCTATTTCTTTGCATTGATCACCGAGGAAGGCTTTCTTATCTCTCCTTGCTATTTTTTGGAACTCTGAATTCAGATGGATATCTCTCCTTTTCTCCTTTGCCTTTAGCTTCTCTTCTTTTCTCAGCTATTTGTAAGGCCTCCTCAGACAACCGTTTTGAATTTCTTTTACTTGGGATGGTTTTAATCACTGCCTCCTGTACAATGTCATGAACCTCCATCCATAGTTCTTCAGGCACTCTGTCTATCAGATCTAATCCCTTGAATCTATTTGTCACTTTCACTACATAATAGTAAAGGATTTGATTCAGGTCATCTGTGAATGGTCTAGTAGTTTTCCCTACTTTCTTTAATTTAAGTCTGAATTCTGCAATAAGGAGTTCATGATTTGAGCCACAGTCAGCTCCTGGTCTTGTTTTTGCTGACAGTATAGAGCTTCTCCATCCTTGGCTGCAAAGAATATAATCAGTCTGATTTCAGTATTGACCATCTGGTGATGTCCATGTGTAGAGTCGTCTCTTGTGTTTTTAGAAGAGGGTGTTTGTTATGACCAGTGCATTCTGTTGGCAAAACTCTGTTAGCCTTTGCCCTGCTTCATATTGTACCTAAGGCCAAACTTGCCTGTTATTCCAGGTATCTCTTGACTTCCTACTTTTACATTCCAGTCCCCTATGATAAAAAGGACATCTTTTCGGGGTGTTATTTCTAGAAGGTCTTGTAGGTCCTCATAGAACTGTTCAGCTTCAGCTTCTTCGGCAGTAGTGGTTGAGGCGTAGACTTGGATTACTGTGATATTGAATGGCTTGCCTTGGAAACAAACAGAGATCATTCTGTTGTTTTTGAGATTCCACTCAAGTACTGCATTTTGTATTCTTTTGTTGACTATGAGGGCTATTACAAGCTTTGCCTTGTACTAACTGTTGATCTGAACGTTCCCATAATCTTTAAACTCATTTCCTCATTTCCAAAGTAGGGACGAGGTGGACCTGAGAGACTGCTATGAGAATTCAGTGAGATAAACGGCAATTGTATTTATACAGCAAGCAGGCATTTGGTTAAACGTCAGTTGTCATCCTTCTAAAATTAGCTGATTTTTGAGCACCTACTACCAGCCAAGCCCTGCTTCACATTTTACATTCAAGTGGTGTCCATTTATCTTCTTTTTGTTTTGCCATGCAGTATGTGGCATCTGGAGAGTCCCTTAAACAGCCAAGAAATCAAGCCAGTCAATCAACCCTGGTTGATTCAGGGGAAATCAAGCCTGAATATTCATTGGAAGGACTGATGCTGAAGCTGAAGCTCCAGTATTTGGCCACCTGATGCAAAGAGCCAACTCATTGGAAAAGACCCTGATGCTGGGCAAGATTGAGGGCAAGAGGAGAAGAGGGTGACAGAGGATGAGATGGTTGGATGGCATCATTGACTCAACGGACATAAGTTTGAGCAAACTCCAGGAGATGGTGAAGGACAGGGAAGCCTGGCGTGCTGCAGTCTATGGGGTCGCAAAGAGTTGGACACAACTCAGCAACAATGTGGGATCTAGTTCTACCACCAGAGGTAGAACCTGTGCCCCCTGCCTTGGACTCACAGAGTCTTGACCACTGGACGGCTAGGGAAGCCCCTTATTTGCTCCTTTAAGCCTCGAAACAGCCCTATGAGGTAAGTTCTGTTTCTCTCCCTATTTCACAGATAAGCAAACTGAGGCAAGGAGGTTAAGCAACTGGCCCACTGTTTCCCAGCTAGGAAGTGGCAGAACTGGAATTTGAATTCAAGAAATGTGGCTCCAAGCCCCAGGAGGAACTGACCCCATGGGAACAAAACTAAAACATCATTTAGGAATCCTAATAATTGGGACTTCTCTGGTGGTGTAGTGGTTGATTCTGGGCTTCCAATGCAGGGGCCCAGGTTCGGTCCCTGGTCTGGGAGTTAAATCCCACATACCCCTGTCACAACTGAAATCCTGCATGACCCGGGGCAGCCAAAAAAAAAAAAAAGTTGCCCTTGGTTTCTTTGGGGAAAAGTATACCACTCAGGTGAGGGAGTCCAAAAATGAGTTGAGGGGCCAAATGCAGGCTGCCAGCCAGGATTCCTCATCCTAACTTGTTTGCCCGGATTGACTCTTACACACCTGAATTACCAGGAAGGGCTTAGGGTCTTGCTAAAGCCGGTTCCTGTTGGCCCACCTGCCTTGGACTAATGTCCGTTAGTTGCGATCTCAACATCACTTCAGTTCAGTTCAGTCGCTTAGTCGTGTCTGACTCTTTGCCACCCCATGAATTGCAGCACGCCAGGCCTCCCTGTCCATCACCAACTACTGGAGTTCACCCAAACTCATGTCCATTGAGTCAGTGATGCCATCCAGCCATCTCATCCTCTGCCATCTCCTTCTCCTCCTGCCCCCAATCCCTCCCAGCATCAGAGTCCCTTCCAGTGAGTCAACTCTTTGCATCCGGTGGCCAAAGTACTGGAGTTTCAGCTTTAGCATCATTCCTTCCAAAGAACACCCAGGACTGATCTCCTTTAGAATGGACTGGTTGGATCTCCTTGCAGTCCAAGGGACTCTCAAGAGTCTTCTCCAACACCACAGTTCAAAAGCATCAATTCTTTGGTGCTCAGCTTTCTTCACAGTCCAACTCTCACATCCATACATGACCACAGGAAAAACCACAGCCTTGACTGGACGGACCTTTGTTGGCAAAGTAATGTCTCTGCTTTTGAATATGCTATCTAGGTTGGTCATAACTTTCCTTCCAAGGAGTAAGCGTCTTTTAATTTCATGGCTGCAGTCACCATCTGCAGTGATTTTGGAGCCCAGAAAAATAAAGTCTGACACTGTTTCCACTGTTTCCCCATCTATTTCCCATGAAGTGATGGGACTGGATGCCATTATCTTTGTTTTCTGAATGTTGAGCTTTAAGCCAACTTTTTCAGTGTCCTCTTTCACTTTCATCAAGAGGTTTTTAGTTCCTCTTCACTTTCTGCCATAAGGGTAGTGTCATCTGCATATCTGAGGTTGATATTTCTCCCGGCAATCTTGATTCCAGCTTCTGCTTCTTCCAGCCCAGCATTTCTCATAATGTACTCTGCATATAAGTTAAATAAGCAGGGTGACAATATATAGCCTTGACGAAATCCTTTTCCTATTTGGAACCAGTCTGTTGTTCCATGTCCAGTTCTAACTGTTGCTTCCTGACCTGCATACAGGTTTCTCAAGAGGCAGGTCAGGTGTTCTGGTATTCCCATCTCTTTCAGAATCTCAACATAGGACCTGGTTAATTCCAGAAAGCCCTGGTTTCTGGACTCCGCCCACTGGAAGCAAGGCCTTTGTGTGGACACAAAGGGGCAAGAGGGAAATCGCACTGAACCAGTGTCCTCCCCACATAGCGTTGGGGTCACGTCCACTCACAGGCCTGGCTTGACTCACAAGTTATTGATAATCCCGAACAAGCCAACAGAAACCTCGCAGTCACATTTCTGGATGGAGAGATGCAATGGAGCCTGGGAACACTGTTTCCTGGGGGAGGGGAGCCCAGAGTCCAGAGGACAGGATGGGACGAAGATTTTGCTTTTGTGCAGCTTTCAGTTTTACACCCAGAGCGAGGTGGTCAGGGTCCTGGCAGGACACAGCTGGCACTTTCTCAAGTGTGTGCATGAGTGCTCAGTCACTTCAGTTGTGTCCCACTCTTTACAACCCCCATGGACTGTAGCCCACCAGGCTCCTCTCTCCAGGGGATTCTCCAGGCAAGAATACTGGAGTGGGTTGCCATGCCCTCCTCCAGGGGATCTTCCCGATCCAGTGAGATGATGCAAACAGGCTTTCCTGCCCAGGATCTTTACCAAAGTGGGAGCAGATGTAGGCAGGCCTAGGGATGGCGTGTCCAGGGGTGGGGCTGGGGCAGGTAACAGTGGGGAGCTGTTGGCAGGCCTGGGCCTGGCTGGGTGGGGGGGGCTGGGAATGGCTACCAGTGCCATGGGAAGGGCTGTCCTGGGAGGACTGGTGACTCAAAGCCCAGAGGCGGGGAGGGGCAATAAATACCTCCACCTCTGCCTTGCTTCAGTGCTGCCCTCCAGCCTTTTTTTTTCCCCCCAAATATTTATTTATTTGGGTGTGCCAGTTCTTAGTTGTGGCACACAGGTTTTTTAGCTGCCGCACGAAGGATCTCTGACCAGGGCTTGACCCCGAGCCCCCTGCATTGGGCGCTGGGAGTCTCAGCCAGCACACCAGCAGGGAAGTCCCTGCCCTCCAGTCTGCTGCTGGCCGCTCCACTTGCTGAAATCAACCACCAGGCAGAGACGGGGGAGACTCCGAGGGGCGCAGAGCAGGGTGGAGGCATTCAGAGACCACCTGTGCGGAGCAGACGAGACCCCCGCACTGTAGGCATGGTTATGGAGATCTGGTGGTGTCAGAAGACATGTGTGTTTGGTCTCCATCCCAGGTTCCTGGCACAGAGCTTGTAAACCCTCGTAAAACTGAGCGATGGGGTGATCAGAACGTCTTTTGTTACACTGTTTGATGTTAGTCCCCGTTCCTGACGTAGAGCTTCTGAGACCTTTGTACCTCCAAAGTAACTGAGTGTCTTTCTGTATGTAAAGGAGATGATTGATGACTGGGAACTACACGGTGAAGGGGTGGGTGGTCTTCATCTGGACTGGAAAGACCTGGGCATGGTTAGAGGGTTAAACTTTTCAGCCCCATCCCCACCCCTGACCTCTGGGGGTGGGATTAGCGATTGAGGTAATCACCTGAATGGGTGACTCATTCATGCTTATCTAAGGAAATCTCCATGAAAATCCTAAATGAAAGGGTTGGCTTTGTTTGTGCTTGGGGATATTTTCATGAGCCTGGAGGGTGGGACACTTGTGTCCTTTGTAACATCCTTTATGCGTACTGGGCAGGCTTAGTCCAGTCCGATTCTTTGCAACCCTACGGGCTGTCACCCACCGGGCTCTTTTATCCATGGAATTTTCCAGGCAAGAATCCTGGAGTGGGTTGCCATTTGCTACTCCAGGTGATCTTCCTGAGTCAGGGATCAAACCCGAGTCTCTTGTGTCTCCTACATTGTCAGGTCCATTCTTTACCACTAGCGCCTCTTGGGAAACCCAAATATCCTTTATAATAAGTCAGTAATTGGGACTTGCTTGGCGGTCCAGTGGCTAAGACTCCATTTGCTTCCACTGCAGAGGGAGCAGGTTTGATCCGTGATCGGGGAACTAAGATCCCCCATGTCCCGCGGTGCAGCCAGAACAGTAACAATAAAGCGGTAAGTTGGCGCTAGTGGTAAAAGATCCGCCTGCCAACGCAGGAGATGCAAGAGATGTGGGTTTGATCCCTGGGTCGAGACAATCCCCTGGAGGAGGAAATGCCAACCCACTCCAGGATTCTTGCCTGGGAAATCCCATGGACAGAGGAGCCTGGAGGGCTACATTCCATGAGGTCACAAAGAGTCAGACACGGCTGAGCGTGTACAAACACTCGCAGTAATATGTAAAGTGTTTCTCTGAGCTCTGTGAACTGTTATAGCAGATCATCCAATCTGAGGAGGAGGTCACGGAAGCCCCTGATTTTGTAGCCAAGTCGAGTAGAACCATGGATGCCCCAATACTTATGAATCCAATATTTGTGACTGGTGTCTGGGGTGGGGCTATCTTGTGATATAAAACCCTTAACCTGTTGGATCTGCATGGACCCCGGGTGGTTAGTTTTAGAATTGAATTAAAGAATTAATTAATTAATTAAATTAGTTCATTGAAGTTAAAAATAACCTTTAATTAAATCGAATTAAAAGTTGAGTCCTCTAAAAGTCTCATGCAGGGTTTGGTGGTCCAGTGTTTAACAGCTTTCACTTCTGTGGCCCAGTTTCAATCCCTGGTCGGGGAACTAAGATTCCACAAGCTGAGTGAGTGGTGTGGCCAAAAAAAAAAAAAAAAAGTCTCCTGCAGTATTTCTGCCTGTGATTCACTGAACAAAACGCAAAATCACACGACCACACCTTGGTGTGAGAGAGGCGGAAAAGTATCTTTATTGTAGGCAATGAGACCAGGGTTCTATTACTAAAGAAAAAAAAGAGGAGAATGTATATTAGGTATGTAACTAGCTACAAAGGATAACCATAGCATCTCCATTTATTGAGCACTTACTGTGCAGGAAGCACAGTGCAGAGCACTTAATCAGTGTGGTCTGGTCAAACAAGATTGCCCTCTGGTAGCCAGGAAAACACACACAAACTCACAGAGAGAAGCCTTTTAGGCTCAGCCTGTTCACTGGGAGCCATTGATGTGGAAAGTCTCTGTAATGTGATCCAGCGGGAGGGAGGGGGTGAGGTCCCCTTAGCATAATAAGGTCAGGATTACTGAAATCAAATCAAAATCTGTAACCTGGAGGAAATATGAGTGTCCCGCGCAGAAGGTAAGGGGGAGGGATGTTTTCAAAAGGAAATTAATCTTTGTGGTTTGTGACATGTTTGATTTTAAGTACCTTGAGAGAAAAGCAGCCACTACCTGACCGGGGAAACCCCCGCTGTTCCAGCCAACCCCATCCTCCCCACTCCTGTCCCCAGAGGAGTCAACAAACGATGGGGACCAAAGTCCCTCTGTCCCCCCTCTGCGAGTCAGCAGAAACTCGGAGAAGAAAGACTTTTAACAGTCAGCAGACTCCGCGAACTGTGTACTTAGCAATTTACAAAGAGGGGCTTCGCCAGGGACTTTGACATTTTTACAGAGAAGGGTGATGTTTCATGAGTTGTGAAAAGGTTGGAGACAGAAGTAGGCGGTTCAGAGAGAAAGGGAGCATCGCAAGGCTGCCATTTCGCACAACCCCAGGGTCATGCCCACCCACAGAGAAGAGAGGATGTCACCGGCTCTAAAGACTCAGGACACAGGGGATTGGAATGGGAGGAGAGGGAAGGGGTTGGAAGAACTGTTGGAGGGCTAAAGGCTGAAGCAATGGGAGATGCCCTGGGAATGGAGACAGGCTTGGGGTTCCCAAGTATCTGGGGAGGCTGCATCTGAACTACAAGCAGCCAGTCTGAACAAAGACGCCTGAGCCAACACTTGGCACAGAGAGAGAGATGTTGCCAGTGTTCAGGGGCTCCGTAGGACTAATCAAAGGGCATGTGAGGGTCACCGGTGTAGACCAAAGAACAGCTGACCCAACTTTGTCACATAATTCCATCTGGCTTTGCTAGCTAGTCTGGCCTGAACAGGTGGACCAATGAGATGCAAGGAGGACCGTGGTCTGAGCTAAGGCCAGAAGGCTTCCCCCAAACTGTTTTGCCTGGATAGGAATCCCACCACTCCCGTACAAGACAAGAGATAGGAAGCCCTGAGTTACGATTAAGCGTGCATGCGTGCGTGCTAGGTTGCTTCAGTCGTGTCCGACTCTGTGATCCCATGGACTGTAGCCCGCCAGGCTCCTCTGTCCATGGGTTTCCCCAGACAAGAATACGGGAGTGGGTTGCCATGCCCTCCTCCAAAGGATCTTCCCAACCCAAGGATGGAACCCACGTCTCCTGTGGCTCCTGCATTGTCGGGCGGACTCTTTACAGCTGAGCCACAGCCTAAGCCTACATACTGACTTCCCTAACACGTGGAAGTCTTGGGTCAGGAATAAGTTGATTTCAGAACGCTTAAGTGATGTTCCCAGATTCCAGTCACCATCACCATCATCCCAAAGCTGAGAGGGTTTGATATCATTCAGTTCAGTTCAGTTCAGTTCAGTCACTCAGTCCTGTCCGACTCTTGGTGACCCCATGAATCGCAGCACGCCAGGCCTCCCTGTCCATCACCTACTCCCGGAGTTCACTCAGACTCACATCCATCGAGTCAGTGATGCCATCCAGCCATCTCATCCTCTGTCGTCCCCTTCTCCTCCTGCCCCCAATCCCTCCCAGCATCAGAGTCTTTTCTAATGAGTCAACTCTTCGCATGAGGTGGCCAAAGTACTGGAGTTTCAGCTTTAGCATCATTCTTTCCCAAGAAATCCCAGGGCTGATCTCTTTCAGAATGGACTGGTTGGATCTCCTTGCAGTCCAAGGGACTCTCAAGAGTCTTCTCCAACACCACAGTTCAAAAGCATCAGTTCTTCGGCACTCAGCCTTCTTCACAGTCCCCAACTCTCACATCCATACATGACCACAGGAGAAACCATAGCCTTGACTAGATGGACCTTTGTTGGCAAAATAATGTCTCTGCTTTTGAATATGCTATCTAGGTTGGACATAACTTTCCTTCCAAGGAGTAAGCATCTTTAATTTCATGGCTGCAGTCACCATCTGCAGTGATTTGGGAGCCCAAAAAAATAAAGTCTGACACTGTTTCCACTGTTTCCCCATCTATTTGCCATGAAGTGATGGGACCAGATTCCATGATCTTCGTTTTCTGATTCTCTTCATCTTCCCTCTCAGCAGTCCACAGCATCAGCTTCCCTGAAGGTCAACTGCCCAGATGGTCACAAAGTGGCTGCCGCTACTCACTGAGGCACCTTGGTTTCGCAGAGGGTTGGGGGAGGA
This sequence comes from Bubalus kerabau, assembly GCF_029407905.1. Lineage (NCBI taxonomy): Eukaryota > Metazoa > Chordata > Mammalia > Artiodactyla > Bovidae > Bubalus > Bubalus kerabau. Next base: position 67,254,158 of record NC_073639.1, on the reverse strand, counting down.
AAGGGAGGGGCTGCTCACACCCCTTAGCTCAGACCACGCCCCTCCTTGCATCTCATTGGTCCACCTGTTCAGGCCAGAGTCTGAATCCATCGCTACCAAAGCCAGATGGAATTATGTGACAAAGTTGGGTCAGCTGTTCTCAGTATGGTCCCAAAACCAGCAACATGCACATCGCCTGAGAACTTGTTAGAGATGCAGATCCTTCAGCCTCGTCTCACACCTGCCCAATCACAAACCCTAGGGGTGGGACCCAGCGGGCTGGATTTTCACGAGCTCTCCAGGGATTCTGATCCAGGAACCCCTGCTTTAGGTAAAGGTCTTCTGGAACTGCTCTCAAGGTCTAGTCGTGGGGATGACTTTGGAGGAAGATAGTGGGGCCGTTTGAGGGTGGGGGAGGGGAAGAATACCCTCTTCAGTGGGCATTGCAGAGCCTGCTGTGGACAGCAAGATGCCAGGGACATTGTGGACTCAGGAGTCTGCATCTGCAGTAAGGAGACAGCAAGACTAAAGTCTCCTCTTAGGACCAACCCGCCGACCCCCACCCCAGAGGAAAAGGATAAGTCAAACGGACAGGAGGAAAAAAAAAGAACTACACGCATACTATGTCATTTGACCTCACAGCTTCCCTCTAGAAGGGGTGTTATTAAATTCTCAGTTTTTAGTGATGAGGAAATCGAGGTTCAGAGAAGTCACTGCTGCAAGTCTACACACAGCCGCCTATTCCCTGTGCATCTCTTCCAGCTTCGTGTCCACGTGATGTACCAGTGGCAGGGGCAGTGGGAGTCGTGGGCATCAAAGGGGTGCATTTGGTGTAGACAACTTTAAAACTGTAATAAAGCAGGCTAAAAGTCCTTCATTGTGAAAGTGTAACAGCAATTTTTAATGATCAAAATGCAATAGCAATTCTAATTATTTCTCAAAAAAACTGGGGAAAAATAATAAAAGAAAAAAATGGAATAGCAATTCTAAATAAGGTCAGAGGCAAGATTCTCTCCCCTGAGTTGATTTTGGGTTCTAAACAATCTCTGTGGTTAACTGTTGAATTTTAATAATAGAAATGATAATATAGGGAATTCTCTGGCCGCCCAGTGGATAGGACTCTGTGCTGTCACTGCCGAGGGCCTGGGTTCAATCTCTGGTCAGGGAACTAAGATTCCACAAGCCCCGTGGCATGGCAAAAAAAAAAAAAAAAAAAAAGACAAAATAAAAGTTAAAATATGACACAAATAATATAAATTAAAAACAAGCACTTTTAAATAACTCCTCTTTTAACAAACCAGAGAAGGCAATGGCACCCCACTCCAGTACTCTTGCCTGGAAAATCCCATGGACGGAGGAGCCTGGTAGGCTGCAGTCCATGGGGTCGCTAAGAGTCGGACAGGACTGAGCGACTTCACTTTCACTTTTCACTTTGATGCATTGGAGAAGGAAATGGCAACCCACTCCAGTGTTCTTGGCTGGAGAATCCCAGGGATGGGGGAGCCTGGTGGGCTGCCGTCTATGGGGTCGCACAGAGTTGGATACGACTGAAGTGACTTAGCAGCAGCAGCAGCTTTTAACAAACATTGTAGTCTCTGCTAAGTCACTTCAGTTGTATCCAACGCTCTGTGACCCCATGAACTGTAGCCTGCCAGGCTCCTCAGTCCATGGGATTCTCCAGGCAAGAACACTGGAGTAGGTTTCCATATGCCCCTCCAGGGGATCTTCCCAACTCAGGGACTGAACCCATGTCTCTTTTGTCTCCTGCATTGGCAGGTGGGTTCTTTACCACTAAGCTACCAGGGAAGCCCTCCATGTAGGGAGCTAATTCAGAGAATTCTCAGTTATACAGCTAATCCCTGACACAGTTGGTCTCAGCCATCTTGGTTTCAAAAGAAAGTTTATAATAATACAAAATTACAGGGCATGGTTTATCACTTCCAGCCCCTTTGGTACTACATCTCCCTCATTTAAGCAGTAGATTAAAAAAAAAAATAGTACAGTGATTGCCAAGCTGAAGAAACAGAACCTAGCCTGCTTCATTTCTGTCAATCTATATGGCCACTTGGAGTTTTTATTTGTGTTTAAAATTTAAAATAGTGAAATAGCAGGTAAATGATAAGGTGGAATGCTTTTGTTCAGTCAGTGTTAATTGTAGTTCATGCATGAAATAGTTTCAGTTCAGTTCAGTTCAGTCGCTCAGTCGTGTCCAACTCTTTTCGACCCCATGAATCATAGCACGCCAGGCCTCCCTGTCCATTACCATCTCCCGGAGTTCACTCAAACTCACAACCATCAAGTCGGTGATGCCATCCAGCCATCTCATCCTCTGTCGTCCCCTTTTCCTCCTGCCCCCAATCCCTCCCAGCATCAGAGTCTTTTCCAATGAGTCAACTCTTCGCATGAGGTGGCCAAAGTACTGGAGTTTCAGCTTTAGCATCATTCCTTCCAAGGAACACCCAGGGCCGATCTCCTTTAGAATGGACTGGTTGGATCTCCTTGCAGTCCAAGGGACTCTCAAGAGTCTTCTCCAACACCACAGTTCAAAAGCATCAATTCTTCGGTGCTCAGCTTTCTTCACAGTCCAACTTTCACATCCATACACGACCACTGGAAAAACCATAGCCTTGACTAGACGAACCTTTGTTGGCAAAGTAATGTCTCTGCTTTTCAATATGCTATCTAGGTTGGTCATAACTTTTCTTCCAAGAGTAAGTGTCTTTTAATTTCATGGCTGCACTCACCATCTGCAGTGATTTTGGAGCCCAAAAAAATAAAGTACTGTTTCCCCATCTATTTCCCATGAAGTGATGGGACCAGATGCCATGATCTTCATTTTCTGAATGTTGAGCTTTAAGCCAACTTTTTCACTCTCCTCTTTCACTTTCATCAAGAGGCTTTTTAGTTCCTCTTCACTCTCTGCCATAAGGGTGGTGTCATCTGCATATCTGAGTTTATTGATATTTCTCCTGGCAATCTTGATTCCAGTCCAGCGTTTCTCATGATGTACTCTGCATAAAAGTTAAATAAGCAGGGTGATAATATACAGCCTTGACGTACTCCTTTTCCTATTTGGAACCAGTCTGCTGTTTCATGTCCAGTTCTAACTGTTGCTTCCTGACCTGCACTGAATGTCAATAATACTTTTAAAATTGAAATGCATTTCTACTTCCTAGTTGTTGACAGTTTTAAAATGAAAGAATGAATCAAGAAAATGATGATGATTAATAGTGAAAATATTTTTATCATCTAGATGTTACCTAAAGGTGAGGGGTCCAGCTGCTCATCTCTCAAAAGCCAATAAACAGGACAGGTTGGTGGAAAGGAAAGTTTGCTTTATTTCAGATGCCAGCAACTGGGGGCAAAGTCCGACTCCACCCGCACTGGCAGCCAGTGGAGCAAGAGCCTTTATAGACAGAAGGAGGCGGCTACATGCAGAAACAGCACAGTCAGCTCTGACAGTCACCTTCAGATTGGTCATCAGTGGTCTGACCAGTGTCATCTTGGTTAAGTACAGTTCATCTTCGGTTCCAGGGTTCACTTGTTCACATTTCTTTGAGGCCAGTTCTTGGAATTGTGGCGGTGTATGTCCTGGGTACAGTCTGGTCATCGTGTAGTTAATTTCTTCACCCTGGTGTTTTAGTATCTATAAGACAGCTCACAGGATGTGGCTCAGAATATTATTGGTGGCCCTTGAGAAAGAGCTAAAGGTCTTGACTGTCCTTAATCACGACATTATTTGGTCTCCTTTGACTGTTCCTTTTTTTCTGTATTTCTCATTTCTCTGATTAAACTTATTCATTGACTAAAGTTTTCCACAGGCAAAAGGCGGACAGACACTTTGTGACCCCATGGCTTGTAGCCTGCCAGGCTCCTCTGTCCATGGGATTTTCGGGAATGTTAAAGATGATATATGCTGGGTCAAGTACAATTCTTCAAATGTCTGAAGACGATTTTATGCCATTGCTGAGAGTTCTCTCTTCCTGGCTAAATGGCTCTAATTCCTTTGTCTGCTCCTCAGCTGACACATTTCAGATGTCTGCTTGCCCAGTATCACCGCTAGAGCCTGGTGGAGGCCTTCTAGGACTGTGGCATCCAGAGAGGAGAATTCTGCAGGAGAGGAGAGCCAACACAAGCCTTAGAATCGGGTGTGCCTGGCTGCAAATCCAGGATGTGGCCATGTGAGCTTGGGCAGGTCATTTTCTCACTGAGCATGTTTCATCATCTCTACAATTTGGTTAAGGATGTTTATCATCTCTTAGGGTTAATATGAGAATTAGATGAGCTAATTTATTGTTTATTGAGGTGTGGTTATTCATCCTTTTTCCATCCCCACCTTCTAAGCGGAGAGGATTCTTGCCAACTCAGCTCCATGATACATTGCCTTTATTATGCAGGACCCTAGTCCTGGGTTATATCTTGGGAGAGAAGGGGTCGGGCAGTTTTGAGATCTGAGAGTGTGTCTAGGGACTGACTTCTCTAGGGAGAGCTCTCTGTAAGGGAAGAAGAAATGTTTTGAAGAAGTCATACTTTGCATTGAAAATAAGCTCCCTCCAAATCCAAATCCATACCTATTAGAATGGCTACAACGAAAAAGACCAACCTAATCAAGTGCTGGTGAGCATGTGGAGCAAATGCAACTCTCATGCCCTGCTGTTAGAAGCATCAGGTGGGAGGATTTCCTGGTGGTTCAGTGGTTAGAACTTCATGCTTCCACTGCCGGGGCACAGGTTCAGTCCACACACACACACACACACACACACACACGCACACGCACACACACACAGAAATGTAAAGCGATGCCAATACTTTGTAGTTCGTAGTTCTGGTTTTTTGTGGGGGCTTTTTGTTTTTGTTTTTTTGGCCACAGAGCAGGCAGGATCTTAGTTTCCCAGCCAGGGATCAAATCTGTGTTCCCTACACTTCAGGGAACACTAGAGTACTAGAGTACTAACCGCTGGATTGCCAGGGAATTCCCAGTTTGCAGTTTCAAAAAGCTGAATATATAACTACCATCTGATCTAACTGTTCCACTTTTAGGTATCCACCCTTAAGACACGAAAATATGTGCAGAAGCAAACTTGTACCACTAATGTGCCTAGCAGCTTTATTTGTGAAAGTGAGAAGCGGTTTAGTCCCTCAGTCTTGTCTGACTCTTTGTGACCTCATGGACTGGAGCCTGCCAGGCCCTTCGAGCCATGGAATTCTCCAGGCAAGAATACCGGAGTAGGTAGCCATTCCTTTCTCCAGGGGGTCTTCCCAACCCAGAGATTGAACCTGGGTCTCCCCACATTGCGGGCAGACTCTTTATCGTCTGAGCCACCAGGGAAGCCCAGTTGGAAGCAACCCAGTGACCATCAACCAGTGAATGGATAAACACAGGGTGTTGCATCCATACCATTGATTGGGACTCAGCAACAAAGTGAAAGGAGTTAATTATACATAAAACTACGTGAGCAAATCTCAAAATAATTACACGGAGTGAAAGAAGGCAGGCGAAAATGAGAATTACTGTGTGATTTCACTTAGATAAAAGTCCAGAAAATACAGAGTCATCTGCAGTGACAGAAGGCAGTCCAGTGGTTACTGGGTACGGTGGGAGGGCGGGAGAGGCAGGAGGAAAGGATTCCAAAACGCAGGAGGAAACCCTTGGAGGTTACGGGTGTATTCATTATCTTGATTGTGGTGATAGTTTCACAGGTGGACTTCTGTCAAAACTTGTCAAATTATACACTTTAAACACGTGCAGCTCATTGTATGTCAATTACACTGCAACAGAGCCTTGTTAAAAATGTACTCATCCATTTGCATTCTTTTGAGAGACAGGGAAAGGGTCTTAATTACTTTCATTTTTCCTGACAAATAAGTCACCATGCAGCGACAAGGCCACCAGAAGCCCTGGGTATATTCAGTTTACATATATGACGCAGACAGCTTGGTGGCTGGCTCAATGAAAAGCAGTGATTGGGATTATTAATGCAGCATTCCAGGTACCATGTGAATGAATTCTCTATTTAGACCAGAAGCTGAAAATTTAGAGAACTTTAGGGGCCAGGCAGGTGAAATAAAGCAACAGTGAGACAGGCATATATAATAGGTAATGGTAGAGACTGGGCTTCTCTGGAATCTGCCTGCAGTGCAGGAGACCCGGGTTCGATCCCTGGGTCGGGAAGATCCCCTGGAGAAGGGAACAACTACCCCATCCAGTATTCTTGCCTGGGAAATGCCTGGTGGGCCATAGTCCATGGGATTGCAAAGAGTCGGGCAGGACTGAGCGACTAACACACACACAATGGCAGAGACTATGGCAAAAATAATTTATGTCCGGTCCAAATGCATTCAGGTTCTAAGTGTTAAACAGCACACATGGGTGGCCTGAATTGGGCAAGTTTTGGGGTAGGGGGTGGCATGGCAGTTCCCACACTATCCCTATAACAGAATACATCAGGTCAAGCAGGTCCTTGAAACTTAGTGATGTGATAGCAACAGCTGACATTTTTTTGTTTTTATATATAAAAAAATCTTGACCACACCCCCATGACATGTGGGATCTTAGTTCCCCGACCAGGGATCGAACCCTCACTCCCTGCATTGGAAGGCAAAGTCTTAACCACTGGACTGCTGGGGAATTGCAGCATCAACTGATGTTTCACAACATGCTTTTATTCGGTCCTCCTGACAACACCCTATGCTTGATAGGATTATCCCCATTTTCTAGATGAGAAAATGGATGTTCACCAGGACTCCCACCCAGGGCCAGTGAAACTAAGACTCTGCCTTGCTGCTTCTCATCCTGGCTTGAGTTTTTCCCCATCCAGCTGCACCTGTGATTGTATTAGCTTTGTTTACTCTGGTGGAGAAAACTCAGCTATCTCTCCATTCTCACAGTGGTCACCTCTGAGACCAAGGGTGTTCTGGAAGGAGAAAGAGCTCAAGAAGCCCCCTGGTGGACATTCCAGGGAAAAAAGGAGTTGGAAACGCTGCCTGTTATGACTCTGATTTTTTAAAAAATAAATTCCCTTTGTAAGGAGTTCATCTGTGTCTGAACATCCTAGGATATAATGCAGGTAAGTTCACTTTAAGGAAGCTATTATATATGGTCAGTAATTATGTAATATCTTTATACGGTGTCAGATGGTAACCAGACTTATCATCGTGATTGTTTTGAAATGTATAGACATACTGAATCACTGTGTTGTGTAACAGGGACTAATGTAGTATTGTGGATCAATTACACTTCGAAAAACAAACTGGGGGACTTCCCTGGTGGTCCAGGGACTGAGAATCTGTGCTCCCAATGCAGGGGGCTCGGGTTCGGTCCCTGGTCGGAGACTTAGGTCCCACTTGCCACAAATAAGAGTTGGCATGCCACAACTAAAGATTCTGAATGCCAAAACTAAGACCCCTAACAGACAAATAAATCAATATTAAAAAAAGAAAAAAACAAACTCATAGAAAAAGAGAACATATTTATGGTTATCAGAGGTGGGGGCAGGGGGAGGAGGAATTGGACGAAGGCAGTCAGTCAAAAGGCACAGCCCTCAGGGAATTCCCTGGAGATCCAGTGGTTAGGACTACACACTTCCACTGCTGAGGATCCCTGGTGTGGGGACGAGGATCCTGAAAGTTGCGGGGCGTGGACAAAAACAGAAGTTATAAAATCTCAGTTACTAGGGGTGTAATGTACAACATGATAAGTATGATTAACACTGATGTATGTTACATACGAAAGTTAAGAGAGTACATCCCAAGGGTTATTCTCATCACAAATAAAAATTTTTTTTCTATTTCTTTAATGTTGTATCTATGGCTTCCCATGTGGTTCAGTGGTAAAGAATGTGTCTGCCAAGGCAGGAGATGTGGGTTTGATTCCTGGGTCAGGAAGATCCCCTGGAGGAGGAAGTGGCAACCCACTCCAGTATTCTCGCCTGGGACATCCCATGGACAGGGGAGCCTACGGGGCTACAGGCCATGGGGTCGCAAAGAGTCACGACAGCGACTGAACAGCAACAACAATGTTGACAGATGATGAGTGTTCACTAAACTTATTGTGGTCACCATCTCGTGATGTTTGTAAGTCAAATCATTGTGCTAATCAAATAAAAAGCAGTCAAATAAATAAATTTATTTATTTATAAATAAATAAATAACTTTAAAAATTCTATCATCTCCATAGAGGAAAAGCGGGGTGGGCGGGAGTTATTCAGGTCTAGAGAAGTGGAACCCGTTCTGGTTTGGGGAGTCAGAGAAAGGGACTTTCCTGAGGAAGTTCTGGTGAATAAAGCGGGGGAGGTGGAATGACAGGCAGACTGGAAAACCTTGAGACAGATGGGAGAAGAAATGTGGACGTGATGCAGAAAGCCAGTGGAGAACCCAACAGAGGACAGTGGTCAAATTGGGGGTGTATTGCGAATATCGCTGACTAAGAGGGACAGAGGGGAGCAGGGGATGTCCCTGCCAAGTCCCGGCTTCCCCTCGCATGATTATTAGGAGAAAGGCAGAAGCGAGGGCAACTGTGAAGCCTGTAGCAGAGTCACTGGCTCCCAATGTGAGCGGCTCAGGGCAGTGGAGAGACCACGCAGCCCTGGGACTCAGACTTTGAGACCTCCCCTCGATGGCTTATTGGGCTTCCCAGGGGGCGCAATGGTAAAGAACCCACCTGCCAAGGCAGGAGATGCAAGAGACACGGTGGATTCGATCCCTGGGTAGGGAAGATCTCCTTCAGTAGGAAATGGTACTCCACTCCAGTACTCTTGTCTGGAGAATCCCATGGACAGAGGAGCCTGGTGGGCTACAGTCCATGGGGTCGCAAAGAGTTGGACACGACTGAGCACACGCGTGCACACACACACACACACACACACACATTCAATGGCTTATCAACTGGGTGTCCTGCAAATAGTTTGCCCTCTCTGGGCCTCTGGGGGCTCTGGATGGACTGGGGGAGGTGAGGCTGTGAGGATCTGAGCTGCCTTCTCAGCGTTTCTCAGCACGTTGTACTCTGGCCAGCCTCGGGCTGTGCTGACAACCGCTGGAGTCCCCACGCCGCCGCCTCCTACGCATGGCTTCAGAGTCTCTAGGTAAATTCCAGGCCCCGCCCGGCCAAGCCTCAGCTCTTAAATGACAGAGTGCTGCGTTAGGAGAGTGTGTCCCCACTCCAGGACTGCACCTCTGTTCCGTGGTTTCTTGAGCCCAGGCTTGTCCCCAGCCGGCCTCCAGGGGCAGGGAACAGGCTCTCTGAACTCCAGTTTCACCATCTGCATCACGAGGATTTGTGAGGATTCAAGATTTCTCGGCACACAAAGTGTTCAACCCACAATGTGGTATGCAGTGACTTCCAATAACACTTTTCATTTTTAAAAAAATATTTATTTATTTGGCTGTGCTGGGTCTTAGTTGTGGCATGCAGGATCCTCAATCTTTATTGGGGCATGTGGGATCTCTAGTCGTAACGTGAGCAATCTAATTCCCTGATCAGGGATCAAACCAGGGCCCCTTGCATTGGGAGCTTGGCGTCTTAGCCACTGGACCACCAGGGAAGTCCCTAACTTTTTTATTTTTTAAAAGACATTTTATTACATAATAGTCAACACATACCCTGTGACATATTTATTCTAAAAACATTGATGAAGGACCTGCTGGGTACCAGACCCCGCGGTAGATACTGGGGATACAGCAGGGACTAAGATCTCATTGCTGTCTCTGTAGAACTTACCCTGTAGAAAGAGTGATGGGTGCGTGAGTGCATGTGAAGTCATGTCCGACTCTTTGTGAGTCTATGGACTGAAGCCCACCAGGCTCCTCTGTCCATGGGATTCTCCAGGCAAGAATTCTGGAGTGTATTGCCATGCCCGCCTCCAGGGGATCTTCCCTACCCAGGGATCAAACCCACATCTCTTACATTTCCTGCGGGTTCTTTACCACTACCACCACCTGGGAAGCCCTCAACAAAGCAATGGCTGTCATATTATTATTTACATTTCTCTATTACAGCCTACCCCAGTTTTAGCCATCTTAAGAGATCCCCACTGGACTTCCTTGGCGATCCAGTGGTTAAGACTGAGGACTTCCACTGTAGGGGGTGTGGGTTCAATCCCTGGTCAGGGAACTAAAATCCTACACGCCACAGCGGGCATGGCCAAAAATAAAGAAGCGGTCCTTTAGTCTTTCTCCATCCTCCTCCATCAAGAGGGCTTCCTGTTTTGCCACACCTCACATTCGTCTCCTTACTGATGAGTCCTGAAGCGCTTTACAGCTCAGTTAGAAAACCTGAGTCAGGAGTCCTGGGTTCAACATGTTGCTTAAACATAGGTTCTCTCTGTGACCTTGAGCGAGTCATTGGTCTGCTCTGTACCTCAGTTTCTCCATCCTGAAACCGAAAGATAAGAGCCTCTTCAAGACCCCTTCCAGCTTAGACCATGGATTGGACTGTCTATGTTTGTATGTGTGTGTGTGTGTGTGTGTGTGTGTGTGTGTGTCTTTCCAGTCCCATCTCTCATTCCTGTAGTTTGGAGGATCCACCTTGTAGATCAGATATCAGATTTTGTATGGAACAAAAATATCAAATACTTGTTCTCACCAGGCTGGATCATTTGGATGGAATCCCTTGAAGCACAGGCAGAAGGCTCCGTGGGAGGAGAGGTGGCCTGGACTTTGGGTGGCTACCAGTGTCCCTTGGAGGCAGCAGGCTCTTTGTGGCAAAATCCTTAGCTGTGGTTTCCGTCATCTACTTCCGCTCCCCAGGGTTTCTGCCAATTTTCAAACCTGTCTCACTCGCCAATTCTCTAAGCTTACAGGTATCCTTCCAACAACCTCCTTTCTGCTAAAGTTACCTAGATTCTGTTGGCAACCCTTGGGCTCAGACCTTCAAGTGGTCCCTGTGACATAACCACAGGTCTTGCCTTTTCTTTTTTTTTTATTCTTAACTTTTTTTGTTATGTCTTGTCTTTTCTGAAAAAAATATTTATTTTATTTATGGCCTTGCTGGCTCCCTGTGGCTGCACGTGGTTTTCTCTAGTAGCATCTAGTGGGGGCCAGCTTCTATTTGCAGTGCTTGGCTTCTCATTGCGGTGGTTTCTCTTGTTGCTGAGCACAGGCTCCAGGCACGAGGGCTTCAGTGGTTGCAGCACGTGGGCTCTAGAGCACAGGCTCAATAGTTGCAGCACAAGGGCCCAGCTGCTCTGTGGCATGTGGGATCTCCCTGCATCAGGGATGGAACCTGTATCTCTTGCATTGGCGGATGAATTCTTTACCACTGAGTCACCAGGGAAGCCCTAGTTGTTTGTTTGTTTGTTTGTTTGTTTTAACATGTGTGGGATCTTAGTTCCCTGACCAGGGATCGAATCCTCACCCCCTGCGCTGGAAGCATGGAATCTTACCCACTGGACAGCCATGGAATTCCTCCCATGTGTCTTTCCTTAAGTGTGTCTTGCCTTTTGGATGCGTGTGACTTATGTCTCCTCACCCTTAACCTCCCCTCCCCAGACAGAGGGGTATCTTGAGGGCTCCAAAGCAGTGCAAAAAATCAAAGCCAGGTGTTTCATAGAAATGGAATCCTTCCAAAGTTCATGGAGCATCTTCTAGAGGGTCAAATTGTCAGCCTGATATAGCCAGGCTATACCAGAATTCCATGGAATGTATAGTCCATAGGGTCGCAAAGAATCAGACACGACTGAACAACTTTGACTTTCAAGAGGCACTTGAATTTGCATCTCTTGTTTCGGTGGGTAGAATGCTGCAGTTTCTGCCTTATTGTCCTTGTGCGCGTGCACGCTCAGTCATGTCCGACTCTTTGCAACCCCATGGACTGTAGCCTACCAGGCTCCTCTGTCCATGGGATTTTCCAGGCAAGGAAAATTGGATTTTCCAATTTTCCATTATTGGAGTGGTTGCCACTTCCTACTCCAGGGGCTCTTGCCGACCCAGGAATTGAACCTGTGTCTCTGGCATCAGTCGGTGGGTTTTTTACCACTGTCGCCACCTGGGAAGCCCCTGTTGTCCTTGAATGTGTCTATTAAGGCCATGACTGGGATAGGGGTGGCAGAGTGAGATGAGCACAGACTTTGGAGTCATTCACTAGCTGTGTAACCCTTGGAAAGTCCCTTAACCTCTCTGACCCTCAGTCTCTTCACCTCTCAAATGGAAATAATAATTTGCAAGAATGTTGTGAAAAAGATCAGCCTGACACCGAGGAGGTATTCATTAAATGTTTATGAAAGACAGGATTCTGAGATCTTAAATTTGGAAGGGCACAGCAGGAGACTTGGCTCAGAGTGGGTGCTTTGAAAATGGGCTTTCTCTTCCCTCAGCTTGTTTTTTTTCCAAAGTAATCTCTCTCTCTCTTTTTTTTACTTTTAATTTCATATTGGTATATAGCCAATTAACAATGTAGTGATAGTTTCAGGTGGACAGCAGAGGGAACTCAGTCATATGTATCCATTCTCCCCCAAACTCTCCTCCCATCCAGGCTGCCACAACTTTAAGCAGAGTTCCCTGTGCTATACAGAAGGATGAAATAATCTTTTTTGATTGAAATACAGTTGCTTTAAATATTGTATTAGGTTCAGATGTACAGCAAAGTGAGATATATATATATATATATATATATATATACACACACACACACACACACACATACTTTTAATCTCTTTTTCCCATTAAAGTTACTATGAGATATTGAATATAGCTCCTTGTGCTATACAGTAAATCCTTGTTCCCCCAGCTTTTTGATGGCTGGGCGGAGTTCCTGGCTAAGGATGTTTTGGCTGAGCTAGATTTGGGCACTCAGGCCACAATGCCTTCCAGTGAGGCCCTGTGGGTTAGAAATAGACGAGTCCCCAAATGGCTTGGGGACCATAGGTATAAGGTACGGCTCGTGGGCTTCTTGGAAACGAATTGATATCCTGTCCAGGCGGGTGAACCTGGAATTCAGACAGGCTCAAACCAGCCCAGCAGGCTTGGAGGGGCAGAAAGAAGCCAGATAGAGGGAGGAATAGGGCCCTGAGGCAAAAATCATAGGAGGAAGGCAACTGGCAGAGAGGGCAGGCTTGACAGAGGACGGGGCTGAGATGCGAGAGAACGGCTGTGCTGGGAACAATCGGAGACTGTGTGTGCCCACGTGGTCCTCGCTGGCTGTGGATGGAGAAGCCTGTGGTGAGAAGGCTAAAAGGGACTCAAGTGGGGCTCTGGCAAGGGGCCCCCCTCCTCCCTGTAGAAGGTCCACGGGAAACACGGCAGGGGTCAGCAGATAGCCTCCCTGGTCAACAGGCAGGGGGACAGGGCCTGAGACGCACCCCTTCCACCCCACCCTCCAGACAGCAGACAGCAGCTCTAGCTCTCCTGAAGTAACTGCTCTCTTCTGGGACCTCACAAAGCGCCACAGCACTTGTCAGAACCCACAGCATCACTAGGACATTCGGTGAAGGGGACCGTGTCCAGGACAGGACCTGCGTGCCCACCATGCTGTGGGGGCGGGGCACGAGCGGTTATGGAGGCCTTGGAGCACCAAGACCGTCAGCGTAGGCCTGGCTGTGGCCGTGGTCCCTGCTGTACTCGAGGCCCATCTGCAACTGTTTGTTCGCCAGCTCTATGCCAAGCTCCAACCCAGATGTACAGTGGGAGCAACAGGGAGGAGCTTCAAGGCAGCAGGGGAGATAACAAGCAAGTGATCAGGCGATCAGGTGAGTCACTGGTGATTTGGGGTAGATCAGCTGGGTGGGGCTGAGCGCCCAGGGCAGACTCGGTCCTTTGTGTCACTGTGGGAACAGTGAGAGAGGGACAGAGGGGCCACTGTTCTTTCCCCCCCAGGATTTGCCTTGTGGGGGTGCCTGGCCCACCTGAGAAGTCAGGTTGGCAGAATGGCCTGCCCAGGAGGGCAGGTCAGCCTGGTAGCCCCTCAGCAAGCCCACCCCAGCCTTCTCATCTTAGGAATGAGGCCAAGTGGGCGAGCATGCTCAGAACCACTGGTGGGGTTGGCATTGTGCTTCTGCCTGTCCAGGCTCCAGGGCTGGGGCGTCACCTGTGACTCATCCCAGGTGGTGCTGGGGAGCAGCCTGCCATGCCCCACCCCCACCAAACACACCACACACACACACACACACACACACACCCCGGCTCTGGACTTCTACGAGAGGACCTGATCAGTGGTGTTTATGGCAGTGGGGGCTTATGATCACTGGGGCAGCAGCCCAAACCCTCCCCTTTGCAAGCTCCACGGTGGCCGTGACGAAATTCAAGGCTCCTTTCCACCCCTTCCTGTGGGCAGGGGGTGTGGTTTGGGGGGACATTATATCAGCGTTTCTTAGGGCAGGGGCCTGGGCTGTCTTGCCACATCCAGAACACTTGCTCTAGGAGGCGACCAGCTGGCTGTCCCCCCACCCCCACCCCCTTTGCTTCTTCTCCCTCAAAAGTGCTTGCTTCAAAGTCCACTCTGTTTCTGCCTTTGCACCCCCATCGCATTCATTCAAACTGGGACACCCCGCCCTTTTGCTTCCCAGGTCATCACCTTTCTCTGGATTCAAAGCCTGGTCCCCGTCCATTTATTACCTCTGTATTTTCAGTTTCTCTATTCGTAAACTAGGAAGAGTCTAGCCTCATAGGGCAGTTATCAGATTTTTCATCCAGCAAGTACTGTGTGAGTTAAGAGACCCAAAGCCCTTTGAAAAGTGCCTGGCATACAATAAGCACTCAATAAATGGTAGCTATTTCACTATTACTCTAATTAAATATTTACCGAGTGTCTATTCTGCTAGGCCCTGGGGATTCAGTGGTGAAGAAAACAGACAATATTACAGTGGATGAGGTCAGATAAAGGATGTGCGGCATCTGACACCTAAGGACCCCCAATAAGTAAGGGGGGTCCTCCTGCCTTTCCCCCCAGGAGTATTCCCAGCTCAGAGACCCCTCTGGTTCTGTGTTCATCAAACCTATAGGCTTGACCTGAGATGGAGGTTGTGAGATGCTTCTGGCTGGCGGTAGGGCCCCCAGAGTGTCTAGTCACCTTGGGGTGGGCCATGTGCCACCTAGGAAAACTTTCCCTGGGGAGGAGTCCTGGGGAGAAGTCTAGCAGATGCGGGGGTGCAACTTCGAGGGTGGTGGTGAGTCCTTTCTCGTATCCCAGCCAGCTTCTAGAAATGGGGTGTCAGGAGCTTGCCTTCCATGAGTCCTTTTGGTCGGGCCCAGGTTCCCCTTAGGACACTGACTCAGGCCTGACTCTCAGCAACAAAGTTGGTTCGTCTCAAAGGTTTAAGCCTGGTTTTGCAATTTTCACATCTCATTCTGGAATGCAGACTTGCCACTCAGGGCTTCACGTGAGGGTGTGGCCTGGTGGTCGTGGTGGTTTAGTTGCTCGGTTGTGTCTGACTCTTAGCGACCCCACGGACTGTAGCCCGTCAGGCTCCTCTGTCCATGGGATTTTCCAGGTAAGAATACTGGAGTGGGTGGCCATTTCCTTCTCCAGGGGATCTTCCTGACCCAGGGATCAAACCCAAGTCTCCTGCATTGGCAGATGGATTCTTTACCACCATGCATGCAGAGGGCATGGCCTAGGAGGTCCCAATCATAGGCAAGAAAGAGCACAGGCTGAGGCGGAGGGTATCTGAGTCCGTTGTAAGAAGCACTTCCAGGCTCTGGGCTCAATTTAAAATGCTTCTTGGGCCTTCCCTGGTGGCCCAATGGTTAAGAATCTGTCTTCCAATGCAGGGGAAGTGGGTTCAATCCCTTGTTGGGGAGCCAAGATCACACATGTCCCAAAATGAAGACCTGGAAGAATTTTTTAAAAAAACCTTCTTGCTCCAGGGCAGAGGGACATCATTGGGGATGGATCAGTTGCAAAGATAGAGGCTGGGTTAACTTTGCAGAGAGAGGGATTTTAAAATACCTTAGAAGTTATAGATATGGTTTAACTCTGGAAGTTGGATTTAGGTAGGAGACAGGACAGAGCTCCAGGCAGCAGAAAAGCTGAGGATGTTTATCATAATAAAGTCTCCATGGAGTGTTTATAGGTGTCAGGTGCTGTGCAAAATACATCATGTGCATTATCTCATGGAATCTTTACAACAGCCTCATGAGGTTGCTGCTGTTACCATCTGCACTGAAGAGGAAAGAAGGCAAAAGGCTCAGAGAGGTCAGGTCAGCCGCCCAAGGCCACTCAGCTAACAGGTGACGGAGCCAGAACGTGGGCCCAGTGCCACTGTCACTGCCTGGGCGAAGCACGATGCCAAAGTCAGAGTCCTGAGCTACAGAAGAAAAGGAATACTGGTGGGAGGTGCTTTGCCTTTATTAGAGGGATTTTTTTTATTTGACTGCGTGGCCTGAGGGCTCTCAGTTCCCCCACCAGCGACTGAAGCCAGGCCACAGCCATGAAAGCGCCAAGTCCTAAGCATTGGACCACCAAGGAATTCCCATACCACAGGGATTTTTAACCCTGGCTGGGCACTAGAATCATAAGGAAACAGGGACTTCCCTGGCATTTCAGTGGTTAACACTCTCATTTCCACTGCAGGAGGCTAAGGTTCGATCTTCCATCTCCCGATCTCTCCAGTTGGGGAACAAGATCCCACAAGCCTCGCGGCACTGCCGGAAAAACAACAACAACCAGGAAACAGTATAAAATGTAGATTCTTCGTCCCTACTGCCGGAGATACTAATCCAGTAAATGGAGCCTAGCATCCTTATTTTTCAGTTTTGTAAATGACTCTGTTGATTTGGGTTGAAAACTATTGCCCTACCCTGAATGGGGGTTTTCAGGGAGCTGACCTCTTCCCAATTCCAGTGGGCTTTAGGCTGGAATCCAAATCATCCTGAAGATGTTTGGGAATGGGTGTGAAGTGGATCGAGGATACGGTTATGTCATTTGGTTGGTTTCAAATTGTGACTCTGCCGTGAACTAGGTATGTCACCTTGAACAAATGGGTTCACTTTTTTCAAAGCCTCAATTTAATAAAGGGGGCTAATTATACTGACTGTAAGGGGACACCCTGATTAATAAAAGGGTTAAAGAATGTAAGGGGTGGCAATGGCCAAGTAGTTTCATCAG
Source organism: Bubalus kerabau (assembly GCF_029407905.1). Taxonomy (NCBI): domain Eukaryota; kingdom Metazoa; phylum Chordata; class Mammalia; order Artiodactyla; family Bovidae; genus Bubalus; species Bubalus kerabau. The sequence continues at coordinate 67,237,144 of NC_073639.1, read as the reverse complement.
AATATTTTTGTGTGTGTGGCCTCAGTTGTGTCTGACTCTTCGTGACCTCATGGATTGTAGCCTGCCAGGCTCCTCTGTTCATGGAATTTTCCAGGCACGAATAACTGGAATGTGTTGCCATTTCCTCCTCCAGGGGAACTTCTGGACACTGGGATCAAACCTGCATCTCTTGCATTTCCTGAATTGGCAGGTGAATTCTTTTACTGCTGCACCACCTGAAGAATAAAATGAGCAGTCTTGAGAGAAACAACAGAATCCAGGGTCTGTACAATAACCAGCACACAAAAATCAAGTGCTAGACATAGGAAGAAATAGAAAACGGACTCAATCTCAAAGAGAAAAAGTGATGACCCAGATGTTAGAGTTAGCATCAAGAACTTTAAAGCAACTCATAAATATTTTCAAACTCTGTGCCCCCCCCCCCAAATATAGTCATAATGAAGGAACAGATGAGGAACTTCAGCAGAGAACTGGAACTATTAAAACAAAATCAAATGGAAATTCCAGAAGTAAAAAGTACAGTAACCGAAATGAAGAACTAACTTGATAGGTTCAGTAGCAGAATGAACATGACAAAGGAAAGAGTGAATCTGCAGATTGATCAACACAAATTATCCACCCTTAAGACCAGGGAGAAAAAGAAGTCACTGGAAAAAATTATACAGAGTTTCATGGACCTGTGGGACAACATTCAAAGATCTACATACCACATGTCATTCAAATTTTAGAAAAAGAAAAGAGAAAGAATGGGGCATAAAAATATTCAGAGAGAGGGAGTTCCCTGGTGACCTAGTGGTTAGGACTCCAAGCTTTCACTTCTGTGGCCTGGGTTCAACCCCTGCTCAGGGAATTGAGATCCTGAAAGCCATGGGGTGCGACCAAAAGAAAAGTATTTGAAGATATAGTTACTGATGATTTCTCAAATTTAATAGATACATTTATAGATTCATGGGGAAAGAAATGGCAACCCTCTCCAGTATTCTTGCCTGGAAAATCCCATGGACAGAGGAGCCTGGCGAGCTATATAGTCCATGGGGTCGCAAAGAGGTGGACACAGCTTAGCAACTGAGCATGCACATGAATGATGATAGTGACATTAAGGATCTCTGCATGGATGTGTTTAACATCTTTATGTCTTCTTTGGAAAAATATCATTTGAGTCTTTAGTCCATTTTTAATTGGATTGGGTTTTTCTGATATTATTGTATAAGCTGTTTATACATTATGGATATTAATCCCTCACTGGTCATATCATTTGCAAATATTTTCTCCCATTCAGTTGGTTGTCTTTTTGTATTGTCAATGGATTCCTTTGCTGTCCAAAAGCTTTTAAGTTTAATTAGGTCCCATTTGACTTATTTTTGCCTAGGTCTCCTTTATCTTACGATATATATATATATATAACTACGATTTATGTCAAAGAATGTCCTGCCTATATTTTCCTCTAGGAGTTTTATGGTTTCCAGTCTTGTATTTAAGCATTAACCACTTTGACTTTATTTTTGTATGTTATGTGACAAAATGTTCTAATATCATGTAACTGTGCAGTTTTTCCAGAACCACTGATTGAAGAAACTGTTTTTTTCATCATGTATATTCTTGCCTCTTTTGCCATAAATTAATTGAACATAAAAAATGTATAGATTCCAAAATCTCTGTGAATATTCACCAAAATAAGTCAAAGGCTGAGCCATAAACAAACTTTAACAAATCCCAGAAGGTTGAAGCCTTACAGAGGATGTGCTCTGACCACAGCAGAATTAAATCAGCAATTAATAACCATAGGATAGCTAGGAAAGCCCCACATATTTAGAAATTAAACAGCACACATCTAAAAATCCCATGGTATTCCAAAAACCTGCACAAAGATATTTGTTCTATTTTATTCATACTTGCCAAAACCTGAAAGCATCCTAGATGTCCTTCAGTAGGTGAATGGATAAGCAAACTCTGGTACATTCATACAATGGAATATAATTCAGTGATTAAAAAAAGAAAAGTTATCAAACCATGAAAAGACAGAGAAGACTTAGCATATTGCTAGGTGGAAAGAAAAAAAAAAGGCCCAACTGAAAAGTTTACATACTGTATGATTCCAACTATATGACATTCTAGAAAAGGCAAGTCTATGGAGACAATGAAAAGATTGGTGGTTGCCAAGGATTTAGTGAGTGGGGGGCGGGGGGAGTGGGAGGGTGGGAGAGAGGGAGGGAAGGATGAACACAAGGGAATTTTAGGGCAATGAAAGTATTCTCTATAATGGTGAATACATATTATACATTTGTCAAAACAGAATCTACAACACTGAGAGTGAACTCTAATGTAAACTACAGACTTTAGTTAATAAGGATGTACCATTAGTGGGTCATCAACTGTACTGAATGTACCACGCTAACGCAAGATGTAAATCATAAGGGAAAACTTGTTGGGGAAGAAGGGGTGTGTGGGAACTCTCTGAACCTTCCCATCAATTTTTCTGTAAACCTAAAATTGGTCTTAAAAAGTTAAAAAAAAAATTTTTTTAAAGGAACTCATGATCAAAGACTGAAAGTGACCTGATACCTAATAAGATCAGCATGATGTCCCTTCCCTTCAATCCTCTGTCTTACCCATGTCCCTAAGAGAGATTTCTCTTCCCTTAAGGCTTCTCTTTCTCAGTCAGAGAGAAGGTCGTGGGGAACAGGGAGGGATGCTGAATTCGAGATCATGGGAGTCATGGGACTATCAGGTAGAACCAGTTGTTTTGAAACCTGGTTTGCCTTTTCGCTCACTCAAGCATTCATTCCATGAACTTTGAGCTTCTTTGCGCTGAGTTCTGCACTGGGATCTGAAGGTGAAACTGGCCACAGTCCCTTCCCATAAGGCATGCACAGCCCAAGGGAGAGGATGACAAGTCAACAGGCACTGACCGTTCACTGTGCTAAGTTAAAGGACACGGGGAAACTCAGGGGTCTGTGGGAATGTGGGAGAGGAGTGTCTAACTCAGCCTGGATTTGCTCAAGTGAGACTTTCTGAAGGAGGGGACATAGAATTTAGTCATTTCTGACTCTTGCAACCCCACGACTGCAGCTTCCAGGCTCCTTTGTCTGTGGGATTCTCCAGGCAAAAATACTGAAGTGGATTGCCATTTCCTCCTCCATGGGATCCAGGGATTGAACCTGTGTCTCCTGCATGTGCAGGCGGATTTGTTACCACTGAGCCACCAGGGAATCCCGGGGAGATAGAAACCAAGCCTCAAGTTTACGAGCAGCTGTTAAGAAGCAGAAAGCACAGCCCATTGGAAGCTGCAAGCGGTTCACTCTGTGTGTGTGTGTGTGTGTGTGTGTGTGCGCGCGCGCGCGTGTCTGTGTGTGTGTGTATGTGTGTATTGGAAGGGAGTGTTGGAAAGAGGTGATAAGTGGGCTGGAGAGCCAGGCAGGGCCTGGTCAGACCTGAGCCCTTAACCCTCTCAGAAGCAGCGCCTACGCAGCCCAGTCAAACCTGGCAACGCCTGCTCCCTGGAGCCTGCACCTGAGGCGGGTGACGCGTCATGGGGAGACTCACCAAGTCTCTTTTGAACACACTGGGTAGGAGGAGCAATCCTATAATTACTGTGGTGATAATTAGAGGAACTTCCCTTACCTCTTTCAACAAAAATTTCACAAGCTGTGGCCCTCTCACCTGTGCAGCGGTGGAGGGTGGGGTGCGGGGAGCCGGGCACCCCTCCTGTGGGGAGCAATGCCTGCGTCTCCTGCCAGGCACACCTGACTCCCTGGCTGAGGCCCAGAGGTGCCATGGATACCACCTGGGACCGCTCCAGCTTGGAGCTGAGTGCTGCTGGCAGAAGGACTGAAAGTGACTCCCCAGGTGCCCCAGGCTGGGCAGCCTCCAGCTGATGCACAGACTTGAGATTTACTCCGGCCTGGCCTTCTCCGGGAGGCTTCAAGCCTGAAGCAGTCCTGACCGGCACCTGGAGGTGCCTTCCCCATCTGGGCAACCTTAGCCTGACATACTCCAGCTACCAGTTTCTGGGCACACACTCCATCTGCCAGGACCACATACACAGGCTTCCATGGCCTGGGTGTCCTCTGGCCCTGCCCAGTGCTATTTGGCTTCCCATAATGGTTCGCGTTCATGTGTTTTCCCAAGAGACACTTGGAGGGGCCTCTAGTTTACATGGAAGAGAAGGAAACCTTTCTTCTCATTTCTCACCCCATACTTTCTCCCAGAACCCTTCTCGCCCCTTTCTTCCAGTGGAATCCAGGGCCCAGGATTCTCAGGGCCCAGAAGGGTCCCTTTGCTTCTGGGAAGGCCTTGACCTTCTTTCATCAGCACCTCCTGTTCCATCCCTCCAAAACTTGAGCTTTCTCTTGGCTTTGCGTCCTGTGACTCAGCGGGAATGAAAGCCCAGGTGAACTGCCCAGGGGCACAGTGTGTCTTTTTGTTTTGTTAGTGACATGTCTGATCGGTTTTGTTCTCAGTTCTCCAGGGAAGGAGCTTCCTCACCTCCCAAAGCCATTTGTGCCAGTAGCTTCTAGCCTTTTCCAGGGCCCCGATGTTTCACGTTTTTGAGACTCAGAATGACTACGTGTCACATTCAAGGGTACACTTGGCATTCTGTAAGAGCATCTGGAAAAGTAGTAAGGGCTAAATGAACATCAAAAATTTAGGCTCTTTGCTTTTCCATCTCCCCATTATATCCCCACATCCAGTGCCATTTAGAGCTGGGTAGGTATTTGCAGGGAGAAGGCAATGGCAACCCACTCCAGTACTCTTGCCTGGAAAATCCCATGGATGGAGGAGCCTGGTGGGCTGCAGTCCATGAGGTCGCAAAGAGTCGGAGACGACTGAGCGACTTCACTTTCACTTTTCACTTTCGCACATCGGAGAAGGAAATGGCAACCCACTCCAGTGTTCTTGGCTGGAGAATCCCAGGGACGGGGGAGCCTGGTGGGCTGCCGTCTATGGGGTTGCGCAGAGTCGGACACGACTGAAGCGACTTAGCAGCAGCAGCAGCAGCAGGTATTTGCAGGCTGGTATCTTTCTGTGAAAGGTCAGAGGAAGGGCCCTTGGTGGTCTGGTATATTCTTGGGGTCCTGCCTCCAAATGTCTGGGGGGAACCTGATCGTATCATCTAGCCCTCTCCCAAGACTCACTAGTGGAGCTTCAGGAAACACATTGAACCCAACTGGTCCTGGTCGCCAGCAGTGGGGGAAGGAGGAAGGAGAGATTGCTTCTGAACGAAAAGTACATTTGGCTTTCTCATGAAAGGGTTCCCCTTGGGGAACAGGCAAGCAGCAGATGTATGGGCAATGGCCAACTGATCCATTTGAAGATAGATTCAGGGCGTGGTGTTCCCCCGTAAGGCTGGGCAGGTCCTGGGAAACTGGAGCAGCGCTTGATCCCGGCCTGAAATTGGGCCAGCTACAGAGGATCTTGAGAATACTGGTTTTGGGTGTGCCAGCTCTGCTCCCTGTGGAGACTAGGGGTCTGAGAAGTCTACTGTGTCTGTTGCCCAGGCATGCTTCTAAAGCCTGGAGCTGCACTGATCATTTTCATTCATGAACCTAGTAAGTGGCCAGGAGGCTTAGCTAGGCCCTTCACAGTCTAGCCTCAGAGCAGTCTTTCAGTCTCTTCTCTGAACACTCTGCAGCAGGAATCATCCATCCCACTCCTGGATCCAAGCTCACTCCAAGCCTTCACATCGTTGGGACTTGCCTCATGTCATTCTCTTTCTAAAGAGTGTCTTATCTCCTAGTAACAGGCTCACTCTTTCAGACTGTCTCATCAACTCCTGGCAAAGCATTCCCCAGTGCCCCGGGGTTCAGTTCATCTCTCCCTTCTCTCTCCTCCTAAGCCCCAGATTCACTCTGTGAATCTGGTCTGCTGCTGCTGCTAAGTTGCTTCAGTCGTGTCCGACTCTGTGCGACCCCATAGACGGCAACCCACCAGGCTCCCCCTTCCCTGGGATTCTCCAGCCAAGAACACTGGAGTGGGTTGCCATTTCCTTCTCCGATGTGCGAAAGTGAAAAGTGAAAGTTAAGTTGCTCAGTCGTGTCCGACTCTTAGCGACCTATGGACTGCAGCCTACCAGGCTCCTCCATCCATGGGATTTTCCAGGCACGAGTACTGGAGTGGGTTGCCATTGCCTTCTCCGTGAATCTGGTCTAGCCCCATTAAATTTACTTCTATGTCTGCCTCCAGATGGACTGTTCCCTGAGCTTTGCTCTTGCGTGGTCAGCTCCTTCTCATCCTTCAGGTGTCGGCTGTCATCTTCTCTGCCAGGCCTTCCTTCACCATGGAAACTAGGCTGCACACCTACTCACGCTGTGTCGCATTATCCTGTGTTATCATCTTCAGAAAACTTAGCAGCATCTGCAAGCACCTTCACTTCTTTGTCGGCTTGGGCTACCTGTAAGTCTTTTCCTCTAGAATGTAAGCGCTCAGAGGGCAGACCCAGCAAAATGAATTGATACATGGTTGGCACCCAATAAATATCTGTTGATGGATCACATGAAGGCCAGTATGGGGTATTCGATTTGGCCCCTCGAGGACTTGGCACAGAGCCTGGGCGCAATAAAAGCTGGCTGCGTGGAGTTATTTGCTAAACGAATGAACGAAACAACGAGCAGACCAACTAAGCGAAGCAGCGTCCCGCCTGCTGACTGACAGGTTGACTGACACTTGGAAGCCCGTGGCCAGCAGACTCTTGATGGATGGGTGACAGCTGAGCGGCAGTCAACAGACGCGCACGGGGTTCCTGACTGGCTGGCCGCAGCAGCCCCTCGGAAAGGGTAAGGGAAGAAGGCCCCCCCACGAGGCGACCGCCCCGCGTGGGGAGGGCGCGGCACCAAGCGGCGGGAGGCGGCGCAACCGCCAGAAGCCGAGCGAGCAACAGTCGCCTCGAACCGAGGAACCGACGTCTCCGCGCATGGGCCCGGCGCGAGGGGCGGGGCGCGCGCGTCACGTGAGCGTGTTTTGGGCACGTGACCCGCGCAGGGCCAAGGCTCGCCCCCCGCCCCCTCCTCGCCTCCCCTTGGCGGCTGTGAGCCGAGCGGCCTCGCCTCACCGCCTAGCGCCCCCCTCAGTCGCCGCCGCCTCCGCCTCCGCCCGCCGGCCATGTCCCCGGGCCGCCGCCGCCGCCGCACGAGCGCGGCGCCCCTGCGGCCCAGCGCGCAGTGAGCGCGGGGCCCTCTTGCCGTTCGCCCGCCCCGGGGCCCCCTTGTTCTCAGTGCCGCCGCCGCCGCCGCCGCCATGTTGGGTTTAGAGCCGCAGCGGAGCCGCCGCCGCCGCCGCCGGTGAGGGAGGCCGAGAGCGGAGCCCGCCCCGCCCCGGGGCCCAGGGAGCGGGTCCGCCTCGGAGCCGGCCTCTCCCCGCCAGTCACTTTCCCGGCCCGCCCGCCCGCGGTGTGAGCGAGAGTGCGAGCGAGCGAGCGCCGGGCCGCGGCCGCGCCTTCCGCTCCCGGCCCGAACGAGCCCGCCGCCCGTTTGTTCCCCTGCCGCCGGGCCGGGCCCGGCCCGAGCCTGCAGCAGAGCCCTCGAGAGTCAGCGCCATGGCGGAGCAGACCTACTCGTGGTGAGTGCGGGGCTCGGGGAGGCCGGGGCGCGGCGAGGGTGGGGGTCGGGACGCCGGTGCGGCCGGCCGGGGAGGAAGAGGAGGAACAGGTGCGCTTCCGGGGTGGAGGGGGGCTGGGGACCGCGGCATAGGGGTGCACGCCCCCCTCGCCCCCTGCCGGAGGGGGCGGCTGGCGCTCGCGGAAGGCGGTGAGCGGCCGGGGGCCCGGCGTCCGAGGAGTGGCTTGGAGGAGGCGGCGGCCGCGGCGGATGTCATCTGGTCATGGGCGGAGCAGGTGATGGAGAAAGGGGAGCTTGACCCCGAGGTGGGAAGCCCACGCGAGGGAAATGGATTCCCATGGGCACTCAGGAACCGACCCGAGGCGGCAGGCTGCTGGAAAAGAGGAATGGACACGGTGGAGAGGGGCGGGTCGGGGCAAAGGCGGGGTCCACCGGGCCGAGAGGCATCTTCTGGGAACAGGTGATACGAGGTCGAACTTGAAAGTTGTCAGGGAGGAGGAGCCACCTCCACTGGGGCTGCCCCTTACCCCTGGGATGGGGAGTGAAGGGAAGAGTTGGTGAGGTGGGCAGAGGCCCAGACATGAGCAGAGGAAAGCCGCGGAAGGGAAGAGTCCAGGGAACCCTGGAGGCTACACCCTGCTGAAGAGGTTGGAAAGGGAGCCTGTTCGGATAACTAGATTTTGGAGAGGAAGTCGCTGATGATAGTGGGGCCTGGCAGAAATCTTTGTGAGGGTTGGTACCCTGTTCTGTAGAATAGGACGTAGCCTGATGCCCTGGGGCAAGTATGGGGATGAAGGAGCTACAAGTCGTGTCCATTTTAAAGAGACTTTTTAAAAGTTATAAAATACCTTGCTAAGGGCTGACAAGCGTACTGTGTAGTTCATGGAATGAAAACTATACCTGTCCTGAGAAGGGAGGGCTGAGCTTTGGGGCGAGAGGGATGCACCTCCCTTTAGCAGGCTGAGGTGGAATATATGCTGGAGGGGGTTGAAGGAGTGACGATAATATCCATGAGGAGTGGAGTGGAGAGGAAGCGAGAAATGGGATGATGGTAGGTGCAGAGATGGAAAATCTGGTTGCAATCTAGAGCGATTGTTCGAAATTGTTTTCTGTTGGAAGCAAATGTGGTTTTTGATAGAACTGTAGGCTTTCCCTTCTTAGAAAAGAGCATAATAGAGTGGGAAGAGCTTGGCGTTTAGAGTTGGTTTGGACGTCGGGTTCACCTCTTAACTTGCTTTATAACTCGACAAGATAGTAAGTTCTCCATTCTTTTCCCCTTACCTACAAAATAGAATTATCTTTCTCATAAGCTGTAAGGAGTAAATGAATCAAGTTTACAAACTACAGGGTGAACTGTAAGGTGCTACACCTCACTACATTGTAATTATCTTAGGGGAACAGCGAAGAAATGAGTAATACCTGAGAAGAATGGCTTTGGATGAAGGTTTAACCCAGGGGATGATTTGTGGTGGATGGGGTTATGTAAGTGAGGAACGCATTATGTCTTCTCATAGGGAAAGAGGATTGGTGATTGAAGAAGATAATTCAAAAGAGAACTTCAGTTACATACATACAAAAAAGAAAAAAAAGAAGATAACTTAGAGAAAGCAATGCTAAAGGAAGAATGAAAATCCTAATGAACAGTTGTGACAACATATATTTTTTAAAAGCTGTTTAAACTTCCTTGATGATTTTGAGCAACGGTGAATTATTTTGAGCAACGGTGAACTGCCTCTTCATAGCACGTGATTCGGAACACCGGGATTAGAATTCGCGCTTTCTCGTGGACAGAGTAAGAAAGCAAGTGCAGGTGCCCTTGCATGCCTCATCTTGAGCTTCTTAACACGCTGGCCCGGCTCAGTGTCCTGATGGCCGCCCTGCTGTCTGTAGCGCGCTGTAGAGGGGCTGTGGATGGTTCAGAGAGTAAGCGCAGCGGCTGAGAAGTGGGGATAGTGGGAGTGTTTTACTAGGTAGGCCACACTCTTGTGTGATGTTGGACGGCTCTGCTGGGGGGAGGTGGGGAGTGTTGTAAGGCGGAGGTGTTTTGTGAAGTTTGATACTCTCTAAGATTTATCCTCCTGAATACTTGCTTCAAGCTCAGGTCCCTTAATTTGCTTTAAGGTGAAGAAAGAAGCTCCTTGAAATCAGAACGCTTAGCTCCTCATCTTTAGCATGTTTTGAGATGGAGAAAGTTTTTACATTATCTTGAGAGAGAGAGTTGGGAAACCAGGCATCATCCTGAGAAAGGGGAGAGAGGATTGGGAAACGAGGCAGCTTGCTTCCTGACTAGTTCTTCCCAAGTCAGTCGGGGGTGATATAAAGAGCCAACCATGTGGCATTTAACATACACACTCAGTTGATTCTCACAAGTACCTGAGGCAGGTGATCTTTCTCTGTTTTATAGAGGAGGAAACAGGCTCAGGAGCCCAAAGGATTTGTCCAAGATACTTCACCTGTGATGCTTTTTTTTTAGGACATGAATTCCCCATCATTTTATTCATGTTCATTGAACTATTAAGTTCAATGAGAACTTAATAGTCAATGAGAACTTAACTATTGAACATATTAAGTATGGAAAAGGTAATCTCAAAGTACATGCAAACCTCTTTGGATTGTCTTGTCATATTGGAATAACTTTGTCACTGTTCTGTTGGTTTGTGTAAACAATCAAGAGTTGATTTTTTTGAAAATAGTCTTGCACTTTATTTGTATGTGCCTTTAGGAAAGTCGGCCTTGTGGAGACTACTGTGGTATGGATTTGTCTGAAGATGGAGTCAGTGAAAAATGTAGGAACATTCGAAAATAGGTTCCTTTAGGGTTTTTGTGAGGCAAACATGTAAATTATAAGAGAAAATTGACCTTGAGTTGATGATTGTTGAAGCTCAGTGGCGAGTCCATTTATCCTGTATACATTTTACATGTTGAAATTTTTCATGATAGTTTTTTTTTTTTTTTTTTTTTTTAAGAAAGCCCCTACACATATGTTCATGCTATTCTCTGGTTTCTTGTGCCTGCTTTTTTTCTAGCAAATTCGGTCAGTTCTGTTACCCAGCTATGATACTTTTTCTGACCACCTGGACTGAAAGTGAGCTCTTTGTTTTTGACACTTGTTCTGTCTGCCTTACTTCTTCTTTTCACGTGTGAATACCTAGTCTCCTCACTGGATGGTAAGCTTTTTGATCAGCAAGGCGTTTTCACCTGCTCCATTTCCGACCTGGGCAGGTTCACCCCTCCTTAGGTAGCTTGGTGGTCCCCCACTCCTGAGAGGTCACCATATTGATGCCAAACTTAGTGCAGACACCTAATCAGCATAGTACATAACAGCCCAGAACTCCTGGGCTCAAGCCATTCTCCAGCCTTAGCCTCCCGAGTAGCTGGGACTACAGGTGCACGCCACCGAGCCCAGCCAAGCTTTTTGAAGGTCTGTTGTTTAGTTGCTAAGTCTTGTCTGATTCTTTCCGACCCCTTGGACTGTAGTCCGCCAGGCTCCTCTGGCTATGGGATTTCCCAGGCAAGGATACTGGAGTGCATTGCTATGCCCTCTTCCAGGGGATCTTCCAGATCGAGGGATCTCCATTGGCAGGCGGATTCTCTACCACTGAGCCACCAGGGAAACCCAAGCTTTTTGAGGGTTAGGATGCAATTCCACTAACTTTTGTCCTCCTCTAGCGCCCAGCACTTTGTCTTGCCTATAGCTCGTGCTTAGTAATTACTGAACGATTGAATATATAGGTTTTCAAAGGGTAGTTCATCCTTTATTGAAAGGATAAGTGTCGGGGCAGATCCAGAACCTTTACACCAGGGTGTTTATAGGTGTTGTCCCTGAGAGAGCTTGACTTTGGCTCTCAGTACTGCCACTTCCTTCCTGGGCTGAATGTCATAAAGTATCTATCTCTCTGCTCAGTTTTCCACCTTCCCTTTTTCATGCAGCCAAGCCTCAGATCGTTTTTAAAATCAAAACCCAGAAAATAATCCTCTCCTGTGCACAGGTTTCCCGACTATATTCTAGAGAGAGTAGAATATGTTTTATTAATATCAGTTCAAGCCTAAACTTACATTAATCTAGCTTCCTCAACCAAAATACCAAATAGGTTATTTTGTTAACGTCACCAGTATCCTATTAACTGCCAACTTCAATAAAAATTTTTTCACACTGAAAAAAGAAAAAAATGTAAGGGGAAGCTGCAGACAGCTGAATGTTTGTAAACTTATAGTTACAGAAGAAAGCTGGTAACTTAGTTCCCTGGTGTCTCAGTGCTGTCAGAGTGAGGGTACCGTCCCTTAATAGTTTTAAATAAAAACGATTGACAGAAGTTAAAATAATTGGTAGTAACACCACAGTCTTGATCACGGTCAACCGCAAGGTTCTCCTTGTCTCGTTTTTATTCATAAACACTGAGGAAATAAAATAATGCATGTGAAAACACACATTGAAGGTGCAAACTAGAGTTTCGTTAATTTGAGAAAAACACCTTGCTCAATCTATATATATGAGCAGTTGTTTTAGCGTAAGGTGGGTGAGAAACATCCTTCTCTCTTGATGGAGTCACTGCAGTACTTGTGTATAATTGCTCTTGGTAAAAATTACTTACGTTAGGGTTCATTTTGGTGTAAGCAAGGGTTGGGGGGAGGAAGTGAGCCCATGTGAACCTCATTCAGATGAATTTGTTATCAAAGAATTGATAGTATATCATAATTTGTTGTGTTTTCTGTGTGCTGCAGCTTTAGAAGCATTGATCGATAAGGAAACCAAGACTCAAGGGTATAACTAACTTGCCCAAGTATATAAATGGAAAAATGGTTCTAAGTCTAGACTATTGGACACCAAAATTCTAACACTGACTCTCTGCTGCTTTGTCCGTAGTCACTACCCTCAGCCAACCCTCTTCTGCTTGAATCTCTTTTTAGTTTCCGCACTGGTTCCCTCCGTTCTCTGCACAACCACCATCCATTCTCCTGAGTAGTCTTCTGACAGCCTGATTCAGGTCACCTCAGTCCTCTGTTCAAAACTCTTCAATGGCTTTTGGCCACATTAGAATAGAATCCAAATTCCTTAATGGGGCTCCTCACATTTTGTGTGTTTTTGAAGGATGTCAGTAAACCACAAGTTACACAGATGAAAGTCTTTCTCTTTTGGTGCTCTGTCCAGTGCCTGGCATACAATAGGTGGTTTGGCAAATATTAATATTTACTGAACAAATGAATGTGCATACCTCCCCCTGGGCTGCCTATCTGAAGATCTGCTCTGAGGACTGCATTATATTGGGGTGATATGTTGTTGTGATAAAGGACATCGTTATGTCAGATGCTTGTGAATAATGCTAAAACTGGAGAGTGAAAAACAAGGTGGATCTCTGGAGCAAATGGGAGTTACATCTGTTTTTGGATTTCTGTTATGTATCACTGTATCTGTTGTGATCATATCTGATTGTGCATTGTGATCATTGCATCTGCTGAAAGTTTTTCAGAGGGAAACTATTTACTTGAAGATGTGTGAGCAGCATTGTAGACTTTAGATTTGCTTTTATTTTTAAAACATGTTTTGCCTATAGTTACAGTGCTGTAGTAGTAATGTTTTGGTGATACATGATTCAAGCTAAAAGTAGCCGAAGCTAAGACTATGAATTTGTATTGAAATAATTTTCCTCAGTGTTTCTTATAAACCCTTGGGGAGGGGGAGAGCTGAAGAGTTGGTAACCATGTCAGCCTGTAATTTATCAAGTAGTACTGTGAATTAAAATGCCTATTGTTCAAGCATTTCTCAAAATACATTTCAGTAATCATTTATTTTAGAGATATAAATGCCACTGCATCGAGGTATTATGTAGTTCTCTATAATTGTATTTTACTTTAACATTAGTAACTTAGTTTTCATCATTCTTACCTGTTTCATTAAGCCATCCTGTGCAAAATCAAGGATGTCCTGAGAGCGTCTCATGAGGTACTGTTTTAGTTGGCTATGTTTAGCACCTGAAACTTTTATTTGATTGCTGTCCCTGACGTAGAGCCATAAGTATAATTTGATTTTTCAGAATTCTATATTTTCTGGAGTTTAATGATTCCTTCTTAGGATTTAAAGGAAAGTAGTGATTTTATTTGTTGTATGTATAAATCAAGAAACATCAGCAACTTTGAGTTTCTATGGGTTATTTCCTAATCCTCACTTAAAGAATTAGAGGCAGAGTGCGCATCTTCTGGAATTTTTAACCCCTTGGGTATCTAGAGGAGCTCCAGGTGATCAAATTCAATTTTACAGGGAAAATCTACAGTTAGTTCCCATGATGCTCACAATGAATTACCTCTCAGATTTTGTTAATAGGTCTCATTAGAGCCGCAGCTTAAAATAAAGCAGATGCACTCATTTGCCATGATAAGACTAGATTGAGCGCCTCTGAAAAAGGTAGGTTTTTAAATACTTTTAAGGCATTAGTCTGATGAATATGCATTAGTCTAATAGAGACCTAATAGAAAATCCTATTTCTTGGTTTGTTCAGTTTACTCTATCTTGTAAAGAAAACTTGATAATCTCTGTTTTGGAGTTCCAGGTTTGATATGATGAAGAACTGCTAAAGGATTTTTTTGAAAGGCACTAAAGTAGAGGTGTGTCTTGATTGTTTTTTACATGTTTGTAAATTATACTAAATATAAGTGATTACTCATTAAATTTTATTTGAAACCCTAAGATAGGGTCTAATTCTGTTCTGGTTTCTTTAAATTGATAAATCTTTAGTTGGAGGGTGATTTTCATCTCTGATTCAGTTCAGTTCAGTTGCTCAGTTATGTCTGACTCTTTGTGACCCCATGAACTGCAGCACACCAGTCCATGTCCATCACCAACTCCCGGAGTTAACTCAAACATGTCCATTGAGTCGGTGATGCCATCCAGCCATCTCATCCTCTGTCATCCCTTTCTCCTCCTGCCTTCAATCTTTCCTAGCATCAGGGTCTTTTCAAATGAGTCATTTCTTAGCATCAGGTGGCCAAAGTATTGGAGTTTCACCTTCAACATCAGTCCTTGCAATGAACATTCAGGACTGATTTCCTTTAGGATGAACTGGTTGGATCTCCTTGCAGTCCGAGGGACTCTCAAGAGTCTTCCAACACCACAGTTCAAAAGCATCAATTCTTCTGCGCTCAGCTTTCTTTATGGTCCAACTCTCACATCCATACATGACTACTGGAGAAACCATAGCCTTGACTAGACGGACCTTTGTTGGCAAAGTAATGTCTCTGCTTCTTAATATGCTGTCTAGGTTGGTCATTGGAGAAGGCAATGGCACCCCACTTCAGTACTCTTGCCTGGAAAATCCCATGGACGTGGGAGCCTGGTGGGCTGCCGTCTATCGGGTCACATGGAGTTGGACGCGACTGAGCGCCTTCACTTTCATGCATTGGAAAAGAAAATGGCAGCCCACTCCAGTGTTCTTGCCTGGAGAATCCCAGGGATGGGGGAGCCTGGTGGGCTGCCGTCTATGGGGTTGCACAGAGTCGGACACGACTTAGGCGACTTAGCAGCAGCAGCAGCAGCAGGTTGGTCATAACTTCCCTTCCAAGAAGTCTTTTAATTTCATGGCTGCAGTCACCATCTGCAGTGATTTTGGAGCCCCCCAAAATAAAGTCTGCCACTGTTCCCATCTAGTTGCCATGAAGTGATGGGACTGGATGCCGTGATCTTAGTTTTTTGAATGTTGAGCTTTAAGCCAACTTTTTCACTCTTCTCTTTCACTTTCATCTCTGATTAACTGGTTCAGTCCCTGGATCAGGAAGATTCCTTGGAGGGAGGGCATGGCAACCCATTCTAGTATTCTTGCCTGGAGAATGTATGGACTGAGGAGCCAGGCAGGCTACAAATACAGTCCATAGGGTCGCATAGAGTCAGATATGACTGAAGTGACTTGGCACACAGGCACAGTCTTGTGTTAGTCCCAAGGTTGAATTTGGTACAGTGGTTATTAATTCCTGTCCTACTCCACAGGGTTATTGCCAGTATTCAGTGAGATCATACATGTGAAAAGGCTTTGAAAATTGCTGCATGCAATATAAAAGCAAGTTATTTGTTCTCTACGTTTGTAGACCCAAATTGGCTCTAGGTAGAGTTCCTCACTGCAGAAAAGATTTTTTTTTCCCTAAAAACATTTAAAAAAAAAAAAAACATGTTTTAAAATTGAAGTATAGTTGATTTACAACGTTATTGGTTTCAGCTGTACAACATAGTGATTTAATGATTTAATATTTGTATAGATTATACTCCATGTAAAGTTGTTATAAAATATTAGCTGTATTCCTTGTGCTGTACTGTATATCCTTGTAGGTTATTTGTTTTATGCATAGTAGCTTGTACTTCTTCATCCCCTATCCCTTTCTTGTCCCTCCCCACAAGAAAAGATTTTTCTTGTTTCACAATTTAACCAACATTGAAACTTTGAGATGTTTATTCTGGTGAGAATTCTGTGGAGATGTTTGAATAATGCTGCATAAAAAGAACTAGAAATGTTAGTTTGTAAGTTGTCATTGATTTCAGTCGTTGCCTTTGAAATGTGTTATAAGTGAAACGCTAGCTCGTTGGTTTCTGACTCTTTGAGACACCATGGACCGTAACCCTGCCAGGCTCCTCTGTCCATGGAATTCTTCAGGCAAGAATACTGGAGTGGGTTGCCATTTCCTTCTCCAGGGGATCTTCCCAACCCAGGGATTGAACCCAGATCTGCATTGCAGGCGGACTCTTTACCATCTGAGCCACAAGGGAGGTCTTGGTGTTACAAGGTCATCTTTTATTAACAAGTTTCACAGTCCACTGCTACTTAACCAGAAAACAAGAAAAACTGTGACTTCAGTTAAAGTTAAATTTTTTTGTAAGTTTAGTTTATTTTGATCTTTTGAAGATAGTTTTCTTCATAATCGTGGATAATCCTCTTCTTTGCCTGTTTTTTGTTTTTGTTTGAAGTGCACAGGAAATTTTTCTACCTTAAAGTGCCTGAGGAGGGGCTGCGAGCGGTGGGTTATCTGTTTTCCTCACTCTTCACGTCCGCCAGGCACACCCACTTCCCTCTGAAGGCCTCAGGCTTGGGCTTCACTCTTGACCTAAATAGGACATGTGTAGCCAAGTTTTGTTAATTGTTTCTTCAACCTGGTTATACACATTTGACCTAAGTATAGTGCATGACTTTTTGTTGTTTCCTTATCTTAATTTTTGCCCAGAATAGTCTGGCTTGGCTTTCCAAATTTGACTAAATGTTCAGGCCTTGCCTGACAGTCTTAACTTTTAAACCTTTGACTGTATGCTCTGGTTTTGTAAATGCCTAGAAATTTACATTCATTTCTCAGAAGTGCTTGCAAAAATACTCCTGTTAGGAGTAAAAGCTAGTTTTAGAGAATGAATTCTCTTACTTATGCCATTGAGTAGTACAAGCACTAATATCTTAAAAATATTAAGGTTTAATACCTTAAAAACATTTTCAAGTCTAACTTCATAGGGCTCAGTTGAGTCTTATTACAGGAATACTTCCTGGGACCAAAGGTGGGAGAGCTGAAGGGAGAGTACGGAGAGGAAGAATGAAAGACTCGAGTTGAGCCCTGGGATACTCAGTTGAGAAATGGAGGAAAGAAGAGTAGTCAAGGGATGCTTCATCAGAGGTAGGGTAATTAGCAAAGTGTGATGGTGACGAAAGAAAAGGCTCAGAGAACCTTTAGGGGCAGTAGTGTAAAAAAGCTTCCAGTTGAGCTATTTCAAATCCTGAAAGATGATGCTGTGAAAGTGCTGCACTCAATATGCCAGCAAATTTGGAAAACTCAGCAGTGGCCACAAGACTGGAAAAGGTCAGTTTTCATTCCAATCCCAAAGAAAGGCAATGCCAAAGAATGCTCAAACTACCGCACAGTTGCACTCATCTCACACGCTAGTAAAGTAATGTTTAAAATTCTCCAAGCCAGGCTTCAGCAATATGTGAACCGTGAACTTCCTGATGTTCAAGCTGGTTTTAGAAAAGGCAGAGGAACCAGAGATCAAATTGCCAACATCCGCTGGATCATGGAAAAAGCAAGAGAGTTCCAGAAAAACATCTATTTGTGCTTTATTGACTATGCCAAAGCCTTTGACTGTGTGGATCACAATAAACTGTGGAAAATTCTGAAAGAGATGGGAATACCAGACCATCTGATCTGCCTCTTGAGAATTCTGTATGCAGGTCAGGAAGCAACAGTTAGAACTGGACATGGAACAACAGACTGGTTCCAAATAGGAAAAGGAGTATGTCAAGGCTGTATATTGTCACCCTGCTTATTTAACTTATATGCAGAGTACATCATGAGAAACGCTGGACTAGAAGAAACACAAACTGGAATCAGGGTTGCTGGGAGAAATATCAATAACCTCAGAATGCAGATGACACCACCCTTATGGCAGAAAGTGAAGAGGAACTATAAAAAGCCTCTTGATGGAGGTGAAAGTTGAGAGTGAAAAAGTTGGCTTAAAGCTCAGCATTCAGAAAACGAAGATCATGGCATCCAGTCCCATCACTTTATGGGAAATAGATGGGGAAACAGTGGAAACAGTGTCAGACTTTATTTTTCTGGGCTCCAAAATCATTACAGATGGTAACTGCAGCCATGAAATTAAAAGACGCTTACTCCTTGGAAGGAAAGTTATGACCAACCTAGATAGCGTATTCAAAAGCAGAGACTTTACTTTGCCAACAAAGGTCCGTCTGGTCAAGGCTATGGTTTTTCCAGTGGTCATGTATGGATGTGAGAGTTGGACTGTGAAGAAGGCTGAGTGCCGAAGAATTGATGCTTTTGAACTGTGGTGTTGGAGAAGACTCTTGAGGTCCCTTGGACTGCAAGGAGATCCAACCAGTCCACTGTGAAGGAGATCAGCCCTGGGTGTTCTTTGGAAGGAATGATGCTGACGCTGAAACTCCAGTACTTTGGCCACCTCATGCGAAGAGTTGACTCATTGGAAAAGACTCTGATGCTGGGAGGGATTGGGGGCAAGAGGAGAAGGGGACGACAGAGGATGAGATGGCTGGATGGCATCACTGACTCGATGGACATGAGTCTCAGTGAACTCCGGGAGTTGGTGATGGACAGGGAGGCCTGGCGTGCTGCGGTTCATGGGGTGGCAAAGAGTCGGACATGACTGAGCGACTGATGTGATCTGATCTGATCTGAGTGTAAAAAGCTTCAGGATTCAAAGAGAATGAAGAAAAAACGGGCTATGGAATTTGCAAAGGACATCATTCCTGAAAGTGCACTAATAAAGATCAGAGTAGAGGGGGTGAAAACCAAATCAGGGGTGGATAGTGAAGAAATAAAGGCATCCTTTGGGTCTGGCCATTTGTTTGAGAGATGAGATGTGAAAGACACAAGGAAGGATGGTTGATAGAGACAGCAGAGTCATTAGGGTCTTTTGTTTTTATTTTATGTAGGGGAGAGAATTGTGTATTTGAAGCCAAGGAGGAGAAATTGATCTTGGAAAGAATTTTTTTTGTTTGTTTTTACTGTAGTTTAGAGTTTGTTTTTTTTTTTAACTCATGGATTTCAGTTAGGAGTTGTGCAGAGGACTCAGTGGAGAATGAACGCTGTGTAATGTACATATAGTCTTTGTTTCTTTTGATCTTTACTTGTCACTTGTTTGGATTGTATTGCATTTGAATTCGTAGGATTTTTTTTAATTGCCTACAGAGTAGAATCCAGTCTTCGGTCTGATTGTCAAAATAACCTGGCTTTTTAACCCTACTGTCCTGTATCTTCTTTAAAAATTTGTTGTTTCTGCCAGGGTGGATTACTCACTGTTCCCTTTTTCTTTAAGCTGGCTGGTATACCTGGTTAGCCTTTCTCTGTCTTTCAAGGTCCAGCCGAAATGCTGTCCTCTTTACAGCCTTCTGATTGGCCCAGGAGAAATATTTTTCTGATGCCTGTACTTCTTTATCTGATCTTGTCAGATGGCTGTGCTTTTACGATTTTCTGACCTTGTATTGAATGTATTTATGTGGCTCTCTTCCCACCTTGGCAGTGAACTCTGAAAAGGTAGGATCAGAGTCATTAATTTCGCGGTTTAAGGATCTGTAATACATGATAGATGATCAGGTTTTTTTTTTATTTTCCTCCAAAGAATGATTCCTTTAGCGGTGAAGTTTGTCAGGTGCAGGATTTTAGAATAGAATGTGTCCTTAAAAATAAAATGACAGGGCACACAGAAGAGAGAAAGTGATACTTGCCTGATGTCTCATTACTCTTTGAAGAAAATACAAGAGTAGAATTGTTACTGTTAAGTTGGGTCACCTGTTGTGGCCAGATGTACCTGACTTCCTAATATCCATTCAGCACGTAGAGAATGAAAGTGGCTCAGCCTGGGAACTGAACTCCTAAGGGAGACATTTACAAAGGACCACAGGCCCTTTAGAGTAGTCATCTTCGTTTCTCTCCAGTCCTCAACGCCCACACACTGACTGCTAACTATTTGTTTATAATTCTCCCAAATCAGCACTTGTTAAATATGTGACATATAGGACATGTATGACACATATACAAGTAGAGGAGCTCTGCTGTTTTGTTTTTGCAGTTAGCGAAACAGTTTTGGGGAAATTTTTTTCAAATGAAGATAGTTTGCAGAAAACTTCCTTTGAGAGCTCAAAGCTATATGGAAACTACTTTCTGAACAATTTAACATTTTCTCTCTCGTTACTATTTCAGAAATTCATATTTTTTGTGTTTAAGCTTCTGTTTAAAAAGTTAATGTTTTTAAAAATAGAAACTTACATTTCATCTTTTTCCTGTTTCTAAAAGACTATTAAATTTTTTTTTGTTTAATAATTCTTCAGAGTGGCAATTAGAGTTGTAATTTTAATTTTTAAAATTTATTGGAGTATTGTTGATTTAAAATTTTGTGTTTCTGCTGTACAGCAGAGTGAATCAGTTATACATATATCCACTCTTTTGGGGGTATTCTTTTCCCATATAGGTCATTACAGAGTTTTGAGAAGTTCCCTGTGCTATACAGTAGATCCTTATTGGTTATCTATTTTATATAAAATAGTGTGTCAATCCCAGTCTCCTAATTTATCCCTTCCGCCCTGATAGCTGTAAGTTTTCTGTGTCTGTGACTAATTTTGTTTTGTAAATAAGTTCATTTGTACCATTTTTTTAGATTCCTTATATAATCGACATCATATGATATTTGTCAGAAAGGGCAATTTTAAAAAATCTCCTGAATTGGTGTGTGCATGTTTTAAATTTCATAGATACAGTAGTGAGTCAGTCTTAGGTCAGAATTAATTAACCTAGTCGTATGGAATAGGCATAAACCTGAAGCTGGGGAACTAGGAGCTTGTTTTTGAACCTTTGCCTTCTGTGCAATGGTGAAAAATAACCTGCGGGCCTGAGGATGATATATTAGCTTGGCTAGCAGAAGTTCTGGCTTTCGTGAATAGCAGAAGTTCTAAAAGCTGAACTACAGGTTATCACGAACTTGGAAAGGAATTACAGGTAGGAGAGAAGTCCATAGCAGTGGACAGCAGTGAATAACAGACATGATTGGACAGTGGAAGCAAAGGCAAAGGCTAGAGACTCAGGAAGCTTCCAGTAATGAGACCAGATGGTCCAGTGCCAGCTACTAGAGGATAGGAAACTAAACCCGAGTCATTGTATACAAAGGTACACAAGGCTCCATGAAGGTCTGGAAATTCAGCTCTGTGCCTCAGTTTAGCCTTAAGTTTATAATGAGTCTGCATCTTTTAGCCTGTCCCATAGCTGTTGAAAGCATCTGGTTTGAGCGTCACAGCTAAAAACCTTGAAGACATTCTTGATTTTCATCAAGCATGTCAGTAAGTCCTGATGATGGAGACATCTTTGTGCATGCGTGCCAAGTTGCTTCAGTCATGTCTGACTCTTTGCAACTCCATGGACTGTATCCCACCAGACTCCTCTGTCCATGGGATTTTCCAGGCAAGAATACTGGAGTGAGTTGCGATGCCCTCCTCCAGGGGATCTTCCCAACCCAGGAATCAAACCCTCGTCTCCTAGGTCTCCTGCATTGGCAGGTGGGTTCTTTACCAATAGTACCACCTGGGAAGCCCTTTATAATTATATATTACATGTATATAATTTTAAACATTTGCCTCCTCTTCATTATCTTTGCTCCTGGATGACCCTTCATGCTCTCTTAGAACACTTCATTGCCTCTTTCAGCTGTTGTTTGTTTCCTTGTTTATATCCCTGTAAAGTTTTGAGGATGTGGGTTATACTTTGTTCATATCTTTATCCCTAGTGGTTTAGTACATAGTTTATTTAAATTAGTTATTATTCCATCTTTCATTTTTTTAAATAAAAATACTAAAATAATAAAATTAGATGAAAGAGTGTATAATATCTTAAGTTGTTCTCAACCTTTAGTTTAAGAGGTTAAAGGGACAAGCATTAAAATTTGAGATACATATATTCTCTTAAGCTGAGTAAATTAAACTTTTTATTCAAGGTGTTAAGCTGGACCTACCTTGATAATCACTCTTTCATGGAACCTCTTCAAAATACAGTGGGAAAATTGGTTACTGTATTACTTTAATATCACCACCATAATACTGCATACCAAAGTGCCCCAGAACTCAGTGCTTAAAATAGCCATCGATCTGCATGTTGACTTGGGCAACTTTGCCCTTGGCTTCAGATCTGTCAGTCAGCCGGGTGACTCTGCTCCATGTGTGTTCAGTTCGGAGCTCAGGCTGCATGGGCAGCAGCTGCCCAAGGGAAGTTCTCATGACGGTGGCAGAAGCTCAGCAGGGCACATGGAAACGTGCAAGACTTCTTGACGTTCAGGAGTGGCACACTGCCATCTGTCCTTCATTCTTTCAGCCAGAACAAGTCACGTGGTGGAACCCAGAGACAAGGAGCCACAAAATTCAACCTTGATCGTTTGGTGGGAGGAGCTGCAAAATCACAGGGCTGAGGAGTAGATTTGGGAAGGAGTGAGGCATTTGGGCCGGTAATGGCAGTTGGTCATAATTGAAATTTTCTCTTTTCTTTTCGTATGGCTAGCTATCATTTGTTCTCTCTATTCTAAAATGAAGCATTTCATATAGGTCCCTTTCTGGAGCATTATGGTTTTCATTCTAATGTTTTACATTTTTATAATGGGTTTACTGAGATAAAATTCACGTACTATTGTTGTTCAGTCAGTAAATCATGCCTGCAGCACACCAGGCTTCCCTGTTCTTCACCATCTCCCGGAGCTTGCTCAAACTCATGTCCATTGAGTCGGTGATGCCATCCAACCATCTCATCCTCTGTCACCATCTTCTCCTCCCTGCCCCCAATCTTTCCCAGCATCAGGGTCTTTTCCAAACAGTCAGTTCTTCGCATCAAGTGGCCAAAATATTGGAGCTTCAGTATCAGTTCTTCCAACGAATACTCAGGGTTGATTTCCTTTAGGATTGACTGGTTTACTCGTCTTGCTATCCAAGGGACTCTGAAGAGTCTTCTCCAGCGCCACAATCAGAAGGCATCAGTTCTTCGGTGCTCAGCCGCCTTTATGGTCCAACTCTCACATCCATAACATGACCTACTGGAAAAACCATAGCTTTGACTATACAGACTTTTGCTTTCAAAGTGATGTCTCTGCTTTTTAATACAGTGTCTAGGTTTGTCATAGCTTTTCTTCCAAGGAGCAGGTGTCTTTTAATTTCATGGCTGCAGTCACATACTATGCTATACAATTCATTAGTTTAATGTGTACAACCCACTGGTTTTTCGTACATTCACAGAGTTGTGCAACCATGACTACAATCAATTTTAGAGCATTTTTTTCACCCCCAAAGAAACTCTGTAGCTGTTAGCAACTCCTTCCTTCCCTTTTCCCCAGCCCTGGCAGCCTCTGACGTGCTTTTGGTTTCTGTGGACTTGTCTATTTCATATAATTATGGAATAATAAAATAATGTCTTCTGACTGATTTTGCTTAGCGTAATGTCTTCAGAGTCCATTATGTTGTAGCATGTGTTAGTGCTTCATTCTTTTTTATTGCCAAATAGCATTCAGTTGTATGTATATGCCACATTCTGTTTATACACATTATAATTGTTCGGGTTGTTTTCACCTTTTGGCTATTATGTACAATAATGTTGTTGTGAAGACACATGTTTCCATTTCTCTTGGGTAGAATCCTAGGAGTTGAATTGCTGGCTCTTAGGGTTTTGGGGTTTTAACATTTTGAGGAACTGCCAAATAGTTTTCCAAAATGGCTGCACCATTTTTTATTCCCTTAGCAGTGTATGCGGGTTCTGATCTCACCAGTTCTTGTCATTGTCCGTCTTTTTTTTTTTTTTTTTTTTTTTAGTATTTATTTATTTGGCTGCATCAGGTCTCAGCTGTGGCATGTGGAATCTTTGTTGCATCATGCAGGATCTTTTGTTGTGGCTCTTGGGCTTAGTTACCCTGTGTCATGTGGGATCTTAGTTCCCTGGCCAGAGATGAACCTGAGTCTTCTGCATAACAAGGTGGATTCTTAAGCACTGGACCACCAGGGAAGTCCCTCATTGTCCATCTTTAATTATAGACATTCTAGTGGGTGTGAAGTGGTTTTGTGTAATTTATGTTTAAGGATTTATAGAAGAGGAAGGAAATGGTGGTTTTAGAATGTTACATCTGTTTGTTCTTAACAGTTTAGTACCAAAATTGAACCTTAGTTTTAATCACCTAAAAATCTAGCATTGAGGGGAAAAAATATCATCTTTTGACTCGCAGATTTTTCTTCCTACTCCTTGTTTCTTTTACATGCTAGAATCATTTAGGAAGAAAGTAGCCTCAGGTTTGTTAAACTAGTAACTTACCTCTGGGTTTGTGAGGGATCAGATTACTCTGGCAACCTGCTGCATTGTCAGTAGTCATGGGACTGGCTTAATGACTGAAGTTGTTGTTTGTATGGGTGGGGGTGAGGCTTCAGATCTCTTTTTGCCAGGAAAGTAATCATTGGAGGAGTTAGTTGTAGAATTCTAGGGCAGCACTGTCCAGTAGAAATATGAGGAACATACATGATTTAAACTTTAGTTGTAGCCAAATTAAAACGTAACAATCAATAGGTGAAATTAACTTTAATAATATCATTTATTTATTTAATATTATATATATCAATATATAGGACTTCCCAGGTGGCTTCAGTGTTAAAGAACCTGCCTGCCAATGCAGGAGAAGTAAGAGATGCAGGTTTGATCCCTGGGTCGAGAATTCGCTGGGGAGGAAATGGCACTCCACTGCAGTATTTTTGCCTGAAAAATCCCATGGATTGAGAAGCCTGGTGGGCTACAGCCCATAGGGTTGCAAAGAGTCAGACATGACTAAAGCAATTTAGCACACATAACAATATATGGTTCCTCCCTGTATCTCAGATAGTAAAAAATCTGCCTGCAGTGTGGGAGACCTGAGTTCAGTCCCTGGGTTGGGAAGATCCCCTGGAGAAGGGAATGGCAACCCACTCCAGTATTCTTGCCTGGAGAATTCTATGGACAGAGGAGCCTGCTGGGCTACAGTCCATGGGATCATAGAGAGTCAGACAGGACTGAGCGACCAACACTTACTTACTTATCAATATATCAAAAGTATTTATCGAATCATTTATTGTATGTAACCAGTACAAAATTATTAGCAAGATACTTTATATTTTTAGTACAAGGTCTTCTCAGTTCAGACTAGCCACATTTCAAGAGCTCAGTAGCTACACGTGGTTAGCAGCTACCATACTGTACAACACAGTCCTGAAGGTCTAAGAGCTTTGATCTAGATTTTCTGCTCACGTGTATGCTGATTGTGTATCTCTGGAGAAACAGATGAGTGCTGATCAGCCTGTATTTCTGGTTCTTAAATTTTAGTTGTTACATAAAATTTCTAACAACACATTTAAGTTTAAATTTATGTTATTTTATGCCTGACTTTTTTTGTGTGTTCTATTTTAATGTGGAAGACAGTCTTTAAAGGGGTACAGAGAAGCAAACTCCTTACAGGTCAATTTTTTTATCGTGAGTAAAGATTAGCAAGAGGAAAAAACAGTGTGTCTCCCTCATCCTAAAGGATGTTTGAGTTTCCATTGTTCTTACAAATGAAAGAAATCTGTTAGATCTGCTATTGTTTGGTCCTGATTATAATTGTTCTGTATGTTTAGGGTCTGCTTTGGCCTGTTCTTTATCACTTACGCAGTACTTGTACTGTTTGACCGAATAACTCACTTGGTTAGACATTAAAAGTTGTAGGTTTGATCTCTATAATTAATTAATGACTTTATGCCTGCTGGGACTCTCTCTCCTATGAGTTTGCAATGTTGTTAGAGACTATTTGGCATTTGCTAGGTCAAATGCCAGCAACTGTGATTAAGACAGCTTTGAGAGAAAGGAGGTGTCAAGAGTGGGTTGTGGGTCCCAATCACTTGATTACTAGAAGGACTAAATTTGGTCAAGTGTCTTAATATTTGAGTGTCTTTACTCATGGTGTACATTTTCTGATTTGGCTCAGTCCCTACCACTTTCTGTTCCTGTACACTGAGTCTCTACATCACTGGTTTGTGTTATTTATTTAGCCCTGAAGGCAGGTTGTGGCCTCCTGGTGTCTGATCAATTCATTGCCTCAAGGATGGGTTAAGGGGACTTGCCTGGTGGTCCAGTGGCTAAGACCCTATGCTCCCCTTGTAGGGGACCTAAGTTCAATCCCTGGTCAGAGAACTAGATCCCACATGTTGAAACGAAGATTGAAGATCTTGCATGTCACAGCTAAGACCCGATGCCGCCAAATAAACAAAGATAAATAAAATAAATATTTTTTAAAAAAAGGATGGGGAGATAACAGATCAGTGCCCCAGTGACACTGGATATAGACACTTGCATATTGAAGGCACAAATACTGTCACCAAATGTGACCATTGCATTCAGTATCACTCACTCACTCTTGGGTACCTTAATGTTCTAACAAATGTTCTGTCAGCCGTTGTGATTTTCTGAGTGCTGAAATGCCGTTACTGTAAATGAAATTCACATGCCTTTGGACTGGGTTCTGTGAGTGGTGTCCTGACCGAGAAAACAAAGATCACGAGTTAATGCACACGTGTACGTGGCACAGCCTACTGCACTCATCTTTGTGCTCTTGGCATTTTTGATCATGTGGCCCCAGGACCCGTTTTTGAGTTCATGGATTTGAAGGCCATGTGAAACCCTTTGTACTGTGGGTCCTTAGTGCACAGTTGTGGGATCAAGGAATACTATGAGTGGTACTGTTGTTTTTTTTTTGGGGGGGGTGGGGGTCAACAGTTTCTTTGGCTTTGTTGTGTTTTTGGCACACGTTATGATTTTGATAATTTCCAAATAAAGTCTGACTCTTCGTTAACTTTTTGAAATGGGCTTGCAAGCGTTTGCCTAACAGAAGAATAATGATGCTTTTTAGTGTTGAGTTTTAAATGCTTTGGTTTGTTGGTATGATGAAATATTAATTTAAGGGCTGTTTTATTAATGCCTGTTCTCAGCTGAGTGCACAGTCTGCAAGTGGCTAAGCTTCAAGTTGGTTGGGCCAGTGGGGCAGAATTGGAAGCCTTACTTCTTCTCTTGTCTTGTAAGCTAAAGAATTCCATTCCTCTGGTAGTAAAATATAATTTAGAGCTCTTCTGTAGTAAAAACACAAGACTTGAACTAATGTGAAGTTAGTTATGTGACCTGTTTATTCCACTTAGTGTAACTCTTCACTTTGCTTGCAGGAATGTTTGTGGGGCTTTTTGTTTTGGTTTTTCTGCTGCAAAACTTGCAGGATCTTAGCTCCCCAACCAGGGATTGAACCCAGGTCGTGGCAGTGAAAGTGCCGAGTCCTAACCACTGGACTGCCAGAGAATTCCCTAGAAGTTTGTTTTTAATTGCTGTGTGGATATATCTCAATATGTTTACCATTCAGTCAGTTGATGGACACTTTCTCCTATTTTTTTTGGTTATTATAAATAAAACTGCTATGAATATCCAAATACAAGTCTTTTTGTGGACACATGATTTTATTTCTCTTGCGTAAAACCCAAGAGCAGGAATGGGTCATGTCGTAAGTGTATGTTGAATCTTAAAGAAACTGTCAAACTGTCAACTGACTGTCAGTTGAGTTAGTTGTTCTGTCTCAGTTGGTGAGCTGTGAGACTGTTCTCACATAGTCTCCAAAAAGACTGTAGCATTTTGCATTCCCACCTGCAGAGTGTAAGGTCCAGTTTCTCCAATCTCCTAGCAGACAGTTTTAGTTGCTTCATTCTCTAGCATTCTAGGTGTGTAATGGCATCTCACTATTGGTTTAAATTTGTTTCCGTGGTGACTGATAATGTTGAGCATCTACATTTGAGCATTTACACGTGTTTAGTCGAAACTAGTCTGTCTTCTTTGTTAATGTCTATTGAAATCTTTTACCCATTTTTTCCATTGGTTTTTTGTTTTATTGAGTCATAAGAATTCTAAGTATATTCTGGATACAAGTTCTTTGTCAGATATATTCTTTGCATGTTTGTAACTTTTGAAGAACAAAGTTTTTAAAATTTTGATGGTCTAATATATCCCCCCCACTTTATTATGCATACTTTTCATGCACTAGGTGAGAAATCTTTGCCTAACCTAAGGTCATAATAGTTTTTCCCTGGGGTTTTTTCCAAAAAGTTTATGTCCTTTGTTCAGGTCTTTGATCCATTTTGTGTTAAATTTTGTGTATGGTGTGAGAGGTAAGATACTGCTTGTTTTTTATTTCCATTTCCATGTGAAGATACAATTGATCCAGCACCATTTTTTAAAAAGACTGTCCTTTTCACATTGAATTAGTTGCACGTTTGTCAAAAACAATTAACTATAAACACATGTGTTTATTCGTGGTTTCTCTGTTCTTTCGATCTGTGTTTTTATGTTTACATCACTGTTACATTGTCTTAATGACTGTATCACTATAGCTGTATAGCAAGTCTTAAAATCAGAGAGGGAAGATATTTCAGTTTTCTTCTGTTTTAAAATTGTTTGACCTATTCTGGGTCCTTCCTATTTTAGAGTCAACTTGTGGATTTCTAGTTTAAAAGTCTGATGGGATTTTGACTAGGATCCTGTTGAGTCTCAAGCTCAATTTGGGAGAATTAACATCTTAAGGATATTGAGTCTTAACAGTATCTCTGCTTAGACTTTAAATTTGTTACTTTAAATTTGTTACAGCAGTGCTTTGTAGTTTTCAGTGCATAGTTCTTCCTCATACTTTGTTAAATGTATCTCTTTTCAAATTTTTGATGCAATTGCAAATAGTGTTTGTGTTGAAATTTTAATTTTCAATTTTTCATTGATAGTATATAAAAATATAACTGTTCTAACTGCTCTTGTAGTTTGCAACCTTGCTAAATACACATTTTATAGTAATTTTTGGTGGGTTCCTTAGGATTTTGTACTTGCACAGTTATATCATCTGCAAATAGAGGTACTTCTGTGTAATCCTTTTTAATTCAGATGCCTCTTCTTTTTCTTGCCTCATTGCACTGACTAGGACTTCCATCAGAATGTTGAGTTGAAATAACAAGAGTGGACATCTTGATCTTGTTGTTGATCTTAGGTAGAAAAGATTGAGCCTGTTACATTCTCTGTGATCTAGGTTTTTCTTAGATACCATTTATGTATTTGGCTGCGCTGCTTGGCTTGTGGGCTTTTAATTCCTAGACCAGGGATTGAAGCTGGACCCTTGCCAGTGAGAGCATGGAGTCCTAACCTCTGGACCATCAAGCGATTTTCCTAGATGCCTTTTATAAGGATGAAGTTTCCTTTTATTCCAAGCTTGTCATGAGGTTTTATCAGAATGGATGTTGGATTTTGTCAGATGTTTTGTATGTGTCTGTTGAGATGATCTTATATATATGTTTTTTCTTGATATGGCAAATTACACTGATTTTAGAATGTTAAACCAATCATGCATTCCTGGGATTATGATGTATTTGTGGCAAGGTTTGGTTTGCTGAAGTTGTGTTATAGACTTTTGCATCTATATTCATAAGATGTATTGGTCTACTATTTTCTTGTAACATCTTTGGTTTTGGTAGTGCTGGCCTCATAAATGAGTGAGGAAATGTTTCCTCCTCTTCTGCAAGAGGTTTGTGTAGACTTGGTATTATTATTGCTTCCTTTAAATGGTTGGTAGATCACCAGTGAAGCCAGCTGGGCCTGAAGTTTTCTTTATAGAAAGATTTTTTAACTATAAATTCAATTTTGTTACCAGAAACTGGGCTATTTAGGTTTTCTTTCTTCTGGAGGTTGATTTAGGGTTTATGGTATATATATCTATCGCTGTTAGTATTGCAATTGGTAGTTTGTCTTCTCAGTTATTCAGGTTATTCCAGGTTGTCTTAATTTGTTGGCATAAATTTATAATATTTTATTAATTCTCATAATATTATTTCTTATTTTCTCATTACCTTTTATTTTTGTGCTGTGTGTTACGATATCCCTTCTTTCATTTCTGGTATTGGTAATTTGTGTCTTCTTTTTCCTGATCAGTCTAGCTAGTTTACTAATTTTGTCTTTTCAGAGTCGCTTTTGTTTTTTATTGCTGACTCTTCAGTGGGTTTTTTAAAATTTTATTTTAAATGTCTGGCCTTATGTTTATTATTTCCTTTCTTCTTATGTGGTATATTATTTGCTTTTCTTTTTCTGGTTTCTCAAGGTGAAAGTTTAGGTCATTGATTTGAAATCTTTCTTCTTTTTCAAAATAAGTATTTAAAGTGATAAATTTACCCCTCAGCACTTCTTTACCTCTAGCCCATAAACTTTAATCTGTTTTCTTTTCATTCAAATCAAAATATTTTCTATTTTTCTGAAAGTCTCCTTGGACCCATGGCTTATATATTTAGAAGTGTATCTTTCTATTAATTTATAGTTTCTCTTCTAGTTAGAGAATGTGCTTTTTATTATTTCAGTTCAGTTGCTCAGTTGCGTCCGACTCTTTTCGACCCCATGGAGTGCAGCACGCCAGGCCTCCCTGTCCCTCACCAATTTTTGTTTTTCTGATTGCAAAATTTTAATTTTAAAATTCATTTATTTATTTTAAAATTTATTTTTAATTGCAGGAAGATTGCTTTACAGCGTTGTGTTGGTTTCTGAATCAGCCATAGGCATACACATGTCCCCTCCTTGACACCCTCCCGTCTCCCACGCCACCCTTCTTGGCTGTCACAGGGCAGCAGGCTGAGCTCCCTGCCGGTACAGCAGCTTCCCGGTAGCTATCTGTTTGACACACGCTAATGTACATATTTCACTGTTGCTCTCAGTTCCTCCCACCCTCTCCTTCCCCTGCTGTCCACAGGTCTGGTCTCTGTGTCTGAGTCTCTGTTCCTGCCCTGCAAATCGCTTCATCAGTACCATTTTTCCAGATTCCATATATATGGATTCAGTCAGTTCAGTCTCAGTCGTGTCCGACTCTTTGTGACCCCATGGACTGCAGCATGCCAGGCCTCCCTGTCCATCACCAGCTCCTGGAGTTTACCCCACCTCATGTCCATTGAGTCAGTGATGCATCCAGCCATCTTATCCTCTGTCGTCCCCATATATGGATTAATATACAATATTTGTTTTTCTCGTTCTGACTTACTTCACTCTGTATAACAGGCTTTAGGTCCATCTACCTCACTAGAACCTACTCAAATTCGTTCCTTTTTTTGGCTGAATAATATTTCATTGTATATGTGTACTTTTTTTTTAGTGGTCCAAAATATGTTCATGTTTTAGGTAAGAATGTGATTTTGCTGTTTTTGGGTAAAACATTATATAAATATCTATTAGGTCAGGTTAATTGATAGTGTTCAAATCCTTGCTGATTTTTTAAAATTTTGTCAATTACTGAGAAAGATGTGTTGAAGTTTCCAACGTTAATTGCTTTGCCTGTTTCTTCTTTCAGTTCAGTGAATGTTGAATTCTGTTCAGGATACGTGTTTAGGATCGGTATGTCCTTTTGATGATTAACCCCTCCTTTGTTATGTAATATCCCCTATTATTTCTTGTTCCACAGTCTGTTTTGCTGATGTTTGTGCCACTCCAGATTAGTGCCTGCATAGTGTATATATATATTTCCATCCTTTTACGTTTAATCTATTTGTGTCTTTGTTTTTACACTGGGTTTGTTATAGTTAGCATAGGTTGGGTCTTGCTTTTCCAGTCCAATCCAATCTTTGACTTTTAATCAGTTAATTCATTCACATTTACTGTATCATTGATATTCTTGTATTAAGATATTTTCTTTCTTGCTTTTTGTTTTCTATTTGTTCCATCTTTTCTTCCTCCTTTCTCATTTTTCCTGCCCCTTCTTAACATTAGCCGAGTATTTTTATGATTCCATTTTGGCTTTCTTGGCTTACTAACTTAACTTAATGTCATTGTTTTATAATTTTAGTGGTTGATACAAGATTTACAGTGTACATCTTTAATTTATCACCATTGCTCTTGAAGTAATGTTATGCAATTTCACCTAAAATTTAAGGAGTTTACAATGGTATACTTTACTTTTTCCTGTTTCAGTTACGTTCATGGAATAAGAAGCCACCAGTAACTTAGTACCTTAAAACTATGCTATTAGTTTTGCAAACCTTGAATGGGGCACAGTGTGGATGATTTGTGTCCGTTCTGTGATGTCTGTGCCTCTCCTGAGGCAGCTCAGAGCTGGGGACTGAAGGTAAAATCTTATTTTTATACTCTTAGTAATACATACCACCAGCATAGCTTTGTACTTCCTAGGCACAAAAACTATTTTAAAACACGAATACTGAGGGACAGGAATAATCTGTTAGGAGATTGGATTGTTTTTTATATGTTATTTGAAGAATGTGATGTTTTAAAAATCTACCAGAGATTTGATTGTAAGTGTAATGTCAGACAGTGTTCTCCCCTGCCAGTTACACCACGATTCAGTCCTTTGCTAAAAAGTATATAAACAAGGATATTTTATCTGTGTAGTGTCATCTTAGGGCACTGAAGTTTATTTATTAAACGAAGCAGAAGTCCACTACAGTCTGGTTCACGAACAACTAGAAACATGGCTGATGGATAGCTAAAGGAAATCTAGATCACATGGGTAGCAGTCTCTTCAGGATTGGTTTCCAGAAATCGTACTCTTTTCTAAAACCCTTCCCAAGGTTCTTTCCTTTCAGAATATTTTGTGCTTTGTCTCCTTCCTTAGCCTATTTTTCTTTAATGTTACGCTACGGGAGTCAGCAAACTATGACCTGCAAGCCGAATCTGACCCACCGCCTGTCTCTGTAGCTCAAGTCTTGTTGCAACACGACCAGACCCGTTTTGTTTGCCTGTCAGCTGTGGCTTCTTTGATGCTGTAAGAGCAGAATTGAGTAGTTGCAGTAGAGACTGTATGGCTTGTAAAGCCTGAAATATTTACTGTCTGGCCCTTTACTGAAGAAGTTTGCTGGCTTCTGCTTCTTAAACTATTTCTGATAAAATACCAGTTCCTCCTTCCTTCCTCCCCCCAGTTTGTCACAAACAGATTTTTGGATAAAATACACTAAACATAAATTACCAGATTTAAAAAAACCTTACAAAATGCATGTCCCCAACTTTCATTCTCAGGGTCAACAGACATAAAATTACCAAATTGTGTAAATGCTTTGCAACATTTATTCTTTGTTTTTAACCGTCCTTTTAAATGGATCGGTAACGAATGGTTTGTGGACCAGTACCAGTGCCGAACCACACTTTGAATAGTCCTGCTCTAGTAGTCAGTGTTTGATGAGAAAACCTTGACATTTATACAGTTTACTCATCCCTTTCTAGCCAGTATTTCGTAGACCAGGTATATTATACACTTGTGGTTAAGTGTGCCAAAAGAGGATGAAGCTACCTCCTGAAAGTGGTGTGACTCTTCCAGCGGTGAGCCGCGCCCTTCCTGGGTCACGTGATGTGTGCTTTATCACCTCAGCAACTGACAGGACTTTTGGACTCTATATTTTCTATTGAAATTTAACAGAGCTTTCTTATTAATGGGGACAGTATGACTGTAGGCAGAAGTGT
Organism: Bubalus kerabau; assembly: GCF_029407905.1. Lineage (NCBI taxonomy): Eukaryota > Metazoa > Chordata > Mammalia > Artiodactyla > Bovidae > Bubalus > Bubalus kerabau. Next base: position 67,203,578 of record NC_073639.1, on the reverse strand, counting down.
TCAAAAAATTCTTTTAAATCAGTAATTCTTTAAAAATTTCTGTTTCACGTACTGCAGTTGTTTTGGTAGGAGGGTGAAGTAACCCACGACACTACTGTGTGTAGTCTGGGCACTGTACTGCCACAGTTCTAACCTCAGTTACTGCTCGATAAAAGCATGCAGATTTGGCATTCTTTGTTTTATTTAGGAGGACATGTTAGCACTTAGCCTTATATTTTGTGTATAGCACACTATAAATTTACTGCATATATAAAATCTTCCTATTGGAAAATTGTTGTACTCTGCCTCCAAGAGACATAATGAGACAAAATTTAAAAAATGAAAATAAAACACTGTTCAGTTAATAAGTAAAGGAAACACTAATAGTTTCTAAAAAGGAACTGGCTCTTAAAAAGTTAAGCAAATTTGCCGTATGACTCTGCAGTTTCACTCCTCCTAGTTTGAGTGCTTGTAAATTCTTGACTTACATTTGGTTTCCTCAGTGCCATGTAACATTGCTGTCAAAGACTAACAATATTCTGATAGTCTTAACATTGCAAGTGACTTTGACTTTTTGCCAGTATGCCAGGACTTCCGCTTTATAAAAGATCCAGTAATTATACTATACTGTTTCTAGAGTTGGTCATTAGGGATTGGGTGATTCAATGTAGACTTTTTTTCGTGAAGTTTTTCTTACTTTTTTTTTTAAGTATTATGTTGCATTGCTTTGATCTTTTCTCCCCCTTTGGGGCATTAGGACATTGTTACATCATTTTGTTAAAATTTTAAAGCTTGCTTTGAAATACAGTTTTCATGTGCTTTTAAAGGATTGTTTTTCTAGTATGCTTTCATTGTTTTAGGTATGCTATCTGTACCCCCCCCCCATTTTTTTTCTTTTCCATATAATATCTTTTAGGTATAACTACACTACTATTTCTTGCTCATTTTAAAGTGAGATTAATTTTTCTAAACTATTAGAAAAAGGTGAGTCTTGAAAACTTTTCTAGCTTCATGGTTCTAGAGCTCCCTCTTCTTAATTTTCTCATTTTCTGGCCCTTTCTCCTCCCAGTTCCGTGTCTGGGCTGCAGCCTCCCTTTACTGTTCTTGTCTCTGTTCTGCTTAATTTGGATTCTGTTCCATACTAGTTTCTTCTCAGTATAAGACTCTCTGTTCTGAAAAGAACTTCAAATGACTAACTTTTTTTAAAGATTATTTTTTGGCTGTGCTGAGTTGTGTGTGTGTGTGTGTACTGGGTCTTTGTTGCTTCTCAGGCTTTCTGTAGTTGTGGTGATCAGGGGCTTCTCATTCGGTGACTTCTCTTATCACGGAGCTGGGCTCTAGGGCTTGAGGGGCTCAGTAGCATGGGGGCTCAGTAGACCGTTCCCGGACCCTGGAGCACGGGCTCAGTTGATGTGGCTCATGGGCTTAGCTGCTCCACAGCATGTGGGATCTTTCTGGACCAGGGATCAAACCTTTCCTCCTGCTTTGGCAGGCAGACACTCAACCACTGGACCACCAGGGAAGTCCCAGATGGTTAACTTTGAGTTTATAGGGCCCAGAGTACTCCTCACCCATTTGGGTGAGACGGACTGCCAGTCTCACCCATAAGTAGAAATGTACACAACTTTCCAACTACTCTCATTTTGGCCCGCTGCACTCTCCAGTGACTATCTCTTGTCTCTTTGGGGTTTTCTTAAATTCAGGTTCATCAAATACCCTGTTGCTTTTCTCACACAGATGGTAGTTCCACATGAGCCTTTAGCAGTCAGTAGTGCCTCCCCACCTATTTGTATCTGGGGCTTTGTGAGGATACCTTCTCACTTAGTACCGTTGTGAGTGCAGTTTTGCTATGCAGATGCTCAGTGTTTTTTATGCGAGAATTTAGAAGGATTCAGGAAAAAACTGTGCCCTGGCTGCTGGCATCATTCTAGACGTCCTGTCCCATAATTAAATTTCTGAAAAAAATTTTTTTAGCACAGAAGTGCCAAAAATTGTGAGCAATAGTGTTTTAGCTTTGTTTTTTAACTTCAAGTGTGCATATGGCCTGTTTAACACAATAAAGTAGAAAAGTTCCAGTGTGATCCACTTACTTGATCCGGACAGATTTGAATTATTTCACTTAGTCTGTGTTTATATGATTAGTAAAATTCATAATGTGTTATTGGACCATTATTTGGTTTCAGATCACTTAGACAATTAAATAATATGTATTTTGTAATTGTTTAATGTAAAATGGTACAGAGGGAGGTGAATGGAGGAGAAATTAAGTTAGAAAATTTTTCTGTTTGTACTTATACCTTACTAGTTATAACTTGAAATGAGTCCTTGGATGGTAGTATACAGGTGGTTAGTTTACTGTTAATGATATGTATTTACTTATGTTCCTTTAGTAGTCTGGCCTTAATATTTGCTGATGTGATTTTTTTAGCGAAGTACTTATGACCCATTATTTAGGATAAATTCTAGAGTTTCTTTCTTTCTTTGGAATTGACATCAATATCGATATTTAAATACCTCGGTTTACTTCACTACTGTTCTAAGGAAGGGAGTTTACTTCATCCACTTGTAGTTTGTTGCTTTTGTGAATTAGTATCTCTTCAGCTGCAGTTAACCAAAAAATCCTAATTTTGCTGACTTAAACAGTAAGAATTTGTTTAATTCTTATGGACAGGGATTTTTATCCCTTATGATCAGTACTGTATCTGTAATCAGTGCTTAGGAAATATCTGAATACATGAAAATATGTAAATATCTTACTAGATGAAAATGTTATCTTCTCAGGAGTGGTCAGGCAGCTCATTGATGTTAGCTTCACGGGGCCGTGTTCTCTCATTCTTCTGTTCTGCTCTCTCCACCATATTTGTGTCACTGTAGGTTTGCTGCCCCACTACTGGGAAGATCGCTGCAGCATTTCCCAGACTCCACATCCTCAAGACCATATCCAAAGGCAGAGAAAAGAATTTTCTCTGCCTTGTGTGTGTGTCTCCCTGCTCCACCTCCCTAGTACAAGAGGAACCTTTTCCTCCTTTCTCATTGGTCAGAATTGTGTCATAAGCCCAAGCCAGATCACTGCCAGGGGGACTGGAATCTCCAGGATTGTCCTAAATCTCTCTTGTTCAGTAAGGTAGTCACTAGCCACATGTAGTTATTTAAATTTAAAATAAAATGACAGAATCAGGTCCTCAGTCACACTCGCCACTTTGCTAGTGCTGACTTTCTGGACAGTGCAGATATAGAATATTTTCATTATTACAGAAAGTTCTGTTGGACAGTGCTGGTTTAAGATTATCAGGAGTCAGCCTTTGGGCCTTTTAGAATCCCACTGTTGAGACTGGAGTTCTCTCGGCTGCCCTCCAGGGGTGTCTGGGTGGGGAATGTGCGCAGTGTCTGCAAGTGACTCCATCCTGGTGCAGCTCTCGGGCTTCAGGCACACCTCTGCTCCTTACAGGAGTGGCTTAGTCCATCCACATGTGGACGAGAGCAAGGCTGTCGCACTGCCAGAAAGAAGACAGCACATTTCTGAAGCAACTATTATTTTCCTTGAGACCAGTAATTTTTTTTGAAATTTAAGCTTTTAAGTCATAATACTAATTAACAGGGACCTATGATTTATTTGACAAAAATTGGTTTATATATGTTTGCCAGTTTCTAATTGGGTAGTTGAAAAATACCATTAATCTATGTTATTTCTGTTCATTTATTGAGCTCTCTGGAAGCTCTTCCGCTGGGAAAGTCTACTTCGTAAGTTATTAGAATCAGAAGTTGAGAAGTTGTGGAGTACCCAAAAGATGCTAAGTTGTTAGGTCATAAATGCTTATTAAGTTTGGGCTTCCCTGGTGGCTCAGCGGTAAAGAATCTGCCTGCTAAGGCAGGAGACATGGATTCAATCCCTGGGTTGGGAAGATCCCCTGAAGAAAATGGCACCCCACTCCAAAATTCTTACCTGGGAAATCCCATGAACAGAAGAGCCTGGTGGGCTACACTCCATAGGGTTGCAACGAGTCAGACACGGCTTAGCGACTAAACAGCAGCAGCTTATGAAGTTTGGACCAAACAAACTGTTAGGCATTTCTTTTGCCCTTGGGCGTGCCATGTGTAAATGACATTCTGAGGGAGCAGTGACCTGGGACAGTTTAGGAACCTCTGGTGTGGTCTGGATTTTTTTTGATACTTTGCAGTTTGGACTTTCATTATGTTAAAAAATTGTTGAAAACAAAGAGGAGAAAGGCCAGGGAATTATAAATAGCATCATAGAGGAGAAGGCAATATGTAGCTCTGGTTTTGAGTCCTGATTCTTTGGCTGATTTTATGATGCCAGAGAAATTAGCTTTCTAGACCCACTTGATCCTTAATTTAAAAAAAGTAATGAGGGACTTCCCTGGTGGTCCAGTGGTTAAGACTTTGCGCTTCCTTTGCAGGGGGTGTGGTTTCCATTCCGGATTGGGGAAGTTCTGCATGCCTTGAGACACAGTCCCCCCACCCCGAAAAAATTAATGACAACACCTCATAAGGTTTGAGTGAGATATTGTTGATAAGTATACTTTATAGAATTTAAAATCTCTGTACAGGTGTGTGGCAGGCTGAATAATGGCCAGCAGAGATGTCCACATGCCAATTCCTTTTGTGTGTGAAATGGTGAAAGAGACTTTGCAGATGTGATTATGTTAAGGATCGTGGATGAGAAAATTAGCCTGGGTTATACTGGTGAGCCCAATATAATCACAGGGGTCCTTAGAAAGGGGAGACAGGAGATGAGATTTGATGACAGAAACAAGAGGTTGGAGTGGTGTGTTCAAGGGCAGGCCTCTGGAAGCTGAAAGAGGCAAGGAAACTGATTCTCCCCTCAGAAACCCCAGAAGGAACCAGTGCTCCCAGCATCTTGATCGTTAGCCCCATAAGACTCGTTGCAGGTCTGTGACCTCCAGAAGTTCTATTGTTTTAAGTCAGTCTGTGATATTTGTTGCAGGAGTAATAGAAAACTAACAGGGTATTACTCAAGTTGAAAAGGGGAAATTTTAAGAAGTCATTAGTCCATTATTCAACATTCTTTTTCCTAGTGTGAAGTCTGGGATAGCAGCAGTCGGCTTTTCAGACTTCTACCCTGTGGTATAAGCTTCCATGGTGTGGAGGATTGCCTTTGGCTCTAGAGACTGAGTAAGTGATTAGATTGGAAAGGGGCAGTGGGGAGGACTCCTAAACCTCTGGTGCATCTGTGATAAGAGTGTCTCCAGAAGGCTTAATTTAGTGAAGAGGGTTCTAGAACTTTCTCCTGGAAGCTTCTGGAGCTGGGTTTTGTTTGTTTGTTTGTTTTTTTACTGATCATCCATCCCATTTCCAGGTTTAGTTTGGTCCAGGAACTTTCTTTAGAACAGTTTCTCCAAGCTTAGTGTATTTTACGTGTGTACACCAGAGGGTAGTATTTCAGAACCTCTGAAGTGCACACTTAGGGTTTTCCGCAGCCTGGCGATTCAGCCGAGGGGAGCATCTGACCAGTGCCTGCCTGAGTATGTCTGTTACACCATTAGGAATGATTGTTTTTACTGAGTCCTTGTCCACATTTTTTTCAGTCTTAAATTTTCCAATAAAAATTCTCGCTAAATAGCATTTGCCCAGTCCTCGAATGCCTTAGATAAAGCCAGATCGTTTCTTGGAGATTTTCTCAGATGCCATATGCAAAAATCATACACAGAATGTTGGTCTCTCTTTTTACAGCAGTTTTGATTTTCTAGGTAAAAGTCATGATTTTTTAAACAGTTGCTGTTGTAAACAGATCACCATTTCATCTGCTTTTTTGGTGACCCATTAATCTGTCAGTAGCTAGGTAAACAGTAGCTTAGGAGATGTCCTGCCAGTTGGCCACAGCTTTGTAGAAGTTGGTATAAACTACATGAGTTTTCTACCTTTAGAAAACTGACTTAGGTGGCTTATATATGTGGTGTGTGCTCAGTCCTTTCAGTTTCGTCTGACTTTGTGACCCTATGGACCAAATGGTCTTTTCGACCCTATGGAATCCTTGCCACCCTGTGGAAGCCTGCCAGGCTCCTCTGTCCATGGGATTCTCCAGGCAAGAATACTGGAGTGAGTTGCCATGCCCTCCTCCAGGGGATCTTCCTCGCCCAGGGATCAAACCTGCATCTCCTGTATTGCAGGTGGATTCTTGACCCACTGAGCCACCTGGGAAGCTCAAGTGGTTTGATAAATTGTGCCATAAAGCTACAAACTGTGGAAAATTCCTAAAGAGATGGGAATACCAGATCACCTGTCTCCTGAGAAACCTGTATGCAGGTCAAGAAGCAACAGTTAGAACGGGACATGGAACAACTGACTAGTTCAAAATTGGGAAAGGAGAACATCGAGTCACCCATAGTGACTTGGGTCGTCACACAGGGTATATTGTCACCCTGCTTCTGCTTATTTAAATTATATCCAGAGTACATCATGCGAAATGCTGAGCGGGATGAATCATAAGTTGGAATCAAGATTGCTGGGAGAAATGTCAACAACCTCAGATATGTAGATGATACCACTCTAATAGTAGAAAGTGAGGAGGAACTAAAGGGCCTCTTGATGAGGGTGAAAGAGGAGAGTGAAAAAGCTGGCTTAAAACTTGGCATTTAAAAAACAAAGATCGTGGCATCTAATCTCATCACTTCATGGCAAAGAGATGGGGGAAAAGTGGAAACAGTGACAGATTTGATATCCTTGGTCTCCAAAATCACTGTGGATGGTGACTGTAGCGATAAAATTAAAGGACACCTGCTCCTTGGAAGGAAAGCTATGACAAAGCTAGAGAGCGTATTAAAAAGCAGAGACATCACTTTGCCGACAAAGGTTCATATGGTCAAAGCTATGGTTTTTCCAGTAGTCAGCTGAATGTCAAAGAATTGATGCCTTCGAATTGTGGTGCTGGAGAAGACTCTAGAGAGTCCCTTGGACTGCAAGGGGATCAAACTAGTCCATCCTAAAGGAAATCTACCCTGAATATTCATTGAAAGGACTGATGCTGAAGCTCCAATACTTTGGGTACCTGATGCAAAGAGCCGACTTGTTGGAAAAGACTCTGATACTGGGAAAGGTGAAAGGCAGGAGGAGAAGGGGGTGACAGAGAATGAGACGGTTGGATAGCATCACTGACTCAATGGATGTGCGTTTGTGCAAACTCTGGAAGATAGTGAAGGACAGAGAAGCTTGGGATGCTGCAGTCCATGGGGTCACAAATAATTGGACTCGACTTAGCCACTGAACAGCAATAATAAAGCTGTTTAGAGTTGATGATCCCATCTGTGGTAACTTTGTTAGGGAGAGTACTTGTGTGGGGGATGGGGGGGTATGTGTAAGTTTAACGTTAGTTTTGCTTTCATTAATGTAAAAACATTTATATACCCTAATCAAGTTTGCATTACACCTTGGATCCCAAAAGATGGTTAAAATAAATAACTGAATGTCTTTTGGATCATCTCTGGTGTGCTTATTTTTTGTCATTGGTGTTATAACAGAGGAGAGAAAGAATAGTTCATGCAGTTTTTTAAAAAAATTCTTTTCCTTACTGTTCACTTCCTTCATCATTTCCTTATTCTTAGATGTAATAAGATATGCTGCAACAGCAGTATTTTAAAATACTTGTGAAACGCCCATCAGAATGGCTGCCATTAAAAAGTCTACAAACAATAAATGCTGGAGAGGGTGTGGAGAAAAGGGAACCCTCTTACAGTGTTGGTGGGAATGCAAACTAGTGCAGCCATTATGGAGAACAGTGTGGAGATTCCTTAAAAAACTGGAAATAGAACTCCCATATGACCCAGCAATCCCACTGCTGGGCGTACACACTGAGGAAACCTGAATTGAAAGAGACACGTGTACCCCAGTATTCATCGCAGCATTGTTTACAATAGCTGGGACATGGAAGCAACCTAGATGTCCATCAGCAGATGAATGGATAAGGAAGTCGGGGGACATGTATACAATGGAATATTACTCAGCTATAAAGAAGAACAACACTTTTGAGTCAGTTCTAATGAGGTGGATGAAACTGGACCCTATTATACAAAGCAAAGTAAGCCAGAAAGAGAAACACCAATAGAGTATATTAATGGATATATATGGAATTTAGAAAGACGGTAACGATGACCCTTTATGCAAGACAGCAAAAGAGACACAGATGTAAAGAACAGACTTTTGAACTCTGTGGGAGAAAACGAGGGTGGGGTAATTTGAGAGAATAGCATTGAAACATGTATTTTACCATATACAAAATAGATGACCAGTGCAAGTTTGATGCATGAAGCAGGGCACTCAAAGCCAGTGCTCTGGGAAAACTGAAAGGGATGGAGTGGGGAGGGAAGTTGGGGGGGTGTTCAGGATGGGGGACACATGTACACCACCACAATATTGTAAAGTAATTAGTCTCCAATTAAAGAAATTAATTTAGAAGAAAAAAATACCTGTGAAAAACCTAGCGTTTCTCTTTAGCCTAAGTTTGACTTTTGGAAATGAAACCATTAAGAAATAGTTACAAAAATTATAAATTTGGCTTCCTTTAATCTTAAATATGTAGATTAATTTCACAGTTAATCTGTATGAGATAGGCAGATGATTAAAGTCATATAGCGATTCTAAATATGATTAAAGTAGTTTTAGTCCAGTTCAGTCACTCAGTCCTGTCCGACTCTTTGCGACCCCATGGACTGCAGTACGCCAGGCTTCCTTGTACATCACCAACTCCCAGCATTTACTCAAACTCATGTCCATTGAGTCGGTAATGCCATCCAACCATCTCATCCTCTTTCGTCCCCTTCTCCTACCTTCAATCATTCCCAGCATCAGGGTCTTTTCCAGGGAGTCAGTTCTTCACATCACGTGGCCAAAGTATTGGAGTTTCAGCTTCAGCATCAGTCCTTCCAATGAATATTCAGGACTGATCTCCTTTAGGATGGACTGGTTGGATCTCCTTGCAGTCCAAGGGACTCTCAAGAGTCTTCTCCAACACCACAGTTCAAAAGCATCAATTCTTCATTGTTCAGCCTTTTTTATGGTCCAACTCTCATATCTGTACATGACTACTGGAAAAACCATAGCTTTGACTATATGGACTGTTTTTTGGTAAAGTAATATCTCTGCTTTTTAATATGCTCTTTAGGTTTGCCATAGCTTTTCTTCCAAGAAGCAAGCGTCTTTTAATTTCATGGCTGCAGTCACCATCTGCAGTGATTTTGGAACCCAAGAAAAGAAAGTCTGTCACTGTTTCTATTGTTTCCCCATCTATTTGCCATGAAGTGATGGGACCGGATGCCATGATCTTAGTTTTCTGATTGTTGAGTTTTAAGCCAATTTTTTCACTCTCCTCTTTCACTTTCATTAAGAGGGTCTTTAGTTCCTCTTTTCTGCCATAATGGTGGTGTCATCTGCATATCTGAGGTTATTCATGTTTCTCCTGGCAATCTTGATTCCAGTTTGTGATTTATCCCGCCTGGCATTTCACATGTTCATAGAAGTTAAATAAGCAGGGTGACAATATACAGCCTTGACATACTCCTTTCCCAATTTGGAACCAGTCTGTTGTTCCATGTTCAGTTCTAACTGTTGCTTCTTGACCTGCATACAGGTTTTTTAGGAGGCAGGTAAGGTAGTCTGGTACATCTCTTTAAGAATTTTCCAGTTTGTCATGATCCACACAGTCAACGGCTTTAGTATAGTCAGTGAAGCAGAAGTAGATGTTTTTCTGGAATTCTCTTGCTTTTTCTATGATCCAACGGATGTTGGCAATTTGATCTCCGGTTCATCTGCCTTTTCTAAATCCAGCTTGAACATCTTAAAAGTCTCGGTTCATGTACTGTTGGAAGACTAGCTTGGAGAATTTTGAGCGTTACTTTGCTAGCTTGTGAAATGAGTGCCATTGTGTGGTAGTTTGAACTTTTTTTGGCATTGCCCTTCTTTGGAATTGGAATGAAAACTGACCTTTTCCAGTCCTGTGGCCACTGCTGAGTTTTCCAGATTTGCTGACATATTGAGTGCAGCACTTTCACAGCATCATCTTTCAGGATTTGAAATAGCTCAACTTGAATTCCATCACCTGCACTAGCTTTGTTCGTAGTGATGCTTCCTAAGGCCCGCTTGACTTCACATTCCAGGATGTCTGGCTCTAGGTGAGTGATCACATCATGGTGGTTATCTACATCATTAAGACCTTTTTTGTATAGTTTTTCTGTGTATTCTTGCCACCTCTTCTTAGTATCTTCTGCTTCTGTTAGGTCCTTACCACTTCTGTCCTTTATGGTGCCGATCTTTGCATGAATCGTTCCTTTGTTATCTCTAATTTTCTTGAAAAGATCTCTTAATTTTTCCCACTCTGTTGTTTTCCCTCTATTTGTTTGCATTGATCACTTAGGAAGACTTTCTCTCTCCTTGCCATTCTTTGAAACTCTGCATTCAGATGAGTATATCTTTCCTTTTCTCCTTTGCCTTTAAGCTTCTTTTCTCAGCTATTTGTAAGGCCTCCTCAGACAACCATTTTGCCTTTTTGCATTTCTTTTTCTTGGGATGGTTTTGATCACTGCCCGCTATACAATGTCACGAACCTCCATCCGTAGTTCTTCAGGTACTCTGTCAGATCTAATCCCTTGAATCTATTTGTCACTTCCACTATATAATTGTAAGGGATTTGATTTAGGTTATACCTGAATGTTCTAGTGGTTTTCCCTACTTTCTTTCAGTCTGAATTCTGCAATAAAGAGTTCATGATCTGAGCCACAGTCAGCTCCCGGTCTTGTTTTTGCTGACTGTATAGAGCTTCTCCATCTTTGACTGCAAAGAATATAATCAATCTGATTTTGATATTGATATCTGGTGATGTCCATGTGTAGAGTATTTTCTTGTGTGGTTGGAAGAGGGTGTTTGCTATGACCAGTGCATTCTGTTGGCAAAACTCTGATAGCCTTTGCCCTGCTTCATTTTGTACTCCCAAGGCCAAACTTGATTGTTACTCTGGGTATCTTCTGGCCTCCTGCTTGTGCATTCCAGTCCCCTATGTTGAAAAGGATATCTCTTTTTGGTGTTGTTATTTCTAGAAGGTCTTGTAGGTCTTCATAGAACTGTTCACCTTCACCTTTTTCGGCATTAATGCTTAGGGCATAGACTTTGATCACTGTGATATTGAATGGTTTGTCTTGGAAAGGAACAGAGATCATTCTGTTGTTTTTGAGATTGCACCCAAGTACTGCATTTCAGCCTTTTTTTTGACTATGAGGGGTACTCTGTTTCTTCTAAGGGGTTCTTGCCCACAGTAGTTGATATAATGGTCATCTGAATTGAATTCACCCATTCCGGTCCATACCTAGACAGCATATTAAAAAGCAGAGACGTTACTTTGCCAATAAAGGTCCATCTAGTAAAAGCTGCAGTTTTTTCCAGTAGTCGTGTGTGGATGTGAGAGTTGGACTGTAAAGAAAGCTGAGCGCCGAAGAGTTGATGCTTTTGAACTATGATGTTGGAGAAAACTCTTGAGAATCTCTTGGACTGCAAGGAGATCCAACCAGTCAATCCTAAAGGAAATCAGTCCTGAATATTCATTGGAAGGACTGATACTGAAGCTGAAACTCCAATACTTTGGCCACCTGATGTGAAGAACTGACTCATTGGAAAAGGCCCTGATGCTGGGAAAGATTGAAGGCGGGAGGATAAGGGGACGACAGAGGATGAGATGGTTGGGTGGCATCACTGACTTGATGGGCATGAGTTTGAGCAAGCTTCCAGGAGTTGGTAAAGGACAGGGAAGCCTGGTGTGCTGCAGTCCATGAGGTTGCAAAGAGTTGGACACAAGTGAGTGACTGAACTGAACCAAACTGATAGCCAAAATGTTATGTTTGCGCTTGCCATCTCCTGTTTCAGTTCAGTTCAATCTCTCAGTCATGTCCGACTCTTTGCGACCCCATGCACTGCAGCACTCCAGGCTTCCCTCTCCTTTACCAACTCCTGGAGCTTGCTCAAGCTCATGTCCATGTTTGACTGCTTCCAGTTTACCTTGATTCATGGCCTAATGTTCCAAGGTCCTATGCAGTATTGTTCTTCACAGCATTGGATTTACAGGTCAGAGTCCAGTCTTGTAAACACAGACCACCTCTCCATTCCACTCCAGTGCTTATGAACAAGTCTAGTTTAGTTTTGTTGCAAAATGCCTTACTTCTTCTCTATCACCAGACATTCAACTGCCTATAAAAATGACTCTACCAAATAGAGATTTTCCCATTTATCTTAGCAGTCAAGTTGCCTACAGGTTCACATTCACTCTGGCATTTAGAAAGTAAGGGTACACACCCAAACTGATTATGGCATGTAAGTACAGAAGAACAGGAAGACAGTGCTCTGCTATGGAACACTAGTTATGAATATTGGCACTATTTTTTAATTAGATTAAAATTGGGTTCAAATGGCTACTTTAAAAATAAACCTAATCTGTATTTCCTGCCTTCCCAGAGGACTAACAAGATTAGGTGGGGTTTTTTTCCCCCTTTCTTGTTTTCTTTCTCTCAGGTTAGTGTTGAAATCAGTGTTAAGTCTTTTTTGTGTATGTGAAGGGGTCTCCTTTGTTTGAATCTTCTTTTTCCTGATGCTTGGTCCTGTGCATAGTGAAGCTCCAGGCTGTTGGTTCGGGTGTTCAGTGACATAAAACTTCCATTTATTGATGTTTTTAAATCAGAATCCTGTTTCACTTCTTCCCGAGCCTGAGGGGAAATCTCAGAAAAGTCCATTGAGATTTAAGTTATAAACACACCACTTAATTACTGCACAGGATTAACCACAGAATTTGCTGTCACAATATAAATACCCAGATGAAAGCTGGGGAGAAACCTCCACACTCCACCCCCATGAACTCTCTGGCTTTCCTGATCCTGCCCTCTGTCTTGCAAACAAAAATATGAAATCCATTCCAAGAGCTTCTGTGAAACAGGTTTAAAAACCTTATAAATTACTCCACTGAGTGCTCAAAAACTCTGTTTCTCTTCTCTTTTGCCAGCTTTTTCCAAGCCCTTTTTTTTTTTTTTTTTTTAGTTTAAAAGAAATGGTTATTATTCTTGAAAACTTACCGTATTTCACCTACTTTGCTGCACGTTTTTTTAAACTCCAATTGTAAAACTCGTTTCTCTTTCAAGTCTTACGTAGCATAAAGTAAATGAGCAAAACATCCTTGGCTCACTAGTTTATTCTCCAAAGCCTTCATAGGATAAAACATGCTCAGGCTTTAGGATTCTCATACGACTATTTTAAAGTGAAATCACAGCTGTGGGAGTAAACCAGAAACTAGTATGGTTCATGTTTCATCAATTTAAAACAGTAAAACAGTGCCTTTACAATTAAAAATTTTATTTGAAGAGCTCGACATACACCATTGATGAAATGGTGACACTCTAAACAAATATGCCGTGCTCCACGTGTGTTTGAAATGATTTTATGAAATTTGAAGGCTTTGTTTTCACTTCATTTTTTAAAAAATTTTTGTTAGAGTGTAGTTGATGTACAGAGCTTTTGTTAGAGTATAGTTGATATACAGTATTGCATAGGTTTCTGCTGTACAGCAGAGTATTGGTTACACAGACACCTATATCCACTCTTCTTTAGATTCCTTTCCCCTGTAGTCATTACAGTGTCTTTGAGAGTTCCCTGGGCTATGCAGTACATATTATTTATCTTTTTTATATATGGTAGTGTGTATAGGTCAGTCCCAGTCTCCCAGTTTTATCTCCTTACCCCTTTCGCTTTTCTTCCTGGTCACCATAAAAGTTTGTTTTCTACATCTGTGACTCCATTTCTGTTCTGAAAATAAGTTAATTTGTACCTTTTTTTTTTTTTTTTTGAGATTCCACATATAAGCAATATATGATATTTGTCATTCTCTGACTTAATTCACTCAGTATGACAGTCTCTAGATTCATCGATGTTTCTGCAAATGGCATTATGAAATGAGAAAATGATTGTATCAGTCCCTGTAGCATGTCCCTACTTTTCAGTTATGTAGAATGTTTTCAGAACTCTGGGTGTGTGCGAGGCACTCCTGTAGGTGGTAGGGATGCAGCAGTGGTCACAGTGTCAAAGGCCCTGCCTCAGGGGAGCTGCCCTGCTCACGGGGAGCAGTGAACTAGTGTAAGAAAGGTACCAAGAAGGAATTCTAAGCAGAGAATGAATAGAGAATGCCATCTAGTGATGGGGATGGCCCCGAAATTGGGTGGGCAAGAAGTGCCTGGCTGAGAAGGTGACATTTAAGCTGATGTCTAACAAGCCAACCATGCCATGATCAGAGGCAGCATGTTCTAAGCCAGAGGGCCTAGTATCTTCGGTGGGAATGAGTCAGATATTCAAAACAGAAAGGTGGGCAGTGAGGCTGAATGATAGTGTTTGTGTTGGTATAGTATGGGGTGAGGGAGGGGATGTTTTAGGGAATAAGGATAAGTTTGAGGTCAGGTAGGCAGACAGGAGTGAGGCTTTTATTGAGACAGTGGCATGCCACAGGGGGTATTTAACAGAGGCATAAAGAATTGGTTGTGTGGGTTGGGAGAAGGAGAATGGAAGACAGACCAGTTTGGAGCTATTACAGTAGTTTAGGGTAGACATGGTGGTGACTTGAATTAGGATGCTTACACTGGAGATTAAAGTGGAAGGATTTGGGATAGGTCTTTGGAGGTATGGTTGATTCACTTGTGTTGCAGATTTTGATTTGAGTACCAGGGCGCCTGGTGCCCTTTACTTGATATGGTAAAACTGGGGGAAGAGCAGCTTTGGAGAAAAATCAAGTGTTTCTGTTTTGTCTGTTTTAAGCTCAAGATATCTGTTACTGGATAGTCAACTGGAGATCTCAAAATAGCAATTGGGTGTATGTCTCTGGAGTTCGCAGGAGAGGCCAAGTCTATGAGTACACATTTAGGACTAAGCATTAGAAAGCAAGTGCTATTTCAAAGTACTGGCCTTTATAAGATCATTAGAGAAATTGTAGATCGAGAAAGGAAGACCTAATACTGCTGACTGAAAAAACTGCCCAGGGTGAGCCTTAACAAATTAAATTTTATTTGGGCCAGATTGAGGACTGTAGCCTGGGAGACAGCATTTCATATAGCTCTGAAAAACTGCTTAGAGGTAGGAGGGAAGGTCAGTATATATGTGATTTTGGTGAAGGGGGAGTACATGCAATCAAGTACATATTTTTGGAAAAAGTTTCTGCTGGTCACTAGGATCGGACTTCACCAAGAAGGATTTTAGTGTTTTTCAAGATACAAGGAGATGCAAGAATTGCACTCATAAATAAAGTCATCTCTTGAAAATGTCTATGTGAAAACCTTTTCTGCCAGTTTTTCCCAGAGTCCAGGGGGCCTCATTTCTGATCCCCACCCTGAGCTCATTTCAGGGGGTGTCGAGGGTGAGCAGCGGCAGTGGCTCATCATCTTACCCTTGCAGAGGCTAATTGTTACAGCTCAGTTGTGTCTGACTCTCTTGCGTCCTCATGGACTGTAGCCCGCCGGGCTCCTCTGTTGCCTGGCGTTTCCAGGCAAGAATACTGGAGTGGGTTACCATTTTCTTCTCCAGGGAATCTTCCCAACCCAGGGATCAAACCTGCTTCTCCTGCATTGGCAGGTGGACTCTTTACCACTGAGCCACCAGGGAAGCCCTGTGGAGGTAAATGGCAAATGCCAGTTTGTAGGTGACAGAACCCTGAGGACTCCAAGAGAAAGAGCCAGCAAAGGTGACTGAAGAAGAATGACCATTGACGTGGGAGGAAGCCAGTGGATTGTGGCATCAGAGAAACCAAAGTGGAAAGTTTCAAGAAGGAGGGGTAGAAATCAACATGCTGCTCACAGATCAAGTTAAATAAGGACGACAGTGACACTGGTTTTGAGAGTCACACATGATCTTGACGAGAGCATTCTCGGTGGTCAGGGATTAGAAGTGAGGAAGGAGACAGCAGTTATACAAACTCTTGAATCAAAAAGTGTTGTATCAAGAATAGATAGAACAGGTAATTAATGCTTTCTGAGCGAGAACAGGTATACCAAACATATACTTTGTTCCTAATACAAGTCAACAAAAATGTCCCTATGTAATTTATATAATATATGTATCTGCCACCTGGGGACCCGGACATATATTAGTAGAACTGTGAGCCCTCATGGTGTGAATGCTCTTGAATGGAGCACAGGCTCAGTGGTCCTTCATGTAGCTGCACTCCTGCCAATGGGCTCAGGAATTCACTCTACTAGTTTGAGGCTATAGTTTAATATATTTCAAGCTAGAAATAGTGCAAAATGTGTAGTTGTGTGTCTGTGTGTACTGCCTCTTGGAGCTTCCAGATCATTGATCAGCTCCTGTTCTTTTGCATTAAAAAGAAAAAATGCCTTGGTGTTTTTTTCCATTAACTGAACGTTAGCGCTCTGTCTTTAATACTGTATTTTTTTCCTTTTCTCTATTTTTGAAAAATAATCTGTTCGGAAACATTTTTTCACAGGAACGTCTTCTAAGCTATTGGTGAGGTTCCGCCCGCCCTCTGTAACTTGGAGTGTAATATAATGTTTTGTCCTGTCAAGAAACAAAAGTTTTCTGATATTTGTTTGTATTAATAGATGTCTTTAACTTTGTGGTATGCATTGGCATTGTTACTTTTATCAGTCAGATAGACCATCAGAGAACTTTAATGACTATTTTCTCTTACTACTCTACCTAAGGATCAACTTCCTGTGTGTGCTTCTGACCCACTATCTCAAAAATCAAGTTGTACCCTTCTTTTTGCCACCACAGCTTAACAGCTACACTTTATTTTCTCTCTCTAGTGCTACAGTCCAGTAGAAGAGATTCAAGACAGTCTCTGGTGGTGATCAAAATAAATCCAGGCTGCAGATCCTTAACTTTGCCATTCCAGATAGTAAGCTAGTACTGTGGTGTGGTAGAAGCTTAGGATGTCATAGTTACTGTGTCATGTTTTCCTTAAATGCCTAATAGTACTGGTGCATATTTAAATATGCAAGCCAGTAGTTCTGTGATTCAGGCTATTTATTGATTAGCAGTCAGAGGAGAAAGAACTTACATTGATGCTTATTTTGCTTTGAAGAAAGAAGTTGTAATTGTGAGGCAGTTAGATACTGAGACTGCAACCCAAGGAAAATTCAGTTATCACTCTGTGTCTGACCTTTCACTTTCCCAACTCAGAAACTGAATAGATTTAGATAACAAGGGGTAGTTGTTTTTAGATAACATTGGGCTAATTGTATAAAGCACAGACTGGGACTTGCCCAATTAACACATTTTGTTTCATATTCCAGAACTTCTGACTTACACAGTCAAGTAATTTAACCTTATTCACATGAAGGAACAAATGAGGCAGTTTCTGTTTTCACTCTTTTATGGAAAATATGTAATGTGGCCTTTTATTTATCCTCTTGCAACAAGGTTTCAGGAATATATAATAATAAAAAACTGAGTTGCAGGAAGGAGACAGCCCAGATGTTTTCCATATAAGTAATCTTTTTATTTAAAAATGCATAGCTAAGAAAACCAGTGAATAATAAAGATATGAACAGTTCAAAGCTTTTATTGTTTTTTAAAATAACAGCTTTATTGAGATGTAATTAACATAAAATTCATCCTTTCATCGTATATAGTTCTCTGGTTTTTAGTTATGCCACCATCATGATCTAATTTTTATTCCTCCCATAAGAACTCTCGCATGTACAGTCACTCCATTCTACTATCCCCCATCCTAGCCCTAAGAAGCCACTAATCTACTCTCAGTCTCTGTTGATTTGCCTCTTCTGACATGTCATATGATTGAAATTATGCAATATGTGGCCTTATGTACCTAACTTTTTTCACTTAGCATAGTGTTTTCAAGATTCATCCAGGTAGTAGCATATGTCAGTACTTCATCCCTTTTTGCCCATAGCATGGATATACCACAGTTTG
The DNA here is from genome assembly GCF_029407905.1 of Bubalus kerabau. Taxonomy (NCBI): domain Eukaryota; kingdom Metazoa; phylum Chordata; class Mammalia; order Artiodactyla; family Bovidae; genus Bubalus; species Bubalus kerabau. Next base: position 67,185,665 of record NC_073639.1, on the reverse strand, counting down.
TTTATCCATTCCTGAGTGGTTATGCATTATCTGTGTACATGTTCTTTCTGTGCGTGAACATGTTTTTTCAGTTTTCTTGAGTATATACCTGCAGATGGTGACTGCAGCCATGAAATTAAAAGACGCTTACTCCTTGGAAGGAAAGTTATGACCAACCTAGATAGCGTATTCAAAAGCAGAGACATTACTTTGCCAACAAAGGTTCGTCTAGTCAAGGCTATGGTTTTTCCTGTGGTCGTGTGTGGATGTGAGAGTTGGACTGTGAAGAAGGCTGAGTGCCGAAGAATTGATGCTTTTGAACTGTGGTGTTGGAGAAGACTCTTGAGAGTCCCTTGGACTGCAAAGAGATCCAACCAGTCCATTCTGAAGGAGATCAGTCCTGGGTGTTCTTTGGAAGGAATGATGCTAAAGCTGAAACTCCAGTACTTTGGCCACCTCATGCGAGGAGCTGACTCATTGGAAAAGACTCTGATGCTGGGAGGGATTGGGGGCAAGAGGAGAAGGGGACGACATAGGATGAGATGGCTGGATGGCATCACTGACTCGATGGACGTGAGTCTGAATGAACTCTGGGAGTTGGTAATGGACAGGGAGGCCTGGTGTGCTGCGATTCATGGGGTCGCAAAGAGTTGGACACGACTGAGCGACTGATCTGATCTGAGTATATACCTAGGAATAGAATTGCCCCGTTTCATAATCTTATTGTTAGGTAATATAGTTGCTGACTAGTTCATTGAATGGAATTATCAGATGTATCTACATATAATGTAGCCATGGAGTTAGGAGTAGTATTATGCTATTTTCCACCTTTGGTTATTGAAAGAGAAGGACTCTTAAAGATAAGTTGAAGGTAGCTCATTGAATGTTTTGAGTCTGCCCACTTTCTTGGACTGGTGGCTGATGTATAGTACTTTGGTACTCATGTGCTCCTTGGTAACTCTAAAAGTCTTATCAGTTGAATGTTTGGAAGCAAATAATAAAATAGAAAGCCCAGTGGCTTAAGCAGTACTGAGGCTTTTCTAGAACAGTAATTGAAAAGTCCAGGTAACACTGCCTTTGGGCAAGATTTGTTTCTTCACTCTTAGAGTTCCTTGGTGGCTTAAACAGAAGGCCCATTTGACTCTTATTGATCCTGTTGATCTGTCTTGGGTTGCATGCTTATCTTTGGTCAGGATTTGGTATGAGCTGGAGCTTCTCGGGTGCAACCCAGGCCAGCGTTCTGTTAGGAAAGGAAGCATGTGCTGGAGATTGCAGCAAGGGCCCATTGCAGAGTCGCCCTTCTCTCTGTAGAGCTGCTAAGGAAAACGTAAGTGTGCATTCCCCGCATGCGAGTCTGCATTTGGTGACCTGCTGAATTCAGAAAGCCCATCTTTGCTCAGAAGACCAACCCTATTCTTTTTCTGGCCTTTCCTGCAGATCCTTTGGATGTCTGTGTCCTTTTATTTTTTTTATATAGTTTTATTTATTTGTGGCTGTGCTGGCTTTTCGTTGCTGCGGGGCTTTTCTCGAGGTGCAGCGTGCGGGCTTCTCGTTGAGGTGGCTTCTCTTGTGGAGAACGGGCTGTAGGGCACAGGCGCAGTAGCTGTGGCACACCGGCTTAGCTGCTCTGCAGCGTGCGGGGGCTTCCCGGACCTCCTGCCTTGGCAGGCAGATTCTTTACACTGAGCCACCGGGAGAGCCCTATGCCTTTTTATTCTTAAGTATTTCTGTTGGTAAAATATTTTGTTGCTTTTTTAAAGCAAAACTGACTCCTTTGTTTTAAATAATAAGCGTGGGCCGAATTCATAATCACTGTCCGAGTTTTCGTTCTAAAGGGATGGTGAAGAATGTTTTTACTTTTGCTCAGTGATAGTCTTGACACAAAGGTTGGGCTTTTAGTGACCAGGGTAACTTGAGTTTTGTCTGAAACATCATCTCTATATGACCCTTCCAGTTAATTCTGATAAGTAACAGGACAAAGAAGTGAATAAGGTGGCCTAAACATCCTCCTGTGGGCATCAGTGAGGAGAATGAGATGAGCATTGAGTGGGTTTCAGCATTTCATGTGAATTGTATCCAAATTAATTTCCTGGTATAACTCTGGTGGCCTTTTCCCCCCTTGCTGGGTAACAGCCTCAGAACCTCAGTGGATTACAACCAACAACATTTATTTTTGTTCATGGGTATTCAGGTTGGTGTAGTTCTGCGGATCTAGGCTTTGCTTGTCTAGGCCAGGCTGGGCTTGAACTTCTGGCCAGGTTCAGGTTGCTTTCCTTCGTTTGTGCTCTGGAGCCTAGGCTGAGAGCAGTGGCTCTCTGGGCATTTGGCTACATGTTCTTCTCACATAGGGTTGCAGGAGTTTCAGATGGTGACTAGAAATGCATTGTCTCTTAAGGCTTCATCTGGGAACTGGTGTGCTGATAACTTCTCCCAGTTTTAGTACCCAAAGTAAATTACATGGCCAAGCGCAGCATCAGTGGGGCCAGGAATAAACTGTTTCCACAGAGTGAGATTGCAAAGTCACATGACAGGCAACGCAGGTGTATAATTCTAATAAGGATGGAGTGAAGAACTGAGAACTATAATCTGTGTAGTCATAAGTATTGTTTTAGGAATAAAGGTGCGTAAAACTGTGACAAAAACAGATTTCTCTGTAGAGTTGAGTAGATTAGGATTATGTAAGAATATACTTGGGTACATTTTAATAGTGTGATTAAAACCATTAATAAAACTCAGACTAAATTATTAAATGATGTTTTATTTACTACAAATTTGGATAACTCAGCAGTGGCCACAAGGACTGGAAAAACTCAGTTTTCATTCCAATCCCAAAGAAAGGCAATGCCAAAGAATGCTCAAACTACTGCACAATTGCACTCATCTCACATGCTAGTAAAGTAATGCTCAAAATTCTTCAAGCCAGGCTTCAGCAATACGTGAACCATGAACTTCCAGATGTTCAAGCTGGTTTTAGAAAAGGCAGAGGAACCAGAGATCAAATTGCCAACATCTGCTGGATCATGGAAAAAGCAAGAGAGTTCCAGAAAAACATCTATCTATTTCTGCTTTATTGACTATGCCGAAGCCTTTGACTGTGTGGATCACAATCAACTGGAAAATTCTGAAAGAGATGGGAATACCAGACCACCTGACCTGCCTCTTGAGAAATCTGTATGCAGGTCAGGAAGCAACAGTTAGAACTGGACATGGACCAACAGACTGGTTCCAAATAGGAAAAAGAGTACATCAAGGCTGTATATTGTCACCCTGCTTATTTAACTTATATGCAGAGTACATCATGAGAAATGCTGGACTGGAAGAAGCACAAGCTGGAATCAAGATTGCCGGGAGAAATACCAATAACCTCAGATATGCAGATGACACCACCCTTATGGCAGAAAGTGAAGAGGAACTAAAAAGCCTCTTGATGAAAGTGAAAGAGGAGAGTGAAAAAGTTGACTTAAAGCTCAACATTCAGAAAACGAAGATCATGGCATCCGGTGCCATCATTTCATGGGAAATAGATGGGGAAACAGTGGAAACAGTGTCAGACTTTATTTTTCTGGGCTCCCAAATCACTGCAGATGGTGACTGCAGCCATGAAATTAAAAGATGCTTACTCCTTGGAAGGAAAGTCATAACCAACCTAGATAGCGTATTCAAAAGCAGAGACATTACTTTGCCAACAAAGGTTCGTCTAGTCAAGGCTATGGTTTTTCCTGTGGTCATGTATGGATGTGAGAGTTGGACTGTGAAGAAGGCTGAGCGCCGAAGAATTGATGCTTTTGAACTGTGGTGTTGGAGAAGACTCGTGAGAGTCCCTTGGACTGCAAGGAGATCCAACCAGTCTATTCTGAAGGAGATCAGCCCTGAGATTTCTTTGGAAGGAATGATGCTAAAGCTGAAACTCCAGTACTTTGGCCACCTCATGCGAAGAGTTGACTCATTGGAAAAGACTCTGATGCTGGGAGGGATTGGGGGCAAGAGGAGAAGGGGACGACAGAGGATGAGATGGCTGGATGGCATCACTGACTTGATGGACGTGAGTCTCAGTGAACTCCGGGAGTTGGTGATGGACAGGGAGGCCTGGCGTGCTGTGATTCGTGGGGTCGCAAAGAGTCGGACACAACTGAGCGACTGAACTGAACTGAGAAAGCAGTCATGATGGTGCCATGTTCAATTCCTTACCTCAGTGTCTGGAGACCTTTACTAAAGTGCTTCTGTTGTTGTTTAGTCTCTCAGTTGTGTCTGGCTCTGCAACACCGTGGAGTGTAGCCCTCCAGGCTCCTCTTGCCAAGGGATTTCCCAAGCAAGAATACTGGAGTGGGTTGCCATTTCTTTCTCCAGGAACTTCCCAACCCAGGGATCAAACCTGTGCCTCATGCATTGATTGGCAGGCAGATTCTTTACTACTGAACCATCAGGGAAGCCCCAGTTTATATTAATACATCATTTGTTATAAGACTTTCGTAACTGCTAGAATATAGAATCAATGAAAAGATGGGGCATTTAAAATTATATTTAGAAATATCCAGGTCATCTAAGGACCATTTCAGAATTGTCATATGTTCCCATGGAGAGAATTATAAAATTGTTTTTTGTCTTTTTTGAGAGTTTCCAGTTCCAGTGCTGGCAGAGTAGTGACTTTTGTAGACTTGGAGAAATCTAGATTTTAATGGCTAGGACAGTATTTTCCCTCCTAACTGAACTATGGAACCCTTTTCCACAAGAAAGGGATATTTTGAAAAACTATGATTCCATGAGATACATTTTGGATTATACTGTTGTAGACCATATTTATGTAATACATAAGTTTACCTGTATGTAAGAAGTATAAGTAATATGTAATAAGACCCCTGGTCTTCCCATTGGTCATGTACATTTGTGAAAGCTGGACCGTAAAGAATGCAGAACACCAAAGAATTTATGCCTTCCTCTTGTGGTGCTGGAGAAGACTCCTGAAAGTCCCTTGGACAGTGAGGAGATCAAACCAGTCAGCCTTAAGGGAGATCAGCCCTGAATGTTCACTGGAAGGACTGATGCTGTCTCATGCAAACCGACGGCTCATTAGAAAAGTCCCTGATCCTGGGGAAGATCAAGGGCAGAAGGAGAAAGGGGTATCAGAGAATGAGATGGCTGGACGGCATCAGTGATGCAGTGAACATGAACTTGGGCAAACTCCAGGAAATGGTGAGGGATAGGGAGGCCTGATGTGCCGCAGCCCAGGGGGTTGCAAAGAGTCAGTCACGACTGGGCCACTGAACAACATATGTAATAAAAACTCAAGATAATAGTGACTTAGAAACAGGAAACAGCTATAAAAAACACAAATGTTTTGTATTTAAAATGCAGCTAGATACATATTTGAACTTCAGAAAAGCTCATATTTTAATGTATTTCAGCTAACCTCAGACTGCTCATTTGAAATGACCCCATTATGTTTGTGCCACTAAAAAAAGAAAAAAGGAGGAGGGGGGACTTCCCGTGGTGATTCAGTGGTTAAGAGTTTGAGCTCCCAATGCAGGGGGCCACGTTTTGATCCCTGATGAGGGAACTGCATCCCACATCCCCCAACTAAAGATCCCGCATGCCACGACTGAGACCTGGAGCAGCAAATAAATATTTTTAAAAACTGTCGATTTTTAAACACTTCAACTTCAGAGATGTTGAAATGTGGGAAAGTGCGCTGTTGATGGTCTCGCACATTTGCATGTGTGACTTTTGTGTCTGCGCATGCGTCTTCAGCGAGTTGGAGGAGCGTGTGTGTGATTGAGAGCTGCTCGGCCAGAGGCAAATAAAGGAGGCACCGTTGCTGCCACTACTAGTAGCACTTGGTGAGGGCGGCCTTATGGCCAGTGAGCCTCCTGGGGCTGCCCCCGTGGCATCGGTTACGAGGCCCCTGCCAGTGCAGGACGTGAGCGCTTCATCCCCGGCTTGACAAGATCCTGCCAGTGCAGGAGGTGAGCGCTTCATCCCCGGCTTGACAAGATCCTGCCAGTGCAGGACGTGAGCGCTTCATCCCCGGCTTGACAAGATCCTGCCAGTGCAGGACGTGAGCGCTTCATCCCCGGCTTGACAAGATCCTGCCAGTGCAGGAGGTGAGCGCTTCATCCCCGGCTTGACAAGATCCTTGGACAAGGCAATGGCAACAGGAGGAGCTTGGCAGGTCATAGTCCATAGGCTCACGAAGAGTTGAAAGTTGCAAAGAGTCAGACACAGCTGAGCACACCCTTAATTTTTCTCTTATAAAGCTGAGCGATTAGTTATTGTAAAGTTTACTGCTCTGTGTCACTTAACTATTACTGTATAACCACTTCCAAATCTCATAGCTTAAAATAACTTTTCAATTGGCATTAAATTTGAGATAATTGTAGATTCACATACAGTTGTTAAAAAAATTGTTTTTTTTTAAATAATGTGGAGAGATCCCATGTCTCCTTTGCCCAGTTTCTCCCATTGGTAAGTTTTGCAAAACTGTAGTGTAGTTTCACAGTCAGCATATTGGCATTGATACAATCCACTGATCTTACTCAGATTTTATCAATTTTATCTGCACAGGTATGTGTGCACATGTATATGTGTTAAGGTCTGCACGGTTTTGTCACCTGTGTCTGTATAGCCACCACCAAGCCAAGGTTCTGAGCAGGACTAATACTAAAAAAGTACCCTTGAGGACGTCCCTGGTGTACCAGTGGCTAACACCATGAGCTCAGGGGTTTGATCCCTGGTTAGGGAACTAGATCCCCCATGCAGCAACTGAAGATCTTGTGTGCTGCAACTAAGATCTGAAGCAACCAAATAAATAAATATTTTTAAAATAGTTTAAAAAGTGCCCCTCATGTTGCCCTTTTATGAGCATACCCCACACCCACCTCCTCCTTGAGGCTGATCTGCTACCCTCGCTTCCATTCCTAACCACTGGCAACCACTGTCCGCCATTTCTAAATTCTAACCTTTCAGAAAGAGTATGTTTGCTCTGTGGATTTGCAGTTAGGGCTGCTCTCAGTTGAGTTGGTTTGTCTTTGCTCCGTGTGGTATCTGCTGGCCTGTGCCGGGACTGGAGAATCCAGAGTGGGCTTAGCCACATGCCTAGAGCCTCGGTGCTGGCTTTCCATTAAGGTGTCTAATGCTCCTCCCTACAGCCTCTTGTGTGGTCTGTTCTGCTCCAGGGCCTCTCTCCACATGGCCTCTTGCTTCTAGCTGTAGAGCCTGGACTTCTTTACTTGCCAGCTTTGGGCTCTAAGAGAGCAAAAATGGAAGCTGCCAAGTCTGTTTTGAGCTGGGCCCCAAACTGGCACAGCCTTACTTCTGTAGCAGTCTGTCGGTGGAGCAGTCACAGGGCTAAGCAGGGCTCCAGGGCAGGGGAGATCGACTCTGCCTCCTGGAGGGAAGAGCTGCCGGCGTGTGCGGACATGAGCGGCATTGCTGGAGGCCAGCTTTGCATGCTCAAGATAAGACAGTTGCATTATAGAAGTGATGGCGCGTGTGTCTGCTTGGATCTGTTGTAAACGTTATCTTCATTTTGAATCGTGCATTAATTTTAATTCCATAAAAAGTGCAAAGAATATGGTAAGATTACATAATATTCTTCCGTTAATGCCTGTTTCAAATAGAACAGTTCCTTTGCAAGACAATTTGCTAAGTTCAAGTTACCAACCAGATCTAAGAATTCCCAGGGGGCCTGTGGTATTTTTCAGAACAAGTGGTTGCTTGAAGTGGCTGTTAAGATGTTAGGAATGGTTCACCTCTCTTTATTTTCCCAGGCTAGCTGTTTTCTTGTGATCTTAGAATACCAGGGCCTTTTTGTATACATCGTTCCAGCTTTCTATATTACTAAGTTTAAGAGACCATACAGAATTTTGTTTTTTCATTAGGCTTTTTGGGTAGGACGTAAGGATATTGTTTGTATCTTTTCCAAGGTGTTTTCAACTTAATATAAAAGATCTTTTAAGGGAGAATAGTACTCTTGCCTGACAAATCCCATAGACGGAGGAGCCTGGTAGGCTGCAGTCCATGGGGTCACTAGGAGTCGGACACGACTGAGCGACTTCACTTTCACTTTTCACTTTCATGCATTGGAGAAGGAGATGGCAACCCACTCCAGTGTTCTTGCCTGGAGAATCCCAGGGATGGCGGAGCCTGGTGGGCTGCCGTCTCTGGGGTCTCACAGAGTCGGACACGACTGAAGCAACTTAGCAGCAGCAGCAGTATTATATAGAAGGAAAGAGACCCTCGTTTCAGCAAAGGATTTGAAACCAGAAAAGCGTTTTCTCTGAAGATTTTTTTTGACTGTCAAATGTTACGCTTCCTTTGTTTTGTTGTGAGAGTGGCAGCTGAGTAAGTTAAAGGTTAGAGATTCTGGACTTTGCTGGAAGAATTCTCGATCGTCTATTCAAACTGTAAGGAATAAGCTTTCATAGAATTTGTGAAATGAGAGATAACCAGAGCTACTGCTCAGTGAGGACTACATGGTTAGCCTTTGTGAATCAGGAGGATGGTTAAGTACAGTGTGGTTGCCATTATAGAAAGGAGTTTTTCACTCTGAGCTTTAGAACAATATGTTATTTGGCTGAGAGTTTCCTTCCTTCCTTCCTTTCTGAGTGATGACTGATTTCACAGACATTTACTATACACTCTGTACTTCCCTGGTGGTTCAGACGGTAAAGCGTCTGCCTATAATGTGGGAGACCTGGGTTTGATCCCTGGGTCGGGAAGATCCCCTGGAGGAGGAAATGGCAACCCACTCCAGTACTCTTGCCTGGAAAATCCCATGGATGGAGGAGCATGGTAGGTTACAGTCCATGGGGTCGCAAAGAGTCGGACACGACTGAGCGACTTCACTTTCACTGTCTTTCTGTATGCATAGGACACTCTGTTGGATATCATTAACAAAAATTAGAACAGGGTCTCTATTTTCCAGGATATTGTGGTCCAACAGAACAGAAAAGATGTTCACTAATAGCTGGTATATAACACCCCTATGGTGATAACGTTGAAGTTCAAAACCAGGAGAAAACATTAAAGCAACAAGCTAAGTAAGCTGTCTGAACTTCATTTTTCATTGCTATAAAATAATTGTAAACCAGTTATCTTCCATCTCTAAAGTACTGTAATTCTGAAATGTATGTTTCAATTATTGGAGGCTTGTACTTTTTTTTAAAGACATATCAGATTCCATGTGATGACGTGGAAGATTTATTACCATGTATTTTTGGCACGTTTTACTCAGTACACAGATGAATACTTGTTTTATTATTCATTAATGAAACACAGAATTATGGAAAGGGAGACCCAAAAGGGTGTTTTTATCTTTGGGTAAACCGGAGTAGTGTAAGACCATCATTTAGTGCTTTTCATACCATTCATAATGGTGAGAATAGTACAACTGATCCCTGTTCACTCTAGTAGGAAAAGAGAATTCTAAAATTGCAGAAGGCAGTGTCACATAGGCCGTCTGGAGAGAATGTCTCCCTTTGTTGTAGTAGGCTGCTAACTGCTCCGTCTGTGGCAACACCCCTGGTCCTCCTTGGCTGCCCACCTCCTGAATGTTAGGTGTCCAGGTGGGTCCTGTCATGGCCCCGCCGCGGATCTTTTCCACAGTGTCTTAAAGGGTACTGCAGAGGGCGGCGTCCTGTCGCCCCCGCCGCTCACCACCGCTGTAGGAGACCACCAAGCCGACTTCCGGACCGCCGAGCCCCTCTCACTACTGCGGCCCCTTATTAACCATGGGTGGCACACCTGGCTTGAAATTGGGTAGCGCGTGTAATGGTGCTAAAGAGATCAGGGAGCTTGGAGGAATAAAAATGAACTAAAAGATTCTCATATACTAGCTTGTGTGCCTGTTATGGACTGAATGCTTTTAAAACTCAGCCTGGTGAGGTTTGCTTTGTTTCTGCATTCCAGACTCGGGGGAACATAAGCGTTCTAACTGTGAACTCACAAGCTAGGAAGAATTGATAGGCCAAGTACTAAAATCTCAGGAGCTAGTGATAAGTAATCTTGTGAGATAAGTATCATCTCATTAGGATTAAAGAAGAATGTAAGTGTCTAATCCTTGACACACGTTTATTCTGAGTCTACAAAGGTTGTTGTTGTTTAGTTGCTGAGTCACATCTGACTCTTTGCAACCCCAGGGACTGCAGCACTCCAGGCTTCGCTGTCCTCCACTGCATCCTGGAGTTGGCCCACATTCATGGTCATTGAGTCGGTGATGCTCTCTAACCATCTCATCCTTCGTAGGTCAGGGCTCTGCAAATTTATAATCACCTTTCATATGTGTATGTTAAGATGAAATCTCAATTTTCAGCTCTAGCCCCACATTGGCAGCCCACTTGAGTTATATAAAACAAACAGAAGTGGATCTCTCCACTTCCATAGCTGTCACCTGAAGCTCAGTGTATAAGGAAAAACTCTTTTCCCTGTCCTTCTTGCATGCATCTGTTTCTCCTCCTTTGCTTCATGCTTATCTTTGTTACTGTACTACCACCCTCTTACTTAACCGGCTTTGCTCCTGTTTCTCTCTCACTCCACTGTATCAAGTGCTGGCCATTCTGCCTGTCTTCTACCTCTTAAAATGATTGAAATAGTCTTTCCTGTCTAGGCGGTCTCCTGGTCACTGCCACTGTTTTCAGGCCTGTTGCCTGTCTGCCCACAGCTACCCGGTCTTGTTTTCCTCTGTTTCGCCTCTGGTCCTTGTGCTCCCGTTACCTCCAGGTACTTAGCACACCCCGCACTTCCTTGTCGTTTTGCCACATTCCTCTTGTAGCCTTTGCTTCTGAATGTTCTTCTGCCTCTTTACAAGAGGCTAAGTTAACTCTGGTCAGAAGCAGCCTCTTCCTCCTCTCCTGTCGCTCTTGTGTTGCTCCTTTTACTGGACTTTAGCTCTCTTGCTGGGTCACTTAGAGTTGTTTGTGTGTGTTTTCTCTTCCCACCTAGATGGTAGTCTTGAGGTCACGAGCCAAGAGGTATCACCATATTGCCACAGGGCTGATGTAGTGCATAAAGTACCCCTTATACTTCGGAAGGGCTCAGTAAAACATCTGTCCCAAGCCCCTGTTTTTTGAAGAGCCTTCTTGCAGTCAGATCTCTTATATTAAGCAACAGTGTGCAAACAAGATGCCTGTACAGTATAGTGAGCCCTGAACTGCTGTGAGAGCAACTTGACATTTTCAAACAACCCGTTTTCTCTAAGAGGGGGCATACTTCTGTTTTTCTTTTTTCTTTCAAACATTAGAGCCAGGAAATAATAGTCTAAGGCAGAGACCGATCTTTAATGATCCTTTGGGGATTAATTAAATGCCATACTCTACTCCTTAGTATACAGCCTAAATATTGGACATTCAAACCAAATTTTAAGTACTTGATGCTTATTTTATTTCTAAGGTTGACGTAATACCTCCTGTTTTTATGAATGTTACTGTAAATTGAAAGCTAATGTGGCACGTGTAAAATAGGATTAACAGTAATGATAATTTTGTCACAGAATTATTTTGAGTGTCACATGGACTGATTTATTTAAAACACATAGCACAGCACCCTACACATACTAATGGTCAGTGAAACCAAGCAGCTGTAATTACGATTAGGAATTTACAGTCTGAGAGTTAAGATTGTTGGCGGTATAAAGGCGAGTGTCCTGCTGGTTTTTATGGATTGAACTGTGCCAAGTAGTTTCCTAGGAATTAGATTAGCCTGGAAATGCTTTGTCAGCTGAGGATTTTGGTTTCTAGGTGACAGTGCTACCATCAGAGGCAGGACTGGCGTCCCTTCAGAGGAGAGACCTTCCAGTAGGAATCTGTAGTAGCTTTTTCTGTCTCTTCAACTCGCAGGTTAAAATGATAGTCAATGTAAAGGAGAAAATAGAGAGCCCTTGCAGAAAGGATTGGGACCTCCAGAACTTCAGAGGAACTGCTAAGAGATAGCAGAAATGAGAAGCTGTTTTTGTTTCTATTAAGCACACACTTTATTAGTGGAAATGAAAAACTGCATGATAGGAAGGAGAAGCTGTATGAGAAATATAAGTGATTCAGATATGAACTCCCGAAGGATACAACCTCTCTTCCACATAAACTGGTGGGGTAAACATTTAACATAAGGAGTGAAATACAGAAATAGGAACATGGAGGAATTTCTTGTACAGGGGTGTGAGTGGAACCTGATTAAAGGGGCCAAAGGTCGTGAACCCATTTTCCCCTTTTGTAAGAGAAGCAGGCCTAACTTGCGGGGAGAACGGGTAAATTCTTCAAGCTGCAGTGAGCAGAACTGTGTGGTGGCTGGGCTTCCCTCTAGAGTCACAACAAAGTCTACATATTAGGACTTCCGACTGAAATGGAGAACGCAGTGGTGTTTACAGAAAAAAACAAACCATGAGTTTAATAGTGGCATTATGTATTTTTATAGCAGACTAGAACTTAGAACTGAGTTCCTGACCCCGCTCCCAACCCCCTTGCCTACCTCCGCGGACATACATTGTTCCATCTGTAGCCTTCCCATCTGCCTTGATGGTGGCTCCATCTTTCCACTTGACCGGGCTGAAACCATAGTAATCAAATCCTTTGCTCCTCTTTCTCTCCTGCTCCATGCTCACTCTTACCAGGAAATTCGGCAGAGCTTGTCTTCAACATAGAACCAGAATCAGATCACTTCTCATCACTACCATGACTTTTACCCCTGTGCCAGCCACCTTCTGTCGCCTCGTGCCTGGATTCCCACAGTAGCCCATTCTCTCTGCTTCTGCCTTACCCCACTAGAATCTGTTCCCCCACTCTCCATTTTAATATGTACTTTATTTTCGTATAGTTGATATACAAATTTATGTAAGTTTTAGGTGTACAACATAGTGATTCACAGTTCTAAAGGTTACATTCCACTTATAATTACTGTAAATTGACTATATTCCCTGTGTTGCACTGTGTAGCCTTGGAGCTTATTTACTTTACACATAGTAGTTTGTACCTCGTAATCCTCTACCATCTTATCCTTCCCCCATCCCTCTCCCTACTGTTAACCACTAGTTTGTTCTCTGTATCTGTGTTTCTTTTTTCTTATATTTTATTCACTAGCTGTATTTTTTAGATTCCACGTATGCACTTACATATCATTACAGTATTTATCTTTCTCTGTCTGACTTACTGCACTTAGCATAATACAGGTCCATTCATGTTGTTCTTACAAATGACAAAATTTCATTCTATGTTTGAGTAGTCATTTTGTTTATATATTTTTATATAAAATATATATTTTCCACATTTTCTTTATCCATTCATCTGTTGATGAACCCTTAGATTTTTTCTGTAATCTATTCTTAATACAGCGACCAGTCATCCCTTTTCCCCGTACTTTCCTTAAAGTCAGATTTCTTAAGGTACAATTTACAAACAGTAAAATTCAGTTTTTTGTAGCTGTAGAGTTCTGTGGATTTTCACAACACACACTCTTGGCCCAACCATCATAGTCAAGAAATAGAATGTTTCCATTGCCCCCAAAAGTTCCCTTATGCCCCTTTGTAATCATCCCTTCCTCCCAGCCCCTGGAAGTTAGTCTCTTTTCTCCCATGAGATTTTTTTCTAGAATGTCATATAAATGGGGTATATTTGTAGTGCTTTGAGTCTGGATTCTTTCACTAAACATAATGCATTATAGATTGATCCATAGTGGATCGCTCAAGAGTTGGTGGCTTTTCATTGCCGAGTACTTCTCCACTGTGTAGGTACCACAGTTTCTCCTTTCACTAGTTGATGGTATCTGGATTGTTTCCAGTTTTTGTCAGTTTTGGATAAAGCTGCTGTAAACATGCACATATAATTCACTCTGCCGTGAAGAAATTTAAAAGAACAGCTTGGAAAACTGTTACAGGAAGAAGCATGCTGAAGACCAATATATCACATAATCCTCCTTTTGTTAAAAATGGGACTCAATATTTCACATTTCTTTATTATTTGAATTTTTAAAATAACACTAAGTTTTTTTAAAATTGTGTTTAAATTTTAAACATTGTGGTGTACATGTTAAGAAAAGGACAAAGAAGTTTTTGTGATTTCTTATTTTGCTATACTTTGTTATTTTTAACCAAATGCTAGAAGCTTATATTTTATGATTAAATATAACATTCCTATATAGTAGAATTTTATTTCAAAGAGCCGCAATTAAAGATGAAGTTTTTCTAAAACTAAGTATCAACAACATTGCAGTTACATATATATATTTTAAAATTTATTTAGTCACATCACATCAGTTGAGAATCTTGATTCAGCACTAAACACTGCTGCAGGTAAATGCTGCTATTCTGGTTACTAATACTGCTTTTCACATAGGAGACAGCAGCTAACTTCCATACCTTAATTCATCTGAAAGGACAGCTAAAAAAATACAGATCGTATTTGAATTCCAGTCTCCCCAAACCCCATCTCACCCTCTTTTGGAAACTTTCTAAGTTTCTCTGTTAAATGTTACATTCTTCTACCTTGCCTTGTTCAGTGTCTCTTTACTAGATTGTAACTGTCTTAAATGACTGTCTTATTTTCTGTATCTTCAGTTCAGTTCAGTTGCATCCCACTGTTTGCGACCCCGTGCACTGCAACATGCCGGGCTTCTCTCCAGAGTCCATCACTAACTCCCAGAGCTGGCTCAGACTTATGTCCATCGAGTCAGCGATGCCAGCCATCCAACCATCTTATTCTCTGTCGTCCCCTTCTCCTCCCACCTTCAATCTTTCCCAGCATCAGGGTCTTTTCCAATGAGTCAGATCTTCGCATCAGGTGGCCAAAGTATTGGAGTTTCAGCTTCAGCATCAGTCCTTCCGATGAATATTCAGGACTGATTTCCTTTAGGATTGACTGGTTTGATCTCCTTGCAGTCCAAGGGACTCTGAACAGTCTTCTTCAACACTACTGTTCAAAAGCATCAATTCTTCGGTGCTCAGCTTTCTTTATAGTCCAACTCTCACATCCATACACAACTACCGGAAAAACCATAGCCTTGACTAGATGGACCTTTGTTGGCAAAGTAATGTTTCTGCTTTTTAATATGCTGTCCAGGTTGGTCATAGCTTTTCTTCCAAGGAGCAAGCATCTTTTAATTTCATGGCTGCAGTCACCATCTGCAGTGATTTTTGGAGCCCAAGAAAATAAAGTGTCACTGTTTCCATTATTTCCTCATCTATTTGTCATGAAGTGATGGGACTGGATGCCATGATCTTAGTTTTCTGAATGTTGAATTTTACGCCAACTTTTTTTACTCTTCTCTTTCACTTTCATCAAGAGGCGCTTTAGTTCCTCTTCACTTTCTGCCACTAGGGTGGTGTCATCTACATATCTGAGGTTATTGATATTTCTCCTGGCAGTCTTGATTCCATGATTGTGCTACATCCAGCCCAGCATTTTGCATGATGTACTCTGCTTATGAGTTAAATAAGCAGGGTGACAATATCCAACCTTGACGTATGACTTTCCCTATTTGGAACCAGTTTGTTCCATGTCCAGTTCTAACTGTTACTTCTTAACCTGCATACAGATTTCTCAGGAGGGAGGTAAGGTGGTCTCGTATCCCCGTCTCTTTAAGAATTTTCCACAATTTGTTGTGATCCACACAGTCAAAGGCTTTGGCATAATCAATAAAGCAGAAGTAGATGTTTTTTTGGAACTCTCTTGCTTTTTCGATGATCCAGTGGGTTGTTGGCAATTTAATCTCTGGTTCCTCTGCCTTTTCTAAATCCAGCTTGAACATCTGGAAGTTCTTGGTTCATGTACTGTTGAAGCCTGGCTTGGAGAATTTTGAGCATTACTTTGCTAGCATGTGAGATGAGTGCAGTTATGCAGTAATTTGAGCATTCTTTGGCATTGCTTTTCTTTGAAATGAAAATTGACCTTTTCCAGTCCTGTGGCCACTGCTGAGTTTTCCAGATTTGGTGGCATGTTGAGTGCAGTACTTTCACAGCATCATCTTTTGGAATTTGCAATAGCTCAACTGGAATTCCATCACCTCCACTAGTTTTGTTCTTTGTTTTGTATCTTACATATGAAGATTTGTTAAATTTCATCTGATCAGATACTTATTCCGTTACTATGTTTAGAATACATGCTTGGCTTTTTTTCCCCTGAAAATAAGAAAAAAATGTGAAAGACCATTACTGTGAACATTGTGATAGACAATATTTTAGATAAAAATACAAATTTCTGTTTCAGTGTATTTCACCGTTAAGGGAAAGATTGTACCATTTCTTAGGCCTGGAATATAAGTCATATTTTGCATATTGTATTTGAAGTTGGACGTTTTGCAAAGCAGAAACAAATTGTAGCTACCCTGCTGTCTTATGATCTGTTAGAATCGCATGTGAGAAAAAGTGTTTATATAGCCAGCAGTTCTCAGATTGTGACCAGTGGATCACTGGGGTTTACTCAGACCATATCAGGGAATCTACAGGGTTAGACTGTTTTCATAGTGCTATTTTTTTTTAATTTGTTTTTTTCATTTTGAATTTTTTTTTTCTTACAGTGAAAAGCAGTGGTGGGTTAAAAAAGAAAAAAAGTCACTGTGATGCTGTAACACGAATCAAGCTGAACTAGTAATCATTGTATTCTTCACCACCATGCACATACTGCTTTAAAAAAAGAAAAGTTTCACTTAGGGTGAAGCAGTGAAAATTGCTTTTATTAAATCTCAGCGCTTGAGCACACTTGTTTTTCTCTAATAAAATGCAAAATTTCCCCTTATTAAAAAAAAATGGGCAGAGGACCTTCTTTTCCAAAAAAGATATACAGATGGTCAACAAGCACATGAGAAGATGCCCGTTGAGACTAATCATCAGGAAAATATAAATCAAAACCACGGTGAGATACCACTCACCCCTGTCAGCATCACTGTCGTCAAAAAGACAAGAAGTAACAAGAGTTGGCGAGGATGTAGAGAAAAAGGAACCCTCTAGCACTGTTGGTGGGAATGTAAATCCATGCAGCCACCATGGAAAACAGTATGGAAGTTCCTCAAAAGATTAGAACTGCCATATGAACCAGCGGTTCCATTTCTGGCTGTTTATCCAAAGAAAACAGAAAAACTAATTTGAGAAGGTAATGCACCCTAATGCTCATAGCTCATAGCAGCCTTATTAACAATAGCCAAGATGTGGAAGTAACCTAAGTGCCCATTGATAGATGAATGGATAAAGGGGACCTGTGTATACATACATACCCACACACTGTGGAATATTACTAAACCATAAAAAAGAATGAAATCTTGCCATTTGTGACAATAAGGATGGAGCTGCTAGAGGCTGTTTTGCTTAGTAAAATACATCAGACAGAAAAAGATGGATACCATATGTGGAATATAAAGAACCAAACAAACAAATATAACAAAACAGATACAGGAAACGAACTAGTGGTTAGCACAGGGAGAAAGAGGCAAAATCGGTAAAGGGAATTAAGAGGTACAAACCAGCAGTTAATAAGTCACAGAGATGTAATATCCAGCGTAGGGAAGGTAGTATTTTATAACTTGTATGATGTGTAATCTGTAAAAACCTGAAACTAGTATATTGTAAGTCAACTACATACTTCAGTTTAAAGCAAAACAAACAAACAAACAAAAAAACCCAAAAAGTTATTGTTAAGCACTTCAGCTATATAATAAAAGTACTATTAGTTCTCTTAAAAAAAAAAAAAAAAGACAAAAAAACTTGTGTGGTCATCTAAAATGCTAGCTGAACTAGCTACTGTTTTCTTGGGACACCATTTTTACTTGAAGAATAAACAGTAGACAAACTATGGAGTTATTCACACTTTAGTGTGTGGCTGACAGTTTCTCACAAATGAATAAAGTGAGCCTGTCACTTCAAGGAGGGAAAAAGTTATTTTTGCCAGTGATAAAATTTGCATGAAAATAAGGCATTTTGGAAATTTTGCCTCCATTATCATTAGCCTCAAGAGTGAAATTAACAAATGAGGTTTTTCAGATATTTTGTAATGAAATGTGACAACATCTGGAGGAGCTGTGGGACTTAGTGACCAGTATGTGATGTTACATCACCCATGGATAAAAGAACCATTTGATAGCATAGTCTTTGAGATTTTAATGTAATAATTTTTTTTTTCTTTAATTCACAGACAAGGTTTCAGATTTCACATTTCAGGTAACCTGTAAGAAATGACGACTTGTTGAATTTTAGGGTAGTATCAAAGAAGAGTATCCTTAGTTATCTGAAAAGATTATTCCAATGTTCTTCCCTTTTCTAGCTACCCATCTATGTGAGGCCAGATTTTCCCCCCCATAAAGTTCAACTAAAGTAACATACAGCAACAGATTGAATGCAGAAGCAATTATGAGAATCTGGCTGACTTCTACTTAAGTCAGACATTAAAGAGGTTTATGAAAACGTAAAAGGATGCCCCTCATCTAAATTTTTTGTTTTGGAAAACTGTTATATTTCCTTTAGAAATGTAATTTATGTGCTCGTGTTGTAATGGTTTTATTATATTTAAGTGAAATAGTAAATAAACATTTAAAACTT
The DNA here is from genome assembly GCF_029407905.1 of Bubalus kerabau. Taxonomy (NCBI): domain Eukaryota; kingdom Metazoa; phylum Chordata; class Mammalia; order Artiodactyla; family Bovidae; genus Bubalus; species Bubalus kerabau. The sequence goes on along the minus strand of NC_073639.1, from coordinate 67,167,184 downwards.
TTCTAACTTTTAACTTCTAGTGGCATAAATATCAGTAGATGTAACCTGAAGGAACAGAAGTTCTCAGGGTCCTTAATTTTACGAGTGTAGATGGTCTCAAGACCAAAAATTTGCCAAGTGCTATTCTCAGTCAATGTGCAGGGTTGGAATAGTAGTGACTTGGTTTGTTGGGTGGACAAGAATGCTTTCATTGTATAGCTGCAAGGCTGACACAGGACACGCTATAGAACAGTACACTCTGTGTCTCGGTTTGGCATGATTTTTAGCAGGATATGTGTCTAAGCACTTGCTGGTAAAGCAGCTAGAAATAGATGCTTGACTGTAGAGCAGCTACTAAAATCCAGTATGGTTCTAAAAATCTTAGGGTATGGAATATAACCTTACATATGCGAGAACTTTCTGGTAGTTCTTTGTCTTTGTCTATTAAGACTTGGGGGAATGCAGTTAAAAAATTAATGGTTTTTGTAATAACCATATAAAATATTGCAGCTCAACAGCTGACCAATACTCCTACCTCATTTGGCCAAGTCTTTGAGTCTGTTTTTAGTACATTTGGCTAACCTGATTTCAGTGTGTCTCAAATGCATGTATTTAGTTTCTGTTTGCATTTCTGTAGGAATTCCTTTTACTTCAGAGTGTAGAGTAATTCCTGTCTTTTTTAAAGTGAGTCCAGAGTCGCTGGAAACAGACACCTTGTTGGAGGGCCCGAGAAATGATACATGCCTGTTGATGCTTTGTGGAGTCTGAAGTATAGGATAGACTGTAAAGTAAGGTAGACCACTGGGCTTTGATTTTAATTCCTGTTCTGTATTTTATACTACTTTTTGTTAAAGGCTTTTTGTAAAACTGCCATAGTTGTAGGTTGAGTTGAAAGTATATGAAATTTCAAATAGCACTGTGAAATAAATCATAACTTCTAATTATGTGAAATTTGGTACAGTTTGCAAAGTTGTTAAAAGTTTTTTAAAGTTTTATTATAAATTATGCCATGAACTATATTTTGAGTCAGCTTTAACCAGATTTCTTTAGTATAAATTTATTTGGAAAATAAAATCGTCCAGTATAGAAAAAAGCATTAAATGAAACCATGCATTTAGCTCTCTAGTGGGTAGTGTGCAGGTCCAGGAAATGGAGATGAGAACTGGTAGTGCTAATCAGCCTCTTCATAAGATATTTTGCACATGGCCAAGACTTCACCTTGAAAAGTAGATTGTGAAGAACATCAGTGACTCAGTATAGTTAGTCACGCAGAGCAGAGCACAGGGGATCTGTGGAGGAGGGAAGGCTGGTTTAACAAAACTTCAACCCAGACTTATAGAAGTCTTAAGTGATGTCTCTGGAGAGTCTGTGTTGATTTGACAGTTGTAGCAAGGAAACAATAGTATCAGACTTAAGACGAGGAGTTTGGCAAGTTTAAACATTTAATCTACCTTTTAGGGAATGACAGTATGCTTCAGAATGTGAAGGGTACGAAAAAGTCAAGTCATCCAAGTAAAACACTAGCAAAAGAAAAGTCAAGTCCTTCTCCTACACACACATACACACACGCTCATTTCACTCACACACACACACACACACACACATGCTCATTTCATGCTTTATAGACCAGGCATTTAATCATATGAAAAGCTACTCAATCTCACTTTAATTCACTTTGAAATTAATTACATCACAAAAGTAATTAATGCAAATGAAAACCATATTGAAATATGAATCTTCATCTGTTAGATTGGTTAAAAAAAATTCAAAAGTTGGACAACACTCACTGTTGACAAGACTTTGGAAAACCGAGACGCTGGTTTGTTATGGTCATAGTGCGAAATGATAAAACCTCTCTGGTGAGTAGCTTGACCACGTTTATCACGCTGCATTTCCCCCACATTTATCATGCTGCATTTCCTCCTCCATCCCACAACCTTATTTTCAGGAACTTTATTCTCTGGAGATGTTAGTTCTTGTGTATGACTGTGAGTATAACTTACAAAGCTCTTTATAACAGAATTGTAGCAGAATTTTTAGAAGCAAAAGGGATTTTTGCTTTTTGGGAAAAAAAAAAAATGTGGTATGTCCACACAGTGGAATACTATGCAGATGTTTAAAGAAAATAAAGATCTCTATATACTGATAGGGGACGATCTCTAGGCTGTATGGTAAAGGGGAAGGTGGAGGAGTACAGAGCAGTGTATTTAACGGCCTGTCTTGTGTGTGAAGAAATGGTAAGAAGTAGTATGTTTATATGTTTTAGAAGGCTACTGAAGAAACTAATAAAACTGGTCCTGTGAGGAGGATATGGGGGAGGAGGCTAGGTGGGAGTGAGACTTGTCAGTGTGTACTATACACAGTTTTGATTCCTGTTCCCCCCAAAGGTATTTTTTAACTTCTAGAAAACACTCCCTCTAAAGAGAGGTCATTTGTTTTGAGAATTTTGAAAGATGTGTGCAAAGATTATGGCAGAGCATGAGATAACTTTAGAGTAAAGGGAAATTGAAATCCATTTTCCTAATATAGGAAATGTACTGTTCCAGGTATCTCTTAGTGGGTAAGCTGATAGCTGGACAGAAGCTAGCGAAGGGGCTGGAGTGGCCGTCCACTGTCTCCTGCATCTGCATACCCTTTGCTGACTGAAATTTTAGGAAATTGTGGGTGCCCACTGTGGGACAGAACTCATGACCCAGAAAATAAATGGCTGTATTCATTCACCTCTCATGCTTTTCATTGTCTCACCTTCTCAAAGACTACTGTAAAAAAGAGAATTTTTCCTTTTGTGTGTGTGTGGAGGTTTTCAGAAAATATGCAAAAGCAGAAGAGTATAAGGAACCCCCATATACCTGTCATTCTAGTTTCAATAATTAAAAACAATTTCACCTTAAAAAAAAAAACATCCTTCCTACCTTTTCTTATTCCTGGAATATTTTAATGCAAGCCTTATATCATTTTACCCAGAGCTACTTCAGCAAGTATCTTTAAAGATGAAAAATTTGACAGTACAGGCCACAGTGTCTTACTGTGAAATTTCATTTTATGTCCTGGGTTTTTTTAGAAAGGTTAAAGGAAACTTATCCTTCTCTGTGTTCATCCGTCTTTCCTCTTCACTGGTATAATTTCCAGTCAGCATACAAGAAAGGTTGAGTATCTCCTGTCTTTAAAAATAAATTAAGACTTCCCTTACCTTACATTCATTCCCCTCTAGCTGCTGTCTCCGTTGGAACTGTACTTTTCAAAAAGCTATCTCCATTTCCTTACCTTAACTTCTCAGCCAGTTCCAGCCTGACTCCTGTCCCCACTGCTCACTCCATTAAAACTGTTCTTGCTAAAGTCATCAGTGACTCACACATTAAATAAACCCAGTGACTCTGCGGTTTTCATCTTACTTGACAACTCAGCCACCTTCAGCACTCATGACCTCTCCCTCCAATACAAGCAGTGAACATTGAGTGATTACTGGGTTCAGCTCTGTGCGTGAATTCTCATTTCATTCTTTTTTTAAGCAATTTGTTTTACTAATGTAGAGCTTTGTCTTAATCTTAATTCTGTAAAATTTTATTTATCTATTTATTTTGGGCTGCGCAGGGTCTTGGTTGCTGTGCGGGCTTCCTCTGGTTGTGGCATGCAGAGCCTGCTCTGGGTTGCGGTGGGCGGACTTCTCATTGCAGTGGCTTCTCGTTGCAGAGCGTGGGCTCTAGGGCGCAGGGCTTCATCAGCTGTGTCTTGCAGGATCTAGAGTGCAGGCTCAGTAGTTGTGGCGCAAGCTTAATTGCCACATAGCATGTGGGATCTTCCCGGACCAGGGATCGAACCCACATCTCCTGCATTGGCAGGCGGATTCTTTACCACTGAGCCACCAGGGAAGCCTCATTTAATCCTTTGACAGCTCTTTGAGGGAGGTGTTGTCATTATCCTCGTTTTACAGGTGGGAACTAGCTAAAGCTTAGAGAGGTTAAGTAACTGGTCAGCTGCGGTCAGAGGTAGAGCAGTTTTAGGTTCAGGCACCATCTCGTCTGATCCTGCTGCCTCTTTGCAAACACTTCACCTTGCTATCCTGGGTCTTCTTCCTGATCTTTAGATTTCTGGCTTTTCGGGCTTTCATCCTGGGTCCTCCTCTCGTGCAACCCGTGGCTTCAGTTTCCATGTGGAGGGTTGTGAGCTCCCGGTCTGTGTCCTTAGCCTAGAGCTGCTTCTGAACTCTGGACCCAGGGAGCCAGCTGCTCCTCGCCACATTGGGAACTTCAACTCTGCTCCTCCTGTTGTTGTTGCCTTTTTTGCCAGATGGTACAGCCATCTACCAGCTGCTTAGCAGAAACCTGGGGTCCTCTCTCCTGAACAGTCACCAAATCCTGTTTTATTGAGTCTTGTGTCTCTCTCATTCATCTACCACCCTAAGGAAGCCCCCCACCCCCAGTTCGACATCTCAGGGTATCCTGTACTTGTCTTCCTCCCCTTTATAACATTTTCAGCAGTTACATTCACTTGCTTATATTAGCTTTTTGTTTTCATTCCTTTAGCCCAAACTTTAATTTTTAAATTCCTTTAGAAAGACATTAAGAGACAGGACCAAGACAACCTCATTTTTTATTCCATCCCTGCGGGCTGGCAGAGTGCCAGGCACAGAATCATCATTAAATATTTGATGAATGAAAAGAGGAAAAATTTGTTCTGGGAAAATCCCTAACATGAATGGATACTCGGAAGGGTGAATTTCTGAAGACAGACTTGAAAACACTGGGACTTGCCTGGCACTCCAGTGGTTAGGACTCCGAGCTTTCACTGCAGGGCATCCAGCTTTGACTCCTGGTCAGGGAACTAAAATCCTGCGTGCCACACGGTGTGCCCCAAGATTTTTTTTTTACTTCTGATAGTCAAGCCATAGAAGGGAGCTAAGGAATTGGCAGTAAAGTTGAGAGAAATAGGGTATTTATTTTTGTTATTCAGTTGCCAAGTCGTGTCCAACTCTTTGTGACACGATGGACTACAGCATGCCAGGCTTCCCTGTCCTTCATTGTCTCCTGGAGTTTGCTCAAATTCATGTCCTAGGCAATATTGTTCTTTGCAGCACTGGACTTTACTTTCACCACCAGACACATGCACAACTGAGCATCATTTGCGGCCCATCTTCTTCATTCTTTCTGGAGCTATTAGTAATTACCCTCTGCTCTTCCCAGTAGCATATTGGACACCTTCCGATCTGGGGGGCTCATCTTCTGGTGTCATATCTTTTTGCCTTTTCATATAATTTTGGGGTTCTCTTGGCAAGAATACTGTGGAGTGGGTTGCCATTCCCTCCTCCAGTGGACCACGTTTTGTCGGTTCTCTTTACTATGACCCGTCCATCTTGGGTGGCCCTGCACAGCATGGCTCTTAGCTTCGCTGAGTTACACAAGCGCCTTCGTCACAAGGCGGTCATCCGTGAAGGGGAGGTTATTTGGGGAAGTGGAAGTTGTGGGACTTTCTGACTGTCAACATAATATGGAAAGGAAGGGAAGAGGGTGTCAAGAATGCCGAAGGAATCATGATATGCCCTGAGAGGGTCAGGTATGAAGGGAAGAGCAATGACTGTAGTTTTCAACCTGTTGACTTTCAGGAACCTTTTATGGGATATCCACATGAAGAGAACCAATAGACAGTTAAAAAAAAACGAAACTAGAATCCAGGAGAGACATGGCTTTACTTTATTACTGAGTAAAATCACTAAGATACTACTGATAATTCAGAAGTACCGAGTTGGCAGATGTTTTGGTACTTGGGAGTGGAAGCACGTGTGTGTGTTATAATGTGACAGGGGTTTTGCGTTGATACCCTTGAACACCCAGTGGAGGCAACTAATGAAAACTGGGAATCTGTACCAGATCTGTGTTTCAATGAATATTTGTTCATGCCAATTTATACCTTTTTTCCTTCTTAGATAAAAATAAAGCTTAGTGGAGTTTATAGAACTCCATTAGACTGTAAACTCCATGCGTTTGCTGCCATGTGATTAAATTTTTTTCCCTCTCGTTTCTTTAGGGCCTATTCCCTGGTGGATTCCAGTCAAGTGTCTACTTTTCTGATTTCCATTCTACTTATAGTCTATGGTAGTTTCAGGTAAGATGCTCTCAAAGTGGGATTGATTTCTGTTGGAGGTGGAAGACGCATTGTTCTGGGTGTTGGGACCAGAATTTATTGCTTCTTTGAAGAGAAACATGACTTTGACAGGAATTGAGTTGAACAGGATAATTCTGATATTTATTCTTTGGTTGGCTGTTAAAACACTTCTTGGTTTTGCTTATGTCTTTGGCATTTTAATGCAAATAAGTGAAAACTAGTCGCTTAAATTCTGGTTCTGTGGGAAAAATGATTCACATTAAGTATACTTATTGAGAGAGTTAAGGAGAGAGTCCTTGACAGTGATTCTGCAGTGTCTCAAAGGGACAGAATGTTCTTCTTAATTAAAAAAAAAAAAATACATTGACCTATGTTGACCATATATGATATTGCCAGTAGATAGTCAACTTTTTTGACATACACGTGTAATTTTATAAGGTTCAGGATACTATTAGGAGAATTGTGCACAGTTGCATTTACCAAGTATTCTCTTTGCTGACCTTAGGAATGCTGAGACTGGATCTTCTTGAAGTTCCCATCCTAGCAGACAGCCATAGAAATACAAAGATAAGGAAGCTAGATACTCACTCCCTTCTTTTCACTATTCTTACTTTAGAGAAATCTTAGTGGTTGTATAACTGATAGTTCTGTGGTGGATAAATTTAAAAATGAAAGCTGCCTGGAAAATTTTAAATTGAGAACTTGAAAGGGAGCAGCAGTGTTAAAGGAAATAATCAAGCTTAAGGATTTTGAATTACCCAGTACTATGTTTGGATTTTAATGAGTATTTGGTAAAATTACACACTTCCAGGCTTTATCTCAGCATTGAGTAGAACAAGTAAAAAACTGTTGATAATGCCAGTATCAGTTGATAAATGTTTTACTCATTGAGACTTCTGCTGAGAACCCTAGGTTCCTAGCCACCCTTAGGAAGCATCAGTCAAGCCAGAGCAGCTTAGAACTTCATCAGCATAATCCTGTATTTTTTGTATTTCTATGCTTTAGACAAATTTTTGGTTTTTTCTTTTTGAGTATATAATAACATTTCAGAAGTTTTTACAATTAAAAAAAAAAACAAAACTTTAGACTCACAACTCTGAAACTCCTTTTGTTAGTTCAAATGACATTTTATTTGGCATGTACTTACATACTGTGTACATTTTTATAGTTTAAATCCACTGTCCCCAGCCTTTTTGGCACCAGAGGCCAGTTTCATAGAGGACAGTTCTCCCACAGACTTTGGCAGAGTGAGGGGGCTGAGGGTGGTTTCCGGATGATTCTCATAAGAAGCGTGCAACCCAGATCATTCACATGCACAGTTCACAGCAAGTTTGCACTCCCGTGAGAATCCAGTGCCACCACTGACCTGGCAGGAGGCGGAGCTCGGGTGGGAATGGGAGTGATGACCCAGTGCAGCCAAAAACAGTCCTTTTCACGGCAGCAGAAACAAAACTGGCAGTGGCCAGTGAGCAAGGCTGCTAGAGTGATTTCCTGAGTTCTTGCTTTAATGTAAACAAGGCATAGCTGAATGAAGAACTGACCGATTACTTATTTGGACATGGATTGCTTGATGAAAATACAGGGAATTCATTAGGGCACAGCCAGCTGGTACCGTTGTTCAGTCAGTCAGTCATGTCCGACTCCGCAGCCTCACGGACTTCAGCATGCCAGGCTTCCCTGTCCTTCCCCATCTCCTGGAGCTTGCTTAAACTCATGTCTGTTGAGTCAATGATGCCATCCAACCATCTCATCCTCTGTCTTCCCCTTGTCCTCCCGTCTTCGATCTTTCCCAGCATCAGGGTCTTTTCCAGTGAGTCAGTTCTTCACGTCAGGCGGCCAAAGTACTGGAGCCTCAGTTTCAGCATCAGTCCTTCTAATGAATATTCAGGACTGATTTCTTTAGAATTGACTGGTTTGATCTCCTCGCAGTCCAAGGGACTCTCCAGATTCTTCTCCAATACCACAGTTAGAAAGCATCAGTTCTTCGGCACTCAGCCTTCTTTATGGCCCAACTCTCATGTCCATACATGACTACTGGAAAAACCATAGTCTTGACTAGATGGACCATTGTTGGCAAAGTAATACCTCTGCTTTTTAATATGCTGTCTAGGTTGGTCATAGCTTTTCTTCCAAGGAGCAAGCATCTTTTAATTTCATGGCTGCAGTCACTATCTGCAGTGATTTTGGAGCCCAAGAAAATAAAGTCTGTCACTGTTTCCATTATTTCCCCATCTATTTGCCATGAAGTGATGGAACTGGATGCCATGATCTTAGTTTTTTGAATGTTGAGCTTTAAGCCAACTTTTTCATTCTCCTTTTTCACTTTCATCAAGAGGCTCTTTAGTTCTTCGCTTTCTGCCACTAGGGTGGTGTCATCTGTATATCATATTCATATTTCTCCTGGCGATCTTGATTCCAGCTTGTGGAATCATCCAGCCCAGCATTTTGCATGATGCACTCTGTATATAAGTTATACAGGCAGGGTGATAGTATGTAGCCTTGATGTACTCCTTTCCCAAGTTGGAGCCAGTCCATTGTTCATGTCCAGTTCTCACTGTTGCTTCTTGACCTGCATTATAGGTTTCTGAGGAGGCAGGTCAGGTGGTCTGGTATTCCCATCTCTCTAAGAATTTTCCGCAGTTTGATGTGATCCACACAATCAAAGGCTTTAGAATACTCAGTGAAGCAGAAGTAGATGTTTTTCTGGAATTCTCTTGCTTTTTCTATGATCCAGTGGATCTCTGGTTCCTCTACCTTTTCTAAATCCAGCTTGAACATCTGAAAGTTCTCAGTTCATGTACTGTTGAAGCCTAGCTTGGAGAATTTTGAGTGTTACTTTGCTAGCGTGTGAAATGAGTGCCATTGTGCAGTAGTTTGAACATTCTTGGCATTGCCTTTCTTTGGGATTGGAATGAAAATTGACCTTTTCCAGTCCTGTGGCCACTGCTGAGTTTTCCAAATTTGCTGGCATATTGAGTGTAGCACTTTCACATCCTTTAGGATTTGAAATAACTCAGCTGGAATTCCATCACCTCCACTAGCTTTGTTCGTAGTGATGCTTCCTAAGGCCCGCTTGACTTCGGACTCCAGGGTGTCTGACTCTAGGTGAGTGATCGCACAGTCGTGGTTGTCTGGGTCATTAAGATCTTTTTGTACAGTTCTTCTGGGTCCCCTGGGGTGCTAAATGGTGCTGACTAGTCTCTCTTGCTGTCTCGCTTCTGCTGTTGCTACCAGTTTAGATGCTTCTCAGACGTTGTGAGTGACTTCTATTTGTTACTTTGAGGGGGTTGTTTAGAGATGTATGATTGTTACTGGCTACTAGAATTTTTTTTGGTTAGACGTTGACTTTATTAAAGAAACCTGATGAAGAAAATAGCTAATGTTTTACTGAGCATTTATGTTCCACGTACAGTGGTAAATGCTTTACCTAAAGTCTCATTTAATCTTTATATCAATTCAACAGAATAGATACTGTTATTCCCATTTTATAAATGAGGAAACTAGGGCCCAGAAATGTTATGTAGCTCACCCAAGTAATAAGGGATGAAGCTGGGATTTAAACTCAGGCAGTACTCTACTGCTGCTGGCTATTGAGAACAATAACATTTCAGTTGTGAAGCAAATAAACTGATCTGACAGTAAAGTCAGAAGAAATGAGAAGTTTCTTAAAAACCCCTTTTTGTGATTTTTTTTGTTTGTTTTTCTTCCATAGGGTTCTCCAACCATAAGAATCATCTGGGGAGGGTTGTTCAGTAGGCTTAGGATGGGAGCCCTGTACTCTATCCTCATTGAGGTGACCTGCACACTGGATAAACTCTTTCCGTTATTGCGCATTGTTGGCCCTTCATTGCTGGTGGCACTTTATGGGCCCACTCATTGATATGTTTTTAACCTTTTACAATTCTGTTGAAGCTCTCCTGAAGTTCTCAGAGTCTCCTTTTTTTGCTAAGTCAAAAACATTTCTTCTCAGTCTTCATCCTTGCCAAGCCTTGGTGGTTTTATCACCACTACTTCCCGCAGATTTCTCCTCCCTTGGCCTCCGCTTTCATGTTGCCTTCCATATAGGACTTGCACAGGAAATGCCTCTTGAATTTGATTAGCCCTATCCCTATTGTCTCTCCCAATGCCCAGCCAAATGTTCTTACCTCCTCTGATTTAGGACCATAAAAAATACATTATTTGCTCATTTAAATAACACATTGTATTGAGAGAAAATCATAAAACGCAGAATGAAAGGTTTGTGCATTGTACTGGTTATTTTCCCCCAGGCTTTCACATTTCTAAGTACAGAGGGGAGAACTGTGGCAAATAAAACTAGATTTTAAAGCCCCAAACAAATCCTCAATCTAAGAGCCCTTACATTTGCCATGCCTTGGCTGAGCTCTGCTTGCTGGACTTCCTGTGTTACTTAAAGATGACACCTGATCGCCCTAATCTTTCCAGCTGCTCAGGGGGAGAAAATAGCATAATTACTCATGTAATAAGTATTTCTCCACAGCCTTTGACAAACCAACAGGAAAACATTAATGGAGGGGCAGGGAAGGTGAAAGGGACCACTCAGATGGGCATAGGGACCCAGGAACACAGTGTGAGATGGTTTAGAATTTTTTAGGCAGCTTATTACTGTGAAGATACTTGAGTTCTGTCCCCACGGGAATCACAGACAAAAAAAAGAACAGCAGGTTTGAAGTAGATCTAAAAGGAAATCAAAAGGAAGATGTACTTTATAATTGATAAAAAGCTAATACATAAATATAATACAGATGTATCTGTTTATGTTTATGTAAAGTTACTATATAAAGGAACAATGGAACTTTTATAGAGTAACTACTCTTTTTTTAAGGCAAGCACCTCCTTGTGCTTTCTTTAATTTTGAGGGTAGTTTATTTGCTTATACCCAAACCTGCTCTAGGAAGACAGTGCAGAGATGATAAGGAATGTACTTTATATGATTCTTTTGACCTTTATACCAAATGCAGGTAACTGTAAAGTTAGACCAGGTTAACCAAAGTAAGTCTTATGGTTCACAAACCAACTCACCATGAGCTATGCTGTGTAGGGCCACCCAAGGTGGACAGGTCATGGTGGAGAGTTCTGACAAAACATGGTCCACTGGAGAGGGGAATGGCAAACCCCTTCAGTATTCTTGCCTTGAAAACCCCATGAACATTATGAAAAGGCAAAAAGATAGGACACTGAAAGATGAACTCCCCAGGTCATAGGTGCCCAATATGCTACTAGAGATCAGTGGAGAAATAACTCCAGAAAGAATGAAGAGAGGGAGCCAAAGCAAAAACAACACCCAGCTGTGGATGTGACTGGTGGTGGAAGTAAAGTCCGATGCTATAAAGAGCAATATTGCATAGGAACCTGGAATGTTAGGTCCATGAATCAAGGCAAACTGGAAGTGGTCAAACAGGAGATGGCAAGAGTGAACATCAACATTTGAGGAATCAACGAACTAAAATGGACTGGAATGGGTGAATTTAACTCAGATGACCATTATATCTACTACTGTGGGTAAGAATCCCTTAGAAGAAATGGAGTAGCCATCATAGTCAACAGAAGAGTCCAAAATGCAGTACTTGGATACAGTCTCAAAAATGACAGAATGATCTTTGTTCGTTTCCAAGGCAAACCATTCAGTATCACGGTAATCCAAGTCTATGCCCCAACCATTAATGCTGAAGAAGCTGAAGTTGAACGGTTCTATGAAGATTTACAAGACCTTCTGGAACTAACACCCAAAAAAGATATCCTTTTCATTATAGGGGACTGGAATGCAAAAGGAGGAAGTCAAGAGATACTTGGAGTAACAAGCAAGTTTGGCCTTGGGAGTACAAATGAAGCAGGGCAAAGGCTAATAGAGTTTTAGAACTCACTGGTCATAGCAAACACCCTCTTCCAACAACACAAGAGAAGACTCTACACATGGACATCACCAGATGGTCAACACCAAAATCAGATTGATTAAATTCTTTGCAGCCAAAGATGGAGAGGAGAAGCTCTATGCAGTCAACAAAAACAAGACTGGGAGCTGACTGTGGCTCAGATCATGAACTCCTTATTGCAGAATTCAGACTTAAATTGAAGAAAGTAGGGAAAACCACTAGACCATTCAGATATGACCTAAATCAAATCCCTTACGATTATATAGTGGAAATGACAAACAGATTCAAGGGATTAGATGTGATAGAGTGCCTGAAGAACTATAGACAGGGGCATTGTACAGGACGCAGGGGTCAAGACCATCCCCAGAAAAAGAAATGCAAAAAGGCAAAATGGTTATCTGAGGAGGCCTTACAAATAGCTGAGAAGAGGAGAGAAGCAAAAGACAAAGGAGGAAAGGAACGATATACCCATTTGAATGCAGAGATCCAAAGAATAGCAAGGAGAGATAAGAAAACCTTCCTCAGTGATCAGTGCAAAGAAATAGAGGAAGACAATAGAATGGGAAAGACTGATGATCTCTTCAGGAAAATTAGAGATACCAAGGGAATATTTCATGCAAAGATGGGCACAATAAAGGACAGAAATATAATTTATTTCTAATATCCTTGATCTGCTATCAAGAAGAGGTGGTAAGAATACACAGAAGAGCTATACAAAAAAAGATCTTAATGACCCAAATAATCTCGATGGTGTGATCACCCACCTAGACCCAGACATCCTGGAGTCCCAAAGTCAAGCAGGCCTTAGGAAGCATCACTACAAACAAAGCTAGTGGAGGTGATAGAATTCCAGCTGAGCTATTTCGAATCCTAAAAGATGATACTGTGAAAGTCCTGCACTCAGTATGCCAGCAAATTTGGGAAACTGAGCAGCAGCCACAGGACTGGAAAAGGTCAGTTTTCATTCCAATCCCAAAGAAAGGCAATGCCAAAGAACGCTCAAACTACCACACAACTGCACTCATCTCACACGCTAGCAAAGTAATGCTCAAAATTCTCCAAGCCAAGCTTCAACAATACGTGAACCGTTAACTTTCAGATGTTGAAGCTGGATTTAGAAAAGGCAGAGGAACCAGAGATCAAATTGCCAACATCCATTGGATCACAGAAAAAGTGAGAGAATTCCAGAAAAACATCTGCTTTATTGACTACATCAAAGCCTTTGACTGTGCGGATCACAACAAACTGTGGAAAATTCTTAAAGAGATGGGAATTCCAGACCACCTGACCTGCCTCCTGTGAAATCTGTATGCAGGTGAGAAGCAACAGTTAGAACTGGACATGGAACAACAGACTGGTTCCAAATAGGGAAAGTCGTAAGTCAAGGTGTTGGATATTGGCAGCCTGCTTATTTAACTCATAGGCAGAGTACATCATGCAAAATGCTGGGCTGGAAGAAGCACAAGCAGGAATCAAGATTGCTGGGAGAAATATCAATAAACCTCAGATATGCAGATGACACTACCCTTATGGCAGAAAGCGAAGAAGAACTAAAGAGCCTCTTGAGTGAAAGAGGAGAGTGAAAAAGTTGGCTTAAAGCTAAACATTCAGAAAACTAAGGTCATGGCATCCAGTCCCATCACTTCATGGCAAATAGATGAGGAAACAGTGGAAACAGTGGCAGACTTTATTTTGGGGGGCTCCCAAATCACTGCAGATGGTGACTGCAGCCATGAAATTAAAAAACGCTTGCTCCTTGGAAGAAAAGTAATGATCATAGACAGCATATTAAAAAGCAGAGACATTACTTTGCCAACAAAGGTCCGTCTAGTCAAGGCTATGGTTTTTCCAGTAGTTGTGTATGGATGTGACACTTGGACTATAAAAAGAAAGCTGAGCGCCGAAGAATTGATGCTTTTGAACTGTGGTGTTAGAGAAGACTCTGGAGAGTCCCTTGGACTGCAAAGAGATCAAACCAGTCAATCCTAAAGGAAATCAGTCCTTAATATTCATTGGAAGGACTGATACTGAAGCTGAAGCTCTAATACATTGGCCACCTGATGCGAAGAACTGACTCATTGGAAAAAACCCTGATGCTGGGAAAGATTGAAGGTGGGAGAAGGGGATGACAGAGGATGAGATGGTTGGATGGCATCACCGATTCAATGGACATGAGTTTGAGTAAGCTCTGGGAATTAGTGATGGACAGGGTAGCCTGGCTTGCTGCAGTCCATGGGGTTGCAAAGAGTTGGATACGACTGAGTGACTAAACACATGTCATGATGTATTTATCACACACTGATGTGTGATGTGTTTATCTTTTGAATTGTTCTTTTGCCATCTCATATCCTGTCCTATCTTAAGAAAACATTTATAGAAATCTGAATTCATCGGATAGTGTGGGGAATGGTTATGTACATTGTAATGCATATGGACAAGTTCCTTGATATATATAACAGCCTCATCAGTTCCTTTTTCAAGGTTCCCTTTATAGAAACCACTCTATAATTTTTCTGGGAACACACATTTAGCTTACAGCAAAGTTCCACCATATAGTGTTTACCTTGACCAAGTGAATGCTCCCTTTCATTGTACTTCCTTCCAATATTAGAATGATCAAAAAACATGGTAGTCTTAAAATACTAAAATAAAAAATTCCATTTTGCCTTTCTTCTCCAGTATTCATAATTGTATTCCATTATCAGAATTCAAACAGGTGAACAAGTAAAACTTTTCAGTAAATGTGTTCTCAGCTCCCTTTTGCTTCCTGCAATTGTCAATTGTTTATTTTCAACTCTGCCCTGTTCAAAAGTATTTCAGACCATTAAGTTTTAAAAGCTGTGATGAGATAAGGTAACTTAGAATGGGGCCAAAGAAAAGGTATGGGTGGAGACAAAGTAGAGCCAAAAATAAGTCTAAAAATACATACCATAGTGGCCAGCACCCCTCCTGGTGGTCCACAGATACACAGTAAGCTTTCTAGCAGCCAACTTTCAGAAGAATGAAAGATATTTAAAACTTTACAATGTCCTGAATAAAAGAACCAAATTGTGTAGGTGAATTGCAGTTATTCTTGCTTTTAAGATCAGACATAGGTTTATCCCAAAGACCCTCAGAAGGAGGATGCAACGTTGTATTGCATAGCATTTCATAACAGATATTGATTGTTTGTTGACTGAATTATAGTACTCTTCAATATAACCTGGTGGCATTTCATGAAATTAGATTTCAGCAAAAGCAGTTTTGCCAAAATTGAGGAGACAAAACCAGTAGCAGAAAATTGTGGTCTAGATTGCTAGCTTACTGTGATCTAACGTTACACTTTATAATATCTAGAGAAATCAGTGCGTTATTAGTTCTTCAACTGCTTATTTCTGAATATTGATTTCTTGATAAACGTGGGCAGTGGTCCAGACATGTACTGTATGGCTGGCTGAATATAGGCCTCTTTGTCTTAACAGTTCTCACGGCACATTTGCATTTTTATCACAACCTAGGAACCTAAAACAGCCTAACTATAAGCCCACATTTCCCCTTGTCCCAAGCAAGCAGTGGAAGTTCTTATGGGCCCAGGACTTTCCCAGAAAATCCCCTGTAATTCAATCTGGTAAGTTGATTTCCTTAAGTTCTATTCTTTATAGCTGAATCAGTTTTAGCCTGAAAAAACATTTAGAGCAAATATCACTAGATCTCCACCTCCACCCCAATAAAACCTTAGTAAAGCACTCAGAGAATGTTAAACTACTTCCTGATGTAGTATTTGAATCAAACTATTGGGTTGGCAAAAAATTTGTTAGAGTTTTTCCATAAGATGTTATGGGAAAACCCAGATGAACTTTTTGGCTAACCCAATATATCAAAGTGACCCAAAAATGCACAGTGGGATTTGTACTTGTATATCAGCTTAAATTTGAAGAATGTTGATCAGTTGTCATTCTTTCTGACACTATTTATCTGGCAGATTCAGTTGTTGGTTATACCCCACCCAGTTCAAGATCAAAACTGTATCATCCGCCTGTAAAAGGTTGCTTTTCTTACTGCTTGTCCCTAGTAAGGCAGGAATTGAGCCAAAAATGGTATCAGATCAAGTTAACTCAAGGAGAAATATTTTGGCTTTTTTAAATAGAATTATTTTTGGCTGTGCTGGGTCTTCATTGCTTTACAAGGGCTTTCTCTCATTGCAGCAAGCGGGGGCTACTGTTGATTGCTGTGCGCTGGCTTCTCATTGCGGTGGCTTTTCCTTGGAGCAAGGTTCTAGGGTGCGTGGGCTCGGTCGTCGCAGCTCCTGGGCTCTAGAGCACTGGCCCAGTAGCTGTGGCGCACGGGTTTAGTTGCTCCTTGGCGTGTGGGACCTTCCCGGTCCAGGGATTGAATTCGTGTCTCCTGCATTGGCAGGTGGATTCTTATCCACTGTGCCACCAGGAAGTCCCTATTTTTTTTTTTTTTTTAATGTAAAGGAGTTGTATGTATTGATGTGGAAATATATCCTTGGCGTACTATTGAATGAAGAGCAATTTGTGAAATGGCAGCTGTGCAGTGTGGGTAGCCATTACTGGACCTCAGTCACAGTAGCCCGGCATCTGTTAAACCTAGGTCCACGGATCTTGTTTTAGAAAGCTGGAATACATGTATCTTCATGTTTGAGCAAATATATGGATCCTCACAGCCTCATTTAGCCAGACTTCTGTTTTGTGTGATAGTGACCAATGATAATGTTTGACAGGGCAAGGCCAAAAAAAAAAAAAGAAAAATTGACTACAGTGATAAATACAAAAGATTTTTTTCCCCTTATTTAAAATTCCTTATAAAAGATAATGGATTATATAAACAAAAATAATAATATAACATGGAGTTCATAATATGACATGTAAAAATAAAATGCACGGTAATAATAGTACAAGGGTTGAGAGGGAAATAAACGTAAACTGTTGTCAGGTTTTAATACTATAAATGAACTACTGCCATATAACTTGAAGGTAGACTGTGTTGATTAGAGATGTACACTATAAACTTTACAACAGCCACTAAAATAAAAGAACAAAGAGTTATAGCTAATAAGACAACAAAGGAAATAAAACAGAGTCATTAAAAAAATACTGTGTTAATCCAAAAGAAGGCAGGTACAGGGGAGCAACAACAAAAAACATAGTCTCCAACCTAATCATAACAAAAATCACATTAAATGAAATTGGCCTAAAAACCCCAATTAGAAGACAAGTGTTGGTAGAGTGCATAAAAAAGTAAGATCCAATTACATGATACTTACAGAAAGTACACTATAAAGCCATAAAAAGGATTTAGGGTAAAAGGTTGGGAAAAGATAAAACTTATACTCATCAAAAGAAAGCTGGAGTGGCTATACTGATGTCAGACAAAGCAACTTTGAGAGCAGGTAATATTACCACAGACAGAAACCCTTCTTTCATAATGATACAAGGGGTCAGTTAAGCAACAAGACATAATAATCCCTAATGTTTATGCATCTAACAGAAGATTTTCAAAATACATGAAGCAAAAGCTGATACAACTTCAAGGAAGAATAAAACAAATGCACAGATGTAGATAAAGATTCCAGTACCTCTCTCTCAATAATCGAAAGAACCAAGTCGGCAGAAAATCAGTAAGGTTATAGTCGCTTAAGCAATGTTCTCAACCAGGTCAAGCTGGCATTTATTGAACACTTCAGCAGTGTAATAATACACATGTTCCTCAAGTATATGTGAAATATTTACCAGGATAGGATGTGTTTGGGGACATTAAAAAAAAGTCTCAGTAAAAGGATTCAAGGCATACAAAGGATGAACGCTGATCTCTGTTAGTCAGCTGGGGTTGCCATAACAAAATACCACAGACTGGGCAACTTAAACAACAGAAATTTTTCCCATAGTTCTGGAGGGTGGAAATCCAAGGCCAGAGTGCCACCACAGTTGGGTTCTGGTGAGCCGTGTCTCCCTGCTTGAAGATGGACACCTTCTTACAAGGCGCTCATGTGCATGGTCTTTCTTGGGCGTATGGTTGCCCTGGAAGGGAGAGAGGGAAACAAGGAGTGAGGGGAGGAGAGAGATCTGTTAGAAGGATACACTTCTATTGGGAGGGCCCCACCCTCAAGACCTTAGGAAAATTACCTCCCAAAGGCACCATCACCAAATACCATCCACCACATTGAGGGTTAGGGCTTCCACAAATGAATCTTGTCTGGGAGCCAAACATTTGGTTCCTAACAAATCACAACTGGATTGAGCAGAGAAAGCTCTGGAGAAATCCAGATGTTTGGAAACAAAAAGTAACACTCTTCCATGTATCAAACAAGACATCAAGAAGGAATTGGAAAATATTTTGAATTAAAGTTGAAAACATACCAAATTTATGGACTGCTGCGAAAGCAAAGGGAATTGTAGCTCCACATACCTGGATTAGAATAAAGAAAAAGTTATCAATGATTTAAACCTTTTACCATTTCTGACTAAACCAGGAAAATGGAGCAAATGAAACTGTATTCAGTAGACAGAAGGAAAGAATAAAGATCAAAGCCAGAGTAAATCAAATAGATTTTCTCTGTGGAGAAAAATGGCTGAAACTAAAAGCTGATTAAAAGAAAAATCAATAAAGCTGGTACCCCTCTAGCCAGACTGACTTTGGGATGAAAAGAAGACACAGACTTAATGTCAGGGACGAGAGGTGACACTACGGGATGCACAGATATCAAAGGCTAATAAGGGATGACCGTAAACAACGTTATGCCAATCAGTTTGATGACTTAGATGAAATGGATAAATTTTTTGATGTATCTAAAAATCACAATCTATGCCCAAGGTCACTCAAGAGAAACAGGTAGCCTGAGTGGCCTGCACTCACTAAAGAAACTGAAAATGCCACAGTGTTTTCCGCAAAGGCTGCAGCAGTTGACAGCCCTGCCTGCAGTGTGTGATGCCTCACAGCCTTGCTGACCCTTGGTGGTTATCTGACGCTTTGGTCACAGCCCTCCTAATTGAGTGGTACCTCATTCTGATTTTGACTTATATTTCCCTGATGACTAGTGTTGTTAAAGAACTTTTCATGTTCTCACTGGCCATTTGCTTATCTTCTTTGGTGAGAGATTATTCACTGCCCACTTTTTATTTGGGTTGTCTATTATTGAATTGGAGGAGTTCTTTCTATATTCTGAACGTTCTCAGATACATGAGAGCACATATTTTATCCCATCTTTTGCGGTTGTCTTTTTTTTTTTTTGAAAGTGTTCCTTGGTGCTCACAAGGTTTTTAATTTTGTTGAAGTCCAATTTATCAATTTTTCAGTTGTGTTTTTTGGTGTCATAGGTAAGAATCCACTGCCAAATTCAAGGTCACAAAGATTTTGTCCCAAGTTTTATCATTTTAGCTCTCAAATTATTTAAATGTAGATTAATTAAAATGAAATGGAATGCAGAATTCAGTCCTTCAGTTGCACTCGCACGTTTCAAGTGTTAATGGGCTCATGTCTACCAAATAGGTCAGTACAGGCTACAGGGCATTTCCACCATCACAGGAAGTTGTTTTGGACACACAGACACTTGAAATGAAGCCGGCAGTAGAAAATGAGCTAAGGACTTGAATGGTTCAAACAAAGAGAAAGAAATGGTCAAGGTCAGTACATAAAATTGTTTAGTGGTTAAAGGATTCTAAATTAGGACATGCACAGCATTTTTAGTCCCCCAGATTGAATGTGTCTACTTTCTTCAGGTCTTGACTCAGAAATAGTACCGATGAGCCCTGCATGCCCCATTTAAAATTTCATATCTACCCTCTCCATTTCCTGCCTTTTTCCTTAGCTGTTACCATTAACATACCATATACAGTATTTAATTTTTCTTATTTATTGTCAGTCTCCCTGGTCCTCAAATATAAAATCCATGAAAGCCTTTTTTTCTCTCTACTTGTTTCTCTCCAGTGCCTAAAACACGCTCGGATACAGCAGTAACTCAATACATGTTGCTGTTGAGGGAGAGCTGATTCGGTGAAGAGAAACAAGTGCTCTTGATAGCTCATGGTGTACGATGTCGAATTTGTGATCTCCGAAGAAGATTTAGCTTTGGGACCAGGAACCGGGCTTGATCACTGAAGACCTTTTGTGTAGCAGAGTTTTATTAAAGTGAAAAAGGGACAGAGAAATCTGACACAGACCTCAGAAGGGGGACGGAGAGTGCCCCGTCCGTAGTCTTAGCAAGGCCTTACATACTTTCTACCAGACCTACTCCTACAGCATACATCTTAAGTTAACAAGATTAGAACTGACAATAGAAAGGTCTTACCAAACCCACTCTCACAGTATACAAGTTTTAAAATAACAAGATGAGTTAAGGAGAAACAAATTCTTGAGCAAGATATGTTGTTGTTATATAGTCATTGGTGCAGAATTTAAGGGAAAACATACATCCTTGAGCAAGATGAGTTGTTTTGTTGTGCAATCATCAGCTCTGGGCTTAAAGAAAAAAAAAAATGTTTGTCCTTTTCTCCTCCTTGAGAACTCCAGACCCCTGTCTCCTCCTTAAGAGCCCCAGACCCTTTTCTCTTCCTCGGGGACCCCAGACTTCTTATCCACCTGCCTAGGAATTGACTCTCACTCTCATGCACTGCTCTGAGAGTAAATTGGTCCACCCTTTTTGGAAGCAGTTGTGTGGTATGTAAAAGTTTCAAAATTGTGCTTGCCTTTTGACCCAGTATTTCTCCTTCTAGGTATTCCTCATACGGAAGTAATTAAAGATGTGCAGAGATATGGCTGGAATATCCAGCCACAGTGGAATGCTTTTTTATGCGTCAGGAAAACTCTTGAACTAGCATGAAGAACTTTGCAGAGCTGTTCAAAAGAAATCTTCCTTTCTTCCCTAGTGCTTTAACATTTAAAACTATGTCTCATTACTGACTTTTCTGATCTACTTCTTTCTTGAAACTAAAACTTACCTATACAATTTTCCCCACAGGTCCCTTAATATGGACTTTGAAAACCAAGATAAAGAGAAAGACAGTAACAGTTCTTCTGGGTCTTTCAATGGCAACAGCACCAATAATAGTAAGGCATTTTTTGACAATTAACTGTCTACATGTAGTGGTCTTAATTTGATTCTTTCTATAACCCCAATTGATAATTTACTGGGTTTAAGGATTACAGTTGATATAATAATACAGTTGAATCTGTATGGTATAATTTAAGTTTTATGTTCTGAATCTGAGCTACAGATTTCTTGTGAATTCCTTTTAACTGTGCCTCAAAGCTTGCAGCCAAGATTCTTTATTTTCTTAAAGACAAGCAAGATAGATGGGTATCTGTCTGCTTGTAGCTTCATTTAAGTCCTTTGGTGAGACTGATAATTTTGTAGGTGTTGATCATAAATTCATTTAGTGACTCTTAAAGATAGCTACTTGTAGTACTTGTAGAACTGTTGTATCTCCTCTGGTAGTTCAGATTTTAAAGGATGTTTGCTTTGAAGAAACATAAGTATGCTATATGGCAAGTGTTCAGCAGCATTATTCATAATAGCCAAAAAGTAGAAGCAACTCAAAGATCAGTAAACTAGTTAATGGGATAACAGCATACACTATGTCCACACAATGGAATACTATTCAGTATTAAAAAGAATGAATTACTGAAACATGCTCCAACATAGATGCACCTCAAAACATTGTTAAGTAAAAAAGGCCAGATGGAAAACTACGTATTTTAAGAATCCAATTATATGAAATTTCCAAAAAGACAAATAGAGACAGAAAATAGACTAGTGGTTTCCTGGGTCAAGAGATGGGAAGGAGAATTAACAGTTAACTGGCGTGAGGGATCTTCTTGAGATGAGGATATTCTAAAACTAGATTATAGTGAACCTTTCACAGTTGGTGCACGCTAAGTCACTTCAGTCGTGTCCAGCTCTTTGTGACCTTATGGACTGTAGCCCACCAGGCTCCTCCGTCAGTGGGATTCTCCTGGCAAGAATACTGGAGTGGGTTACTGTTTCCTCCTCCAGGGGACCTTCCGGACCCAGGAATCAAACCGCGGTCTCTTATGTCTCCTGCATTTGCAGGTGGATTCTTTACCACTAGTGCCACCTGGGTAGCTTCACACTTGATAAACTTACCAAAAAAATACTGAATTACTTAATACTGGTAAATTTTATGGAACGTGAATTGTACTAGAAAGTTGGTAATGCTTGTTATAGAAGGTACTAATTTAGAAATAAGGAGACTTGATAATATTAAGAGATTGATACTGGGTACCTACGATTCACCAGGACTTCCCTGGTGGCTCAGATGGTAAAGTGTCTATCTACAATGCGGGAGACCTGGGTTCAATCCCTGGGTCTGGAAGATTCCCTGGAGAAAGAAATGGCAACTCACTCCAGTACTCTTGCCTAGAAAATCCCATGGATGGAGGAGCTTGGTGCAGGCTACTGTCCATGGGGTGGCAAAGAGTTGGACACGACTGAGCGACTTCACTTTCACTTTTCTTTCACCATTCACTTGACATTTATTAGGTATTTTGAAAGTTGCAAAGAGAGTTAGTACTCAAGCTGTCGCATAGGCAGTGTGGCCAGAATACCCCCAAGGTGTTAATAAAGTGCTAAGACAGCAAATACCACTTTCCACCCTATACCTCGAGCAGGTGCTTTTTCTAATGGACCTTTACCATAGCCTCAGAGTCCCTTCTGAACCAGCATCTGCTGTCAGTAGGTCAGAGTAAGCACCAGTGGTGAAGTCATTTTGACCTCCATGTACAAATAGACTAGAGAGAAAGACGAGCCAAGATGGGCAACAGTGGGTGAAGTTAGTAAGGGGTTCTCCTGGAGAAGGTGAATTTGACATGAAACAGTGATCTTGGATCACTGGAAGAGCATAGCATACGGGCCCCTGCTATAGTGAAGGCACTACGGGGACAGCAGGGAGTACATAGTCGCGCTTCCTAGGAAAGAATCCGAGGGCCTTGGTGTTCTGTATCGTATGTACTAATCCCTAGAGCTGTCTGCACCTTGATGAGTTAATGTATTTCAGTCCATGGGCGCAGAGCCTGTTAACGTAAGCTGTTACTATGCTCCTTTCTCTTTCAGGCATCCAGACCATTGACTCTACCCAGGCCCTGTTCCTTCCGATTGGAGCATCTGTCTCTCTCCTAGTAATGTTCTTCTTCTTTGACTCAGTTCAAGTAGTTTTTACAATATGTACAGCAGGTAAATGAGTTCTGCTATCTAGTCTTAAGCTTAAAAGGAAATTTTTTAACGTTTTTAAAAATCACCATTCAAAAATTAAGATTTATACACCACTCTTTTGCAAGTTTTTCTTCCTAAGTCTTCTTTGTCCCCAAGTCTGCCTTTCCGCCCTCCTCCCCACCTCTCCCTGAACCACCTGATACCTCTGTCATCAGTTCTGACTCGCCAACTCAGTCTGGATGAAAGGCTAGGGTTTAAAAACTCAAGAACTTTGTGGCACCAGAGCAGAATTGCTTTGGCTTTGACTCCTTGTCTGATAAGTTACCAGAAGGTCCAGTTTGGTAGAGTCGTCGTTGGCAACCCTTACCCATGCATGTTTCTGCAGATAGGAACACTGAGAGCTAATCACAGTAATTTGACTGTCAGCTAGCTGATCAGTTTTCATGATGATTGATGGTGGACATGTATCAATGTAAAACATTAAAATGCTAGCCTTCAATATTGTAATTAGCCTCCAATTAAAATAAATTAATTTTAAAAATGCTAGCCTTGTTAGATCATACTCTGGCCTGCCGTTTATCGTTTCTTGTTGAGATAGATGAGAAAGAGAAAACCTGCCAGCGCTACCCCTACCTCAAACCAGGAGTGCAAAGTGGTTATCTATGTGCTGCTAAAGAAAGACACTGTTCTTTTCTCTAGTTAATTAATATTATTGTATGCACTTGTGGAGGAAAGTATTGTAGGCAATAATTATTTCTGTAAGTCATGCCATTTTTCTTATGATTAGTAAAACATTAAACAACAAAAAAATTAACCATACCTTTTCTTTCTCTAGTTCTTGCAACGATAGCTTTTGCTTTTCTTCTTCTCCCGATGTGCCAGTATTTAACAAGGCCTTGTTCACCTCAGAACAAGTAAGAACTTGGGATTCCTCTAAACTTATAAGTGTGTATGTTTTTTTTCTTCGTACTTGATAGCAATATTAAGAGTACATTTTCTGATATTGACTGAAGCACGAAAATGCCAGAAGACTAGAAAATGAGATGTTTGATTTTTTAAAACTGGAAAATGATACTTCTTTTTGCACCTTCTCATAGCAGAGGAAATCTAAACAAATCTTAGGAAGTCAGAGTCATTGCAGTATGCTTCCTTGCTTAGATTATTTAAAGATGAGCAGTTTTTTTTATCCCTTTTCTAGTTAATAGAATATGAAAATCGTGCTTGACTCAGACATTCTTTCCCTTTTGTCTCTGATGACCTAGATATATACTAGCCACTTAGGTTTAATTCTAGTGTTCACACCTTAACTCCTAAAGCTATTGCTTCATGGAAACAAAATGCTGTGCTAATGGAGATGCTATAAGTTCTTAGGAAATCAGTTGCTTGGGGTGGCTGATTTTCCCAGGAATTAGTGATAACCAAATAGATGGACTATCTTAATTTTATTCACCTTTGGTTAATGAATTGAATTATTGACTTTCCTCATTTTATTTTCCTCATAAGAATTAGAAATTTCTCTGTATTTAATTTTTCAAATATTGATATTATCACTTCAAACTTCCCAATACCCATGTTGGTATCTGGGATAAAAGGTACATTATCTAATGGGTGCAGAAATGTAATCCTTTTGAACTTTCTGTAGTTTCTTCCAAAGAAATTCGGGTATTTTGGGTTTCTGGGTATCTCGGTATTGCCTCCTATTTTACTCTGGCCATCGCAGATTCTGAACATGAAGAACCAAAGGAGAGTTTGCTTCCTGAACGTAACTTACTGTCTGTTAGTCCAGTCAGTGTTGTCTGTTTCCCAGGATCTCCTTTGGTTGCTGTGGACGTTTCACTGCCGCTGAGCTACTGTCCTTCTCTCTGTCTGTCATGCTCGTCCTCATCTGGGTTCTCACTGGCCATTGGCTTCTCATGGATGGTAAGTAACTACTGGGTGACAAGTTGAAATTGTAATATCATTTATGGTTAAATTTGTCCTCTTCCTCTACTTTCTGTGTTTTAGTAATATACTACTTCTGATTACCATGAATTATTAGGTGTCCAGAGATGGTGTTTTGTTATCAGTTTTTACCCACACTCTTAAGATATTTTCTAATAACAGCTTTTTTGAGATGTAATTCACATATCATACAATTTATATATTTGAAGTGTACAATTCAGTCGTTTTTAGTATGTTCAGAGTTGGGCAGCCACCACTTTAGAGCATTTTAACACCCACCCTCCAAAACCCACACCCATTAGCAGTCACTGCCCCGTTCCCCACCCCAGCCCCAGATATACCCTGGTCTACTTTGTGTTTCAGTGAATGTGTCTCTTACAGACATTTTGCAGAAATGACATCATGTATGACCTTTTTTGTCTCTTTCACTTAGCATACTGTTTTCAAGGTTCATCCATGTTGTACCATACATCAGTACTCCTCTGTGCCTTTTTATGGCCAGATATTGTTTAATTTTATAGATGCATCAGTTTTATTTATCCATTCATTAGTTGTTTTCACTATTTTGACTGTTGTGAATAATGCTACTGTGAGAAATGGAGTACAAATTTCTGTACTTTGTTAATATACATGGGCTTATACTATAATATATCTATATTATATATAAATATGAGGACTATATAATAGTGTATTGATATAAATACATGTCTATATCATTATATACAGGGTAATAATAGCTAACATTGAGCTGCTGAGTGTTTTACATGGATTTTTTCATGAAATCCTGAAAACAGCTCTTTGAAGTAGGTACTGTTGTTGTTCTTATTTTACAGAAGAGGAAATAATTTCAGAGAAGTGACTTTTAGTCTCTTCTTGATTTAAGACCCTGTAACCATCTTCACCTCCTTTTTCATTCATTCCTTCTCTCGTTTTCACAGTTCACTTTACTCATCTCATGAGAGTTTATCTGACTGCCTTGCCCCACGAAGTCTGTTCACCCTTTGCTTTCTTTTGATGTTTCAGAAGGGAAGGAAGTTGAAATACTACAGTCAGTTTTATGCTGTTTTAGCTCATCCATGTTGTAATGTGTATCAGCACTATCTAAAGAATTTTTTAAAGTGGGGAATTTGGAAAGCAGAGATATGGGTATGGGTGGCACTTCTTCCTCTAACCCATTCCAACAACCACAAGGCTAATCCAGGCCTTAGGACAGAGCTTTTTGAAGGCACTGCCAAGTCTGAGGGCTCCTCCTCTTGCCAGGCTCCGTGTCCTGCAGCTCGGAGGATGGCACGCCTGCAGCGGTGCTGTCTCAGCGCAGAGCAGGGTGTGGCCGTGAAGGGACAGCACAGGGCTTCTGCGGGGCGACACACTGCTCTCTGCTGAGTGTGGGGGTGGCTCTACACGTCTCTGCACATGTTCACACCCACAGAACTGCATGTCTGAAGCCAGACTGCTGTTTCTGCTGGTGATAATCTGTGAAACGTTAAATATATGTACTTACGATTTTATATAATTTGTTTGTATATATTTGAGGCTGTCCAGGTGCGGGTCAGAAAAGAATTTCCAGACACAGAGCATCTCAGAAGGGAAGGAGTTTATTAAGAACAAAGAGCAGAGATACTGTGGGCACTGTGAGCACAGTAGGCAGACCTCTGGACAGACCAGGGAGAGTTGACAGTATTCGTGAGTTAATAGCCAGTTTTTATAGCCTGAAGACAAAGTAGCTTCCCGCCAGAAGGCTGGCATTAGGTGTCAGGTTGGGGCGCTACAGGGTGTTTACCGGAGTGGGCATCTTTGCCTAACTGGGAGTCAGGAAGCCTGATAGTGATGATCAGGGGCTTTTGGCAACGGTTACAAAGGGGATCAATTAGCTTTGGAGGTGACCTTGGTTCTGGGCTCTGCTTCTGTGGCCGTGGTACAAGGCCTCGCACCTGCGGCCTGGGATATGACTCTGCATACTTGCTGTCATACTTGTTGTTGGGTGCCTTTTTTTTTTTTAAGTGCCTACTATAGACCAAGTATGGGAACTCAAAAGCAGTTCCTTGAGGTTGCAGATCAAGTTACCGTTTAGACTTACATACAGACCTTTAAATGACTCAGTAGGAAGTCAAGAGTCTCAATCACCAGGCCCAGTCTGTGTAGTGACGGACTGATCTCTTGACAGGCGTGGTCTCTTGTGGTAGTGCCATATATTGCCTGATTAAAAAAAAAAAATTAACTATGATCATTTGCTTCAGTACTGGAATACCCACTGCGCATATAAATATGCATTCTGAAGTGTAGTGTTTAGAATTTTTAAGTGGTTTATCGAACTGCTAAATTTCCCAGATTCAAGTATCTGTGCTTTCAGTATCCTTGTGGATTGGTGGTTGATAACTTAAGTGCTTCTGAAGGTTGATAAAGAATAAGTTGAGAAGAAGTTCCATCCACAGTCACAGCAGGGCTTGGCCAGATTATAGCAGAAGGGTAAGAACTGTTTTATAGAGACTAGAAGTTAGTAGTCGTAATGTAGCCATTAACCTGCATTTGACTTTTCCTAACATTAACTCCTGATTCCTTCCAAGGGCTGATTTGTTAACCAAGAGCAATATTGAAATTGAGCATGTAGGTGATTTTGAAAGACTTTAATAGAACCTAATTGGTCTTTAAAATATGTATTGTAGAAAATTAAGGAGTGTTGGTCCTGTTAATGATTAGAGTAGTGTCAGTAAGTCAGTCTCACAGCTGCTTTTGTGATTATAGCCCTTTAATCTCATCCAGTCCAGTGCTTCCTGATGAGGAAGCAAACAGCCATTTCTCCTCTACTACTTCTGAACAAAAACTTGATATAAAGGTTGGTTAGTTGGTTAAAATCTAAACTGAATTATTTCAGTCCCGTATAAATTGACAGTTTGGATGATTGTTAGCTACATATTAAGAGAAAATGTTCTGTGATGATGTCCTTAAATGACAGAGCCCTTTCCCATAAATGGCACCCCTAAGTTCATGAACACAGAGGAAAGCTCCAAGCACAACAGTTTCACCTAGACCTCTGGAAACCACAGTCACCTACCTGGGACTGGTTAGTCTCCATCCTGGCACTCAGAGCTGACGTGGTGATGGTGATGCTTGAACAACCTTGGAGCTTCTGGCCCCTGGGTAGTCTGAGGCTCTCTGTAATCCCACTCCATACTGTCGGTGGCTCTGCTTCAGTGGAGCTGGGGCTTCCCAGGTGGCTCAGTGGTAAAGAATCCACCTGCCAGCACAGGAGACATGAGTTCAATCCCTGGGTTGGAAAGATCCCCTGGAGAAGGAAATGGCAGCCCACTCCTGTATTGTTGCCTAGGAAATCCCATGGACACAGGAGCCTGGCAGGCTACAGTCCATGGGGCCACAAAGGAGTCAGACACGACTGAGCAACTAAACAACAACTGGACACACATGATACTGTTTACAGGTTTTGCTAAGGATTTGAAGTTTACTAAGCTGCTGACCCAGTTTTTAAAAGACTAGGTTCCTCTCAAAACAGCAAGCAGCGTATCCTTCATACTCCATTCTCTCCTCTCCTCGAGCATTACGTAGGACCGGAAAATACCAAAGTAGCGTGCCTCTAAAAAAGAAGAGGTTGGCATGAGGGAAGGTGATGTTCTTTTCCAGATAAATTGATTTGCACAGCCATCTGAAGCTCAGTTTTGAGAGCAGTCAGCTGAATGGTCTGTACTGCACGGCTGCAGGTAGGGTGGGGAGAGCCCTATTAGACTCTGTAGCAAAGTGGGGGCAGCAGCTCTCCACACGCTGTTCTACAGGGACGGGGCCATCTCCCCACGGGATTCTTGCCTCTAGACTAGAGTCAGTACAAATTGGCCATAAAGGACAAGCTTTATTTTCCCAGAGACCAGGATCAGAAACAAATTTCCATTGTGAAATGTACCTAATAGTTGACATTTTTTGAGTGTTCATCTAGGCTCCCCAAACCCTTAGTGGCCCTAACTTGTAAACTTATATCATTTTCTATCATTTTTGCTACTTCCCCAAATGATAAGGATCTCTTACTGGTTATACTGGTTAAATTGTCCTTGTGACCAAGTTTACAGTTTTCCCTAAAAAGAGAGAGAGCCTTTGAGCTTTTAGTTGTTTGTTTCTCATATATATCATTGTCTGATATGTTTGTGACTTGTTTTCTGCTGTTACAGAAAAGCTAGCTTGCTAGCCACACATCTGTAACATTCTGAAATATGTTCTCCCCTGACATGCAAACTGTCTTTCCAGACTTCTGTGCAGAATCAGGTATCATTTTGTAGGTAGTGATAATGTGGATTTCTTTTAAATGAGTGTTTTTTCAATTAAATCCTATTCTTTGAAGTTAATTTACAGTGAAAACAGAATGATAAATATGGTTATTTTAAAGGGTGAGGCTTGAAGCTTGTTTTCAGAGTTGTTCTGAGAAGCAGTAATATTAAGAAGGTACTTTATAGAGTTTTCTTGAACTAAATCTATAGCTTCTTTTTTACCTACTCAGTTTCCTACTCTTAACAAATTAACCTTTTAAATTTGGAAGGACTTGAAAGAATTTGACCAGTAAGTGGTGTGGTATGTTACAAAGGCTGATGAATCTTGTACACACATTCCTCATGTTCAAGGACCATTGAGCCAGGTTCATACTCTACTTCCCCTGAGCAGTTCAGGGCCTAGAAGAGCCCTGACAGATAGATGTCTCCTTTTATAGCTCTTCCTATTTGCCTAGGATTAGAAAATGGTCAATCCCAGAAATCTAGCAGTTGATCTTTTTTTTTTGTTTGGTTTGGTTTTAAAATGCTAGACTCTGGCGCTTGGTCCACATCCAGATTAGCTTTGCGGAAGCCTTTGTCTTAGATGTGAGCACTGCTTAAGACCTTCCAGGTTACACAGTCCTTTTAGAGAACATTGCGTCTTGGCTTGGTGTCCTTTTCTTTGTTCCTGGCCCTCCTGGTTGAGAAGGAGAAAGTGATCGAGAGTCTATCAATAGTATATTAAAAATAATTATAACTAAATGGCAGAGATTAATAATTTACCTCTCTAACATTTTTGATTAATTTACATTTAACCAGAAGTTAAGTCTGTTGGTAAATCTATTAGGGAAAGTCTTGGGTTTTCTCAGGCAGCATGCAGTGAGGGAAAGTTGTCAGCTCTATTCCTTAGAAGAACCCAGAAGAGGAGGTAAGATTTTTTAAGGATGACTTGAGTGAAAGAATGAAGAAAAAGAAAGGCCAACCGGATGAATACTTGAGAGTGTGTTTTGGGGCTGTGACCGGCTGGTGGCGCTATTCGGTTGGTGGGCATTGAACTTATTGTCATTGGACTTGTGCTGAGAACCTTCTCTGTAGTAGTCAGACGGGATGCACGCTGCCTTTTCAGACATGGAACTTGGGAGTTTGGTGGGGAGACTTGGTTGGCACGGTTGGAAGGAGGTTATCGCTCAACTCAGATGGGGAGGAGGATCAGTGGAGGAATAGGAACACAAGAGGAAACTTGGGGCCAGGCCCCTGCAGCATAGCCTGTGTGTGAGTCGTGCCTCCTCAGTCAGAAGTGATCCATCACAGAGAAGGGGACCTCGTGACTTGAGGCAGGGGATGATTTTTGACAAGGGCAGTGAAGAGTGTAAGCGGGGGAGAGAGAAAACAGGAAAGGATACACACAGCAAAGCAGGAAGTGTGGGGAATCTGGACCGAGATGTGCAGTGGTGGTAAAGAGGAGCACCCCAGATGGTAGCAGCAGCCTGTGCACGCGTGAGGAAGGTTGTGTTAAGTTGAAAAGGAACGCAGGGTTTCTTGCTTCGAAGATGAGCAATAGGATGACATTGTGTGGAGTCATGAGAAACCCTGTCATTGAGCAGTTCTGTCTTGTCCCCTTTACTATAGACCCAGGTGGAGAGGATGAGCATAAAGGAGTGACTTGACTGGAACAGTGTCCTTAAGGAAGTGAAGAAGATGTGCTCTAGGGTGTGGCTTTAAAGGAGTAAGGGCAATGCAGTGAAGTAGTGGGGGAGGCAGGAGACAGAGCTGGGAGAGCTGGGCTTGGCCTAGAGCTTTATCATTCAAAACAGCCCTGGGGGTCTTAGTTGACCACCATCGCCAGCATAAGGCAAGGGGTTTTCCCAAATACCAGGAGGTCAGAATGGGCTGAGGTGGGCACATTGCACTCGTGGAGTATAAGCACCTCACCTGGGGCGTAGGGCTGAGGGACTTACAAGCTCTGTTAGGTTTCCGAGCTGAATAGCGTGTGGAGGGAGGCTGTGCATGTGCTCCACTCTGACCGCCGTCTCCTCCCCAGCCCTGGCCATGGGTCTCTGTGTCGCCATGATCGCCTTCGTCCGCCTGCCCAGCCTCAAGGTCTCCTGCCTGCTGCTCTCAGGGCTTCTCATCTACGATGTCTTTTGGGTGAGTGTTCCCCCAGAGCTGCTGCTCTCCTTCGGGTCTGACTGGAACATTCACTCCTGAAAATGTACTCGGTACGCCAAGTCTGCTGGCCAGGGTACCTCCTGTCCAAGACCACTCCTCCGGGCCAGCACTGTACCTGTTGGAACATGAGCGGGCCTGTGTGCACGGAGACTTGTCAGAGTAGAGAGTCCGTGGGTGACTCTTGGGTGAGGAGGGAGCACAAGGCTCTCTGCCCTGGAGAGAAGCAAGGCTCTCAACCCTGGAGCATGGCCAGCTGTGCGCTCAGGGCTCCCTCTCTGGGTGTGGAGAGAAGAAATCTGCAACACATACAAGAGCAGAGATCTTCTGTTTCCTCAAAGCGTACAGTCTGAAAAGCCTGATGCTGCAGTCCTGAGACTCTGCTTTCAGAAACAAAGAGGGCTGGTGGTGGGGTCAGGGTGCCTCTAGCTCCCTCTGGTAAAGGTGACTCTCCCCTGGCAGGTGTTTTTCTCCGCCTACATCTTTAATAGCAACGTCATGGTGAAGGTGGCCACGCAGCCGGCTGACAATCCCCTTGACGTCCTATCCCGGAAGCTCCACCTGGGGCCCAACGTTGGGCGCGATGTCCCGCGCCTGTCTCTGCCTGGAAAACTGGTCTTCCCTAGGTAGGACTGGGCCTCGTCTCGGGAGGGTGAGGACCCCACCCTCCTCTGCCCCTCCGTCCCCGCTTGGTTGTCGTTGTCATCAGCATTCTGATGGGGACCAGGAAAGGGTTGTGAATCGTCTCCATCTTACAGATGACAGGACAGGAGTACTGACAACTTCCAGAGATGGGTCATTAAGTGATGCGGATGCAGCTTTTTAATAATTGATTAATGTTATCAAACAGCCATACATTACTGCTGTACTGCAGTTTAAAGTTGGCTAGAGGGGATTAACAGGAGGATCTGGGTCTTTTTTTTTTTTTACTTTTCAGACATTTGTAAAAATGTGCTAATGCTAAAATTACAGAGTCCCTGGAACTATAATCTTGGAAAAATTAATGTGCTGCTTTCATCTCCCATGTCTGGTAGTAGTCGGGTGCTTACGGGAAATCTCAGCAGTGAATGTGTGACACATGGTGAGCTGACATCTCTAGAGGCGGCAGCACCATGCGGAGCTTCAGCAGCCGCTTAGGTGGTGCTGTCCCACAGCGCTGGCTGCTGCAGACCATTCTTCCAGTACTCTAGTGGCGCTCAGTCTCCACACTCCTCTAACAGCTAGTGCTGTCAAACCAGTAGCGATTGCCATCAGCCGTCAGATGAATTCTTTTTGGCTTCTTAAAAAGCGAACAGACCTTGAGCAGGAGGAGGTGTGGGGTTGTAGAGGGTGAAGCCCCTGACGTGTGACACTGCGTTCCAGCTCCACAGGCAGCCACTTCTCTATGTTGGGCATCGGAGACATCGTGATGCCTGGACTCCTGTTGTGCTTTGTCCTGCGTTATGACAACTACAAGAAGCAAGCCAGCGGTGACTCCTGCGGTGCCTCCGGACCCGCCAACATCTCCGGGCGCATGCAGAAGGTTTCCTACTTTCATTGCACCCTCATTGGATACTTTGTAGGTAAGAGGACCTGGGAGGCTGCATGCGATCCCCTCCCTGACTATCTTCCAAGCCCCGGAGTTAACCCAGATCTTGCAGCTACAGATGCTGGAGGAAGAAGAGCAGTCACTCTAGTCGTTGCTATAAACAACCACAAAGGGGAAGGAAACTCCTGACCCTGAGGTGAGGCCAGCAGCCTCATTCCCTATCCAATAATAGTGTGTTTGAAGGACATTGTAGGAAAAGTGTGGTCGGGCCTCAGAGCTGAGAACACCTACCACACGGTGATGGAGCAGTGTGTGTGCTTAATTACATCTTCAGCGTGAGTTTAATGGATGTCATGTTTATTTCCTCTGCTGTTTGACAGATATTTGCCTTCATCTGCTCTGACATTTCCATCACCTCTCACCTGGACTCTCCCATGGCTAGTGTTTCTCTAGCCAGCTCTGTTTTGGCTGGACAGGGAGAGACGGTTGTATGTCTGCCCTGCGTGAGCTGTGACAGCGAGGGGAGAGGAGCACCTTGCTCACCTCAGTGCCTCCTGCTGAGGGAGCCCTGCACAGTTCCATGGCGCTTTCCTAGGCCTGCGCTCATTTCCACTCCAGCAGCTCCCAGTGGGCCAGGGCCACTGCCCTGAGGCTTGAGATGTGCAAGGCCACATGGCTGTCATAAGCAGCAGGGCTAGAACTTGAACCCAGGTCTTTTGCCTCCAAGTCTGTCCTCATCCAGCTTCCCAGTGGCACTAGTGGTAAAGAGCCCACCTCCTGCCAATTCAGGAGACATTAGAGATGCGTGTTCCACCCTGGGTCGGGAAGCAGCCCACTCCAGTATTCTCGCCTGGAGAATCCCATGGACAGAGGAGCCTGGCGGGCTACAGTCCATGGGGTCACAAAGAGTCAGACACGACTGATGCAGCTTAGCACGTCCACACGCCTGTCATCATCATATATATAGGAGACGGGGAGACCAGGCACATTTGGGGCCGAAATGAGGTCTGGAACCAGGGACTTGGGCCACTTACAGGTCCTTGGAATTCTAAGTTTTTAAAAAGCTGTGCTGCTCCCTGTTTCTTTCCCTGCTCAAGCTAGGCAAGTCACTCCCTACCACTGGAGGGAGCGTCACATTAGAGCTGCACAGTCTCAGGGCCATGCTGCGAAGCCGTCAGGTGGCAGAGGCCTCCTCCCGCGGGCTTGCTGCTTGGAGTTACTCACCAGCGTTTCTCTCCCTGCAGGTCTGCTCACCGCGACTGTGGCGTCTCGGGTTCACCGAGCGGCCCAGCCTGCCCTTCTCTATTTGGTGCCATTTACCTTATTGCCACTCCTCACGATGGCCTATTTAAAGGTGAGAAAGGCAGGTATAAGCCAGTGGAAATGATAAAATGGCATTGACCCTGGACTTGGCTAGGTATTTCCCTTGCTTGAGGTATTCCCCTAAGCTCTTCATCTTGGGATCTGTGTGTTTTTGCTAACCTGCTACTAGCAACCTCTTCCAGATTTTTAACAGCCATTGGCTGAAAATACTAATGAGTTAGACCCCTCACCACCTAGTCATGGATTAGTTAACTGAAATCCCTAAAACCCTGCTGCAGAGACTTCCTGTTTCTCTTAAAAGCAGCATGCTATTGCCACCTAATAGCTCTTTTAGTACTCTGCATTAAAGACTGGAAATAAGAAATGTAAAACCTGAGGGCCCTATCTGATTCACAAGGTTTATACTGTCACTCACATTTTACAGACTAGGAAGCAGACACAGAGGTTAAGTATGAGCCTGGATCATATGACTCACAAGTGGTTGAACTGCCCCCAGGACCGAGTCAGAGCCCTTTCTGCTCGGGGTGCCAAGAGCCCTTCTAGCAAGTTCTTCAAAGAACTGGGAGGTTACTTTTCAATGAGTAAAATGTGAATGTTCTTTGATTCTGCACAGAATCAATCTGCTCTGAGGTCAGGAGTCAGGAAGGGCTTGTACATAGATAGGTGTGCCTCGATCTGAAACATGTGGCTGAAGTCGTTGTCTTTCCCAGGGTGACCTACGGCGAATGTGGTCTGAGCCATTCCACTCCAAGTCCAGCAGCTCCCGATTCCTGGAAGTATGATGGATCACAGCGGGCGACCAGAATGGCCTCTCAGTCCTTCTCTGTCAACGTGTGGCTTGTTTCCTCTTAGAGCTGGCCTGGTACTTGGAGATGCACCTGTGTAAGGACTGCCGTGTGCCCAGATTTTGCATTTTCGGGAGCGAGGTGCTGGAGCCTGCGTGGTTCCTTCTCTTCCTGCCGCCGGAGAGGTGGAGCCCCTCCTGGAGTGACAGGTCCTCCCCCACCCCCCAGCGCACCTCCCTCCCCCGTTTTTATGGATCTGCACCGGACTGTTACCTGCGGGGGATGGAGATGCGGCTGTTGACACTGACAACGGCAAGCAGTCGTTCTGTACCTTTGACACTAAAAGGATGGAAACCTTAGCAAACTGGTTTCTTCAGTGAACCCTCAAGAACTTTGGGACCAGTTTCCTACGGGGGACTCAGTTTCAGAGAACTGAGACAGAAGCTCTTCTGTCGTTATATTCTTCTTTCCTTTTTTTGGATTTATTAAATATTTTCTGTGGTGTGAAGTGACTTATTAAATCCACAGACATTGAGTGACTTCTTACAACATACACATAAGAATTTGTTGTAATGAGTTCATGTCCACCCAGACGTCGTGTTGGCAGTGAACGAGGGCACGGTTTTTATACGTACATACACACCCACATGCACATAGATATATATGAATAAACAGAAATTAAAACCCGCTAAGCTCATGCTGTGTAGCGGACAGGGGCTTGCTGTAATTTCTAGCATGTAGAGCAGTTCCCGCTGGCTTCCTTGTATACAGACAAGCTGC
Organism: Bubalus kerabau; assembly: GCF_029407905.1. NCBI lineage: Eukaryota > Metazoa > Chordata > Mammalia > Artiodactyla > Bovidae > Bubalus > Bubalus kerabau. The sequence goes on along the minus strand of NC_073639.1, from coordinate 67,131,278 downwards.
TGTCTCTCCCTCCACGACTGAACGTGCAGTTAAAAACCAGTATAGTATTTGTACTGATAGACTCATGGACTATAGGGGACTCTCATTTGGTTTTGATCAGTGTAGCAAATTAGGGATGAAAAGTTAAACCTCTCTGGCCCGTTTTTTTGTTTTGTTTTGACAGGCTTCTTCCTCGCAGGGTTTTCAGTAGTTTCTTGAACCAATGCATGTATTATGGCAGCAGGTGTCTGTGCTTCTGATCATAGTAATGTACTACTTGTAAATACATTTTTCTATTTTCTATTTTTTTTGTATTTTTTTTTTTTTTTTTTTGGCCTTTTGTTTCATTGGTGTGCTGTATTTTCCATGCCCTCACTCCTTTAAGAAAAAAAAAGGAAAAAAGCAACACGAGCCTGTCCTTGCTGTTGTGATTGCAGTCTTGGTTTCCCTGTGGTGACAGCTGGGCACTGGGGACAAATTTCAGACGCCCCCCAAAGACGGGCCCTCCGTTGCAGGAGTCGCAGCTCGAGCTTGCAGCTACAGCCTCGACGGGGGGCCAGCGTCCAGGCGGTGACCAATGTGAGTGGCATCCGTGGGGTGCCTGATGGGGGAGTTGCCTGTCATCTGGATCGAGGGAAGCCGGGGATGGGCCTGTACACCTGGGAGCACAGGCTGGAGAGGGGCCTGCTGTCCTGGGCTCTCCCTGAGACAGGTGACCTGTGTAGAAACCGGGGGCACTGGCCCTGTGGCTGGAGGTCGCGGTGTGCGGCATTCACAGGCGGGCGGTGCATGTGGCCATCAGCGTACTGCATCCTCCATGTCTTCAGGTCCCACTGAAGGCTCTTTGGTGGTTTTGTTGGTTTTTGTTGTTATTGTTTTTAATAAGTGCCTCCTTTCTAGCCTTTGTTACCTCACCTTCACTTTTGGGTGTTGGTACCAAGTGGAGCTCCCGTCACCACCTACCTGCTCGGCCTGTCCAAGAGACCAGCGGCGTCCCCCGCAGCTGTGGTTCATGCTGCACACGTCCCAGGACAGAGGCTTCCGCTGTCCACACAGCTCCCAGCAGTCTCTGGGTTCAGCGGAGACGAGGAGTACACAGTGTGACCCCTGCTGAGGAGCCAGCCCTCTTATGCCCTCGAGGATGCCGATAGCTAACTAAGGGGCGGGGCGAGAGGCGGGGGGGGGGGGGGGTGGGGGTGGGGGGCTCTTCCACAATGACCCTGATCAAGGGCAAGTGCTGACCAGAGTCAAAAATAACCTTCTGGCAGTTGGCCATTTTCATTTTTCTGACTTTTCATTACAAAACAATTCCAGACAGAAGGTAAATTTCTGTCATCACTCCTATGCAGGTTTAGTGGGGGGAATACCCATACAGGACTCCTGAATGTAATCGGGATTCCAGCTGTAGTCTGCAGGGCACTTGAAACTTTGGCAGAGTGACCACAAATGTTCCTTTTGTTTTAAATTAAGCCCAGGAGCCGCGCCAGAACGTGCCCGGTTCTGGAGGTGGTGTGGTCTCCTGACAGGGAAAGGTGGGAGGCGGGGTGCAGTTAAACTGCGTGCTTCCAGTTTCTCCTTCCAGCCTCTCAGCCTTGCTTGATACACTTAGGTCCTGGTCTTACTTTTCCTGGTTTCTCAGATATTCTTTGAGTTTTGGGGTTTTCTGTCTAAGAAGTCTCTTGCATTAATTAGGCAAGGGATGTTGGCAACGTTCCATCATGGACTGCCCCCCACACCCTCAGTCTGGGGATCTTTTTCGTGCAACAAGTCTGCATGTTGGAACTCCCACTAACTCGCAGTCACTTTCTTCTAATTTGAACGAATGGAGACACGACAGCAGTTTATCCAAAGCCTAGCACGTCACATTACTATTATTACCACTTAGGCCTTTTCTGAGTAAAACAGCTACACAGTTCCCTGTGTAGGAGCAGTTCAGGCTGGGGGGGCTACAGGGGTGCGGCCGGCTGCTGTGTGAACTGCCTTTGTAGCATGCCAGCACAGGCCTTGGCGAAGCAGGTGAGTTACGTTACCCGCAAGAAAAGGAAAAGGGCTAGTTCTCTGTGAGGGTGGAGGGAAGGGAGCTCTGTTTCGCCAATAAAGTGTTAAAAATAGAATCCGCCGTGCCTGCATAGCAGTGCTCACGGAACCACCAGCCCGCTGCAGCGTCGTCCGCAGGTGTTTGTGTTTTGTAACGTCTGACGTGTGTTACAGCCTCAGAATGTAGCAGTCTGGTACATGCGTGAATGTGCGCTGTGCGGCTCTCCTCCTCCACGGAGGCCAGCCCGCTCGGCTCCTGGTCCTCCAGCGCGTAGGGGCCCGGACAGCCTCCCACCTTCACTCGGTCCCATTGCTTTGGCAGTTTCCAGCGATGGGATCACTTCAGGAGCCAGGGCTCCTAGCACCAGTGTCAGCCTTGCCACAGACGTTTGTACTGAAGAGCTGTGACTTAGAACCCAGGCCCTCCCCTCTTCTTGGAGGTATAAGCCAGGTAAGAGACTTTTGTTTGTTTTTTAATCCAGAAATTCTATTCCCACGCAGTTTACACACTGCTTTCCACTTGTGAAGTCTTTTCTCCAGGTTCGGAATCCAGCCTCTGGTGTATGGAGCTCGCCCAGGACTGTGTCAGCTATGACTTGTTTCCTCCCCAACCTTTTCCTTGGAATTCAAAGCCCTTTGCCTCTGTTGGAAGTATTTCAGTTACGTTTCAGTTTAAGCTGTGTCAGTCACTAAGTGCTCCTTGAACAGAACCAGACACCCTGATGCCACCCTCGTGGTCTAACGCCAGCCTTGCTTCAGCTCACCTGGCATGTGAGGCAGGTGGGGTGGCGGGCATCCCCCCGTGAGGCGGGTGTGCAGCAGTAGCTCTCAGTGCACAACTGGGGGCCTAGCCGGGAATGCCGATCCACAGGGCTGGGTGTGCCGGCCAGGAGGAGGTTGGGAGCAGGGTGGGGAGTGCTCCTCTGTCCCGATGGACAGAGGCCAGCACTGGGCCAAGGGTCTCTCTGCCCGCTGAACTCAGCGCCAAGCCCATTTGGATGTCTTACCGCTCAGAGCCAGCGGTCAGCAGGGGTCTCATCTCAGTGCCTCGTGGTCCGCTGTGGAAATCTCACTCAGTGCAGTGCTCTTCAGTGGTGACCCTTGGCTGTGCAGTGGCGCTCTTAGATACCCGAGTTAGTGGAGATGGACCTGGAGGACTCCAGCTGAGAGATGGATTCTGCCTGGTCAGTTTCTTAAGATCCAGGAAGTCTACCCCCTGTTGGGTAGAACCTGTGAAGCCTTCCCCTGGTTCCTAGATGAACAGAGGCTCTGAGGGTCCTGAGATAGGAGGGTGGGGTGCCTGGGTTTCCTCCAGTGCCCACTGGACCCCAGGAAGACAGAGGAATGGGGAGGCTGAGGGGAGTGAAGAGGTCTGCCAGGCAATGGGCGCAGACTTCTGTCTTGTGAGGAATGAGAGGCAGGAAGTGAATGTCCAGAGGACAAAGGCAGAGGGCAGCACGGGGCAGGAGGCCCCGCCAGCCAGCACTCCAGCCCCGGGGTTCTGGGGGCCTCACCCCGGGCAGGTTACGCGTCAGCCTTCCAAGGAGAGTTCACTGGATCCTCCCGGGCCTGGCGAGCTCATGCGCTAACTTGTGGCGGTCGATCCTTTTCTGTCGGAGGCAGTGGATTTCTCACACTTTGGGTCAGCACTGTGGCTTGTTTTCGGTCCCCTCCCCCTGCCCTGAGTGTAGGGTAGCTGTGCCCAGCCATGCAGGCTCACAGGGGAGGGCAGAAACCTGGCGTCAGTAGAGGAGATGGAGGAGTCGGTCATATGGGAGGAGTGGCCCTGGCCTCTGAGCTGATGGTGTGATGAGTCACGGCCTCACCAGCTGCGCGACGGCGGAACAGTGTTGCCTCCCCAGCGCCGTCCACGGGGGCCACGGCCCTGCCACCCTGGCCGCCGGTGCGTTCTGTGTCTGCATCGTTCAGTGTCACCTGCTGGGTCTCCCTGCCTCTCTCTGTCCTTCACTGAGCTCTTCTGCCAATAGGCCTTCCCGTGAGAGCTGACCTGGGCTCTTGGAGTGGGAAGAACAGACAGAACTTGGTGCCACGGTGGATGCAGAGGGTGGGGGCTGGATGATGACTCTGGCTTCTGACCTGAAAACAATTAATTGCCAAAACTAAGATAAGGAAAAGATAGGGAGTCCTGGTCTAGTTAGTAGAGTAACTAAAGCTCAGAGATTGGGATGAAAGCATGTTGTCGTTCACTCACTCAGTTGTGTCCGACTCCCTGTGACCCCATGAACTGAAGCCCACCAGGCTTCCCTGTCCCTCATCACCTCCCGGAGGTTCCTCAAACTCATGTCCACTGAGTTGGTGATGCATCCTCTGCCACCCTCTTCTGTTGCCTTCGATCTTTCCCAGTGTCAGGATGAAAGCTTAGAAATGGTATTCAAAGCCTTGGGGGATATATTTATACAAGCTGTACTCAACAGTGACAGGTCAGAGAATCGCTCCCACAAGGTTCTGTGTGTCAAGGTTCCTGGAAGCACGTGGCCCTCATGGCCACACAGGACCTTCCTCGATGACAGAGCTCTTCAGAGCCTTAGTTTCTCAGTCTGGAGTGGGAATAAAGGGGCCTTATTTGAAGTATCACAAGAATATTAGGCACCATTCAGGTTTATTGAGTTTTTCGTGTACTCCACAGACAATTTGCCAGTCTTCACAGAGTTAGAATACACTTTAAAAACATCAGATTTAAACAGACACACTTCCATTATCCAGATGAGCACAGCTTTGGTAATGCAGCTCGTCACTGAGGAGGCTTCCCCTGTCGAGGGGTGAAAGCCCCGCCTTCCTGTCTCGGCTTTCGGATCTTGGCAGTGGCTGGGTTGCAGCAGGGCCACCGCCGTTAGCCTAGGCCAGTCCAGGGTCTGGACGCTGTTCTCGACACGCTGGAGGACTTGGTGCAGGGAGGCGGGTGAGTGAGCCTGAGTACAGGTGCCCCACACCCGTGTGTCCTGGGGCGCCTGCACGCGTGTCCGCTGCCACAGCTCCTCTGGGGAAGGGCCCAGGGGCCACCTGGGCAGGTTTGAGGCGCACCCCTGAGGGCTTCCTAGAGCCTTTCCATAAGAGGCCACTCCATGTCTGAGCAGATTGCTCACAGCAAAAGCAGGAAGTGTCCTCACGACAGGACCCGGGGGGCCTGCGAGGGGTCCTGGACTTGCCCTGGCAGGAATTCACCTGGGGGCTGGTCTGCCAAACAGATCCTTCACATTGTGGGGCTTAAAACCAAGCATATCGGCCTCTGACCAGGTTCTGCAAACAAACCAATATTGACATATTTTTGCCCAATGTTGACATCTTTTATTTTTCTATCCTTTTGATTAGCTTTTTCATAATAAATGCTATCTATGCCCTCTTTGTTGTACTTTAGAAATCTGCCTATTTTGAGGGAAAAGGTAGTTGTCCCACTGTAAAGCTCCCTGTCCGTCATCGTGGACCTTAAATCTGAAAGCTTTTCTTAAACACCCTTTGTAACAGAAGACTCGATGGACCAAACTCCCAGCCTGTTTGCAAATAAAGAGCAGTGTCATCATAAGCCTCTTGTCGCGTGTCAGTCCACAGATGGGAAAAGCAGACCAGGCTAGGTAGAGGTTGCAGTCTACTCTCTTTTAATAATAATTTTATTGGAGTGCAGTTGCTTTACAGTCTCGTCAGCTTCTGCTGTACGGCAAAGTGAATCAGTTACATGTGTGTATATACATGTATCCGCTCTTTCTTGGCTTTCCTTCCGATTTAGGTCACTACAGAGCATTGAGTAGAAGCCCCTGTGCTATACAGTCTGTTCTGGTTAGTTGTCTGTTTTATACATAGTAGTGTAAGTAGGTCAGTCGTAATCGACCAGCTCATCCACCTCTCCTTCCCCCTTGATAACTTAAGTTTGTTCTCTACACCTGTGACTCTTTTTCTGCTTTGCCAGTAAGTTCATTTGTACCATTTTTCTAGATTCCACATATAAGCAGTATTACACCTTACCTTTCTGACTGACTTCAGTCTGTATGACACTCTCTGGGTCCATCCGTAGCGCTGCAGATGGCGTTATTTCGTTCCTTTTTATGGCTGAGTGATGTTCTGTTGTATAGATGTAGCACATCTTTATCCATTCATCTGTCAGCGGACACCTGGGTGGCTTCCATGTCTTGTCTTGTAAATAGTGCTGTAATGTACATCAAGGTGCGTGCATCCGTTCAGATTATGGTTTTCTCCAGATAATACCCCAGGAGCGTGATTACTGGGTCATACAGTGGTTCTGGTTTTAGTGTCCTAAGGAACCTCCAGTTCCCCTAGTGCCTGTACCAATTCACCTTTCCCACCAATAGTGGAGGAGGCTTCCCTTTTCTCCTCACCCTCGTCAGCATTTTATTGTTTGTAGACTTTTGATGATGGCCATTCTGACTGGTGTGAGGTGATAACCCTGTTATAGTTTTGATTTGCATTTCTGTAAGAATTAGTGACATTGAGCATCTTTTTGTGTCTTTTGGCCCATCTAAATGTCTTCTTTGGAGAAATGTCTAGATCTTCTGCCCATTTTTGAAGTTTTTTTTTTTTTTTATATTGAGCTGCACAAGCTGTTCGTATATTTTGGAATTACACCCTTGTCAGTTGCTTTGTTTGCAAATAATTTTCTCCTATTTGAGGGCTGTCTTTGTTTTATTTAGGATTTTAGTTGCTGTGCAAAAGCTTTTAAGTTTAGTTAGGTCCTTTTTAATTTTGTTTTTATTTTCATTGCTTTTGGCGGTAGATCAAAAAAGATCTTGGCTGTAATTTATGTCACAGAGTATGTTTTCCTCTAACAGTTTTATAGTATCTGACCTTACATTTAGGTCTTTAATCCATTTGGAGTTTGTTTTTGTGTCTTGTGTTAGGAAGTGTTCTAATTTCATTCTTCCACTCGTAGCTGCCCAGTTTTCCCAGCACCTCTATTGAATAGACTGTCTTTTCTCAAGAAGTCCACTCTTAATAAAAGATGTCAACAAAGCATTTGGAAGCATCTCTATCCTCTAGGTTAAGGTGGGGAAGTGGGGGCATCCAGAGTATCACTGACGAAGCAGATTAAATAACTAGTTGAATGGCCCTGTTATCCCAAAGGTTCTCGCCTTTGTCCCCAGCCCTGCCCACACGTCTCTTGATAATGTGGCTGCGGACACAGCTTAGCAAATTTGGGTCAGATCAGACACAGGGGAGTCTGGCATTGAGCGCCACACTCGGCAGCGCCCGGGGCCCCTGCGGTGGGCGTCGCTGTCGCCAGCGCCTGCCAAGTGGCAGAGGGAGCACAGGCCTGGGGCCTTGCCCACTGTCCTTCCTCCCCCGCGGAATCCCTCACAGCCCCCACCCTCAGGAAATACAGAGAAGCCTACTCCCTGCTCGCAAGCGTTTTCAGTCCAACCACTGCCCGTAGGAATCAAGGGCTGCCACAGCCACCGCTGTCCTCGTCTTCCCAAATCCAAATCCTGTGTGTAATCCACACCGTGGGCCAGAGTGCTGCTCAGACATCTCACACTTGTAGTAAGATCTCATGATACAGTGTAGGCAGGGCAAATTTCATTACCCATGTTATAACAGACGAGGAGGTTCATGGTCAGCTAATTTGCCCCAGATCTTCCTGCCTCCAGAGCCTGAGCTCATTATCAGAACATAGTCACACCCACGTTTTGTTCGGCTTAAAGTTTCTGTAAACAGGGAAGGACCGTGCCAACAACTTCCTACTAGAAGTAGGGGAACCACTGACCATCTTAGGCAAGGAGGAGCTGGGGTCTGGTTGCCTGAGCCTTCCGCTGACGCAGCTGCTGCCCACAGGGTGTGCGGGCCTGCCTCCCTCCCCAGAAGGCTGTAGCACCGTGAGTGCTAAGCTAGGGCACTCACGGCCTCACACAGGGACCGGGACACATGCCTCCTGGCAAGCCACATCCAGACCTCAGTGTCCCTCGTTGCTGTCATTAAAACAGCAAACCATAAAAATAAACGAAAACAACTGTCAGCTGCTGTTCCGATCGCCAGTAATGGTGGGCTGTAATTCAGACCAACCCTCCTGCTAAAAATAAGGTGAAATACCAAAAATATCTTTTGAAAAGCAATGGAGAAGCTTCTGCTTCTGCTAATGATGGGAGAAGAACTCCTATTTCGTCCAACCCTGCCACAAATGACAGCTATAAATTCTCAACAAAATACAGAAGCAACCTTAAGGCCGCGTAGGACAACCAAACTCAGGAGAAACTGGAGGGGAGCTGACAGTTGGAAGGGAGTGGCACCAAGTTAGTGCCCACTTTTATGGCTTTTTGCCTGAAGACAGGCCCCAAGGGGCACCGTGTGGGGTAGTTAAAACTCTGGCCCCACAGCCTGTGTACAAACTCTGCCCGACGCTATGGCCTGTAAATACACACCCACAGAGCAGACTCCAAGCAGCCGGCTAAAAGAATTAAAGGGACGTTCTCAGCGGCTGCCCGCCGCAGAAGAGCCAGAGTTTGAAGTATGAGTTCAGCCCAGTTGACTGCCTACTTTAAAAGTGTTCTCCAGGGGAGGGGGGTGGGAACGGGAGGTTCAGGAGGGAGGGGACATACATATACACACCTATGGCTGAGTCGTGTTGAAAAAATACATGGAAATAGAGTTTCTACAGTGTATGATTAACAATAGCCAGGCTGTAATTCAGAATCACTGTACATATGAAAAGACAAGAGAAAGATCCATACTCCAGGGAAAAGGCTATTAGTGGAAACTGAGATGACCCAGATGTTAACATTAACACTCAGAGTTTTAAATCAACTATTACCATTCATTTGCAGCAACATGGATGGACCTAGAGGTTATCATACTGACTAAAGTAAGCCAGAAAAGGATAAATATCATATGTCACTGATAGGGAGAATCTTAACAAAAGGGTACAAATGAACTTAATTACAAAACAGAAATAGTCACAGATATAGAAAACTTAGGGTTGCCAGGGTTGGGGGAGGGTAAAATTGGGAGATCGGGATTGACGTATACACACTGCTGCTGCTAAGTCGCTTCAGTGTTGTCTGACTGTGCGACCGCATGGACAGCAGCCCACCAGGCTCCTCTGTCCTCAGGATTCTCCAGGCAAGAATACTGGAGTGGGTTGCCATTTCCCTCTCCCCATATACACACTACTGTATATAAAATAGATAATAAGGACCTACTGTTACAGCACAGGGAACTCAGCGCTCTGTGATGACCTACAGGGGAAGGAAATCTTTTTAAAAAGTGGACATAATGTATAAGTGATTCACTTTGCTATACAGCAGAAAGTAATACAACATGGTAAAACAACTACAATTTAAAAAAAATTAATGAGAAAAAGATTGTAAACATTGATCTAACGTAAACATCTAACATCAGTCTAAAGTGAGCGTGTTATTTGCTCATGTGTCCAACTCTTTGCTACCCTTTGGACTGTAGCCTGCCAGGTTCCTCTGTCCTTGGGATTCTCCAGGCAAGAATACTGGAGTGGGTTGCCATTCCCTTCTCCAGGGGATCTTCCCGACCTAAGCATCAAACCCGCGTTTCTTGCATTGTAGGCAGATTCTTTACCAACTGAGCCACCAGGGAAGCCCAACATCAGTCCTAACATAGACATAGTTGTAGTCCCAGCATGAGAAGAGAATTGGGGCATTTTTTTTTAAAGATGAATGGCTGAATTTTCCCAAATTGGGGGATAGTTCAGGAATCACAGCAAACCACAGGTAGGATAAATATAAAGAAACCCATTCCCAGAGACTTCTTAATCAAACTTAATGATTATAGAATCTAAAAACTGAAAAATCTTGAAAGCCAACAAGATAGAAATGGCATATTATATGAGGAAACAAGGTTTCAACTATAAGAAATATCCCACAACTTTGTGACTAGACTACAAAAAAACAACACTGAATTGTATACTTTTAAAGGGTGAATTATATGAGAATTATATATAAACTTACCCCAAAAGGACCCCTCCGTCTTACTCTTCTGGGTCACTCATACTGGGGAGTAGCTGTATCAAAGGGCTGTGATGTGAAATCTTGGAGCGGATCCTCCAACCCAAGTCAGACCTTCAAACGACTCAGCCCTGGCCAATATTTTCACTGTAATCTCACACGAAACCACAAGCCAATTCTGGATTCCTGACTCATGGAAACTGTGGAAGATAAGCATTTACTGTGTTAAGTCACTAAGCTGTGGGGTAGTTATGGAGCAATACATCATAAAACTGGCGATAGTAAATGTGTGGATTAAATATTAAAAAGGCTTGTCTCAATTTCTTTAATGCATATAACAGCAAACATTTCTGACATCGTCTGGTAGACACTGTGTATGGTGTATGTTGTATAAAGATGAAATACCTGTGACTTGGCATAAAATGTGCGCCCTTCCCCATACAGGACCCTGCGCGTGTGTCTCTCTGGCTGTTCCTGAGTTAATCTACCTGTCACAACCTGTGTCCATTGATGGTGAAAGAATTTTAAAATATGATACACCGTGGAATACTACTCAGCTATAAAAAAGAAAAGTGATATTCTGCCATCTGTGACAGATGAATGGACCTTGAAGGGAACACACGGTTGAGATTTATTAGTGCCAGCAGATCTTGACTCTTCAGGCAGATGGATAATGTGCGGGCTGAGGAATATCATCGTGAGTTCACAGGTTCAGGAAAACTTGTCTGATTATCATGTAAGTCTGGGGGTGAGCATTTCCTCCCAATGCTAAATCATCACACTGACCTCATCAAGTATAATACTAAATGAGATGCTAAAGAAATTAGCCTCTAACAATCTTGAGATGCTCCTCTTTGTTGTCTTCCAATTGTTTTATTTCCCTCTGTCTTAACTACTTAAGTATAAATAATTATTTTTATGGAAGATAGAGATAATAATAGCTTGAAGCAAAAGAAGATGTGAGGTTCATAATATTAAAGAAATGTATGGCAGCTATCACACAAGGTTGGAAGAGAGGAACATCAACATTCTTTATTACGTATGAGCTAATATATTATTTGAAAATAAACTGTGATAAAGAGGTATACTGTAAATCCTAGAGAAACAAAGTCAGCCAGTGAAGGAGACAAAATGGAATCATAAAAATAATCCGAAAGAAGAAATGAGGCAAATAGGAAACACAATGCAGGAGGGTGGATATATGACGAAACATAAATATTCACATTGGACTACTTACATTTTAACACCCCAATTAAAAGGCAGAAGTTCTCAGATGGGATTTTAAAAGCAGGGTTCAATTATATGCTACTTTTGAGAAACCAACTTTAAGCATAAAGACATAAAGATTAAAAGGGTGGAAAAACACATTTTCATGCTAACACCAATCATTAGAAAGATGGAGTGGCTATAATACGAAAATAGATTTCAGGACAAGGAATATTATTGAGACTAAAGCAGATCCCTCCATAATAATAAATTGGTTCATTTATCTGAAGTACATAATAATCCTAAATGTTTATGTAGCTAATAGTAAAACTTCAAAATATTTGAAGCAGAAACTGATATAAATAAGAAAAATAGTCTAACCCACAAGTATGGTTGAAATTTCAATACCCCTCTCTCACTAATCCATAAACGAAGTAGATAGAAAATGAGGAAGGACATAGAATTAACGCAAACTCCTTGACCTAATTAACATTTATAGAACATTCCACCCAGCAATAGCAGACTACATATTCCTTCCAAGTGCATGAAGAACATTTACCAGGATACACCATAGTCTGAGCAGTAAGATAATGAGAAAGTACTGAAACAATACGAAGTATGTTCTCTACAACAAAACTAAAAATAGAGAAAATCCTCAAATATGTGTAAGCTGAATAAGCACTTCTAATTCCCAGGTGGCACTAGTGGCAAAGAACCCGCCTGCCAATGCAGCAGACATAAGAGATGGGGGTTCGATCCCTGGGTCAGGAAGATCCCTTGGAAGAGGCCACGGCAACCCACTCCAGTATTCTTGCCTGGAGAATCCACGGACAGAGGGCCTTGGTGGGCCCCAGTCCATAGGATCACAAAGAGTTGGACGTGACAGAAGCAACTTGGCACGAATAACTCACGGCTCAAAACGGAATCACAGGAAAAGCTAGAAAAAAATACTTTGAATGGAAAGAAAAACATGACATGTCAAGCTTGTGGGATACTGCAAAAGCAATGCTTACAGAGAATTCATATATGTGTGTGTCTGTGTGTATGTATATTGTACAGATTTTTTTCTTTTGTCCACCCAGCTTGTGGGAGTCTTAGTTCCCCAACCAGGGATCAAACCCCAGCCACAGCAGTGAACGTGCCAAGTCTTAATCAGTAGACTACCAGGGAAATCCCTGAAATGGACAAATTTCTTGAAAGATTAAAACTACCAAAGCTCAGTGAAGTGGAGATAGATAACCTGAAAAGCCCTAGATCTATTAAACTAAATTTCTAATTTGAAACCTTCCTACAAAAAAACTCCAGGTTCAGATATCATCGATAGTGAATTCTAACAAATATTTAAGAGAAATATTATCAATTCCACCCATGGGGTTGGAAAGAGTTGGACACGACTGAGCAACTAAACTGATTATCAAGTCTAAACAAATTCTTCCAGAAAATTAAACAAGGAAATACTTCCTCTATTAGGGAAGCATTTCTCTGGTAACAAAACCAGACAGATGCTGCAAGATCAGAAAACTACAGATGAGTATCTTATGAACCTGGACATACAAATCCTTAAACTTTTGGCAAATTGAATCCAACAACATATAAAAAGGATAATGTATCACGACCAAGTGGAGTTTATTCAACAAATGCAGGTTTGGCTTAACATTCAATTATTCAGGGCTTTCCTGGTGGTCCAGTGGTTAAGAATCTGCCTTGCAAAACAGGGGACACAGGTTCAAGCCCTGGTCCGGGAAGATCACACATGGTGTGGAGCAACTAAGATGGTTCGCCACGACTAATGAGCCTGTGGTCTTGATCCAGCACACGCTGCAACAATGACCCCGAGTGCCCTGGAGCCCGTGTTGTGAGCCCACACCCCACAACGGGAAGACCAGCAAACCATATATTTTTAAAAAAACATTCATTCATATCAACAGACTAAAAAAAAATTGCTGACACCCAAAAGGCATTTAACGAAATCCAACATCCATTCATTTTAAACAGTTTCGGCAAACTAGCAATAGAAAGGAACGTCCTTGTTTGATAACAGCACCTACAAAAAATGAGTTATGCTTCATATCTATAGTACTGATACTATGTATAAAATAGATCATTAATGAGAACCTACTGGGAACTCTATTCAGTACTCTGCACTGATCTAAAGGAAAGAAATCCAGAAGGGGAATATACGTGTACACACAGCTGATTCATTTGCTGTACAGTAGAAACTAACAGCACCGTAAGGCAACAATACTCCAATAAAAATTAATTTGAAATACAAGAGTCATACTAAATGTTGAAGGAAGTCAACAGAAAATAGGAATCTGAGAAAATGTTATCCTGGAATTCATGTTTCTGGATGTGCACAAATAAGTTTTTCTCATGATTTCCATCAGCATTGCTTTAAATCAATCAACTATATAACTGTTACCATCAGATGCTTTATCTTATACATAGTTGTGCTTGTGTTCTGGGAAAAACTTAGGCAGCATTAATAAGGGGGGTAGTGTGAAAAATAGGAAAGTGAAGGTCAAGTGACTGTGACTGGCACTAATCTAGGAGGGAAAAAGTCATTTACTAGAAGAAAAAGTTCATATTCGACCAAAAAGATAAATCCAAACGCTTGTAAGTGACTCAATTCCAAAGTAAAAGAGCAAAGATACAGCAAGCACACACACGTGAGAAGGCAAGGCTGTGAGGTCACACCCAGAAGAGCTGGGATTCGGTAAAAAGCATGAAGCACGACGGAAGTTTCACAGTGTGAGGAACATACTCCACTCAGTATCTCATCGTTCAGCTCAAGCTGTGAACCAGCACGATTCTCAGAAAGGGGAATGGAGCTGAGGGGGGGCACAGAAATATGGACTGTCCATAATTTCAAATATTTTTTAACAGTCTCAGGCATTACTACAAGAATTAAATATAGAAATCTTAAGATCTGACACCGTTATGAACCTTAACTGTCAACATATCAAACTCTAAGAAGAAAATGCAAGACAAGAAACTGATAGAAATTAAAACGTGGTTGAAGAATTACATAATCTCAGTCCTGGACAAGTCAAGTAGGGAGTGGGTAATAAAAGGAGTATGCATTTAAAAAAAAAAATTGTGCATAGAAAGGAAAAGCTCATCATGTCTGAGCCAGGTCAGTGCTCTCCTCAGTTCCACCTCTGCCAGCCATGTCCCTCTACACAGCCGGACGAGCCCCGCTACCCCCATGACCAACCAATCCATCACTGAGTCCTGTCCACTTAACCTCCTGAATGCCCTTGGAATCTGTCCATTTCTCTCCATCACCTCTGTCTCCACTCTGATACCAGACACTAGGGTCTCGCCCCTAGATTATGACAGGAGCCTCCTAACTCACTCTGATAAACCTCCCCTTCCACCTCCCATCACCTGCTCTGCACACCATAGCCAGAGCCATCTTTACAAAATGGAAAACTTTTACCACTCTGCTGGGTCCACGAGCCAAGGACTTGCCCTTGCTCTCAGGGTATGGCAGAAATCCATCCTGCAACCCTCAGGGCCGTGTCCACCATGGCCCTCCCTGCCTCTCCAGCTCCTTTCACACCACGTGTCACTACTCCGTCCTCTGGACATCCTTCCACTCCTTCAAGACCAGGCTCCTCTCCCACCTCTGGGTATTCATCTGCACCAGCCATATCCTGGACCTGGACTGCTTACCTCCGGCTCTGTCTCACTAAGGCCAATTCATGCTTCAGATCTCAGCTCACCTGTCACCTTGCCAGGAAAGCCTTCTGTGACCTTCCATTCTAGCTCAGATGCCTCTGTGTTATGCTCTCAGAGAGCACAGCTCCTTTCCCGCACAGGACTTCTCCCATTGAGGCTATTATCTGGTTAATGTCTGCCCCCACCACAACCTCCACCACCAACCTATGAGAGTTCTGAGTAAAGGAATCCTGCTTGTGCTCACCTACCATTTCCCCCAGTGGCCTGCACAGTATCTCAAATATAGTAGGTGCTGCAATAAACATGGGAGCCATAAATGAACCTGAATCAAAGTATCAATACTTATTAGATTGATCTGATTCAACTCATTTACTGTCACAGAAAACATAGCCTTCTTAGTTTCCCATGGAATAGCAATGGAAACTGATCATAAGTTAGACCCTCACAAAATCACATATTCTGTAATGTACGAACAACTGATTGCTTTTTCTCCAAAGCACTAGAATATGCTAGCATAATTGCTTTGGAATATCACTAGAAACACATAGGAAAATTAGAAACAGCAAGGGCATGGACTTATTCACTGCTGTATCGCCAGCACTTAAAATAAGTGTCGATACATATTTGCAAATGAACACACAAAAACATGGACATGAAATTGACAACCCGCCAAAGAGGAAGATGGAGAGACAAGAAGGAAGATAGGAGAGAAAATCAGAGGTTCAATCAAGAAGGAATAATCAGGAATTTTAGAAAGAAAACAGAATAAAATGATCAAAGAAATAATGTAATTTCCTAAGAAGTTGAGAACATGGATCTCCAGATTGAGAAAGCCCACAAGCACCCAACTAAATGGATGAAAAAAAAAAAGTGACATACACACAATTGAATACTACTCAGCCATAAAAAAGAACGAAATACTGCTATCTGCAGCAGCAATGCTGGATCTAGAGACTATCATACTAAGACGGAAAAAAACACATATATGCTATCACAGGCAGATCTAAAATATGACTGATGAACTTGTTTATAAAACAGAAACAGACTCACAGACATAGAAAACAAACTGCTGGTTACCAAAGGGGAAGAGGGGCAGCCAATTCAGGAGTTTGGGCTTCACAGATACACTCTACTATATATAAAACAGAAAAACAACAAGGACCTGCTGTACAGCACAGGGAACTATGTTCAATATTATGTAATAACCTAAAATCAAAAATAACCTGAAAAAATATATATGCACACATATACATGTATGACTGAATCACTTTGTTGTACACCACAAACTAACGCAACATTGTAAATCAAATATATGTCAACTTGAAAAAAGGAAAATCACCCACACCCAAAATGACCACACATTGCCTTAAGGTTGCAGACACTGGAAACAGAAATGCTACAAGCTTTCCTAGAGAAAATAAAGGTCACCTACAAACATTTGAGAATCAAAAGGACTCTGCATTTCTAAGTCGTGTTCAACTCCGCAACCCTATGGACCCTAGCCTGCCAGGCTCCTCTGTCCGTGGGATTCTCCAGGTAAGAACATGGAGTGGGTTGCCATGCCCTCCTCCAGGGGATCTTCCTGACCCAGGGATCAAACCCACATCTCCTGTGTCTCCTATATGGGAAAGCAGGTTCTTTACCATTAGCGCTGCCTGAGAAGCCTAAATGGTAACACTGGAAGCTAAGAGACAATGGATACCTTTAAAATTCTGAAGAAATATAACTCCAAACTAGAGTTCTACACCCAGCCAAACATACAAGGGGTTAATAAAGGACAGAATAAACATTGATACACAGGAGTTGTTTTTGCTTTTTTGGCCAAACCATGCAGCTTGTGGGATCTTGTTCCCTGACCAGGGATTCAACCTGGGCCCCAGCAGTGAAAGTTCCTAGTCCTAACAACTGGACTGTCAGAGACTTCCTGAGAATTTATCTTTTAAATGCTTATAATTAAATGAAGAAAAGTCTCAAATTACCTAAGCTTCTGTCTTAAGAAAGTAGAATACAAAGACCATAGTCGGCACAAGAGGAAATAACACAGATAAAGGCACACAAATCAATGAAGTCAAATACAAAAAAATAATAGAGACAGGGGTTAAACCAAAGGCCAATTATTTGAGAAGATCAAATTAAAATTCATAAACATTTAGGGCTTCCCTGGTGGCTCAGTGGTAAAGAATCCACTGGCCAATTCAGGAGACATGGGTTTGATTCCTGGTCCCGGAAGATTGCACATGCCACAGAGCAACTGAGCCACAGTGCTACAGCTTCTGAGCCTGTGCTCTTGAGCTTGAGCCCCGTGACAGGAGAAGCCACCACAAGAAGCCCACACGCTGCAATGAAGAGCAGTCCCTGTTTGCTGCAACTAGAGAAAAATTCCTCACAGCAACGGAGACCTAATACAGCCAAAAATTAATAAATTTTAAAACTTTTTTTAAAAAATTAATCTTCAAAATACACAGCTTATGCAGCTCAATACCTATCCCCAGAAAAAAACACAACCCCATCAAAAAATAGGCAAAAGACCTATTTTTTGCCTTAAAAAAAGTCATTTTTCCAAAGAGGAGATACAGATGGCCTCTTCGAGGCGCATGAAAATATGCTCAACATCACTAATTATCAGTAGAATGCAACTCAGAACTACAGTGGAGTGCTACCTCATGCCAGTCAGAACAGCCATCACCAAGAAAATCTAAAAACACTTAACCTAAAAATCTAAATGCTGGAGAGGCTATGGAGAAAAGGAAACCCTCCTGCAATATTGGTGGGAAAAAAATGGATCCAGGCACTATGGAGAACAGTGTGGTGATTCTGGCTGCTGCGGGTAAGGGGCCCAGAGCCCGGCACAGCACGTGGCCGTGAAGGAGCCACCTCGTGGGATGGCGTTCAGATTGGACACTGCCCAGAGGCAGCCGGGGGGGACGCTGGAATAGCCTAAAGGCACAGCCGAAAGGCCAGCTGAGGAAGCGCTCTCAAAGGACGAGTGCTGTCCATCCGGATGGGGCTGTTTTATTAAATCAGAGGTTTCTATCTAGTTCCTTCCCCCAAAGGAAGGACACAAGGCTCTTGGCTGAAATAGAGAAGGGCAACAGGGGTGGCCCCACTCCCATTTCGCCACCACTCTAGGCTCTGCAGGGCTGGACGGCCCTGGGACCAACAGCCCGGATCCTATCGCGCTGCAAGCTGCAGCTCCCGCCAGGACACGGTGGCTCCTGCTGCCCGAGGATGGGCGGGAGCAGAGAAGAACTGCCACGTGGGTGGGGGTGACCCTCAGCAGGCGCGGGGACGGGAGACGACGTGGGTGGACCTCAGGTGATCCACCTAGACGCGGCTGGTCTCCCCTCACCCCACCGCAATGGCCAACAGACGTGCAGAACCCCCGCCGGAGACGCACGGTAAGTGTTCCGAGGCTTCCGAAAGGAAGGTCTGGGCTGCTCGTCCAGGCAGGCCCCCAGCGCCTGCTCGGGTGATGGACTGCGGGTGAGAGGAGTTTGAAACGGACAATGGGGGAGGGTGAGGATGAGCACACTTCGGGGTGTCCCCTGAGGAAGGAGGACCCACGGAAACCACGGGATTGCAGCTCCCCAAACCTGTGGAGAAACGGAACTAAACACGTGCCTCAAAGCCCTCCGATTTCACGGAGGATCCTTGACCAAGAGCCCCAGTCGCTGCGGAGCTTTGAAACCCACCCTTCAATCTGTGTCGAGGCCACGCCTCCCACGGGCCTCCCCCCTGCTGAGGGCACAGGACCAGATGCTGAGGCGGGCTGGTTGCTGGGAGACCCAGGACGCCTCTGAGCCAACTTTGGTTTGAGAACTCCCTGGCAGCTTTGCAGAAACTTCCTGGGGGTGCACGGCCGTCTCGGGAGCTTCTGTCCACCCTTCTCTGCTGCTCACCTTCCCTGGAGTCCTTGCAGCCTTGACCAGCTCTTTCCTTGTCTCTCTGGGTATTTCCCCAGATAACCCTCCCCCTCCACCCCAAACCCGAACATTTAGTCTCACCTTGGTGTCCCTTCTTGAAGGTCCTGGACCAACACAGGAGGCCTTCTGAAGGGAAGGTACCAAGAAAAACTCAGAACCTATAGGACAAGTGATGTGTGTGAATATGCAGAAAACATAATCAGAAGAGCTGTTTCCTTCTGATGCAGAGATGGGAAAATTTAGTGATAGATACACAGAGCTAATAAACAGGAAAATGAGGCAATTACTAACTCCAGGAAAAAAGAGCATTGTTTAAAAAAAAAAAAAAGGAAATCACAACTTGGTTCAGTGTGACAAGGGTTGACATTGAGTACTAACTAAGCCAAGAATGGAGTCAGGGAACTAGACAGAGAATGTGAGGGAGAGGGTTGGAAGGATGGTTTGGGGAAAGAGTGCTACAATTTCAACCTTTACAACTGGGACATGAACAAGGAAATTCAAAAATTATAAATCGAGAAATGGACTAGGGGACTTCTCTGGTGGTCCAGTGGCTAGAACTATGAGCTCCCAATGCAGGGGGCCTGGTTCGATCCCTGGTCAGGGAACTAGATTCCACATGCTGCAACAAAGACCCCACGTGCCACAGCTGTTGATGAGGGTAAAAGAAGAGTGGCAAAGCTGGCTTGAAATGCAATATCAGAAAAGCTAAGATCGTAGCATCCAGCCCCATCACTTCATGGTGAACAGAAGGGGGAAAAGTGGAAGCATTGACAGATTTTATTTTCTTGGGCTCCAAAATCACTGCAGCTGGTGACTGCAGCCATGAAATTGAAAGGCGCTTGCTCCTCGGAAGGAAAGCTATGACCAACCTAGACAGCATATTAAAAAGCAGCAGAGACATCACTTAGCTGACAAAGGTCCATATAGTCAAAGCTATGGTTTTCCCAGTAGTCATGTATGAGGAGAGTTAGACTATAAAGAAGGCTGAGCACTGAAGAATTGATGCTTTTGAATTGTGGTGCTGGAGAAGACCCTTGAAAGTTCCTTGGACTACAAGGAGATCCAACCAGTCAATCCTAAGGGAAATCAACCCTGAATATTCATTGGAAGGACTGAAGCTGAAGCTGAAACTCCAATATGTTGGCTACATGATGCAAAGAGCTGACTCATTGGAAAAGCCCCTGATGCTGGGAAAGACTAAAGGCAAAAGGAGAAGGGGGTGGCAGAAGATGAGATAGTTTGGTAGCATCACTGACTCAATGGACATGAATTTGAGCAAACTCCAGGAGATAGTGAAGGACAGGAAAGCCTGAAGTGCTGTGTCCGTGGGATCGCAGAGTCAGACACGACTTAGCGACAGACAACAACAACAAATGCCACAACTAAGACCAGATGCAACCAAATAAATAAATATTTTTAAAAAACAGCCTAAATGGAATAAATATGTAAACATCAGCATTCACTTATTTTTAAAAAGCATATGTATATCAGTACTGAGCCAATCTGGGAAAGTGAGAAGGTGAGACAGGACACCGAGGGTTTTGTTTTGTTAGAAGACTTGCAATATGATTTAATCTTTGCATATTGTATTTTGGGAAAAAATTACTATAAAATGAAAACAGTGTATGTCAAAACCTGTAAGTTACACCTGTGAAATTTTAAATCTACATAAATGGTCTATTTTCTGGGGAAACAGAAATTAACAGAATTTATCCTAGAAGAAGCAGGGGGGCAGAAAAAAGGACTAGACCAGTTAGTCTAGAACAAATTGAAAAAACTGTTAAGAACCTGCCCTCTGAGGGAAAACACCATATGATACTATAAAGGAGGGTCCATGTCATTATACACTTGTCCAAACTATGTAACGCCAAGAGTGAACCTTGGTATAAACTCTGGACTCTGGGTAAGTGCGTGTCACCCTAGGGCCGTGACTAGTGACCAAGTCCCCATCTCGGGGGCACGGTGACGATGGTGGAGGCTGCGAGTGTTGCATGGGGGGAGGGAAATGGGAAATCTCACTACTTTCCTCCCCATTTTACTGGAAACCTAAAACTGCCCTAAAATAAAGTCTTAGGTTCAGTTGTGCTTGGGGTTGGTTTGTTCATTTTTTACCACAAACTGCCTGTTCTCCTTTGCACGGCCCTGCAATAAATCTTTCTCTGCTCCAAATAAGAATAACGATAATAGGACTTCCCTGCCCTGATGGTCCATGGGTTAAGACTCCATGCTTCCAATGCAGGGAGGGCAGGTTCGATCCCTGGTCAGGTTCGATCCCTGGTCAGGAAACTAGATCCCACATGCCATGCCGTGGGGCCATAATAATAATAAAGTCTTAAAACTGAATTTAAAAAAAAGACCTGCCCCTTGCCCTGAAAAAGGCATCTCAAAACAAGGGTCAGCTGAGATATGGAGCCGCTGGAATTGTCCCTCTTGTGAGCAGGGGAGTAAATAGGTAAAACTGCTGTGGAGAAACAGTGCCCAGTAACCCCTCAACACATCCATGCCCCGTGACTGGCGATTCCACCCCACCGGGCATACATCCAACACAACTGAGAGCTATGTCTCAAAAGACACAGGCAAAAAAAATGCTCGTATCTGCATGATCTGCATGAAAAACTAGGAACCACCTAAAAACCCATCAACGGTAGAATGCATAAACAGCTCATGGCATATTCACACAGTAAATACACAGCTTGGAAAAAAGAATAAACTGCTCACCATACTTTGACATCACAGATGAATCCCACAGACAGTGCTGAGTGAAAAAAGACTCCAAAGAGTCCACATTGTACTGTAATTACATGAAGTTCAAATGCAGGCAGAGGTCATCTGTGGTATAGAAATTAGGTTTTGTTGGTGGTGGTGGTGTTCAGATGAAGTGGTTTTCACTTTTAAACCAACCGAACACATTTAATATAAAAACCTGAGAAGGGAAAGGCTACCCACTCCAGTATTCTGGCCTGGAGAATTCCATGGACTTTATAGTCCATGGGGTGGCAAGGAGTTGGACAGGACTGAGCGACTTTCACTTTGGTGGCCCAGCGGTAAAGAATCTGCCTTGCAATGCAGCAGGCATTGATATCTGGTCAGAGAACAAAGATCCCACATGCCTTGGAGAACCTAAGTCGACTCACGACAGCTACTGAAGCCTGAGCAGTCTTGGGATCTTTGCTTAAAGATCCCGCCTGACATGACCAAGATCCTGAGAGCCACAGCTAAGACCTGACATAGCCAAATAAATACAGTAATTTTTTAAAATCCACAATTATCTCAACGCTATTAAAACATCCCTCCTTGGACTTCCCTAGTGGTCCAGTGGTTAAGAATCCACTTGCCAGAAGACCTAAACAGACATTTCTCCAAAGAAGACATACAGATGGTTAATAAGCACATGAAAAAATTGCTCAACATCACTTATCATTAGGGAAAGAAATGCAAACCAAAGCAAAAATGGGGTATCATCTCATACCAGTCAGAATGGCCATCATCAGAAACTTGGCAAACAACAAATGCTGGAGAGGATGTAGAGACAAGGGAACCCTCTTTTACTGCTGATGAGAATGTACATTGATACAGCCACTATGGAGAAGAGTATGGAGATTTCTTTAAAAACTAGGAATAAAACTACCATATGACCCGACAATCCCACTACTGGATATATACCCTGAGAAAACCACAATTCTAAAAGACACATGTACCCCAGTGTTGATTACAGCACTGTTTACAATAGCCAGGACATGGAAGCAAACTAGATGTCCATTAACAGATGAATGGATAAAGAAGTTGTGGGGTGTGTGTGTGTGTGTGTGTGTGTATGTATGCAATGGAATATTACTCGGCCATGAAAAGGAATGGATTTGAATCAGTTCGAGTGATGAACCTAGAGCCTGTTATACAGAGTGAAGTAGGTCAGAAAAACAAATATCATACATTCATTGAGAGAGTAGCGCTGAAAAATACACATTACCATATGTAAAATAGATAGCCATTGGGAATTTGCTGTGTGACTCAGCGAACTCAACCTGGTTCTGTAATAACTTAGAGGGGTGGAAAGGAGGTTCAAGAGGGAGGGGACATATGCATACCTATGTTGATGTATTACAGAAACCAACACAACATTGTAAAGCAATTATCCTCTGATTAAAAATAACTTTTTTAAAAAAAAAGAACCAAGTTCAGTTCAGTTGCTCAGTCGTGTCTGACTCTTTGCAACCCCATGAACCACAGCACGCCAGGCCTCCCTGTCCATCGCCAACTCCCAAAGTTCACCCAAACTCATGTCCATCGAGTCGGTGATGCCATCCAACCATCTCATCCTCTGTCGTCCCCTTCTCCTCCCGCCTTCAATCTTTCCCAGCATCAAGGTCTTTTCAAATAAGTCAGCTCTTCACATCAGGTGGCCAAAGTATTGGAGTTTCAGCTTCAACATCAGTCCTTCCAATGAACACCCAGGGCTGATCTCCTTCAGGATGGACTGGTTGGATCTCTTTGCAGTCCAAGGGACTCTCAAGAGTCTTCTCCAACACCACAGTTCAAAAGCATCAATTCTTCAGCACTCAGCCTTCTTTATAGTCCAACTCTCACATCCATACATGACTACTGGAAAGACCATAGCCTTGACTGGACAGACCTTTGTTGACAAAGTAATGTCTCTGCTTTTTAATATGCTATCTAGGTTGGTCATAATTTTCCTTCCAAGGAGTAAGCGTCTTTAAATTTCATGGCTGCAATCACCATCTGCAGTGATTTTGGAACCCAAAATAATAAAGTCAGCCGCTGTTTCCACTGTTTCCCCATCTATTTCCCATGAAGTGATGAGACCAGATACCATGATCTTAGTTTTCTGAATGTTGAGCTTTAAGCCAACTTTTTCACTCTCCTCTTTCACTTTCATCAAGAGGCCCTTTAGTTCTTCACTTTCTGCCATAAGGGTGGTGTCATCTGCATTATGTGAGATTATTGATATTTTTCCCGGCAATCTTGATTCCATCTTCTTCCAGCCCAGCGTTTCTCATGATGTACTCTGCATATAAGTTAAATAAGCAGGGTGACAATATACAGCCTTGACGTACTCCTTTTCCAAAGCGGGGGAGAAAAAGAGTCCGCCTGCCAATGCAGCAGACACAGGTCTGATCCCTGGGCCAAGAAGATTCCACATGTTGCAGGGCAACTAAGCCCGTCACCACAACTACTGAAGCCCCTGCCCTAGAGCCCGCACTCTGCAACAAGAGAAAGCACTGCAATGAGAAGGCGCAACCAGAGAGCACTCCCTGGCTCACCGCAACTAGAGAAAAGCCCACGCAGCAGTGAAGACCCAGCACGGACAAAAATAAATAAATAAAAATGCCCCTCCCTTAAAAAAAAACCCTTCAATACACAAATGGCAGTCATAGCATCGCCATGGCAGCCAGGAGCATGGCGAGGGGAGGGGAGGTTTTTACTCTCTCCTGCTCCCCTTGCCCATGCTCTGTGACCTGTGCGAGCATGAGGTCTTAGCGGAGGGCAGATCAAAGCCAGAAGAAGCATGGGAATTCCCTGGCGGTCCAATGGTTAGGACTCGGCACTTCCACTGCCATGGCCCAGGTTCAATCCCTGGTCGGGGAACTAAGATCCCTCAAGTGCTGGAGCATAGCCAAAAAAAAAGGGGGGGGGGCAGCCAGAAGTAGGAGGGGTGGTTCCTGAAACTGATGTTGAGACAGACCAAGCATTGCAGGTCCCTCCAACATGCCATGTCCCCACGTGGCAGCCTCCAGGGAAAGCCAGATCCAGTTAGGAGGTAGCGGAAGGTGGCTGTTATGGACAGGAGACTCAACCACCATTCCTCAGCATCCCGCTGGCCACATCTTTGGGGAACAGCACTTTCCAAGGGCCTTCTGAGATTAGTTCCCTCTGTCAACCACGGACATGTGAGCTATCTGCCCGAGGAAAGCCGCTCAGGTCTTGGAACAGAGCTCTTATAAGAAGACAGGTCACACACAGGACTTCCTTGGTGGTCCAGCAATTAAAACTCCACGCTCCCAGTGCAGGGGGCACAGGTTTGATCCCTGGTCAGGAAACTAGATCCTGTATGCTGCAACTAAGACCTGGAGCGACCAAATAATTTAAACTTCTTTTTTAAAAAGAGTCAAGCTTACCAAAAAAAAAAAAAAAAAAAAAGGACTCACAAGATGGTCACACACACATGTTCCTGCTACATGACCAGCCGTGGTAACTAAAATGCAGGGCTCCAGAGCAGACATCAGGTGCACATCCTAAGTTTTAATGTTTACATGAAACATTCTGATATCTGATAATCTGCTCCATTGTACCCCTAATACCCTAAGCCTACACAGTAACATCATTAATCAGGAGGATCCCTTAGACTGCAAGATCAAACCAGTCAATCCTAAAGGAAATCAATCATGAATATTCATTGCAACAACTAATGCTGAAGCTGAAGCTCCAATACTTTGGCCACCTGATGCGAAGAGCCGGCTCACTGGAAAAGACCCTGATGCTGGGAGGGATTGGGGGCAGGAGGAGAAGGGGACGACAGAGGATGAGATGGTTGGATGGCATCTCCGACTCAATGAACATGTGTTTGAGAAAGCTCCGGGAGTTGGTGATGGACAGGGAGGCCTGGAGTGCTGCGATCCATAGGGTCACAAAGACTCGGACACAACTGAGCGACTGAACAACAACAATGAACATTCCTTGAGCTTAGTCTCAGAGCTTGTCCGGGTTAGGACCAGGGCTCCAGGTGCCACTGGAGAACAGCAAAGACAGTGAAGCGGGCGGACTGCACGAACTCTCCGCCTGCAGCAGACACACAGACTGCGGGAAAGCCCTGGGCTCTGCACTGCTCTGTCTGCCTCTGCAGACACCGCTCCACCCCTGAAGGACAGAGAATCATCCGAGGGAGCCCAGCCCCAAGCCAACACTGTGAAGGGACGACTGTGTAAAGAGTAGACAAGAACAGGTGTAGAAGGACGGTGCTGAGGCCATTCGATGGGGGAAAGGCAGTCTTTTCAACGATGGTGCTGGGAAAATTTAACATCCACAGGTGAAAGAAAGTAGCTGGACCCTTACCTTACACTAGACACAAAAATTAACCCCAAAATAGATCAAAGTTCTAAGTATGAGAGTCCACACTACAAAACTCTAAAAGCTTCATGACACTGGATTTGGCAACAACTTTATGGATATGACATCAAAAGCACAGGCAACGGAAGACAAAAACAGGTGAGTGGGGCTTCATCAATATGAAGATTTCTGTACATCAAGGGACACCATCAACAGAGGAAGAGGACCCTCCCTGGTGGTGCGTGGCTAAGACTCCATGCTCCCAGTGCAAGGGTCCCCAGTTTGAGCCCTAGTCAGGAAACTAGACCCCACATGCTGCAACTAAAAATCCTACATGCCACAATGAGGATGGGCGATCACACAGGCCGCAACCAACCCAGGGCAGCCAAATAAATAAATACAGACAACAACAATGCAAAAGTAAGAAGGCAACCCACAAAAAGGGAGAAAATATTTGCAAATTACATATCTGATAAGAGATTAATACAAAGAACTCCTACAATTCAGTGACAAATGATCCAGCTGAAAAATAGGCAAAGGCACTGAAATACACATTTCTCTGAAGAAGGTACATAAATGAGTAAGCACACGAAATGTTGATCAACGTCCAGTGATGAAGGAAATAAAAATCAAAACCACAGTGAGAGACCACTTCAATCTATTAGGATGGTCATTATCAAATGAACAGCAACAACAACAAAACAAAACAGAAAATACCAAGTGTTGACGAGAGCGTAGAGAAACTGGAACACTGGTGCATTGCTGGTAAAAATGGGAAATGGTGTAGTCACTATGCAAAACAGCATTCCTCAGAAAAAGTAAACATAGAATTACTATGAAAGTGCAAGTGAAAAGTGAAAGTGAAGTCGCTCAGTCAACCCCATGGACTGTAGCACCCGGGTCTCTGGCACTGCGGGCAGATGCTTTACCATCTGAGCCACCAGGGAATGACTCAGCAATTTCACTTCTGGGTATACAACCAAAAGGACTGAAAGCAGGGAATCAGATATTTATACAATCCACGTTCACAGCAGTATTCTTCAGAAGAGCTAAAAGGTAGAAACAATCCAAAGTCCATCAATAAATGAATGAACAACATGTGGTCTATTAGGAATTCTCTGGCAGTCCAGTGGTTAGGACCCTCACTGCCAAGGGCCCAGGTTCAATCCCTGGTTGGGGAGCTAAGATCCTGCAAACTGCTCGGTGTGGGGGAAAAAAGCGTCTATCCAAACAATGGAATATTATTTAACCCTAAAAAGGAAGGCAATTCTGATACTACAACACGAGTGAATCTGGAGGACATTATGCTAAGTGGAACAATTATGCTAAGTCACAAAAGGCTAAGTACTGTATGATCATATTACATTAGGTTCCCAAAGGAGTCAAATCCATAGAGACAGGGAGTAGAAAGGCGGTTGTTAGGGGCTGAGAAAGGTGGGGAATGGGGAGGGATTGTTAAATGTGTACAAAGTTTCAGTTTGAGGAGAGAAGGTTCTGGAGATGGGCAGTGGTGATGGTTGCCCAAGAATGTGAATATGAAACTGCACAGCTCAGGTGGGACTCGAACTCTGGCCAAAACCCACACTGGGACTTGAACCCAAGGGCTGGGATTCAAATCCACTGTCTTTAAAAAAGATCACAGACCTGATCTCAGGACTTAACGAAGCTCAGGTTCTTTACGTCTCAGTGTAGAAGGAAACAAGTGAGGCAAAGTGATAAGAAGTGATGAAAGGTACACAGCTCAGTATTTACAAATGAAACAACTGACAAAGGATGAATCTCCAGAACATAGAAGCGGTTCATGCAGCTCAAGATCAAAGAAACAAACAACCCAGGACTTCCCTGGTGGTAACAGTGGTTAAGAATCTGCCTTGCAATGCAGGGGATGTGGGTCTGATCCCTGATCAGGAAACTAAGATCCCACACGCAGCAGAGGAACTAAGCCCACCTGCCACAACCAGAATGTTTGTGCACCTCAGTGAAAGATCCTACGTGCTGCAACTAAGACCCCACACAGCCAAATAAATATTTTTTTTAAAAAATTTAAAAATGGGCAGGAGAATTAAATAGACATTTCTCCAAAGAAGACACACAGATGGCCATCAAACACATGAAAAGATGTTCAACATCACTAATTGTTAGAGAAATGCAAATCAAAACCACATGGAGGTGCCACCTCACACTGGTCAGAAGGGCCATTATCAAAAAAACTTGCAAACAATCAATTCTGGAGAGGGTGTGGAGAACAGGGAATCCTCTTCCACTATTGGTGGGAATGTAAATTGATGTAGCCATTATGGAGAACACTACAGAGGTTCCTTAAAAAAAACTAAAAATAGAACTACCATATGACCCAGCAATTCTACTATTGAGCATATACCCTGAGAAAAGTGTAATTTGAAAATATTCATGCACCCCAGTGTTCATGGTGGGCTTCCTTTTGTGGCTCAGTGGTAAAGAATCTACCTGCCAATGCAGGAGGCTTGGGTTCAATCCCTGGGTCAGGAAGGTCCCTTGGAGAAGGAAATGGCAATCCACTCCAGTATTCTTGCCTGGGACATCCCATGGGCAGTCTGGTGGGCTACAGTCCACAAGGTCGTAAAAGAATCAGACATGACTTAGTGACTAAACAACAAATGTTTGTTGCAGCGCTATTTACAACAGCCAAGACATGGAAGCAACTTAAATGTCCATCAACAGAGAAATGGATAAAGAAGATGTAATACAGATATACAATGGAATATTATGCAAACATTAAAAAGGAATGAAATTGGGTCACTTGTTGAGTCTGTCATATAGAGTGAAGTCAGGAAGAGAAAAACATCATATATTAACCCATATATATAGAATCTAGAAAGATGGTACTGATGAACCATCAGCTTGGCAGGGATACATATGCAGACATATGGACACAGAGACTTGTGGACACAGAGGGGGAAGTGGGTGGTGGGACAAATTGAGAGAGTAGCCTTGACATATACACAGGACCGTGTGTAAGACAGACAGCCAGTGGGAAGCTGCCGCATAGCACAGGGAGCTCAGCTCAGTGCCCCATGATGACTTAGAGGGGTGGGGTGGGAGGCGGGGTGGGCGGGATGTATGTAGACATACAGCGGATTCACTTTGTTGTACAGCAGAAACGAACACAACATAGTAAAGCAGTTATACTTTAATTTAAAACAGAGAAAGACACACTTTTCATAGACAGAATTCAAAAGGCAAGAGTGTCCCTGGGAGAAACAAACTTTGCAGACAGGGTGTGGGCCATCTCAGAAGGCAAGAGGCCCTGAAATATAGGGTGGCTAGTTTTTATGGGCTGGCTAATTTCATAGGCTAATCAATACGTGAACCGTGAACTTTCAGATGTTCAAGCTGGTTTTAGAAAAGGCAGAGGAACCAGAGATCAAATTGCCAACATCCGCTGGATCATCGAAAAAGCAACAGCATTCCAGAAAAACATCTATTTCTGCTTTATTGACTATGCCAAAGCCTTTGACTGTGTGGATCACAATAAACTGTGGAAAATTCTTCAAGAGATGGGAATACCAGACCACCTGACCTGCCTCTTGAGAAATTTGTATGCAGGTCAGGAAGCAACAGTTAGAACTGGACATGGAACAACAGACTGGTTCCAAATAGGAAAAGGAGTTCGTCAAGGCTGTATATTGTTACCCTGCTTATTTAACTTCTATGCAGAGTACATCATGAGAAACGCTGGGCTGGAATCAAGATTGCCGGGAGAAATATCAATAACCTCAGATATGCAGATGACACCACCCTTACGGCAGAAAGTGAAGAGGAACTAAAAAGCCTCTTGATGAAGGTGAAAGTTGAGAGTGAAAAAGTTGGCTTAAAGCTCAACATTCAGAAAACGACGATCATGGCATCCGATCCCATCACTGCATGGGAAATAGATGTGGAAACAGTGTCAGACTTTATTTTTGGGGGCTCCAAAATTACTGTAGATGGTGATTGCAGCCATGAAATTAAAAGACGCGTACTCCTTGGAAGAAAAGTTATGACCAACCTAGATAGCATATTCAAAAGCAGAGACATTACTTTGCCAACAAAGGTCCGTCTCGTCAAGGCTATGGTTTTTCCTGTGGTCATGTATGGATGTGAGAGTTGGACTGTGAAGAAGGCTGAACGCAGAAGAATTGATGCTTTTGAACTGTGGTGTTGGAGAAGACTCTTGAGAGTCCCTTGGACTGCAAGGAGATCCAACCAGTCCATTCTAAAGGAGATCAGCCCTGGGTGTTCTTTGGAAGGAATGATGCTAAAGCTGAAACTCCAGTACTTTGGCCACCTCATGTGAAGAGCTGACTCACTGGAAAAGACTGATGCTGGGAGGGATTGGGGGCAGGAGGAGAAGGGGACAACAGAGGAGGAGATGGCTGGATGGCATCACCGACTTGATGGACATGAATCTGAGTGAACTCTGAGAGTTGGTGATGGATAGGGAGGCCTGGCGTGCTGCGATTTATGGGGTCGCAAAGAGTCGGACACGACTGAGCGACTGAACTGAATGAGTGGGAAAGTGCAATTCACTCATTCGTGTCGGACTCTGTGACCCCATGGACTATATAGTCCATGGAATTCTCCAGACCAGAATACTGGAGTGGGTAGCCATTCACTTCTCCAGGGGATCGTCCCAACCCAGGGATCGAACCCAGGTCTCCCTCATTGCAGGCGAATTCTTAACCAGCTGAGCCACCAGGGAAACCCGATGAATGGGAGAATTATTCCAAATATTTTGGAGAAGGAGTAGAGATTTCCAGAAATGGGGCCACCACCCATGTTTTGGTCTTCTGTGGTTGCCCTCGGAACTGCCGTGGCACTTGTGGGTGTGTTGTTTAGTATATGCTAATATATTACAATGAGCGTATAATGAGGCTCAAGGTCAAGTTAAATCTTCCACCATCTAGGACCCCATCAGTTCTGACCAGTTTATGTCATTCTTTTAAAGGCTATGTATGCCCTGCCCTTTTCCCTCCTGTTTCAAATATACATAAGGCCACTGAACTGAACACTTAAAAATGGTTAAAATGGTAAATCCCATGTTACGCATATTTTACCACAACCTTTTTAAAAAGGAATATGTGTAGACAAGCTGGCTGGTTGGTTCTCTCTTTAGTGCTAGGCAACTCCTAGATGAGGGCGGAGCGGGGTGGTGGCAGGTTGTATATGTGTGTACGCATGTTTATACATGTGTAGGCATAGGGGGAAATCTTTGTCCTCAGGAGAGGTACACAGAGGTCACCTGGTGTAAAGGCCACATGATACCCAGAGTATTCATCCCATTTGCTGCTGCTGCTGCTGCTAAGTCGATTCAGTCATGTCTGACTCTGCGACCCCATAGACGGCAGCCCACCAGGCTCCCCCGTCCCTGGGATTCTCCAGGCAAGAACACTGGAGTGGGTTGCCATTTCCTTCTCCAATGCAGGAAAGTGAAAGTGAAAGTGAAGTCGCTCAGTCGTGTCCCACTCTTATCGACCCCATGGACTACAGCCTACCAGGCTCCTCCATCCATGGGATTTTCCAGGCAAGAGTACTGGAGTGGGGTGCCATTGCCTTCTCCACATCCCATTTGAGAGGAAAGTAAATAACTGATCCTAGATACACAGGAAAAGGTCTGGAAAGATGTACCCAAACTGCTCCCCAGAGGGAACCTGTCACTTTTTATCATGAAATGAGTGTCTGAAACATCTAGATAAAACTTCTGAAAGGTTGTTGTTGTTGTTTTTTAATTTTCAAAGTGGACGTTAAAATGTAAGTGAAAATCACTCGGTCATGTCTGACTCTTTGCAACCCCATTGACTGTAGCCCACCAGGCTCCTCTGTCCTTGGAATTCTCCAGGCAAGAATACTGGAGTGGGTAGCCATTCCCTTCTCCTGGAGATCTTCCCGACCCAGGGATCGGACCTGAGTCTCCTGCACTGTAGGTGGATTCTTTCTCATCTGAGCCACCGGGGAAGCCCTTAAAATGTAAAACCACCTTAAAAAGTTTAAGGGTGTGCCTGTTGGCTCAGTTATAAAGAATCCACCTTCCAGAGTAGGAGACACGGGTTCCATCCCTGGTCCGGGAAGATTCCATGTGCGACCTCAGAGCGACGAAGCCCGTGCACTGCAGCTGTTGAACCTGTGCTCGAGAACCAGGAGCCACAACTGCTCAGGCCCCGTGCTCCAACCTCTGACGTCCATGCACCCCAGAGCCCCTGCTTCGCATCAAGGGGGGTGCCCTGCAACGAGAGGGCCGCCCACCTCAACTAGAGAAAAGCCCCCACAGCAGCAAAGACCCAGCACAGCCATAAATAAATATAAATCCATAAAAAAGTTGAAGTCACACAAGGAAGGCGTCTTTTGGCAACTCTACAGTTGGCAAGTGATTAGCATCCAAAACATGCACACGGAGGAACCTCCCTGGTGGTCCAGTGACTAAGACCCTGCTCTCCCAATGCAGGGGGCCTGGGTTCGATCCCTGGTCAGGGAACTAGATCCCATGTGCCACAACTAAGACCCTATGCAGACAAATAAATAAAAATAAATATTAAAAAATCAACAAGGAGAAGACAACCCATGGAAGAAACAAAGGATGTAAATGGCAATTCACAGCAGAAACCAGGATGGCCGATAAACAGTGAAAAGCTGGGCAATTCCTCTATTGACCAGGGAAATGCAGGTTAAAATCACAATGAGGATGAAGAAAAATCGTCAAGTCTGCTGGTACCAAGAGACGGACACTCTCCTCCCCTGTTAGGAGGCTGTGTGCCAATGGAAGAACGATGCAGAGCAACCTGGCAGGCGCCGGTAAAGCTGAAGCAACCAACAGCGTCAGGCCAGCATGCCCACTTCTATTTAAACATTCAGAAGCTCTCACACAGGAACAAGGAGACACATTCCAGAGTGTTCGCCGCATCATGGTTTATAACAGAGAAAAACTGGAAACTACCTAAATATATTTGCACAGGGAGACACCATAGAGAAATCAAAATAAACGAACTGGGGCTAAATGCACCAATGGGGGGAAAGAATCTTAAAAAACATTCAGTTTTTATCGAAGATGACTGGGGCCGTGACACAAATCTCAACACATTTCAAAGAATTTAAATAATGCAGAAAATGTTCTGAGATTACAATGCAACTAAGGTAAAAATCAATGGTGATGGAGGAATTCCCTGGAGGTTCAGGGGTTAAGAATCAGTTTCCACCTCAGAGGGCAGGGTGGGGGTGGGGTGGGTGTTCCCACTCCTGTTGTGGGGAGGGGAACTGGAGAACTAAGATCACACAAGGGGTCAAAAGAAAAAAAAATTCAATATCGATGGGTATGGGAGTTGCCCTCTGTTTGTTTTTTACTTTTTGGCATTCCAGCTGAGCTATTTCAAATCCTAAGAGATGATACTGCGAAAGTGCTGCACTCAATATGCCAGCAAATTTGGAAAAAGCAGCAGTGGCCACAGGACTGGAAAAGGTCAGTTTTCATTCCAATCCCAAAGAAAGGCAATGGCAAAGAATGTTCAGACTACCGTGCAATTGTGCTCATTTCACATGATAGCAAAGTAATGCTCAAAACCCTTCAAGCTAGGCTTCAACAGTATGTGAACTGAGAACTTCCAGATGTACAAGCTGGATTTCGAAAAGGCAGAGGAACCAGAGATCAAATTGCCAGCATCCACTGGATCCTAAAAAAAGCAAGGGAATCCCAGAAAAACATCTCCTTCTGCTTCACTGACTACGCTAAAGACTGTGACTGTGTGGACCACAATAAACTGTGGAAAATTCTTAAAGAGATGGGAATACCAGACCACCTTACCTGTCTCCTGAGAAACTTGTAGGCAGATCAAGAAGCAACAGTTAGAACTGGACATGGAGAGACTGGTTCAGAATTGGGAAAAAGGTACGTCAAGGCTGTATATTGTCACCCTCTTTATTTAACTTCTATGCAGAGTATATCATGAGAAATGCTGGGCTGGATAAATTTCAAGCTGGAAACAAGATTGCTGGGAGAAATATCAATAACATCAGATACACAGTCTGCAAGATTAACCAGCCTGATCTACTTTTAAAAAAAAAATACCTATAATATACAGTGGAACTATTATGTAACCTTGTTCTGTATTTTCCAAGTCTCCTGTAAATGTGTTATGCTTTCATAATTCAAAAAGAAAATAAAAATTAACCTGTCTGTACACTTCAAAAATGCCAATGTCACAAAAAACAAATTCACTCTGAGAAAACATCCTAGAACGAGAGGCACACAGCGACATGTTTGCAACCCACCTGTGTAGTTCAGGTTCAAGGGGACCTCAGGTGCAGTTCAACATTCAGTTCTGAGCTGGAGAAGCTTCCACTAAGGAAGGCCTGCTCCCTGCTCAAAACTGAGGGTTCATGGTTGACTCTCCCCACAAGCTGGAATCAAGATTTCTGGGAGAAATATCAATAACCTCAGATATGAAGAAGAACTAAAGAGCCTCTTGATGAAAGTGAAAGAGGACAGTGAAAAAGATGGCTTAAAACTCAACATTCAGAAAACTAAGATCATAGCATCTGGTCCCATCACTTCATGGCAAATAGATGGGGAAACAATGGAAATAGTGACAGCCTTTATTTTGGGGGGCTCCAAAATCACTGCAGATGGTGACTGCAGCCATGAAATTAAAAGACGTTTGCTCCTTGGAAGAAAAGTTATGACTAACCTAGACAGCATATTAAAAAGCAGAGATATGACTTTGCCAACAAAGGTCCGCCTAGTCAAAGCCACGGTTTTTCCAGTAGTCATGTATGGGTGTGAGAGTTGGACTGTGAAGAAGGCTGAGCACCGAAGAATTGATGCTTTTGAACTGTGGTGTTGGAGAAGACTCTTGAGAGTCCCTTGGACTGCAAGATCCAACCAGTCCATCCTAAAGTAGATCAGTCCTGGGTGTTCATTGGAAGGACTGATGTTGAAGCTGAAACTCCAATACTTTGGCCACCTGATGCAAAGAGCTGACTCCTTGGAAAAGACCCTGATGCTGGGAAAGATTGAAGGAGGGAGGAGAAGGGGACGACAGAGGATACGATGGTTGGACGGCATCACTGACTCAATGGACATGAGTTTGAGTAAATTCTGGGAGTTGGTGATGGACAGGAAAGCCTGGCGTGCTGCAGTCCATGGGGTTGCAAAGAGTCGGATACGACTGAGTGACTGAACTGACTTCCGCCTCCCCCCACCCCCAACTGGAAAGGGAGACCCGAGACCTGTGAGAGCTTTTGGAAGCCCAGGAGTGCATACACTCCTGGACCTTGGCTCAGAGACCCTGGCTTTTCACCTGAGAAATGGAGGGTGGTATGGCTCTATCTGGCCCTGTCGCTGAGGTTCTTCCCAGCCCCATCTGAGAAGAACACGGTCAGCTGGGGCGGCCACTGGACAAATCAGCATACTTCCCAGGTGGGGCTGACTCCGCTGGCCCAGCCCTGTGGACCTCTGTGGCTCTGGCTGCCTGGCCCTTCAAGGTCTGGAGCCTTTTCAGCAGGTAGGCCAGGCGGGCTTGATGCCAGGCCAGGAGGGGCCAGAGTCTAGAGCAGGAGAAGCAGGTTCCCAGCCTGGCGTCCCGCCTGGGACCGGGGCTCAGCTTGGGCCCCCTCTGTTCCCCTGTGAACCTCAAAGCCCCCTCACCCTCCACCACTGCCTGGAGGAAAGGCCCAGAGACCGCCTCAACCTCGTGCCTGTCCCCACACCCTTACACGGGCCAGGAGCCAGGGCTGCCTCGTTGGAGGCGTCGTGGTGCCATCTGGACGCCTGTGGTGCCCCAGTCACTGAGTCGGGGAGAGAACGTCCTTTCCCAGCCTCCCAGGTGGCTCAACCGTGGCTGCTCCGGGGCAGGAGCCCTGAATCCCAGGCTGCTCCCCGCACCTTCAGCTTGCACCCCAACCCAGGGCCCCGCAGAGGGGTGCGCTGGCCGCTTACCTGGAGTAGGAGGAGGCGGCAGCGAAGCGGTCCGTGGGCTCCTCGCGGCCGCATCTGTGCGCCTGGGCATCTCGGGATCCCGGGATCCCGCACCTGTTAACACTCACGCCCCGCCCGCCTGCGCAGCGGGTGAAACACGCCGCCGCCGCTGCGCCTCCCGGCCCAGCACGGCCAGGCTCCTCCATCCCGCGCACCTGGACCAGGTGCCCCGCCCCGCCCCCAAGGAACATGTGCCCAGAGAACCGCTCTCTCCCGCGGGAGCCTCGGCTCGGGCGCTGCCCGAGGGTCAAAAGCAAGGCCGGCCCTGGGCGCCCGGGGTCAGCAGGCTGGAGGCTGCCTCCCAAACCTGCACGGAACCCGCGCGCGGCGACGGCCCGCGTGGTTGGGCGCCCACTGCATGGTGGCTCCAAATGGATCATGTCCCCGTTCCCCCTGCCCTCCAGAGACCTCAAGTCTACGTCTCAGCCCTTCCCGCTCAGCGGCGGAGGGCTGTCCCCACCTCCTCTGAATCTCTCTTTGCGGGCTCTTCTCACCCCCACCCCACTCCCCTTTTCCGTCTTCTCCAGCATTTCCACTCTCTTCTCTGCCTTGGGCCACAGCGGTGATAGTCGCGTGCTCCCCTCGACCCCCGCAGAGGCTCTTCCGTTCCAACGCCAGCCCCGCAGCACCGGGACTGGAAACCCAACCCTCCTAAAACCCGTTTCCTTGCTGAGTTTATGATTACTCTCTCTCTCCAAAACTTTGCGCTTCCCTAGTGGCTCAGACGGTAATGAATCTGCCTGCAATGCAGGAGTCCCTGGTTTGATTCAGCCCTCCCCACCCCCCACCCCCACCCCCGTCTCTCTTACACACACACTCACACAGGGTGGGGGTTTGTAGAGAGCAGGCTAAAGGACCATCGTTCCCTCCCCAGCAGCACTCAGGCAAGGACACACGGGTCAGGGGACAGGTATGCTTTATTACTCGGTTCCCACACATAATTGTCCCAAAGCACAAGTCAGACCCCTCACCTGTACTCATTTATACTTTACAAAGGTTATCGGTGCGCAGGAAGGCTTTCATAACGACCCAGCCCCAAGGCGGCGAAGGCCTCAGAGAACACAACTTCTGCATCGAGATGTGGTCGTTCGGGCCTCCAACCCACTCCTCCAGACCCTGAACTCGGTGGAAACGGCAGACGCTGGGTCTCCTGCTGAGCGCCAGGACCCACAGGACAGAACCGGGGAGTCCCCGGGGGAATCATTTCTCCCTTCCCACGGCCGAGCCCCCAGATGAAGAAAATAAGGCACGGTCAACGGTGGAGAGGGTACAAAGTCAAGAAACAGCTGGAGATGGGCGTCCTCAGGCCAGGTTGCAGCCCCGCCTCCGCTTACTCTTAGGAAGCCGGCTCTGGGGTGGACAGAGGTAACGGCGGGCAGCAGGCCCACCCAGGAGCCTGGGCCTGGGCGGTGGGAGGGGTCCTGGCAAGAGGGGGCGTGGCCCCGCCCCGCAGGCTGCAGCGGGGGAGTCAGGGGGAAGGCCACGTGACTCCCGCCCCCTTTCCCAGGGCCCTCGGGCCAGCTCGGCTCCCCGGCCGGCACGGTCAGCCCTCCAGAAAGGGCTCAGCTCCGGTAGCTCTTGAGCAGGTGCCCGGCGACCACGAGCCTCTGGATCTCACTGGTGCCTTCATAAATCTCGGTGATGCGGGCGTCGCGGTAGTGCCGCTCGGCCGGCATCTCCGTCACGTAGCCCATGCCGCCCAGGATCTGCATGGCCTGAGGGGGAACGCGAGGGCTCAGGAAAGGAAGACCAACACCCCCCCCGCCCCCAACTCGTGGGGGAAAGACAGGGCAGGACCATCCACGCAGAAGGGCCAGCGGGGAGGAAGAAGCAGCCGGCACACTCCCGCTTACCCAACCCTGGGGAGCTCACCCAGGCAGTGGGGACTCTCACCTGGTGGGTGATGGCAGTTGCGGCCTCCGATGCAGCCAGCTTGGCCATTGCCGCCTCCTAACCACAGAGGACGGTGGCGTCAGAAATTCTTAGCACCTGGCCTGTTCAACACGGCGGGCCTGGGGAAGCCGCCCCTTGGAGCGATAAACCCACAGGCTCAAGGAACTGGAACCCCGCCCAGACGGCTCCCTCAGTGCCTCTGCCGCCATGGAAGCTCTGGGCTGGGCCCGGGGAGACCCCTGCCCCACTGGCACCTTGGTGAAAGGCTTCTTGTTGTCCTTCAGCATGGCAGCGCGCCAGGTCAGCAGCCGGGCACTCTCCAGGGCGAGGGCCATGTCCGCCAACTTGAACTGCAACAACCCAGACCCGCCCCACCGTCAGTGCAGGCCCGCCCTTCCCTCTCCCTGAGGGGCGGGACAGAGGAGGGCGGAGGACGGAGCCGAGGCTGAAAGCCGTCTGGGAGGCAGAGAGGAGAGGCCGAAATCGCGTCCCTCTGGCGTTCAGGCAAAGCTGCGCGTCTGTTACCTGGATGCCCTGCAGCTTGGTGAGGGGCGTCCCGAAAGCACTGCGGTTCTCGGCGTAGGTCACAGCACAGTCCAGGGCGGCCTGGGCGATGCCCAGGGCCTGGGAGGCGATGCCAATGCGGCCCATGTCCAGGGTTTGCTGTGAGGACCCACCTGTCAGGGGCCGGCCGTTCCCCAGGGCCTCACCCTAAGGAACCCCCGCCCCCCGCTGCCAGGCTCACCATGGCGATCTTGAAGCCCAGCCCCGGCTCCCCCAGCAGGCTGTCCTTGGGGATGCGACAGTCCTCGAAGATGAGGTTGGCCGTGGACGAGGCCCGGATGCCCAGCTTGTCTTCCTTCTTCCCCAGGGTGAGCCCGGGTGTGGGCATGGGGACCAGGAAGGCACTGATGCCCTGGAGGCCGGGACACGCCCCTGGCTTGCTCACCGGCCCGAGGCCACGCCCCTCAGACGAACCACCCACTCGGGTCGCCCCCCCAATTTCCACCTCCCTCAGAACCTCGCTGTGACGCCCTCTGCTGGCTCCTCCGGGGACAGCGCCGCCCCGGGGCGGAAAAGGGACGGCTGGCAAGAGCCCCAGAGCCCAAGCGGCTCTGTCAGACCACAGAGATGCAGCTGGAGACACTGAACGGCTTGCCGCCCCTCCCTTCCGGGCCCCCCACCTTGTTATGCAAGGATCTGTCGGTACTGGCGAAGACCACTCCGGCCGAGGCCTCCCAGGCGTTGGTGATCCAGGCCTTGGTGCCACTCAGGACCCATGAATCACCGTCTGCCCGCGCGGTGGTGGCCGCGGCCCCTGCGTCGCTGCCGTTCCCTGCCCCACACGCAGACTCAGAGTCCACCGCCGCCAGCTCGCCAGGGACCCAACCTCACACCTCCCACACCAAGCACTCCCCAGCCCTGCCAAGCAACCCCCCCCATTCTGTGCCCCCCACCCCCCCAGCTGGTGAGCCAGACCCAGGCGCAGGGAATCAGGGTCTGGCTCCTGAGAGAAGGGGCTGGAGGGCTACACCAGCTCCCTCTCTAGAGGTGCGGGGATGTGGCACCTGGCTGTCTCCAAGCCAAAGGGACCGTGGGGTCCAAGTCCCTCCGTCCCAGCTCAGGCAAGGTGGACCCCGGGTGGGGTGGGGGTGGGGGTGGGTGAGCCACGGTCCCAGGTGGTACCTGGTTCACTGAGGGCAAAGCAGCCAATTTTGTCGCCTCTAGTGAAGGGAGTGACCCATCGCTGCTTCTGCTCCTTGGTGCCGAACTTCAGGATGGGCCCTAAGTAGAGGGACTGGGGGGACCGTGGGGGGAGGTCATTGCAGGCCCCAGCACACCCGCATGCCCACCCCCAGGCCTCCTCTCTCCAGAGGCCCCATGCAAAGGACCAGGCCTAGCGGCGGTCAGGGGCGGGGAGCCAAGGGAGGGCTGTGCCTGGATGTGGGGCCGTCTGGAGCCCCCTCCCTCTCTGCCTGTGTGTCCGAGGCCCAGGCGGGAGGCTCACATTGTTGACACTCATGATGACTCCCGCGGAGGCGCAGCCCCGGCTGATCTCCTCCATGGCGATGGAGTAGGCCAGGTAATCGAGGCCGGCTCCGCTGAGCTCCTCGGGCACGTTCATGGCCATAAGCCCCAGCTCGCCCATCTTCTTCACCTGGCCCCAGGAAAGGATGTCACAGCAAGGGCAGCTCCTGGGGGAGGGGGGTGGGGATGGGGCCACAGGGCCCAACCTCTCCAACCCCAACCCCCCTGCCCCCAGGCTGGTGCCTGCAGAAACTCAGGTCGTGTGACCCTAACACCCACCCCGGAACCCCCAAGGCCGGATCTGTATGACAGCCCTGTTGTCTCAGGCAGTCCTGCCCCCGTACTCTGCCCTCACTCATCGCTGTGTCTACAGCCACGACCAGTGAGCACGCAGAAGGCACAAGGCTTTGGGGGCCTCCGAGGTGAAGGAGCAGGGCAGCACAGTGCCACACAGACCTTCTTCAGCCCCTAACGCTCACCGCACAGCCTGTCCTCCCCACCACAGGGCCTTTGCACATGCTGTTCCTGTCAGCGATGCCCTGTATCAACTGCTGGATTCTAGTGCCAGTGAAAGATTCGATAAAGGGGAAGAGCCTGGAATGTTTGACTTGGAATCCAGGAGTGGCTGGGGTTAATTATCAAGTGCCTTTGACATGCTCAGCGCTGGAAAGTGCTTCATGTGTATTCTTGGTCCAGTCTCTCCGAAGCTTGAAGCTTTGCTGAGTCAACCTCATGTCACAGGTGAGGAAGCTGGAGCTCAGGGAGGTGGAGTGCTTTGCACAGGGTGGACCTTGTAAATGGTGGGGCTGAGGTTGAAACCTACCACTGACTCCAGGACTACAACCAGCTCAGTCTGCACAAGGTGAGTGATCCATGTACAGCATTTAAAAGAGAAAGTCTTATTGACAGCTAGTTGATCTACAATGTTGTGTGAATTTTCTGCTGTATAGCAAAGTAACTCTGCTATACAGATTCTTCTTCATATTCTTTTCCATATGGTTTACCGCAGGATCCTGACTATAGTTCCATGTGCTGTACAGAGGGCCTTGCTGTTTATCCATCCTATATACAATAGTTTGCACCTGCTAATCCAAAACTCCCAATTCGTCCCTCCCTCACCTGCTTCTCCTTGGCAACTACATGTCTGTTCTCCCTGTCTGTGAGTCTGTTTCTGTTCCGTATTAATAGATAGGTTCAATTTGTGTTGTATTTTAGATAACACATGTAAGTGATATCATATGGTATTTGTCTTTCTCTTTGACTTACTTCACTTAGTATGATAACCTCTAGGGCCACCACGGCACTGCAAATGACATTATTTCATCCTTGTTTATGGCTGAGTAATATTCCACCATATGTATGTGCCACATGTTCTTTACCCGTTCATCTGTCCATGGACAGGTTGTTTGCATGTCTTGGCTATTGTGGACAGTGCTGCTATGAACACAGGGGTCCATGTATCTTTTCAAATCATAGCTTTTTCTGGATATATGCCCAGTACTGGGACTGCTGGACCACACGGCAACTCTACCTCAGTTTTCTGAGGAGCCTCCCTACTGTTACCCACTGCACCAACTTACATTCCCACCAACAGCATAGGAAGGTTCCCTCTTCTCCACACCCTCTCCAGCATTTATTATTCGGAGACTTTTGAATGATGGCCATTCTGACCAGTGTGAGGTGGTACCTCTGTAGTTTCCATTTGCATTTCTCTAAGAGT
The DNA here is from genome assembly GCF_029407905.1 of Bubalus kerabau. Taxonomy (NCBI): domain Eukaryota; kingdom Metazoa; phylum Chordata; class Mammalia; order Artiodactyla; family Bovidae; genus Bubalus; species Bubalus kerabau. Next base: position 67,089,827 of record NC_073639.1, on the reverse strand, counting down.
TAGTGTGGCATTTCTTATCATTAAGTGACTGAGACGTTCTTGACTCGACAGCGCTGTCTGGGAAGAGGGGCATCGGTGAATTTGCTGAACTTTCACAATGATTTGTGTCCCTCTGTGAAACTGGGTGTTTGATTCCACCTTGAGTTGTTCCCATGCGAGACAATTTGCAAGACTCTACACTTGGGGTGGGCCTGACCCACCTCAGGGTCTCCCCTGTAATACAGGGGAGGAGATGGCCCATGCGGAGGCAGAATGTCAGCCTCACAGGGACAAGCACGCCCTAACCCCCAGGTTCAAAGAGACTGAGTATGTTCAAAGAGACTCTGCCGAGGAGATTAAGCAAAGGACCCTGAGGTGAGGAGGGGCTTCCCTGGATCATCCAGGGAGGCCAGTGTCCTCACAGGGTCCTTGTAAGGGAAAGAGGAGAAACCGGAAAAGGCCAGGCAGTGATTCCCCCTGGGGCCTGCCCAAAGGCCTGCCCACACCTTGATCAGAGCCCAGAGAGACCAGCTTTGGATCTCCGCCCTCCAGGAACGGTCAGGTACTAAGTGTGCACTGCTCTGCGCCCCTGCTTCTGGGGCCTGGTGCAGCAGCGACAGGAAGCTGGTACACAGTGACGAATGGGATTCAGAGCCACCAGGGACGTGGCATTTCGAGAGTTACTAAAAAAAAAAAAAAATTCTGTGGTCACCGCACACCTGGGGGCAGCAGGGGTGACACCGCTCAGGAAGCCGGCGGGGATGGAGGGTGGGTGAGGGTGGGAGGGCCTGAGAGTCAATTTCTAGGTAAGGTGATAAGAAGTCAGGGGCCCCGGAGGAGGAGAGAGGGGTCTGGGGCTCTCAAAGAGGAGATAGGGGTCTGGAGTTCTCAAGGAGGAGAAAGGAACACGTTTTTTTTCCCCCTATATTCCTTAGTCTTAGTCACATGCGATGTTTTTTTCTTTAAGCCCAGAGCTGATAAAACAACTCAGCTTCAACTCTGTACTAAGGATTTTATATATAAAACAACAGTGTATCCTGCTTGAGGACGTTTCTCTTGTCCATGATCCTGTTCTCTTGAACATGATGTGTCTCAGCCCTGTCTGACTTTGCGAACCCATGGACTGCAACATAGACTATATTCCATAGACTATACAGTCTATGGAATTCTCCAGGCCAGAATACTGGAGTGGGTAGGCTTTCCCTTCTCCAGGGGATCTTCCCAACCCAGGGATCAAACCCAGCAGATTCTTTACCATCTGAGCCACCAGGGAAACCCAAGAATACTGGAGTGGGTAGCCTATCCCTTCTCCAGCGGATCTTCCCAACCCAGGAATCAAACCGGGGTCGCCGGCAATGCAGGTGGATTCTTTACTAACAGAGCTATGAGGAAAGCCCAAGGATTACATATATAACAACAATATATCCTGCTTGAGGACATGTTTCTCTTTCTTGAGAACCTTCTGACTAATCCTGTTATCTTAAAATGTATATTATGGGAGGGGGGTCTGGTAAAATCTTTCTATTGTTAGTTCTAATTCTGTCATCTTAAAATGTAAATTGTGGGAGTGGGTCTAGTAAGATCTTTACAACCTTGAGACATTCTTATGATTTATTGTAATAACCAATTAAAAAAGTATATAGCTCCCTTGCTAAGACTAGCATTCTCCGCCCCCTTCTGATGTCTGTGTCAGAAGCTTCCTCTGTCCCTTTTCACTGTAATAAAACTTCTGCCACAAAAGAGCCCTGAGTGGTCAAGCCTGGTCTCTGGTCCCGAAGTGAAATCTTCTTGGGAGGTCACTGAATCTGACATGGTTCACTGTAAGCTATCAGATCAAGGAGTGGGCGAAGGTGGGAAATAGAGAGCAGTTGAGGCACTGTCTGTCTCTGAGCACGACCTGGGGACTTAAGAGCCCAGAGCCAGCCTTGGGGTAGCCTCAGAACAGAGCCCCTTTCGAGCCCACACTTAGGGCCTCCAGCAAACCTATTCCAGAGTGAGGTGGTGGTTTACTGGGGAGGCCTGTGCTGGCTTACCAGCTAGCACTGCATTCTACCAGGAGCCAGAAATACGCAGGGTCCCCAAGATTCATGCTCAGGCCCAGACAGGAACCCCACTGGAGGGCTTTCTCTGGCCATTGAGCAAAAGAAACTGAAGTAAAAAAAAAAAAAAGCCCCATTTGTCTCACCCTACATGCACCATCCAGCTTCTCTAGGCATTAAGACACACAGCCCCCTCTTTAGTCTCTCTCTCTCTCTGTCTCTCTCTCTGGTCCATGACCATGGGATAAATGATACATCAGCCCATCACACCAAGAAGACTCCATTTCACCCCAGGAGACAGAAGGGGAACCGAAATTTTCAGGTGGAGTACAGGCAGGACAAGGACGACTCTGTTTTCCTGGGATGGGTGGGGGCTCTTGCACAGATGGTGATGCTCCTGGGACACCCAGAGTCCGATGAGAAAGCCAGGGCCCCTGGCTCTCTGCCCCTCACCCCACCCTCTAGTGCTCTCTGTACCAGAAGAGAAAGCTGCTGGAGTCCACAATGACTGCACCCAAGTGGTGGCCTCACCAGCATGCTATTTTTCCCCCAACCTTTCTCATTCTCAAGTGTATCTGGAGATTTCTGGCAATACGCCATGGCCAGCTGCAGGAACATTCCAGGGAAAATGTGGAGACAGAAAGGCAGTGGAGAGAAGATGGCATGATCAAGAAGAAGAAGAAAGTGAAGACAAATTAAAAAGCAGTACACACATACAAAGACCGTGTGTCCGGCTGTAGAAATCATTTCTGATCTCGGCATGTTTGATGGTAACTGGCTAACAGCAGCCAGCCTCCCTAATATTTTTGCCAATATTTTTGCCAATTTTGAGCGATCTCAAGGAGAACCTCTCAGAGACACTACCCACAGTGGTTACTCTCCATGCCTGTGTCTGTGAACCAGGAGTGTGGACCTGCAACCCTGACCGGGCCAAGCCTAGTGGTCTCCAAACCCGCAAGAGAGGGACTTCCCTGGCGGTCTAGTGGTTAAGACTCCCCATTTTCAAGGCAGGGGCTGAGGACTCAATTCCTGGTTGGGGAATTAAGGGTTCCCAGGTGCTGCGTACATTCTCAGTCACTAAGTTGTATCCAACTCTTTTGCGACCCCATAGACTGTAGCCCACCAGGCTCCTCCGTGCATGGGATTTTTCTTGGCATGAAGACTGGAGTAGGTTGCCATTTCCTCCTCCAGGGGATCTTCCCGACCCAGGGATAGAACCCGCAACTCCTGCATTGCAGGTGGATTCTTTACCACTGAGTCACCTGGGAAGGCCCCATTTGCATGGCCAAAAGTAAATAAATAAATATTTTAAATGCATGAAGTTTATTTAAAAAAAAACAAAACTCCCAAAGAACATGTGAGAAAGACCCCTTTCCTAGCAGAGCAAGCCTTCAGCACTTGCTGCCTTCATATGTGGGACCTGTTTTAGAGGGTGCTTCATATAAAAAGCAGTGCTTTTAAGTCACTTCTAAAGCTCACATTTCTAAAAAGTCAAATTTGACCTGAGTTTGCCGATGCTCATCAGAGTCCAAACTAACTCCCTTTAGAGAATCACACCTCCTTACTTGTTGAAGATCTGCTGCTTTATTCATGGGAAAGGGCCACGGGAGCCACCTCCCCAGCTTCTACTCTGTGCCCGTGTGCGCCGAGTGCTGGGACAGTTAACAACATTCGGGATGACTCGACCAAAAAGTTCAAGTCCATAAATTCAGCAAACATCTGCTGAATGCCAAGCGCTTACTTGGCAAGGAGGTGTTTCGCTGGGCCAGGAGGCAGGTGTTTGAACAAACCTGGCCTTCAGGAAGGCAACCTTAGAAAATAACTGGGACACAGGACACACACAACAGCGTGATAAGCACACCCAGAGAGCCAGGGATTATGAACACAGAATGACAAATTCTTGGTGGGAGAGGTGAAAGGTGATGCCATTCAGGGGACACCACCAGGGTGGCGTTAACAAAAGTCTATGCATATGAATAAGAGGGAAAACGGAGTATGGTTCGAGAGGCTTCTATGTGGTAAATGATCATCTGAGATTAGGGCAAGAGGAGGAAAAGCAGATTTTGCACCCCATATATTAAACTTACTCAATAAACACTCACTGAGTGAAGGAAAAGAAACTGGGTTCAGTTTTCTAGATATAAACATGCACATCCAGGGAGTTCCCTGGCGGGCGCGGTGGTTAAGACACAGTGCTTGCACTACAGGGGACTTGGGTTCGATCCCTAATTGGGGAACTAAAATCCTGCAAGCCACACAGTGCAGCCAAAAATAAATAAATAGATAAAGATGCACATATACATTCTCAGGTTCCGGAGTCCAGAGCTGGTATGGAAACACCATTCTATTTCTAATTTCCCTTTATTATATAATAGCATTGTATATCCATAACTGTTCCTTTCCCCCCCCCCCCCCGGGAGTTGTGCGGGGGAAGGTTTGGACACAGAAAGACCAAAGTTCAACCTAGATTACAAAACCAGCCAAGTGAGCAGAGACTGGCGCTAGCCTTCCACCTCTTTCATGGCCTGTCCACCTCTCAATTCTTCTCCCCTTGACTCTTCCTCAGGAAACCCACTTTTCCTGGGAGAAAAAATTCTTCAGGAAAAAAACATTAGAAAACACTCACTAAGTATCTCCGGCAGGTTGGACAGAATCTACATCTGGCTCCTCCGATCCCAGCCGTCTGGCTTTACTGCTGAGAAATGTAATTCCTGGCTTCTGTTTCCTCATCCGAAAACTGGAGATCAGTGAAGAAACTGCCTGAGTGTTTTGTTGATGATTTAAGGGTAAGTACATGAAAATCACCAATTTAATGGACATGAATTTGAGCAAACTCCAGGAGGTAGTGGAGGACACAGGAGCCTGGCGGGCTACAGTCCATGGGGTCGCAAAGAGTCAGACACGACTGAGCAACTGGACAGCAACCTGTAATATGGTAACCCCCAAATGAGAGTTACTCCTGTTATTATTACTACCGTCACTTTAAAACACGACTGGTATTATTTTCAATTTTGCAACCTGTCCTATTACCCCTGTGTCTACCATTCTGACCCTTCTGCTTGTTTAAGTCCTGGATTTCCTTCTGTAACTATAGCTGAGCACCACCCATAGTAACAGAGACAGTGAGAAAAACAATAAGCCAATACGCTTTGATCCTCAGCGAAGGGACTCCCTGGGCAACCGCCGCATCCCATCAGTGACCAAAATGAGAGCGTCCAGTTCATGCGAGGCAGTGGCAAGATCAGAGATCAGAAGATTTACCGCTCTCTCTCCCCAAGCCCTAGAACCTCAGGCAATTCTTACAACTGTTCCTTTATCCTCTGCTGTTCAGTCACTAAGCCTGCAGCATGCCAGGCTTCCCTGTCCTTCACCATCTCCCAGGGCTTGCTCAAACTCATGTCCATTCAGTCGGTGATGCTATCCAAACATATCCTCTGTTGTCCCCTTCTCATCCTGCCCTCAATCTTTCCCAGCATCAGGGTCTTTTCCAATGAGTCAGCTCTTTGCATCGGGTGGCCAAAGCACTGGAGTTTCAGCTTCAGTGAATATTCAGGGTTGATTTCCTTTAGGATTGACTGGTTTGATCTCGCAGTCCAAGGCACTCTCAAGAGTCTTCTCTAGCACAACACTTCAAAAGTATCAATTCTTTGGCAATCAGCCTTCTTTATGGTCTAACCCTCACATCTATACATGACTACTGGAAAAACCATAGCTTATATAAGGACTACACAGACCTTTGTAGGCAAAGTGATATCTCTGCTTCTTAATACGCTGTCTAGGCTTATCATAGCTTTTCTTCCAAGGAGCAAGCGTCTTTCAATTTCATGGGTGCAGTCACCATCCACAGTGATTTTGGAGCCCAGGAAAAGAAAGTTTGTCACTGTTTCCATGGTTTCCCCATCTGTTTGCCATGACATGATGGGACTGGATGTCATGATCTTAGTTTTCTGAATGTTGAATTTTAAGCCAACTTTTTCACTCTCCTCTTTCACCTTCATCAAGCGGCTCTTTAGTTCCTCTTCGCCTTTTGCCATAAGGGGGTATCATCTGCATATCTGAGGTTACTGATATTTCTCCCAGCAATCTTGAATCCAGCTTATGATTCATCCAGCCCAGCGTTTCTCATGATGTACTCTGCATATAGGTTAAATAAGCAGGGTAACAATATACAGCCTTGATGTACTCCTTTTCCTATTTGGAACCAGTCTGTTCTTCCATGTCCAGTTCTAACTGTTGCTTCTTGACCTCTTTACAGATTTCTCAGGAGGCAGGTCAGGTGGTCTGGATTTCCCATCTCTTGAAGAATTTTCCACAGTCTGTTGTGATCCACACAGTCTAAGGCTTTAGCATGGTCAATGAAGCAGAAGTAGATGTTTTTCTGGAACTCTTGTGCTTTTTCGATGATCCAGCGGATGTTGGCAATTTGATCTCTGCCTTTTCTAAATCCAGCTTGCACATTTGGAAGTTCTCGGTTCATGTACTGTTGAAGCCTAGCTTGAAGGGTTTTGATCATTATCTTGCTCGCAAGTGAAATGAGTGCAATTGTGTGGTAGTTTGGACATTCTTTGGCATTGCCCCTCTTTGGAATTGGAATGAAAACTGACCTTTTCCAGTCCTGTGGCCACTGCTGAGTTTTGCAAATTTGCTGGCATATTGAATGTAGCACTTTCACAGCATCATCTTTTAGGATCTGAAATGGCTCAGCTAGAATTCTGTCACCTCCACTAGCTTTGTTGGTAGTAATGCTTCCTAAGGCCCATTTGACTTTGCACTCCAGGACTTCTGGTTCTGGGTGAGTGACCATACCATAGTGGTTATCCAGGTCATTAAGACCTTTTTTGTACAGTTCTTTTTCAGGTATGACCTAAATCAAATCCCTTATGATTATACAGTGGAACTAAGAAATAGATTTAAGGGACTAGATCTGATAGACAGAGTGCCTGATGAACTATGGACAGAGGTTCGTGACATTGTACAGGAGACAGGGATCAAGACCATCCCCATGGAAAAGAAATGCAAAAAAGCAAAATGGCTGTCTGAGGAGGCCTTACAAATAGCTGTGAAAAGAAGAGAAGCAAAAAGCAAAGGAGAAAAGGAAAGATATAAGCATCTGAATGCAGAGTTCCAAACAATAGCAAGGAGAGATAAGAAAGCCTTCCTCAGTGATCAATGCAAAGAAATAGAGGAAAACAACAGAATGGGAAAGACTAGAGATCTCTTCAAGAAAATGAGAGATACCAAGGGAACATTTCATGCAAAGATGGGCTTGATAAAGGACAGAAATGGTATGGACCTAACAGAAGCAGAAGATATTAAGAAGAGGTGCCAAGAATACCCAGAAGAATTGTACAAAAAAGATCTTCGAGAGCCAGATAATAACAATGGTGTGATCACTCACCTAGAGCCAGACATCCTGGAATGTGAAGTCAAGTGGGCCCTAGAAAGCATCACTCCAAACAAAGCTAGTGGAGATGACAGAATTCCAATTGAGCTATTTCAAATCCTGTTTGAAAGATGATGCTGTGAAAGTGTTGCACTCAATATGCCAGCAAATTTGGAAAACTCAGCGGTGGCCACAGGACTGGAAAAAGTCAGTTTTCATTCCAATCCCAAAGAAAGGCAATGCCAAAGAATGCTCAAACTACCGCACAACTGTACTCATCTCACACGCTATTAAAGTAATGCTCAAAATTCTCCAAGCCAGGCTTCAGCAATACGTGAACCATGAACTTCCAGATGTTCAAGTTGGTTTTAGAAAAGGCAGAGGAACCAGAGATCAAGTTGCCAACACCCGCTGGATCAATGAAAATGCAAGAGAGTTCCAGAAAAACATCTATATCTGCTTTATTGACTATGCCAAAGCCTTTGACTGTGTGGATCACAATAAACTGTGGAAAATTCTGAATGAGATGGGAATACCAGACCACCTGACCGGCCTCTTGAGAAACCTATATGCAAGTCAGGAAGCAACAGTTAGAACTGGACATGGAAGAACAGACTGGTTCCAAATAGGAAAAGGAGTACATCAAGGCTGTATATTGTCACCCTGCTTATTTAACTTATATGCAGAGTATATCATGAGAAATGCTGGGCTAGAAGAAGCACAAGCTGGAATCAAGACTGCCGGGAGAAATACCAATAACCTCAGATATGCAGATGACACCACCCTTATGGCAGAAAGTGAAAAGGAACTAAAAAGCCTCTTGATGAAAGTGAAAGAAGAGAGTGAAAAAGTTGGCTTAAAGCTCAACATTCATGGCAGAAGATCATGGCATCTGTTTCCATCACTTCATGGGAAATAGATGGGGAAACAGTGGAAACAGTATCAGACTTTATTTTTTGGGGCTCCAAAATTATTGCAGATGGTGATTGCAGCCATGAAATTAAAAGACGCTTACTCCTTGGAAGGAAATTTATGACCAACCTAGATAGCATATTCAAAAGCAGAGACATTACTTTGCAAAGAAAGGTCCATCTAGTCAAGGCTATGGTTTTTCCAGTGGTCATGTATGGATGTGAGAGTTGGACTGTGAAGAAGGCTGAGCGTCGAAGAATTGATGCTTTTGAACTGTGGTGTTGGAGAAGACTCTTGAGAGTCCCTTGGACTGCAAGAAGATCCAACGAGTACATCCTAAAGGAGATCAGCCCTGGGTGTTCATTGGAAGGACTGATGCTGAAGCTGAAACTCCAATACTTTGGCCACCTCATGCGAAGAGTTGACTCATTGGAAAAGACTGATGCTGGGAGGGATTGGGGGCAGGAGGAGAAGGGGACGACAGAGGATGAGATGGCTGGATGGCATCACTGACTCGATGGACATGAGTCTGGGTAGACTCTGGGAGTTGGTGATGGACAGGGAGGCCTGGCGTGCTGCAATTCATGGGGTCGCAAAGAGTCGGTCACGACTGAGTGACTGGACTGAACTGAACACTTGGAGTATGAATTCTAGCTCCACAAGCTGGTAAGCCTTGGAAAATCCCATCCCCTCTCTGTGCTTCAACTTTCTCAACTGTAATAAAAATAATAATAGTATTAATAGCTTCTGTTTTTCAAATGCACCATGAACTTAACATACATGATCACCTACAATCCTTACAACCATTCCAGGAAGCCAAATGGAGATTAGACTTGCAGCTGGGGATGCCTTTAGTACTAAATGCAATGAAGACAACTTCAAGGCTTACCACATAAAAGTTGCCCAACTCATTTTGGTGCTCAGAATGCCACCCACCTACTACTTTGAGCTCTTTAGATGTTATATCCACAGTCCAGGCACAGTGCCTGGGAACACAGCGCACTGTGAGTGCACAGCACGCACTAAGATGGGAAAACTGGCCCCAAGGCTGAGGAAGCATGTTAACAGCAACCACAGGTTCTGAATTCCCCAGACGGGCAGACAGGGCGTGAAGGCCTGACAGAATCGCTTTATCACAAGTCATCTCAACAATCTCTACTAAGTGTTTACAATCATGTACCAGACAACTTGTTAAATCCCACGGGAGGGTACAGCAGAAGCACTTGTCCTCACAGGAATGATACAGTGACACAGGGTGGACAGGACTGACTGGGATCTCAGCGGCTGGCAGAAGACAGATGTGGGTTGGAACCTTAGCTCTGTAACTCATTAGCTCCATGACCTTGTGCTCATTATTTAAGCCTCTCATCAATCTGAGTTTCAACAACTACACAACAGGATACATAATAATGGCACCTTCATCTCATTGGACAGTTTTAAGAGACAGATAAACTAGGCACTTCCCTAGTGGTCCAATGGTTAAGACTCTGAGCTGCCACCGAAGGGGGCATGAGTTCGATCACCGGTCAGGGAACTAAGATTCTGCATGACGCATGGTGCAGCCAAAAAAAAGAAAAGAAAAGAAACAGGTGTGCTAACCCATCGGCACTTAGGTGAGTACCAAGCACATGTCAGCATTTTATGTGGTAACTATTGTTATCAACACAATGCCTGGCATATAGCAAGCATAGCAATCATCCACCATGATTACTATTATCCAGAAGTTATGATCCTGGCTACAGGCCTCATGCTGGAGAGTGGAAACCTCCAGGGCATTTTCTGGCTCCCAGGATCACACACCCTGAGGGTTCCCTGACTGCAGTGTCACTGCCTCTGGTTGTCACTCTCACCAGTTATCCTGGAGCAGAGGGCAGATTCCATCACTGGGTGCTGAGGTTGGAATTCTCACCTGAGCTGCTGGGAAGCGATGCTCCTTGTCCACCTGGGCTGCGATGGGAAAGAGCTCCTTCTCAGCAAAGTCGCGGCACGTCTGCCGCAGCATCTGATGAGTCTCGGGCAGTTCAACAGACTGGTAGACGGTATGTAGGCGACGCCAGCCCCAAGGCCAGGGGGCTGCCAGAGAGAAAAGGAGTCAGTGGAAGGGGAATGCAAGAGGTCTCATGTAGTAATTAAAATAATAACGGTTATCCACTTACTGGGTGGGCTTCCCTGGTGGCTCAGATGGTAAAGAAACTGCCTGCAACACAGGAGACCCAGGTTCGATCCCTGGGTTGGGAAGATCCCCTCGAGAAGGGAATGACTATCCACTCCAGTATTCTTGCCTAGAGAATTCCATGGACAGAGGAGCCTGGCGGGCTACAGTCCATGGGGTCACAGAGTTGGACACGACTGAATGATGAACACTTTTTCACTTTTTCACTTACTGGGTGGTTCTCCACACAAATGACTCGTGTCCCCAGGGGGACATCTGGCAATGTCCGGAGACATTTTTGGTTGCCTCAACGGAAGGGTGGTAGGGAGTGGGTAGAGGCCAGGAATACTGCTAAACATTGTATAGGACAGAACCCATGATAAAGAACTAGGGGCCCAAAATGTCATTAATACTGCTGTTGAGAATAGAACGGACCGTTCACCATGCTTGCTGAACACTGTACAACAGTCCTCCTCAGTGGCCAGTGTAAGACCAGTGACGTGAGAGCACAATTCTGTGACCTCAGGCCAGGATCTTAACTTCACTGGCTTCTCTAAATGTGGAGGACAACAGTGCTCTGCTCCTGGGCTAGAACCATGAAAACTAACTGTAGCACTCGGCACTTAACCCTAACCTTGCTGAGAGCAGCGACAGCTCTCAAAGAGGGTCCCCTTTGCTATTATTCGGGGTGAGTGGGTCTTGACCAGGCAAAGAAGCCCTGGCCACAGGTGCCACTGCTGCTACAGGGTAGAGAAATTAGAAGATGGGAAAGAGGCTACCAGTGAGCTCCCGTAATCTGCCAGGCACCTGTATTTTAATCCTTGTTTAACAACTCTATGACTTCCGGGAGACCTGGGTTTGAACCCTGGGTCGGGAAAATCCTCTGGAGAAGGAAATGGCAACCCACTCCAGTACTCTTGTCTGGAAAATCCCATGGACGGAGGAGGAGGAGGAGCTTGGTTAAGCTACAGTGTGTGGGGTCGCAAAGAGTCGGACACGTCTGAGCGACTTCACCTTACCTTACAAGTCTATGCGAACAGCAGTATACTGTGGTCGTTTCACACAAGGGCCCAAGGTCACAGATGTACAGTGTGGGTTCAACCCCAGACCTGGCACCCTAGGAATGGCGTACCCTGAACCTCCTCCGAAGGTGCAATAAGTTGGGGGGTGAGGGTGGGGGGGGGTGCAGCGTGAGAAGCGGGCTGGGACTGGGGGTCGAAGCAGGGGCCGCGGCCACGCAGGCGCAAGGAGCAGCCCAACTGGGGCAAAGGCCTTGCGATCCGGAGGGGGCACCGCCCGGCCGCCCGCCCTGCCGCAGAGGTGAACCCGCTGCCCGGACCCACGTCCGCCCCGCCCGCCGCCCCACCGTGCGGGGTTAGAACGCACTCACCTCCGCGGACAAGGCCACAGGCCCGGGCGAGCAGCGTGGCAGCCATGGAGGACAGACACGGCGGGCTGGTACTGGGCTTCTTCCCGGCGACCTCCGGGCCGCAGCACGGTTCCGGGCCACGCGGGGAGGGACCTGCGCCTGTCAGGAGCCCCGCCCCTCGGGCCTCGGGGGCGGGCCCGGGGCCGGCCGCGGGTGCCCCGCCTCTTTAGGGAAAGTCTCCCAAGCTGGTTCTGTTCCGCCCGCTAAGTCGTATCCCACTCGGCGACCCCATAAACTGAAGCCCGCTAGGCTTTCCTGTCCTTCACCATCTCCCGGAGTTTGCTCAAATTCATGTCCATTGAGTCGGTGGTGCTGTCCAACCATCTCATCCTCTGTCGTCCCCTTCTCTTCCTGCCTTCAATCGCCTTCAGGCTTTCCCGGCATCAGGGTTTTCCAATGAGTCGGCTCTTCTCATCAGGTGGCCAAAGTATTTGGAGCTTCAGCTTCAGTCCTTCTGATGAATATTCAGGGTTGATTTCCTGGTTCTAGGCTGACCTTAAAACTCTTCAGGGGGCAAGCCTGCTGTTGCTGCCAAGTCACTTAAAATCCAGTTCCGTGATCTAAAAAACTCCACTTGGCCTTCCCCTGCCCCAAACCCACCGCGCCCTCGCTGTCCCTGCTGAAGCCTCACAGTGCAGCTTTTCTCCAGGATCTCTAGCTGCTTCCTGCCTCAGGACCTTTGCAGTCACCATTCCCTCCGCTGGGAAGACTCCTTCCCATCAACACCTCCCTGAGGAGGCTGGTGCTTCCCTTTGCAAGCTCTCCATCCCATTGCTTTATTTCTGGCAGGTAGCATCTGAAATCTTATCACGTCCCCTACTGGCCTGTGAGTGCCCAGTGGGGCAAGGGTCTTACGCTGCTGCTCATTATCTTGGCATAAGGAGTTGGGGTGCTAGGAGGTTGTGAAGGCGGGGTGACACTGCTGCTTCCCTGTCCCTCTGTGGTCCTGCTTCTCACTCCCAATTGTGGAGAGAACCCCACCTACCCCTCCAATGGGAGCCTTGAATGCTGTGCCCTAATGTCCTGCATTTTGTCCTTAGTCAGGACCCCTTCACCCTGTGCCCCAAAATTACAGCGATTTCTCTTGCCTGACAAGCATCTTCCATGGGCCCAGGTGTGAGTCAGACTTCCACAGGCTCCAAGCACCGCCCACATGCCCCCAGGAACCCAGTACCTCCAGCTGCCTTTCTTCCCCCATTAACTCAGCCAGGCGTCTATCTCCAGCACAGACTGAAACCAGAACTTGCTCTGATTTCTGAAGATCTATTAAAAGATGTGGCAGTCTTTCAAATTTTTTTTCCTTAAGTCACTAAGTCATGTCCAGTTCTTTGCAACCCCATGGACTGTGCCCACGAGGCTCCTCTGTCCTCCACTATATTCCAGAGTTTGCTCAAATTCATGTCCACTGAGCTGATGCTTCTATATTTGCATTTAGAAGAAATGCATTCAAAAGAAAGCCTCTAAACCGACACTACATTTACTGTCCTTGGCAACTGCTCCTCTGAGGCTTCCATACCTTTTACTACTGCACCTGGGCACCAGCCCTTGGTAGAAGAAAAGGGGGAAGAGAAGGGGAAAATCAATGAGTGTTTGTAGGCAGAGGCCAACAGACCTTCAGGTGCCACAAACTGTCTAAACCAGAGTTATTTTTAACTTGCATCATTTGTGACCTTAAACATGTATGTAAGTTTTATATTAAAAATATGCAAGTTTTCCAAAAAAGATAGGAATCAGAAGTTGGTTGCAAGGGGTTGGGTGGAGGGAGGGAACTGGCTGCAGACACCAGGAACTTGAGGAAACTTTCCGAGGTGATGGAAACATCCTTTATCATGACTGTGACCAGGTATCCATTTATCAAACTCATCAAACCATACTCTTAAATGGGTTGAATTGACTCTTAGATGAGGTATGGTTAAAACACACCTCAATGAGCCTAACTTTAAAATACATATGCATGTAAAATTCTCAAACCATTTCATTAAATTGTAAAGCAAAGACACATGAAACCTAACGCACAATACTGTGTCCTATCACTCTAGAAACCAGGGCTACCCTTTAAACCAGAAAGGTTTACAGAACGGCCACGTAAAGAAACTCAGAACCCACCCCCACTCCATACCTACTCCCCCTGCAAAGCAAGAGGCCCAGTCAGGAGAGAGCACACATACTGTGAAAATCTTTCTTTTATTACTGTCTCTTGTGGCAAAATAACATTTTATACAAATAAGTCACCTAGTTTACTTTGGACACAAAGACAATAGAAACTGGAACAAGGATCTTAGGTGAAGGGGAAAGGGAGGAAGGACAGATTTGGTCATTGACGTTTCTTATATTCTGTGAAAAATAGATTTACAGGGGAAAAAAATAGACTTTCACAAGTTCAACGACTTTACGTGATCCTTTGTACACAACAAGGGGTAAATCCACCTCCATCAGATCCTTCTTATGCCTAAGACGTTCCGTGACATGGAATGTGAGAAACAGGATCAACGCTTAGGTTCCTTCACCGGGTAGACTGGCATCCTCTGCATCAGGGGTCCTCACCCACAGACACTGAGTCTGTGCTATAATTCTGAGAATGGTCCCCATTCCCCAATCTGACATCATAGTGACAATGGCCACCAGGAAGTGACAACGGCCACCAGGAAGAAAGTGACTTTACAGCAAAAAACTAAGAGAACACTGGGAGTACTCAACTGAGAGGATGAGGGTGGCAAGACACACCAGAGCAAGACACCCAACTGGTACACTGGACACAGCCTATTAACGCTGTTCCAGAAGTGAGTCCCACTTCGACTAAAAAAACAAGTTGAAGATCCCCCCAGCTAGTGCCGCATCAAGACTCTTCAGTCTAAGGAGAGCTCTAAGACCCCCAAATCACTGCCCGTTATTTGAGAATCGGGTGGTCCATACTGTGAGTCCCTTCAGGAAGTCCTGCAAAGCCCTGAATACTTGCATTCCCTGCGAGACAGCTATGAGCTGATATATGAGGAGAGGATGACCTACTTAATCCCAGAACGACTTTTACTTATTTCCTGTTTACTCTTTAAAACACAGAATAAAATAAACCATGGTCTTCTCTGCAGAAGCTAAAAGGGCATCTCAGCCCAAAGGCGCCACAGGAAAAGAAAGGTGCTCTCCCAGGAGCCTCCAGGGCAGAAGGACAGGAGCGAGAAGGAAGGAGGGATGCAGGCGGCAGCCCTCTGGCCACAGCTGGGTGAGCTGGTCTGCTTGGATGTGTTCCCTCCAGGAGCTGCCTCGCCAGTGCCAGGTCTGAAGAGAGGGAGGGCGTGTCTCCCCGGCAGGCAGTTTCTGGCCGGCTGCTCCAGTGCCCACAGGTAACTGCGGCCCACAGTCCAGATTTCTCAACGCCACGGCCTCCTGATTCAGCTTCTGATGAGTTCAGCAACTTTCAGATAAAGTATAATTTCCAATTCTCTCCCCAGTTCGGGTACAGAAGGGTGAACTTCAGGCTTATCCTAGTCAACACCCCAGAGGGTCCTCAAGGTTTCCTGAGTAGCTGGACACAAGAATCTGGAGTCCCAGGTACAGACACCAAACCTTCAAGTGCAGAAGGGGACCGACCCCTATCCTGCCTCACAGTGGTCTCCAGTGGAACTAAGGCAAGCTCCTGGGAATAGGGTGCAGCACTCAAGCCAGAACACCCGCCTCCCCCTGCCCTCCTCCCAGTGACCGCTAACACTGCAGCTGAGGGACAGCCCACGAGCCCACAAGACAGGGTCTGCCTGGGACATGCTCTCCTGAGCAGAGTTCTGGACAGCTCCAAACCATTTCCTAGATAATAATTAAACATCAAATAGTGGAAACTCTCCCGAGTGGGCTTGTCGCAGAGAGAAGGGGTTGCTCCAAAGCCCAATGAACACAGATCTGTTGAAGGTGCCCCAGTGAGAGAGAAGGTGAAGAGGCAGTGCCAACGTCCGTCCGCCGGGGACGGGAAGGAGCCACGCCTAAGGCACCTGGATTTCCAGCCGACTCCAGTTTTGGGGCTCATCAGGTCTGGGGTGAGCAGCCTGCCCTGCAGGGAGTCCAGTTTCTTCCTCCCTCGGGAGCTGGGTGCAGGGCCAGCACCCTGAATCAACCAGGGTGCTCTCAGTGAGCAAGTTGCCGGCCTCCGGCACAGCCCAGACTCTGGCCTGGCACAAAGCGCTGGACCAAAGTTCAAGGCCACTCACGCTCTAGAAACCAAACAGGGTGCAACACGGGGCAGCGAAAGGCCAGGTCCACCTGCGGCACAGCGTGGGCCCTCCTCTGCTGGCCCCGCCCGGCCTTTCTCCCCAACACCGGGGAGACGGCGCTCCTGTCAGAGGTACCACATGCCTGGGCACTTCCTACTGCGACCTTCCTATGAATGCTGAGCCCTGGCCACGGCAAAAATCTCAGCATAAGGACAGGAGTTAGGCCTGAGCAGCTGAATCCACCCACACAGACAGTGGTTAGGGAACTAAGGCGGGGCAAGTCCATCCAATGAGGGCCTGAGGGAAGTACAAATAGACACGTTTTGGAGAACACATGTCTCTGCCAGGCCACCTCAGCCCATTTCCACCTTTTCCCAACACCGAGACCTTCCGACTAGCGGTCCACAGGACCAGAATCCGCCTTACTCAAGTGGGACCGGCCAGGATGGTTCCAGAGCAGCTTCAGTACAAAAGCAGAGAGGACAAGATCCAGAGGAGCCATGGGAGCCTGATCAGTACTCAGAGAAGTCCAGCCACACATCAGGTACGCTGGGAGCACCCCTGACATTTTGTAAAACCTCCCCACAAGCCTAGAAATAAAAAACCAGAATACAACAAGGCCTGTGCTGGCCTCGAGCGACACTACAGTTCCCAGAGAGAAAACGGACACATTCGATTTCAGGAGAAACTCAAAAGGCAGGAGCTAGGAAAAGCAGAGCAAGCTCATCTTCTGTCTGGAAGGAGAACGGGAAGGCACGGCCAGGCTGAAACCTCGGGGGTGCGCCAGGAGGAGCAGTCAAGATCCCGGAAGTCAGACAGGTAAGGGCTCCCTAGGTTCGGCAGCCTTGCCCATCCCCGTGCCTCAACTCCTGGCCCCATCCTCTGCTCCACTCCGTTCAAGGTCCTCTCCAGCAGGTTAAGGACGATGCTCAGGCTGAGGTCTGAGTGTGCTGATGGC
Organism: Bubalus kerabau; assembly: GCF_029407905.1. Taxonomy (NCBI): domain Eukaryota; kingdom Metazoa; phylum Chordata; class Mammalia; order Artiodactyla; family Bovidae; genus Bubalus; species Bubalus kerabau. The sequence goes on along the minus strand of NC_073639.1, from coordinate 67,072,779 downwards.
GGCCCTGCAGGTGAGGGAGGGGTCTCAGCTTCACAGAGGGCCCCTGAAGCTATAGAAGAGCCTTCTCTCCCTGGCACGGCTGTGCCTGCAGAGACCCAGGCTCATCAGGACATCCTGAAGGAGCCGGGGAAATGAACTTTCTTTCTATCTGGATTCCAGGAGTCTTATTCTAAGTTTGACTACCTCTGCAACCTAAGGGGCAGGGGGAAAAGGGAGGGAAAAATACAGGGGGAAGAGACACAGCACTGCTTGGCACCTCTCTTGGAGCACAGGAAACTGCCACCCCAGCCTCGGCTTCCGGAGGCCACGTTCCAGATATGTGTCAACAGACAGCAGCTTCAACCACCTCCGTGCGCCAGGACCTCAGGCCACAGCAAAGCACCTCCCCATCTGCTCCGGCCGCTGCTACTGGCCCCCATTATAGGCATAGTCGGCCTTGTTGTGCATTATCAGCTTGTTGTCGACGAAGTAAAAGCTGTCAGAACGGGTCTCATAGGGATTTTCAATCATCAGACGAACTACAAGTTAGAAGGGAAAAAATGCAAAGAGTTATATGTGAGTCTGTCCTGTGGACCAGGTGGGGAAAAACTCAGCATCCCCTCTAAATTCCCAGGTAACTCAGTGGTAAAGAACCCGCTGGCCAATGCAGGAGACACAAGAGACGCAGGTCTGATCCCTGGGTCAGGAAGATCCCCTGGAGGAGGAAATGGTAACCCACTCCAGTGTTCTTGCCTAGGAAATCCCAAGGACAGAGGAGTCCGGTGGGGCTACAGTCCATGGGGTTGCAAAGAGTTGGGCATGGCTGAGCACCCACACACAAAAGTGCATAAACCAGCCCTTCCTGAAAATGTGAGCATGTGCTATCAGAATAATGAGGTCAGAACAGAGGAAGCTAGGCCTGGAGAACAGGGAGACCTGGGACCACAGAGGCCCCCAAACGGTGCGTGCCATCCACTTCCACAGCAGGAGGCCACCAGCGCTGGGCCTGGCCCTCCGTGGCCATCATCAGCCTGGTGCTCAGTCAGAACCCTAGGGAGAGGAGCTCGCCCGTCTGCCAACATGCATCAAAGCAGCTGACTGATTGGTGCTTCTGGCCCCCACGTCCAGACATTCTGGTCCAAATTTAGAAAGCGGTGCGTCACTGGGCCCACCCACAGGCACCCCTACCACAAAGGGATCCTAGGTGTGTGTGAGTGCAGGGGGCAAGGTGTCTTCTCCAGAGATGGCGCGTGGTATTAACTTGCCAACGATCCTGCAAAGGCAAGCCTGTCCTGGGACCCAGACTTGAATTTTCTGTGTGTTGAGGCAGCTGCCCCAGGTCTTTAACTATAAATGGAGGGTCAAGGGACCTGCGAGCCACCACCCCTGGTTGATTCTGAGTCATCAGGCGCTATTCTGAATCCTCTGGAGGAAACGCTGTCGCTGACCCCAGTTCTCAAAAGGTGCGTTGACTGCTTCAAGTTCTTTGAACTCACCGACATTATTTAGCTCACATCCAGAGGACTGACCCCCATCCTCTTTTAGCTTATCTGGTTTCAAGGAGAGAAAGTTAGATGGCTGGCCTTTGATAAAAAACTGGAAATGCTGTACTTAATCTTCTCTTGCAAGTATCAACAATTCCAGCCCAGCTTGGGGAGCAGGCTTTATAAAAACAGGATCATGATAGCGGATGCAGTTGACACCCTGCCCACTCCTCATCAATCCTCACTTTACCTGTGAATAGCACTGCTGCACAGCACAGAGCACTTGTCAGAAAACACCACTTTCAAGGATCTGGGACTCTGAGAAAACTGCTCAGCGTATGTAGACCCTTGCCCACAATTCAACTAAACTCCACCACTACTCACAGATCCCATTGTATCCTCATTGCTCCAGAACAACTTACCCTCACGACTCACAGGCGATGCTAATGTGAAAGAGCCAGATGGAAGCCACACGACTACACAGCCTGTTCGTCCTGTCATCGAGTCCATCTCCTCCCTGGCCTGGCCTTCCCTGCTTGGTGCCTCCCCCAGGTCTTCCTCCCCGTATCTCTTCCTAAGACCTTGTTTCCATTCTGTCACTCCTGCTCCCAGACCTCGACCAGCTCGCTATTTCCTGCCTGATCTATTCTGACAGTTTATCTCATGACCCTTCTACTGGCAGAGAATGAGAAAGAGGTGGTCCTCAGATTGAGAATCCCACTCAGCTCAGTTTCACCATAGCTCTGATTGAGGAGGAAGCAAAGGGCCAGTGCAGTGCTGAGCAGGAACTGGGGTTCAGAACAGTGAAACCGTGACTGGCTGTGTATGGAATGGGCACCCCGGGGAGGGTCGGGGTCTCCTCTCATCTCCCTCCATCACACCCTTCCCCACAGACGCTTCTTAAAGGATGGCCTGTATTAACAACTTCAGAGTCCCGCTGCCAGCAGAGCCAGAGTGTGAAACACGAGACAGGAGCGAAAGGAAACGAGAAGCCTGAGTGCAAGTGACTCGAGACCCATCACATCCCTGTTTCTCTGCCAACGAGATCGCCAGACCAGATGGATTTCACTTCAAGGTCCACTCCTGCTAAGCTGAAAGATCCAGAACGTTGCACAAGTCGGGGGATACATACTGACATCCTCAGAAAGTTGGGGAAACTCATAGATGTGCTCGCAAGTGTTCCTGCTGCTGGGGATGCAGAAGCCGAAATCAAAGTCAAAATTTTTCAGCAGGCATTCCCGGAAGTAGTGCCGCTCGATCATCCGGAAGTTTGACACAGGTTTGTCTCCCACAGTGAACTCCACCCTGCGAAACACAATCTCCGTGAGCCCGGCTTTGTTGCCTCCTCCCTCCGCTAGAGCCAACCCCAACCCAACAGAGGACATTCTTCTCTGTGAACCAGAAGAAGGTACTCCCCTCAGGAGATACCGGGACTCACGTGGCGCCCACGGTGCGGAGGCGGAGAAACGCTGGTGTGAACTGGTAGCGGACGAAGCGGCCTGCGCTGACGTCCACATCTCCGCCTGCCTCCCCTTCCTCGTCCTCTTCCTCCTCCTGGTCTGAAAGGGCACACAGAACGCCGGCTCAGCAAAGAGCACGACTAGTCGGGGATACCGACACCCGCAGCAGGACGGCTGTGCTCACTGAGCACCTGCTGAGATTCTTGGCTCCATCCTGCACACCTCACAGGGTCCTAACAACCCTGGAGGTGTTGTCTTCATTTTATCTCCACTTTACAGACCCAGAGAGGTGAGCTTACGGGCCCAAACTCCCCCCAGTCTTCAATCAAAACTCCAGGGTTGAATCCCTGGTCAGGGAACTAGATCCCACATGCCACAACTAAGACTCAGAGCAGCCAAATAAGTAAATTGAATAAATATAAATATTAAAAAAAATTTAAAATGAAAATAACGCTGCCGAGAATTCCCTGATGGTCCAGGGGTTAGGACTCTGTGGTTCCACTGCAGGGGGCATGGGTTGGATCCCTGGTCAGGGAACTAAGATCCTACAAAGCCATGTGACATAGCAAAATATAAATAATGCTGCTACATACAATATCCTGTAATAAACCATAATGGGAAAGAAAATGAAAAAATATATATGTATAACTATATACCAGAAACTAACACAACACTGTAAATCAACAATAAATTAAAAAAAAATTTTTTTTAATGTTGTTGAAAAAATGGAGCCAACAGACTTACTCAATACAAAACTGCCATGAACTTTCAATTTATAAAAAAAACACACAATCTGTGAAGAGAGCAAGGATGTGGATCCAGGCCCATCAGACTCGAGGCCTATTCTTAAACATGAGGCTATTTGCCATTTATATAACCTGAGGCCTTGGGCCATGTCCTAACGCTGAAGCCTGAAACACCAGCTGGGTACCAGGCCCCTGAAGTGGTCTGTGCTTTACAGACCAGGTCAGCTGTTGACCAAGTTAATGTGCTTGCTGCTAAGCAAAATAAGGAGGCTGCAAAAGTTGAAACTATCGAGAAGGCACCTCCAAAGAATGCAGAAATTTCTGACATAGCGAAGACAAATCCCTAGAAATAATTCTGCTATTTAAATGAAAGACAGTGACCTTCAGCCTTGGGGAACTGCACCTCCTTGGATTACTGCCTATTCCAGGCCATATCAGGCCCAACACTGACCATCTGGGAAAGAGTGAAGCATGAAGCAGATGGGCCATGAACCAACATGTGGGACCCAAGAAAGAAGACGGTCCACACCAGCAATGATGGGCTCTGGTCTAGCCCATTCCTGAACCCAAAAGGAACTGGCAGACATTCTAATGTGAACCAGGAGTTAGCGCCCTCTCTAGCAGCCACCCAGTGTCCAGCAAGAGCATTTTTTTCCAGGTCTAGGCTGACCAATACAATAAGAGAAGTCTTTTTTAGCATCAAATATCCCAAGAGCAGTGGACAGCCAGACTGAGTGAGAGTTTAAAACTAGACTCCAGAGGCCTGGCTCCAACTATGGGATTCAGAAAGAAACATAGAGCAGATCTTCCCCAGGATTTGAGCTCATCAGAAAAGTGCTGCAGGAGGGCTCCGGTTCGGCGTGCACCTTAGTGAATCAAGATCCTTAAAGGCTGGACAGGCTGAAAATCAAGGTATTTTTACAGTGTCTGATGCTGACCTTCGGGTGACAGTTCAGTTTTGTACTGAAATGACTACTCTCAGTCCTGTCTCATCCAAATCCATACACCGGAAGTAGCCCTGGTGTTCCCTGGGTCCTGGGAACATCTTAACATCTAAGGACGGGAAGCTTAGAGATGCGAATGGTACAGACCCAGGAAACTAGGTGGCCCCGACCCTCCCAATACAAGATAAGCACCTACCAGCTCGAGCCTTTAGTGCCCTGGTCAGTCCGGGATTATGGCGGCAATCTCAAGTGGGGTCAATCAGCAAGGAATCTCAAGTGGGGTCAATCAGCAAGGAATCTCAAGTGGGGTCAATCAGCAAGGAATCTCAAGTGGGGTCAGGAGACAGATGCTTTAGTCTGGCTGAGACTTTTTCATGAAAGCCTTTGACTTACTTGGTTACTAACAGCTGTCTTAGCAAAATTAAAGGCTCCTTCTGAATAGCAAATAGATGCGAAAAGCTTGGCAAAGAGTCATTAACACAGACTGTGGCTGCAACGCTGGACTATCTGGGCTGGTGTTCTAAAAACAAACTCCAGGGGGCGCTCAATCTCCAGGGACATGCTCCCCGGACCTACACGTGGTCGCCTAGTCAGAAATGAACTGCCCTGGAACCACATCACAAGCACAAGCAGTATTCATTCAAGGCTAACTGAAGGGGTCCCAAGCAAATGAGTTCACAGGCCTGGGCCTTCTGGTCATGCAGAAAATGCTGGAGATTAAAATCCAAACCGGGACTAACTAGAAATCTGAGACACTATTCAATGGAAAGGGCGTGAGAAGAGAAAGAAACTGCCTCATGATGTGGACTGGAAGCCTCCCTATGGCCCTTCCAGAGTGTCCCCACGACTCAAGGCTCGAGCAGGCTTTCCTCATTATACTTTCATTTCAAGGATTCCTTCTTAAGTGGAGGTGACGCGGTCAGATCAAAGAGCATGGGACCTTAGGAAAGTCACTTGGAAATTCTGGGCCTGTTTCCTTATCTGGAAGATAAAGATAATAACTCCTCACAGAGGTGTGAGGATTCCATGAGATGATGTAAACAGAAAACTGTGGAACCGATAACCAGTGCAGAGTAAATACTCAGCAAGCACAGCTTCAAACCTGCAGGCCAGGCTTTAGGAGGCGGCTCAGAGGCAGGCCTTGTGGCGTCCGTGATACAGGATGCGATGGCACACAAAAACTCAAGCCTCAAAGACTCTTTGCTCCGACAGTCAACTGACTACTGTTGATGCGATACTGAGACCTACCTGAAACACAAGGTTTGGCAATTTCAAAAAGCACTGTCCCTGTCTCCAAATCCCGAATTTTGAAGCGGGTAAAATCAATACTGTAGATGTTGTCTTCAGGTTTACATAAATAATCTGAAAATAAAGAGAGAGAGAGAGACCAATGCTGTTAAATAATCCTTCAAAACTACCATTTCCTTCTCAAGTTGTGAAGCAAACTCGGGTTGTTTTTTTCTTACATAAAATATACCCCAAAACTTCCTCTTATGTTATAGCCAAAAGTTGCGTGCAGAGAATTATGGGATCTAAGAAAGGAGGAAAGTGCACGGACTTGGTTTAGATGGAAGATTATCGTAACACTTAGAAACAGGGATGGTAGAAGGGAATTTCTCTGGAAGCACTTCAAAAATGACCTAAAAACCTTTCATCAGCAGTCACAACACAACAGAACTTTTTTAGAAATCCATTTAAAAACATGCTGACCCAAAAGTCAGACATGACTGAGCGAGCACGCACGCACGCACGCAGTGGTGAATGTGGTGCGTGCTTGCTGACCGTATCACAAGCAGACATCAGCCAACTTTCTCTGTGAAGGGTCAGAAAATGAGTAACTTAGTTTTTGAGGCCACACAGTCACTATCAGAACTACTCAACTCCGTCACTGTAGCACAAATGCAGTCACACAACTATTTACAGACAAAAAAATACAAATTTTATATAACCGTGTGTCCCAAGAGATTTTTTTCCCCAACCATTTGAAAAGGTAAAAATCATTCTTGGATTGTGGGCTGCACAAAACCAGGCGGTGGGCCATACCCACCCAGGTGGCAGGACAGATTTGCTGGAGAGGGCATGAGGCCAAAGGGAGATGGAGCCGCCAATAGCTTCATCTGTTAATCAAGACAGTGCTGACCAAAGATGATTTCATTTCTTTCTTTCCACCATGACTCCTGAGAGCATCATCTCCACACTTCACTTTGGTACTGTATCTTATACTGCCTGCTGTGTTCGCTGTTTCATGTTTTACAAGCTGACTCTCTGATAAGATGGCAAAATTGAGAGCTACTGATTATTCCATAATTTCCCAAGGCACTGATATTGGTTCTGCACCTTTACAGGGGCCTCAATAAATACCCTGCTGAACGGAACAGACTTTAAGAAAAGTAACAAAATCCAGAGGTCACCAAGCTGACTTATGACTTTCTCCAAGAAGCTGCAGAGGTGTTCTGAAACAACAGCACCAAGCTCAAGTTCCTACACAGGGCCTGAGTGCCCTCTGAGCATGCCAGTTAGCATCAGGCACTAGCGGCTAGATTCATCCTTGCTATCAGGAGAAAGCAGGAGGTGAGAAAAGGTGAGGTGGTGAGCATTTCCGTACTTTCAGAACCCCTGGTGATAACTGGGTTGGAATAGAAGCAGCTTTTTCACAATGTTTCTATGAAACAGAAGAGCAAGACCTTCTAAAGCCACACTCAGGATAGTCCCAAGGCAAACAGTGATTGAAAACGGACACGTGACAATACTCAGAATCAAATTAAAACTGTCTTAGAAGATGGGAATTCTATTTCACACAGGTTGAACCAAGGCCTCAAACTGCCATCCTCAAATCACTGGGATGGCCTCCAGCTTCCTGAGGGCCACCTGAGCTGCGGACCAAAGCAAGTCAACAGATAAAAGGAGAGCAGCCTTAATTCATCAAGCTGGTGCTGGGGCTTCAAAGTTAGAAGTCCAGAGGATGGGGCAGGTGGGTGGGCTGGGCAAGCAGGATCTAACCTATGGACTGGAAACTCAGGGGGAAACAGCAGAAAGAGAAAGGGCATCAAGTCAGAGGATGACCTGGAAGAGAACAGAAAGAGGGAGGAGAGCCAGGACAGGGGGCGGGCTATGTATTTCTTCTATCAATAAAAGGTGTAAAACCGTTGCATCCTATGCAAGAAATGCATCTCTGATACTCTGACATATTCATCAATCACTAGATCAAGTGTCAGAAGCAGGATTCACATTTAGGTTTTATACGTGGAACTGAAACTTTATTAATATATACATTACATACATATAAATGAGGCAAGAAACTCCGCGGCAATGTACTTAAGGAAAGAAAAGCCTACCTGCACACAAAGAGGGCAACGCTTGGGACCCAAAAGAGGCAGGGGGCCGAGGCAGGGAGCCACGGCAGGCTGGAGCGAGGAGGGGCTGTCCGGGGGGCCGGAGTGGAGGGAAACGCGGAGAAAGCAGGTAGGGTCTGGGCTGGCAGAGGGCAGCAGAAGCTGGCTCAGGTCGAGGGGGCCAAGCTGAGCAGGAACTTCTCTGATAGCAGCGAGCTGGGGGCTGAGGGAGTCGGGGAGAGGCAGCGACCCACTTGCCAGGGTCAGGAGGAGCTAGTTAAGAAGCCAAGACAGGGGGTCCCCACCCAAAGAGATCCAGCTGAGGAGGAGTACGGTCGGCCGGGCCTGAGGGCCCAACCGGGACGGGCCACAGGGAAGCCTGACGTGGCTGGAGTCAGGGGAGGGCAGTCGAGCTCAAGGGGACCCATTCCCTTGAGGTGTAGGTGAGGGCGGGGAGCGCCGACTCGGTCGGGCGGAGCAGTGGGCAGCGAGGCCTGGCCAGTCGGGGGCGCCTGGGTGGACCCCCTCGGCCCGCCGAGCCGCGAGCGACCGGCTCCGCGGAAGGCGACACGGGGTCCGGGGGCCTGGCGGCCCGACGCCGAGGGGAGGACGCGGCCGGCCCCGCACTCACTCTCGGTGACCCGGCTGAGGCGCAGGACGTGCTCGGGCCGGATGGTGTCCAGAGCCAGCAGCTCCTGCTCCGTGACCGCTGCCCCGATGCCGTCGTCTGCCGCGTGGTGGGGCGCCTGCCGCCGCGCCTTGAGCCTGTTCAGGACGCCGCCGCCAGTCTTCTTCTTCTCTTCCTTGCCAGTTACCAGCCCCCCGGGCCCAACGGCCGACCCCAAGGCCGCAGCCTTCGAATTCGACCCGCTCATCGCTCCGCCGCCAAGATGGCCGCCGCCTCCGCAGCGCCGTAACTATGGAGAGAGGGGGCGGGGCCGGGCTGGGACCTGGAGGCGGGGCCGAGGCGGGCGGGGCCTGCGAGCCTCGTCGCTGGCGCCCCCCGCCCCCACCCTCCCCCTCAAGCCCCGACTCCAGCACTGGTCCAGCCAGGTGGGCCGCCACGTTAGTACCCCGGACTCTCCACTTGGCCCCCGAAGTCACCCCAAACATCTAATATATATTTCGTACAGTCAAATGACTTTCTAGCACATAAAATGTAAACAAGGCATCTTGAGAAAATGTGGTTTCATCTGCAGTCTACAAGGTAAGTTAAGACGGTTTGCTGTGCAAAAGCAGCTCTCCGATTAGATTTCCATTCTTAAACCCTACTGCGTCAGGCTTTGGGCTAGACATTGAACTGGGCTACAAGGAATATAAGAATATGAAAGGGGGCAGGGATTGAGTCTGCTGTATTCACCACTGTATTTGGGCAGCCTATAAAGAAAGCTGAGCACCAAAGAATTGATGCTTTTGAACTGTGGTGTTGGAGAAGACACTTGAGAGTCCCTTGGACTGCAAGGAGATTCAACCAGTCCATCCTAAAGGAAATCAGTCCTGAATATACATTGGAAAGACTGATGTTGAAGCTGAAACTCCAATACTTTGGCCGCTTGACGCGAAGAACTAACTCATTTGAAAAGACCCTGATGCTGGGAAACATTGAAGGCAGGAGAAGAAGGGGATGACAGAGGATGAGATGGTTGGATGGCATCGCCAACTCAATGGACATGAGTTTGAGTAAACTCCAGGAGTTGGTGATGGACAGGGAGGCCTCGTGGCTGAGGTCCATGGTGTTGCCAAGAGTCAGACACGACTGAGCGACTGAACTGAACTGAGCTAATGCCTGTTGTTCAGTGGCTAAGTCATGTCTCTCTGAGACTCCATGGACTGCAGCACTCCAGGCTTTCCTGTCCTTCACTGCCTCCTGGAGTTAGCTTAAACTCATATCCATTGAGTTGGTGATGCTATCCAACCATCTCATCCTCTGTCGCACCCCTCCCCTGCCCTCAATCTTTCCCAGCCTCAGGGTCTTTTCCAATGAGTCAACTGTTCGCATCAGGTGGCCAAAGTATTCAAGCTTCAGTCTTTCCAACAAATATTCAGGGTTGATTTCCTTTAGGATTGGCTGGTTTCATCTCCTTGCTAAGGGATTCTCAAGAGTCTTCTCCAGCAGCACAATTTGAAAGCACCAGGTGCTCAATAATGACTGACTGACAATGAATGAATGAGTGAAGGAAGGCTTGCACAGCACGGTGCTATGGAAGAGCTCCCACTTTGTTGGGGAAGACTGTGAGCTACATAATTCACTACATGGCCCTTCCTCTTGACCAGCCTAGTGTGAATGAACTAGAAGAAAAACCAGACTGCTAACTGTAGCAGGAGTACACAGGAGAGGTCTGGGGGGTGGGAGAGAGGCTTCAGGGGTAACGTCTGCACTGAAAATTGGAAATTCACCATTATGTCAACTGGAGGTGAGTGGGAGAGGGGAAGACGCTGCCCTCTTACACCCCAGGTGGCTCCTTTGCTCGAGTCAGGATCCACTTTCTTCTGTGTTGGAAGGCCCCCGGCCTGAGTGCTGCAAAATGCGTCTGCAAGGCTGATGTCACCTGTTAAGCTCAGGCCAAAGTGAAACTCTACCCATCTCTCTCTACGGTTAGCCTCAAAAGACTGGATTTATGCAGGACTTGCTGGGTCCTCTAACCTGATATGAGGGGTTTGGGAGCAGCTGATAAGCCTCATCTGGTTTCTGGATAAAATCCAAACCTGACTCCACCTCAGTTGCCCAGCAGGGTGAAACAGTATGTGGTCAAGTTCCTATCAAAACACTGTCCTGTCTTGGAGAGATTACCCACCCCCACCTCTTCCCCCCACCCTGGGTGGGACTTCTCAAACAGTTCAGGGAATTTTAAGATGTGTACAGAGAATTAAGCTCTTTCCCTTTGCAAACAATTCTTTTCAAACTACTCAGCAGTAGGTAGCTACTGAAGAATTTCCCGAAATGTTAATATGCTACTTGATTGTGAATCACTAAGATGGTGATGGGTGCGGCGGGGGTGAGCACACAGCCACTTTCCACAATCACTTGCTCCATGAATCTTTGTTCTCGGAGCACCAGAACTCGAGTTACCTGGATCCCGGCTTTTCTCTTTTTAGGGATGATGACAAGCATGTTGACCACTTTATTTGCAATTCCACATCCAGGAATTTAGCCGATATGTATTCACAAAGATGAGGGACCATTCTAACACTGAAAAGTTACAGTAAGTTACAGTTGCATCTATTCATGTCATACAGCTGTTAAAAAGACTGAGATCGGTCTCCATGTACTAGTATGGAGAGACCTCAAAGATAGATTAAGTTTGTGGGGGGGAGGTGGACAAGGCATATAATCCCATTCACTTAAAATTTAAAAGTACATGAATATTTGTATGTGACTGCAATGGAAGGGGTTTGGATATAATGTATTAAGTGAGGTTCCCATTGGGGAGCAGAGTATTAGAAGGGACTGAAGGGGGATATATTCTCTTTCAACACTCTTGAGCTGCTTCTATTCTATTTTATCACAACAAGCACATGATCACGGGCTGCTTGTTTACTTTGAAATAAATAAATAACTTTGGATCTGTGTCTGGAAGGTAGATTCTAAGTCAAAGTAGCCTTATTATCTCTTAAAAACTTGAAAGCTACCTCAGACTGGATCACTTTTTTCTGTTCAAAAAGAAATTTAAGTAAATACTGCCATATATGGGAGCTGAGGCCTGTACTCTTTCTGATCACTATCTGTAAACTGTGGTTAAAAAGATTATGTCTTTAGGAGAATAGCAAGCACCCCAAAAAGAAAGAAAAAATATCTGTAATTATTCTTTTTTAAAAAGGAGTTGGAAAAATCAGGGCTGTATACTCCAATCAGCCTCTCCTCACCGAATCTTCCTAAGGTATGTCAAAAGGCTCTTAAATAAAAAGTGTTTTTTGAAAAGTACATCTTCTCATTCCGTTTGGTGGAAAAAGGAAAATAGAGATATACTGCATTAAACAACAGCCCCCGTGTCTGCCTGGGCCAGAACATGGGAAGACAGGAGTGGAGAGGCTGACCTCCCTTTCTTCCCGACTCAGTCCTCTTCAGGTCCCTCTCCTTCAGCGGGTTAGTTTCTTCCCTGTGAGAGCTGTGCCAGTGGCTGTTTTCCAGGACAGTCTCAGAGTTGCCAGGCAGTTGGCCTCAAATCAGGCCAGGCAGGTGGGGCCCAGAGCTGGTGCAGCCAAGGTAAGCAGGACATCACAGGGCTTTTTTCTGCTGAGACAGGGAAGTTCAGTCCTCCTTCCTGCTGCCTCCCTGAGGTGGCATCCATTGAACCCACGGGTCATGGCTGGGACTGCAGGCGGGCCTTGTGGTCTGGGAAACTGAGAGCTAGTAATTTCCCTAGTACCCAAGTCACTTCTCTCCCTGGCTGAGGGCTGTTTAAGTATTCATTTATTACTTTTATCCCACCTGCTTCCAAAAAAGATTCATGGTATATTCCAAAGTCATACAGCATAAGACTGGTGGGCAGACATTTGTGTAGTCTTCTTGAGGGCAGAAATTTCAGCATTTTAAGTGCATATATGGATTTTGGTTTGTACCACATGGCACACAGGATCTTAGTTTCCCAACCAGGGATCGAACCTGCAGTCCCTGCAGTGGAACTAAGGAGTCTTAACCATATACTGTTTGCAGTAATTCCTTAATGGAATTCAAAGGCACATTTGCACATGTGCAAAATAAGCACATATGTAAATATGTGTACGCATGCGTGTTCAGTCGCTTCAGTCGTGTCTGACTTTTTGTGACTCCATGGACTGTATATGTACATATAAATATATAAATACATATAAAATGGAAGATATAAACCAAACATAAACATGTGTATTATCCTCTAGGGATTAAAGAGGTAGGGCTAAGACAGATGAATATTTTTTACATCCTGTACCCCATATAAAATTTTTAAATGTACCTTTGCACTTTGTATCACTAAGCCTTAAAAGGTTACTTTTCTTTTTCAGAGAAAGAATAATATAATAAACCTCTGTGTAACCAACACCCAGCTTCCTCAGTTATCTACCCTCAAAAGGTTCCTTCTTAAAACTAGTACATCATGTTTTATGTCCCTTGATATGTTCCAGCGTATCCTGGTTTACAGTCTATGGGAACTTGAATACTGTATAAAATCTCAATTATGTGGAACTGGTTCATAGTGCTTTTCAAGTCTAGTATATCCTTCTACTTCTCTGTATATTCATTCTATTAATTTTTGAGAGTTTGATACTGAAACACCAACTAAAAATCTTAAATTTATCTACTTAAATAGATAATTGTAATATATAGAATGATATGTAACCTTGTTCTGTATTTTCCAAGTTTCCTGTGAATGTTTTATCATACTTTCATAATTTAAAAAATAAAAAAAAATTTTAATAATAAACTCCATCTCAAAAAAAAAAAGTAATACATCGATGTTAAAAGAACACAGGGTAGGTCACGTATGCCCTCTGAGCCTTTGTTTTCTTATTTACACGTCAGGCCAGTGACTGGTCTTTCCTGGGGTTGAGAGGAGACGAAAACAGCAATGAAAAGCACTGTGCTGGCACCAGGGAGTGTCTCATGAACAGTTGCTATGGCAATACATTTAAGTGCCCGCTTTCTCCACGACCCCTCTGCTGAAGGCAGGCACCCTGGGCAGGGAGAAGCCATGGAGCTGGATGGGCGGGTGCAGTGCAGACACTGAAAGAACAGTCACGTCAGCACAGAAAGGAGACGTGTCAGGGACCAAGGTTTAAGGAAGCGACAGGTGGGAGGTCAAGTAGAAGCCATGAGAAAACCCACAAGAGGGGCTTCCCTGGTGATCCAGTGGTTAAGACTCGGCACTTCCAAGGCAGGGGGCTCAGGTTCAAACCCTGGTCAGGGAACTAAGATCCCACATGCCTCATGGCCAAAAAATAAAACCCAGGAGAAGGAGTCTTAAGGCCCAAGCCAAAAAACAAGTGGGTTTGTTTTTCACTAATTAAGTGGTTAACAACAAACAAAACTAAGACTCTTGGGCCAAATAACTGTGGTAAGGTGCCTACCATTTCTGGTTGCTAGACAGCAGAGGCCATCTGCTCCAGACCTCCGTGTTTCGCCTCTGTTCCGCCTTGACCTCTCACCATTGCTATGGCAACAGGCATTCCAGTAAATGTTGGAAAAACTCTTTTCTTTCTTCCTCTATGGGGGTGGTGGAGGGGCGTGGGGTACTAAGTATGGAGAAAGGTCCGACACATTGGCTCCAGCCAACCGGGAGCCTGATTTCCTCAGCGAGATTAAGATCTGGACCCAAGAGTGGTTTAACCCAACCCCCGGCACTTGGCCCAAGACCTTCTGTCAGACAATTTCCCTCCCTGTGAGTCCCTAGAGTAGGGCTTCTTCAGGTCTCTTCCCCATTTGGCAGCTCACGCAGAAGCTACTTGAAATAGTAACAGCCAAGTCTAAATTAGTCAAGAACTCTAGTTATGGGTGGGCTCAAGCTAAGAATGAGGCTCTGTGGGCCTCCTGGCTTATTTGAGCCCTGAGAACAGACTCCATCAACAGTGGTTTCATTCTTGGAGCCGAGCGCTGAATTCTGCCCTTCAAGGGATAACTGAGGGGAGGCAGGCCACACTCTCCCTCCCTCTCCCCATACCAGCAGCCTTGGTTCCTGCTTGGAGAATCACATAACATGGCGTCAGGGGTGGGGGCGGGGAGGAGGGGCGGGGGAGAGTCATGGTCAAGAGCGAGAGGGTCCTGGTATAAAACCTCAGCCCTGCCTTTTGCTGGCTTTGTGACCTTCAGCAAGTCACTTCACCTCTTAAAGGTGAATACCAACTCGTTTGTTAAAGATTAAACAGATTAACATCTGTGGAAGTGCTGGGCCTTCTGCCAGGCCCATTTCAAAGGCCCAAAGGTATCTGTAATGATTATTCCTATAGCCTTAGCAAGATCATGGGCTTTCCAGCCAGAGAGACTGGGTTTGAATCCTGGCTTGACCATTTACTGGCTAATCTGGGGTAAATTTCTGAAGTTTTCTGAGCTTCATGTTTCTGAGCTTATCAACACTGACAGCACACCAGAAGAGGAGAAAGCAGAGAAAACCGTCTCACGGCCGAGTCTGTCCACGGGTTATTGTGGAAGCTGAGGGGAAAACCGGAGGGGAAGCAGCAACAGGCTCAGTGTGTCTTGGAAATGAGAGTCCCGGCCTGGTGTTCCAGTGAAAGTGGAAACAAAACAAAATAATTGTTTATTTTTCCTTGAGAGAGCTGCTGCCAGTTGAAAAGGCCCAGCGGCATTTCACAAACTTCGTTCCCTTAGCCAAACATCCTGGTGAAAAGAAAGCTCCCTGACACATCACGGGAGAACCCTTTGCAGCCAAGAGAACCCCTGGGTCTCCACCTCACTTCTTTGCGATCAAGTTCAAACTCAATCCCAACACTGAGTGTCACTGCAAATTGTTTATTAAAACACAAAGCAATGGACAGTGAAAAACATCCTGATTTTTTTTTTTTTCCACTTTTTGGTGGGAGTTGGGTGGGGGCATGGGACGGGTAGGGCAGATGGAGAGAGCCCGGAAGGAAAGACAGCTCTGTGCACCCCGGCAGCTTTCCCGGGCCAGCCAGGTTCAAAGCTCCTCAGTCACACCCCGCTGTGTTGCTGTAAATGCGTGTTGTGGCTACAAACAGAGCAGGTTTGGCCTCCGCAGGGAGAGGATGGGCTTCTAGAATAGGAGCTACAAGGGCTACCATGAACTGGACACTGTGGCTCCAGCACTTGGTACAGAATCGACCGACCAAGAGGGACAGGCTGGTGTCCTAACAAGCCCAGCTTAGGCCGATGACAGTTGAAGAGGCTGCCCTGAGCTCTGAAGGGACAGCTGGTCCAAGCGTGGGAGAGCTTGGGGGAAGGAAAATCCTCGGAGGGGACTGATCCAGGGTCCAATTTCTTTTCATTCCCCAGATCACGACGCACCAGGGAAGAGAGGAGTCAAGGGTGTCTCACTCCCAGGTCTGTCCTCCCACCTGGCCCTGCCAACTCCCCTCTCCCACCTGGCAACTCAGTCCTCCTTTCCTGACAGTTGTCCTTTGAAAGGACGGAAAGCACACTTCAGATTGTTGTTGATCTTCCTCGTACTAAAATAAAGGCCCGAAGCTCAAAATAGAGGTGAGAATGGAGTCCTGCTTTTCCTGGTGCTGCGTGCCCCCGTCTCACAAGACTGCCTGGATGCAAGAGGTGCCAAGGGCCTCTCTGCCAACTCCAACAGGCACTACTGTTTCCCTGGCTGCCAGCACCATCCTGGATCCTTGTTTTTATACTCCTGGGGCGGGCGGGGGGGGGGGGGGGGTCGGGCAGGCAGGAGCAGGGAACCCGTCCCAAGAGATCCATCTTGCTCTTTCCCTGCCAACCCAGCCAGGCCCCAAATTGCCTGGCACCAGGATCCAAATGGTCTAGCAGCTGAAAGCCAGCTAGCCAAAGGCTGCTAGGCAAGAACACACCAGATCAGCAGTGAGCCACCCACGTAACAGAGAAGAAACCACCCTCGCCGGGCAGTGGACCCATTGGTGCCAACCTAGTCTTGTAACAAAACGGGGAAATCTAGCCCTCTTGCCCCAGGAGAGGTCTAAATATAGAAGGAGCCCTAGCTCGGGCTGAAAGGGAGAAACGACTCCGATCTCTCTGAAGCTTGAACAATAAGGCTTCTTTGCAATTTTCTTAGAGCTCTTTCATCCCTAATCATCTCTTCCCACAGAAGAGGAGCCGATTCCTTTTCTGGTTTCTGAACGGATCCCGGGTGTCTCTGGTTCTACTTCTGCACCATCCCTTAGGCTCCTTCCCCAGGGTCACAGCAGAAGGAGGCCCTAAGCTTACCCTCCCTCCCCACCTTGTTTTTGTGACACAGGAGTATCTCTTATTAGTCTCTCATTCTGGAAAGCTCACCTGCTCTTCTAAGTCTTTTTGGAGAGGCGTGGAGGACAGCATTATATGTTGCCACTTGATGCCATTAAGGCTCCCCGAGGCAAGAAGACACTTGGACTAGGTCAGAGCCGGCCAGCAAAGGGGAAGAGAGGGAAGGGACGGGGAGGCAGCCCCATGGCAGGAACAGTGAGACCCCCTGCCCAGACCTGAATCTTGTGGGAACACTCATCCTGGCTCAGAGCAGGAGAGGAAAAGGCACTGTGCTGACCGGCTGGGTCCTTCCCCAACCCCCAGGGAGGGTGGAGAACCTACTGATTCTCCCCCTGGGCTTCCCAAGGTGAGCCCGTTTCTAGGGAAAGGAGCGTAAGAGCTAGGAAAGGGAAAATACTGCTGCTGCTTTCCAAAGTTCAACTCAGATCCTAGAAGCCACGGCCAGGCTTTCCCAGGAGAACGCAGAAGCAGGATGCGAAGGGCGAGAAATTCCTTAAAACAGAAGCTTCTCCAAAAACAAAAGAAGTCACAACACGATTCTAAAACTGGATTAAACAGTCCCCAGGCACAGAAAGGGGGCGGGTAACGTAACTCAAACTTTACCCCATCTCTTCAAAGACTAAGTGACTTCTAATATGATCCTCCAATTTTGGGCCAGTATCTCTTAGGTAAACGGTGAGAACGGGAAAACAAGATCACACTCTCCAAGCGACAGGTGGGCCCACAGGCCCTGTGGTCCTCCTGCAAGTCTAACACCACTGAAACAAAGAGAACCATCTTTCAAGTCGCCAAAACGCAAGGTAAACATTGAGCAGATTCTTCTCGATCATACAGGTTTTTTCTGTTTTGTTTTTTCCCCCCAGAACAACATATTTGGTTTAGGGTACCTGGGTCGCACAGATTGTTTCCTGGCATGATGTTCCCATCAGGGTTGAGTGAAGCCCCCTAAAAGTCTGATTGGAGGCCAGCTGGTCTCTGACCCCAATCAGGGCGACACTGCAGACTCAGCCCACCTCCCACGGACATCTGTGCCTGGTCCAGCTGGAAACTGGACCTGAGCCACACTTCTGGCACCAGGAGTTTCATCTCAGTTAGTGTTTGCTCTTGGCTTTGGCCAGCTGGGCTGAGGAGGATCTCAGAAGCTCGGACAGAGTGTGGATCCCGTAGAGAAGAGTCGAGGTCTTTCCTTTCTCACCCCTAACAGGCCTGACTTCTCACCTCCCCAACCCCAGCCAGCAACTCCCCTACCGCGCAGACTCTCAGCCCTAGCACCAGCTCAAGACACAGACGCAGGGACAAACAGTGCAAAGAGCAAAGGATAAACAACAGAGTAATTCTTGACACGCACAATACAAAAAATAAAAATAAACAGTACCCCATTCCCACCCCTTTAACCTAAACTTCATGTACCTATAACATCTTGAAGGAGCAAAAAAAAACAAACAAACAAACCAAAAAGCTTTCAAGTTCAGCATCCCAAGCCAACCGTGACCAGCCCTGGGCGGCTTTGAGAGCTGGGTGGGCTTGGCTACAGGGGACTTGACCCCCGCCCCCGCCATACTTCTTCCTGTTTCCTCACTTCCCCTTTAGCTTTTATGAGCCACAGAAAGCTGTTCCTTCCTTTCAGACACGACCAAAAAGGAAAGCGCCCATTCCTGTCCCTGAGCTCAGGGAAAGGGTGGGCTGGGAAACAGAGGCAGAAGCGAGGCTGCTTGGCTTACAGTACCGTGAGGAAATGGCCCCAGGAGTCAGGGTTTCCTTCTGAGACTCTGAGTCACTGGAGGGAAGGGTTGAGGTGAGGAGGCGGGGAGCCCTCCTTCCTCAGAGAGACCCAGCAAACGAATGGACAAGGCAAGATGGCGGCCGCAAGCCCTCCGGCATCCTGTTTACCCCGTGGGCAGTGGCTTCAGGAGAGTGGCGATGGGACGGGAATCCAAGCCACTGTCAGAAGCCCGAGTGACCGTCAGGACGCCCACTGCCCCAGGCAGGTGGTCCCCAGGACAGAGGCTTCAGGACGTCCCCCCGAAACGCAGGAGGCTTTGTGACGCACTCCAAGTGCGCCTCTAGTCATAGCTTCAGGCTGCAGCCACCCGGCTGCCTGACTCTTGCCTGAGGACGGACGTCTAAGTCACAACTGAAATGAAGGGCTTTGACTCTCTCGAAGGACTAAAAGGCGGACCTGAAGTAACTTCGGTCAGAACCCAAAACCCAGGATGGGAGCCCAGGGGCTACTTCCTTTGTCCCAAAACTACCAGTTCAAATATGCAGAGCTCTTGGAAACCAGAAACAAAAAAAAAAACTCAAAATTCAACAGGTTCTAAAGATGGGCCTGGCCTGAGAGTCTGTGCTGTTCCAGCCCCAGCAGCGGCTCATCCTGCAGCTCTCCATCCACAAAACTTCTTGTAGCTTGGCTGGGTCCCAGCTCAGTGCTCCCCTAATGGGGAAAAGGCTGACTGGGATCAGAAAGGCGGGCAACAGGGGAGCCTCACTTCCCTCAGAAAATTTTCGCAGGGAATTCAAGACAGACATATCCGGGGCTGCCAGGCCTAGGGCTGCCTGTTAACCTTCCTGCCCCATCACACCAAGAACTTGGCAGCGACCTGGACAGGGGAAATGAAAGGTCCTAAGGGCGCACTCTTAAGGTCAGTGAGAGGCGTCACTGGGCCAGATACAATTATTCTAGCTCCTTGGGGCAGCTCTAGCCTTAAGCCAAAACTGGCTGAACCATGACGTAGGACAAGGAGGGAATCAATGAACGTCGGATACTAGATACTCTCAACAGTGGTCAGTCACTTAGTAGGGCTCAGGTCTCTGAGGTTGCTCTTAAGTTATGCTAACGTAAGCCTTTTCCAATCCAAAGACCAGAAGAGACTTTTAAGGTCAAGTGTTCTGTGTCTGCAGGCTGGAAAGCCTCTGTGTCCCCTGGCAGCAAGCCCCTACAAAGGGGCCAGTAAAAGAGCTGCTCGGTCAGGTCCTCCTGGCTGCTGGCTCAGAGATCCAGGGAGGGAGGTACCAGTAAGGTGAGGTGGTGGAGGAGAAGACATTCAAGCCGAGGGAACTCCAGATCCCCAATGTCTCCTTCCCTTCTTGGCAATAACTTAGCAGGATGGTTGAGAGAGAGCGAGAAGAGATTTCCAAATGAGCCAGGTTCAGAAAAATAAGAGAGAGAGAGGGAGGAAATCAAGTCCCCAACAGGCACTGAAATCAAAATGATCTGCTGTGGTAAGAAGTCATAGGCAACTCGAGGACCTGATAGAAACGAATCGTCTTGGATACCAGACAGTCCTCTAACTGGCGCGTGTCAGGGAGACAAGCGGTGACAAAGCTCAAACACTTAAGGTGGAACCGTCACTGGGCTAAAACCAGACAGGCTTCCGTGTAAGGAAGGATCGACTTTTCTTCTTTTGAATCCCCCTTCCGTTTTTGTCTTATCATACAAATTATACACCTTCACACACACACACAGACCACACACCCACTTAGAATCCCAGGACATCTGAAAACTTTTCTGGACGTCACTTCAGAACATACCCAACTCCCAGCACTGGTCTTCTGGAGTAAGAAGATCGTATTTGCCTGCTGTTAACTTCTAACCTAAGAAAAGGAACCAGGTCAGCTCTGAGTTCAGAGTCCTTTCCACTGGACGAAGACCCTTGGCCAGGTGGGATCAAGTTTACCCTACGTACCCGAGAGAGGAAAGAGACAGCTGGGGGCTGCCCCAGGGAAAGGACGAGGACTAGAGCAGGTCTGGGACCAGGTGGTGGATGAGGGCTGCTCTCTAGTCACTCTGCCTCTTTTCATCTCCTTTAATTGTGTGTGTGTGTGTGTGTGTGTGTGTGTGTGTGTTTTCTCATTTGTTTTTGTTAATCGCTATAAAAAATACAGAAACCCAAACCAACACGTTCGGTTTCTTTCCCACACCCCTCCACCTGTTCAGGATGGTGATCGGTTCTCACAACCGGCAGAGGCAGAAGAGGGTTGGAATGAAGACTCCGAAGGCCACCAGGATGGGAAACATGAGGCTGCTGTTGTCCGAGGCGTAGGGGTTGGGCGTGCGGGGGCCCGACTGCACTCGGTTCTTATTGGTCTGTCTCTTGAGATTAGACCCTTCATCGTATTCTTCTTCCTCCTCCTCTTCTTCTTTCTTTTCCAGTCCTGGATGAGGCTGCAGCTTTGGCACATCTGACATGAGAACAAGAACACCTTTTAAGTAAGACTCACGGCATTTAAATGAGGCCCTTAAGGGAAGTAAATGAGCCACAAGAGACCCTATGACCTAAAGCAGGATCCACAGGAAGGAGCAGCCACAGTTCCCAGCCTGGAGAACAGCAGATGGCTGCAAACATGGGTCTTTCTGAGATTTAACTAAAACGGAGTAGAAGTCTTGCACCCTGAGAGACTCCCTGTCTCCCTTCCCTGTCCTACTTCTTTAGAGCCTGGGGACAACCAGACTGGATGAGGACAGTGACCCAACACCCCAAGCTTAACCTTTTCATATCTCTCCTTCTCCCTCCTCCAACCCCACATTCCCTTCTGATGCACAGAGCAACTGAGGAAAAGCTGATCCACGGAGTTCTGGGTTCTCCGCACACCCTCCCGCTCTGTTCACTGTCCCCTCCCAAGGGATTCTGTTTACCCATCAGTCTGGGAGTAAGACATCCTCTGGGATGTGCCTCCAGATGAGGTGGGGAAAGGTATGGAGGTGGGATGGGGGAGTAAAGTCACTGAGACAGATGCCTTCTCTGCAAAAACTGGCCTGGGAAAGCTGGCAGCCAGGACCTTCAACCCCAAGAAAGAGATGGACTTTTGGGCTGGATCCCAGAACAAGGAGACATTAAGTGAACTTCTGCTCAGTGCAGCCCAGTGACACTGTGCTCTTAGAGCACACCAAACACTCAGGGCCCTTCCTCTGCCTTTTTCCTCTATCTACCTGCCCGGCACCTCATTCACAGAAGTCAAAGAAACAGAATAAGGGTAAGGTTTAGGCAATTCCAAATGACTACAAGGGTCAGGGCACACCCAGTCCCGATTTACAGAGCAGTTAAAAGGATTTTTGTCTAAAACCAATTCACTGATTAAATGGTGACAGGAAGATTTGAACACAGACCCTGCTGCAAAGCTTAGGGCTAGCACCGTGCTTGCTACACTTCAGCCCGGGCCACCTGACTCCAGGTTCCTCATATTAAGGCTTTAAGTGTTAGTGTTTTCAAAACAGTGATCAGCTAAATCACCCCTAGAGGTTCCCTCAATCATATCCTTCAGCTCACATCAAAAAGCAGATCAGAGGAGCTGCCCAGGTGGCTCAGTGTAGAGAATCTACCTGCCGATGCAGGAGACATGGCTTTGATGCCTGGTCCAGAAAGATCCCACGTGCTGGGGAACAACTAAGCCCCTGTGCCACAGCTACTGAGCCTGCGCCCTAGAGCCCAGGAGCCACAGCTACTGAGTCTACCTGGGGAGCAACTGCTGAAGCCTGAGTACCTAAGACCGTGCTCCATAAAAGAGAAGCCACCACAATGAGGAGCCTGCATACCACAACTAGAGAAAAGCTCTCACCGCAATGAAGAGCCGGCACAGCCAAAAATAAATAATTAAAAAAAAAAAAAAAAGCAGACCAGAAACACAACTTACCATCCACTGTCCCAGCCATGATGTAGAGTGCACAGACTTTGGGGTTGTCATAGTATCCCTAAAATAAGGGAAACAGCGGTTACCACCACACAGCAGCAAATAACTCCCTGCTGCCCCTGGCACCCATCCTTTTGAGCTCGTCCTCGGCTGCAAGGGGGCAGAGGAGGAGCGTTACCTTGACAAACTCGATGTAGAGTTTGCCTGTGAAGGTGGACACCTCGCCCTGGACGCTCAGCTTCCCCTTCCGGATGCTCATCGGGATGATCTCATCATGGGCAGTACTGTGCCCTACACGATCAAAGATATCCAGGTCCTTCACCACCACGTGGCCGTTCAACCGCACGTCAAACACCTGCCAAGATGAGACAAGCAGACAGTGTCAAAACCACCTGCTTCAGACTTTAAGGCTCTGTGCTTCTAACGTATGGGTTGCAGGTTCGATCCCTGGTAGGGCACATTCTCCATGCCACTCGACACAGCCAAAACAAACAAACAAAAAACCATCTGCTTCACACTCCTTCAGCAGCTGGACATTAGGCACCTGCCTGGGCTTCAAGTTCAAAAGTAATTTAAGGAATGACAGGCAGAGCTGGATAGACTTCAGGGTGGCTAGAGACCTTTACCTGAGCCAAACCAAAGGCACAGTCCTTCACTGTCAAGGTTGCTAACTGGGAATAAAGAGTGCAAACAAAAAACTCAAGGCGGAAAGAAGGAAAGTCAGAAGAAGGGACAGGAAAATATCACAGCGAAAAACAAGAAGGTGCGGACAACCAAGAAGGGAGAGGTTATAACCAGGAGGACCTTAAGAAGATTAGTTAATTGCTAAGATCTAGGATTCTGGCATTGCCTTCTGTCAGTTCAGTTCAGTCACTCACTCGTGTCTGACTCTTTGCAACCCCATGGACTGCAGCACGCCAGGCTTCCCTGTCTATCACCAACTCCCGGAGTTTGCTCAAATTCATGTCCACTGCATCGGTGATGCCATCCAACCATCTCATCCTCTGTCGTCCCCTTCTCCTCCCTCAATCTTTCCCAGCATCAGGTTCTTTCTGTCACAGGTACCTTCTGTCACCCCAAGGCAAATGCAGCCTCATGGTTACGGGACACAGCTGAGCAAGAGGAATAATGCAGCTTTGGGAGTTCCCTGGTGGCCTAGTGGTTAGGATTCCAGGCTTTCACTGGGGTTCAGTCCTTGGTCAGGGAACTGAGATCCCACAAGCCCCATGGCGTGACCTTAAAAAGAAAACCCAGCTTTTCCTCAAATGTCAATTATTCCTCCCTCCTAAGCACCTACATTCTTTGGGAGCTTTCTCCCAGAGTGGCGAGGTCCCACTGGTCAAGTGGGGGCCTGAGCCGCCTCACCTTCTGCTGGGACTGCGCGAAGTAGACCTCGGCAAACTTCAGCACCAGCACGTAGTCCCCCTCCTCCTTGATGGGCACTTCGTAGCCAAAGGTCTCCTCGTTGTACCGCTCTGTCTGATACAGGATCTGGTCCTCCGGGTTGGAACGCAGGATTGGCAGCTTCATGCCATAGTCAGAGGCTGGCGACAAAAGACACAAGAGAAACCACATCAGAGACCAAACACAAAAGCAGACTGGAGACCCCAGAATGGCCAGGGGTGTTTCCCCGGGCAAAGCTAATAACCCTCCCCCATTGCACCTGGCTCCAAAGAGACCAGCCACAAAGGCAGGAGTCAGGTAGCTGTTACCAAGGAAGAGTAAAATGAAAGAAACCAACACAGAAATCACCCCAACAAGCTCCCATCACCCTCACAGCAAAACTTTCAAACATTCGTGAAATTGACTTTTCCCCAGCTATATCCAGAGTGATGGGAATGGAACAAGTCTAACTCATTATTACAACAGAGCACTGCCCTACAGCTGCTGGGCTTCAGAGAAACCTCGTAAAAGCAGGGGGATGGCCAGGAACACTGCAAGATGATTAAGTTCAAAGAATTTTTTTTCCTCATTTGGAAGAGCTCAGTCTAAGTAAAAAAACAGGATATCTGTTAGGAAAGTCATTCTTCATTGTCTTTACTGCAAATAAGAAACCAGCTTTCGTTGCTTTTTACAACGTTTTCATTCAAAAAGTTCCAGGGCTGGTCAAAAGCAACAAGGTCGTTAAAAAGAGGATGTGATGCTCTCTAATTTCCTCTGGGTCTAACACCTTACTTCCCACAGACTAACGAACTCAACCTCACCCGTGGTCTCAAACATTCCCCCAAACTGAAAGAAGAAACAAGATTCCCGCTGTATCCCCAGGACATAACATCGTCCTGGGAACGTTCGTCAGTGCGCTCAGTGTGATCCACTGAACAAACAAATGGCAACAAAGGAGGTGCCCGCAGCGTAGTCAAGTCACACGCTCCTCTCCACAGGAGAGCCATCCTAGCAGGGAAGGAAAATGGTCCACGGTCCCTTCGCACCTCTGGCCTCTGATTCCCAGCTCCAGAAGGAGCCACCTTCCCCATTTCAGACAGATGAGGAATGCGTGCATGTGCGTGCTCAGTCACTCAGTCGTGTCTGACTCTTTGCGACCCCACGGACTCTAGCCCACCAGGCTCCTCTGTCCAGCTAACAATACTGGAGTGGGTTGCCATTTCCTCCTCCAGAGGATCTTCCCAACCCAGGGATTGAAACTGCTTCTCCACTGGTGGGCTGATTCTTTACCATTGAGCCACCGTTCCCATTTTAAACAGATGAGGAAGAAAGAAGGAAGAGTAAAAAGTTGTTACTTGTGGGTGGGTATCAGAAGAGCCAAAATCCTCTACTGCCCTCAGTCTGCTCCCAATCTTACAAGATGACTCTGTGTGTGTTTTTCTTTCTCCCACACAACAAACTAACCCGGGTCCTTCCTCAAATATGATTCCACACTCAGGGCCCAGAGGTGAATAGCTATGCCTTCCAGAGCTCTATCCATCTACTTTCCAAACCACAGACTCGGCAGTGATTTTGGTATACAGGCCTAGTCTCTCCTTCACCTGGGAGGAGGAGTCTTGGAGCTAAGATGTCAAGACCACCTTCCAGTTTCACACAGTGGCTCTGAAGACATCTGGCACCTGGATCCACAGGGTGATGTTTGAGAGCGGTCACCCTGGCAGCTTTATCTTCCGAGAATCCAAGAGACAGGATCTTTTATCTCCACAGGAGGTAAGAGAGTAACTAGAAGATCCAGTGGCTGAGTCAAGCCTTCCAGAAAAACAAACAGAACTGTTAACAGTTCCTGTAAGTGAACAGCAGCCAGATCAGATGGACTGATGAGACAATGAACAGGAAACTCATTGCACTTTTGTCTCCAGACATTTTTTCTTCCTATTTCTCCTTGAAAAATCAAAGGAGCTGGGGTGCTGAGCAGCTCTACAAAGGATGTGCTGCCAATTGCCCCAGATCCAACCCCCAGGCTCAGACCACAAACCTATAAAGATATAAAGATTGCCGATCCTCTTCCAACTGAGTTCTAAGAATCTCCCTCTTTCACAAAGACCGTGATCCTTACAAATTTGGAATGGTCACTCGATTTGCTTTTCGGAGACACAGAAAATGTTATGCATGTGTGGAGAATCTATTTTCCCCCCTTCTGGCATGGAAAAAGTGAGAAACTGACGGTAACGTAATCTGTGGCAGTCTCAGTCTCACAGCTAAGAAAACTCAGCAAAAAACTACTCAACAACCTTGGAATTACCTTTAAAAGCTTTTCCAAGTGGCTTGCCCACGAAATTCGCCACATGCAAAGCTGAATTTTCCCAAGTCTCAATAGAGACAATAGCAACTTCCCCTCCAAGCCTTTATGCCTTCGTGGCCCCCTTAACAGTGAAGTGAACACGGGGAGCATACAGTGGCAGCTGGAATTAGAATTTCAAGTTAGCCCGACAGAGGTCAGACAGTTAACCAAAGATGGAAGGGGGCCAGAGGGTCCACACTCTGTCCACAGCTTCTTAGCTCTAGACAATGGAGTCACCAGGCTACTTGAAAAACTCAGTCCAGGTTTGAGGGGAAGATGGGCCTGGATTTGAATCCTGGCTCTGCTACCTACTATGTGATGTAGAACATGTTGTTGTCTCTAGGTGTTTTTTCATCTGGAAAACAGGATATCATCTACCTAAATTCTCTGCTAGTGAACTGCTCCTAGGAGGGCCTGCAAATGAAATTGGCCTCTTATGTAGCAGTATATTAAAGTGCTAGTCATTCAGTCGTGTCTGACTCTTTGTGACCCCAGACTGTAGCCCGCCAGGTTCCTCTGTCCATGGGTTTCTCCAGGCAAGAATACTGGAGTGGGTTGCATTCCCTTCTCCAGGGGATCTTCCCAACCCAGGGATCGAACCCAAGTCTTTGCACTGCAGGCAGATTCTTAACCGTCTGAGCCACCGAGAAAGCAGTATAGGAAGAGAATTTTAAACAAATCCCTTGGCCTTAAGCAAATCAGAAGTACCAGTGTCTCTCTCACATTATCTTTCAAGCTCTTATTTCCCCAAAGCCAGATCCCTCCCCAGCCAAAAGGGAAGAGTCTTCTTTGTTGTTCTTTAATTGCTCAGTCCTGTCTGAATCTTTTGCAACTTCATGGACTGTAGCCCACCAGGTTCCTCTGTCCATGGAATTTCCCAGGCAAGAATACTGGAGTGGGTTGCTATTTCCTTCTCCAGGGGATCTTCCCAATCCAGTAATCGAACCTGCATCTCCTGCATTAGCAGGCGGATTCCTTACCACTGCCACCAGGGAAGCCCCTGCAGGGTCTTCCTTAGGTCTAGAGAATTAGTAATCTGATGGGCTCAGACTCCTGGCCAGCTTTTTCCCCTCTGGAGCCACATTCTGCTCCACTTGTAATTCCTTGTAAAAGATCTTCAAGCAAAGAAAAAGACAGACACTTGAACCTACTCTGGACAGGAGAATTTTCAGACTCATGTCACTGATTCCTAAAGCATGACAAGTTTTATGAAGAAGGAAAACAAGGTTCAGAGAGGGAACGCAAATTCATCAAGGCCATACAAATAACTAGCGGGCATCTTTCTATGAAGAAGAAATAGCCTTTTTCCTAAAACCGAGCCAATCTCTATGCCTTCAGGCCAAATAACCAAGTCTTTTCCATCAGAGTCAAGAAGAACCCACAGAGAGCAAGTTACGAAGAACCTGGGATGCAGAGCACGCCAGAATCCCACACAGAAAGCTTCTGAATCACTCTCCATAGTGGTACCTCTGTCTGCTGAAGCACACAGGTTGAAAAAAGCCTTTCCCAGGCTGTCAGCATCTTCCATGAGCCCTAGCTATCCTCTAGGCAGAAATGAAATTCAATACACAATGTGAAGTGCCTTTGAAAGCAAAACCCACTAGGTGCCTTGGGCCACTCACAGTTTCCGAGAATGCCAAACTACAAAGACACTATAGAGAGCAAGTTCAAAAGCAGGCCAAATTCTTATCTGGATTAACTTGGCAACAAACACCTGAATTCATTAAACACAAAAATGGACTTTCCTCGGGTGCTGGAAACATCACAGGCGTATGGAAAATAAATAAAGACGTTCAGCTCCGAAGGAAATTAGTGTAAATAGCAGCAGGGTTCGGGGGGTGGGGGGGGTGGGGAGCGAGGGTCTCCAAATACTTGGCACACCCTTATCCAAACAGAAGGAGCAGCTGCACTTCCCTTCGTGGTCCTGACTCCCCTGCACAGAAGGAATCTAAAGAGCTGCTTTCTGAGAGAGAAAGACTAATCACTTCTCAGCCGGACCTACAGCCAGCAAAATGCTGCTCTCAGGAGCCCTCCAAGTGCAACGTTGCAACTGGCTGGCTCAAGCTACATCAACCTAAAGGCTGACAACCACCCTCCACCCTCATTCAACCCTTGACACTGCTGCAATTCATACCCAAGTGGACTACCAGCGTGGAGCAGGGAACCTCCATTTAGAGTGCCAGGGTTCCAGCCAGGATTCCAGAACAAGTGAGCTTTCGTAATATGGTTAAGTCGCACAATTTTACCTGCTACAATAAATTCTTCCAAAGGCACTGCAACTATGATCCAGTAACCTAAGGACAGACAGCCTGGCTGACTGCTGATCAGACTCAAAAATAAAAAAAAACCCAAACCCACTGGTACCAGCAAATGAAAACCAGGATTTCTGAATAAGGGAAGTAAAGTAGCTGGGGACTAAACCTGTGTGGTCTCAGCTCCCTCCTCTGCACTAGGGACCAAAGAGAATAAGGTCACCTATGAAAAGCCTGGTATTTGTTAATTGAAAAGAAACCATCTGTACATGGCCTCACCACAGCTATCTCTAGAGGCGAAGTCCACAAACGGTCTCTAATTTCCTCAAGGGCTTCTTCCGCCCTGCCCACACCCATGAAGAAAGAGGAAGGGTCCAGGCTGAAGATAACAACCACCTCCTGCTATTAAGTCTGCCTTTGGCTGCTGTGACGGCTGCTGAAGACCAGGGCCCTGACTCAGCTGTACCCAGGCTACTGAGACCTACATGCCAGGGCTAAATAAATTCCAGAACTAAACTGAAGACAAACGTGGAGCTTTGGAAAACTGCTCTGTGCCCCAACACCCCCACGTCTATGGAAGCAATAAACACCCCCCAATACAACAAATTCCAGGCAGGCCAGGGCAATTAATTTGGTTGGAAGAACCAAGTTAAACCTTTTAGGAAAAGCAAGAGCCAAATCTGGGCATCGTGGAAAAAAGAGCGAGAAAGTCTGTTTCCTACTTTTCTGGAGATGGCCTGTTGCCAAGCTGGCAGCCTCTGAACCCAGCCGACAGCATAAATCTCCTTCCAACACATGAAGCAGGGAACTTCCTTCTTAAACCTGTTTTCCAATCCTAAGAACAGAAGAAACAAAGTCTAGATTTTCCCAAAGAGTGGTCTGCAGATGACCTACATCAGAAGCCCCAGGGGTGCAGAAACCTGGGTTTAATCTACAGGTCTACAATTTGTATTTTTAACTAGCTCCCCCAGCAATTCTCACACTGAGAACTGTGCAGCTCTCGCAAAACTACTGTTGCTCAATCAGTTAAGCCAAAAGCAATTTTCCCATAACCTGGAATCACATCTCTCAGGACCACTGAGGGGTACGCTCTCCGCACAGGCAGGCAGAATATTCAGACCTTACGCTGCTGACGCACCACCAGCCCCATGTGCAGTAGGGTTGGCGACATAACCACCCTCTGGGAAGGGCCTTAAAGCTGCTACTTTTAAGCACACATACGCCCCGCTCCAAAAAAAGGGGGGGGGGGGCGGGGGAAGAGGCTACCATCAAACTTTCCTGGCCCATCCTCTTCGAAGATTCCTTTCCATTCTGGCTAAGAATCAAGCCCCGCTCCTGCAGAGAGGGTAAAGAGAGCGGCCGGTTTCTGGGTCGGCAGAAATCTACCAGAAACTGACCACCAGGCTAGGAACAGCGAAAACCGAAAAACCCGTGAGGCCTAGAGGTGGCAATAGGCCGCCCCCGACTTTACTTTCCCAGCGCGGTTGGAGGTGAGGGGTTAAGAAAATACAAGATGCGAGGTCCAAAAATAACTTCTCGCCAACTCTCTGCCTCGATGGCTCTTGGTTGCTTCGAGCCAGTGCCAGTCTCTAGGCTCTGATCGGGTGCCCGAGGAAACTGTAGAAACTTCGCTCCAGAGACGTGGCCCCGGGGTCGAGGAAGGGGTTCGGGGCCCGCAGCCCTCGGCGCGCTGCGCCCGGCACGGCAGGCCCGGGATCCCGCGGCTCGGCCGAGGGGCTCTCACCTCGGCCCACCCGGCCTTCCAAAGGGTCCTTGCGGAAGTGGATCCCGTGCACGTCCACATGCGCCTCCCCGCCCGCGTTGACGGCCCAAATCACGCTCTCGGGCAGCCCGGCCCCCGCCAAGCGGACCACGCCGAGCGCCGGCAGCAGAAGCAGCAGTCGCAGGAGCGCCACGGCGGCTCCCTCAACCGCCCGAGCGCCTAGCATGGCGGCCTTCACAGCGGGGGCAGCCTCCGCCGAGTCTTGTCCTCAGCCGGCCGCCAGGCCGCCCCAGACTCAGAAAAACAGCGCCACGGGCCGCTGTGCCTCAGCCGCCGGGGACATGTCGCTCTCAGGCCTCCTTCTCAGCCACGGGTGCCGCCTCCCACCTTAGGAACAACCTACCCCACCGCCCAGCCCCCGGCCACGACCCTGTAACCAATCAGCTCCCGGTCCTCATTAATTACCCACCACCCCGCCGGGAGGCGCCCGCCCATTGGCTGCCAGGAGCAGGGGAGGGCGTGGCTACTCTCAGGCGTCGGCCCAACCATCAGGCATGAGAGGGAGCGCGCGCAGAGGCTGGGAGTTCGGTTGAAGCGGCGGTTCAATGCGGAAGTGGCGGCGTGCAGCGCCCAGGCGGCCCCGAAATCCCGCAGCTGAATAGGAAAGGTGGCCTAGGGGGGAAGGTTTAGGATAGGGCGCACTGACACGTCGCCAGCACTTCCGGTGCTCCAGATTTTGGGGGCCGAATAGGCTCTCGAGGGGGGCGTTACCGACTTTCCCGATCCCCGCTTTCTTTCTCAGGGAGAGGCATGAACATAAGCTCTAGTAGGAAAAGCAATGATCACGCTTCCGACCTGATACCCAGCCTTTGTCCCCACGCCAGGCAGAGAACCCATCCTCCCCTAGAGAGGCCACATGAACAGGTTTTCAGGGCAAGGGTCCCACGAGGACAAGATCCCGCCCCCACCCCTTAGCGGGCTCTGGGCTGGTGGTAGCGTCCAGATGGCCGTCCAATCAGGAGGCTCCAACGCAGCGGAAACGCGTGGCCTGGCGGGGAGGAGCTCCAGGCTACCATATCTCCATGGCGACAGCCTCAGGCTAGCCCCAGCTTGGAGGGGCGGGACTGGGGCTTCCCCGGCCCCGGCAGAAGGACTTGAGAGCGGTACCCAGTCTGGAGGTCCAGACTGTCCCACACAAAGGTGACACTAGCTTCCTCCTTTTCTTTGGCAGTTCACACCACGCT
Organism: Bubalus kerabau; assembly: GCF_029407905.1. Taxonomy (NCBI): domain Eukaryota; kingdom Metazoa; phylum Chordata; class Mammalia; order Artiodactyla; family Bovidae; genus Bubalus; species Bubalus kerabau. The sequence continues at coordinate 67,041,376 of NC_073639.1, read as the reverse complement.
CTCCTGCCTTGGCGATCCCTGCGCTGTGGTCGCTGCCCGAACTCCCACCTGTCAGAGAAACAGGCCCAGAGAGGGACCGAGCGTTGCTCAAATGGTCAAACCACAAGTTTAGGGCGGAGCCAAGGCAAAACCTCCTTTATCCGTTTGTTCCACAAATATTTATCTAGACCCTACTCCTAGGGTTGTCAGATTTAGGTAAAATACAGGAAGCACAGTTAAATTTGAATTTCAAATAAATGAAACATACACTAAAAATAATTTATTGCTTGTCTAAAACTGAAATTTAACTGGGCTTTTTGGATTTTTTTCTGACAATGCTGCCTACTACCTGCCAGGCAATGAGTTTTTGGCAGCAGTGAACAAAACTACACTCAGGATCTCACATGAGAATCACAGTCCTTACTCAATTATTTAGTTAGAACGGTGATGAGTACTCTAAAGAACAAAGTGAGGTACCGAAGTGAAGTATAGTTGGGGAAATTTTTCTTTTCTGACCCGGCGAGTGGAGTGTCTGCCGGGAAACACGGCAGGTTCTTAGTTTCCTGACCAGGGATGGAACCTGTGGCCCCTGCAATGGGAGCACAGAGTCTTAAACACTGGACTGGCAGAGAAGTGCTCGGTAGAAAATTTAAATGTACCTGAATTGCTTCCCCAGCCCCTAAGAGCAGATTGCCACAGAGATCATTTTTTAAGTATCCTCTTCTTAGTCCTATTTTTCCCCCCTTCTTTTGCAAGAATATGAACTTGTTTCCTTCCAGGAACCTGTTTCACCTCCCAAGGCCTCTGGGGTCCTGCTCTGGAGTTTGTAATCCTCCTTTCCTCTAAAAACTGTCATCTTTGGAGGAACCTGACAAGTCAGAGCTTATAGAGCCCAGAGAGCAGGGTGTGGTGCAAGTGGGGGAACACAGGCACAGAGAGGTGATGGGGACTTCTTCCCTCCTGGGCAGCTGACCTGTAAAGCCCACGTGCCGACCATTTACTACACTGCTTCCAGAAACTCATGTTTATTTCATCCTCAAGGCAGTCTAGTCTAAAAGAAACTATCACAAAAACCATTAAACTTTTTTTTTTAGAAACCGTTAAACTTTTTTTTTTAAAAACTTTTGAAGAGGACCCAGGTCGCACAGTGGTAAAGAATCCGCCTGCCAACATAGGAGACACAAGAGACTGGGGGTCGATCCCTAGGTCAGGAAGATCCCGTGGAGTAGAAAATAGTAACCCACTCCACTCCATAGCAGCATTATTTGTTATTCCCATTCTTGCCTGGGAAATGTCATAGACAGAGAGCCTGGTGGGCTACAGTCAATGGGGTTATGAAGAGTCGGACATGACTGACCACACACACACACACAAAGAAAGCCTAAACTTAAGCCTTCTCTCAGTACCTTAGATCCTTGGTCACCCCAGGCGATGAACAAGATAACCTGATTTTTCTCCACCCCAAACCCCTCCCCAAAACTAGGCTCTTCAGAGTTCATTCCTGGCTGGGCTATCCTAGTACGCAGAGGCCTGGCCCCATTTTTGAGATTCAGATGCTTGTAGTTGAGGCTACCTCTTAGGTGAAACAAAAGTTCTAAGACCCTGAAGGTGGGATGAGAAGCATGGGATCTGAGTTAGACTGCCTGAGTTCCAAGTGCTGCTCCACCATTCACTCACCATCTGGTCTTAGGTAGCCTCTCTGAGTTTCAAGTTTCCTCAATTGTGACTTAGAGATAGTTTCGACTTCAAAGGATAGACGTAGAATTAGAGAAGGTAATGCAATCATTTGACTCAGAAATTTCACTCCATTTACCCAAAAGAAATGAAAACACATGTTCACATCAACAGTTGTACATGAATGTTCATAGCAGCATTACTCATAATGACCAAAAACTGGAAGCAACCCAGAGGCCCATGAACTAATGAAAGGGTTTTAAATGTGGTATATCTGTACAATAGACTGTTCAGCCGGAAAAAGTAACAAAGTTCTGGTACAGACTACAACATGGATGACCCTTGAACACAGTGTACTGAGAGAAAGAAGCCAGAAAAAAAAAAGGCTATAAAATCTAATACTGCATTTATGTAAAATGTCCAGAATAGGCAAATCTATAGTGACAGAAAGTAGATTAGTGGTTGCCTGGGGCTGAGGAAGCAGGGAGATTGGGGTGTGATAACTAAGGGGTATGGGGTGTCCTTTTGGGTAACAAAAGTATCTAAAATGGATTGTGGTATGGTTGCACAAATTCTGTGAATGTACCAAACCACTGATTTGTACATGTTAAACAGATGAATTGCCTGGTATGTGAATTTATATTTAAATAAAACTGATACCAAAAAGAAGATGAAGGAGGGAGAGGAGCGGGCAGAGGAGGAAGAGGAGAAGGTGATGTACTTTAGAGTAGAGATTAGAGTAGTGCCTGGCACAAGTCAAGCACTCAGCCAATTGTTATCCTGGAATGAAAGGGTCCCTGAGTTCTTGCTTTCTGCAATTTGTACCCCGACCTGTCCTGTGAAAGGTTGCCAGTCAGGCTTTTTTTAGGAATGCCAGGAGTGGTAAGTATAATCACTGAGGCTGCAGCCTCCTCGAATTCCTTTCTGCTGAAAGACCCTATGCCCCTTAAGGGTGACCATGTCTTCTGTAGGTGACACCCCATAACCAATTTTGGTGAAATTGGTGGTACTATTTAACAGGGGATTTCCTAACAGAAGTATTGGGCCGCTCGACTCACCAAGCTCTTTCTCTTTTCTTATCTCATGAGATTCTTGTTGTTTAGTCGCTAAGTCATGTCTGACTCTTTTGCGACCCTATGCACTGTAGATTGCCAGGCTCCTCTGTCCATGGGATTCTCCAGGCAAGAATACTGTAATGGGTTGCCATGTCCTCCTCCATATGATCTTCCTGACACAGGGATCAAACCTGAGTCTCCTGCATTAGCAGGCTGATTCTTTACCACTGAGCCACCAGGGAAGCCCTGTGAGATTCTTACAGTGTTTGAAAGCCCCATACCTACTCTCCTCATATAACTGAGGAAGCAAGCCTGCAGGGATAGGAGCCAGCAGATTTCAAATGGCAGACATTGCTTCTGCAAGAAGAAGCTGGCACCTATACAGTGGGTCTCATCTGAGATAGTGTGATTCAGGGGCAGTTTTATGGGAGCAAGTGGTGATAGAGGTTGGAGGAGTTAAGATTCTAGCAGCTGAAGAGTTATCATGAGCGGGACTCAGGCCTGGGATGTGAGTGGTGTTGAATGAATGCATTAGTGGCCCAGTTGTGTCCGACTCTTTGCAACCCCATGTACTGTAGCCTGCCCTGCTCTTCCGTCCATGGGATTCTCCAGGCAAGAATACTGGAATGGGTTGCCACTCCAGGGGATCTTCCCAACCCAGGGATCGAACCCAGGTCTCCTGCATTGCAGGCAGATTCTTTACCATCTAAGCCACAGGGAAGCCCCCTGAGATGGGGGTAGTGTGGGAGACAAAAGTGTTCAGGTCCCAGCTGCCAAGCCAGACTGGAGGGCCTGACTCCAAGGCAGGATTACATCCAAAGTCTCTGACCTAGGAGTCCCCAAATAGCCCTGGACCTCCTCTCAAGGCTGGCTGTCCACACGGCAGGGAGTGTGAGCTCTAGGAAAGCAGAGAAGGGTGTCAGTTCCCTGGTGGCACCGGGCCCAGGCATTTCTCTCCAGCTTCCAATGTCTCCTGCCTGCTGTGGAAGGTCAGCCCCATCTCAGAGCACAAGGACTCTCAGAGTGGCTGCATCCCCGCCCCCTTTAGCTGGGGCTGGTTTTCTCCAAAAACTACTTCAGCTCTTCAGAGGAGGACAAGTGCTCATTCACTGCTGGTGAGAATGGTAAGCCACTTTGGAAAACAGTTTGGCAGCTTCTTACTACTCAGCATGCTCTTACTGTGATATTCAGCCATCAAACTCCCGGGTATTTATCCAAAGGAGGTGAACACCCACATCCACACAAAAACCTGCACACAGGTGTTGACAGCAGCTTTGTTTATAACTGACAAAACGTGGAGGCAACCAAGATGTCCTTCAGGAGGTGAATGGATAAATAAACTATGGTACCTCCAAACAATGCAATACTCTAATATTATTCAGTGCTAAAAAAGAAATGAGCTATCAAGCCATAAAAAGATGTGGAAGAACCTTAAATGCATAGTACTAATTGAAAGAAGCCAATCTGAAAAGGCTACATACTGTATGATGCCAAAACTATGGAGACACTAAGATCCGTGGTTCCCGGGGGTTGTTGTGGGGAATGGAGGAATGAATAAGCAAAGGACAGGGAATTTTTGCACGCATGCCTGTATGCTAAGTTGCTTCAGTCATGTCACAGCAGCGAAACTACTCCGTATAATATTGTAATGGTGGACACATGTCATTATGTGCCTGTGTGTGTGTGTGTGTGTGTGTTTGCTAAGTCGCTTCAGTCCTTTCCAACTCTTTGCGACCCTATGGACCATGGTGCTCCAGACTCTTCTGTCCATGGGATTCTCCAGGCAAGAATACTGGAGTGGGTCGCCTTGCCCTCCTCCAGGGACATGTCATTATACTTTTGGTTAAAGCCATAGAATATACAGCACTAAAGAGTGAACCTCAGTATAAACTGGACTTTGGGTGATAATGACATGTCAGTGTAGGTTCATCAGTTGTAACAAATGGACCGCTCTGGTGAGAGATGTAGACGGCAGAACAACTGTGTCTGGAGTGAGGATGGGGAGTAATATGGGAACTCTAAGTGCTTTCCATTCGGCTTTGCTGTGAACCTAAAACTGCTCTAAAATATAAAGTCTATCTAAAAAAAAAAAAACATTACAAACCCTCCAGAACCTTCTCACAATGGAGAATTTGCCCTCCATGGAGTGATGTGCATGGAGATTTAACGGTCAGACAGAACTGGGCTCCCTTCCTTCCTCAGCAGCTCCCAGCTGTCACTCCTTTTCTTTCTAATCACCTCTCTTCTAAAATGCAAAAAAGAGCATCCATCTCACGGCCGTTGCGAGGATTGAATGCGATGGTTTAAAAAAGGACATAGATTATTTTTCTCTGTTCGTGGAAGAGAGATACACATTTTGTTGGAAAACTCAGAAGAGAATTTCACAAAGACAAAATTTACCACAATTCCATCCAAAACTGGGATAAACTCAGGCCCTGAGGGAACAGTTCTCAAGAACCACTGTTTCTGAGCCATTTGATTCTCACAACCACCACAAGAAGTTAGGAAAACAAAATGTCCCCATTTCGCAGATAAGAAATGAAGTTCAGAAGGCTTAAGTGGATTTCCCATACAATGAGGAGCCAAAATCTGTGGGGGGTTTTGGCTTCTAATCTACTACTTTTCCAAGCTACCTATCAGACACAGCTCGGTGCAAATCACAGCTCCACCATTGATTGCTGTGTGACTTTGGGTAAATGAATTCACCTCTCTGAGCCAAAGTTTCCTCATCTGTGAAATGGTGAGAATAATTATACATGCCTTGTAGGACTGTAAGAAGTAAAAAGAGATGTTTTAAACAAGGAAAGTAAAAAGGACATGTTTTAGACCCTTGAGCCCAGAGCTAAGCAGTCAGTAAAATATTAGTCATGGGTGTGTGGAGGCATGGAGCCCAGATTCAAAGCCAAGCTCCACATCTTAGAGTTGTGCAGCATTGGGAAAGTCATTTTTCCTCTTTGGGCCTGTTTCCTCATCTGTAAAATGGAAATAAGATCTACCATGTAAGAGTGTTAGGAGCCCTTAACAGAGTAGGTCTTCAATGCATAGTAGCTATTAATCACATGAGAAGAAATAATTATAACATGTAAGACTAGTGATATGGTAAATAGAAAAGGCCTTGGTGAAATCCTTAGGCTAACAAGATGAAAAAAACCTTTCCACCCCAAGGAGGGAAAAGCCAAAGGGTCTCGGAGTTCAAAAGTAGAAAATGAAGCAGCTGTTTGGAAGCCCCCAGGGGTAATTTCACCTTGACCCACAAAACCAAAAAGGGGTGGGTCTTCCTGTACGGATAAGGATCAGAAGAACAAAGCATGCTATTAATTAAGTCTTGCCTATTTTAAGTTTATGGAATATTTTTCCACTTTAAAGATAAGCTCACAATAAAAGTTCAAAAGGTAAACACAGAGAGGGGGCAGGGGCCAGCCCTGCCTTCTGCTCAGCCCGCCCTGCCAGCCCTTGGTCTTGGAGGTGGGTGGTCTGGTCCCAAAGCCAAGTTTCCATGCCCAGGGCCTCCAGCAGTTAGACAGCAGGGAGACCAGAGCCACCCAGAGAGGAGGGGAACCAGCCCATGGTGTCTCCTGGTCCTGTCCCAAATAGGCAGCTTGGACCAAGAGAAACCTGGCTGGGTCTCCAACTTCACGGGAGGGAGTATGGACTTGGCTTTTCTTGGCTTCCCCCAGGAGGATATGAGTCACGGGGAAGTTGCCTGGGACAAGGTCAGAGACAACAAGCGTCTTCCCATCTAGTAGCCATGGGCAAGTCACTTCCTCTCTGCGCTTTTGGCTTCCTCACCTGTAAATGAAGTGGTGAGAATGCTCAGCCGCCCAGGGTTGGGATGAGATTTATATAAAGTGAATTTCCAAGAGAGCCTCACACGGCCATCATCAGCACTTCCTACGTATTAGCTGTTCTTACTATCTCCCAGACTCTTCTTGTGTTAAGGACACAATTTTTTGGAGTTGGGAACACCAGGGACAGTCTTGACAAGTCATAAACTCTCTTTGAACCCCAGTTTCCTTGTTGGTAAAATAGAGTGGTTGTATAGATGGAGTGAAATGAGGAATGAAAAGGACTTAACATACCCAACAACACTGTAAAGCAGCTGCTGTATCCTTTTCACTCCTTCCCCGTGAGATGGGCAAACTGGGGAAGCAAGAAGAAATTTACTAACCAGTGCTTGCCTGCCAGTTTACTTGTCAGCTGTCCCTTTAGACTTGAACTTCCCACCATGATGGAAACGTACCATATCTGCACCATCTAACACAGCAACCCCCTGCCACACGTGGCTATTGAACACATGAGATGTGGCTAGTACACCTAGGGAAGTAAATTTTTACTGAGTTTGCCTTCACTTAAATAGCCACACCATATTGGACAATGTTACAGATGAGGAAACTGAAGCTTCAGCAACTGACTCAAGATCCCAGAGACTGTTAGTGATTGATCATCAGAGACTAGCGTCTAGGTCTGCCCAACTCCCAATCCTCTGTCTGTTTTCCCAATATAGGGCACTGCCTATCACTTTGAGGAGCCTGCAGCACAAAGAAATGGTCCACAAAAATGCAGCATTGGAACAGAGTGTGACCTGAGTCAAGAAGCCACCAGGGACAGGGCCTGGAGTGCTTCCTGCGCCTGAGAGCAGTGGTCACAGATGACTGCCACCCTCCACACCGCCGGCTATGTCCCCCTGCCAAGTATTTACAGGTCACGCAGTGCACACTGACCAGGGCGAGGGGCTCAGGAGACACAGCAGAGAACAAGCCTGACAAGATCCTTGTGCTTATGTCCCTCACAAACCAGTCAGAGAAGACAGACCACAGAGAAGCGAATAATGCATATTTATAGATTTGTGGATTTTTTTCATTTTTTTCAGTAAATACCTGTCTGTCAGGTACCTACTAGACACTGGAGATACTGCAGTGAACAAGGTAGAGGTGGTCCCTGCCAACATGGAGATTCTCAATTCTCGTGAGGGGCAGGGGGTGTCAAAGAATGAAAGGAAGAATATACTGTAATCTAATAAAGTATGTCAGGCCAGAAATGTCACATATGCTCTAAAGAATATAAACAAGATATGGCAGTGGCTTCCTTTCTTCCTTTAGAAAGGAAGCCAAGGAACTATTTAAGCCCAACCCCAAGAAATGAGAAAGATCCAGCCACTCAATGAATGTAGGGAAAAGCATTCTAGGCAAAGGGAACAGCATATGTGAAGGCCCTGAGCCTGGCCCTCTGTTAAGCACTATGCATGGGATATTTCTCCAAATCACCCCCCCACCCAGGTACGTGCACTTATTATCATAACTAATGGATAACAAGGCTCACAGAGAAGGCAATGGCACCCCACTCCAGTACTCTTGCCTGGAAAATCCCATGGATGGAGGAGCCTGGTCAGCTGCAGTCCAAGGGGTCGCTAAGAGTCGAGCACGACTGAGCGACTTTACTTTCACTTTTCACTTTCACGCATTGGAGAAGGAAATGGCAACCCACTCCAGTGTTCTTGCCTGGAGAATCCCAGGGATGGGGGAGCCTGGTGGGCTGCCGTTTATGGGGTCGCACAGAGTTGGACACGACTGAAGCGACTTAGCAGCAGCAGCAGCAACAAGGCTCAAAGAGGAAGAGGGACTCCCTTAACACCTATATCCCTTAACTTGGTTAAGTGGCAGAGATGGGCTAGAAAGCAAGTTCATATTATCATCAAAGCTCATGCCTTGACCATGAACCTCAGCCCCTTTGTCCTTCTTCTAGGAAAGACAGACATCAGCAAGATCATGGGAGCAGGTGGCAGATACCTCCAGAAGGGTGAAGGGATATCCTGGCCCCACAGCCTAAGCTGCAAGCACAGCCAACAGCATCAGGACCGCTTCGCAGGTCCGCACCATGCAGACTGTCACTGCCTGGTCATAGAGCCAGATCCCAGACTTAAGCTGTGATTATCTTGTCACTGTCAACGAGAGGTTCAGCCACAGCCATTAAGGAATGCCAAGGCTAGTTCTCCATTCCCCTTTCCTTGAGAGGGAATCACGGAGGCATGAAGACACATGGGAGAGAGGGATGGGGAAAAAGGAATAACAACACAATAGTAACAAAAATAGCAAAAACATGTACCAGACTTCCTGTGTGCCAGGCACTGTTCCAAGGGCTTCGAGTACACTAGCGTGTTTTATCTTCAGAACAACACTGTAACATCATCCCCATTTTGCAGATGAGGAAACTGTGGCCCAGGGTGGTTTTTTTTTTTTCAGCCACATCTTGAGGCCTGTGGGATCTTAGTTCCCTCATCAGGGATGGAACCCATGTCCCCTGCAGTGGAAGTGCAAATTTATTCTTTTTTTTTTTTTAATTTATTCAGATTCATTCTTAACCACTGGACCACCAGGGAAATCCCCAGAGGAGCTTATAACTTACCCAAAATGACACAGCTTGTAAGTGGCAGAGCTGAGATTTGAAAACTGGTGGCTGACTTCTGAGTCATACTTAAAAAAAAAAAAACACCAAAACTTTTATCATAAAATAAGAAAAACGGAAAAATACCCTGGCATAAATGTACAACTAAGTGAGAGACAACCTTGTAACTACCATATGGATCAGGAAATAGAACTTTGCGGACTTCACTGGTGGTCCATGGCTGAGACTCCTTGTGCCCAATGCGTGTCCGGGTTTGATCCCTGGTCAGGGAACTAGATCCCTCATGCTGCAGCTAGGACCCAGAGCAACCAAATAAATAAGTATTTTTGAAAACACAGAAGTTTGTCAGACTCCCCAGAAGCCCCCCTCTGTGCGTTGTCCCAATCACAGTCCCTTCCCTCTCTCTCCCTAAGTGTGTTAATTGGGCAGTCGTGTCCGAATCTTGGCGACCCCATGGACTCTGCTAGCACCCCTCTAGGCTCCTCTGCCCATGGAATTTCCCAGGCAAGAATACTGGAGTGGGTTGCCATTTCCTTTTCCGAGGGATCTTCCCCACCCAGGGATTGAACCCACATCTCCTGCATTGCAGGCGGATTCTTCATTGTCTGACCCACCAAGGAAGCCCGATCACAGTCCCCTCCCTCTCTCTCTCCCTAAAAGGAACCACTATTCAGACTTTTACAAGAATAATTCTCTTCTGTTTATGTTTTTTTTTCCAACTCAAGTGCACATCTCTAAAACTGTCATTTATTTAGGCCCACTTAAAAAAAACAAAAACTTGACACCTTTTAAGTCTCTTTTCATCTACAAGTCCTCCGTCCATCCCTTTCTTTTTCTTGTCATTTATATGTTGAAGCTTTTGAGCCCTTTGACCTGTGAAGCTTCCCAGGTCTGAATTCTGCTGATGGAATACTCACGGTATGTCTCAACGTGTTTTTCCGTACTCCGAATTTCCTGCCACTTGCCTGCTGGAGCTAGAGGCACACTCCAGCTTGGCCCGGCTCCGGCTAGGGTTCTTTCCTCTCAGCAACACCCCCAAGGGGTGTGTTCTTCTATTAAGGGCACGGGATGTCTGTTTTTCTCCGTCTTTTGGTCAGAACCAGACTCTCAACCATGCTGCTATAAGGATGCTTCCTGGAAGCCCCTGGCTGCCCCCGAGTTGCCCTATGAATTTGTTCCATGCTCTGGACCCATCTGTTAAGTATGGGCCCTTTCTAAGCACCAGGTATTCTGTTGCCATGGGCCTGGCTCACACAAGGAAGCTGCCCCTCATAAGTCCCCCCTGAGCCTTGTCCCAATCAAGCTCCACCCTCCAAGGTCTGGGTGGGATCAGGCCTTCCTCTCTGACCAGTATCATCTCTTCTCCTTCCTCTAGCCCTGTACACCAGCCAAGTGGAATTCTGCTTCATTTCCCAAAGAAGCCACACTCTCTCTTATCCCTGGGCCTTTGCTTCTGCTGTTCCCTTAACTAGAAACACTCCACTCCTCACCTCAATTCCTCTGACTCGGCACAGCTGATCCTTGAGGTCCTAGCAAACCTGTCCCTTCCACCCCACCAGATTGGTGGGTAGATTCTAGTACGCTCACTTCTCCTAGGCTAACCTCATAAGTAAGCTGGTAAATAGCACTTCTACCAGTACATTAGCCTTGTCTGCCTTCTTATTCGTTTCCTCTACTAGAGTCTGAGCTTCTAAGAGACAGGGACTCAGGCAGAGGACCTGGTGCAGACTAGGTGCTCAATAAAAATCAGTTGAATGCATGCTTGAATGAGTGAATGATTTGGACTTTACAGGTCCAAGAAGGCAAATCCAGGCTCAGTTTCAGACCTCACAGACAATGAGAACTCTTCTAAGATGACACACCTGCCTGGGAAGAACATATAGAAAGAGTTCCTGCCTGGGATAGGGTTCATCTATGAAAATGAGTCTTGGTTCTTGGAAAGGAAGAGAACCTCTTCTTCAAATGATCTTATTAGGAATGCCTAGATATACAACAAATTCAAGGGGTTTCAGCACTGGAGGAGGCAGAAGCCCCACCTCTGGGCTTCCCCTGGTCCTGGGCACGAGGGCTCCTCTGAACAGTGGCCTGACACCTTCTCAAGTCCGTTTATCATAGCCGCTGTGTCTGTGACTCTAGCAAACCACAGAACTGAGGACAGTGTCCTCAGTTGACACCCTAACTCTATTTTCTCCCTGTGGTGCCCTCAAGGGCTCATCCCTGTCAGCTGACAGGGATGCCCCCCAGACATGCTCTTTCTACAAGTGGCTCTGGGCCATTGGATTTCTGAAACAGTGTGGATCTGGAGTCTCTGGGCAGAGCTGGGTACAGGAGCAGGCAAGGCTGCAGATCTGCCCACCAGGGCACAAAGCCAAGGGCTTAGTCTCAGAATTGGATTATTCCAGTGAATTTGGAGCTCCCAGCCCCCCTGGCTCTGGGGATTTGGGGATTACCCAAGCCTCTAGGGGGTGGAGCCGGGGGGGGGGCCCACCATCCTATAATGGATCTGATAACACGGATCCTCTCTCAGTGGCTACAGAAAAGCAGGGGATTGTCTACTTACCTCCCGCTTCCAGCCTGCAGCCCACAGCCTCCACTAGCTACGTCCCATGTGTCTGGGATGTTCTGCTGTGTTATTCCCATTGAGGTCCTGAAAGCATTAGCATCCCCTGGAGCTTGTGAGAGATGCAAATTCACAAAGTCTGTCCCAAACACTGGATCTGAATCATTGGGGTGGGGGTGCCTAATAAGCCCTCCAGGTACTCCTGATGCGCAAACTCAAGTTTGAGAACCCCTGGCTTGGAGTCCATGGGTCCATCCCACACACCAATCAGATTATGCCTCAAGCCTATCAAAAGATTCTGGGCAACTTCTGCCCACAAACTTCTCCTTCAGACTTCTTTAAGCCTTCAATTATAGAAATTAATAACAGTGATTACAATGGATCCTGTTTAATAATGTCACCTTGCACTATTTCGAGGCCTCTGGAGGTGGGCACTGCAATACCCCAAGATCATTTATAGTGGACTTTATTATCCCCTTAATGCACATGAGGAAACTGAGGTTCAGAGAGGAGATGTGGCTGGCCCAAAGTCACACAATGAGCATAATAAATCCAGGACCCAACACTATCCTGCTTCTCGCTCGGCGGAGAGAATGAAGGCTGATTCTACATCTGTCTCTTCACACGCTCTGGGATTTCCTCCTGGGCAAAAACCGTGTTATCACTTCCTCAGGAAAGCCTCTCCTGACCTTCCGGGAGAGTAGTCCAGACCTCCTTATTCTATCCCACCGAAGGTCCCCGCATTTTTCTTTAAAAGCAGGATCACAATTTGTAATCACATATGGATGTGATTAACTCCTGTCGGTCTCCCCAACCAGTGTGAAAGCTCCAGGGAGGTGGGATGTGAGGCAGACCCTGTTCCAGGTCTTGCGCAAGCCGTATCCAGTCTCCTTTCCTTATAGAACTTGACTCTGTTTGGGGCAGCGGTGCATCCAGCTACATCTGTATATGCCCCAGTCTCCCTTTCAGTTAAAGGTACCAGGTTCTGGCTTCTGAGATGAGTGTGGAAGAGGCTGGGGACCTCATGGAACTCAACACAAGGCGAGTGCAGGGAGGTTTTTCAGCCAGTTCCCTGTGTGCAGCTGGTACTCAGGAAATGCATGTACCCATCTAACCAGGCAGGAGAAGCAAAGAACCCCCAGAGCCGCCTTCCTCTTGGAAATATTTTTATTGGTTCTGAGATAACAGGGCTGAGGCGAGCTGGAACGGGCACAGAGCTAAGGAAGGTGGTGAGAGGCTCTGCCCTGGGGCAGACATGCTGTGTGGGCCCCCCCACCCCAGCCAGCGGCGGCTTGGTCCGTGGCACTCGGCGCCCGGCCTGACCTCTGCCGGCCTGGTATGGTGGCCTCCTCGTTGGCGGGCGCCCCCCCTTTCCAGTTGCAAGAGTCGTGAGTCTTTTTCACAGTGCGGAGGGGTGGGGGTCCGGGGTGGGCACCTCCCCGGGGTGCAGGCAGGCCCCGTCCGCCAGTACATCCTGGGCTCTGGGCAGCGGCGGCGGCGGCGGCGGCGGCGGCGGCGGCGGCGGCGGCAGGGTGAGGCGAGCTCAGGCTCTTCTTCTCCCGCCCCGCGGAGTTTGGCAGTCCTGGAGGGGCCCTGGCGGCCTCAGCGGGACATCATCCGGACAAACTCTACGGTGGGGGCGGGTGGGATGGGCGGAGGTGGGGAGAAAGCAGCAGTCAGGGTCCAGGACACTGCCCCTCACCTTCCTCAGATCGATGCCTCCCTCCCGGTCTATGGCCACCGTCTCTGACTGGTGCTGGTCCCCAGTGTCGATCCGGAATTTTTTTTTTTTTTGGTTTCGCCCACCACGTGGCATGCAGGATCTTAGTTCCCTGACCAGGGATTGAACCCAGGCTCCCTGCAGTGGGAGCATGGAATCCTAGCTGCCCCAACCACCAGGGAGGTCCCCCATCCAGCATCTTCCAATCCCTCTTCTTTGCAGCAGCCAGCAGGATCTTTCTATCTGTATGTGTGACCCCTTTCAAACCTCTCATGGTCCCCACAGGACAACGGGCACAACCCCAAGTCCTTCCTGTTCTGGCCCCAGCTGACAGCTCCAGCCTCACCTGTCACTACTCACCCCCAACCACGAAGTTCAATTCCATGGAGGTGGAGCTGACTCCCCCCTCCCCTCCCGTCTTAGCTTTCCTGCAACCTGTCCCGCTCCCTTCTCTTTTAACTAGACTTTGTTTTTTAGAGCAGTTTTAGGTTCATAGCAAAATTGAGCAGGAAGTCCAGATTTTTCCATCTACCCCCTGCCTCTATACACACACACACACACACACACACACACACACACACACACACACACAGCATCCTCCATCACCAACATCCCTGAGCAGAGTAGGATGTTGCTTACAGATGAACCTATCTTGACTCATCATTATTACCCCACGTCCATGGTTACATTAGGATTTATCCTTGGTGTTGGAGACTCTCTGTGCTTGTGCATGTGCTAAGTCACTTCAGTCGTGTCCAACTCTGTATGACCCTATGGACTGTAGTCCCCCAGGCTTCTCTGTCCATGAGGATTCTCCAGGCAAGAATACTGGAGTGGGTTGCCATGCCCTCCTCCAGGGGATCTTCCCCAACCAGGGATCAAACCCGCGTCTCTGAGTCTCCTGCATTAGCCAGCAGGTTCTTTACCACTAGCACCACCTGGGAAGGCCTGGAGGCTCTATGGGTTTGGACAAATGTATAATGACATGTATCCCTATTATAGTATCACACAGAATAGTTTTACTTGCCTAAAAATCCTCTGTGTTCCCCCTATTCATCCCTCCTGCCACGAACAACTCCTGGCAACCACTTATCTTTTCATTGTCTCTGGTCTCCATAGTTTTGCCTTTTCCTGAATGTCATATCGTTGGAATCACAGAGTACGCAAGCTTTTCAGATTTTCTTTCACTAACTGTGCATTTAAGTTTCTTCCATGCCTTTTCATCACTTGAGAGCACATTTCTTTTCCAACGCTGCATAATATTCCATTGCCTGGGTATACCATAGTTTTATTTATGTACTCACCTAGTGAAGGGCATGTTGGTTGTTGCCAAATTTTGGCAATTATAAGTAAGGCTGCTATAAACAGTAAATCTGTGTGTAGGTTTTTGTGTAGATATGAGTTTTCAATTCCATAAGGCAAATATCTCTTCCTTCTTTTTCACCTGGTGACTCCTACTTGTCTCTTAGGGCTCTGCTTACTTACAGCCTCCTCCAGGAAGCCGTCCTTAATCCTTGCCACTTTGGCAAAGCTTCCCCCACTGTATGCAACAGCCTGCTGTACTTCCCCCCAAATGGCATGGACTGTACTGCCGGCTTCTCTTTTCCTTGCTGGTCATGGGCTCCTCAAGGCGGGGATCAGGTCTTGGCACGCAGCTGGTGTACAACACATGCTGGTAGAATGAATGGGAGATACTGGGCTTTCAGGGAACAGCTGTCATCTATGGCGGTCACTACCTGGACGCAAGGTACCTGAAATGTTCAGCTCTGGTGGTAGCCAAGCCTTTGGTAGCCAAGCCTCTCCATTGCCACACTCTCCTGACCTTGAAGATCAAGATGAAGATCTGGGACCTTGAAGGCCTCAGAAAAGGCCTCCCAGCCTTTGTGTTCTGGACATATTCACAGTCTAGCTCATGTTTATCTTGCCTTTCTGCTCAGCATGCAAGTTTATGGAGTGTAGAATCAGTGTTTTGCTGTGTTTTTTCCCCCCCCTGTATCCCATGGTGCCTTGGATGCTGTCATGAACAGTGTAATGTATGGAATGGCTGAGATTCCAGGCCTGAGTTTATGACCCAGCTCTGCTTCTCTGTAAGAGAAGCAAGTTATATTACTTCTTTGAGGCTCAGTTTACTCAATTGTAACATGAGGTAATAATAGTGCAGTCCCTGGAGTCATTGTAAAAATTAAATGGGATAATACATGTAAAGGTACTTAGTACAGTGACTGGTACATAATAAATGTTCAGTTCAGTTCAGTTCAGTTCAGTCGCTCAGTCGTGTCCGACTCTTTGCGACCGCATGGGCTGCAGCACGCCAGGCCTCCCCGTCCTTCACCAACTCCTGGAGCCTGCTCAAACTCATGTCCATTGTGTCAGTGATGCCGTCCAACCATCTCATCCTCTGTCATCCCTTTCTCCTCCTGCCTTCAACCTTTCCCAACATCAGGATCTTTTTCAGTGAGTCAGTTCTTCACATCAGGTGGCCAAAGTACTGGACTTTCAGCTTCAGCATCAGTCCTTCCAATGAATATTCAGGACCGATCTCCTTTAGGATGGACTGGTTGGATCTCCTTGCAGTCCAAGGGACTCTCAAGAGTCTTTTCCAACACCACAGTTCAAAAGCATCGATTCTTTGGCGCTCAGCTTTCTTTATGATCCAACTCTCACATCCATACATGACTACTGGAAAATCCATAGCTTTGAATAGATGGACTTCTGTAGGCAAAGTAATGTCTCTGCTTTTTAATATGCTGTCTAGGTTGGTCATATATTTTCTTCCAAGGAGCAAGCGTCTTTTAATTTCATGGCTACAGTAACCATCTGCAGTGATTTTGGAGCCCAAGAAAAGAAAGTCTGTCACTGTTTCCATTGTTTCCCCATCTATTTGCCATGAAGTGATGGGACCGGATGCCATGATCTTCGTTTTTTGAATGTTGAGTTTTAAGCCAACTTTTTCACTCTCCTCTTTGACTTTCATCAGGAGGCTCTTTAGTTTCTGCCATAAGGATGGCATCATCTGCGTATCTGAGGTTGTTGATAATTCTCCCGGAAATCTTGATTCCAGCTTGAACTTTATCCAGCCTGGCATTTTGCATGATGCACTCTGCTTAGAAGTTAAATAAACAGGGTGACAATATACAGCCTTGACGTACTCTTTCCCCAGTTTGGAACCAATCTGTTGTTCCATGTCCGGCTCTAACTCTTGCTTGTTGACCTGCATACAGATTTCCCAGGAGGCAGGTCAGGTGGTCTGGTATTCCCATCTCTTTAAGAATTTTCCACAGTATGTTGTAAACCACACAGTCAAAGGCTTTGGCATAGTCAATAAAGCAGAAATAGATGTTTTTCTGGAACTCTCTTGCTTTTTCCATGATCCAACAGATGTGGGCAATTTGATCTCTGGTTCCTCTGCCTTTTCTAAATCCAGCTTGAACATCTAGAAGTTCATGGTTCATGTATTGTTGAAGCCTGGCTTGGAGAATTTTGAGCATTACTTTGCTAGCGTGTGAGATGAGTGTAATTGTGTGGTAGTTTCAACATTCTTTGGAATTATCTTTCTTTGGGATTGGAATGAAAATTGACCTTTTCCAGTCCTGTGGCCACCACTGAGTTTTCCAGATTTGCTGGCATGTTGAGTGCAGCACTTTCACAGCATCATCTTTTAGGATTTGAAATAGCTCAGCTGGAATTCCATCACCTCCACTAGTTTTGTTCATAGTGATGCTTCCTAAGGCCAACTTGACTTCACACACCAGGATGTCTGGCTCTAAGTGAATGATCACACCATTGTGGTTATATGGATCATGGAGACCTTTTTTATATAGTTCTTCTGTGTATTCTTGCCACCTCTTCTTAATATCTCCTGCTTCTGTTAGGTCCATACCATTTCTGTCCTTTATTGAGCCCATCTTTGCATGAAATGTTCCCTTGGGATCTCTAATTTTCTTTAAGAGATCTCTAGTGTTTCCCATTCTATTATTTTCCTCTATTTCTTTGCATTGATCACTGAGAAAGGCTTTATTATCTCTCCTTGTTATTCTTTGGAACTCTGCATTCGAATGGGTGTATCTTTCCTTTTCTCCTTTGCCTTTTGCTTCTCTTTTCACAGTTATTTGTAAGGCCTCCTCAGACAACCATTTTGCTTTTTTGCATTTCTTTTTCTTGAGAATGGTCTTGATCACTGCCTCCTGTACAATGTCATGAACCTCTGTCCATAGTTCTTCAGGCACTCTGTCTATCTGATCTAATCCCTTGAATCTATTTGTCACATCCACTATATAATCGTAAGGGATCTGATTTATATCATACCTGAATGGTCTAGTAGTTTACCCTACTTTCTTCAATGTAAGTCTGAATTTTGCAATAAGGAGTTCATGATCTGAGCCACAGTCAGCTCCCAGTCTTGTTTTTGCTGACTGTATAGAGCATGTACAGTTAGAGATGATCACTAATTATGATTATTACTATTTTAAAAACACTTTTACTGAGCATTCGCTATGTGTCAGGTACTGAGTTCTGTGGGAATCTCAGAGATAAAGAAAGTAGGGTTCCTCTTTTCTCCAAAAGTTCAGAATTCAGTGGAGATGTAACTAGCGCTTAGGGGCCAGTGTGAAGAACGAGGGTAAGCCTGAGGTGCTGTGAAAGCCCAGAAAAGAGGAAGCTCAGTCTGGGGACGGAGGGAAGGGGCCCCACTGCTGGGTCTTAAAGATGGAATAGACTTTAACCCCAGGGAAGAATAGAATACAAGGCATCCTGACAAAAAGAATAGTGTAATCAAATGAGAGCTTGGCAGGCTTTTGGATCACCCGTGGTTTTAAGGTGGTGTGTGAGTGAAGGAATGGTGAAAGCTGTGGCCAGAGAGGTGAGTTGTGGATAGATCTTAAGGGGTCTGAGTGTCAGCTTGAGGAATGTGGTCTTCAGAAAATAGCTCCATGGATGGATACAGGAGAAGGTGGACCAGTAGACATGGAACGAGATGAGTGGGGGCAGAGGGACACAGGAGTGGATAGATGGATGATTAGATGGATACAGATGGGGAAAGGACTGTGCACATAACTGCAGATCCATGGAAGTACGGGCGGAGATGCAGGCGACGGGTAGAGAATAAATGTGTGAATGAACATTGACGCATGGATAGATGGGAGGAGGTATACGGGTAGATGGAGGCATGGGTGAATGTACAGAATGAATAGATGCCTGGATGGGTAGGTAAGGCCACAGGTAAATGATTCTATGGATAATTATTTGGAGATCCATTAGTGGATAAATAGGCACCTGGACAGAAAAAGAGACAGATGGATGAACACATGGAAAGAGAGATCTGGAAAGATGGATGGATGGATTGATGGGTGTAGGAACAGACGATGGATTAGAGGGGTGGAAGGATGGAAGGGTAAGGGGATGAGAAGTTGGGGCAGATTGATGACTGCATGGTGGACCCACATGTGGAGGGGTGCTCTCTGTGGATGCCCACTCCTGTCTTGGTTCTTCTTCCACTCTCAAGACCCGCCTACCTTCAAAGTCCACTCGTCCATCCCCATTGAGGTCCACGTCCCGGATAATCTCTTCTATGTCTCGGTGTCCCACCTGATGACCCAGGAGTTTCCTCATGGCCTCTCGTAACTCACTGGTGCTTATCTCCCCATCACCATTGGTGTCAAACTAGAGAGGGCACGAAGGAGGGAAGAGTTGCTACAACAGAAAGTCTGTCAGAAGCAGATCCCAAGGTTGAACCCCTTCTTCAGCATCATTGTCCCCCCCCACCCCTTCCCCAGAGTGCCTCTCTGTCCAAGCTTCTTCCCCTGGGATGGGATCCAGAGGTCCAGTTTCCTTTCAGGTTGGGAATTCTAACAAGTCCCCCCGCCCCGCCTGTCCACTGTCCACCACTTACCTCTCGGAAGGCATCTCGCAGTTCCTTTACTCCAATCATATCTGCTGTTTCCGCCAGGAGTTTAGGTCCCATTAGCTCCACAAAGTCATCAAAATCCACGTGGCCACCCACTGGGGACAGAGGAACAGGCTAGGTCATCCATCTAACCACCACCCACCTCCAACTAGACAACCAGGGGAGCTGTCAGCCCTCCCTGACCTTCCCAGCGACAGGCCCAGGGTAAAAGCAGAGGCTGAATGAGGACAGAGAAGTGACCATGGACAGGGGGGTTATTGCAAAAGAGCTCAGAGGAGCGGCCGGGGGCTAACTAAGGGAACAAGTCAGGAACTGGACAGGGGTACAGAGGGGAGAAAGAAACATGAGGTCACAGAGATAGGCAAAGAATTTCAGAGCAGGAGAAAGACAGAGACAAACACGCAGAAAGACTGAGAGGGAAGCAGGAGTTGTGAGCGCCTGGCCTACTTGCCCCGCTCTCTCCCTCACTATGCAAGTGGAACTCACCTTCCAACCAGCCTTCAGAGGGTGGAAATACAGGAGACCTGCCCCCGGGGCCTGCTCACAACACTTTCAGCCAGTGACTGAGCTTGGGGGATAAATACCCAGCCCGAGAGACAGCTCCACGGTGGGCCTTCGACACCAGCACCCTGAGCTCCATCACCCACAGTGGCAGCTCCTCGAGTGCCTTCTGCCTTGGCACCCTGTCTTCACCCTCCCGCCTCCCTACTCTCTGTCGACTCTCCTGCCCCTACGAAGTAAACTGCACACTCAAACCCTTGTCTCCTGGTCTGCTCCTGAGAGAACGCAAAGGGAGACAGAGAAAAACACAATGATGATAGGTCCTCTGTTCAACTCTACCTGAGTGCCAGGTATTGATTATTGGGCTGTTTAGAATATTACAGCCCAACAGTGTCTAGGGACTTCTTTCCTGGTGGTCCAGTGGTTGGGAGTCCCGCCGGCCAATACAGGGGACACGATCCCTGGTCTGGGAAGGTCCCACCTGCCATGGGGCAGCTGAGCCCGTGCACAACAACTACTGAAGCTCGCGCTCTAGAGCCCATGCTCTGCAACAAGAGAAGCCACCGCAATGAGAAGCCCACACACCACAACCAGAAAGTAGCCCCTGCTCAACGCGCTAGAGAGAGTCCGTGAGTAGCAACAAAGACCCAACACAGCCAAGATAAATAAATAATTTTTTAAAAAATAAAATATGTCCCCTAAAGAGAAACAGGCTCACAGATACAGAAAACAAACCAGCAGTCACCAGTGAGAAAGGCGGGTTGGGGGAGGGGCAACATAGAGGCTGGGGAGTAAGAGATGTTAACTACTCTGTGGAAAATAAAAAAGCCACAGGAATATATTGTACAGCACAGGGAATAGAGCCAATATTTTACAATAACTTTAAATACAGTATAATCTATAAAAATTTTGAATCACTATGTTGTACACCTGAAACATAATACCGTACACCTGAATATAATACTGTAAATCAACCATACTTCAACTCAAAAAAAAGAAATGCCCGGAATAGGCAAATCTGCTTAGAGGTTGCCCAGGGCTGGGGAGGGACTTGGGGGTGATGGCAAAGTGGTATAGGACTTCTTTGGTGGAGGGGGCATGAAAATATTTTAAAGTTGATTGGGGTGATGGTTGCACAACTCTGAAAATACTAAAAGACACTGAATTCTATACTTTAATTCCCCAACCAGGGGTCAAACATGCCCCCTGCAGTGAGAATGAGGAGTCCTAACCACTGGACCACCACAGAAGTCCCTGAAGGGAAGGCTGTAAGTGAGTCAACTGTATGATATATGAATATCTCGATAAAGCTGTTTCCCAAAAAAATAAATGATTAAATAAGCCAGGAAAAAACAATAAATAAATAAACACTCCCCCAGTTAACTCCCCATTCCACCCCTCATTTTACAGGTGAAGAAACTGAGGCACAGGGAGGGTAAGTGGTTTGCCTGCAGGTCACAGAGCTAGGAAGAAGGGGGAGCTCAGAACTTGAACCCAGGCAGAGGACAGCAAGGGCGATACCGGGGAGGGAAGGGGGTGCCTGGCAGAGGGACTCACGGTTCATGTTGATCTGCTGAGACAGCTCGATGAGCTCCATCTCGGTGGGCATGTAGCCCATGGTGCGCATACAGTTACCCAGGTCCCGGCAGTTGATGTAGCCATCCTTGTCCTTGTCAAATTCTCTGAAGGCCTCCCTGAGCTCTGGGGAAGAGAAGGAAGGTGAACGTGGTTTGGGGGGAGGACCCGCAGAGCCTCCAGGGCAGAGGCGGCCCCGAGGGACCGATCGACTCATGCATTCCTCCAACGCCCGGCTCCCCAGAGGATGCCTGGCCCTGCACCAGACCCTGTTCACAGGAAGCCAAGACGTCTCTGCCCCTCTTCCCACCCACCTCCCTCCCCTCATCTTTCTGGATGGCTGAGCAACACCCTCCTCTAAGAGGCCAGGTCTCACCTTCAATCTCCTCTGGCCGCAGAGATCTGTCCTGAAACAAAAGAAAATGTGCCATTAGCAGCTGGCAGGGGCCCGGAAGTCATCCAGTGCCCAGCTGAGGGCCATCCCAGTGGCAGCAGGCACTGGCTTGGAGGTGATGGGCAGCAGCGGAGGTGTGCCTGGACCATGTCCTGGAGGGAAAAAGTGCAGCCCCACTTGTCCCACACACATGGGAGAGGCCAGGAAGCCAGAAGCCCCTTCCAACCTGGGCCCAGAACCTCTGCACCCCCAACCCCTTATTCCAGACACAAGCATGTGGTCAAGGAACAGAGCTGATCTGGAGGCCAAAACCTGTAAATAAAATAGGGTTATTGGGAGGATCCCAACAGGCAGAAGAGGGCTCTACCCAATAAAACCAAGGGCTTCCCCAGTGGCTCAGTTGGTAAAGAACCCGCCTGCCAGTGCAGGGACACAAGACGCTGGTTCAATCCTTGGGTTGGGAAGATCCCCTGGAGAAGGAAATGGCAACCCACTCCAGTATTCTTGCCTGGAAAATTCTATAGTCAGAGGAACTTGAGGGCTACAGTCCATGGGGTCGCAAAGAGTCGGACATGATTGAGCATGCACACACACACGCCCAATGAAACCAGGAAGAGTGGGGGAGAAGAGGGGCTGAGGTGGGGCAATGGGAGAAGCAAGAGGCTGGGAGAGAGAAAGTGGGGTCCAGACAGGTGCACAAGAGGGAGGAAGAGAAGGAGCAGAGGGAGTGGAGGCAGGATTAGGGCTGCGCCCTGCTTCCTGGGCACCACCCCACCTTCTCCAGTTGGGCTCCCATCACAGACCTTGCCCCGTCACAGGACACAGCATAGGACCCTGGGGGCTGCCAGTGCCTCTGGTGGCTGCCAGGGTCCAAAGTACACGTCTCCAGCCTCAAGCAGTGCCCAGGTCTCCTTGGGGAGTCAAGGAAGCCCCAGGGTGAGGCATCCGAACAGATGGCAGAGAAATCTCCAAAGAGCGGGCCCGGAGGGAGCAGAGGGCAGGCTCCGACTGGTGACGTGCAAGCTGCCCCAGGCCTGCCCAGGAGAGAAACAGGCTGGCATGAAATGGATGCGGTGCCCAGCTGGACATGCCTAGCAGGCTCCAAAACTGGTCCACGGTGCTCATCCTGCCCATATGTCATAGCTCCCTGCCCAAAGGGGCAGGGTGTGCCCGTCCTGAGGAAGCGCACACCAGGTGTGGGTAAACCATTCAGGGAAACAGACATGTGGGCGTGCCATAGCTGTGCACACAGGCTGTTCTAGCCCACTGGGCCAGGGCAGGTGAGAGGTTGCTGACCACCTGCTCCAAACTGGCCCCAGGGCAAGGGATCCCAATGCCAGAAAACCCGGGAATCTTCTAGAAAGGGGCTGTTGAGCAACATTTTGCAGGACCACCAGCTGCACAGGAAGGACTCGGCTCTTGGAAGGGGCTATACATGGCAGGACCATGCTGAGAGTGTACATGAACTTGGCATGAGTAGTCTGCAGGCTCCCAGGTCCTGCCAGCAGCATTTCTAGCTGAAGCTGTCTGTCTCTGTGAGATGACTGGAAGGACTTCCACTTAAAAAGCCTGTCACCATGCACAGGGAGGGGTTGTCACTCTCTCTAACACCTACCCATTCCTACCTCTATCACCTACTAGCTGTTCTTAGTCAGACTGGGATCTTGAATGACCACAAAGGGCGCTTTTCACAATGCCTGGTACCCCCCATAAGTGAAAGCATCAGCGAGAACATGCATGCACACACACATGCAGGGTGTGCTCACTGGGACAGGCGACAAGTCCCTTCCCACCCTGCAGCCTCTCACATCTCCAGGATCAGCTCTGCAGCCCCCTCTCTGCTTCTTGTAAACACAGAACCAGGGTGCAGAAAAGCCAATACCCCTTGGCCATGTGCCTGTGGCCAGATCTGGTCCGGCTGAGTCCTGGTGGCTGGTCCTTGAATCACACGCTCCCCAGGGCAGAGTGGCGGGGGATGTGGAACAGAGCCAGGGATGCTCACTGACATGACAGGGAAACCATGAACACCGATTCAGGGGGTCAGGTGGGAACAGAGCCCACCACGGCCCTCACTCCCCAACTTATGCAGTCGAGGGATGAGTTTGGCCTCTAAAGTCAGATGGACTCAAGGACAAAGCCCGGATCTGCTGCTTCCTAGATGTAGGACCTTGGACAGGTCACTTCCACTGTATGAGCCACAGATTCCTCATCTGTAAAATGGGTTAATACCAGAAACCACCTTACAGGGTCTCTGTTAGCATCTGTGAGACAAGATACGTAAAGTGTTTAGCAGGTGGCATTCAATACACCCCGGAGAAGGAAATGACAACTCACTCCAGTATTCTTCCCTGGGAAATCCCATGGACAGAGGAGCCTGGTGGGCTACAGTCCATCAGGTCGCAAGAGTCAGACACAACTTAGCAACTCAACCACCACCATTCAATAAACCTACCGATGTTTGAATCTATAACATCATCAATACCCTCCTCTCTGTGACTGTTCAGATACGTACGAGAGGCCCTCCAAGGCAGTGGCCACATGTGACAATTTAAATTGGAATTGGAATCAAAGAAAATTAATAATCCACTTCCTCAGTTGCACTAGCCACATTTCAAGAGCTAGTGGCTACAGTAGAGGGCCGTACTAATTAGAAAAATGTTTCTATAATCATAGAAAGTTCTAGTGGTTGGTGCCGTGTATTCAGTACTGTTGTTCAGAACACAGGGGGCCCTTGAGGCAGGCTCCCTGAGTCTGAATCCTACCGCTAATGCCCACCAGCTGTTACTTTGAGCATGTTACACTCTCCAACTCAATGTCTTCATCTGCAGATGGGGAGGATAATAGCACCTACCTCCTGGGGTTGCTCTGAGGCTTAAGCACCAAAGCACTGAGCACAGTGCCTGGCACATATTAAGTGCTCAAAAAAAAAAAAAAACCCAAACCCCAACTATAGCTTCTATTTTTTAGAACCCCAACTATACTATTATTTTTTTGCTGGTGGATGTGGACTCACCAGGGCTCTGCAGCCATGAGTGGGAAACTCTGGGGGTCAGGTTCACAAGTTGAGGGTGTGAGGTGCATCTGCCGGGGGATGCACACCACTGTGTACAGAGCCCCTCTTCTTCTCAGCACCTCCTTCCTCATGCCCCGTGAAGCCAAGTCGAACACGGCTCCACCGGGGCCAACTTACGTACAGGCTGCCTGTTCTCCGCGAAGCCCTTACGCAGGAAGATGCAGGCCGGGCCCAGCAGGTTGTGCATGACCGCGCAGTTCTGAGCCAGCATCAGGAGTGGTCCGGGGAGCTCGCCGCTGGCCACCAGGCCCTCCTCGCTTGTCTGCACCACCGTGTAGCTGGTCTCCTCCTGGCGCATCTTCAGCCAGCACCAAGCAAATACAAAACAGAGGCAAGGTGTCACCTCTCTGGCCTAGCTGAGTCCTCCAGGCCCCAGCCTGGCTCCCAGTCCTAGAAGGGGCCCTTCTCAAGAGAAGACCTTGAGAGGCAAACACCAGGGTGCAAAGAGCCCTCAGGATGCACAGGGGGGCAGGCAGCAAACTGGTCCGACGGATGGAGTCCCAGATCTTTGGCCAAAATGGATGCTCCAGGGAGAGCTGGGTGTGATACCCACTGTGTGGCACACCTGCAGACACACACACACACACACACACACACACACACATACTCACACATGCACAGAAACACACCCTTGTGTGCAAACAGAAGCTCAGAGAGAGGAGCAGGCAGAGGGAGGCTTCTGTTCATTCAGGGAATAATGTCCTTTCCTAAGATGCTCCCAACATCCCAGCACAATCCTCAGGGCTAAGCTCCCCAATGGACCTCTGATCCTACCCCTGCTGGAACCCACTGGAGGGTAGCGAGGACCATCAGAGCTGGCAGCAGAGCGTGGGCTCAGCTAGTCTGTAAGACCGGAGGTTGTGGACACAGGGGCCATGGCAAACAGAAATAAAGCAGGCAGGTGTGAGAGGCAGGGCCTGGGGTAAGATGGATGGCTCTGCGTCCCCTCTGAAGGGACAGCATGACGTAACTCCAGCCTGGTTTTGCCAGACCTTCCGATTTAAAGCACTGGGTGGGGTAAACAAAGCACTTCTGTCGGTCAGCTTCCACCCAGCTTGTGGCCTCAAGACTAGACGCTGTCTCCCATCAGCAATCCTCCTCGTCCCTCCCTCCTTTGCTGGCTCCGTGCCTGGTCCAGAGACCTCTGGAGGCTGAGGCAGAGGCCCTCTGTGCTGACCAAATATAGCCGTGCTCCCTGGCCCCGGCCAACCCATCCTCCTCCCTGATGGTTCCCATGCAGCTATAAAAAGTCAGCACTGCCCACAGACCGTCCCCTTAGGACAACAGCAGCGTCCAGACACAACATTCTCTCCTAGCCCAGCCTCCCCGCCAGGATGCCCAGCGTCCCCCTAGGTCGGGGTAGTCTGCCTTCAGCCCCTAGCTTGCATGCCTCCACCCCCAGAGTAAGGAGCTGGAGCCAAACCTTCCAAGGAAAGAGCAGTGAAAACTTAGAGGGCTGCCTCTGTCCAAGGACTCCAGAGTTGCATGTCCCACACATCCATTCTGCTACATCCTCTTCCTGTCAGTTTCCTCCAGCTCCAAGAAGGTCACACTCAGGAGAAGATGCTAACACCCAAGGGGTAATCTGTCCTCCCAGGTGGACAAGCAGAGCAGTCTCCCACATCTCGCCCTGTCCTCATGCTCCTTCTCTTCAAAGCCCCACAGTGTGGGACTGCAGTCTAGACTCGTGTCCAACTTCTAAGCTTCTTCTAGGCCTAGAGAGGAAGGAGCCATATTCTGGTTCCTCTAAGGGCAAGCAGCCACACAGACCCAAGGTACGGGACCTCAGTGCAAGGCCCGAGTTCAGGGAGTGCAATAAGGGTCACCCTGGGTAGTCTTAGAACTTGAGGGGTGATCAGGGTCCATTCTGGTTTGATGACCAAAAGAGGTTCAGAGCCTCGGCCACACTCACACAGACTACAGGGACCTGGCTAGAATAAGGGCAGGACCAGAGAGACCTTCTGGACAGAGGGAGCCAGGGAGTCAACTGTGGTTAAGCCCCAGTTATAATCTCAGAAGAGATTTTTGCAGAGAATCAGCCTTTTTGTTTCTGGCTGACTCTCACTCACTTGGCTCAGATGAGCACACCCAGGAGGAGGAGGCAGCAGGCCGCAGGGAACTCAGAGAGGAGCTTGAGTATAACTGGCTTTGGTCTCAGACAGTCTTGGGGACAAATTCTGGCTCTGCCACTTGCTCCTGTGTGACCTTGGGCAGGTCACTTCACCTCTCTGGGCTCTGGTTTCCTTCTCTGTCCAGCGGGGGATGATCAGGGCCACTCACAGGATTCTGTGAGAGGCAATTGAGCCATTGCGCAGTGCCTAGAGCATGGCAAGAGCCGAATATGTGGAGTTGCCATGGTGATGACAATGATGATGACGATGATGATGACGATGATGATGATGATGCAACTTGAGAGATGCTGGGCACCAGAAGGCATTTACTTCTGGCTACAGAAGAAGTGGGAGAATATTTGCCAATCAGGAAAGAAGTGAGGAGGACAGAGAAAAATTTGCTCCCACGAAGCAAGAACCAGTGATGGCTGGGGAATTTCCACTGAATCTCTTGATCTTAACCCAGTCTGGCACCCAGTTGCCCCGGGAGGCAGCTGTTCTTCCCTGGCCAGTGATGGTACCTGACAGCCCAGTCCTGCTCAGCTCAGAGCCTGGAGGAGGCCACCTCTCTCCATCACCAATTCCCGGTCACCACACAGGAAGCCAAGTGGGCAGCAGCCTATGGGATGACAATGTTTCCTGGCACCAAGGGGACATGTCCTGAGTGTGGCAGGGCAACAGGAGGAACCAGCAGGCCTCCTGACCTAACAGCTTTCTAACAACACAAGCTAGCCAAGACTGTGCTCCCTCTCATCGAAGGTATTCACAGAAGGAGGAGATGAGTAAGGAAGCACTTGATTTGGTGGGAGAGGGCATTGCCCAGCGAGTGGGAATTTGGACTAAGATGACCTGTACGGTCAGGTTCACGAATCTACGAATAACATCTCTGACAGCAGGAGAAAAAGAGAGAGGCAAAATTAAAAACAAAACCCCCCCTCTAGATTCACACAGATCAGGGTTTACATCTCAGCCCTGCTTCCAGTCAGCGATGGCATCTCAGGAACACTCTTATCTTTGAGTCTCGTTCCTTTCTCTAGAAAATAGGCAAGAGAACCACTCAGTGGAAAAGAGCAAATGAGATAACAGATGTTGGAGATCTTGTAGATATTCAGGAAAAAGCAATGTTTACTATTATTTTTTTTTTAATGAAACTGAATGGAATACCTATTATGATCTTGTGCCTTATTCCATGGACTCAAAACCTCTATTTCCTTTTCCTCATCTCCCTTCTCAGAAAATTTATGATTATGATTGTAATGATATGATTTTATGATTGTGAATCATAAAATTATGATTATGATGCTATTAACACCATCTAACATATACTGAGTACTGCATCCCAGACAGTGATCCCAGCTCTTTCTTTAGGCTCCATAATCACCGTAGGAGGTAGATGTTAGTATTTCCACTTGATGGACCAGGGAACTGAGACCCAGCAGGGGTCAAATAACTTACCCAAGGTCACATGGCTAGAAAGAGGAGACCTAAGAAGTCTGAGTCATGGGTGGGGTAGGACAGAAGTACAGCTGTTGTTCTTTGAGTTCACCTCTTGAAGGTCTGGACAGAACTCAGGGAAAGGGCATTCGCCCGATGGTCCTCTAGACTAATTCAGATCCATTTCTACTTCTCTGCAACAGTGTGGAGGCCACGTCTGATGCAATGGACTCTCCTTTAAGATGACAGATGACTGGGGGTGGGGGATGTGCACAGAAGAAACAGTCAACCCTCGGAAAGATCCAAGGAACAGCGAAGATTAAAAGGTATTTGATGTGAGCAGCTTAGTTAAATGAGGAAGAAGATGAGCAGAAAAGCCTGAAATGTCCTAAATTGAGAGGCTGTCAAACTAACAGAGGGGGTAGGAATGGGTTGGGGGTGGAGGAGCCATTAGCTAACCTGAGACCTTGGATAAGTCACTTAACCTGAGTGGCAATCAAGTTTCTTCTCTGCAAAATGAAAGAATTGGAGGAAACCATCCCTCATATTTCTTGTTCCTTTACGAAATATCTGTGGATTTCTTCTACGGCCTGACTACAGAGGGCCAGAAATACAGGCAGAGCCCACCTAAAGCAAGATCCTACAGACATAAGCCCAGGCTTGCAGGAAAGATGATTATTTGCTTTCCAAAAGGGATTCTTGCAAAAGGATATTATCCTGGTGTATAAGCAATGCATCCACTACAGAATGCAATTGACAGACACCTTTGCTGTATACTCCATTTCTCGATGGAAACAACCCTGGGGCCCTGAGCCAGACTGGCCCTATTTGTGAGTCTCTGACCTGACTCAAGAATTCTCAAGGGTAGAAGGGGATGTCCAGCTTGTTTCCTCTCAGTAACAATGGGATCTACTTCAAAACTCACAACTCTGAAGACCTTAGAGACCACCAGAGAGGGTTAGAGTCCCTCAGAGGAGATGAACGAACCCCTCCTCCACCACTGGGAAAGAACCACCAGCAGCAGGGTCAAAGTCCAGCTTAACCCTCTTCTCATCCTGTGTATCCCGAGGCATTCTGTCCATGCACATCCTAAGGACCCTATATGGTTTCTTTCCTAAATCTTATGCAAATTCCCAATCACAGACCCCCATGCATCTCTAAGTCCCAACTTCAGCTCAGAGCCCCGGGACACAGACAACTGTGATAGGAGGGAACGCAGAGGCAGGAACGGGGAAGCGGCCCAAGACAGAACCACCCTCTCCGCCCCCAACCTCTGGGACAGATGGCAGGATGCCCCAATCTCCCACCCCAGGTCTTAAGAACTCCAGAAACATACCTTCCTTGAGAGATTTCTCAGTGGAGACTTGACACAGTTGCCCATCCTAAGCTGAGGCAGCCCCTTTCAGGATCCCTGGGTCCATGAAGGAGGCTCCCGGGGGCTAAGAGACCTGAGTCCCGGTCCCTGCCAACCCCAGCCTCCCTCTGCCTGTGCCGTGCTTCCTCCAAGACCGGCTGAGCCCTCTCTCCTGCGCGCGTGCTCTCTTACTCGTCTGCCTGTTCCTGCTCCCTGATTTTTTTTTTTTTTTTTTTTTTTTTGGTGGATTGTGTGTGTTTTCGTGTGTGTGGGTTTAACTTTCTGGACACTTTCTTAAGGAGATGAAGGCAGGAGGGGAGAGTGCAGGCACAGAGAAAATCGCCTGAAGAGCTGATGGCAGAGGGCAGCCGAGCTGGAGAAGGCTGCGGGATCAGCTACATGAGATTACAGCCGAGTCCTCTCCCGGTTCACTCCCCTTCCCTCGGCCCCTCCCCTCCCGCTGTCAAATCTGCAGGGAGATTGCCTCGGGGAGGGGAGCCCAGAATGGCAGCTGCAGCTGGGAATTAGGCCAGCAGACCCAGAAGGGGAAGCAGGCTAGTTTGGGCCCCCATATCCAAGGGGCCTCGCAGCTCCCAACCTTGTGTGTGCAGTCTCTCTCTCTCTCTCTCTCTCTCTCTCTCTCTCTCACACACACACACACAGACGCACCCAGGGACGAACAGGCATCTTAATCACCACCGGCCATCGCAGCTAGATGGAGAGATGGCGGCTCCAGTCGAGGCCCTGGAGATCTTGTGACGACTCTCCATCACGCTCCATTTTTCACACTTGCCTCCTCACTGAAATGGGATGAGGCTTCGGAGCTGGAAGCACAGTTGAGCCAAAAGCAGCTCCTTCCGCTGGCTCCCTTCACCGTGTGGGTCTTTCCGACCCAGGGGAAATCAAGAGCCAGCCCTGAGGGGGTCCTGACGGAGGCAGTGCTGGCCCAGCAGGCGTGAGCGAGCGAGGGCGACGAACCTTCTCCCAAACCCTCTGCCTGACCCTGATAGAGCATCTTTCATCGGCTTCCTCGGGGCGCAGAGCAGAGAGGCCACCCTTTGCAAAGGGATCGTCACAGTCCCATGAATGGAACTTCTTAGGTAGCTGGCAAGTCCTCGTCCCTCCGGGTTCCAGCTTTGATGTGAATTCATCTCAAGCCTCAGATGTCACCATCGAGACCTACAGCCCGGAGCCAGATGACCCAGGAGAGTCTGTATCCACGTTTCCCTGCACCCCTGCTTTTCTCAGCAGGGGGCACCAGAGACAGGCTGGAACTTCAAGCTCCTTCCGGGCCCTGATGGAAAAACCCTTGCGTGCACCGCTCTAAGAGTTTCAGTCCAGAGAGTGTCCTTTTGCAGGAATTTTTTTTTTTTTTGGTCCAGTTTTGGGTGGCTGATCAGAGTTCCCGTTAGGGATAGATGGGTGGGGACGCTGACCAGAAGCTGCCACAGGCCAGCTCCCAGGAAACTGGGAAGGCAGGTCCCTGGGTGGCTCTTGACAACCGTGCAGTGACGGCAATGGAATGGCTTAATCAGGGGAGTCATTCAGCAGCCTGGTTTGGCCTTCGGAGAGGGATGTGGAGGAGGAGGGGCACCCCCTGGGGACACAAGGAGAAGCCTGGGGTGGGGGAGAGGTTGTTGACGTCTAAAGGGTAGGAAAGGGGAATGAAGATACTTGGGGGGTGGGGCGCGGAGAGCTGGTATGGGAAGAGCCAACAAAAATGCCTTCTTCAAAGACCTGTTTCTTGGAAGCAAAGCGTGAAGGCAGGGTTGTGAGAAGAGCAATGAACTCAGATGAAAGGGAAGGGTCTGGAGGCCTAGCACGAGTCCTGGCTCTGCCGGCTTCTGAACACTCACCTGGCAGGGCTCAGTTCCCTCACCTGGTTATAAGACGTGTGTGACACAGAACAGGTACTAGAATGAGGAATTATTAACATGGAAGGAAGAAGTATCATTTGTCCCATGTGCTTGGCTCTGGGAATGTTGTAGGAACAAGCTACATACAGTCCCTGTTTTTAGATTTGATTCCTGGGTCAAGAAATTCCCCTGGAGAAGGGAATGGCAACTCACTCCAGTATTCTTACCTGGCAAATTCCATGGACAGAGCAGCCTGGAGGGTTAGTCTGTGGGGTCACAAAGAGTCGGGACAACTAACACTTTCACTTTCACTGCTTGCAGGGAGCTTACATTCTAGCAGGGGGGCAGGAGATACTAAAGAGCTATCAACTTACTGAATCACAGTTCAGGTCAATGCCATGAAGGGGAAACACAAACACTCTGAGAATGAGCCAGAGGGATCTTAGTGCAGGGGGATCAGGAAAAAAAAGACTTGCACATAAAATCTAGAGTCTTGCAGACTCTTTTGAAAAGCTAGGGCTTACCACAGACCCCAGAGGGGAGATGAGTTAGGCTCCAGGTAAGGTACAAACCCAATTTGTATGAGCTAAATGGATGGATATATGAAAAGACCGGACAGGGTGAACCAGGCGCGTTCTCAGTGCTGGCTGCAGACTAGAATCACCGGGGAACTTCCCCGAAGATGCTGATGGAATAGGTATAGGTGAGCCCCGGGCACCGGTGTTGTTTAATACTCCAGGTAATTCTAACCTCCAGCCAGTGTTGAGAACCACTGATCTAGAGGTAAAGAGTTCAGCATGCGGAGTTGGACAGACCTGAGTTCAAATCTTGTCCTGCTGCCTACCAACCATGTGACCTTGAGGACTTGTTCATCTTTCTGAGCCTCGGTTTCTTTATTTATAAAACGGGTACTCTAATAACCCTTCCCTGTAAGACTTATGAGGAGTTAATGAGATCACACCTGCAAAGGGCTTGGCACAGTGCCCAGCACCTGGAAGGTGCCCCGTCCCCTGCCCAGCAGCCTTGGTCTAGCAGGACCCCCACTAGGTCAGACCTGGTGACTCCTGCCCCCTGCAGGCCAGTCCAGGACACAGCACCCATTTGTCAACCTTGGGATTTGCTTCTGTCCTTGGAGACAGGAGACAGGACTTTTCCCCCTATGGAAAAATCTGCCTACTTTGAAGAAACCCCATCCTTCTTTAGCAGAGGGGGTGCCAACAGTAGCCTGGGGGCTTAACAGAAGAAAGGGATTTGGGATTCAAACCCAGAGCTCGCTTAAGCTATTTTAGGTTGGACAGATGGGGTGGTGGTGGTTCTGCATGACAGGAGTAGCTACTGATCTTGACGAGGAAGATGGCTTGACCTTCAGCAGAAAATTTTATAAAGGGCTGAATGGTGGAGGCTTCCTTAAGGAGCAAAGCACATCGCATGGCCCCCACCTTCCCATCCCTATGCACTGTGGCAGCAGGCCTGGGCCTTCGGAAGCCACACTTAGAGTTCTGGAATGGGATAATAGGATCAGAGGGATGAGAAGGATAAACCCGTTGCTGATTATTCCTGATTAGGAGGGAGGCTGGCTTTGGGCCCTGAGTAGTCCTAACGCCAGCATTTGAACTTGGGATGGCAGCCCAGTGTTAAGACACTTGGGGAAAGCTGGGTTGTAACCTGAGAGGTGCTTTGTGGATGCTTCTGACAAACAGGAAACACACTTCTGTGACTTTCTACCAGCCAGTATGGTGTGGCACTGGCAGACTGGAGAGAGACACAGCATGTCACAATCCTGCCTTTTACTTACTCTGGGACCTTTGGTCAACCTACTTCTCCTCTCTTGAGCCTGTCTCTTCATCTCTAAAATGGGGGGAGATGATGCTACATTTCACAGTTTGCTATGGAGATAAGATAATGAGAAGACGCTTTGTCCATTTTTTACTGGGCTCTAGACAGAGATCTAAAGTGCCAATGTTGCTTCTGCAAAGCCTACGAACTGATACCAAGACACTTGTATCATCTATAATCTATGTCAACCACAAACGGGCCTTCTCTTCCCCTTTCCCAGGCCCCAGAGAAAGGCCACAGGGGCTCCCAGCCCTCTAAGAGAGCAGTAGGAAGTGACCTGACCGGGAAGGAGTAAGTAATACACCCGAGCCGTCATCCTAGGCACACAGGCCTAGTGCACTTGAATCTGTTAGGACCCAAATTGTCATGGTCTGTCTCCCTCATCTTAACTATGGGAACTAAGAGACTCTAAAGTCCAGAGGCTGGAGATACCCGTCATCCATTCATTCATACATTAAGTATCTTTGATCCTGTTATGCACAAAGCAGTTTAGGAATTGGGCTGGCCTACTCAAATCAGAAGAGATGTCCCTATAGTTAGAGAAAGGGGAAGGATGGGATGGATCTATGGGTTTTATTCATATTTGCCTCCTCTAAAGAGGTTTTTCTTCCCAAACTTAAAATAAGGAACAGAAAGACTATTCTTTGGGTAGTTTTCTGGACTTCCCTGATGGTTCAGTGGTTAATACTGTGTGCTTCCTATTGCAGGGGGTGCAGGTTCAATCCCTCGTGAAGGAACTAAAATCTCATATGCTGCACAGCCGAAAAAAATTTTTAATTAGTTTTCCAAGGCCCAATGCAAAGAGTTGCCTGTTTTGAGTTACTTTCTGGTACCACATCTTCCCTCTAGGCAGCTGGGTGGTGGGCCATTAGCTGGCCACAAAAAGGATACCAGGGAAGGTCCTTGGTCGTTCAGCTCCTTCCTTTAGTGGCCTTCCTCACTTGGCTCAGAGACAGCTTTCAGACTACCTTATGCAGGCCCTCATTTTGACAATCACTCTATTAATAATAATAATAACATGAATGAAGCCTGAGCCCTCTTCCAGCACCCACTCTGAGCCAGGCCATTTGGCATCCTTAACCTTGTATAACCCTCATAAGAGTTCTGCAAGGTAGCTTTTTGTTGTTGTTAGTCTCATTTCTGGATGAAGAAACCCAGACCAGAGACAGAAAATAACAGGCCCAAGGTCACAGCAGTGGGAAGTGACATTGCTGGAGTAGGAATCTTCAGCTCTATCTCCCAACCCACCATTCCATGCCTTAGCCTCAAAACCACATGCTCTCCCTGCAGGCAGTAAGGACGCTCTGTGAGGTCACTGGGAGAACCCTAATTCCCCTTCCCCCTCGTGAGGGAGTCTATCTTGATACCCTCAGTGTCACTTTGGCCCCTGGCCCTCCCTGACTCTGTTACAAATGGAAACAGGTTCTGACACAGCCCTTGGTAGTGAATCAACGACAACAATAATAACATCCATAGACCCTTGCTCTAGGCCAAGCTCTGTGTATATCTTCATATCCCCTTTAATTCCCCCCCAAACCCATGGAGCTACTCTGTGTGTGTGCTCAGTCATGTCTGACTCTTTGGGACCCTATGGATTGTAACCTGCCAGACTCCTCTGTTCATGGAATTTTCCAGGCAAGAATACCGGAGTAGGTTATCATTTCCTTCTCCAGGGGATCTTCCTGACCCAGAGATTGGACCCGAGTCTCCTGCATTGGCAGACAGGTTCTTTACCATCGCACCACCTGAGATACTATGATTATCCCAAATATGCAGATAAGGAAACATAGGTTTACTGAGGTTGAGCGATTCACCAAAGGTTAAAAAAAAAGTAGAACTTGGGAGACATGAAAAATATATTTCCCCAGGGCTATATTTTGCCCAAAGCACATCCTATCTGAAAGTTTCTATATTCAGAACCTCATTTCCCTTCTCTTGGTTCTGACCTAAGGACAGAAATCTCCATGCAGAGAGAAGGGACAGAAAGACTAATTCTTGCGGGAGACTGGAGACTCTGACCCAAAGTCCCAGGCTGGGTTTTATTGTTGTTGTTTTCGTTGGAGCAGATGTCTTAGAGCCATCAGCAGGAAGCCCAGACTGGATGTGCCCAGCTTTAAAGAGAAAGTCGGCAGCTCCAGAGGCAAGAGCTTCCAGGGGGAGGTAGTAAATATTTGATGGGACCTTCCAGCTCCTCCGGACTCAGGTGACCCTGGTGACATTTCAGAACACTGGACTGGAGAACAGCCTTCATTTCATGACTGAGAAAGTAGAAGAAAGAAAAGCACATGAGCTGAAATGCTCTGTGCTCACAAAGGGCCCAGGCAGACAAATTCTGCAAGGCTGGAAAGAAAGGGCTCCTTTTCTAGGAACGAAGTCGGATCACTGGCAAACTAAATAACCAGAAAGTGTGTGATCCTCAATGACCTACCCTTCCAAGCTTCTAGACTGCTAATCTCCAAAACAGTCAGAAGCCCACTACCCTCTCTATTTTCATCTCCATAGTGCCCAGCAAACGCCTGGACAAAGCAGGTGATCAAAAAATATTTGATAAATGCAACCAATAGTTGTCACCGATTCAACTGGCACGGTATCCCTTTCGCAAGCCAGCCCACTCCTGCCCTAACACCTGACACCCCCTCAGTCATACAGAAGCCACCGCAGTCAACACGGCGCTGCACTGTCAGAGCTCTGCATCCACATCTCTACTCTGGAGAAACTGTTTCCAACTGCCTCAACTAACGAGGGCTCCTGGCAGGAACAAAGCCAGACTGCTGCCCTATCACACCACCACCGCAGCCCCGCGCAACCCGAGCCTACATGCAGCCGCCTTCATGTCAGACCTCCACCGGCATCAGCCGCAGCGGAGTAGTATTTTGAAAAGGAACTGTGCACATCTGAAGCAAAACACACACGGCCTCCTTGGAGTTCTGATCTAGCCTGGCAAGCCAGGAGCTTGAAACGGCTTCTTTACGCTACATCCCAGCACAGAAACGCACGGGCCCGCCCCCACCCTCCATCCCCCACACACCATGCAAACACTCTGATCACATCTATGCACTACGCCCCTCTTCGGCTGCCGCAGAACAGTGTCCACGCCGTGCCAACGAGTTCAACTTAATTATGGACTTGGAACTAGACAAAATCCTGGCTTCGCTCGGGAGTTCACAGGTCCCTTTCTGCTGAGCTTCTCTCCCCAGCAGCACGGCCTCAAACTGTAGATTTGGATTATGACTACGGGGCCATTTCTAAAGGGCAGGTGCCCAGCTGCTTGGGGCTCTTGAGAGAAAAGAAACAAAATGAGCCATTCGAGACCCCTTAGCGACCTTTCTGACCCTAGAATGCACACTAAGTCAGACTAGGGATCTCTGGGTGTTCTTCCACGTCTCACAACTCGACAACTGCCCGCGGCCATCCTTGTGGCATTCCTAGATGACAACCTCCTTGAAATACCCTCAAAGTTCCAGTTTGAGCCATAGTTCTTACAGCCCTCCATGTCTACCCACACACTTCTCTTTTCTCATATTTTTTAGTTCTCCTAACTTTTCCCAGGTCTTTGGGGCCACCACAAGCAATGGCTAGGGTCCCTCATCGCCTGACAAGGCTGTGTACCCCAAAGTCCCCTCTCTTGACCCCCAGACTCCACGCTCATTCATTGGTCTTCTCGGTCAGAGGCCAAAAGAGTGGGTTTGGCGCCACCTGCTCGGAGCACCCCTCCTTGACCCCTGCAAATTTCCAAGCGGTTTGTGGAGGTCGCTCCTTTCCAAGACTGGCCCGTTCTGGCAGGTGGAGGGAGTCTAAGCGGTGGTGCCTGGCCCGGAAGAGGCCCGGAGCGTGGACAGCGCACAGGGTGCTGAATCAGGCACGGGGGAGGAGGAGGCGCGCGGACTAGGGCGCCAGGCGGCGGGAGGACCAGAGGAGCGTGACCTGGGGGGCCGCGGGCAGCGGGAGGAGGGCTGTGGGCGCGCAGTCACTGCAGGGTCCCG
Organism: Bubalus kerabau; assembly: GCF_029407905.1. Classification (NCBI taxonomy): domain Eukaryota; kingdom Metazoa; phylum Chordata; class Mammalia; order Artiodactyla; family Bovidae; genus Bubalus; species Bubalus kerabau. The sequence continues at coordinate 67,003,967 of NC_073639.1, read as the reverse complement.
AGCGCCTCTCCAGGGAGCGGGTGGGAGGCGCGGCCCTTACCTGGCCGAAGGCGGAGCTGAGCATGGGGCGCAGCTGGTGGAGGAACGGGTCTGCCTCGGACGCGGCGGCTGGAGCGGAGTCCCCGCGACCCGGGGCTCGCAGTGAGCCCCGGAGGCCGAGCGCCGGGGACAGACCCCGTTCCTCCCCATCCCGCCCGCGGGCCGGCGGCAGCGGCGACGGTGGCGAAGGTCGGGACGCCGCGGCCGGCGGCGCCTCCCGGGGCCTGCAGTGCGCCTGGGGGAGCCCGCGCCGGCTCCCCCGCGCGCCCTCCTCTCGCGGCGCCGGCCGGCACAGGGGCCTCCGCGAACTGGGGTCCCCGGACGGCGACGGCGTGCCAGGGCAGGGGCCGGGCAGCCGGCGACTGGGCAGCACTGGCTCCCGGGCAGGGCCGTGGCGGGGAGCCCGGCTGCCCCCGCTCGCCGCCGCCGCCGCCGCCTTCAGCAGAGACGTCTTGGACTCGCTTTTGGCGATGTGCGAGCTCATCGCGGCGGGGCCCGCGCTCGCATGGCCCGGCGGGGGCGGCGCGGTGCGGCACGGCGCTGGGCCCCCGGCGGGTAGAGAGCGGGGCGCCCGGCGGGAGCCGAGCCCGAGGACGCGCTGGAGGCGGGCGCCGTCCCCCGGCCGCTTAAATGCGGCCCCGTCGCCGCCGCCCATGTGACAGCGCAGCCTCTACGCCCGGAGCCCCGAGCTCCCCGGCGGCTGGCGGTGCGAATCTGGGGGGGCCGCCGGCTGTCCCCGAAGAGTCCACCCCCGGCTCCCCGGCGGCCCAGGTACCGCCGCGCCCCGCCCCTTGCCCCGCCCCACGCTCGAGGAGCCCCGCTTCCGGGCGGCCCCTGGCGGCGGAGGGGGCGCTGCGGCGGAGTCCCACGCGCGAGGGAAGGGGCTCGGCGAAGGGCCCCGAAGACGCCCAGACCTTGGTGGCGCCGGCAGTGCCCGGGAGCACACCCAGAGGTTCCCAAATAACCCACAACCGCCGGAACCTCCAGAAATGCTGGCGGGGTGCACTGTCCAGGGGATACAACTTTCGAAAAGATGACGAGAGAAGTGAAGGAAGTAAACTCGAGACGCAAGGAGGGTGAAGGCAGGCTGTGTATGACACCGTCACCCTGAACCCCGGAGCCAGAATGGCGTGGAAGGATACTGCTGGAAGGAATGGCTCCCCTCTATGGGGGCTTCACCCATTCCCAGTACCCTGGAATGGAACCAGGATGACAGTTCTCAGAACCGAAGAAAAGCCAGGTGGCACCCGCATAACCTGGACTTGGCAGGGTCTGGTGATGCTCAAGTCTCAGGTAGGACCCATCTGCTGCCTCTCCAGCTCTTGTCCTCCTCCTGCCCTCTTGCCCGTATAGATGGTAAAGAAATTTCTGCTCTTGGTAGGCAGGCAGGAAGTCCCGTAGGCCTGGTTTAAATCTCAGACCCCAGCTCTGCCACTTACCATCTGGGTATCTTGGGCAAATGTCATCAGCCTCTCTGAACCTTGTTTTCCTGTTCTGTAAAATGCAGATAATAATCATAACTAATTTCTCGGTAACATCTGATGACACTATCACATAAAGGCCTAGCCCAGTGTTCACAGCAGGGCCGCAAGTGCAGTTCAGGAAGTTCCCTTCCCTCTGCACCTTATGAGGCCCCATCCCCCACTCTTGTTTAGTAATGGGATACCAGAGACTTGAAAGGATGGGGTGTGAACCTCCCAGGCTCTCCCTGTTCTGGTCTCTCCAAATCACATGGATGATGCCATCCATGCAGGAAAGTGTGAAAGTCTCTCAGTCATGCCCGACTCTTTGCGACCCCATGGACTATACAGTCCATGGAATTCTCTAGGCCAGAATACTGGAGTGGGTAGCCTTTCCCTTCTCCAGGGGATCTTCCCAACCCAGGGATCAAACCCAGGTCTCCCACATTACAGGCAGATTCTTTACCAGCTGAGCCACCAGGGAAATCCATCCATGCAGGCGAACAGGGCAAGTCTGATCACAGCTTCGACTCCACAGGATAGATGGACAGATTGCCAATAAGCTACACTTCACCCCTGCTGAGGGTTCACCCCTCTCTGTACTGTCTGCCTATGCAAACATCTCATTCCATACACAAGGTTTTAAGAAAAACAGGATGGGAAAAACAGCTGCCCAGAAGCCAAAGTGAACAAGGGAAATTCCTTTTGTTCCCCACAGCCAATCCCACTGACAGAGGAACCTGGCAGGCCACAGTCCATGGAGTCGCAGAGTGGGACATGACTGAGCGACTAGCACTTTCACTGTTCACTTTCACCTAGTCTGAGGGCCTGAATTGCCACATCAAAGCCATCAGGTTCCTGGAGCACAAATGCTGAGGCAGGCTGACCCGGGTGCTTCATTGCCATGTCCACTCTCTTGGAGTCCCAGGTCAGTCAGTGTCTTACCTGTTCCAGCCCTCAGAGTAATCATTGTTGGGCAGGATTAAAAACCAATGTCCATTCTGGATAAATCACAGGAGATAAAGTACCTTATCAGAATCCTTCCAGAGCTCCTGAAAGCATTGGGCTGAAGGGTATTCTAAATCCCCATGGTGCCCCCTCTCGATGAGCTTTCTGAAATTCCCTCAATATTCTTGGGTAAGACCTCTGTTAGCGACCAGTTTCTGAAAAAGTGAAGAATCTGGTTACATCACTTATGATCTTAAATAAAACAAATTAAGATTATGTTCACAGGACAAATGGATGAAACACTTGCCCTCAGATCCTAGATTATCCTGGATACAGACCAAGATGCCATTTCATCTGTAAAATTTGTTAATTTGGACATTCAGTTGACAAATCCTTCTAGAACCAGGTGCTGTGTTAGTCACCTGGGATATAAAGATTCATCCACTCATTCCACAAACACTTGAGTGCCTGCTGTTTGCCAGGCACCATGTTAGGTACCAGGGACATGGTGGTAAACAAAAACTCTGTATCCCTAGCAACAGATAGACAACTGGAGATGCACAGATAATTAATGGTGACCAACTGGTGGCATTTAGTGCAGTGAAGGGATATAAAGCGGATAGGAGAGGAAGACTTAATGGAGGGTGTTACCTTAGACTGTAGTTAGGAAGGCAGTTTCTAAGGAGGGGATGTTTGAGCAGAGATCAAAGTGAAGTAAGGGAGCAAGCCAGGCATATATCCAGAGCCAGCAGTTTTCTGGCAGAGAGGAGACAGGTCGAAGGTCCCAAGAAGGGGGACTTCCCTGGTTGTCCAGTGGTTAAGATTCAAGCTTCCAATGCAGGGGTGAGAGTTCGATTCCTGGTCAGAGAACTAAGATCTTACATGCCTCATGATGTGGCCAAAAAGTTAAAAAAAAAAAAAAAGAAAGAAAGAAAGTCCCAAAGAGGGAATGACTTGGCACATTCCCAGAGAAGAAGAGACAAGTGGGGCTGGGGTGAGCAAGCAGGAGAGCGATAGAGATGAAACTGGAGAGGAAGGCAGGGGCCAGAGAGTCCAGGGCTTTGGGAGTTTTTAAATATCAAGGGGAAACCACTAGCAGGTCTGTGGTAAAGACGAGGCACCTGGTTGCTCGAGGAGCATTGGTGGCTTCGCAGCAAGTCTGTCGCCCGGATGGAGACATGGCAGCGTGAGCTGGCCAGGTGCTGTTGCGTGGAGCAGGTGAGGGAGCAGGGTGGCTTGGACTAGGCCGAAAATGGGGGAGGCAGTAAGGGGCGGTCAGAGTCAGGAGATTCGTAAAGAATCACGGTAAGCTTCTGTTCCTGCTCTCCAGAAATTTGCACACACACAAAAGCAAAAACAAAAAAAAGGTAAACCCTGCTATAATATCATGGGAAACGTGCAATAAGGGCAGGACAAGCTAGGTTATGTGGGAGCACCAAGCAGAACCCTTAAGTGAGCTGGAGAAGCATCAGAGAAGGTGGCATTTGAGCTGCGTTTTGAAGAAGTGAAATTCCACCAGGTGAATAAGGAAGGTAAAAGGAAGGTCATTCCAAGGAACGGGGACAGCTTCTGTGAAGGCTTGGGAGTGTGAACCTGCAGAGGGAGTTTGGGAACTATCTATAGTTTGTGGGGAGGAGGGGTAAGGGCTGGAAGACAGGCCTGGAAAGGTGATTGGACCAAACTGTGAAGGCTCTGGAATGTGATATAGTCAAGAATCTGTCCTTTAGTCTACAGACAAGACAGATGCCTTGACAGTTTTATGCGTGCATATAGGACATAAGCAGAACTGTGTTTTTGAAGAAAATGATGATGCATTGTGGAATAGACTAAAAGGACACTGAAGGCAGGACCAACCAGGAAATTAGGTCCACTTCTTTAACATAAATGCTCAAGTCCCCACCATGTGCTAGGCATTGGAAACAGAGCAGTAATAAAGGGAACACTGTGCCTTTCTTTATGGATTGTAAGTCTGATGGGGAGGTCATAAGGACTAAAAGTAGACTCTGGGTCAGATTCAGGAAATATTTCAGAAATGTCACTGTTAAGCCATGGGAAGTTCTGGATGTAGAAAATAAGAATGGCTTGCCTCTCTGTTTTTTGCCATTAATGGGGGTATAGTTACTGCAAAGTATCCTGCCATGTAGAAATACTTTTTTAAATAATCCTTTTGGATTATACATATTTTTATAGCTTTAAAAGCATTAAAAGCATTGTCACATAAAGCCTCTCACTTGCCTTTAAATGTTATACAAATTGCAATTATTAACTAATTATATGTTGTGTTATTTGACTGCATAAACCTTGATGGAAGTTATCAAAAGAAGAGCTGTTGTGGAGTGCTGGAAAGACAAAAGGACAGTTAAAAAGAAAAGATGGGTCTGGGACCACATCAGTCTAGAGAGAACAGTGTGTTTAGCTGTCTTGGTGTCTCATTTCTAGCAGCATGCATTCAGAGGAGTAAGGCAGGATTAAGGGCAAAGTTTTTAAAATGTACATGGATCTCTCATTTAAAATGCCTCAGTCTGATGATGTCATGTCCCTGTAGCAAACTCCTTTAAAAACTGTTCTGTCCTGACCAGAACTTATGTCGTGTTCAGAGTCATGAAAAAGGTGGACAGCGGTGCTCGGATTAAGTCTCGTGACGTTTCCTGTCGAGCTGGCTCCTTTCTGCCACTGTCAGAATCAAATTTGTACTTAATCTCTCCCTTGTTTTCAGATGACAAAATCTCTCTGTTAGGTTTCAGAAAGCTGGGATTACAAAATGTTCTTATGGCTTTAAGTCCTCTGTGGTGATTGGGGAACTCGAGAAAGGATTAGATGAGAAATTTTTTTTCAAGGGGTTGGGCGGGTTGGAGGGGACAGTCAGTGAACTGAATAGGGGATTCCTTTTCGGATATCTGCCTTTGGACCCAAATGTTCGTCACTTAAGAGGATTCCAAGATTTTTAAAATAAAATGAAAAGGGATGTGGATTATAAGAATATACATGCAGATGTCAACACTGAACTGTACATTTGAAACTAGACCTCCTGCTGTGTATAAATTATAACTCAATACAAAGAAAAATCAAGCAAGCAGGACAGACAGAGCAAAAATAATTAACACTGACAAGTAGAACCAACTACCAGACTGTCTTAGGGACATGAATTATGATTTTCAAAATAGTGGGGACTGAATTCCATTGGAAGAGGCTCTGACGGTGAGGCCAGGGTTTTCACCAACTGATTCCTATGTAGGCCATTAGCCATCCATGGTTTTGGGGGTGCAGTTTGTTTGTACCCCTCCTCCTAGCTAGCAAATTCTTTATTTACTTGTTCCCTTGTTTCAAGGGCAAAGGAGATAAAAAGCATAGATGAGGGAAATTCATGGGGTCGCAAAGAGTCTGACACGACTGAGCAACTGAACTGAACTGAACAGATGACTAGTCAGAGGTTACCATTTTCTTTTAAGGACAGCCTATCTGATCTCCAAGTATTAAATATATCATCACCATCATTCTTATTCAGAGCATTCCTCTTTGTCTTCCCCTAACCCAAAGCAGTTCTCAGCCTCTCTGAGATCTTGACTGGATACAGGAAGTGATCTCACCCCCCACCCTCGCCCTGACATGTGTTATTCCTTTAATTCGATTGCCACACACCCCTGGCAACCCCTACACTGCGTAGACACATACACTCCATATACAACACACCGGAAATCACCATTACATCCACACAGTTTCCATCAGCTGAAACGCAACCCATGTTGAGACGACCTAAGGACATTCCAACCATGCTGGCCTCCTTTATTATTATCTATCTCCCCCACTCGACTGTGTGTTCCATGAAAGCAGAGACAGGCTTTTATTCACTACTGGAGATCCAGCATCTAGCAAGGTGACCGACACATAATAGCACAGTAGGTGTTCACCTGACGTTGAGTGAACGAGTCACAAATTGAAAGCAGCAAAACATTTGTTGTTTTTAGAGAAATTAGTTCCCTCTGTTTGGACTCAGTGGTGGGGAAATGGAACTGAAGAAGATTCCACGTGGTTTGCTTTGTTTTCCCCCATCAGACAGATCGTGTCTACCCTCTGTATGTGCAGCCCGGATCCTGAGTGACCAGCCAGCGTAAAGGTACATGTGACCTTTTAAGGACCAGGCATGTTTTTGCCACAGGCAGGAGGGTTCTATGTTTTAATTGCCTGGAGGTTCCATCCAAAATTCGAGCCAGCCAACAGTGCGGTCTGTGAGCAGGGCGGTTACATCTGCGGCACTTGGAGTTGAGCCTGGCTCGGCACCCGAGCAGACCTCCTGGTTCTGCACGGTTGAAAACAAAGTAGCAATGGCCACTCACAGTGCTGCATGGAAAGGTAGAGCTCGCTTATGCGATCACCTAAAATAACAGCCTCTCAACAGACTTAAAAATTAGCAGAAGGATGTGAGGCACTTGGAAGCACAAAGGTAGAACTGTTTATCAATTGATATGGAAGTATTTCAATATTTTCACAACTGGAGCATATCAGCTCATTTCCGGTCCTAAGTATTAATATCAGTAGAACTGCACCCACCACAGGTTGCTTGAGAAGCCTTTGTTCCCTTTTAGATGAGTTACATAGGCAGCATCTTTGCCTGGACATCTAAACACTGTGGTTTCGATGACAGGGCCTTGCTGGGAAGCTCCTTCCCTTATGGAGTGCTGAGATAATTTTCCTTAAGCAAAGATGACATCACTGACCTGAAGGCGGATCCAGGCAACTGCCCTATCTGGGGAACAATCATTCCTGCAGGTATGTGACTCACACGAGCAAGAGAGAGAGAGAAAGAAATTCAGAGACCTTATCAAGCAGATCTCTGCTCTCCCCACTCTGACACAGCCAGCGCCATCCCCAGGCTGTGTGTAACCCGGCAACAAGGATGGACCCGGGGACCAGGCTGGGTGAGGAAGGTCTGGAGCTAACATTGCCAAAGATGCTTCAGACTTTAATGGAGGAGGGCGTTTAGAAGAGATGCGGCAAATTCTCTGCCCTGGCAACTTCACTTTCTGTTCTCTTTTTATCTGCTTTCAGTATTTCCAATTAATCTTGGAATGAGAGCCCCAGGCAAGAAGCCAGCGGTGCCTGAGGAATGCTAAAGAGCAGACTGAGCCAGGGAAACAAATGCCAGCGAGGGACCCCACAGCAAAGAGACAGACACCGTGAGCAACTCTCCCGTTACCATGAGGCTCGCGAGGCGTGTGTGCGGGTCTCCGCGTTGGCACCATCTGCCAATTCCTCAGGAGGACAGAACAAACCAGCGAGGCATGAAGATTAGATTATGTAATGCTTGAGGATTGCTGTTTTCAAAGAGGAAACAAATGGAACGAATTGATTTGCTTGTCAGAGTCATGTCAGTAAAGGAGACCCATTCCCTCCTCTTCTAAGAGGACTTCATTAAAGAGGGGGATGATTTCACAGAATCAGAAAATGTGAGACCACGATGGACTCCATTCACAAGAGCAAGTCCAATTTCCGGAACTGCACTGACAAACCCGCTTCTGGTCCTCTGGCCTGAAAAATGACTATTCAGCCACTGCCTAAAAGGTACCAACACGCAAGGAACATAATTGCCAATTGCCAGCCACGAGATTCAGAACCTGGGCGCTTTGCCTGAACTGAACTCGCTCGCTTCTGGGGAGGGAAGCAGCATCTACTTTTGAGTCCAGTAGGGTCATAGGTATATTCCAAGCTCTAAACAAGTGCTTTTTTGATAGGGTGGGGAGGTGTTCTAAAAAATAGGTGCATCGGGAAGAAGAATTCCTTGCATTTCTGGGATTCTTTTGTCAAAGCTGAGCTTCTCTCAAAATGTCCAGCTTAATACTTTTTATAGAATGTTAAGTAGATCCAAAGAATAAACACATGATAACCTTGAACCTCCTGCCACGGGGGCATCCCTAAAGGTTTCATTGTCTAAGACATCAAGATTTAAATGTCAGGTATTTATTCAGCTTGGAAATGAAGCCCGCTGTACCAGATATTTTTCCATTTGCCTTTCCTGTTCTACTGTCTGACCTGGGATGCTCCCCTGTACAGACTCCATAGACTTGACACTCTAGCTTCCATTTGGGTACAGCCAGTGGGAGGTGGCAGCAGCAGACTGGAGAGCAGAAGGACACTGAGGGTGATGTATTTATTTCCCTGGTTCCCTCCCTGCCAGGTGGCCTCAGGTTGGTTATGTCTTTTGATAAAAGGTCACTGCTCCCTCTGAAGGCAGCCCTTTCCACACAGCTCTCTTTCTGGGTTCTGGAATTTCTCCCTCCCTTTCAACTTTTAGCTCTAGGAATGGTAAAGACCACAGTTATTCCTAGCCCCCTGGATACTGCACTCAGTTCATTACTGTCCAACTCTTTGCGACCCCATGGACTGCAGCATGCCAGGCTTCCCTGTCCATCACCAACTCCCGGAGCTTGCTCAAACTTGTGTCCATTGAGTTGGTGATGCCACCCAACCATCTCATCCTCTGTCGTCCCCTTCTCCTCCTGCCCTCAGTCTTTCCCAGCATCAGGGTCTTTTCAAATGAGTCAGTTCTTCGCATCAGGTTGCCAAAGTCTTAGAGTTTCAGCTTCAGCATTAGTCCTTCCAATGAACATTCAGGACTGATTTCCTTTAGGATGGACTAGTTGGATCTCCTTGCAGTCCAAGCGACTCTCAAGAGTCTTCTCCAACACCACAGTTCAAAAGGATCAGTTTTTTGGTGCTCAGCTGTATGGACACTGCACTACCCCTATGATTTCCCTGCACTTTACCCAAACCTTTGTGAATAGCCCCTTTGTTAAGCCCTCCTCTAATTATCTAGTTTGAGCATGCCATCTGCTCCTTATGCAGAACCTGACTGATACACCTGCCACACGTGTCAGTCTCTTGCAGGCCCTGCACCACAGTTGGTTTTTTTAAGAGTAGCAAAATGAATAATACAATATGCTACTACTTTATAGTTATTCTCAGTGTTCACCTTTCCACAACGCTATAATAACAACTTAAAGATAAAACCTAATTCCTCCTTACAACATAATTGTGCAGTAGTGTTTGTATGAGCTAAATCGAGAACAAGATTTTTCATGCCATCAAAATTCATGTGAACAACTATAAAGAGAGAGCTATAGAACTGATGCCCCCGACTTGAGATTTAGCAGATTTATTCCAGTATTTAAATCAACCACGCAAGTACTCAAATGTCTACTACATGGCCAGAAAGATGGAAATCTCACAGTGAGGAATGACATCGCCATGGGCTCTGACATGGTGAAATGTGGTCTTGTTTTATGCAACAAATGTGTTCCTAAAAAGTTGAATAGGGACTGTATTTCCATAAATCAAGTAATAAGTTGGATCAGGGGGACCTCACTATTTGAATAATAATTTTGTAAAATAATCACCCTTTGATCTTATGAACCAACTCCACTTTTTTCATCCATCCAGAATACTTCAAATGAAATTTATCTTTAGTCTGTAGGGAGACTTGGTCTCCTTCCGTGCTCTCGGAATAGCAGAATTTGTGAAATGGAATTCAGAGGAAAGATAAGGGAACTACCATTTATAGACCACATAGAATGCTAGGCAATTTGCATCTGTTAGCACATTTAATCCTGGAGGTAAATGCATATTCTATCATTCCCTTATTTTCTCCTTCTGAAAAAATTATTTTGGCAGGTATGGAATTGAAAAATCCACTTTTTTTTTTAAAAGAGAAAACAAGGCAAAAATATTGTCCAGTGCAGGGCCATAAACACTGGGTTATTCCCCAACCTGAATGGCTTCCCACTGCTCATAGGATCAAGCCCAAAATTCTTCAGCGTGCCACTGTTCCGCCTCAGTTCTCTCAACCATCCCGGCTTCTCTCCATTCGAAGGCCCTGCTCTGTTCCCATATCTGTCAGCAGCCCCCCCTTCCTTCTTCTCCAGACTGAGACGCATCCGTCCAGTTTCCACTCGGCTGACACTTGCCAGGAAATGTGTGTCTCCCCAGCTTGGGGTGTCACTGCACCCCCAGATCGGAACACCAGTGAAGAGCTGAATGCTCAGTTATTGCCTAACTGAACCCAGGAGGCCTGCCCTGCCCGATGATGGCCATTTCTCTACCAATTCTTTGGACCCAGGTTTCCTCTGGTCCCCGGGGCCCGGCAAAGCATCCCTCAATAATGAAAAAGGTCAAAAGCACCTCTAGGTTCTACAAGGCGTCTGCTTTCTCTCTTCCCCTCAGGTGTATACCCAGGCACTCCGAGATCTGAGATGAGGGGAGAACACGACAGTCTCCAGTGTCCCAGGGGGAGAATAACGTGCCTCCCGCTTGGCGCCTTGGACTCGTCTGGCTTCCGGCCCCATGGCTTGGGGATGCTGTGCCTGCGCGAGAGGATGATTTATCGTGTTATCTCTCCACCCTCGGCTAGTTGTTGCAGCTGCACATTTCAGCCTGGTCAGACTGAAAACAGGAGTCAGTGTTGGAATGGGAGAGAGATTCAGAAGGTCACTGAGGTGGGCTTGGGCTGTAGTGAGCATCACCCAGTGACAGGCATTGGACTAAATGACCCCAAGGACTTTGTGCAGTAGGGACCAATGTGTCCATTTTACAGATAGAGAAAATGAGGCTCCTGTGGCTTGGGGGACTTGTCCACAGCCACCGGTAATGACAGTCCTGGGATTTGAACCCAAGTTTCTCTAGATCCCCAACACCCAAGCTCTCTTAGGCCCTTGTTCCTCCTTCAAAAGTAAAGCTTGTTTTCCTGAAGTGTGGTCATCACTGAACAGGAGTTCCTGCTCTCCTTCCCTAGTAACGCAGAGCCACCTGCCTGCCTTGGTTCGTGTCTTACCTGTATAACTTTGAACTAGTCAGGTCACCACTGAGCCTCATCATTGTTATAAAATGACACTCCTGCCTGCCTTCCACTACTCAGAAAAATGAATTCTACCCACCAGATGTCAGGTACTGTGCTAGGTAATTTTGGGGTGTGCAAAAACAGAAGCAATCGTGTGAGTAAATGAGATAGTGTATGAACAGGCTAATAAACCCCAAAGCCCTTTAGTAATATATGTAATGGGCTCTGGGACTTCCTTGGCTGTCTAGTGGTCAAGACTCTGTGCTTCCATGGCAGGGAATGCAGGTTTCATCCCTAGTTAGGAAACAGATTCCTGAATGCCCCTTGGTGTAATATTTTTGGAAGGACTGATGCTGAAGCTGAAACTCCAATACTTTGGCCACCTGATGGGAAGAACTAACTCATTTGAAAAGACCCTGATGCTGGGAAAGATTGAAGGTGGGAAGAGAAGGGAACGACAGAGGATGAAATGGTTGGATGGCATCACCAACGTGATGGAGATGAGTTTGAGTAGGCTCGGGGGTTGGTGATGGACAGGGAAGCCTGACATGCTGCAGTTCATGGAGTTGCAAAGAGTCGGACACGACTGAGTGAACTGAATTGTAGCCAAAAAAAAAAAAAATGGGGGGGCTTTCCTGGTGAATGAAGAATCCACCTGCCAATGCAGGAGACACAGGTTTGATCCCTAATCTGGGAAGATTCCACATGCCACAGAGCAACTAAGCCCGTGTTCACAACTACTGCCGAGTCAGTGCTCTAGAACCCGAGAGCCACAACTACTGAAGCCTGTGTGCCCTAGAGTCTGAGCTCCACAACAAGAGAAGCCACCTCAGTGAGAAGCCTGCTCACCGCAACTAGAGAGTGGCCCCTGCTTGCTGCAACTAGAGCAAAAGCCCGTGCAACAGTGGAGACCCAGAACAACCAAAAATAAATATTTTTAAAAAAGGGTTCTGCCAGTATATGTAGTGAGTTAGATGATAGCAAGTACCATGCAGAAAAATGAAGCAAGGAGAGGGAATAAGGAGTGGGTAAGATTTTAAGTAGAAGGGTCAGGGCTAGGTCTCTCCTGAGATGTCAGGATTTGAGAAAAAAAAAACCTGAGGAGATGAGGGAAGAAAACTGGGCAAGTTTGGATCCATTTCCCCTTAAGAACAGATGAGATCTAAATGGGGCCTGGCGTCCCCGTGAAGCCTGCCGTGCGCCAGTGGGCCTCCGTCATCCAACAGTGGGCAGCGCTGCAGTGGGTTCCTCTCAGGAACTACCCACAGCCTGTTACAGGTATGAGGATTCACAGCCAACAAGCTCTTCCCTTGCATCTCCAGAGAAGTGGGTGTTCCTATCAATGAATTGCAGAAGGGTCTGCCATGCCCTTGAAAATGTCTGATTTTTGCTCCATTGAAAACAAAAAGAAGCAGGAAGATGTCAGCGTGTGCTGACATTTTGCTGCCATGTCCCATCTCGGCCTGAACACACGTAGAGGCTCATTCACACAGATGCATCTGCTCAAAGTCCCTAACGTAGGTTCAAGAGTGTTGGTGTATGCCTGCTTCCAGGCCCCAGAGCTCTGCAGAGAGAAGCCTAGTCTGGGAGAAAAATATCAAGCCAGCCTTGGCCAGCTCTCCTTTCGGCACACATGTTTTTTAAAAAAGTATATCACAGGAACCAGGATGATGGGATAGAGCCCAATGACTATCCAAACTGGGAGGCCACTGACTGAGGCCCAGAGGGGTGAAATTAGCTGTCCAAGGTCACACAGCAAGTCTGTGAAAAATCCCAGTGAATTCATGCTGCCAATGAATACTCTTTGAGTGCCATATATGTGCCAGGCACTAGGGTTACGGCAGTAATCAAAATGGACAAAAATTTCTGTTCCCCTGAAGCTGATGTCCTAATGGAAGGAAACAGACAATAAAATGATAAATTAGTAATGTATGTAATGTGTTGGATGATGGCAGCCACCATGGAGAGAAATGAAACAGGAGAGGGGATCAGGAGTATTCTGTGTAGGTGCAGTTTGAAGTCGAAGGGTCAAGGAAAGCAGCGCTAAGAAGCTGGCATTGAAGCAAAGACCTGAAGGAGGTGAGGGAGGAAGACGGGCCAGGATCTAGGGAAGAGGGTCCCAGGAGGAGGAAACAGAGCGAGACCCCAAGGCAGGGACGTTCCACCCGCGCTCCCAGGAGAAGGAAAGGAGCCACGTCAGGTAGGAGCTTTGTAGGCTGCTGGTAAGGACTGTGGCTTTTACTCCAGACGAGATGGAAAACCACTGGAGAGTCTGGGGCAGAGAAATGACATCATCAGGCCCAAGGAAAAATGTCTGAAGCGATGATCGCTCATTCGTTAATTCATTCATTCAAGCCTCTTAGGTACCAGGTACTCTGCTGATGACAAGCCAGACACCCCCAGAGTGAACCACAGAGCCCTTTGAGGGTGTATTTTGTGCTGACTGGAGAGTCCAGAGCAAGGAGAAGGGAGGCCGGGCCATGGCCTTCCCCGACTACTTGCCTTCCCTTTCTGCCCTGCAGGCCAGGGCCAAGGGCCCCAGGTAGCTGCAGGGCTCCGTGATCTGGAGGCTGCTAGAACCTGCAGGTTATAAATAGTATCTCCTGCGGCTGGGAGTCAAGATGCTCAGTCTGAATGAGTCAGAGGCTCAGAGCCAGAGCCCCCCAAACTGCAGCATCACTCCTGAATCCCACCGTTCCATCCCAGGCTCCCCCGCTGACCTCCTAATCAAGGCCTGGCCTCTGCTTTTTACCATGACTCTCTCTGACCCTGTCACTCTCCCCTGACCCCAGGCTCAACCCCCCTGGAGCACCAGAAGACCCACTGGTTCATTAGTTCTGGGAGGCAGGATTGTATAATATTTAAAAGCTCAAGATCTGCACTTGGGCTTACCTGGATTCCAGGCCCAACTCAGCTACTTCCTGGCTGTGTGACCTTTGGCAAGTCACTTCACTCTGGGAGCCCCATATTCCTCATTGAATAATGAGGAATAATAACAGTAATAGTATAATGGTAATAATACTACTGTGATATTAGATGATAATAACGGCACCTACCTCACGGAACTGATATGGGGAATTCAACAAGATACTCCACATAGAGTGCTTAGCCCAGAGCCTGGCATGTAGTGGCCATCAATTAATGGAGTGACTGTCGCTGTGCTCAATTAGATTCTAATCTGGAGAAGGGTAATAATAAATTAGAAAATGACAGCTTTCATCTAGTCTACAGAGCATCTTCCAGGTGTTTGTAGTATGGGTTCCTGATATGTAATGCTGTATCTCTCATCTTCATAACCAAGCAAAGTTCACCATCTCCATTCACACAGGAAGAAACTGAGACTCAGAGAGAGCTGGATGACTTGTCCAAGCCCCACGGGCCCTGGTGAGGCAACATCTGACGTCAGCAGAAAGGCTTAACCAGCCCCCTCTGACTCTGGGGACATGTGCAGACACTCTCTCCTAGCCCACCGCACACGTGATGTGCCAGTGAGCAGAAGTGGAGGGGTCAAGGGAAAGAAGGGGGGGCAGGTGGGCAGGGGTGCAAGATATCTCTGCTTCTCTAACCATCCCTCCCACCTCCTGAGATGAGAAGCCCTCTCTGTGCCACCTCCCCAAAGTCTGGACTAGCTCTCCTTTGGGTGATACTGAATAAAACTCTCTCTGCCTAAAGGCTGCCAAAAGATTGTCTGCTTAATAATTTTTATATGTTACACACATTAGGGATGAAGGTGATGGTGGCATTCCGACTTCCCTGACACCATCCCCCAACTTTGATCCTCCAGGGTTTTTTTGTCTGGTCATCCTCCAAAACTTCCAAGTTCCAGAAAAATCTCCGTAAGTCCCTGTTCCCCCACCCCCACCATGCTAGGAGCCTTATAAAATAGTAGCAAGGGCACACATTTGGCAGTGAGGTAAATCTGGGCTCCCTCCTGTCTCTGTCACTTCCTAGCTGTGTGACCTTGGGCAAGTCACTTCACCTCTCTGAGCCTCAATCATTTAGCTAATGCATATTTAGCAACGCGGTCAGACAGGAAGCGACATTTATTCTGAGACCCGAATGATGAGAAGACCTAGAGACCTGACTAGCTGAGAGATCTACAGGCAAGGAAAGAGGAGGCAGGGAGACCTCGAGAAGGGAATAAGCTTGATGTATGGAGCTTGTGTGGTGGGACTGGAGTGAGCCAGGGTGGGGAGAGAGGGAGGTGAGGTCAGAGAGGTAGGCAGGGGCTAGTTTGCAGAGCTCCCAGTGACGAGTATCCCAACTCCTTACGCTTGTCTGCATTTGGGGAGATGATGCATAGATCTAGCACAGAGCCTGGCATACAGTGGGCGCTCAATACGCAGTCACTATCACGATGATGGGTGTTCCTCGCCCTCCTCCTCCTCCTCCTAGGGACCCTCATGTCCTTCCCCTGCGTCTTACCCCCCTCTGCCCCACGGTCTCTTCCTGGTCCCGGGAAAAGGACCGGGAGTTGGCAAGTGTCACGGCAGGAAGGAGGAAGCATTCCCCGTTCTCCTTCTCAATCCCCCCCCCCACCAAAAAAAAACCCTCCCACCGCAGCCCAGTGATTTTCCTGCCTCTCACAAGGCGATTTTATTAAACATCTCGAAAAAATATTCTCTCACTCCCTCTCTCTTTATTTATAAAAATCAACTTAACACCCTGCTCCTTTGTTCTATTTGGAAACTGGAACAGCCTGGTTTATATTTAGCTGAAATCCTGCTCCTTTCCCCACAGATTCCGGCACAGCCCGATGAGCTAGAGGGGCTAAGGAAGGAGGAGGACAGGGGTAGGAGAGGAAAGAGCCATGGGAGGGACAGACAGTGCCGTCTCCCGGGGGCCCGGGTCTCCACCAAGTCCGAAGGACCTGGAAGGGTAGGAGCTGAAGTCTTCCCAAGACTTGGGGTGATCCAAGTCCAGGCTTTGCCCATCATCCTCTCACTCTCTAGTCCTGTCCAGGTATCCCCAGAAGAAAAGACGAGGGGACGGAATATGGAGAAGAAAGACCCCAGCGTTAATCTGGAACCAGGCTTGGAAAGACCGTGTAAGGCACTTATTAAGAGTGGGGGTCTGGGTTCACATCCAGTCTCTCCTCTGCCCCTCAGGAGCTGGCTGCCCCCCGGGAGGTTGATGTGCTCATTACCATGCCCGGCACACAAATAGTGGCTGTCATTATCAGTCACTGTGGGCTGAAGCAAACCTCTCAACTCCTCAAACTTTAAGACTCCCTGCAAAAGCTGCTTCCTCCATGAAGCCTTCCCAGATTAAAACTTATCTTTTCAGGTGCCAGCACTGGGTTAGACACTGGGGCTATGGAGACAAATGAGCAAGAACACTTGGGGCCCCCAGTGTGATCAAAGATGGACACATAATTGCCACAGAGAGGACTAAGTTCCAGAAGATTCTTTTTTTTTGTTTTAGTTCCAAAAAATTCTTAAGCTCTCTTTGGGCAAAGGTAGTTTTCACTTTCATGCATTGCAGAAGGAAATGGCAACCCACTCCAGTGTTCTTGCCTGGAGAATCCCAGGGACAGGGGAGCCTGGTGGGCTGCCGTCTATGGGGTCGCACAGAGTCGGACACAACTGAAGCGACTTAGCAGCAGCAGCAGTTTTCCTTTGTTTCCCACTATATCTGTAGAGCTAAAGACACCACCTGGCACATTGAGAGATAGCATAGAATAGTGGTTAAGGATCTACCTGGGAGGAGCTTCCCTGATGGTCCAGTGGTTAAGAATCCACCCTGCAATGCAGGGGATATGGGTTAAATCCCTGGTCAGAGATCTAAGAGCCAACATGCCACAAAGCAACAAAGACTTGTGCACCATAACTAGAGAGTCTATGCACTGCAATGAAAGATCCCTCGTGATCCAACGAAGATCCTGATTGCTGCAACTAAGACTCAATGCAGCCAAATAAATAATAAATAAAAATTTTTAAAAAGAATCTACCTAGGTAGACACGCAGCCCTAGGTTTACAGAAACACTATTCACAATAGCCAAGATATAGAAACAACTTGAATGTCCATTGACAAGTGAATGGGTAAAGAAGGTGTAGTGCATATATACAGTGGAATAACTACTCAGCCATGAAAAGAACAAAATAATACCATTTGCAGCAACAAGGATAGACCCAGAGATTATCATACTAAGTGAAGTGAGTCAGAAAGAAAAAGACAAATATCATATGATGTCACATATATGTAGAATCTAAATATGACACAAATGAACCTGTCTATGAAACAGGAACAGAATCATGGACATAGAGAACAGACTGGTAGTTGCCAAGGGGGAAGATACTAGGGGAGGGCTGGAGTGGGAAGATGGGGTTAGCAGGTGTAAGCTTTTATATATAGAATGGATAAACAACAAGACCCTACTATACACTGGACTGGGTTGCCATTTCTTTCTCCAATGCATGAAAGTGAAAAGTGAAAGTGAAGTTGCTCTGTCGTGCCCGACTCTTAGCAACCCCATGGACTGCAGCCTTCCAGGCTCCTCCGTCCATGGGATTTTCCAGGCAAGAGTACTGGAATGGGGTGCCATTGCCTTCTCTGACTATACAGCCCAGGAAACTATATTCAATATCCTATGATAAACCATAATGGAAGGAATATAAAAAAATGTATATATAACTCAATCCCTTTGCTATACAGAAGCAATTAACGCAGTATTATAAATCAACTATACTTCAATTTTAAAAAATTGTGGTGGTCCATATAATGGAATATTATTCATCCATGAAAAGGAATGAAGTACTGACCATGCTACAATGTGGATAGACCTCAAAAATATACTAAGTGGAAAGAAGCCAGACATGAAAGGTTGAATATTCCATTTATATGAAGTTCCAGAATAGGCAAACCCGTAGAGACAGAATGCAAACTGATGGTTACCACATCCTTGGGGAGACGGAATGGGGCATAATAATCACTTACTGGGTGCAGGGTTTCCTTTTGTATTGACTAAAGATATTTTGTCTTTATAGACTGGAGAGAGATGGTGGTCATACAATGCCACTGAATTATTTGCTTTAAAATTATTAATTGTATGGGACTTCCCTGGCAGTCCAGTGGTTAGGACTCCATGCTTCCACTGCAGGGGCCACAGGTTTGATACCTGGTTGGGGAACAAAGATCTGGAATGTTGTGTGGTGCAGCCAAAAATATAAATAAAAGATTAATTGTGTGTTAATCTTATGTTCATCTCAATTTACATATATATATATATATATACACACACATAGTGGCTGACTACATGGTATTGATATGAAAAAACATTTGATAAAAGTCAATGCCTAGTCATTATTTAAAAACAAACAAACTTGAGCAGTGTCAGAAGAGAACTTCCTTAACCTATTGCAAAATACCTCACGTATATAATGCTGAAAATCTACACACTTTCCTCCCTGAGGGCTTCCCTGGTGGCTCAGCTGGTAAAGAATCCGCCTGCTGTGTGGGAAACCTGGGTTCGATCTCTGGGTTGGGAAGAACCCCTGGAGAAGGGAAAGGCTACCCACTGCAGTATTCTGGCCTGGAGAATTCCATAGACCGTATAGTCCATGGGGTCACAAAGAGTTGGACACCACTGAGTGACTTTCACTTTCATTTTTCCTCCCTGAGATTGGGAACAAGGCAAGAATATCTGCTCTTACCACTTCATGCAACACTGGGAGGTCCTAGCCAAGACAATAAGACAAGAATAAAAGGGAAAAGGGGCAAAGTGAAATGATCTTTATTTGCAGATGACATGATGATGTATGTAGAAAACCCTAAAGAATTTACAAAACAAAACTAGAATTAATCATTTTATTTAACAAGATCAAAGGATATAAGGTAACTATAGAAAAATGTAATTCTCTATATAGTCATCCCTTGGTATCCATGGGGGATCGGTTCTGGGAACCACCTGCCCATGGATACTGAAATCCACAGATGCTCAGGTCCCTTATACAAAAATAAGATAATACAGCCAGCTCTCCCTATTTGCAGCTGCAGAACATGCGGATACAGGAAGCCAGACTATACTAGTAACAAATAATTGAGAAGTTAAATATATAAAAACATTTCCAATAGCATGAAAAAATATAGAATATTTAGGGATACATTTAACATAACATGTAAGATCTGCAGTCTGAAAAGTACAAAACCTTCCTGAGAGAAATTAAAGAGCTAAATAAATGGAGAGATATACCACGTTCATGTGTAAACTGTCATTCTCTCCATATTGATCTACAGATTCAATACAATCCTGATCAAAATTCCAGCAGAGTTTTTTTTTTGTATAAATTATCAAGTAGATTATAAAATACATATGAAAATAAAGAGTAGCCAAAACAACTTTTGAAAACAGGAATGAATTTGCAGCACTTAATGCTACTCGATTTTGAGAATTACTATAAATCTGTAGTAACCAAGACAATGTAGTATTAATATAAGAATACACATATAGATCAACAAAACAGAATAAAGTCCAAAAGTAAATCTACATACATACAATTAATTGATTATTTTACTGAAATGCCACGATGATTCAGTGGAAAAAGGAAGCCAGTTTTGAAATATATCAACACAGAAGGAAAAACAGAGCTATGACCCCTGCGTCATATCATACATAAAAACTTTTAGGAGAAAACATAAGAAAAAACTTGTGACCTAGGGGCAGGCAAAAATTGCTTAGGACACAAGAGTAAACAATAAAAGCAATTGATTGATAAGTAGAACTTAATCAAAATTTCAAACTTCTGTTCTTCAAAAAAAGACTATTAAAAAATGAAACTGTAAGCCACAGACTAAGCAAAAATATTAATTATGTGTGTGTCTCTCACAAGTACTTCTCTATCCAGAAATATAAAGAAATCTTACAACTAAATAACGAGAAGACAAATAACCCAATAAAACATAGGCAAAAGAATTAAACAAACACTTTCTGAAAGAAGACAAACAAATGGCCAATATGCATGTGAAAAGATGCTCAGTGGTTGACAGGGAAGTACAAACTTAAACCACAATAAGGTACACTACACGCAGATGGAAGGGCTAAAATTAACATGACTGATGATACAAAATGTTGGTGAGAATATGGAGTAACTGGAACTCACATATACTTCTGGTGGGAGTATAAGATGGTAGAATTACGCTGGAAAAGTTCAGCAGCTTCTTATGACATTAAATATAAACTTACCATATGGTTTGGCTATAGGAGTAGACTCCTACCAATTTACCTGAAATAAACAAAAAACATATGTCCGTACAAAGACATTTACATGAAGTTCATAGTGCCTTTATTCATAATAGCCCCAAACTGGAAACAACCCAAATGCCATTGAACAGGAGAATTGGATAAAAGATTTACATCATATCTATGCAGTGGAATACTACTCAGCAATTTAAAAAAGAATTGCCAATACATGTAACAAGGTAGATGTATCTCATAAACATTTAGTTCAACAAAAGAAGCAAGTTGGACTTCCCTTGTTGTCCAGTGGTTAAGAATCCACCTGCCAATGCGGCGGACACGGGTTCCATCACTAGTTTGGGAAGATTTCACATGCTGCAGAGCAACTAAGCCTGTGCGCCCTAGAGAGCCTGTGCTCTTCAGCAAGAGAAACCACTGCAATGAGAAGCCTGCCCATCACAATGAAAAGTAGTAGCCCCCGGCTCACTGCAACCAGAGAAAGCCTGCATACAGCAACAAAGACCCAGTGCAGCAAAAAATAAAAATAAACAAAAAAGAAGCAAGTTACAAAAAAGGACATACTGTATGGTTTCATTTATATGAAGTCCTAGAACAGACAAAGCAAAAATCTATAGTCACAGAAAGCAGATCAGAGATTGCCTGGAGCAGGGCCCAGGAGGATTAACTGCAAAGGGAGTTAATTTCTGCAAGAGACAAAATTTGGGGAAACAAAAATGGTTATATCTATATTGGAGTGTATTTACTGTAGCCCAGTAATCACTGGAAGGCCTGATGCTGAAGCTGAAGCTCCAATACTTTGGCCACTTGATGTGAAGAACTGACTCATTGGAAAAGACCCTGATGTTGGGAAAGATTGAAGGCAGGAGGGGAAGGGGACGACAGAGGCTGAGATGGTTGGATGGCATCACCGACTTGATGGACATGATTTTGAGCAAGCTTCTGGAGTTGGTGATGGACAGGGAAGCCTGGCATGCTGCAGTCCACGGGGTCACAAAGAGTCAGACACAACTGAGCGACTGAACTGAACTGAATAAAATTGATTGAAAAAAATACTCCATGTGGGTTCAGTTCCTGGCTTGGCCACTTAGCTGTATAATTCTGGACAAGTTATTTCACTTTTCTGTGCCTCTGTTCGCTCAACAGAAAAGTGACAATAATAATAATATTCAGAGGGTTTCTGTTTCATTTTCTTTGGATAACCTCCTAGGACTTTTGTTGTTGTTCAGTCACTCAGTCGTGTCCAACCTTTGCAACCCCATAGACTATACACTTCCCTGTCCTTCACCATCTCCTGGAGCTTGCTCAAACTCATGACCGTCAAGTCGGTGATGCCATCCATCCTCTGTTGTCCCCTTCTCCTCCTGCCTTCTATCTTTCCCAGCATTAGGGTCTTTTCCAATGAGTTGGCTCTTCACATCAGGGATTTGGAAGGCATTAAATGAGTGAATGTATTGGGAACTGTGGTGGCCAACCTCCAAGAAGGCTTCCAATGATTCCTGCCTCCTGGCATTCCTTCCTGCTTGCCCCTACCTGGCACCCCACCCCTGTCCATATTGAATAGGCTGACCTGTAAAACCTACAGTGTATTGTTGAAATTATGGTCTGTGGATTTCCAGACAAGGTCAGAAAACATCTTGAGGATTGTGCTCTTGGCTCATTCTTTCTGAGGGAAGCAAGCCACCCACCACACCATGAGGACTCTCAAGCAGCCCTGTGGAGAAATCTGGATGGCAAAGAACTTGAAGCCTCCTGCCAACAGCCAGCACCGCCTCGCCAGCCTCAGGAGTGAACTGCTTGAGATGAGTGGCCGACAGCTTGGCTGTAACCTCAGGAGAGACAGAGTCAGGACCGTCCAGCGAAGCTGCTCCCAGCTGACCCACAGGAACTATGTGAGGTAATATGTATTTGTTTTAAGCCACTAAATTCTTCAGTAACTTGGAGGTTTGTTTGTTTGGGGCAGACAATGGTTTGGGTTTGTTTTTTGTTTTTTTTTGGCCACACCACACCGTGCAGACTGTAGGATCTTGGTTCCCTGATCAGGGATCGAACCCAGGGCCTCAGCAGTGGAAATCGTGGAGTCCTAACCACTGGACCACCAGGGACTCCTCTGGGGTAACTTGTTACACAACAGTAAATAACTAAATATGAGCACTAATAATAGTAGCTGACATTTATTGAGCATGTGTCATGAGACCTACTGTGACTCCTACTGTTTACTACCAGATGGTGGTCAAGTTGATGACCCTCCGTCCATCCATCCATCCAGGAGCAGGCTCCACTTTCCCCCAACCTGCTTTGTGCCCAGGGAGACTGACCACTTCAGACTCAACAATCTCCCATGTCCTTTGGCTTCTAATCAGGTTTGGCCAATGGGGAGCCCTCAGGAGGAGGTGGAGATGGGAAGGGAAAAGGAAGTCAGGATGCTTATTCCTCTGTACCTCCAACTGCAGGACACCTCAGGCTGGCTGCTCCCGCAAAAGAAGGTCACAGCTTCTCTGAAAGGTGGCCCTCTGCACACAACTCCTTCTGGGAAGAACTGCTCCTAGCAAGGTGGCAGCAATTTCCCTACCCTCTGCTCACACCTAAACTGTCCTTTATTCGGTCTTTCTCAAGTTGCCCAATTTTGAGCACGCCATCTGTTTCCTTGTGGGACGACTGGCCACCCTAATTAAGATCCCCTACTTTAGAGAAGGAAGTGGGAATTCAAAGAGAAGCAAAAACAAAGGAGGGAAGAATAGAGGCCACCCAGAGGTGAGTTCTGCAGCCAGCGGGCACTAATGATGCTTGTTGAATGAATGAATGAATGACCTGGTGGGCACCAGGGAGGACCCTGCTTCCTTGAAGGTAAAAGATGCTAGACCCGGATGCTGGCATCTGAACTACTTCAGACAGAAGACCTACCAAAGACCTTCCCCCCAACTGGCCCAACCTGAGTTGGCTTCAGGAAGTCTTGCCTTGAAAGGATTAACTCACAGCCTGGGACACCAAATAAGAGGCCCCCACCTCAGGAAGAGACTCCGGAGTTATTTTTGAAAAGCAAGCAAGGCCTGCGGGCGGCCCTGGCAGAGCTCAGAGCTGGAAAGGAAAGCAAGAAGCAGAGAGGACAGACAGCGACAGCAGAACCCACACCACGCCCCTGTGACGCCTACCTGGTGCTCTGCGACATAACACGGGCAATCCCCTCCCCCCATCCTGCGTCCCTTTTGGGGATTTTTTTTTTTTTTAATTGTGGCAAAATATACATACCATACAATTTAGCCTTGGAAATTTCTGAGCTATTCCCATCACGTGCTGAACGACACTGGGGACTCGATAGGGAGAAAATTATTTGCATCCAAATGGTGCTTGAGGTTTGGCTGGAAAAACCCTGAAATTGGAGGGAGGGTCACCGCTCTGAGGCAAAGTCTTGGGGGGCCAAGGATTAGGAGAGAGTTGACTTCCACCACCCCTACCAAATAGAAGTGGCTGTGGGGCGGGAGAGGAGAGCAGAGAGCAGGTGTTGGGCTCGAGTCTGAGCCGCAGGGGCAGAAAGTGAGCGGCGGGGAGGCAGCTAATGAACCCTAAACGAACTGACAGAGGTGTTTGCAACTGTGGGGGGGTGGTGAGGGGAGATCAGAGGCAGCCAGAGGGAGCCATCAAGTCCCCAAAATAACTTGTGCCTCTGCTGGGAGACTCTGAAACTAATCAAGGAAGGGATAATCCGAAAATCTCATCAGAGAGAGGTTGTGAGAGCCCTCCAAGTGGGGATTGGAGGGGAGGAAAATGAAGGAAAGATGTGGTTTGCAGTGCTCTTGTCCTCGAAGATGGTGCCAACCTCAAACGAGGTCTTCCTAGGAGCTCAATCAGGGGGTACCTACCTGTAGCTACCCTCTGTTGGGTGCCTACCATCTGCCTAGGATGGAGTGCCCAGCTGAGAACGGGAGCTCTGTAGTCAGCCTGCTGGATTCGAATCCCTGCGACAAGTCATTTTGCCCCCATTCTGAGCCTCGGTTTCCTTATCCAGAAGCTGGGCATAAAATTCATTCCTGCCCCAAGGAGCAGTTGCGAATACGTGCTCGATGCATGAGGGCTTTTAATGCAAATATTCCCAGCACCCCCAGAAGGTGGGTTTCGATCTCCTCATCTTCCAGGGGTGTAAACTGAGGCTCAGAGAGTCCAAGGCCACAAGATTACGAAGTAGAAGAGTCAGAAGTGTGTCCCTTCACTAGGCCCAGCTGCCCTGGCCCCTCCTCCCCGGGGCAGAGGGCAGTAGCCAAAGCCCCTCACTTGCCACCTGTCTCCGGCCCAATGCGGGGAGGCGGGACCAGCATGGACACTGGAAGGGACCTCCAGGTGACATACCAGGGCGTCCAATGGTGAGAAGGTTGCCCTCAACTGGCTGCAAGACCTTGGCCCAGTCCTTTCTCCTCTCTGGGCCAGTTTCCCCAGCTCCAGAACAAGAAGGTAGTAACAGGTGATTCTAGTTCCAGACAGTCTAGATTCTCACTCCCTGCTCTCTTGTGGGTGCCTCATGCAGAAGGCGGTGGAGGAGAGGGTAAGAGGGAAACCTGGATGGCTGCAAGGCAGTCTTTCTTCACTGCTCCACTCCCTTCCTCTGGGGGATGGCTCCAGGCAGAGGGAACAGCAAACACAAAGGTCGAGAAATGAGAGGGAGCACAGCATGTTCAGGGAGCTGCAGGCAGAATCTTCTAGCAGCCTGGCTTATTTGTCCATTCAATTCATTCAACCCACATGTATTACTGTGGGCCAGGCCCTTACTGGGCACAGAGCAGTAAACCAACATAGACAGATTCAACGTGCAGGGCTCACATTCTTTTTCTTACAGTTTTTTAAATTTTTATTATTTATTTTTGGTTGGGTGGGATCTTCACATTGCTGCATGCTGGTTTTCTCTGGTTGTGGCAAACGAGGCTACTCTCTAGTTGAGGTGCGTGGGCTTCTCATTGCAGTGGCTTCTGTTGTTGCAGAGCTCAGGCTTTAGGGCGCAAGGGCTCAGTAGTTGTGGCGCACAGGACCTGCGGCATCTGGAATCTTCCTGGACCTGGGATCAAACCCGTGTCTCCTGCATTGGCAGGCAGACTCCCAACTACTGGACCACCGGGGAAGTCCAGAGCTCACATTCTAATTGGGGTAACAAGTAAATCAGTAATAGGGATAATTTCAGAATGGGATGAGTGCTCTGTGAATAACAGCACATTTTTATAAAGCATCTAACACGGGCAGCACATTTTTAGAAAGTATCATCCTTACTACAACTCTATGAGCTAGGCAGTATTGGCATCAGCCCCATTTATAGCTGAGGAAACTGGCACAGAAAGGTTAAGTAACGTGCCCAGTGCCACCCAGCTAATAAGCAGCAGAGCCGAGATTCAAACCCAGGCCATCTGGCTCCTTTGTGCTGGCTGGTAGGAAGGGCATTAAGTAGGGCAACTTGTGCAGGAAGGATCACTCTGGAGATGCATGATAAGACGCCAGCCCTAGGAAGTCCAGGAGGCAGAAGGATCCAGATGGAGGGAACATTGAGTACAAAGGCCCTGAGGCGGGAAGGAGCTTGACAGGTTGGAAAGAAGCAAGGAGGTCAGTTTTAGCCGAAGCAGAGGGACAGGAGAAGAGGTCAGGGTTGGGAGGGGGCGTTGCAGGGCAGACACATGGAGGTGGGAAGAGGTGCCGAGGACACTCCTGGGGTCCTCCCAGCTGCTCCAGGGATGCTGAGGAAATGGCCCAGAGCCCCCTCCTCCCCTCACTTCAGGCCAATCAGTTCCAGACAGAGCTGAACTTTTTCCCCCAGGGGCCTATTGCTGGGCAAGGGCTCCAGCTGGACTCCTGCCTGCTGTTCATCCTCTGTGACTGATGGGGATGGGGCACAAGGAAGAACTCATTGCACTCCTCTCTCCTCATCCTAAATCCGCCTCCTCCTTGGCCCCACAAAGCCACAGATGAGGGCCTCCCATCCTTCAGCAGAGGCCTGCCCTCAAGAACCAACCCCCCACCAGGTC